>NC_134353.1:319813231-321232966 GCF_048569485.1 Anomaloglossus baeobatrachus | reverse complement strand
AGCCAGGAACCCTGACAAATTACAACAGTAGGCTGGCCCGTTGGTGCCGGAGAAGGTGGAAGCCAGGAACCCAGACAAATTACAACAGTAGGCTGGCCGTGGTGCCGGAGAAGGTGGAAGCCAGGAATCCACACAGATTACAAACAGTAGGCTGGCCGGGGTGCCAGAGAAGGTGGAAGCCAGGAACCCAGACAGATTACAACAGTAGGCTGGCCGGGGTGCCGGAGAAGGTTGGAAGCCAGGAACCCAAACAAATTACAACAGTAGGCTGGCCGTGGTGCCGGAGAAGGTGGAAGCCAGGAACCCACACAGATTACAACAGTAGGCGGGCCGGGGTGCCAGAGAAGGTGGAAGCCAGGAACCCAAACAAGATTACAACAGTAGGCTGGCCGGGGTGCCGGAGAAGGTGGAAGCCAGGACCCACAACGATTACAACAGTAGGCTGGCCGGAGTGCCGGAGAAGTGTGGAAGCCAGGAATCCACACAGATTACAACAGTAGGCTGGCCGTGGTGCCGGAGAAGGGTGGGAAGCCAGAACCCACACAGATTACAACAGTAGGCTGGCCGTGGTGCTGGAGAAGGTGGAAGCCAGGAACCCACACAAATTGCAACAGTAGGCTGGCTGGGGTGCTGCAGAAGGTGGAAGCCAGGAATTCACACAGATTACAACTGTAGGCTGGCCAGGGTGCCAGAGTAGGTGGAAGCCAGGAACCAAGACAGATTATTCGAAAAATGTCTCCAAGACACTTTTTGCAGGGATTCTCTCACTCCTTTATTTGTGGTGGAGAGGTGCTGACAATTCCCAGACCAGTGGCTAGACCTTGGCCCATTTTGATAAAAATCCTGCTCTACAGGGGACTGAGATATCATACTGTGAAAGGCCTGGGTGAAGCAGGGACATTAGTCTTGGGGGGCAAAAAGTGTCCTTCCAGATTTCTCTGCGAATATTCAGCAGAAAAGGGCTATGTTTCTGGACATTAAAAGAATAAGAGTGCTGGGATTACAATACTCTATGATCTTTCCTGCCAAGCTGAGTGGTGGCACTCAGCACTCCAAATTTGTTGGAATCTCCTAAAGATTCCCTTAGGTGGCTGGATACCAATGAGCGGGAGATCCGACAAGATAGGTAGAGATTGAACTGGGGGCGATCCCGGTGGGAAATGTTAGAAAGTTCTCTATCACCTAGTCTATAGGGATATCCGGATCAGATCCTAGACTCCTTCAGAAACTCAGTCAATCCTTGAATTGTTTGTGTGGTTGGTGTGGAGAGGGGTTTCTTTATCAGAAATCAAATGACCTCTGTTATAAAGGTGCATATATCGTTTCTTATGTATGTGTATTTTATTTCTCCTACAGTAAGGGGGCATATTGGCTGGCTAATTGGTCTTTCTGGTCCCATCCCTTATGTGTAAGGGCAAGTTTACATCATTTAAGGTTTGGAGATTATTGTTTATATGCAATGGGGTTGATGGGCTAATTTATCTCCTAGAATATCCAGGACCTGATGGATAGTTCTAAAAGACACGCTATTTTTGAATATATCTAATATAATATAATAATAATTATAATATAATATAATAGGTCTGGTAGATACGCGGGGCTGCGTATCTACCAGATAGTCTTTGGCTTTACCCAGAAAGACAACGAGATAGGATGATGAAACTTTACATTTATTCCACATACTCTCCACTGATGTCAACACACTTCTTACATCAGTATTCAGAAGAACAGAAGAATTTCAGTTGTGCGTCAAACCAGGCAGCCATGGCATCAGAAATAGTGGGAAATTTGGTACCCTCTGAGATGTTTCTTCAGGTTTGGAAATAGATGATAATCAGAGGGCTCTAGATCTGGCGAATAACATGGAGTGGTCAACCAGCTGGAAGCCCAGCTTTGCCAGTTTTGCCACGGAGGCATTGTCTTGCAGGAACAAGATTTCTTTGGACAGCTTGCCGTACCTTTTGCCTTCAGAGCTGCCTTCATGTAGTCCCAAAAGTTCAATGTAATACCTTGCATTGATGGTGGAACCTTTTTGAAGGTAGTCCACTAGCAGCTCACCTTCCTTATCCCAGAACAGAGACGCCATCACCTTAGTGGCTGATTTTTGCACCTTAAACTTCTTTGGACGAGGAGAACCACTGTGCCTCCACTCTTTTGACTGCTCCTTGTTTTCAGGATCATACAACTAAATCAAGGTCTCATCCATAGTGACCAGTCGATCCATGAGGTTCTTATCAGTCCAGAAACGCTGACAAATGGACCGGGAAAGTTTTTACTCGCATGCTTCTCTGATCTGTTGTCAGACATTTGGGGACCCACTTTGCAGATCGCTTCCTCATGTCCAAATGTTCATGGATAATGACACAAACACATTCACGGGAAATCCCCATGATGTCTGCTATTGCTTTAGCTGAAATTCATCAATTCTCCAGTATAAGGTTGTGCACAGCATTGACGATCTTCTGAACAACAACCACTTTTGGTCGTCCAAGACGTTCCTCATCATTGTGTGCCTGAAATGGCCCATTTTAAATTTGGTAACTCAGTTCTTAATTATGGAATATGAAGGGCATTGATCCCCCAATGTCTGCAATATATCACCATATATCTTGTTTCTGCGGACTTTCCCAGCAGAACAAGAATTATATCACTTCTCTGTTCTCAGTTGCTGTGAATATGCACATTAGACTCTGCCATTTTCTTTTCCTGCGTGCATAGAACACTGTTGCCATAAGCAACAAACACAACATTTTGAAAACATATATTAAACACATAAGGCTTTCATGTGATGTAACATTCGTTACCATAGAAACAAAAAAAAAAAAAAAGATCACAAAAGCCAAAGACTTATCAGCAGCCCCTCGTAAATAGAGGGAAAGGCATCTTACATGAAGGGTTTTCTCATGTGCCTCATCAATATACCATTCCCTGTCTAGAGATGGTCCTATGTAACCCCCCTTATGGTTCATTTTGCTTAATATTGAATACCTTTTTAGCTTTTTATTGGACCACTCACCTCTAGTATTCCAAACCCAAGTGGACCCTGTAAGAGATAGACCCTCTATGAGTTGGTTAACTTAACCTATTGTATTTTGGCTCAAAATTATTGATTGGAACAGTGTCAAAGGGAAGCAGGTAGAATTCTTTAATATTAATATGGGCTCCTCCCGTACCTTGTTTACTGTAATCTGGGATGCTATAAAGGCTTTTTTAAGGGGTCATTCATAAACAGAATAAAGACAGTAACGGATAATTCCTGGAAGAAAAGAGTTGAGTACAAGAGACTGAACTAAAATGTATTCATAAAAATATCCTTGAAAACAAAATGCAATGGAAGGAGACCCAAAAACAACTATGTGAGTTGTAAATGGAGCAAGCAGATAACAATCACATGTTTACAACGCAGGAGTTTTATGAGGAAGGTTAAACAACCTGTTGTTTATTAGCACAGAGAGGTAATGCCTTTATATACCAAATAAAAGGGGTAGGTAATATTCATACTAAAAACTCCTAAAATACTGCAGGTGTTATTGTCGCGGGCGGAGGAAGGGGACGCTGTGCTCTCCCACTGCTCGGGTCCGACTGCTGCTGCTGCTCGGTGGTGGCTCGAGTGGTGGGGCCGGATCCCGGGGACTTGATATTGTCCGTGACGCCACCCACGGTTGTGGTGAGATTGTGACACCACCGCTGCTCTGGACGGGGATCCGGGCGCGATGACAGGGAGCAGCCTGGATGTTGGTTCTCCCCTCCGTGGGTAGGGGGTTGGTTGTCCCGGGGCCCGGTGATGGGGTAGGGATGGATTGCAGGGCGGGGTTACGGGGCCTGGCGAGGTGGCAGGGTCGCGGGGGCAGCGCTTGTGCCGCACGGCACGGTGGTACTCACTCAGCCAATGATGTACACAGAGTCTCCGGTAAAACAAACGACTGGATGGACGGGGTCCCACAGACGGCTGCGGTGTTTCTCCTCCCAGCAGGTTGATGGTGACTGCCTTTCCCTGCACCTGTGTAGTGTGTACGGTTCCAATTGGTTCCCACCGGTAACCCGCTCCCCAGCTTGGATGGGTGCTGAAGAAGCCCCTTTTTTGCCCGCAGGCTCTGGCACTGGGAACTTTAGCCTTGGCGTGTGACTGTGTTTCCCTCTCTCGGTTGGACTGTTGCCTTCTGTCGGGACTTTGGCTGCTGGGAAACCCAGGAGGTTCCCTTCGTTAACGGATTTGACAAATTCACGGCGACTCCTAGCTTTGTCGGGGGGGTCCGTAAGCCCCTGCCGGACGGTGCTGGCTTCTCTTTGCGTACCGGTCCCGGTACCGCCGGGCCACCGCCCGTCCACGGTCCTTACGGCGAGCTCCAATAGGCCTCTCCTGCAGACGGTCACCCACCGTCTGCCAACCTTGCTGATCCCGTCCGGGCCACACACCCGGACCAACTTCAGGCTTCTCTACTGCCACTTCCCTCCTTCCACTTTCACTTCCAAAACTAATCTCCTCTTACTTTTTCCCGCCTCCAGGGACTGTGAACTCCTCGGTGGGCGGGGCCAACCGCCTGGCCCACCCCCTGGTGTGAACATTAGCCCCTGGAGGAAGGCAACAAGGGTTTTTGTCTGACTTAGGTGTGCCTGACCGGGAGTGTGGAGTGTGTTGGTGTTGTTCTGTGACGACCTGGCTTGTCCAGGGCGCCACATTATTACACAGGTTGATCTATATTCCTCCAAGGTTCAGTACTCACTGGAGGAATTCTCGGGTTACTTGGTCAGGATCAAATGCCCTTCATTGGGAAATATGGATACAGAGTTTCTAAAAAGGCCAGCATCCTTGGAGGAAATTCATCATGTGGTAGGGAAAATGTCCAATGATAAGGCCCCCTGGGATGGATGGCTTCCCCATAGAAGTATATAAGTTCCTTGAGGAGGAATTATCTCAGCATTACATGGGAATGATTAAGGCTATGTGCGCACGTTGTGTAATTACATGCAGTTACGCTGCGCTTTGTAGCGCAGCGTTAACTGCATGCGTCCTGCGTCCCCTGCAATAATCTATGGAGATTTGTGCAGGGGCCGTGCGCACGTGGCGTCTTAGAGCGCAGCGCTTCGGCTGCTGCACGAAGCTTGCATTCTAAGAAGTGACATGTCACTTCTTCCGTGCGCTTTGCCGGCATCCCCTGCTCTGTCTATCACAGGAGCTGCAGGCAGAGCGCACGTTCTCTGCCGGCACCATGCGCTTCAGAACGGAGCTTTTCAGCTGCGCTCTGAAGCGCACCTTTTAGGCCTAGAGAATGCATTTGAGTCTGGAGTCCTTGAAAGATCTTTGTATGAGGCAAGAATTGTGGAGTTACCAAAGGAAAGAAAAGATAAGGATCTACCTTAATCGTATAGACCCAAATCATTTGCTGAAAACAGATGTGAAAATATTGGCCAAAATCCGTGCTAATAGGTTGAGTAATGGTAACGGCCTCTTTAGTACATCCTGACCAGGCTGGCTTCATGCCTTCAAAGTCTATACCCATTAATCTACAGTGGGGGCAAAGAGTATTTAGTCAGCCACCAATTGTGCAAGTTCTCTCACTTAGGCTACTTTCACACTTGCGTTGGACTGCTTCCGTTGCTATCCGCAGCCTTGAGGAATTACAGAAACCGTTGCAGGAATCCGTTATATTCCTCATAGACTTCTATTAGCTACGGATAGCAATGGATGGTCTTGCATTGGATCCGTCCCGTGGCACATCAGTTGTTTTGACGCTGACCCGCGAGTGACCGTCGGGTGGATGGAATGCTGCATGTAGCGTTTTTCTGTGCTTGGCGGAGTGTCAAAAAAACGCAACCTGCAGGAATCCGTTGGCGTCCGTTGTTTTTATAATGGATGCCTATGATGGCGGATTCCGTTAGAATCCGTCATTTGACGGATTCCGTTAACTCAACCGTCTTTACACAACTGCTCATGCTCAGATGTGTAAAGTCAAGTGAAAAAAACCATAACGGATTGCGTTATTTTGTACAATCTGTAGCATCCGTTGTGCCACTATATGCAACGCATCCGTTGCATCCGTCACACAACGCAATGCTACGGATCCCGTCCAACGCAAGTGTGAAAGTAGCCTTAGAAAGCTGAGAGAGTCCCTGTAATTGACATCATAGGTAGACCACAACTATGAGAGACAAAATGAGAAAACAAATCCAAAAAATCACCTTGTCTGATCCAAATGATAAGGTCATGCTCTCCCTGCCGAAACTGAGGCCTTTAATAGTGTGGAGTGGGGGTATATTTGGGCAGTATTAAAAGAAATAGGGTTTGCCATTTTATTAGGTGGATTATGTGATTGTATAAGGGCCCCGATGGCAAAGGTAAGGACTAACTAGGACGTATCTGATAGTCTTGAGTTGTTTAGGGGGTACTAAGTCTCTCCCTGCCTTTAAAAGATACAATTGAGGAATTTGGCACATTCTTAATCCAAAGAATAAATTGTGTAAAGTCTGCACTCCTTCCCTTGAACAATAGAGGCGTTTTAGCTTTGGATATTTTTTTCAAGTATTTCTATAGTTAAGAAGTTTAAGTAATTTGGTATACATATTACTGGTAAGACGAATGACTACAGTACATAACCTTAAATTTGAGCCCTTTTAACTATTAAAATGAAAAATAAGGCTAGTGCCTGGGGAAAACCATCCCTATCAGCTTTGGGTAGAACGAATCTGATTAAAATGTGTCTATGCCATGTATCTCAGGGGTGGACATATCATTGGTGCAACCTATGCAGCCACACAGGGGCTCAAGAGATAATAGAGTCCATTTCTACCCCCAAAGTAGAAGGAATTGTGCAGTTTGATGAGTTACTGCTCTTACACAGGGGTCCTCCTCTGTCTGTGTCTGCCATTGATGCATCTTGTATGTTCTTCACAGATCCCCATATGGATTCCTAAATATTGGTTCAGGAAAATTGCATGATATTTTCCAAGATTTAGTTTGGAAAAAAGAGGGGTGCCAAGAATAAAATTTGAAAAGCTACAGCTACCAAAAGATCAAGGAGGACTAACATTGCCACATACTTGGGGATACTTTTTAGCCTTTCAATTTCAACATTTTAGGGGGTGGGGCTTTGGAGGGGGTTGAGAAGGCAGGGGCAATATTGTTGAAATACTTGGAAGGGGGAGAAAACCCGTTACAGATTCTTGAATCTCAAAAATTTAAAGCCCGTCTTACCTATTATCTCACCCTGTTTCTTATATGTCATACGTGGTGGACTTGTAAGAAGTTGGGAATGCTCTAAGTATACTCCCTCCTATATGGAATACTCCTGCCTAAGGGAACTTCAGTATCTTGAAAGGGGAAGTGAGTGGATAAGGCAGGGACTGAGATATGAGTATCAACTATTTCCTAATGGCCAATTCTCTTTATTTGACATCTAAAAGGGGGAGTTTAATTTACAGATCCAAGTATCATTGTGAGCTAGAACTAGAGTGTGGTTTTCGGGGTTGATCTTACTGTTAGTTTTTCTGCTACACTTTTATGTGGGCCCTGTTGTGTTGCTGTTAACTTGGCATTTTTTTCTGTTGCCATAACTTTGGTATGGTGCAGCAAACGGTAAGTGGGGCATGTTGTATATTATCACTGTCATGTCACTGCTGGTTAGGTACTAGTATTATTCACTGGAGATCAAAATTAGAGAACAACACAATTTCCTAAATGTTAAGGTTATTGTGTAGTCCTATGTGATTATATCCTAACATGAGTAAACTAGCAGGTATTTTAAGCATATTTCATACATTGAATTTATTTGTAAAGCACACAATAAACATGTAAATAACATAAATAAAAAATAACACTGATCAAAATTAGAGAACACTTTCAAATACTTGCAAGTTATTGGTGTTAATCTGGCACCTGGTGCTAATTTCCTTAATTATCTTACAACCCCTATGTAACTGGCATCCTAACTTTCCAGTTTACACTGACTTTGCAAAAAATGTTGTGCCGTTCCAAAGTGACTGAAACCCTCCAGCAGCAGGTTGTCCAGATGAATGCCAAAGTGGTGATCCTATCAGCCATAGCAAGAAAAGTTGGTATTTTCAAGTGTGTGATTTTGAGAATATTGCATCTTTTACAACATCACAAACTCTTTCAAGTACCCAAGAAGGCTGGTCGCCCTCGCAAGAGAGGACAGGATAATGCGGAGAATCTCCATAGGTAATTGTTTCTACATTGCAGCTGCAATTGCTCACCAGTTCAGCACTGAACAGAGTAAGGATTTATGTCATCATACAGTGTCACTACGTTTAAGAGCATTTGGACTAAAAACCCACTCTGCAGTGACCAAACCTCTCATTAGCAGAAAGAATCAAAAGGCTAGATTCACCTTTGGTGAGGAGCATGTTGTGTGGACAGAGGAGAAGTGGTCCACAGTTCATTTTAGTGATGAAAGCAAGTTTAATTTATTTGGGTCTGATGCAAACATTATATTTGTCGACAAACTGAGGAAAGACTAAACCCAAAGTGAGTTAAGAAGTCAGTGAAAGGTGGTAGAGGAAGGGTTATGGTTTGGGGAATGTTTTCTGCAGCAGGAGTTAGACCTCTCATACAGCTATATGGCAGAGTGAATGCAAGTGTGTATCAGAACCTTCTTCAACCACACATGGTTCCTTACTTGTGTTCATCACTCAATCAGCCAGCAATATACATGCAGGACAATGCTCCCTGTCATACAGCAAAACAGGTAAAGCAGTTACTTGAAACAGAAAACAATGAAATGGCCAGCCCAGAGTCCTGATCTAAATCCAAAAGAAAACCTCTGTAAATTCCTTGGTGGTAAAGTTACAGCCAAGAAACCCACAACAGTCAAAGAACTGTGGAAGAGACTGTTAGAAGTCTGGGACAAAATCACACCAGAGCAGTGTGAGAGACTAGTGATGTCCTGTGGCCATTGATGTGCTGAAGTCATTCAAAGCAAAGGCCTGTATACTTCCTACTAATTGGTGACTGTTGTTACCTTCAGAAAATGTAGTTATAATCTTTCTCTGTGCTACAGTCATTGCTGTTCTCTAATTATGATCATCAAGTTTTGGACAAAATAAAGGTTTTATGTTGATAAACTATGGATCTTTTGTAAAACACTGTTCTAGTGGCATCGCTTACCCCTTACAAAAAACTTGCAAATGTTGATCAATGTAGATTACATTATTTCTGAAAAAAGCAAGTGATCATACATTGTTCTCTAATTTTCATCTCCAGTGTATAGTACGTAGGTATCCCGGTGGTCCTAGTGTAGGACACTACAGTACTTAATGGCACTTTCCTAGAGATGTGCCCAGTGTGGTTCTCACAGCCTCAGAGAAAGTTAGAAAATAAACTAAAAATATGTATTTATTTTATTCCATCTAACGACAACATATTCCGCAGCACTGTACAGAGATCATCATCATCCCTAGCAAATAATACACATTGGGGCTCATTTCATGTTTCTACTGGTGTGGGAATGTTATTGTTTACTGCGGTGTACGATTTCGACCATATTTCCTGTTCTTCCTTGTTTTGTCATCCTTGTCCTTTTTCAATAAAGTTGTTGGGAAAAAAAGGCGTTCTGCAGCGTGTGGTTCACACCCCCATCTCTCTGGCAGAAGGATTCCAGCTGCTGTTGGAGTGGACTGTCACCTCCTGCGCCCTGCTGCTGCTGTCCCTGCTGCTGTCGGCTCAGCAAGGAGATGAGCTTCTTGTTGTGAGTGTCAGTGTGCTTGTCACCCTCTGCAATGTCACCCATGGCTGTGTGCTGTGTGACACTGTCTGCTGTCTGCACTAGCTGTCATTTTCTCTATTGTCGCAGAGCGATCTGTCCATTGTCACCCAGAGTTTAGTGTCTGCCCCTCTGTTTTATGTCCTTTGTCTGTCTGGACTCGGAATCGAGTGCAGTGCATTTCCAGCCATACACTGTGCCAGGCATTTCCTAGGGATGCCTTGGTTTGGGCATTATAGATTATGCTTTTGGATGTCATATACATTAACAGCCAGAAGGACCCTATTAGTAAACTTTTCAGGACATCGGGGCCTCTCCCAGGGGCGGACATATCATTGGTACAACCAGGGGCCCAACAGCTAAGGGGTCCCATTACCACCTCCGAATCAGGAGGAATTTTGCATTATGAGGCGCTCTTGGGCTGTACAGGGCCCCTATATTGTTCTTGCCCAGGGTCCCTTTACGGTGTGTGTCCGCCGGTTGCCTAACCTGTACTGTGTCAGTCAGTATGGCATTCTACGGGTATCGTAACATACAACAGAGGGCACAGTAGGCTATTTTGTGATCGTGAAGCCCAGATTTGTTCCTGTTTGAAAAAAATATATATTTTACAGATATGTATGATGAAAACGAGTCGTCTGTCCTCATAAGTATAACTGAAAGGACAGCTGAAGTTTTAATCAGTGTGTGCTTGATTGTTGTAGCTGTTCTGCTCTGACCCAAAGATCAGGTTACGGGGTCACCAGTGAGGTCCAAACTGAATTGGGTCTTTTAGATAACGAGCGCTCGGAGAAAGGAAATGCACACTTGTGAGCAAAATCAGTTCTGTTTAGTTACCTGGTGCACACATAAGGCCGGTTTCACACATCCAGCATTTCGCCACTTTACCGGATCCGTCACACTCCAGTACAGTACAATGGCATAGCGGTAACCTCCGGTCACATGCTGTCATGTGACCGGAGCTTGCCGCGGTGCAATTATTCTGTATTGCACTGTACTGGAGTGTGACGGATCCGGCAAAGTGGCGAAATGCCGGATGTGTGAAACCGGCCTAACATACCATTTACAGACCAGTGTAACACTGCATGCAATATTTCCATTGAAAGTTCATCAGTAACCCCCTCCTCTCAGACATTCGTCAACTATGACCTAGAAGTGTCAGAGACTTGTATATGAGATAAGAAAATAGTAAAACAAAAATGAAATCTTGAATATGAGACTGAGACTGGTATATACTAAACAAAATGTACTAAATGCACTAATACAGTATTAGAAATATAGAAGTTTAGTAAACTATTAACCCTTCTATATCAATTTCCCTTAACCTTTACCACAGGGTCAGTAGGTAACGGAGAGGGATAACTGGCTGCTATAGAATAGTGCCAGCTCTAGGTTCATGTGGGGCAGGGGTCTATTCCACTCGCTCAGTAACCCATCACTCCACTTTAAAGGGTTATTCCCATATCTAAGATCCTATCCCAATATGAAGTAGGTGTAATAATAATAATCTTAGCAAATACCTCCAATTAGAAATGTTGTATAGTTCTCCTGATTCACTATGACACTTACCTCATGTTCAGGGCATTGCAGGACCTTAGGTTTCCAGAGTTATGACCACTAGCAACTATCCAACTGTGACTACATGCGTGGTCATAACCATGGATACCTAAGGCCCTGAACATGAGGTATGTGACATAGTGAATCAGGAGAACTATACTACATTTCTAATTGGAGGTATTTGCTAATATTATTATTATTATTATTATTATTACACCTACTACATATTGGAATAGGATCGTGGGGATGTAAATATCCCTTTAAGTAACAGAGGTTATGCAATTTAGAGAATCATGTTTTATACGTACTAGTTGAGTATGCTAAGTTATCAGAAAAGGGGGTCCTCTGTTCAGAATCCTCATTTTTTTGGCCAAAGTGCATTTTGATTCTAAGCAGTATCGTTTCCTCTGAAGAACCCACATTACACATTACACAAACAAGTCATTGATTTGAGTACGCAATGCCATAATGTCCTGCTTCTCTCTGGAGAACGAGGCTCTGATGTCAGTAGACTGGTGGTCAGAATTCCCATTCATTTGTATTTAAATGCTTTCCGCTGATAACAGCCAGCATCAAAGCCCTGGTCTAGAGAAAGACACGGGATCTTCAATATAATAATCATATCCTGTGACTATTTCATAAATATTCAGCACCACTCCAGCAGGGTTTGTTTTTCAGCACTGGAGTGGTGCTTTTAACCTTCCTGCCCCTTGTCTTTATACTCGCCCTCTGGTGTTCTTCAAGCGTTATCAACGCCGCTCCGGTACCGCAGCATCATCTTCTGTCTGTAGCTTCTGACTGGCGGCCGGAAGTCAAAAGTTACATTACAAGCTCTCAACACAAGTTTATTAAAGCCAGAGCAGGGTTCTCATAGACTTGTATTGAAGCATGACCTCTGGTATGCTCCATGAAACACTGCTAACTGCCTCCTACCTGCCGGGATCCCTTCCACCCACTGCGCCTGACCCTTCTTTTGATTAGCCTTTCTGGGAAGACACATACCTGCGCACACATGTTTATGTATTTGTGCATGTGTATATAAAGTGTCGGATTGAGCTGCCAGGTTACCACCTGTAACATTGATACTGGGTGTCCAATGATAAACTTTTGCAATACAATATTACTTTAAAGAGAACCTGTCACCAGATTTGGGGCCTATAAGCTGCAGCCACCACCAGTGGGCTCTTATATCTTATATACAGCATTCTAACATGCTGTATATAAGAGCCCAGGCAGCTTTGTAGAACGTAAAAATCACTTTATAATACTCACCTAAAGGGCGGTGCTGTGCAAATAGGTGTCTCCATTCTCCGGGTGCGGTGCCTCCTCTTTCGGCCATCTTTGTCCTCCTTTTGAAGCATGGGTGCATGACGCGTCCTACGTCATGCACACAGGCGGGCATGGAGGTCCTGCGCAGGCGCACTTTGATCTGCCCTGAGTAGGGTAGACCAAAGTATTGTAGTGCGCATGAGCAGGACCTCAATGAGGGCTAGTGTGGATGACGTAGGAAGCGTCATGCACCCAGGCTTCAGAAGAAGGACAAAGATGGTTGAAAGAGGAGGTGCCGCAACTGTAGAATGGAGACACCCATCTGACCCATCTGCACTGTACCGACTGTTTAGGTAAGTATTATAAAGTCATTTTTATGTTCTACACAGCAGCCTGGGCTCTTATATACTGCATGTTAGAATATTATGCCAAGCGCTGCTCTGTGGGGGGCCCACTATTGCACAGGGGCCCACCGGGGAATTCACATGTACTACTATGGGCCAGCCCAAGCTTTTATATATGTATGCACAGTATTTAAATAGTATATATACAGATCTTAGCTCAGCATAAATGAGTACCTCTTTGGAAAAGTAAGATTTTAATCAACATCTCACTGAACACAAGAATAATTTCCAAAATTTTGAAGACTGAGTTAAGCTTTTTATTAATCCATAACATGAAGGTGAGGTTACTTTAATTTCCATAACAAAATCTTCAGTTGGAGTCCAATACATTGATACGAAAATGAATATACCCCATATCAAAAACTACTACATCTAGTATTGTGTATGACCTCCATGAGTTTTAAGGACAGCACTAATGGGCACTTTGTACACTACGACATCGCAAGCCGATGCTTGCGATGCCGAGCACGATAGTCCCCGCCCCCGTCGCAGCAGCGATATCTTGTGATAGCAGCCATAGCGAACATTATTGCTACGGCAGCTTCACATGGACTCCCCTGCCTTGCGACGTCGATCTGGCCGGCTACCCGCCTCCTTATTAAGGGGGCGGGTCGTGTGGCGTCATAGCGACGTCACACGGCAGGCGGCTAATAGAAGCGGAGGGGCGGAGATGAGCGGGACGTAAACATCGCGCCCACCTCTGTCCTTCCGCATAGCCGGCGTGAGCCGCAGGATGCAGGTAGGAGATGTTCCTCGCTCCTGCAGCTTCACACACAGCGATGTGTGCTGCCGCAGGAACGAGGAACAATATTGTACCTGTCGCAGTCACGTAATTATGGAATTCCCAGACACTACACCGATGATACGATTACAACGATTTTGCGCTCGTTAATCTTATCATCTAGGATTTACACACTACGATGTCTAGTGCGACGCCGGAATTGCGTCACTTTCGACATGACCCCTCCGACATCGCACCTGCGATGTCGTAGTGTGCAAAGTGCCCCTAAGGCCGGCTTTGCACACTACGACATTGCAGGTGCGATGTTGGTGGGGTCAAATCGAAAGTGACGCACATCCGGCGTCACTTGCGATGTCGTAGTGTGTAAAACCTTTTTGATACGATTAACGAGCGCAAAAGCATCATTATCGTATCATTGGTGTAGTCTCCGACATTTCCATAATGCCGGTGCAGCGACAGGTACGATGTAGTTCCTCGTTCCTGCGGCAGCACACGTCGCTGTGTGTAAAGCCGCAGGAGCGAGGAACATCTACCTGCGTCCCGGCTGCTATGAAAAGGAAGGAGGTGGGCGGGATGTTTACATCCTGCTCATCTCCGCCCCTCCGTTGCTATTGGCCGCCTGCTGTGTGACGTCGCTGTGACGCCGCACGGCCCACCCCCTTAGGAAGGAGGCGGTTCGCCGGCCAGAGCGACGTCGCAGGACAGGGGAGTGCATGTGAAGCTGCCGTAGCGATAATGTTCGCTACGCCAGCAATCACAAGATATTGCACGTACGACGGGGGCGGGGACTATCGCACTCAACATCGCAGCATCGGCTTGCGATGTCGTAATGTGCAAAGTAGCCCTAAGGCAGGCTTTGTACACTACGACATCGCAAGCCGATGCTGCGATGCCAAGTGCGATAGTCCCCGCCCCTGTCGCAGCTGCGATATGTGGTGATAGCTGGCGTAGCGAAAATTATCGCTACGCAAGCTTCACATGCACTCACCTTGCCCTGCGACGTCGCTCTGGCCGGCGACCCGCCTCCTTATTAAGGGGGCGGGCCGTGCGGCGTCATAGCGATGTCACACGGCAGGCGGCCAATAGAAGCGGAGGGGCGGAGATGAGCGGGACGTAAACATCCCGCCCGCCTCCTTCCTTCCGCATAGCCGACAGGAGCCGCGGTGAAGGCGGTAGGAGATATTTCTCACTCCTGCGACTTCACACACAGCGATGTGTGATGCCGCAGGAACCAGGAACAACATCGGACCGTTGCAGCAAGGTAATTATGCTTTTCGCCGACGCTACACCGATGATACGATTACGACGCTTTTGCGCTCGTTAATCGTATCATCCAGGCTTTACACACTACGATGTCGAGAGCGACGCCGGAAGTGCGTCACTTTCGACATGACCCCACCGAATCACACCTGCGATGTCGTAGTGTGCAAAGTACCCCTTGGTCTTCTAGGCATGGAGTGAACAACTTGCCAACATATTGCAACGTTTATCTTTTACCATTCCTCAAGAACGACCTCTTTAACAGCCTGAATGCTTTGACTCAGTCGTGTCAAACAAATTGGAAACTGTCCGGGTGTTCAGTGAGATATTGATTAAATTGATTAACATCTTACTTTTCCAAGGGCCTGTTTATATTGGGTCTCAATTTTTCAAGAATTACTCCAGATGGCAGTTCTTTGCATTGGGACACAAGTATGTTATTTATTTATGTAGAGGTGTTGATGGGTTACAGTGGGTTGCGTTTTTAGGATAATTTATTATGTATGCTGGTGAAATACTGTGCATCAGCTAAATCTTGAGAAAACATATTTCACTTTCAGAGACAGTCAAGAAGGGGGAGAGGGCTGTATTTTCTGTGGAGAGGGCTGTATTTTCTGTGGAGAGGGCTGTATTTTCTGTGGAGAGGGCTGTATTTTCTGGGGAGAGGGCTGTATTTTCTGGGGAGAGGGCTGTATTTTCTGGGGAGAGGGCTGTATTTTCTGTGGAGAGGGCTGTATTTTCCGTGGAGAAGGCTGTATTTTCTGTGGAGAGGGCTGTATTTTCTGTGGAGAGGGCTGTATTTTCTGTGGAGAGGGCTGTATTTTTTGTGGAGAGGGCTGTATTTTCTGTGGAGAGGGCTGTATTTTTTGAGGAGAGGGCTGTATTTTATGCGGAGAAGGCTGTATTTTATGTGGATAGGGCTGTATTTTCTGTGGAGAGGGCTGTATTTTCCGTGGAGAAGGCTGTATTTTCTGTGGAGAGGACTGTATTTTCTGTGGAGAGGGCTGTATTTTCTGTGGAGAGGGCTGTATTTTCTGTGGAGAGGGCTGTATTTTCTGTGGAGAGGGCTGTATTTTATGCGGAGTAGGCTGTATTTTCTGTGGAGAGGGCTGTATTTTCTGTGGAGAGGGCTGTATTTTCTGTGGAGAGGGCTGTATTTTATGCGGAGTAGGCTGTATTTTCTGTGGAGAGGGCTGTATTTTCTGTGGAGAGGGCTGTATTTTCTGTGGAGAGGGCTGTATTTTATGCGGAGAAGGCTGTATTTTATGTGGATAGGGCTGTATTTTCTGTGGAGAGGGCTGTATTTTCCGTGGAGAAGGCTGTATTTTCTGTGGAGAGGACTGTATTTTCTGTGGAGAGGGCTGTATTTTCTGTGGAGAGGGCTGTATTTTCTGTGGAGAGGGCTGTATTTTCTGTGGAGAGGGCTGTATTTTCTGTGGAGAGGGCTGTATTTTATGCGGAGTAGGCTGTATTTTCTGTGGAGAGGGCTGTATTTTCTGTGGAGAGGGCTGTATTTTCTGTGGAGAGGGCTGTATTTTATGCGGAGTAGGCTGTATTTTCTGTGGAGAGGGCTGTATTTTCCACATAGGGGGCTGAATTTTCTGCATAGAGGGCTGTATTTTCTGTGGAGAGGGCTGTATTTTCTGTGGAGAGGGCTGTATTTTCTGTGGCGAGGGCTGTATTTTCTGTGGCGAGGACTGTATTTTCTGTGGAGAGGACTGTATTTTCTGTGGAGAGGACTGTATTTTCTGTGGAGAGGGCTGTATTTTCTGTAGAGAGGACTGTATTTTCTGTGGAGAGGACTGTATTTTCTTTGGAGAGGGCCGTATTTTCTGCAGAGAGGGCTGTATTGTCCGCGTAGAGAGCTGTATTTTCCACGTAGAGGGCTGAATTTTCTGAGGTTTACAAATATGACTTTTGGATTACAAATGTTTTGTGATGTGGGTATTTTTGTAGAATGCATGACTCTTGAGATAATAAGTACCTACATTTTGGAAAACACAGTCCTACTTACTAAAAATCATATGTAACACTACGCAGTGGTCTATGTTGCACTGTAATCGAGGACAGGGTTTTGTTTTAAGCTTAATATACATTGCTTGGTGTAAAGCCTGTACTTATTAGAATGGCATTTATATATATGTGTGAAGCCCCACAGGTGGTGTGTCGGTGTCGGTGCGTTACCTTCAGGGACTCCACGTTGCTGGATCTCCGTCACTGGTAGGAAATCTTCTGTTTTGATCGTGACGCCACTCTCAGTATTGCGGTCAGTGGGGACCGCCACTGCAGGTTAGGGGACGCCTGGGGCTGATGGTGTGTGCAGTTAGTTGGAATAGCCTCCTGAGAGTGAGGCAAGCCCCAGGGCCCGGTGTAAGTTTGTAGTACCACAAGGCGCAGAATAACTCCACACAGGCAGAATTGTCTTTCAAGGGCTTTACTCACATTTGATGGCAGGGTGAGTAGCCCGGGCGTAGCTGAGATGAACCAGATGGGAACCAGGTATCCTTCAGGCTGACTTTATGAGGGTGACTACTGACTCGCCTTCCTTAGCCCTTGGTGGTTTGGGGTGACCCCGACTTTTAGTCCCTATGGGGGTCGCCCAGGGAAGATGCTGCAGCCTCTCTCCCCCTTTTGTTTGCCGTTTGCTTGTTCCCCGGACCAGGCCACTCCAGCTTCTTGCCTCCTGTGACCTATGGGCCCTCACTGTGGTTACGTGGCTGCGGCTTTTGTGGTGTTGTGGTGTGGGCTTTGAGAGCCCCACACCGGCAGGTTTAGCAGAAGAAAGCTGGATCTATCTTCGCTTCGGGATCTGCCGCCCGGTTGGGCCTGGTGCTCTCTAGCAGTCTCCTTACTTCCCACTCCGTTGCACTCCCTAGCTGAAGCTGGCTTTCAGGTAGCACTCCTAGTTGACCGTTCTCCCCCGTCTGTAGCCACTGCGCGGACGCTGTCAGATTGCACAGCTCCAGGGATCTGCTCCTCACTTGAGCTCCCTGGACTCTACACTGAACTGGCTCACTGCTCCTCCTCTCCTATTCTTGCCTACGCCACCTAGCAACCAGACTCTCCACCACACCCCTTGAGAGGAGATGGAGGCTCTACCCCCTCCACTATTCCAGTGAAGGTGAAGGCTTGCCCCCTCCTGGGATCCCCAGGGGTCCTCTCATGGGTACATGTGTGAGACCTGATCACTATGCGCCTGTGTTCCACACCCCTGTCAGCCTTCTGGATTACCTGTGTTGTACTGTCCCCAGCATGGGTGCAGTACTCAGTGGTGCCTGACCAGGTCAGGGGCGCCACATTCCCCCTTAGTTATCACCAGCACGTCCTCGGGCTGCAAGACAACATTTTAAAATGCATAAAACATTAAAACATGTAAAACATTTTTAAAACCACCAGGTATCATACATCACCACCCTCCACCCACAAGTCCGTTAACCCACCCAAAACCCTCTCAGGAGGCAGGTCACCGGTCCTTTTGGTAACCAGATCTGGGCCATCTACTTCCCCAGACCTTTCCTCCAATCTTCCTCTCCCGTTGGCCGCGACTTCAGCCACTTCTGGCAGGATGTAGAGGCGGCTTTCATGGGCTGGTGGTTTCAGGGTATACCTGGCCTGGTGGATCCGCGCCGTCAGCCTCCTCTGGCAGGATGTAGAGGCGGCCTCCACAGTTGGTGCTGACCAGGTACCCTCTTTGTGGTGGTGAGCCAAGGCCCCATAAACAGGCGTGCTCTCTGGTCGCAAGTGAGCCAAGGCCCTATATACGGACGGGCCCCTCCTGGTTGCAGACGAGCCAAGCCCCTAAACAGGCTGGCCCTGGTGGTGGTGCCACTGGTGTAACTATTTACACTGCGAGAGTTTGTGGCTATAGCAAGTTCATAGCCTTAAAGTTTATTTCTCACAATAGTTTTTGTGGGCACATGCTTAAACAATAACGTTGCAAACTTTTCAACTTGTCAAACTGGTCAAACTTTCAGTACTTCTTTCTTTACTTTACTCCTCTTTACCAGGGCTTTGGCCTATTGGGCTACGGCACCTGCTGCTTTCTTGCTCCTTGTCATCCTCTGAGGTAGTTTCATCTGTAGGCTCTTTGTCTTTCCTTTCTTGATCTTCATCTGTTTCCTTTTCTGCATCTGTTTCTTTATCTCTGTCTTGTCTTTCTTCTTTGGGACATGGTGCTACGTCTAAGGCATAGTAGCCCCTTTCTCCTTGATGCAAGGTGAACTGTACTGCGTCTCCAATTTTCAAATTTCTGCCTGAATGTCCTCTGGGCAGGTGGGCTTGAACATCTCTCCGATTCACAAATATGCCCTCTTTTATTCCTCTTGCTACAATAAAGCCGTATCCGCTTTTCAAATTGAAGTCCTCTACTACTCCTCTGCAAAGGGGTCCTCTGACCTGGGCTCTGGACTTTCTCAGTAACCTTTTCTCCCGTAGGTCTCTGGCTGTGACTTCTCTCTGCTCTGGAGACTGTGGTGTTGGAGGATACTTTGTTCTGCTGCGCCGTGTCTTGCGGGCTGGGTTCATGCCTGCGGGCTCCCAGGTGAGGTCTTTGGGCTGATCTTCGTCAGCAGACGGGGTCAGGTCTTCCTCATCCCAGCGAGAATAGGGCAGCATCTCTGGCTCTGGGTATGGGTCCACTGCTGGTGGCACTGGAGTCGGAGTCAGCCCCTCAGCTTCCTGGCCTCCCCTCCCCCTTAGTTCTTCGCTGCACTCTGGTTGTGGCAGCGCTGGGGATGAGTGTTCTTCAGCTGGCCCAGGTGGTGGACTCTCCGGCGCAGCTGCAGGGGTTGCCTGAATCTCCTTGGGGGTATGCGGAGGGAGCAGATACCGATCCACCATCTCTTGTGGGAACTGGGCCTCTAGGTCAGCCTTCAGCTTCCAGTATTCAGGGTCCTCTCCTATCAGGGTCTTCCTAGCAGGGACCTCTCTGGACTGGGGAGCGGTGTCTGCTCTGGCCTTGCAGGCCGGGGAAAATAGTGATGCAATCTCTTGGCGGGCCGCGCCCTGTATGGCGGCGGCCTGGTCTTGGCGGGCCGCGCCTGGCATGGCGGCGGCCTGGTCTTGGCGGGCCGCGCCTGGCATGGCGGCGGCCTGGTCTTGGCGGGCCGCGCCCGGCATGGCGGCGGCCTGGATCAGTGTCGCTGTTGCAGGGGGCTCTGTGCAGGCTGGGCTGGACGTCGCTGCAGCGATCGGAGCTTGGCGGGCCGCACCCGGCGGGGCTGCGGCCTGGTTCAGCATCTCACTTGCGGCGCGGACGAGTGTCGCTGCTGCGGTGGGGTCTTGGCGGACTGGGCTCAGCAGGGTGGCAGCCTGGGTCAGTGTCACACCTGCGGCACGGATCAGTATCGCAGTGGTAGTCGGACCTTTGCGGGCCAGGCGGGGCATGGCTGCGGCGGCCTGGATTTGGCGGGCCGCATCTAGCGTGGCTGCGGCCTGGTTCGGTGGCGCCGCGCCGGGCGCCTCTTCCGGGACCGCGGGCGTGGCAGCAGGGGTCGGGGCACTTGTGCTGGCCGGGGCATCACTCGACTCACCCATCTGTGGCAGCATCGGGGTCTGCGTCGTCGCCGCTCGGTCTGACATGCGTCGCGCGGCTCCCTCCTCGTAGGTCCGCACCGCCGCAGCCATCTCCAGGAGCTCCGTGCGTTCTTCCCTAAGCTGTCGCACAATCCCGGCCTCCAGCCGGTCGCAGAAGATGGCAAGCTCCCGGCACCACCAGGCAGCAGTGCCTGGTTCTGGGTATCCGCGTCTGGACTCCATTTTCTCTAACAAGCTGCTGGCTTCTCTTCTGCTCCGCCGTCTCTGGACGCTTCCACTTTCTTCATCAGCGAGGTCAGGACTCTGCAGAGGATCTCTGGGTAGCCACACCTCTTCGTGGGCGGTAACTTCTTCCAGCGCGGGCTGCTGTTGTTTTTCAGCGCGCTTTTCATGGTGGCAATATGGCGGCGCTTCCAATTTTTCAAGCGGACCGCCCAGGCACATGGTCACCTGTCTGAACAGGTCTAGTCCTTATCCTGTTCGTGACGCCAGATGTGAAGCCCCACAGGTGGTGTGTCGGTGTCGGTGCGTTACCTTCAGGGACTCCACGTTGCTGGATCTCCGTCACTGGTAGGAAATCTTCTGTTTTGATCGTGACGCCACTCTCAGTATTGCGGTCAGTGGGGACCGCCACTGCAGGTTAGGGGACGCCTGGGGCTGATGGTGTGTGCAGTTAGTTGGAATAGCCTCCTGAGAGTGAGGCAAGCCCCAGGGCCCGGTGTAAGTTTGTAGTACCACAAGGCGCAGAATAACTCCACACAGGCAGAATTGTCTTTCAAGGGCTTTACTCACATTTGATGGCAGGGTGAGTAGCCCGGGCGTAGCTGAGATGAACCAGATGGGAACCAGGTATCCTTCAGGCTGACTTTATGAGGGTGACTACTGACTCGCCTTCCTTAGCCCTTGGTGGTTTGGGGTGACCCCGACTTTTAGTCCCTATGGGGGTCGCCCAGGGAAGATGCTGCAGCCTCTCTCCCCCTTTTGTTTGCCGTTTGCTTGTTCCCCGGACCAGGCCACTCCAGCTTCTTGCCTCCTGTGACCTATGGGCCCTCACTGTGGTTACGTGGCTGCGGCTTTTGTGGTGTTGTGGTGTGGGCTTTGAGAGCCCCACACCGGCAGGTTTAGCAGAAGAAAGCTGGATCTATCTTCGCTTCGGGATCTGCCGCCCGGTTGGGCCTGGTGCTCTCTAGCAGTCTCCTTACTTCCCACTCCGTTGCACTCCCTAGCTGAAGCTGGCTTTCAGGTAGCACTCCTAGTTGACCGTTCTCCCCCGTCTGTAGCCACTGCGCGGACGCTGTCAGATTGCACAGCTCCAGGGATCTGCTCCTCACTTGAGCTCCCTGGACTCTACACTGAACTGGCTCACTGCTCCTCCTCTCCTATTCTTGCCTACGCCACCTAGCAACCAGACTCTCCACCACACCCCTTGAGAGGAGATGGAGGCTCTACCCCCTCCACTATTCCAGTGAAGGTGAAGGCTTGCCCCCTCCTGGGATCCCCAGGGGTCCTCTCATGGGTACATGTGTGAGACCTGATCACTATGCGCCTGTGTTCCACACCCCTGTCAGCCTTCTGGATTACCTGTGTTGTACTGTCCCCAGCATGGGTGCAGTACTCAGTGGTGCCTGACCAGGTCAGGGGCGCCACATATGCAGCACAACATTGAAATTGCAGCATATCATAGCTGTAGAAAAAGACAAGGTTTTCACATCCAAAAATCATGAGCTGATCTAATGCCACTAGGCAAAAATTATAAAACTGTACATGAGGTTCTTAGTTTAACATTCTGATCAGACTGTATAAAGCCTACTGCCACATCACGGTGAACCTCTGAGTGGGTCCTTACATTATTTAGGCCATAAAGGTGCGGCGCTGTGAGCCAACCACTGCCGCAGTGGAAATGTGACCAGGTGCCTCGCAACACCGATGCTGCAAGCCTGAGTTCCCAAGACTTCAGGCCACGCCGCTCCACTGACACAAACTACCACAACAATGGGCGCCACATAGCACCAACACCCTGTGAAAGGAGCTGGATAACTCACCTTCCACAAGCTCCCAGTCTGTGAACTGTGAGCAAAAAAGGCAGAACCCCTCTTTGCAGTCTCCTACTAATTAAAAATGCCTGTGCCAAATTGGAGGTGTGTGGCGCCCCTGAGGCTTTCGTCGCCACAGAGGTACTGCACCTCAGCCATCCTGAGTAAGAAGGGGGTCATCTACCGGTTCACAGACAAAAACTGCACACACCAATTGTTAGGTCACACACTGGGTCAGGGTTTAAGGCAGGTACCTCATTAATGCTGAGGAGTAGCGACCAGTATACCTGGTTATGGGGCCTAAAGGTCCAGTCACACTAAGCAACTTACCAGCGATTCCAACAACGATAGGGATTGCTGGTAAGTTGCTAGGAGGTTGCTGGTGAGATGTCACACTGCGACACTCCAGCGATCCCACCAGCAACCTGACCTGGCAGGGATCGCTGAAGCGTCGCTACACGAGTTGCTGGTGAGCTCACCAGCAACCAGTGACCAGACCTCAGCGCCGCGTGGAAGATGCTGCGCTTGGTAACTAAGATAAATATCGGGTAACCAACCCGATATTTACCTTGGTTACCAGCGCACGGAGCTACATGTGCAGAGAGCAGGGAGCAGCGCACACTGAGCGCTGGCTCCCTGCTCTCCTAGTTACAGCACACATCGGGTTAATTAACCCGATGTGTCCTGCAGCTACATGTGCACAGAGCAGGAGCCGGCACTGACAGTGAGAGCGGCGGAGGCTGGTAACAAAGGTAAATATCGGGTAACCAAGGATAGGGCTTCTTGGTTACCCGATGTTTACTGTGGTTACCAGCCTCCGCAGACGCCGGCTCCTGCTGCCTGCACATTTAGTTGTTGCTGTCTCGCTGTCACACACAGCGATGTGTGCTTCACAGCGGGACAGCAACAACTAAAAAATGGCCCAGGACATTCAGCAACAACCAACGACCTCACAGCAGGGGCCAGGTTGTTGCTGGATGTCACACACAGCAACATCGCTAGCAACGTCACAAAAGTTGTTCGTTAGCAGCGATGTTGCTAGCGATGTTGCTTAGTGTGACGGGGCCTTTAAGTCCCATTCACTGTCCTGGAGGGGTGGAGCCTGGCAGGGGGGAGTGTAGGAGGAGTCAATGGGGTACTTAGGAAAACCAGTTAGTTTAAGTTTGAACCAGGCAGTCTGTGACAGGAAGTCTGAGAGGAGTGAAGAGACTTTGGTTTTATGGTGAAGACCCTGGGGCCCTGCTAGGCCCAGGTGACATTGAGGAAAAGTGTTCCAGAGTGCCACGGATATGCGGGAGGCCTCCGTGGACTTGTTCCACCAAGAGCACTGGGGTGGAGGAATCTGGTCGCAATGACGGGGACGGTCCCCAGGCTAAAGAAAGACATTTCCTTTAGCAATACGATGACCCAGGTGATTGCTGTAGGCACTTGAGGCCACAACCTGGCACCCATCCTTTGCAAGGGGGGGGCAATAAAAGGACCGAGGTCAGCCACCCTTTGGACAGGGCTAGGTGGCGGAGGCGCAGGACAGTCCAGTGAAGGTCAGCGCTAGTGAGACGGCCAGGGAAGGCACATTGAGGGTTGCACCGGTACTGACCTTTGACCTGCTCGGGATCAGCGGAGGCCCGGAACAGTGAATCCCGGCATACCACGGGTAACCGGTCAACTCAATTGTGAGACTAACAGTGAGAACAGTGAGTAAAACATCTTGACTGCAAGCCCTGTGTCGTCTGCTTTGTCCTGCACCCCTTCAACATCCACTATAGACTTTACAAACGGTTGCCCCGGGGTACCTGCTCCACCTGGGGTGAGCAGAAACACCTAAGCTGCCACAGCACCAGCCCCAGGAGTCCCGTACAGCAGCCGCGGCTCCTAAGCCGCAATCCACAGGTGGCGTCACGAATTTTATACAAACTTTATTACCATCACCCCCATAGCGCCATATTAATTGACTCCGCCAGGGTCACGGGTTTGGGCCCCGCCACCGACCGCTGACTACCCCGGACTAGTCCGGCCTGACACCGAGTCACCTAAGGCCCTGGGGCGGGCGAGTCAGGTGTGCTGGTCCAAGTGAAGTAAAAAAAGATGGAACAGACCATACAATATATACAGTGCCTTGCGAAAGTTTTCGGCTCCCTTGAATTTTTCAACCTGCTCCCACATTTCAGGCTTCAAACATAAAGATAAAAATGTTAATGTTATGGTGAAGAATTAACCACAAGTGGGACACAATTGTGAAGGTGAACGAAATTTATTACTTATTTTAAACTTTTATAAAAAATAAAAAAATGAAAATTGGGGTGTGCAATATTATTCGTCCCCTTTAAGTTAATACTTTGTAGCACCACCTTTTGCTGCGATTACAGCTGCAAGTCGCTTGGGGTATGTCTCGATCAGTTTTGCACATAGAGAGACTGAAATTCTTGCCCATTCTTCCTTTGCACACAGCTCGAGCTGAGTGAGGTTGGATGGAGAGCATTTGTGAACAGCAGTTTTCAGCTCTTTCTACAGATTCTCGATTGGATTCAGGTCTGGACTTTGACTTGGCCATTTTAACAACTGGATATGTTTATTTGTGAACCATTCCACTGTAGATTTTGCTTTATGTTTGGGATCATTGTCTTGTTGGAAGACAGATCTCTGTCCCAGTCTCAGGTCTTTTGCAGACTCAAACAGGTTTTCTTCAAGAATGGTCCTGTATTTGGCTCCATCCTTCTTCCTATCAATTTTAACCATCTTCCCTGTCCGTGCTGAAGAAAAGCAAGCCCAAACCATGATGCTGCCACCACCATGTTTGACAGTGGAGATGGTGTGTTAAGGGTGATGAGCTGTGTTGCTTTCACGCCAAACATGTCGTTTGGCATTGTGCCCAAATAGTTTGATTTTGGTTTCATCTGACCAGAGCACCTTCTTCCACATGTTTGGTGTGTCTCCCAGGTGGCTTGTGGCAAACTTTAAACAACACTTTTTATGGATATCTATGAGAAATGGCTTTCTCCTTGCCACTCCTCCATAAAGGCCAGATTTGTACAGTGTACGACTGATTGTTATCCTATGGACAGACTCTCCCACTTCAGCTGTAGATCTCTGCAGTTCATCCAGAGTGATCATTGGCCTCTTGGCTGCATCTCTGATGAGTCTTCTCCTTGTTTGAGATGAAATTTTTGATGGACGGACGGGTCTTGGTAGATTTGCAGTGGTTTGATATTCCTTCCATTTCAATATGATCACTTGCACAGTGCTCCTTCGGATGTTTAAAGTTTTAGAAACTTTTTTGTAACCAAATCCGGCTTTAAATGTCTCCACAACAGTATCACGGACCTGCCTGTTGTGTTCCTTGGTCTTTTTTTTTTTTAAACCATAACTTTTTATTAGTAATTAATGTCAGATGTTACATCATACATGTTCCTGGTCTTCATGAAGCTATCTGCGCTTTAAACAGAACACTGAGACTATCACAAAGCAGGTGGATTTATACGGAGACTAGAGTAACACAGGTGGCTTATATATATATCATCATCAGTCATTTAAGACAACATTGGATCATTCAGAGATCCTCAATGAACTTCTGGAGTGAGTTTGCTGCATTGAAAGTAAAGGGGACGAATAATATTGCACGCCCCACTTTTCAGTTATTTATTTTTTTAAAATAAGTAATAAATTTTGTTCGACTTCACAATTGTGTCCCACTTGTTGTTGATTCTTCACCATAACATTCAAATTTTTATCTTTATGTTTGAGGCCTGAAATGTGGGAAAAGTTGAAAAATTCAAGGGAGCCAAATACTTTCGCAAAACACTGTATATAGTGTATTGTTGATGTTGCATTTTATTGCGTTCTTAATGTTGCATTTTATTGCGTTGTTGATGCTGCGTTTTATTGCATTGTTGACTGTGCATTTTGTGTTGTTGACGCTGCATTTATTGCGTTGTTGATGTTGCGTTTTATTGCCTTGTTGACACTGTTTTATTGCGTTGTTGATGTTGCGTTTTATTGCGTTGTTGATGTTGCATTTTATTGCGTTGTTGATGTTGCATTTATTGCGTTGTTGATGTTGCATTTTATTGCGTTGTTGATGCTGCGTTTTATTGCGTTGTTGATGCTGCGTTTTATTGCGTTGTTGATGTTGCATTTTATTGCGTTGTTGATGTTGCGTTTTATTGCATTGTTGATGTTGCATTTTATTGCATTGTTGAGTCTGCGTTTTATTGCATTGTTGATGTCGCATTTTATTGTGTTGTTGATGTTGCATTTTATTGTGTTGTTGATGCTGCGTTTTATTGCGTTGTTGATGCTACGTTTTATTGCATTGTTGATGTTGCATTTTATTGCGTTGTTGATGCTGCGTTTTATTGCGTTGTTGATGTCGCATTTTATTGCGTTGTTGATGTCGCATTTTATTGCGTTGTTGATGTTGCATTTTATTGCGTTGTTGATGTTGCGTTTTATTGCGTTGTTGATGCTGCGTTTTATTGCGTTGTTGATGCTGCGTTTTATTGCGTTGTTGATGTTGCATTTTATTACGTTGTTGATGTTGCATTTTATTGCGTTGTTCATGTTGCATTTTATTGCGTTATTGATGTTGCATTTTATTGCGTTGTTGATGTTGCATTTTATTGCGTTGTTGATGCTGCGTTTTATTGCGTTGTTGATGCTGCGTTTTATTGCATTGTTGATTTTGCGTTTTATTGCGTTGTTGATGCTGCGTTTTATTGCGTTGTTGATGCTGCGTTTTATTGCGTTGTTGATGCTGTGTTTTATTGCGTTGTTGATGCTGCGTTTTATTGCATTGTTGACTGTGCATTTTGTGTTGTTGACGCTGCATTTATTGCGTTGTTGATGTTGCGTTTTATTGCCTTGTTGACACTGTTTTATTGCGTTGATGTTGCGTTTTATTGCGTTGTTGATGTTGCATTTTAATGCGTTGTTGATGTTGCATTTTATTGCGTTGTTGATGTTGCATTTTATTGCGTTGTTGATGCTGCGTTTTATTGCGTTGTTGATGCTGCGTTTTATTGCGTTGTTGATGTTGCATTTTATTGCGTTGTTGATGTTGCGTTTTATTGCGTTGTTGATGCTGCGTTTTATTGCGTTGTTGATGCTGCGTTTTATTGCATTATTGATGTTGCATTTTATTGCGTTGTTGATGCTGCGTTTTATTGCGTTGTTGATGCTGCGTTTTATTGCGTTGTTGATGCTGCGTTTTATGGCGTTGTTGATGCTGCGTTTTATTGCATTATTGATGTTGCATTGTATTGCGTTGTTGATGCTGCGTTTTATTGCGTTGTTGATGCTGCGTTTTATTGCGTTGTTGACGCTGCATTTATTGCGTTGTTGATGTTGCATTTTATTGCGTTGTTGATGTTGCGTTTTATTGCATTGTTGACTGTGCATTTTGTGTTGACGCTGCATTTATTGCGTTGTTGACGCTGCCTTTTATTGCGTTTTTGACACTACGTTTTTTATATTTGGTGTGTCATTGTCATCCTTTAAATAAAGCCATTTTGCCTTTGAAACTTCCTGCTACTGACCTCATTCGATGCAGATTACATGCGTTTTTGGTGCGTTTCCGATTTTCTTTTCTTAAGCATTCTTACTTTTCAGCAAGTCACTCTGCATTATTTTAATTGAGCTAAATAAACTATTATAACCTCTATTTTGAAAAGTTTTCTTACTTTGTAGGAGATTTTCCACACTTGCCTAAAACTTCAATAGTCCTCTAATTAAAGGAACGCTCCAATCCAAACATGCCATAGAGCAGAAGAGCTATATTTCTTTTTTCCCCCAATATTAGTATAACTTTGTACTTTATATTGCTGTACACTGCAGCTGAGATATTTCGTATTGTCGCCTATGCTTGTGCCTCCAAATATCTGAGCTCCATGGATGATCCCTACAATTTGCTGAGCTGTTAAGTTGCCAGCTATTCTTGACTCCTCCGAATTTAGATGAGATTGTATTTGATTGTTCGTACCATTGACACTGCTGGCAGTTCTTCACATTAACTCCCTTGGCAACAGACCATGCCATGAGCTGTAAATATACTTCCAGCGACAAAGGCCTGGGCCTCAGCCTGTGCATGTTGAATGTTTCCTGACATTATGATATTGATTGTTGCTTAGGGATACTTGGATCTTTGCTGTAGGGGAGAACAGCTGGGCCTTTTGCTTTCTTTTATTTTTCTTCCCACGTGCATTGTGTAGATGCTCTGTAAAGGCCATGCATTTCCATTATTCATGATTATCATGTAGATTACAAAAGCAAGGTGCCTGTGACATCAAGAGAGCTTAATCAAATGTATTTAAAGCTCCACTTCATTGGGGGGGGGGTTTCCACAGCTGGAGTGGTGCTTTAAATGGAAGTCCCCTGCCCTCTCTCATATATTCACCTTCCTGCGGCTTCATCCTTTTTTGGTGCCTCTTTGTTCCCGCAGCGCCATCTTGTGCCTGTAACTTCTGATTGGCTGGAAGTCATAAGTTAGTCACAAGCCCTCAGTAGAAGTCTATGAGAGCCAGAATGGTTCCAGAATGATGCTTTCATAGATTTGTATTAAGAGCTTGTAATGTAACTTATGACTGGGCGTAAGTCAAGGTCTCAATGCAACTCTATGAGAGTCAGAACAAGGCTGTCATACAGTTGTACTTGTTTGTGGTACAACATATTTTTATTAATTTTTTCCAACACAGACATTACAGATAAATACTTCCAATTTATGGGAGTAAAGCCCGCTTTACACGCTACAATATATCCTACGATGTGTCGGCGGGGTCACGTCGTAAGTGACGCACATCCGGCATCGTAAGGTACATTGTAGTGTGTAACAGGTACGTGCGATTGAACGTTAAAACGTTCATCGCATACACGTTGTTTAATCCTGACGAATTGCACGTCGGGTTGTTCAATGTTCCCGAGGCAGCACACATGGCAGTGTGTGATACCCCGGGAACATTGAACAGATCTTACCTGCCTCCCGCGGCTCCAGCCAGCAATGTGGAAGGAAGGAGGTTGGCGGGATGTTTACGTCCCGCTCATCTCCACCCCTCCGCTTCTATTGGCCGGCTGCCGCGTGACGTTGATGTGACGCCGAATGTCCCTCCCATTCCAGGAAGTGGACGTTCGCCGCCCACATCGAGGTCGTATGGACGGGTAAGTACCTGTGACTGGGGTTAATCGTTTGTGCGGCACGTTCAACAAATTGAACGTGCCACACATACAATGGGGGCGTTGCAAATCGCATACGATATCGTATGCAATATTGCAACGTGTAAAGCAGGCTTAAAGGTAAAAGAGGTAACATCTTATTAGAAGAATATTATTGGAGAAAATGGGAAGGGATTGGGAGTTGCACTTCTTTGTGACCTCTACACGGTTAAAACATGGCAATTCCCGACCTTTGTTTATAAAATCACACCTTGTTTTGTTCATGCGGTTCAGTGACAATGCTGGGAACACACAAGAAACCTTGACAGAAGGCCCAACCAGCGTCCTTGTTTTATCCTATTTGGATATTTTGTCATCTGGTAATTATTTAGTTTCCTATTTGTTTTCTATATATTTAGGAGACACTAATTAGGGCCAACGTTTGATTATAAGTACAGTACAGACCAAAAGTTTGGACACACCTTCTCATTCAAAGAGTTTTCTTTATTTTCATGACTGAAAATTGTAGATTCACATTGAAGGCATCAAAACTATAAATTAACACATGTGGAATTAAATAATTAACAAAAAAGTGTGAAACAACTGAAAATATGTCTTATATTCTAGGTTCTTCAAAGTAGCCAACTTTTGCTTTGATTACTGCTTTGCACACTCTTGGCATTCTCTTGATGAGCTTCAAAAGGTAGTCACTGGAAATGATCTTCCAACAGTCTTCAAGGAGTTCCCAGAGATGCTTAGCACTTGTTGGCCCTTTTACCTTTACTCTGCGGTCCAGCTCACCCCAAATCATCTCGATTGGGTTCAGGTCTGGTGACTGTGGAGGCCAGGTCATCTAGTGTAGCACCCCATCACTCTCCTTCTTAGTCAAATAGCCCTCATACAGCCTGGAGGTGTGTTTGGGGTTATTGTCCTGTTGAAAAATAAATGAGGGTCCAACTAAACGCAAACCGGATGGAAAAGCATGCCGCTGCAAGATGTTGTGGTAGCCATACTGGTTCAGTATGCCTTCAATTTTGAATAAATCCCCAACAGTGTGACCAGCAAAGCACCCCCCCGCACCATGACACCTGCTCCTCCATGCTCCACGGTGGGAACCAGGCATGTAGAGTCGATCCGTTCACCTTTTCTGCGTCGCACAAACACACGGTGGTTGGATCCAAAGATCTCAAATTTGAACTCATCAGACCAAAGCACAGATTTCCACTGGTCTAATGTCCATTCCTTGTGTTCTTTAGCCCAAGCAAGTCTCTTCTACTTGTTGCCTGTCCTTAGCAGTGGTTTCCTAGCAGCTATTTTACCTTGAAGGCCTGCTGCACAAAGTCTCCTCTTAACAGTTGTTCTAGAGATGTGTCTGCTGCTAGAACTCTGTGTGGCATTGACCAGTCTCTAATCTGAGCTGCTGTTAACCCTGCAATTTCTGAGGCTTGTGACTCGGATAAACTTATCCTCCGCAGCAGAGGTGACTCTTGGGCTTCCTTTCCTGGGGCGGTCCTCATGTGAGCCAGTTTCTTTGTAGCGTTTGATGTTTTTTGACACTGCACTTGGGGACACTTTCAAAGTTTTCCCAATTTTTCGGACTGACTGACCTTCATTTCTTAAAGTAATGATGGACACTCGTTTTTCTTTACTTACAATTTGTATCATTGCAAGAAAAAAACAGCTAACAGTCTATTCAGTAGGACTATCAGCTGTGTATCCATCAGACTTCTGCACAACACAACTGATGGTCCCAACCCTATTTATAAGGCAAGAAATCCCACTTATTAAACCTGACAGGGCATACCTGTGAAGTGAAAACCATTTCCGGTGACTACCTCTTGAAGCTCATCAAGAGAATGCCAAGAGTGTGCAAAGCAGTAATCAAAGCAAAAAGCTGGCTACTTTGAAGAACCTAGAATATAAGACATATTTTCAGTTGTTTCACACTTTTTTGTTAAGTATTTCATTCCACATGTGTTAATTCATAGTTTTAATGCCTTCCATGTGTATCTACAATTTTCAGACACATCAAAATAAAGAAAACTCTTTGAATGAGAAGGTGTGTCCAAACTTTTGGTCTGCACTGTATATCTGAGGGTATCAGCGTGAATAATGCTAGTATATATAATGTGACTAAAATTAGGATTTTTTTATGAATCTTCTATTGAGATATCAGCTGGTTTTATTTGGGCACAATGTTTTATTGGATTTCTAACAGTTTAATCCTTATGAATTTAGATGATCTGTAGACTATGGTTTTACATGAACCATGATGTAATTCAGGTATGGTATATTGCTATCACAAGAACAGTTTTTAATTTCTACGTGCCTCTAGTAGTCTTGTAATATTTTGTGAAACTATGTCAGGTGCCAGGGCAATTTCAATTTTGCAGATGTTATACTTAGACAATCTGTTTATTTGAACTTACTGCTAAAAAAGACAGCTGGTATTTGTGATTGATCTGTTTAGTCGAGTCGGTACGATCAATTTGTATTACCCCCTTATCCTCTTGTTATATTTTATAAAAGCCCGTTTAAATGTAGACTGGGCAGTAAAGGCCGCTTTACACGTTGCAATATCGTTACCGATATCGCTAGCGTGCGTACCCGCACCCATCGGTTGTGCGTCACGGGCAAATCGTTGCCCGTGGCGCACAACATCGCTCAGGCCCATCACACATACCTACCTGCCCACCGATGTCGCTGTGCCCGGCGAACCACCTCCTTTCTAAGTGGGCGGTTTGTTCGGCGTCACAGTGACGTCACTATGCGGGCGCCCAATAGATGCGGAGGGGCGGAGATGAGCGGGACGTAACATCCCGCCCACCTCCTTCCTTCCGCATTGCCGGCGGCCGCAGGTAAGGTGAGGTTCCTCGTTCCTGCGGTGTCACACATAGCGATGTGTGCTGCCACAGGAACGACGAACAACATCGTACATGCAGCAGCTACGATAATTGGGAATAGGGGGGCATGTCACTGATTAGCGATTTTGCACGTTTTTGCGACGATACAAAATCGCTCATAGGTGTCACACGCAACAACATCGCTAACGCGGCCGGATGTGCTTCACAAATTCCGTGACCCCAACGAGATCGCTTGAGCGATGTCGTAGCGTGTAAAGCGGCCTTTAGTCTATTGTCAATATAAATGCAGGCAAAGGCTTAAAGTGCGTCCTAACCTAAACGCTATCTGGACGATCCCAGGAAAAATGAATTAATTCTCGTCTTTCACATCCTATATTACATTCATATTGATTAAACTGCTATTATTGTAATAGTCTTGATTTAGAACAGCCCTATGCGTTGCGTTTCATCTTAATCTTGATCACTACCAAGAATCTTCAGGGACCAGCAGTTATTAATAGATATATGGTATTAATTGTGATAATGCAATGGCATTGTTGCTTGTGGCATGCGGTGGCCCAACTGACCTTCCTATATAGACACATGAATTTCTCCTCTCTGCTTCTTGCACAGTCAGATTGACCTATCACAGTGCCAAATGGTAGCCTTTGGTACGGGGTCAGGGGTTGTTCCTTCGCAATCTCATCTACCAATGGCATTAATTCGCAAAACTACCAGGGGAAAAGACACATATGTGTTGTTACCAATAATAACTTTTATAAAGAGCATATTTGTGGTACTAATTATTTCATTTATTTCAGAAAAAACTGAACATTTTGATACATCTGCAGGTTCGCAATCATTGTACATAACTCCCGAAAGTCTGCAATAAAACATCAACAGTTTGATTCTATATTCCGAGATAAGACACGCTGATGTAGGATATGTTATTAGTAGCCCTTCATAAAGATAGGCAATTTCATATTAAAAGATAAAAACCATCTATAGTATACAATATGGAGTAACTTATCACTAAATATGATGAAGACCAAGGGTGATGATGCAGCCACTTGCTATAAATCTTGATTGTCTTTTATGCTTTGGTGGGGTTGGAACATGGCTATTTCCTATCTGACACCATAATAGGTGCATACACTAAGCTAATAGAATTTCCAGAAGTATACTGCTATTGATAAAGGAAGGGACAACAGTTAGGCTGGGGCCACACGGGGATTACTGCGATCCCCGCGTATGACACACGGCTCGCGCTGGCAGTACAGCAGAGCCGAGTGTCATGCGAGTGTCCCTGAGACTGATGTCCGACCGTGCGAGTGGACCTCAGCTGCGGGGGGTGGGCACTGAGGAGGGGAAGGCCGGCACTGAGGAGGGGAGGGAGGGATTTATCTCCCTCTTTCCTCCGTAGCCGGCTATTCCCATTCTCGTGGTACACCGGTGTACTGCGAGTGCAGTGCGATTTTTCTCTAGCCCCATAGACTTGAATGGGTGTGAGAAAAAGAGTCTCGCATTACAATCGCAACATGCTGCGATTGTTTTCTCAGTCCGATTAGGGCTGAGAAAATAATCACTCATGTGCGCTGACACACAGGCTAATATTGGTCCGAGTGGAATGTGATTTTTTTTTATCGCACTCCACTCACACCGATTTTTATGCTGTGTGGCTTAGGTCTCAAAGGGAATCTGTCATCAGGTTTTTTCTACCTCATCAAAATATAATAAATAAATATTATAATATTTAACAAAATAAATATAACAAAATAAAAAGTCAAAACTGCAGAATTAGGTTTTTGGCTGTCGCAACATTGCAATAAAATGCAATAATAATTATAATAATAACATCGCATCTACCCAAAAAATTGTATGTGTAAAAACGTCAGCTCAGGGCGCAAAAAATAAGCCATCACACGGCCCCATATTTAGAAAAATTAGAACATTATGGGTCTCAGAAAATGGTAACAAAAGCACCTTTGTCTTGGGACAAATTTCTGATTTTTTTTCACCAATAAAAAAACAAACAGACAAAAAAAAAAAAACTATACATGTTTGCTTTCACTTCCTTGTGATTAACTTGTTTGGTCCGAGGGCGAGTAGAAGGATGCTGGCGCTGATTTGATGCAGGGCTCGTGTGATGTCACAACCTCTCGTGAGCCCCGGTACCACGAGCCATGGCACCACTAGAACGGCACAGGTTCAGGAGAAGAGTATAGACTTTTTTTAATTTACCTGGGGGAAACATGTTTAATCAGGAGGGGTTGTCCTAGTAGTGGACAACCCCTTTAACAGTGCCGTCTTCTATCCCATTTCCGTCCTTACATAAGCTTTGAGTTGTATGGTCTAGGTATATGGAATCCATAGAAATCTTTAAGGCAATGCTGTACCTCCATATGTGTTCAATTTCATATATTAATATACAGAAGTCTTCTAAGAGAAGGTATCTCAATAATACCTTGCATTACTGAGGTACCAAACATTGGCAAATGGGCTTCCTACAGCTACATACTATGGAGCCATAGGACTTAATGTGAGCCTGTTCTAGTTATATGAATGAGACAACTTTTTTAATTCTATGTTCCATCTTAGTAAAAAGTTTTGCCACCTTTATTTACACATAGCAAAGCTTGACATGCTCTTTTATATCAAAAAAAGGTTTCTGATACAGTATATGTATTCTTGTGTTTTTGTTTTTCAAATGTTTAGATACACATTTTGTTAAAAAATATTATGTAGGAAACCGAAGAAGTGGAAGCGGCCACCCATATACATTCTCATCCGACTCCCCCATACACATGAGCATGGTTTAATGTGTCTTCAACTCGGAGAAAGCCTGGTCTCAGATTATCGCCTCTGAAAACAAAAAGAATAATCATTAAAGTCCAAATCTATCAATCCCCCAACATTATTAAGTGGTTCCATTAAAATAAAGCAAAATAAACCAAGTCTTCAACTCAGAGAAAGCCTGGTCTCAGATTATCGCCTCTGAAAACAAAAAGAACAATCATTGAAATTCAAATACATGTATTCCACAAGATTACTAAGTGGTTTCATTAAAATAAAACAAAAAAGAAAAAAAATCTATATGGCACATAAGAAAAATACTTGTCATTTATATGGTGAAGGATTAGACCTTTTATTAGATAAATTTTGGATTATTTTATTCTTCATATAGTAAAAAATGAAATAGAATGTGAAAACATTTTGTTTTTTTACCCATTAAAAGCCCAATAATTCTAAAAAGTACTATATGTGCAAAAGAGTTAAAACATAAAGCTTAACTATGACAAATATATGTAAAAGTCCTTTGATCCTTACAAAAGTTTCTTAAAGTACGGCAGCGCCACGCTGGATAACTGTAAACAACTTGTGCCTCCACCAGTAAAGGCTGAACGGAGCCAGGGCAGAGCTATGGGCGTAGTGACCCATGACTCACCTTTGCAGGGCAGCAAGGGGTTAATGTTTTTCTGTAGAAAGAGCGGGCTTTTGCGGGGTCAAGAGTTTAGGGGGGGTGGATCTATAGGGCCAGGGGAGGGGACAGGGTGGGGGCTGTATATATGTCCAGGGAGAAAGGGGGGGGGCACTACTTCGGCGCGAGGTACCATTAGAGAAGGTCCCCGTGTCACCTCACCTTGTCTCCCCCTGATCTGATGGCATCGGTTGCAGGACTCCTGGAGCAGCTTCGGGCTGCTGCCGGCGGCGCAGATGGAGCGGCGATCAGGACAGCGTTGAGGGAGATCCTGGGAGGTCCGGATGCGGTGTCTGAAGCTGACCCCCCACCGCTCCGGAGTGGGCGCAGGGCGAGGGCACCGGAGAGGTTCTCGCCTGATGCTGCTCCTGGTCCTCAGCAGCGCCGTAGGAGCCCCTCCGGGGACCCTCCTCACCAGAAGAATCCACCTGCAGCAGCTAGCAGGAGCAGGCGAGGGAGGAATCCTGCTCGGCGTTCAGGACCTGCGGCGGTGGGCGGTCCCTCCAGGGGTCATGTGACCGGCTCAGCTGCCTCTACTGCTTCAGGCTACGACATAATGGCGGCGGTCCTCCCTGGCGATGCTCCTGTCGGGGGGACTGCTAGACAGCATGGAGATGGAGTTTCTGCGGGGCCTCCGGGGCCGGGAGTGTGGAGTACGACCCTGCAAGGAGCGTCACCTGCCGAGCCCAGGATGGATGCAGCTTCCAGGATGACAGCGCGCACTGGGTTCGAGGATACTGCCAGGAGTGGGGCATTGCAGCTGCAGAGATCATCGCCAGAGAGGAGGTCGCGGTCCAGGTTTCGGTCCCCTTCGACGCGGAGGAGCGGGTCGCCATCAGGGAGGTCAGCGACGGGGAGAAATTCGCCCGCACGGCAGGGGCCTGCGCCATCCCGATCGAGGTCGCGATCCAGGAGGAGGTCGCCTTCACGGTCGGCATCTGAGGGGAGTCATCCTGCATCTCATTATCCGGTTCGCTCCCGGGTCATCCGACCAAGGTCGAGCGCGGCGGGTTCCCAGGTCCCCCCTGGTCGAGCTGCCGAAGACGTTTCCGTGCTGGTCCATTCTGGAGGAGATCGTCGTCTGGAGTCAGGATTTTCGGCTGGTGGGTCTCATGTACCGACGCAGCTTGGTGAGTACTCCTCTATGTTGTGTGCGTCCTCACCTAGTTTAGTTTCCCCGGGAGTGAGCAGGGGCCAGGCGCAGGGCGTCATAGGGGGTCTGGGGGTCGCGGGGCCGAGCGCGGCGGGGTTTGATGTCGGTAGTCTGACCAATGTTTTGAAGGGTGTGCGTGATTTGTTGGCGCAGTTGGATAGGACGAGTCAGGGGGCGTCCGGGTCTCCTGTCCCAGCGTGGGTGCCGGATTCTGGGGCGGCAGCATCGGCTGTGGTTGTGGTACCGACGGGAAGCGAGGTGGTTGCTGGGGATAGTGTGGCGGATCCCGGGCAAAAGGAGAAGGAGAAGGATAAGGAGGGAGATAGGATTATTTTGGATGATAAGGCCAGAGGGGAGGTGTACGTTTGCTTTGAGGGCCCCCTGGGGGCGCATTTAAAGAAGGAAGTGAAGGAGAAGATTTGGAAGGATGAATACGTGGAAATTTTTTCCCTCCTTCCTTTGGAGAAGTTTAATTTGGATAAGAAAAAGAAGGATGATAGCAAGAAGGAGGAGGAAGAAAAGCGGAGGTGGCGGCTGATCCCTCAAACGTTTGTTAACTGGTTGCAGGCTTTTGCGATCCTAGCTAGCGTCATTGGCGAAAAGGCGCCGGATAATTGTTCTGGGCTATTCTGCTACATGGATGCTATAGCGGAAGCTCATAGGATTTATGGTGGGCAGACGTGGTTGCGGTACGATGAACAATTTAGGCAGCGGAAAGCCGTGCGACCCAGTATCCGTTGGGATCAGAAGGATATTGGTTTATGGTTAAAAGTCATGGCTCCGGCTCGTTATGGTCAGCCCTTTCACGGGGGGGCCGGGTCGGCCGGCCACACTACTGCTGGGGGTGCGGGGACCCAGGCAGGGGGTGTTGGAGCAAAGGCAGGTGTGTGCTGGCAGTTTAACGACAGCCAGTGCAAGTTTGGAAACTCCTGCAAGTTTAAGCATCAGTGCTCAGGTTGTGGAGGGTCCTCCCATGGAGCAGCTCGTTGCTTTAAGAAGGGTAGGCCCAAGGCAGGGGGAGATTTGGGAAAAGGGGGTGAGCCCGGTGAGGCTTCACGAGATGGCCCCTTATCTAGATAGATATCCCAAGCGGGATAAGGCGGTATTGTTGGAGGATGGTTTTCGTGTTGGTTTCAGGATCCCCCCCCCTCCTCATGTTGTTCCGTTTCAGTTAAAGAATTTGTTGTCGGCGCGGCGACACCCAGAGGTTGTGGCTAAAAAGCTTTTTGGGGAGGTTGCTTGTGGGCGGATGGCGGGTCCGTTTGCATCCCCCCCCATCCCCAATTTGGTAGTATCTCCGTTAGGGGTCGTCCCAAAGTAGGAGCCGAACAAATTTCGGCTCATTCAGCATTTGTCGTTCCCCAAGGGTTTGTCGGTGAATGATGGTATTGACCCAGACCTCTGTGCGGTGGTTTATACCTCGTTTGACGCAGCCGTCAGCTGGGTTCGGAAATGTGGTCGGGGAGCATTGTTAGCGAAGACTGACATCGAGTCGGCATTCCGCTTGCTGCCGGTGCATCCTGAGAGTATGCGACTGTTGGGTTGTTTTTGGGACGGTTCCTATTTTGTTGATCGTTGCTTACCAATGGGGTGTTCCATTTCTTGCGCTTATTTTGAAGCGTTTAGTTCCTTTTTAGAATGGGCAGTGTGTGATGTGGCGCAGCTCTCGTCGGCGATCCATTATCTTGATGATTTTTTGTTTATCGGCCCCGCTGAGTCGGCAGTGTGTCAGACGTTGTTGGGGACTATGGAGTGGTTGTCTGGCCGGTTCGGGGTCCCCTTGGCTCAGGATAAGACGGAAGGCCCGTGTACTTGTCTGAATTTTTTGGGTATCACTATTGATACTGTGTTGATGGAGTGCAGGCTGCCTGAAGAAAAGATCTCAGCTTTGCGGGCAGAGGTGGGATCGGCTGCGCGTCTTAGAAAAATCCAGTTGAGGGACCTCCAGTCTTTGTTGGGCAAGCTTAATTTTGCTTGCCGCATCATGCCCATGGGCCGCGTTTTCTCAAGAAGGTTGGCGTCGGCGACCGCTGGAGTGCGCTCCCCAAGGCATTACATAAGGTTGACTCGGGACCTTAGGGAGGATTTGGCGGTATGGGGCAGTTTTTTAGAGAAGTACAATGGCCGGTCGCTAATGATTGCGGAAGTCTTAGATGATTTTGATTGTGAGCTCTTCACCGATGCCGCGGGGGGTAAGGGCTTTGGAGCTTACTTCGGCGGCAGATGGTGCGTGGGAGAGTGGCCCGCGGCTTGGCATGAAGCAGGGTTTACACGGAATTTGACTTTGTTGGAGTTTTTTCCAATTGTGGTGGCGTTGTCCGTTTGGGGAGAGCATTTCAGCAACAGAAAAATTCGTTTTCACTGTGACAATATGTCAGTAGTCATGGCAATTAATAACCTGTCGGGCGCGTCTCCTCCGGTTGTCCGCTTGTTGCGGTACTTTGTGTTGCGGTGCCTTTGTCTTAATGCGTGGGTTGTGGCAGTGCATGTGCCGGGGGTTGAGAACGCCATTGCTGATTCCCTTTCTCGCTTGCAGTGGGATCGTTTTTGGAGCCTGGCACCGGAAGCGGAGTCCGCTGGCAGCATCTGGCCGGCGGAGCTCTTGGAATTGGTGTTCGAGAGGCGAGTTCGTTGATCAGAGCATCATTGGCCCCTGGTACGTGGGCTGCATATGAAGCAGCTTGGATGGAATGGACAAATTGGAGGCAGGAATTTGGGGCGGGGGAGTCTGCCGAGGATTCTGTAGGCGCTTTGCTTTGTTGGATGTGCCGGATGGCTTCCGGTAAGTGGTCTTTTTCCAGGGTTAATCGGTTTATGGCAGGGGTTGCGTTTGGTTGTAAATTGCGGGGGATGGTTGACATAACAAAGAATTTTTTGGTTCGACAAGCTGTGAGGGGCTTGAGGAAGGGGCTTCATAGACTGGACAGTCGGAGGCCGGTGTCATTCCAGCTGCTGGAAGAGCTGGGTGTGCAGCTGGAGCGAGTGTGTGTTTCCTATTTTGAATTGGTTTTGTTTCGGTTGGCGTTTTCCTGGGCTTTCTTCGGAGCTACGAGGATAGGCGAATTGGTGTCCCCAGCGTCGTCCCGTGGGGGGGGCGTTTTGGGAGAAGACACAGTTGATTTGGGAGACTCTGTGGAATTTTGGATCCGGCGGTCTAAGACGGATCAACTTGGTCGGGGAAGAAGGGTCACTTTATGGGCATTGGCGGGGGCCTTGATGTGCCCTGTCTCTTGTTTTAAACAGTACTTAGAATTGGGGCCTGGCCGTATGGGCCCGTTGTTGAAGCATCAGGACGGATCGTTTTTGTCCAGGTACCAGTTTGTGGCAGTCTTTCGGAGATGCCTGGAGAGGTTGGGGTTGGAGGCGGACAAGTTTTCAGCCCACTCTTTTCGCATTGGGGCGGCGACGGAGGCAGATAGGTGGGGGCTTCCAGCGGAGACAGTGAAGAGGATAGGCAGGTGGGAGTCGAGGAGGTTCAGGCTGTACGTCCGCCCCCATTTGTTGTAAAAGTCGTGGCTAGTCTGGTGTAGTGGTGTATTTATATATAAAAAAAAAAAAAAAAAAAAAAAAATAATTTGTAATGTTGTTCTCAAGTTAATGGCAGTTCCTGGAGTGTGTCTGACTTGTGGTTGTTGTACCCTCCCCCCCCCCCCCTCTTTTCTGGTTTTGTTTCCTTTTATAGGTGGTGCGCCCCTGGTCTGGATTTTCGGCCATTCATTTGTTTATTGGGGGGCACTGAGAGCTGATGTGCGGCGCAATGGTCGGCAGTTGGGTTGGTCCAGAGACGAGGTAATCGTACGTTGGATCGGGGTGAGGGGCATGCGCTGGCGGCAGGTGTTGGTTGATTTTCACCGGTTCGCTCGATTGGATCGCACCCCGGATGTGCTGGTGTTGCACATTGGGGGAAACGATTTAGGGGCCCGCCCCTGTCGGGAGTTGATTCGGGATATACGGTATGACCTGCTCCGCCTTTGGTCAGTTTGTCCTAAGCTGAGGGTGGTTTGGTCGGACATTGTTCCCAGAAAGGTTTGGCGGGGGGCTCGGTCCCTGGAGGGGATCGACAAGACCAGAATAAAGGTCAACAGGGTGGTTGGGAATTTTGTGGCCAGGAATGGAGGAGTTGTGGTTCGGCACAGGGACTTGGAGTCGGGGGAGGGGAATTTTTGGCGATCAGATGGTGTGCATCTGACTGCCGTGGGTATTGATTTGTGGGCCTTGGGCATTCAGGAAGGTGTGGAGCGGGCACTCATTTTGGTGGGGTGACTCGCATTATGAGGTGTCAGGTAATGCTCGTGGTGGCGGTGGCGAGGGGGGTTCTTGGAGTCGGTGGAAATTCGGGGTGGGGGGTGGTACATCGGATAGATGGGGGACCACCCCCCTTTGTTTATTCTGGTATGGTAATTGCCTAGCGGACTTGGGGGGGCTCTCCAGGGGTGGGGTCCCCTGAGAGTCGGTTAGGGACACTGTTTTCCGGCAAAGGTGGTGCCCCCGAGCTTGTAGGCGCGGCTGGGGGCAAAATATGCCGGATGGTTTGGTAACAATATTTGGTGTCCGCCAGGTTTTGGGGCTCCAAGAACCGCCCTTGCATTGGCAAAATGGTTATTTATTATCTGTTATAATGTTTGTTAATAAACCGGGCCGATTTGGCCAATTTATCCAAAGAAGGGTGTTGTGTTTTTATTAGCGGTTGGGAAAAAGGGGGGTTTGGGGTGGGGGATTCTGCTGACAATATGAAGAAAGCCTCTGCAGTAGGGCAGTCAAGGCTGAACGGAGCCAGGGCAGAGCTATGGGCGTAGTGACCCATGACTCACCTTTGCAGGGCAGCAAGGGGTTAATGTTTTTCTGTAGAAAGAGCGGGCTTTTGCGGGGTCAAGAGTTTAGGGGGGGTGGATCTATAGGGCCAGGGGAGGGGACAGGGTGGGGGCTGTATATATGTCCAGGGAGAAAGGGGGGGGGCACTACTTCGGCGCGAGGTACCATTAGAGAAGGTCCCGCCCTCCCGCCCTATACATATATGTTTAATCTTTGTCGGAGAAGACGGTGGAGTCGAGGTTCATTTAATTTGATATTGGGGTTCGAGTCATTTCGGCGAGCGGTGGCGAGGGGGGTTCTTGGAGTCGGTGGAAATTCGGGGTGGGGGGTGGTACATCGGATAGATGGGGGACCACCCCCCTTTGTTTATTCTGGTATGGTAATTGCCTGGCGGACTTGGGGGGGCTCTCCAGGGGTGGGGTCCCCTGAGAGTCGGTTAGGGACACTGTTTTCCGGCAAAGGTGGTGCCCCCGAGCTTGTAGGCGCGGCTGGGGGCAAAATATGCCGGATGGTTTGGTAACAATATTTGGTGTCCGCCAGGTTTTGGGGCTCCAAGAACCGCCCTTGCATTGGCAAAATGGTTATTTATTATCTGTTATAATGTTTGTTAATAAACCGGGCCGATTTGGCCAATTTATCCAAAGAAGGGTGTTGTGTTTTTATTAGCGGTTGGGAAAAAGGGGGGTTTGGGGTGGGGGATTCTGCTGACAATATGAAGAAAGCCTCTGCAGTAGGGCAGTCATGTCAACATCGTAGTCTCTAAGGAATTGCAAGGAAACCCTGTCCTTCCTATTGCTTTGCAGGCCTCAAGGAACAATTTCCTGACTCCTTATATCATCTCAGTATAATTTCTTGCTCTTTAAAAAAAGATTTTAGGATCTGTGTTCTCAGATGACTAATAATATAAGGAAATATGATATTATGAAACAGATAAGAAAAATAATAATAATAAAAAGCTTATATAAACCTATTCCATGCTCCAAATCCACTGCAGTCTCCTTTTTTATCTTGTGGAAGTGCGGGGGCGAGCTGTGGCAAAAGAAACATTTCCCCATAAAGGGGATATGTAAACTTTATAGAGCCAAGTTCAATGTTCTTCTCAGTTCTTAGTAGCCGTATATGGGACCTCTGGGTGACCACCAAGATCACCATCGTGTCAAAATCCGCAAAGGTTGTTAGACAGTCTTCCTAGAGTCCTGAATGACAGTCTTACCTAGGTATAAATTCGTTCTTTTAGTTCTGCTAGATATAGTGGTAAAGATCTGCTGGTATGGCAGGTTCCCTTTAAAATGCATGGGAGGGGACGATTATGTAGAAAACATTAGTTCTAAGTAGTCAGCAAGAAGATATATTGTTTAGATTAAATGCTTTTTTATTTGCTGCAGGGTAAACTACAAAATAAATGTCTGTCAACCTCTTCCGGAAACTAAAATGTGTCTTGTAGGCACACATACCAGCGCGGCTAGTTTCTGTTACTTCAAGGGTCCTTTACTTTTAACAGTATAGTGTAACCTGCCACTGATGGTCTTACATTAGAAAAATGGAATTTCAAAAGAAACCTTAAGAACCCTAATATACGTACAGTGTGTCCACCCATATCCTGTCCACCGCCATTAACTTGAGAACAGCAGCAGCTATAAGCATAGAAGTGGTGTCTAGGTATAGTAAAGTAGCCATGCACTACGTAATGAAACCACCCATAGCGCCACCTGGTGGAAAACAACAGAGTTAGCATTTTTATCTTGAAAACGGAACTAGATAGAGAAAAAAAGTGAATTTAAAAATTGTAGGGCATCATCAATTCAATACGAATCGACACCTTGCATACAGAAATGCTATGATATGAAACCCAGGACCCCCCCCCCCACCAAAACATTGAATGCTGTCACGCATATGGTGCTCATTTAACTTTGATGCTCAAAGTGGCCACCGTCAGCTGCAATGCACATCTGGACTCTGGACAGTATACTGTATCTTGCTGCACATTGTGCAATATGGGAGGTGACGTGTTTGCACAAGCATCTGTAATACGTCGTCGTAGGTCCTGCAATGTTGATGAAGGGGTCACATACACCTGCTGTTTGATATGACCTCACAGAAAGAAGTCCAATGGGGTCAGGTCAGGTGAGCGTGGAGGCCAATCCATGCAGCCACCATACCCAATTATTTGTAGGAAGGTCTCCATGAGGTATCGCTTCACGTCCGCAGCCTTATGAGTTTTACACGTTCTAATCATAGGATTTCTGTATGCAAGGTATCGGGATGATTTGTTTCAAAACAGAACAATGAATGTCACCATGGCATTTTGGTACGGTCATGAAAAATAATCCACACACGCTTAGGTATCTAGTGCATCTTTCATTTTAAGGGGCTTTCCAGGACTTTATGTTTTACTATGGGCCTAAGAAAATAACATGCAGGAAGTTGCTAACTACCTGTCTTTTCTACCCAGCTCACACTAGTCCCAGACCGCTCTTGCCATTGACTCTGCTGCTTCATGTCAACAGAGCAGCTCTTCTTCTTCCTTTGTGCTCTGTTGACAGGACATACCAAGCAAAAAACAGGAATGACAGCGTCCACTTGAGTGAAAAATCTTTCTTCTTTTTATTCCATCAAAGTGCAAAAACAGTGCAACGTTTCGACATAGAATGTTTAACAAAGACATTCTATGTCGAAACGTTGCACTGTTTTTGCACTTTGATGGAATAAAAATATGAAAGATTTTTCACTCAAGTGGACGCTGTCATTCCTGTTTTTTGCATGGTATGTGGAACCAAGTGATCCCTTGGTATTGGACGGGTGTCCCAATACCGCCAGTTTGTGTGTTTACACAGGCGGTCAGTGACTTTAGGTGCTGCAGTTTGCTGGTATTTCTGTTGACAGGACATAACTGCCGACATCATGCTGATTGACAGCCTCTTCATGCAATTTGGGAGTCAGCTACAAAATCAGCAGGACATCGTCAGGCACGCCCCATCAACAGAGCAGAGAGGATAAGCAGTTGCTCTCTCAATGTGACGTAGGCTGAAGCCACAAAGTCGTCGGCAGGATCGTTTGGCTAGTAGAGCCAGTAGCTAGCTCTGAGCTAGTAGAGATCAGCAACGGGCAGAACAGGAAGGCAACAACCGGTCTGTTAGTTCTTAGATTCATAGCCAAAAATTAAAATAATCATAGACAACCTATTTAATAGGCATTCTTTACTTACTTACATCGTTTACAGGTAAAAACAGAAAGGCATGGAGAAGTGAGGAGACAGTACCGTATCTTTACTAAGACCATATATTGTTACATTATTTTTCCATAAAAACATAGTACTTATACATTAACAATCATAGTGTTCATATGGTGAATTTCAGCTACCTTTACTCCACAGTCCTCTTGGCAGAAAGTTATAATTTAATGTGCCACATGCTAGTGCTCTTTCATACCAAAACATTTTACTTAGCATTCAGCTTGCCAACAAAGGGGTATTCTCAAGTTTCAAAGTTATCCCCTATCCATAGGATAGGGGATAACTTCCTGATTACTCAGGGTCTGACCAGTTGGGGCTTCGAAGATCCGGGTGTGAACTGAGTGGTAGTTGATTATGTGAACTGCCACTCCATTCATTTTCATGGGAGTGCCGAAGACTAGTGGAAAGCAACACTTTGCTAGCTCCAGCGGTCCCATTAAGAATGAAAACAGTGGCATTGAGTATGACCAAGCATCATTCTGTTAGCATGGAACTCATCAGGTCCCTGGTTCTCAGGAGTCCTAACAGTTGATCTCAGCAATCGAGAAGTTATTCTCTATCCCAAAAAATAATTTACAAACTTGAGAATATACCTTGGAAGATGGTCACTGGACACATCATAGAGGGGAGATATGTATCACATAGGGGATTGTCCTCAGTGTTGTAAGCCTGGAAGCATGATCCATCATGTATAGTACTAAGAGTATTAATAGGGTGTGGCAAGGGACGGATTTCCAAGTAGTCAGAGTGATGGGTGGGACTGGCAGCTCACATATCCCCACCCTGGGGCGTGGTAGAGTGGACATAAAGAAGTCCAGGTGAAACCATTAGTCTTTCTGTGTGTGGAGGTAAGAAGTCCTACTGTGTGAATTCTCTATGCTGGTCTAACACTGAAGGGCCATTAACAGCTTCGATGTTTTTTTTAAATTGGCTCCCATGTCTACCTCAAACGCTGCCGAGATTGCTACAACCTTATTTAAGAGACTAAGCTTCTTTTAGTCAACCCATAAAAGAAAACAATGATGAATGTTTAATAGCCTAGGAGAACTACAGCAATACTCTAATTCATAGTGACTTTTAGACGAACCTACTGGGTTTTTCTTTAAAGTAAAGCCAAAACGGGAAAACAGCAGGGGTCTTTTATACTATACTTTGATGTCACTTCTTTTAGCGGCTTCAGAATTTCTGAACTATGAAGCAGTAAAAAGATGTGACATAGGATGGGCATGTTCCCCATTGCTGTGCATTATGTTTATTTTAGTGGCTGTTTTTGCTGCACGTTTTCATACAATTCCAGACGGAATTCACCTGAAAAAAATGGTGTGTGCACATACAGCTAAGACTATGTTCACACTTCCGTATTTTTGCATCAGTCACAATCCGTCGCCTTGAGGAATTACGGTATCCTGCAAAATATTTTGCAGGAATCTGTTTTTTCCCCATAGACTTCTATTAGCGACAGATTGTGACTGATGGCCCTGCGTTGCATCCGCCGCATGACGGATCAGTCATTTATTGACTGACCGTCAGGTGGTAGGAGTGTGAAATGACCAGCCAGGGAGGCCTCTGGCTGTGTAGTCGTGGCAGCACTGTATTCAAGGCACATCCCTGGCTTCATCACTTCTTTAATGTTGAGAGAGTGTATGTCGGTGTCTTCATCGGCCGATGCACAAAAAGGCTGCAGGCAAAAGTCCAGATGCAATAAAAACGACATTTATTCTCAAAGATAAAACACTCCGGTCAGCGGATTCCGGCAATATTAGTGGAGCTGGGGACAACCTGCCCAAACGCACCCTCTGATGGGGATTTGCCCAGAGTACTCCTCCCACTCTTCAGCCAAGCATACACCGGACCCACACCGGCAGAATAGGCTTTGAGGTTGCGCCACTGGACTCCCACTCTTCAGCCAAGCATACACCGGACCCACACCGGCAGAATAGGCTTTGAGGTTGCGCCACTGGACTCCCACTCTTCAGCCAAGCATACACCGGACCCACACCGGCAGAATAGGCTTTGAGGTTGCGTCCACCTCCTTATCTCCGGTGTCCCCTGATGTTCCGCTCACACAATCGCACTTGCCGCTCCAGATGTTCACACTCCGCTGACCCGGATCTTTCTAACTCACACACATTCAGACCTTGCCTAGCAATCCGGCCGACTCCTCCTCCCCGGTGGCAACAGCCGTCCCACCCGGCCACTAGGGGGTGCCCTAACACATCATAGAACAACAGTAAAACATTTTTAATAACAACAGTGCCGGGTTATCTATGCTAGACTAGTAGGGGGTAGGCCCACCCACTACATGCCTCCCCTCTTAAAATCCGAGCCTCCCGGCAAGGCTCTTAAACACATAAAAACATAAACACATAAAAACCTTTCGGTTCAGTCCTCAACAGCGGCACCAGTTCAGCGGCGCTCCCGGTCTTGAGGGGCGCTTGATGGCGCAGCAGCGCTCCCGGTCTCTGGATAGCGCCCGGAGGCTCAACAGCGCTCCCGGTCTTAGATGGGCGCCCGGAGGCTCAACAGCGCTCCCGGCCCAATGGGAAGATCCGCTATCGCGGCCTCGCTAGCAGGGGCGAACCGGGGTCGGCCTCGGCCAAGGCTGATGAGGGCCATAGTCGTCGCCAACTCCGCAGGTTGCCCAAAGTTCTCCATCTCGGTTCTCAACAGAATCGCTGATAATGGCGGTGGTGTCGACGCTGAGACTGGAGGAAGTGGAGGCGGGTCTTCGTTTCCCGCTCTTAAACGGACTCCACCCCCAGCCTCACGCATCATCTTGACTCCTCCGCTGAGGTACTTCTTTTTCTTCTTCCGTGCCCTGGAGCTGGCGCCTCCCCTCTTTGGGCGGAGTACTCCATGCTTTCTCTTCGGCACCGGCCAGCCCCAGGCTCTTCTTTCGGCGCCAACTTTTCGCGCCTTTTCTTCCTCACAGATAACGGCTTCCTGGTCGTCACCCTGTACCCGGTCCAACGCTGCGGGTACTTCGTTTTCTTCCCACCAGGGAACTGGGAAACTTCTTTCATAGTCCGAATTCCGTGCTTCAGGCACTACTTGGTCTTCAGACTCCTGGTTCTCCGGCAAGGGACTCGGATCCTGCCGACTACGCCACATGAAATGACCAGCCAGGGAGGCCTCTGGCTGTGTAGTCGTGGCAGCACTGTATTCAAGGCACATCCCTGGCTTCATCACTTCTTTAATGTTGAGAGAGTGTATGTCGGTGTCTTCATCGGCCGATGCACAAAAAGGCTGCAGGCAAAAGTCCAGATGCAATAAAAACGACATTTATTCTCAAAGATAAAACACTCCGGTCAGCGGATTCCGGCAATATTAGTGGAGCTGGGGACAACCTGCCCAAACGCACCCTCTGATGGGGATTTGCCCAGAGTACTCCTCCCACTCTTCAGCCAAGCATACACCGGACCCACACCGGCAGAATAGGCTTTGAGGTTGCGCCACTGGACTCCCACTCTTCAGCCAAGCATACACCGGACCCACACCGGCAGAATAGGCTTTGAGGTTGCGCCACTGGACTCCCACTCTTCAGCCAAGCATACACCGGACCCACACCGGCAGAATAGGCTTTGAGGTTGCGTCCACCTCCTTATCTCCGGTGTCCCCTGATGTTCCGCTCACACAATCGCACTTGCCGCTCCAGATGTTCACACTCCGCTGACCCGGATCTTTCTAACTCACACACATTCAGACCTTGCCTAGCAATCCGGCCGACTCCTCCTCCCCGGTGGCAACAGCCGTCCCACCCGGCCACTAGGGGGTGCCCTAACACATCATAGAACAACAGTAAAACATTTTTAATAACAACAGTGCCGGGTTATCTATGCTAGACTAGTAGGGGGTAGGCCCACCCACTACATGCCTCCCCTCTTAAAATCCGAGCCTCCCGGCAAGGCTCTTAAACACATAAAAACATAAACACATAAAAACCTTTCGGTTCAGTCCTCAACAGCGGCACCAGTTCAGCGGCGCTCCCGGTCTTGAGGGGCGCTTGATGGCGCAGCAGCGCTCCCGGTCTCTGGATAGCGCCCGGAGGCTCAACAGCGCTCCCGGTCTTAGATGGGCGCCCGGAGGCTCAACAGCGCTCCCGGCCCAATGGGAAGATCCGCTATCGCGGCCTCGCTAGCAGGGGCGAACCGGGGTCGGCCTCGGCCAAGGCTGATGAGGGCCATAGTCGTCGCCAACTCCGCAGGTTGCCCAAAGTTCTCCATCTCGGTTCTCAACAGAATCGCTGATAATGGCGGTGGTGTCGACGCTGAGACTGGAGGAAGTGGAGGCGGGTCTTCGTTTCCCGCTCTTAAACGGACTCCACCCCCAGCCTCACGCATCATCTTGACTCCTCCGCTGAGGTACTTCTTTTTCTTCTTCCGTGCCCTGGAGCTGGCGCCTCCCCTCTTTGGGCGGAGTACTCCATGCTTTCTCTTCGGCACCGGCCAGCCCCAGGCTCTTCTTTCGGCGCCAACTTTTCGCGCCTTTTCTTCCTCACAGATAACGGCTTCCTGGTCGTCACCCTGTACCCGGTCCAACGCTGCGGGTACTTCGTTTTCTTCCCACCAGGGAACTGGGAAACTTCTTTCATAGTCCGAATTCCGTGCTTCAGGCACTACTTGGTCTTCAGACTCCTGGTTCTCCGGCAAGGGACTCGGATCCTGCCGACTACGCCACATGAAATGACCAGCCAGGGAGGCCTCTGGCTGTGTAGTCGTGGCAGCACTGTATTCAAGGCACATCCCTGGCTTCATCACTTCTTTAATGTTGAGAGAGTGTATGTCGGTGTCTTCATCGGCCGATGCACAAAAAGGCTGCAGGCAAAAGTCCAGATGCAATAAAAACGACATTTATTCTCAAAGATAAAACACTCCGGTCAGCGGATTCCGGCAATATTAGTGGAGCTGGGGACAACCTGCCCAAACGCACCCTCTGATGGGGATTTGCCCAGAGTACTCCTCCCACTCTTCAGCCAAGCATACACCGGACCCACACCGGCAGAATAGGCTTTGAGGTTGCGCCACTGGACTCCCACTCTTCAGCCAAGCATACACCGGACCCACACCGGCAGAATAGGCTTTGAGGTTGCGCCACTGGACTCCCACTCTTCAGCCAAGCATACACCGGACCCACACCGGCAGAATAGGCTTTGAGGTTGCGTCCACCTCCTTATCTCCGGTGTCCCCTGATGTTCCGCTCACACAATCGCACTTGCCGCTCCAGATGTTCACACTCCGCTGACCCGGATCTTTCTAACTCACACACATTCAGACCTTGCCTAGCAATCCGGCCGACTCCTCCTCCCCGGTGGCAACAGCCGTCCCACCCGGCCACTAGGGGGTGCCCTAACACATCATAGAACAACAGTAAAACATTTTTAATAACAACAGTGCCGGGTTATCTATGCTAGACTAGTAGGGGGTAGGCCCACCCACTACATGCCTCCCCTCTTAAAATCCGAGCCTCCCGGCAAGGCTCTTAAACACATAAAAACATAAACACATAAAAACCTTTCGGTTCAGTCCTCAACAGCGGCACCAGTTCAGCGGCGCTCCCGGTCTTGAGGGGCGCTTGATGGCGCAGCAGCGCTCCCGGTCTCTGGATAGCGCCCGGAGGCTCAACAGCGCTCCCGGTCTTAGATGGGCGCCCGGAGGCTCAACAGCGCTCCCGGCCCAATGGGAAGATCCGCTATCGCGGCCTCGCTAGCAGGGGCGAACCGGGGTCGGCCTCGGCCAAGGCTGATGAGGGCCATAGTCGTCGCCAACTCCGCAGGTTGCCCAAAGTTCTCCATCTCGGTTCTCAACAGAATCGCTGATAATGGCGGTGGTGTCGACGCTGAGACTGGAGGAAGTGGAGGCGGGTCTTCGTTTCCCGCTCTTAAACGGACTCCACCCCCAGCCTCACGCATCATCTTGACTCCTCCGCTGAGGTACTTCTTTTTCTTCTTCCGTGCCCTGGAGCTGGCGCCTCCCCTCTTTGGGCGGAGTACTCCATGCTTTCTCTTCGGCACCGGCCAGCCCCAGGCTCTTCTTTCGGCGCCAACTTTTCGCGCCTTTTCTTCCTCACAGATAACGGCTTCCTGGTCGTCACCCTGTACCCGGTCCAACGCTGCGGGTACTTCGTTTTCTTCCCACCAGGGAACTGGGAAACTTCTTTCATAGTCCGAATTCCGTGCTTCAGGCACTACTTGGTCTTCAGACTCCTGGTTCTCCGGCAAGGGACTCGGATCCTGCCGACTACGCCACATGAAATGACCAGCCAGGGAGGCCTCTGGCTGTGTAGTCGTGGCAGCACTGTATTCAAGGCACATCCCTGGCTTCATCACTTCTTTAATGTTGAGAGAGTGTATGTCGGTGTCTTCATCGGCCGATGCACAAAAAGGCTGCAGGCAAAAGTCCAGATGCAATAAAAACGACATTTATTCTCAAAGATAAAACACTCCGGTCAGCGGATTCCGGCAATATTAGTGGAGCTGGGGACAACCTGCCCAAACGCACCCTCTGATGGGGATTTGCCCAGAGTACTCCTCCCACTCTTCAGCCAAGCATACACCGGACCCACACCGGCAGAATAGGCTTTGAGGTTGCGCCACTGGACTCCCACTCTTCAGCCAAGCATACACCGGACCCACACCGGCAGAATAGGCTTTGAGGTTGCGCCACTGGACTCCCACTCTTCAGCCAAGCATACACCGGACCCACACCGGCAGAATAGGCTTTGAGGTTGCGTCCACCTCCTTATCTCCGGTGTCCCCTGATGTTCCGCTCACACAATCGCACTTGCCGCTCCAGATGTTCACACTCCGCTGACCCGGATCTTTCTAACTCACACACATTCAGACCTTGCCTAGCAATCCGGCCGACTCCTCCTCCCCGGTGGCAACAGCCGTCCCACCCGGCCACTAGGGGGTGCCCTAACACATCATAGAACAACAGTAAAACATTTTTAATAACAACAGTGCCGGGTTATCTATGCTAGACTAGTAGGGGGTAGGCCCACCCACTACAAGTGCACACTGTAAAGTTTTTTCAGTGCAGTGGATCGGTTTTTTACTGTGAGCATGCGCACAGTAAAAAACGATGATGGATTGGAAATTCAGTTTCAGCGTCAGGAACGATCAGCTGGTCGCCCGGCGGCCGGCTTTTGAGAGCGATCAGCTGGTCTCCCAGCGTCTGGCTTTTGAGAGCGATCAGCTGATATCCCGGCAGCCAGCTTTTGAGAGCGATCAGCTGATCTCCCGGCGGCCGGATTTGTGAGCGATCAGCTGATCGGCCGGCTTTTGAGAGCAATCAGCTGATTGCCCAGCAGCCGGCTTTTGAGAGCGATCAGCTGATTGCCCGGTGGCCGGCTTTTGAGAGCGATCAGCTGATCGTGCTCTCTCTCTGTCTCGTTTTTATACTGAAATAATTTCACCAAAGGAATCTGCTTTCTCGTGACAATCAATTCCATTTCTTGTCAGCTGTTGTACAACGCATCAGTCACAAGCATCAAGCAACGCAGGTGACTGATGCAAAAAAAACGGAAATGTGAACATAGCCTAAACCGAATAAAACTATAATGGATTAATTAAAGAACAAAATTTGTAATAGGAATATACAGTATCAGCAATAGAAACAAAGGAAGGAAGAGTAAGCAATGTGCAGGAAGACATACAGAAGGAATTTTTCAAGAATCTCCTCAGTAACAGCTGTCCTCTCCTATCTCAGTAATGGGAAAGGCTTCACTGAATACAGATTTTACCTCAGAATTGAGAGTTTTGACTGATTAATTCTGGAGAGAAAGAAGCAAATTTGTCTGATAAGATATATTACATAGTTGCTTATTTTCATATGTACTATTGATTAATTAAATAATTCAAATGATGGTTACATTTTAAAAATAGCCAAGACTCCTTCAAAAAAAATATTTAGGTCACATCACTTTCCCTGTTCTTGTAAGATATCAAAATAATCAGTTATATTCCATAATAACACTAGAAAAATATAAAATAGCTTTTAAAAATTCCAGAAAACTCTTCACCAGGATCATCTTTCCATTTCAACGATAGTATATTGGAGACAAGTTACTCACCATCCCAGGTTCCAGCGCCGGTCCGGGTATCTTCCCTTTGTCACAACTGGCTCTTTCTGCTCTTGTGGACGTCAGGTTATATCTTCTCACTTGGCTTCTTAAACTGAATCTCTCAGTAGGTTTTTGCTATGTGAGCTGAGGATAGCATGCTGTACGGGGTAAAAAACAAAATCAACTATGCCTCTCTTATCAGGCTCCGTGCTGTTGTTTACTTATACTAAAGACTTTATCACTTGGTGATTATCATTGCTAGGTATAGCTGGCATGTGCAGGGCAGTCCCGCACAACCCCTCCTTTGGCTCTGTTATAACCAGGTGCCTAACTGATGGCGTAGCAGTTCTTAAATTCTCATTTTACTCAGCTGTAAAGATGCTGTCTACCAATTCTACTGTTCCAAGCTGGTGTGCACGTTTGGCTTTACTGCATTAATGTGCCTGTCTGACAACATGACTCTGCGGTTTCTAGATGCTACCTGCACACGCAGCTTTGTTGCATCAAGATGTCTGCCTATCTACGAGGAGCTGTCCACATATTCAGCTATATTGCCTCAATATGCTTGTGAGTCTCCATGACTCAGCCATTCTAAAGTGCTTCTTCTGATCCTTGCTGTTCCATGTGCCATCCAGCAAATTCTTCCACGTGTCGACTGACTGATCCAGCTGTGCTGTTCCATTTGTTGTCAGGCCTATAGATTCTGTTCAAATGGCCATATTTTCAGGTTGGGTGCACTCCATGTGCTCAACTGGTCAAAAATAGTTGAAAATCACAGATTGCACTATTCTAATCTATTTTACCAATCCATTTTACCAACAAAGCTAGTGCACATACAGTAATGGCTTAAAGTGTTAACACCCTGAAAATTGTTCCAGAAAATGACATTTCTCCCAGAAAATTATTGCAATTAGACATGTTTTGTTATACACATGTTTATTTCCTTTTCGTTTACTGAAACACAATAAAAACATAGGGGGAAAACACCACGGTTACTTACCGGTAGCCGGTTTTTCCAGAACCCATGACAGCACCACGTGAGAGCGGGATCCGCCCAGGGAGGACAGGAAACCATTCTGAATAAAAGGGCGGTACCTCTCCCCTTCGTCAGTTGATTACCGAGAATGAGAGGACCTCCAACAATCGTTAGAACTTACCCCATCACCACTAAACACACACAAGCACACTCAGAAGTGTACACCAAGGATGAGAAAGCGAGGGATTATATGGCTGCTGTCATGGGTTCTGGAAAAACCGGCTACCGGTAAGTAACCATGGTGTTTTCCCCTCACTCATGACAGCACCACGTAAGAGATTTCCAGAGAAACCTTTTTAGGGAGGGACCACCGCCTCAAGCAGCCGTCTACCAAACAAAAGAGCAGTCGAGGAGGATAGGTCCAACCGATAGTGCCGGAAAAAAGTAGACTGTGAGGACCAGGTAGCGGCCCAACAAATTTGTTCATTAGATACCTGCGCATGTTCAGCCCAGGAGGTAGACAGCGCTCTGGTGGAATGGGCTCGAATGTTCTCCAGAACGGGCGCTCCACTAGAGGAGTAGGCTAAATCAATGGCCTCCCTAATCCACCTAGCAATAGTACTCTTTGACACCCCCTGACCCTTTGTACTACCCTGAAAGGAGATGAATAATGACTGTGTCTTCCTCACTGCCCGCGTCACTGAAAGATAGTGCAGGAGGGCCCTGCGCACATCTAGGGTGTGAAATCTACGTTCCCCTTCACTAGTGGGACGGCTGCAGAACGAGGGCAGGACTATCTCTTGCTTTCTATGAAAATGAAATGCGACTTTCGGGAGATACGCTGGGTCTGGCCGCAAGATGACTCTATCCTCAAGGACCTGAGTGTAAGGCTGCACAACGGATAGGGCCTGTAAATCACTGATCCTCCGTGCCGAGGGTAACGCGACTAGCAATATGGTTTTCAGGGTAAGCAACTTCAGGGAAAGCTCTGTCAGGGGCTCAAAGGGGGGTCCCGTGAGGGCATCCAAGACCAAGTTCAGGTCCCAGGGAGGAATCTTTGGTATACCCACTGGTTTAGCCCTACCACTAGCCATAATAAATTGCTTAACCCACTTGTTGGCCACCAGGTTACAATTGTACAGGGCCCCCAAGGCAGAGACCTGAACCTTGAGAGTGTTCACAGCTAACCCCAGATCAAAACCCTTTTTTAGGAATCTTGTACCTCTGAGCGGATAGCCGAACGGACGTCCGCTGAGAGTCCCGGAGATTCCTACGCAATTGTGCGACGAATGCACGCCTGACACAACTTCTTTTGCCACTCCTCCGAGAGGGGTTCTCTGCATAGTGGGCACACTTTATGCTTCTTTTTGGACATCGATTTTTTAGGGGCCTAAGAAGGGCAGACAAAAGCGGGGGAAAAAACCCCACAAGGCAACTATGAGTAAGTTGACATTCACGAAGATCACTCACCACCATAGGAATCAAGGGTATCGGTTTTGAAGGCTGTTTTGGAACATCCACAGGTCTCACAGGCACTGTAGAGTCATGAGAGGATCTGCTGTCATGGCTGCCACGGCCTGTCCGGCCAGTGTCACTAGAGCGATCATCCGTTTTTCTGCCCTGCTGACGATGCACCGGAGAGCGCTGCTCATCCGTATCCATGGCTGAGCACAGGCACAAGCACCCAACAGCGCTAGAAGAGCCTTTTTATATACAATCCTCCGCCTTCCGGTCCCAGGAGAGGCTCCTCCCCGTTGCCCCCATGCTCCCCACAGTGCACGGACAGGAGTGCCCGCATCCAGGAATGGCAGGCCACATGCCCCGCAGCGTTGCATGGGCGCCGCCATCTTCAGCCGGTGACATCACGCAAGGCCCGCCTCCATATCCCAGCGTGCCTGCCTTGCGGCCGCGCACCTGGTAGTCCCAGGCAGCATGGAGCGCAGGGCGGGGAGGAAGGAGCGGCGGACTGGGATCGCAGGAACAGCTCCTGCCGCCCACTCCTGCACGGACACCAGGACACCCAGGGCAGGTGGACGGCGCTTCCAGCCCCAAAGAACGGTGCTACAGGACTCACCCTGCTCTTCCAGACACCGGACGGGGCTGGGTAAGTAGGCGACTTTTTCTTTTCTTTACCACCGGTTTTCAGAACAGGGGTCCCCCATCAAGGACAGGAAACCAACTGACGAAGGGGAGAGGTACCGCCCTTTTATTCAGAATGGTTTCCTGTCCTCGCTGGGCGGATCCCTCTCTCACGTGGTGCTGTCATGGGTGAGGGGAAAAAAAGCAAATTCTACATAATTATGCACAAAACCCCAAAAATGGTCCAGCCAAAATTGTTGGCAACTTTCCAAAATTGTGGATAAATAACTTTGTTTCAAGCATGTAATGCTTGTTTAAACTCACCTGTGGCAAGTAACAAGTGTGGGCAATATGAAAATCACAACTGAAACTAGATAAAAAGGGGCGAAGTTGACTCTTTGCATTGTGTGTTTGTGTGTGTCACACTAAGCATGGAGAACAGAAAAAAAGAGAGAACTGTCTGAGGACATGATAACCAAAATAGTTGAAACATATCAACAATCTCAAGGTTACAAGTCCATCTACAGAGATCTTGATGGTTTTGTACATGATGAATAACATAATCAAGACATTTATAACCCATGGCGATGTAGCTAATCTCTGTAAACGTGGGCGGCAGAGAAAAAATGATGAAAGCTTGCAATGCAGGATATTCCGCAAAGTGGATAAGCAGCCCCAATCAAGTTCCAAAGAAATTAAAGCTGTCCTGCAGGCTCAAGGGTGCATCAGTGTCAGCATGAAATATCCATTAAGATTTGAATGAGATCTAACACTATGTCAGGAGACCCTGAAGGACTCCACTGCTGACACAGAGACACAAAAAAGCTAGACTGCAGTTTGCTAAATTGTTGGTGAGTAAGCCAAAATCCTTCTGGGGAAAAAAAAAACATCTTGTGGACAGATGAGACCAAGATAGAGCTTTTTGGTAAAGCACATCATTCTCCTGTTTACTGAAAATAGAATGAGGCCTACATAACATAGAACATAGTACCTACAGTCAAATATAACGGAGCTTCAAAGATGGTTTGGGGTTGCATTGCTGCCTCTGATTCTGGATGCCTCATCATGAAATCTAAAGATTACTAAAGGATTTTGGGCCGCAATGTTGTGCTTAGTGTCAGAAAGTTGGGTTTGCGTCCCAGGTCATGGGTCTTCCAGCAGAAAAATAACCCCAAACATACGGTACTTCAGAAACACCCCAAAAATAGATTGAAACAAATCACTGGAGAGTTCTGAAGAGGCAGCAATAAGTCCGGATCTAAATGCCATTCAACACATCTTAAAATTGCTGTTGAGAGAAGGCTCCCTACAAATATGAGAGACCTGAAGCAGTTTGCAAAAGAAGAGAGGTCCAAAAATTCCAGTTGAGAGGAGTAAGAAGCTTAGTGATTTGTGTTGTTCCAATACACAGTAAACATGTAATTGCAATAATTTTCTGGGAGAAATACTTTATTTGCTAGCACAATTACAGGGGTGCCAACTCTTTCGGCCATGAATGTATGTGCAGGAAGCCCCTTACCTCTCTGCTATGTAGACGAGCTCACGGAGCCAATCACGTCTGTAATATACCAAACACCCAGAGTTTTTTTTTTTTAAATACTAAATGACCCCCTTTTTCAGGGTTTTTTTTCTGCTCAATTTCTAGAAGGTTTCCCCTGGCTTCTATCTAATTTTAGTACAATCATTGTTTACGGAAGCTTTCTCTAGTCCAGCTACTAACTTGTTTTCCTGTTTTCTTCAGGGTGACCAGAGTCATCCATTTCCTTATTGGCTTTAAACAATGCAATTATGTTTACACAATTCAAGTATTATTTCTTGTGTAACCTCATCATGATTATTGTTTTTCTGCTCTGGACAAAGGAGGAACCGGGAAATATTATTTATTTAATATTTATTTTATATTTAATATTATTTATTAATATTATTATTGTCAAACAATCATTTATCTATCATCCATTGCAGTATTGGACCTGTAAGACATCATTTATTAATAAATTTACAGCTCCTTTTGTAGAGTTATTTAGCAATGTTTTTTGCTATTTTTTTCTTCATTTTTTAATATGTGAAACATGCCTTTTTTTCTACTGTTTCATAGCTCAATTGCAAAACCCATGTAAAACAGGCCGGAGAAAATATTCAAATACTTAGTAACTTACATTTAAAAAAAAAAAAAAAAAAAAAAACCAACAAACCATTGACTCTTAAAACATTCCAACCAAAAAAGTAATAAACACTAAAATACTACTAAAACTAAAAATCATAACGTTTTGTGTGATTTGAGACCTAAAGTAACATCCGCATTACTCTTTGGAGTTAAAGGGCTCTATCACACCACCGTATAATTCGGACGAGTGCTATCTGATTTTTTATCAGACAGCATTCGAACCAAGGTAAGGCGGGCTTTACACGTTGCGACACCGCGGCCGATATATCGTCGGGGTCACGTCGTTAGTGACGCACATCCGGTGCCGTTACTGACATCGCAACGTGTAAATCCTACTTGCGACGATGAACGAGCGTAAAAATGTCAAAAATCGCAGATCTGTGTCACGTCGTTCATTTCCATAATGTCGCTCCTGCTGCTGATACGATGTTGTTTGTCATTCCTGCAGCACCACACATCGCTGTGTGTGAAGCCGCAGGAACGACAAACATCTCCTTACCTGCGTCCAGCGGCAATGCGGAAGGAAGGAGGTGGGCGGGATGTTATGTCCCACTCATCTCCGCCCCTCCGCTTCTATTGGCCGACAGCTTAGTGACGTCGCGGTAACGTCGCCGACTAGGTATGTGCGTGTGACGCTGCCGTAGCGATAATGTTCGCTACGGCAGCAAGCACAAGATATCGCATGTACGACGGGGGCAGGTGCTATCGCGCTCGACATCGCTATCGCTAGAGATGTCTCAGTGTGTAAAGTACCACTTATTCAATGAGGCAGTGCTGATGACCAATTTGTTTCACTGACAGAATCTGTGTGTGAAAAAAATTTACGGCATGCTGAGATTTCTCTCCGAAATCAGATGGGAGGGAGAAAAAAATTGGAGCCACGGTATAGTATCTAATTTGTATGGATACATTACTATTCTGTAACATAGGAAACTGTAAACTAAAAAACGCATTGCACACGAATGACAAGTGGGTAAAAAAATAATCCGTCTTTCCTGGATGAAAATTGGATGGAATATTCACAACTCAATAGCACTCATATCACATAGCACTCAGTCCAGTACACCACTGCGCAACCAGCTCTGTCCTCACCTATTGTACCATCACCCATTCCCTGTAGACAGTGAGCCCTCGCGGGCAGGGTCCTCTCTCCTCCTATACCAGTCTGTTTTGTACTGTTAATGATTGTTGTACGTATACCCTCTTTCACTTGTAAAGCGCCATGGAATAAATGGCGCTATAATAATAAATAATAATAATAATAATAACTCGCCTGTGACCCCAGCCTAACAGTAGTCTTTACTTTGTAAAATCATTCAGAAATCTCAACAACCTAAGAAAGAAATAAAAGGTGTAGGTTTGCTTGAAGGCAATGATTTTCAAGTCCCGTGTAATATATAAATAAATATATATATATATATATATATTTATATTTATTTTTTTTAAATATGGTATTTGCTAAATCCTTTCCAGTGGAATGTCTATTTCGGTGTTTCTGACAAGGGGAACTATAACATGACAGTTCCAGCTAATTTGATTAATCCTTAGAGAAGTCTTGATGCTATCTTACAGTATAAACGTTTACGTTAATTTTAGCCTAACCAGCCCTGTATAATGTTATTCACGAATATGAATGTGACGCCCTGGCAAAACCAAGTAGTCACACAGTTTTAGGCCCCCGCATAACACCGCTCCCACATATACCAGCCGACAAAATCCTAGTCACCCCCTCAGGGAAGGACAGACACACCAGTGGGTGGGACCACGCGGAAGGAAAATGCCCACCTAGGGATCTGGAGAGCCCGGGGCGGGAAAACAGTCAGATCAGTTTAGACTCAGAGAAGTTTAGAGGGGAGTTGAGGTTGGAGGTGAAGCTGACAGGTGTCAGGGTCGGAGCCCTGACACATTGGCTAGGTGGCAGACAGTGGTCAGCGCCAGCAGAAGACGGCTCGGCAGATCCGAGGTGGACCGGGGCAGGGTTGTAGCTCGCCGGTACCGACACCGGAGAACCGACCCGGAAACCGTCCACACAAGGGGGGACTCGGACCCTGAAGCCAGGACCGGCACCGAAGGCCTAGCTAATTAACCGATTGAGGGCAGGATTCCAGGTCCTGTCCCAACCTAAGTCCCGAAAAGTAGACAACCACCCACAGAGAGGGATAGGGCATCCGCCAGGGCCCGGTAGATCCCACGGGTAAGCGTCTGACGGGCATGGCTCCCAATCGAAGGACCCGGAGCGGACTCCTGCATTACACACCGGGAAGTCTACACAAGAAAACACTAAGTGCAGAGGAAAGGGGCATTGACCACCGGCCCGGGTGTGGGACCAGATACACTCGTCTGCGGCAGCCGTCCACCATCACCTTGGTTTACCAAAGGACTTGTGTGATTTATTCAACTGTAAGTAACATCCCTGGCCTGACCGGGTGCGCCAGCCCCTGCCGTCATCTGCCGTCATCATCCCCTGCACAGAGACATTGGGCCCCGGGGCATCCATCCCTGCCTACGGAGGGGTTAACATCCAGCTGCCAGTCCATCGCCTCCGGGAGCCCCACAGCAGCAGCGGTGGTGCTACATCTCACCACACACCGTGGGTGGCGTCACAGACAGTTTCCAACAACCCCCGTACAAATACGTCCCCTTTTTATTCGAAGTGTCTGCGTGACCCCCGGATCCGGTAGAGTCCCTCGAGCCATACCGCAGATCCGGATCCGAGCAGCATGGCTGCTGGCACGGGGGCGGCACATGAATGTTTAAAAATCAACTTATAACCCTCCCTTTCCCTATGCTAATTAGGGCCTTGACTAGTCGCAGGGGTTTAGATCTCCATACTAGTCGGCCCTCTTTTGATGTTATCCTACCTCTATGGGTGTAATAACATGAATTCAATAGGCCAGCGTCACCACCAGCTCATGGAAATCTCGCGCATGCTCGCAGCTCATTTTGGACGCGTCAGTGTGCCTTTAAAGCAGGGTAGATGCTTCCCGGCTTCATTAGACGCACTGCCAAGTTTAGAAAATGTGTAAGTGTGCTGTCATTATTATTATTATTATTATTTATTATTATTATACCGCCATTTATTCCATGGCGCTTTACAAGTGAAAAAGGTATACATAAAATCAAGTACAATAATCATGAACAATACAAAACAGACTGGTACAGGACAAAAGAGGGCCCTGCCCATGAGTGCTCACAGTCTACAGGGGTGGGTGAGGATACAGTAGGTGGAAGTCATCTGAACTTTCGGTTATTCGCAGTGAGCCTAATGAAGCCTCCACCTTGCTTCTGATGTGTCCAATATGAACCGCGTGCATGCGCAAGATTTCCAGTAGCTGGTGGTGACACTGGCTCATGGAAATCAAGTTAGCACACCCACAGAGGCGGGATAACATGGACAGAGTGCTGACTAGTCTGGAGAACTAACGCCTCTGCGACTAGTCAAGGCCTTAATTAACATAGGGACAGTGAGGATTTTTTAAGCATTCATATTAGAGAATAACATTTTACAGGGCTGGTAAGGAAGGGAATTTGGGCATACAGAAATCAATACTGCTGGGTTGGAGGGCATAGGGGACCTGACAGGTTCCCTTTAAAACGTAATGTGTTGAATAAAAATAAAAAAAAATATTTCCAAATCAGATTTTTAAAAAATATAAACCAAAGGCATATAAAACAAAGTCATCATTTGTGGAAACATATAAACACACACAAGAAAACAGTGTTCTTAATTGCTGAAGTATAGCTATGATTCCTCTAGGGAAAGTACATAGAGCACGTGAGCATGAGGGACATCACTGATCCAGGGACACCTCACTCAATGGAAAACGCCAATATTATAATTTCCCTACTTATGATTTTATACATTTTTATGATTGAGGAGAAGTTTAGGCATTTTACTGCATTCATTGCAAGTGAACAGGCTTTTTGGTGAACCTCAAAGAGATGCTGCCCTTTAAAGGGTGCACCCGTAACCATGTACTGCACTGCTTCATTAATAGAGAACAATCAGATCGGATCGTGAAACCTAAATCAGGATTATAAGTGATCCATGAAACTGTCCTCCTGTGACTAAACAATAATTAAACAAAAGAAAGCATGTTGTATTTCTACAGAGCAGTTTACAGACTGATTTTTTTTTCCCTTACTTTTTGGATACTTTTTTATTAAAGAGGCATACATATAAAATTATTATGATAGTAGAGATAAACCATCTGAAGACTTTTCCCCACTGTATAACATGTTCATTGCTGCATAGATATTTTTCTTGTACAGTAACTGATTAAAGGGAATCTGTTAGGTCCAATATGCACGCTGAGCCACGAGCAGTTCTGTGTATATTGCTAATCCCTGCCTAACCGTCCCTGTATCTAGTAGCATAGATAAAGAAATCTTTAGGTAAAGTATATCTAAACATCCTTTATGATTATGTGCACTGCCCGGCATCTGATGCGTACGTACGTGTCACGGCTGATGACGCTGCGCAATGGGCATTGCATAGCATGTTAGCATGCCCCTGTGGGGCGTGTGAACAGTGGGGTCCTCCTGGGTCTTCTTCCATAGCGTTTCATTTCATTCAAATATCGACAGATAGTTTGCACTGACACTGATGCACCCTGAGCCTGCAGGACAGCTTTACATTCTTTGGAACTTGATTGGAAATGCTTATCTACTTTCTGGACTATCCTGCATTGCAGCCTTTCATCAATTTTTCTCTGCCATCTACATCCAGGGAGATTACCTACAGTGTCATGGGTTGTAAACTTCTTGATTATGTTGTGCATCGTGGACAAAGGAACATCAAGATCTCTGCAGATGGACTTGTAACCTTGAGATTGTTGATATTTTTCAACAATTTTGGTTGACAAGTCCTCCAAGTTCTCTTCACCTCTTTCTGTTCTCCTTGCTTAGTGTGACACACAGACATAATGCAAAGATAGGGTCAAGTTTTACCCTTTTTATCTGGTTTCAGGTGTGATTTTCATATTCCCCACACATGTTACTTGCCACATGTGAGTTTCAATGAGCATCACATGCTTGAAACAAAGTTGTTTATCCACAATTTTGGAAAGGTGCCAACAATTTTTGAGTTTTGTGTGAAATTATGTTTTCTTTTTTTTTTTACCTTTGTTGTTTTTTTTTGTGTCGATCCAGTACCCATAAAGAAAATAAATGTGTATAAGAAAACATATGTACGGTAATTGCAATAATTGTCTGGGAGAAATATTTCATTTTCTGGAACAATTTCAAGGGTGCCAACACTTTCAGCCATGACTTAGGAAGAAAGGGCATGAAAATTATGGAGTGACAAAAAAAAATACTATTCCATTTTGTATTGTGACAAAACTTGATTCCCTAATAGAGGGCGCCTTTTTATCTTTACTCTGGCGCCACGTCTCTTTTGTGTACACCACTGAGCATTACTTTGTGGTTCCACAGCAGAACAAAGGTGATTAAAGGGCTTGTTATCCTATTTCTTCATCTTCAGTTAGATATATTTACAGAGGATATAAAAAGTCTACACACCCTTGTTAAAATGCCAGGTTTTTGTCATGTAAACAAAAATCATAGCACGAACAATCATTTCAGAAATTTTTCTACTTTTAATGTCTGTACAAATCCATTGAGAAAAACTATTTTTGGGGGTTTTTTGGGAGAAAAGAAAAATGCATAACTAAAATAATATGGTTACATAAATACGCACACCCTTAAACCAATAGTCAAGTACCCATTGAATTTATAACAGCATTCAGCCTTCTTGGGTTGAAGTCTATCATTGTAGCACATTTAGACTTTGCAATTTTTGTCCACCCTTCCTTGCAGTAGCGCTACAAATCTGTCTGCTTGCGAGAACATCTCCACAGCACCTGTTCAGGTCAACCCATAGATTTTCAATTGGATTCAGGTCTGGGCTATAGCTGGGCTATTTCAAAATGATTTTGAACTTCTAACAAAGCCATTCTTTTGTTGATTTGGAAGTATGCTTGGGGTTGTTGTGCTGAAAGGTGAAATTTCTCTACATTTTTTTAGCAGAAGCCTGAAGGTTTTGTTGTAAAATTGACTGATATTTGGAACTATTCATAATTTTCTCCATATTGACTAAAACATCAGTTCCAGCTGCCAAAAAACAGACCCAACGCATAATGCTACCTCCACTATGCTTCATTAGGGGCAGGGTGTTATTTTGGTGATGTGCAGTGTTTGCTTTGTGCCAAACATACCTTCTGGAATTATGGACAAAAAGTTTTACTTTGGTCTCATATGACTATAATACATTTTCCCACTTGCTTTTGGTAGACTTGATATAGGCTTTGGCAAAACATAGCTAGGTTTGAATGTTTTTATTTGTAAGAAAATGCTTCAATTATGCCACCGTACCCCACAGGCCAGATGTATGAAGAATATAGGAGATTATTCTCACATGCAGTACACAGCCTGTACTTTCCAGGAATTCCTACAGTTTCTTTATTGTTGCTGTGGGTCTCTTGGCACCCTGTCTACCATCAGACCAATTTTCTTCTTGCCTTTTCAGCAAATTTTTTTGGGGATGTCCAGTTTTATGTAATTTCTATGTTGTAAAAAATGTAAGCAACTAAAGGCCCTGTCACACATACAGATAAATCTGCGGCAGATCTGTGGTTGCAGTGAAATTGTGGACAATCAGTGCCAGGTTTGTGGCAGTGTACAAATGGAACAATATGTCCATGATTTCACTGCAACCACAGATCTGCCAAAGATTTATCTCTGTGTGTGACGGGGCCTTTACACTGATGAACTTTTGATTTTCAGACTCCATATCTCACCATCCACTACAGCTTTGAGCGTAAGACTACCATCATTTTATAGATAATCATCTTGGCTATCTCATACATAAATTTGACTATTTAGCATATGCTTAGCTATGCAGATTCTTGTCATGTCACTGCAGTGTTACTGTTTTGCTCCTGGTTGTGGAAAAATCTTTTCCTTCCTGTATACAACAAATTACAGCCTGTTCTCAAATTCTCTAATAGCTCAATGTATTATTAGGTTGATTCCCAAGCAAAGGTCACCGGTTCAAATAGAGTAGCAGTCAGGAAGACGATTTCCCAAGAAAAGAGAAACAACATAATCCAGTTCATTGATAGCCAAACTGCATCATGTGAGTGCCATGATAGTTGGAAGAATACGAAATGAAGTCTGTCCATCCATTCAAAAGCCAAGAAGTGGACGTCCAGGCAAAATATTGGAGTACAAAAGTCGGCTCATCACAAGGTCTGTCAATTCTGGTGTGACAAATACGGCAGTGGAAGTGACTCGTATGCTTTGTAATAGTGATATTACAGATATCAATCCCAGCACCATGCGCCACACTTTACACAAGTCTGGAATGGTGGCCTGAAAAAAGGTGAAGACTACTTCAGTATCATCGAAAGAAGTATCTGCTTGAGATTGCAAAAAAGTACAAAAGTGGACAGTAGAACATTGGAAATGGGTGATTTGGAGCAATGAGACAAGACAATAAACTAGGCTCTGTCTGGGTGCAAATGGGTCTGAAAGAAACAAGGAAAAAATGAGCTAATGGATTCAGAAAGTGAAGGAACTGTCAAGTTCGGTGAAGGAAGTCTGATGATATGGAGTTGTTTCACAGCCAAAGGAGTTGGATACCTGACCAAAATCGATGGTGGTCTCAGTGCTGGGCTATATGTGAGTATCCTCCAGTGGTTCTCCATGAGAGAATTATTGCCAGAAGTGTCTGTCAGCTTATCTCCCAGAAAAAAAATAAGAATTGAATGTTGGAAATTCAATGTTCTCTGCTCTGGCATCATCTGTTGTGGAAGAGTCAGGAAGCCACTGAACTGTTAACCAATATCGGCAAGTTCAGTCAACTTTTGTTTATTGTGTATGGTGGCCTTTAATCCCTTAACTATCTTGTATGATCTCACATAAGGCAATGAAATACATAGCACACTGCCTATAACACTTGCCAAGTAAACTTAAGATAAAGTTCTTGGATCCATTTGTGTTTAATAGAACCGGTTACTGTAACTAACTCACAAATTGTAATAATCAGTTAAGTACTTTTCTTCAAGCCTGGTGTAAGATCATCAGATGTGAAGTAACTAGAGATGATCAAAAAGATTTGCAGGACCCTGATCCAGAACCCAAGCCATCTGTGGCCAGAGGTTTGCAAACATCCTCCTACTCAATGGCATCCCTTGTGCCTTTTGGTTAGTTGCCCCCCCATACAATGTCACATGTATGTCATACTGCAATGATGACTACGTTCCAGGTCTACTCACCAGGAGGCAATCAAGATGCAGCAAACCGATGATGCCAGGTCTCCAACAAATAACAGACTATACTGCAACTCAGCTCTCACGAGCAAGGGAGCCAAAATTATACTGGGGAGCTAAGTATTATTTTGTCAAAGAAAGAACAGTTGCTAAATTATAGCTATTTTGGTCTTTCTCTGCATCATGCCCACATACATTTGCCAAGAGGTTTTGGATAGGAGTGAACTTTCTTTTTCAGAAGGAAACGGAGAAATGTATTGTGCCGCTATTCCGGGCTCCCATGTGATGTGTTCTCCTGCAGATGTGGACTGATTGTGCGTGGTAAATAATGACTTCTGGTGGGTGGTAATGTTATAGCTGTGCTGTGTCATTTGTGCTAAGTTAGGTAACATTAAACTCCGGAGAACGTGAAAAAATAAGATAAAAATACCTCTAAGGCTACGTTCCCATGAACACTCTTGGTGAGTTTTTGATGTGGCAGCATTTATGCACCTATTATGTAAATGATATTACTTTTTTTACATGCGTTTTTGATGCTGCGTATTTTTCTCTCTTCCCACCTGGATCTACATGTCCTGTATTCCACTTCCATCCACATCCATCAATGTCTCCCACCCTACCCCCCACTCCCAAACACTCCATATATACAAGACCTTAAGCCCCATTAGGAACTTTGTCTTTAACCCCTTCACCCCCGGCCACTAAAACACCCTAATGACCGGGCCATTTTTTGCAATTCTGACCAGTGTCACTTTGACAGGTTATAACTCTGGAACGCTTCAACGGATCCTGGCGATTCTGACATTGTTTTTTCGTGACATATTGTACTTCATGTCAGTGGTAAATTTAGGCCGATATTTTTTGCGTTTATTTGTGAAAATTTAGGAAATTTGGCGAAAATTTTGAAAATTTCGCAAATTTCAAACTTTGAAAATTTATGCCCATAAATCTGAGAGATATGTCACACAAAATAGTTACTAAATAACATTTCCCACATGTCTACTTTACATCAGCGCAATTTTCGAAACAAATTTTTTTTCCGTTAGGAAGTTAGAAGGGGTCAAAGGTCATCAGCAAATTCTCATTTTTCCAACAAAATTTACAAAATAATTTTTTTAGGGACCACATCACATTTGAAGTGACTTTGAGAGGCCGAGGTGACAGAAAATACCCAAAAGTGACCCCATTCTAAAAACTACACCCCTCACACTGCTCAAAACCACATCCAATAAGATTATTAACCCTTTAGGTGCTTCACAGGAACCAAAGCAATGTGGAAGGAAAAAATGAAAATTTTACTTTTTAACACAAAAATGTTACTTTAGCCATAAAATTTTCATTTTTACAAGGGAGAAAAGAGAAAGTACACAATACAATTTATTGTGCATGTTCTCCTGAGTACGCTGATACCCCATATGTGGTAAAAATCAATTGTTTGGGCGCACGGCAGAGCTCGGAAGGGAAGGAGCGCCATTTGAATTTTTGAACGCAAAATTAGCTGCACTCATTAGCGGACGCCATGTCGGGTTTGAAGACCCCCTGAGGTGCCTAAACAATGGAGCTCCCCCATAAGTGACCCCATTTTGGAAACTAGAGGCCTCAAATAATTTTTCTAAATGTTTGGTGAGCACTTTGAACCCCTGGGGGCTTCACAAAAGTTTATAGCGTTGAGCCGTGAAAAGAAAAAAAAATTTTTTTACCACAAAACGGTTGCTTCAACTAGGTAGCTTTTTTTTTCACAAGGGTAACAGGAAAAAATGCACCATAAAATGTATTGTGCATTTTCTCCTGAGTACGCAGATACCTCATATGTGGTGGAAATCAAATGTTTGGACACACAGCAGTGCTCGGAAGGCAAGGAGCGCCATTTGAATTTTTGAGTGCAAAATTAGCTGCACCTGTTAGCGGACGCCATGTCGGGTTTGAAGACCCCCTGAGGTGCCTAAACAATGGAGCTCCCCCACAAGTGACCCCATTTTGGAAACTAGAGGCCTCAAATAATTTTTCTAGATGTTTGGTGAGCACTTTGAACCCCTGGGGGCTTCACAAAAGTTTATAGCGTTGAGCCGTGAAAAGAAAAAAAATTTTTTTTACCACAAAACGGTTGCTTCAACTAGGTAGCTTTTTTTTTCACAAGGGTAACAGGAAAAAATGCACCATAAAATGTATTGTGCATTTTCTCCTGAGTACGCAGATACCTCATATGTGGTGGAAATCAAATGTTTGGACACACAGCAGTGCTCGGAAGGCAAGGAGCGCCATTTGAATTTTTGAGTGCAAAATTAGCTGCACCTGTTAGCGGACGCCATGTCGGGTTTGAAGACCCCCTGAGGTGCCTAAACAATGGAGCTCCCCCACAAGTGACCCCATTTTGGAAACTAGAGGCCTCAAATAATTTTTCTAGATGTTTGGTGAGCACTTTGAACCCCTGGGGGCTTCACAAAAGTTTATAGCGTTGAGCCGTGAAAAGAAAAAAAATTTTTTTTACCACAAAACGGTTGCTTCAACTAGGTAGCTTTTTTTTTCACAAGGGTAACAGGAAAAAATGCACCATAAAATGTATTGTGCATTTTCTCCTGAGTACGCAGATACCTCATATGTGGTGGAAAGTAATTGTTTGGGCGCATGGCGGGGCTCAGAAGAGAAGGAGCGCCATTTGACAGCAAAATTGGTTGGAATCATTAGCGGACACCATGTCACGTTTGGAGACCCCCTATGGTGCCTAAACAGTGGAGCTCCCCCACAAGTGACACCATTTTGGAAACTAGAGCCCTCAAATAATTTTTCTAGATGTTTGGTGAGCACTTTGAACACCTGGGGGCTTCACAGAAGTTTATAGCGTTGAGCCGTGAAAAGAAAAAAAAAATTTTTTACCACAAAACGGTTGCTTCAACTAGGTAGCTTTTTTTTTCACAAGGCTATCAGGAAAAAATGCACCATAAAATGTATTGTGCATTTTCTCCTGAGTACGCAGATACCTCATATGTGGTGGAAAGTAATTGTTTGGGCGCATGGCGGGGCTAAGAAGAGAAGGAGCGCCATTTGACAGCAAAATTGGTTGGAATCATTAGCGGACGCCATGTCACGTTTGGAGACCCCCTATGGTGCCTAAACAGTGGAGCTCCCCCACAAGTGACACCATTTTGGAAACTAGAGCCCTCAAATATTTTTTCTAGATGTTTGGTGAGCACTTTGAACACCTGGGGGCTTCACAGAAGTTTATAGCGTTGAGCCGTGAAAAGAATTTTTTTTTTTTTTTACCACAAAATGGTTGCTTCAACTAGGTAGCTTTTTTTTTCACAAGGGTAACAGGAAAAAATGCACCATAAAATGTATTGTGCATTTTCTCCTGAGTACGCAGATACCTCACATGTGGTGGAAAGTAATTGTTTGAGCGCATGGCGGGGCTCAGAAGAGAAGGAGCGCCATTTGACTTTTCAAACGCAGTGCACTGATCGGCCGCTGCAGGACGCACGGTCGGATGCGATAAAAAAAAGCGTCGGGGATACGTAAAAAAAAAAAGTCACGCCAAAAATTGACCATGGATGCAGATACGTTATGTGCATCCCTGATCAGCGCTTGGCGGGACGCACGGACGGATGCGATACAAAAAGCGTCGCAAATACGGAAAAAAGTCACGCCAAAAATTGAGCAGGGATGCCGATCCGTTATCTGCATCCCTAATCAGCGCTCGGCGGGACGCACGGACGGATGCGATACAAAAAGCGTCGGGGATACGGAAAAAAAAGTCACGCCAAAAATTGAGCAGGGATGCCGATCCGTTATCTGCATCCCTGATCTGCGCTCGGCGGGACGCACGGACGGATGCGATACAAAAAGCGTCGCAAATACGGAAAAAAGTCACGCCAAAAATTGAGCAGGGATGCCGATCCGTTATCTGCATCCCTAATCAGCGCTCGGCGGGACGCACGGACGGATGCGATACAAAAAGCGTCGCGAATACGGAAAAAAGTCACGCCAAAAATTGAGCAGGGATGCCGATCCGTTATCTGCATCCCTGATCAGCGCTCGGCGGGACGCACGGACGGATGCGATACAAAAAGCGTCGTGAATACGGAAAAAAAAGTCACGCCAAAAATTGACCATGGATGCCGATCCGTTATCTGCATCCCTGATCAGCGCTTGGCGGGACGCACGGACGGATGCGATACAAAAAGCGTCGGGGATACGGAAAAAAAAGTCACGCCAAAAATTGAGCAGGGATGCCGATCCGTTATCTGCATCCCTGATCAGCGCTTGGCGGGACGCACGGACGGATGAGGTGTAAAAATGGACAGGGGATACGGAAAAAAAAAAAAAAGTTATACTCACAGTACCCAGAGGACTAGCAGGAGGATCACTGACCAGAAGAGCTGCAGAGGAACAGATGGCAGAGAGATGGACAGCTTTACAGGAGCAGCAGGCAGATCAGCAGAATGCCCAGGAAGGACCCAGCGATGGACGCAGATGTGATCAGGCCGGTGAAGACAGGTAAGAGGACGTCGGGGGAGAGCAGAGGGGGAGAGGGGGGGGTGAGAGCAGAGGGGGAGGGGGGAGAGCAGAGGGGGAGAGCAGAGGGGGAGGGGGGGAGAGCAGAGGGAGAGGGGGGGAGAGCAGAGGGAGAGACCGGAGAGGGAGCTGCAGAAGCAGAATAGAAATAATGGGGGAGGCAGTCAGATCGCAGGGGGAGCGGATCGGGATGTCGGGGGGGGTGGTTGGGGGGAGCAGATCGCGGGGGGGGCACGGCAGGGGCTATCACGGCAGCGCGCAGGGGCACCACGGGAGCGCGCACGGGCTGCAAAGTGAGCACAGTACTCACTTTGCAGCAGCAGCGGTGGTAGCAGATCGGGATGCCGGGGGGGCAGATCGGGGCGTAGGGGGGCAGATCGGGGCGTAGGGGGGCAGATCGGGGGGGGGCACGGGCAGGGGCCTTCACGGGAGCGCGCAGGGGCCTTCACGGGAGTGCGCAGGGGCCTTCACGGGAGCGCGCAGGGAGCGGAATACTTACCATTAGAGCTGCAGCGGCGGAGACATCAGAGGCGGCGGCGGCAGCAGCAGCGGTGGCGTGGTACCAAAAGTACCAGCCACTCCACGCTGCAGCCATGTTGGGGGAGGGCTCGCAGGCCAGCACAGGCCTGGGGAGGGCGGCCATTGACAGATCAGACCGCCCCACTGCACACTGATTGGAGCGATTGCGCGTCATAGCACGATCGCTCCAATCAGTGCTGCAGGGGCTGGGGGCGGCATGTTTGAGGTCCACCTATGATATGCTGCAGCAGCTGCGGCATCTCATAGCTGGATCTCACAGGATCGCACTAATTCGGGCATTATTTTTGCCGAAATTAGTGCGATCGATGTGGTTGGCGGTTCAGATTTGAACAGCCAATCACATCGATCGTCGATAGGGGGTGGCGATGCCACCCCCCCTGGGGTCAAGCAAAGGTCCCCTGCTGTAAGAAACAGCAGGGGACATCATTTGAAAGCCGTTGCTATGGCCACGGCAATCAAATGAAGTTTAGGCCGTAAAATTACGTCCCTGGTCGTTAAGTCACGTTAAAATAGGACGTAATTTTACGGCCCGCGGTCGTGAAGGGGTTAAAGGGATTCTGTCACCAGGTTTTTGGTGCCTAATCTAAGAACATTATAATGAAGATTCTGAGACCCTGATTCCAGAGATGAATCACTTATTGGGCTGATTGATGTCATTTTGATAAAATCAGTTTTGTCAGCAAGAGATTCTCACTCGAAAACTAGTAAAACGTGATGCCATGTTGTTCTCACTACATATTCATTCGCCCCCCAACACTGAATGACAGCTTTCTGCCTATGCACAGTGTACATAGAAAGATGTCAATCAATGGTGTGTAGGAGTATATAGAGCTCAACATTTAGAGAACTAGTAAATCTGCAGCAGAGAAAACAGTGATTTCGTAAGAGTAATTGAAAATGCCGGAATCTGCACAGTGAGTGATACATTGTTGGAATCAGAGTCTTTGTTCCTACATCATGCTGCTCTCAGGTGGGCTAGCAAATATCTGGTTACAGAATGTAATGCTGGTTCGTGTGGCCCAACTGCGCCACAGGCCGGAGGGGCATAACTTAAAAACTATGGGGTGTTCACTAGAGGCTCTGATGGTGTGGATAGGCTGGGCCACAGGTAGTCACCAGGTACCACTCACAGGGCGGTGCCCGGTCCTGCAGCAGCTGAATGACAGGTCAAGACAGGTGTACAAGATATACAGAGCACAGACAGAGATGTAGTTAGACAGTCCGAGGTTCGGGTAGGCAGCACAGGTTCAGTATTCGTAGCCGAGGCCAGGAACGGAGACACAACACTAAAGCACCTTACAGGAAACTTGACAGAAAACTGAACAAGAACCTAGATCAGGCGAGGAATGATGGGGGGAGAGGCCTCATACTGGAAATCCCGCCACAAGCAGGAACTGGCCACACCTCCCTATAGCCAGGTGGAACTCACCAGCAGCACGAGGATACCGAGTTGGAAAGGCTACAAGAGGCAGTTCAGAGAGACAAACTGAGGCTGGGGAGAGCAGAGAGAACGGTGCTTACCAGCTGTGTGATTGGTTGGCATGATATATATATACAGTGCATGACAAATATACAGTGCCCACTGTACCTTTAAAGCCCCAAACACCAGGACTAGATCATTGAAGCAATACTGGCTGGGATGCTGCTTCATTGGTATTTTTGTGCAAGAATTAGCAATTTATATGTTTCACATATAGAGGTGAGAAAAACTAATGTACACCCTATTTGAATTCTATAATTACGGTATACGTATGAGAACATTATAAAAAAAATCTGGTCATAAGGTCATAAAATTAGGTAAATGCAACCTCAGATGAGCAAGAACACATGACATGGTACAGCGCGTCATTATTCATTTAACAAAAACTAGGCCAAAATGCAGAAGCAATGTGTGAAAATTAAGTACACCCCGTGATGTGGGGAGGGTTATACAGAGAATCAGCAGGAAAAACAAGATTTTGTAAACAATAAACGGTTCAGTAAGTGATACTTACTTGAGTTAGGGTCCTAGATCATGCTGCTCTCAGAGAAGCAAACACCTGGTGACAGATCACCTTTACAGGACCCAATACACTTTAGGCTGCTTTCACACTTCCGTCTTTTTCAATCAGTCACAATCCGTTCTGAGACTGATCCATTGAAGATAGTGGTAAAAGTGATGCGATGAATGCTGTGAAAAAACGGATCCGTTGTATAGAGAGAGGGAGAATATATATACAGTGTCTTGCGAAAGTATTCGGCCCCCTTGAATTTTTCAACCTTTTCCCACATTTCAGGCTTCAAACATAAAGATAAAACATTTAAATTTTATAGTGAAGAATCAACAACAAGTGGGACACAATTGTGAAGTTAAACAAAATGTATTGCTTATTTTAAACTTTTGTAAAAAATAAACTGAAAATTGAGGCGTGTAATATTATTCGGCCCCTTTACTTTCAGTGCAGCAAACTCACTCCAGAAGTTCATTGAGGATCTCTGAATGATCCAATGTTGTCCTAAATGACTGATGATGATAAATATAAGCCACCGGCATGTAATCAAGTCTCCGTATAAATGCACCTGCTCTGTGATAGTCTCAGTGTTCTGTTTAAAGCACAGATAGCATCATGAAGACCAAGGAACACAACAGGCAGGTCCGTGATACTGTTGTGAAGGTTAAACCTGTATTTGCTTACAAAAAGATTTCCACAACTTTAAACATCCCAAGAAGCACTGTGCAAGCGATCATATTGAAATGGAAGGAGTATCATAACACTGCAAATCTACAAAAACCCGGCTGTCCCTCAAAAATCTCATCTCAAACAAGGAGAAGACTGATCAGAGATGCAGCCAAGAGGCCCATGATCACTCTGCATGCTCTATCTTGGTCTCATCAGTCCAAAAGACTCTTTCTTAAAAGGATTTTGCCTTACTCACATACATTTTTTCAAACTGTAGTCCAGCTTTTTTATGTTTCTGTGTCAGCAGTGGGGTCTTGCCATAGCGTTTAATTTCATTCAAATATGGACAGATAATTTGCGCTGACATTGATGCTCCCTAAGCCTGCAGTACAGCTTGAAATTTTGGACATTGATTGGGGCTGCTTATCCTCAATCTGGACTATCCTGCATCACAACCTTTCAGCAAATTTTCTTTGTTATCCACGTCCAGGTAGATTAGCTACAGTGACATGAATGGTAAACGTCTTGATTATGTTGCGCATGATGGACAAAGTAACATCAAGATCTCTGGAGATGGACTTGTAACCTTGAGATTTGTGATTATTTTTTTTAACAAGTTTGGTTCTCAAGTCCTCACACAGTTCTCTTCTACTCTTTCTGTTCTCCATGCTTAGTGTGGCACACACAGACACACAATGCAAAGATTGAGTCAACTTCTCCCCTTTTAATCTAGTTTCAGGTGTGATTTTCAAATTATAGCAATATTGGAGTTGTAGCACTTTGATGTCCATTTAGCTTAAAATGTATTTGTGGAACTTTCTAGTTCTCATTTTCCTATTACCCACACCTGCTACTTGCCACATGTGAGTTTGAATGAACATCACATGCATGAAACAAAGTTTTTTACCCACAATTTTAGAAAGGTGACAACAATTTTGTCAGTCCCATTTTTGGGGTTTTGTGTGAAATTATATCTAATTTGCATTTTTCTCCTCAGTTTTTTTTGTGTTTTTCTAATACACACAAAGGAAATGAACATGTATATAAGAAAATGTGTAATTGCAATAATTTTCTGGTAGGAATACTTCATTTTGTGGAAAAATTAAAAGGGTGCCAACACTTTTGGCCATGACAGTGTTAAGGCCGCTTTACACGCTGTGATATCGTTACCAATATCACTAGCGTGCGTACTCGCCCCCATCGGTTGTGCGACACGGGCAAATCGCTGCCCGTGGCGCACAAAATCGCGCTGACCCGTCACACTACTTACCTGCCTAGTGACGTCGCTGTGACCGGCGAACCGCCTCCATTCTAAGGGGGCGGTTCATTCAGCATCACAGCGACGTCACTAAGCGGGCGCCCAATAGAAGTGGAGGGGCAGAGATGAGCGGGACGTAACTTCCCACCCACCTCCTTCCTTCCGCATTGCCGGCGGCCACAGGTAAGGTGAGGTTTCTCGTTCCTGCGGTGTCACACATAGCGATGTGTGCTGCCGCAAGAAAGACGAACTACATCGTACACGCAGCAGCAACGATAATTGGGAATAGGGGGGCATGTCACCGATTAGCGATTTTGCACGTTTTTGCGACAATGCAAAATCGCTCATAGATGTCACATGCAACGACATCGCTAAAGCGGCCGGATGTGCGTCACAAATTCCGTGACCCCAACGAGATCGCTTGAGTGATGTCGTAGCGTGTAAGGCCCTGTGCGCACACTGCGTTTTTACCCGCAGTTTTACCCGCGGTTTTGCTGCAGAAATTTCTTGAGAAATGTTTGTAATCTTTCTGCAGACATTTCCCAGCAAAACCTATGGGAAAAAAATAGCTGTGCGCACACTGCGTTTTTTTCTCAAGAAAATTCTTTCTGCAGAATTTCTTGAGAAAATTTCTTAAGAAAATGTGCATGTCACTTCTTTTCCGCAGGTACCCGCGGGTATACCACAGGTAGCAAATGATGTGCGGTATACCCTCGGTATAGCCGCGGTTTACCTGCGGTAATGTTCATCGCTGCCTGTGGTTTGCAGGAAAGTGATGTCATTATAACAGGAAGAGGAAGCGGAGCATAAACACACACACATCACACTCCCTGGACGCCGCACGGAAGCACTTCCGTGTGACCTCCATTGGGTGCCCGTGCAGTCTGTGTCCCTCTCCAGCCCCACGGCTGCCCGCACAGCAGTGTGCCAGTGTCTGCCCGCCCTGCAGTATCAGCAGCTTCTCACCCTGCAGTGCTGACAGCCGCGGGGGTGACGAGTGCTGTTGTCAGGAGGTTAGATGAGATCATTACTTGCTGTGACGATCTCCTGACGTCACCGCTGTCACCGCCTTCTATGCCCGTCTCGCGGGCGGCCCGAGACTGTCACTAGCGGTGACGTCACGGGCTCTCGCGATACTGCTGAGAACGCGGCGGGAATAGAAGTCAGTGACAGCGCTGATGTCAGGAGAGCAGGAGATCGTCACAGCAGGTAATGATCTCATTCAACCTCCTGACAGCAGCGCTCGTCATCCCCTGCAGTGACCTGGGCTGACCTATTGATGTTAGCTCAGGTCACTGCATTGCTCTCCCAGCCAATAGGGAACATTTTGTTCTTCATTGACTGGGACAGTGACTATGGTATGGATCGTCGTGGGACCCCCTTATTGGATTACGTCGGACCCGGATTTGATTGTTCTTTTCAATAAATTGGTGAAAGAGGGAATGTTTTGGGGAGTGTTTTTTCAAATAAAACTTTTTTTGTTGTCATTTTTTTTTTATTACTGACTGGGTTGGTGATGTCGGTTTATCTGATAGACGCCTGACATCACGAACCCCAGGGCTTGATGCCTGGTGACATTACACATCTGGCATCAACCCCATATATTACCCCATTTGCCACCGCACCAGGGCAACGGGATGAGTTGGGGCAAAGCGCCAGGATTGGCACGTCTCATGGATGCGCCACTTCTGGGGCGGCTGTGGCCTGCTATTTTTAGGCTGGGGAGTGTCCAATAACAGTGGACCTCCCTAGTCTGAGAATACCAGACCATAGCTGTCCGCTTTACCTTGGCTGGTGATCCAATTTGGGGGGGGGGGACCCCACATTTTTTGTTTTAAATTATTTATTTAATGTAAAATAACAGTGTGGGGTGCCCTCTGTTTTGGATTACCAGCCAAGGTGAAGCTGCCAGCTGTGGTCTGCAGGCTGCAATCGTCTGCTTTACCCTAGCTGGCTACAAAAGATAGGGGGACCTCACGTTGTTTTTTTTTAATTATTTATTCTTTGGCTAAATACAAGGCTAAGCACCCTTTAGTGCCACATGAAAGTCATTAAAGGGTGCCAGCTTAGAATATGCAGGGATGTGGGACATTATTTAGGTCTTTCTCATCTATTATCTATCTATCTATTCATCTATCCATCTTTCCCTCTATCCATTATCTGTCTGTCTATCTATCTATCGATTATCTATATTATTTATTGCAGTTACAGCATAAAAAACTGCAGGGACCAACCTGCGGAAAAACCGCGGCAAAAGCATATGCGTTTTTCCCGCGGTTTTGGTGCGTTTTTTTACCGCAGGTGCGGTAATCTTCAACTCCCAGAAGTTTCTCAAGAAATTTTCTTGAGAAAAATCACTTTTCTAGTGCACACATAGCCTAAAGCGGCCTTTAGGGAGCGATTATCAGCTTATATCTATAGCAGGGAGGGCTTTTATTATCATCTTCATCTGATATACTCCTTTAATGCCCCCATACACCTTAGAATAATATCAGCTGGACCTGCCCCTATTGACGGGTTTCTTCTAACAGGCTATTGCGTATGTGGGTCCTGGAGAAGGTGATTGTCAGGGGAGCTGTTCTTGGTGCTGGCAGCCAGATATGTTCAGTCATGGACCGGAACTACCGTTCTACTGCTTCATCAACTGCAGATCTGTCTCCTATTGATTTGAATACAGGGTGCTTTACACGCTGCGACATGGCTAACGATATATCGTCGGGGTCACAATGTTTGTGACGCAAATCCGGCGTCGTTAGCGACATCGCAGCATCTAACACCTCTGAGTGACCTAAAACAATCGCAAAAGAGGTAAAAATCATTGGTTTTGGAGAGGTCGCTCCAAAACCAAAAATCGTTGACAGATGAGTAGCGAGGTTGTTTGTCGTTCCTGCGGCAGCACACATCGCTATGTGTGACACCGCAGGAACGAGGAAACTCACCGTACCTGCGTCCCGCCGGCAATGAGGAAGGAAGGAGGTGGGCGGGATCTGCCGCCCGCTCATCTCCGCCCCTCCTCTGCTATTGGGCGGCCACTTAGTGACACGGCAGTGACGTCGCTATAACGCCGAACGCACCTCCCCCTTGAAGGAGGGATTGTTCGGCGGCCACAGCGACGTCGCTGAACAGGTATGTGCATGTGATGATGCCGTAGCGATAATGTTCGCTACGGCAGCGATCACTACATATCGCACACACGACGGGGGCGGGTGCTATCGTGCACGACATCGCTAGCAAACGCTAGCAATGTCACAGCGTGTAAAGCACCCTTAACCCAGCCACGATCACTATGCAGTTGATGGATCTGAGCGGTGCAGTTCCAAAACTGAGCATATCCGGCTGGCACCAGAAACAACTGATTGGCAGGAGTGCTTGGTGTCGCACTCCCACCGATTAGATACTGATAACCTATCCGAAGGATAGCATACAGTACTATACGTCACTATGTGTATGAGAGATGGTGCCCAAGTAGGGATTTAGCCCATAAATTATGTAAGAGAAGATCTCGGCACTCAGGGCTATATGATGAAATGGCAAAAAGTTTCATCCAGTTACAAATTATTTAATATTTTGGTCCAAATTTCTGGACCTTCATCAGAAAGTAAAGGATTGCCAGCGGAGAAACAGTTCCAGGAATTGTAGTGCAGAGGTAAAGCAGCCATAATTTCACCACCGGAGTGGTGCTTTACATTTAAGTCCCCTGTCATATACTTACCCGCTGCTGTCCTCATCTTTGTCCAGAGTCACTTCGGTCGTATTTGTGACTTTACTGCCAGCTCCAGTATTTCATGTAGCTTGCACATGGTCATAACTCAATGCAACTCTATGAGAGCCTCATTCTGGCTCTCAGAGTTGTATTGAGAGCTTGTGATTTAACTTCTGATTTCCGGACAGCCAGAAGTTATTTACATAAGATGGCACTGCAGGACTTACATTTAGGGTGCACTCACACTAGCATCTAGTAGAGTATAACTCGGACAAATGCTATCTGATATTTTTTTGGATAGCAATCACTCCAATGTTATACTATGGAGCAGTGCCGACTAGCGTTTATTTCTCATGCCGAGTCTGCATGAGTAAAAAATTGCTTCATGCTGCGATTGGCAGCGTATATCGGACGGTGCGTGCAAAAGCATCAGACTTCACCCAGATGACATATGACTGCAGACTAATATACAACGACAGACAATGGAGAAGATGGAAGAACTAAGTTCTTCATCTTCTTTGCACCTTGCACCCATGCTCTGATTATCGCATGCAAGATAATAGGAGCACAGTGAATGACACTTGGCTCATACTCACAGAGGTGAGTGTCCTTTGAATGTAGAATCCGATTCTATCGCATGAATCATCGAATGCTATTCACTAGTGTGAGCGTACCCTTATAGTGCCACTCCAGCGCTGAAAAAACCCGCTGCAGTGGTTCTTAATGCAAAACAAGGTTTTTGATGTTAAATCATTTATAAAAAATACTTCTGTATTTAGATATTGGTGTCACATACTGTACTTGTTATAGCGCCACCTGGTGCTCTTTTCATTTCACGAGGTTCCTCTTGTACACAGAGGACAGAGACAATAAAAATCTAGAGCACGGGTGTGCAGCATTTTTTTTTGGTCCAAGGGCCACATGGTCATACTGAACCAACCTGAAGGGCTTCAAAAAAAATTAAGGGGCTACTTGAATTAATACATCAGCAGAACCAAGGTTTAAGTATTTGAGAAAGATATGGAGAGTTTCTGTTTAAAAAAAATCAATGTGAACACAAGCAACTTACACTGAGTTTTTGGAGCAGAAACTTAACTACATCCTCCTCATAATCTCACAAGTTAGTTTTGAGTATTTTTCAGTTTTAACAATGAGCACGTTATGGATTGCTACATGATACAAGAACCACAATACTGATGAGACAGTCAGTATCACATATAAACATTTACATCCAGGTACCCTATAGGTGACATCTTCTTTGATTGGAATCATTCCCATCTCTTTTGTCTCTAACTTCGTATTATAGTTCCAATACCATGATGACTTTCACGAATTGTCTTTGCAGGCTTCCCTCTTCTTCGGTCTTCTGACATGGTGCCCTTGAAAATAAAAGTATCATTATACTTCCCCATAAAAAAAAATATATCCTATGCAGCACCACTAAATAAATAATTGACCCTCACTGTGGTTCCTGCACAAAATATCCCCCCCGACACTGCTCTTCTCTTTAATATCTGCATCATACTCTATAATATCCCTCACACTGACTCGCTCCATATGTCGTACACACCCTGCACCACTCTATAATGTTCCCACACACCCTACACAGCTCTGTGCCGCCCCCGCGTCAGCAGCCGGGCTGCTCGGATCCGGATCCGCGGTGGCTCGAGGGATCTCCAGACCTGGGGGTCGGGGTCGCGCGGCCACTCAGAATAAAAAGGGGGGAATATTTACAAGGGAGGATGTGGAAAGTTCGTGATGCCACCCGTGGTGTGTGGTAAGGTGGAGTACCACCGCTGCAGTTGGGAGTACCCGGTGGCGATGGTGGGGGCAGCCTGGTGTTTAACCCCACAGGTAGGGGGAATCCCCCGGGACTTGATGAGGGCTGCGGGGAGGTGCCATTGGGATGGTAAGCATCACTTATGTACTCACTCAGTCCAATAACGCTGACACCGACAACTGTGGTAAACCAAAGTTCTTAACAATGCTGCCGCTTGAAGGGAGCACTCCTGGATCCCGTGCCCGTTGGTGTTTTGCCTTTGCACCTTTTCTTCTAACTGGTCCCTTTAGCATAAAACTAGTTGGGTCCCGCTCACCAGTGTGGCTAACTGGGTGAGCTTGCTCTCAGGGTTCACGCTTGGGATTTTCTAGACAGACTATGTAGTGGGAAAGTCCTATCCCCCTCGTTGCACTAGTACCCCGATTTTGGAGTGGGTGGAGGACAGATCTTGAAGGCTCCGTCCTCGTTGGGTAAATTGCCAGGACGCCTGAAGCTACTTCCTGACCTAGGATCCACGTACCCCGTCGTGCCCTGGCTCCTGCCCGGTGATGGCACAAGGCAGCCGACTGTCCTCCTCGACAGTCCGTGCCACTTGTCACGATCCCCTGCGATGGGGTCCAGCTCCTACCAGGCCCAGACCAACGTCTGCCACCTAGTAGTACCAAGGAACCCAGCTCCTGACCTCTGCTCTCGAGAGTCACCACTCAACTGCGCTGCTCTTAACACTCCTGACCTCCCCTTACCCAACCCCCCAAGTGGGCGACCCTATTCCCTTCAGGCTGTCCACTGGTGTGTCTGGTGGGTGTGGTGCAGAGTGTTCCTAGAATTTTGATTAGCTTGTTCTTGGCAACACCAAAGGTCAGGGACCCGTAACCAAGGAGGAGGTGGATACTGTGCAGAAGGGCAGATTGCACAATACCATGTGACGGCCTGATAGGCCAGGGCGTCAAAGCTTCATAATCTCCCCTGCACCCTGCACAGCTCCATAATGTTCCCGCACACCTAGCACCGCTCTATGAAGTCATCCATACCCTGCATCACTCTATAAAGTCATTCACACCCTGCACCACTCTATAATGTTTCCCCGCATCCTGCACTGCTCCATAATGTTCCCGCACACTCTGCACCACTCTTTAATGTTCCTGCACACCCTGCACAGCTCCATAATATCCCCCACATCCTGCACAGCTCCATCATGTCCCCCACACTCTGCACAGCTCCATAATCTCCCCTGCACTCTACACCACTTTATAAAGTTCCCCCACACCCTGCACAGCTCCATAATGTCCCCACACTCCCTGCACTGCTGTATAAAGTTCCCACACACCCTGCACCGCTCTATAATGTTCCCCCCCACCCTGCACCACTTCAAAATGTTCCCACACATCCTGCACAGCTTCATAATGTCCCCCACATCCTGCAACGCTTCATAATGCTCCCACACTCCCTGCACAGCTCCATAATGTTCCCGCACACCCTGCACTGCTCCAAAATGTCATCCACACCCTGCACCGCTCTATAATGTTCCCCCACACCCTGGACCGCTCTATAATGTTCCCTCAAATCTTGCACCGCTTCAGAATGTTCCCACACACCCTGCATCGCTCCATAATGTACCACCACACCCTGCACCGCTCCATAATGTACCAGCACACCCTGCATCGCTCCATAATGTTCCTCACACCCTGCACTGCTCCATAACGTTCCTCATACCCTGCACTGCTCCAAAATGTCATCCACACCCTGCACCACTCTATAATGTTCCCCCACACCCTGGACCACTCTATAATGTTCCCTCACATCTTGCACCGCTTCAGAATGTTCCCACACACCCTGCACCGCTCCATAATGTCCACCACACCCTGCACCGCTCCATAATGTACCAACACACCCTGCACTGCTCCATAAGGTTCCTGCACACCCTACATCGCTCCCTAATGTTCCTCACACCCTGCACTGCTCCATAATGTTCTGCTATACCACTTCATAAATGTTCCCCCACACCCTGTACCGCTCCATAATGTTCCCCTACATCACTCCATAATGTTCCCACATACCATGCACTGCTTGATAATGTTCTCCCACACTCTGCACTGCTCATATCAATACCAACCTTCCTCCTATAACAGTATACATAATTTTCGGCTTCTCCTGCAGAGCTTACCATTTCCGGCTGCATCCTCATCCCCTTGGCGCTAGTGACAGCAGCATTGTGATGAGATCAGCGTGATGACTGCTGGACGCCAGGTGGAGGATGACTAACTTTGATCTACACCAGTCCCAATGCTCTAGTATTCAACTGTAATTTGCATCTGAAAGATGCAAATACAGGAGGATGAGAATCGGAGCCACCCGATTCTCCATTGGCCACACAACATCCTTTGCTGGGCTGCATGTGGTCTGGGGACCGTATGTTGTGCAGGCCTAAACTAGAATTAGGAACTTTTTCTCATCAGTATTCTACACATTCTGCAGTCTTTGTGAATATCAAAACAACACCAGGGGGCGCCAAAGCAAAGATTTAACAGAAATATGTAGACACTAAAGCATTTGTTAAAATGATTCAAATTGAAAACTTGTTCTGCTTTACCTGACTTTATAGAGAAATGTAATATTTAGTCATTCAATACTCCCTTTAAGAGGGCTGAGAATGTTTTAGTTGCTTTCTTCTCAGTTTGTGTCAGATCCAAGTCTGCATACTGCTTACATGGCAGCTGTAACATGTTCTATGGAAACAGTAGGGTGAATGTATAGAGAGGGTTTCTCAAGTATCAAAGAAGGCTCAGTACGGCGTTTCCACAGGGCAACTGAGCCAATCAACACTGCTGGATGGGGACAGAGTTCACGGCTATTACTATTAGTGCTTAACAAGGCGGTCTGTAATTATTATTTTAACATCAGCTGTAGTTTACGAGAAAATGGCTATAAAAGCAGGAAATTGACTTTATTATATATATTTTTTTTAAATCCTACTTTATGTAAATATTCCAGAGATCGAATTTAACCACTTTTTGTGGCAGAAATTGATTTTTGCACTTTTATTCTTTCGTCCTCATTTTTCATTTTTTTTCTTTTAGGCTATGTGCACACTTTGCGTTTTGAACTGCAGCGTTTTAATGCCAAAATGCATGCGTTTTGATTTTCAAGCAAAGTCTATGGGAAATGGGGATTTCTTGTGCGTACTTTGCTGTCAAAAACGCAGCGTTTAATTTGCATATTTTTAGGCAAAAACTCAGCGTTTAAAGAAGCAACATGTCAATTGTTTTTGCCATTTGGGCTGCGTTTTGCTAACATTAGAGTCAATGAGAAGTTGCAAAATGCATTCTACATCAAAATTCCAGCGTTTTACATGCTTTTTTGATGCAGAAAACATGCGTTTTGGACCAATTAATTGCATGCTTTTTTGGCAAAATATTAATGGTATGATATGTCCCTTTACACACACACACATAGTCTGACAATTAAAATTAAGAAAATCCATAAATAAATGTAATTTTATGCATAATTATCACAAAGTTATCATTTTAATAAAATAAGCCAATTTTTGATTGATAATAATCTTGATATTTGTTATCATTTTTTTCCTTTTTTTTATAGTGTTTGTATGTTTACACTTTATTTAGTATTGTATTTTTAGTCAAAACGCATCTGATTTTAAGCAGTGAAAAAGCATGTAAAACACGGTAAAAACGCGGCAAAAACGCAAGTGTATTTATAGCGTTTTTGTGGTCAAAACCAACTTTGGCAAAAACCATTTCTGCCAAGGGATGCATTTAGAACTGCAAGTACCTCGACGCAAAGTGCGCACATAGCCTGAATCGGTTTCCTTCCCATTTTCCAAGAGGTATTAGGCCCTGTGCGCACTAGAAAAAGGATTTTCTCGAAATTTCTTGAGTCTGAAAGATTAGCGCACTTGCGTTAAAGACACGCACCAATAACGTATGCGTTTTTGATGCGTTTGAATGCCTTTTTTCCGCAGGTTGGTCCCTGAGGTTTTTTTTTACCATTATCTATGGCAAAAAACGCAGGTACCTGCAGAAAAGCAGTGACATGCTCATTCTTTTTCTCAAGAAATTCTGCAGAAAGAATGTTCTTAAGAAAAAAACGCGGTGTGCACACAGATATTTTTTTTGCCATAGGTTTTGCTGGGGAATGTCTGCAGAAAGGTTACAAACGATTTCTCAAGAAATTTCTGCAGCAAAAACGCAAAAAAAAAGCGGGTAAAACCGCAGTGTGAGCACAGGGCCTTACTTAATTTTATTTTCTGTTGACATAGACATATGAGTACTTGTTTCTTGTGGGACAAGTTGTAGTTTTGAAAGAAAATACTAGATTTCCAATACGCTGTGCTGCAAAAATTCTGTGTGATGAAAGTGAAAAAAAATCCACCATAGTTTTCTTTTTTTGGGGGGGATTTAGTTTACACGGTGTTCACTATGTACTAAAAACGACCTAGTAATTTTGATTTTAAAAGTCAGTAAAGTTGCAGTGATACCAGAGCTGCGTAGATTAAATCAATATTAATTAATACATATATTACACTATACTTTCTTTTATTCCATTTTCTTAGGTTAGCAAAATGATTGAAAAACCTGCAACTCTGACTTTTTTTCCTTCGTGCGTTAAAACCAAATATGCATATTTTATCTTTTCAGAATTGCAAAATGATGTCTTTAAGTTTTAAAGTTTGACGATGTATGGTTTAAATTAGATTACAGCTGCTAGAAAGTGACAAAAGTTGGAATATATGCACAGCAAACTATTTGACATTGCTGTGTATATATTGATTTTTTTTTTAGCGCTTTTTCAGGTGTCTGAAATAGACAATGGATGAAGGTTCTCTTATTTTGGGGTAACTTAAGCGAATGGCAAGCTATATACAATATTGTTAGTCTGCTCTGATTAAGATGAGAGGCTCACAAGGTGGGTCCTGATCGAATGATATCAATATGCCCTTATGGCACATATCAAAGTAAGTTGTTGTGGTGATAGCGTCTCCTAATTATGGAACATAAGGAAAGTATGGAGTAATAATTCTCTTTTCTGTTTGTGTTGTTTTTTTCTTCCAGTGGCAATCGATCTTCGAAAACCTTTAAGCCAAAAAAAAGTATTCCCGAGGGCTCCCATCAGTACGAGTTGTTGAAACATGCGGAAGCCACTTTGGGCAGTGGGAACCTGCGCATGGCTGTCATGCTGCCAGAGGGAGAAGATCTGAATGAGTGGGTGGCTGTAAATAGTAAGTGGTTTAGAATTGAAACACAAACTGTATTAGGTAAAATAAGTTACCGTCCTAAATCGGTTAGGGAAAGTTCAGACACTGTGGATTTGCTCCAGACATTTTGTGCAGGAAATTGGCAGTCGAGGAGCTCAGCAGCATAACATCCGTACAAGCAATGTGTAGGTATTGCCAGAAATTCACCTGTGAACTAGCAATATTTAAAATAATAATAAAAAAAGATACTTAACTTTTTATGAGGTGTTTTTCCAGTCAATCAATCAATTAGATGCGACAATCCCGGCCCTTTACCTGTCTCTTCCCAATTGCCCTGGTGTGATGGCAATCGGGCTAATAGGGGTTAATAACAGCGCACAGCTGTCATCAAGTCCAGAATTAGTTTCATAGTTTCATAGTTTTTTTAAGGTTGAAGGGAGACTCTAAGTCCATCTAGTTCAACCCGTAGCCTAACATGTTGATCCAGAGGAAGGCAAAAAAAACCCAATGTGTCAAATAAGCTCCAATGGGGAAAAAAATTCCTTCCTGACTCCACATACGGCAATCAGACTAGTTCCCTGGATCAACACCCTGTCATAAAATCTAATATACATAACTGGTAATATTATATTTTTCAAGAAAGGCATCCAGGCTCTGCTTAAATGTTAGTAGTAATGCGTAGGGGTGTATGAGACCCCCCCCATCACTAATCTTATAAGTAAAAAGAAATTAACACAAACAGAGAGAAAAATCCTTTATTTGAAATAAAATACAGCACCCTCCTTTTTCTTTTTATTAACCCCAAAAAGACCCTTGCAGTTCCACCGTAATCCACACGACGGTCCTGGCTCTGCTACATCCGAGGCTGGAGAGACCGAAAACATGTCCGATCTTTCCAGGCTCTGGGAAACTCTGACAAGGGGGACCCGGCTGGCAGCAGTGATATCACTCAGTTCACCGGAGGTCATATCCGGATTCCTACGGAATGACCACCGGTGAACTGATTACCGCACTCTGGCTTAAAGTGCGGGACCATGCCCTGCACTCCACCAGCCCTGCACTCCCCGACCCCCGGCCGGCACTATCAGTGTTAAAGGGCTGGCGGAGTGCGGGGCACAGCCCTACACTTTAAGCCGGAGTGCTTCAGGTCACCAAAGGTCATACCGTGGAAACCCAGGTATGACCTCCAGTGAAATGAGTGACATCACTGCTGCCGGCTGGGTCCCCCTTGTCAGTGTTTCCCAAACCTGGAGAGATCGGACATGATTTCGATCTATCCAGGCTCAGATGTAGCAGAGCCAGGACCGTTGGAAGACGTAGTGTGGATTACAGTGGAACGTCTTTTCTTTTGGGGGTTAATAAGGAGGGGAAAGAAGTTGTTGTATTTTATTTCAAATAAAGGATATTTCTGTGTTTGTGTTTATTTATTTTTTTTACTAATAGGATTAGGGATGGGGGTCTCATAGACCCCTACCCATCACTAATTCTGGGCTTGATGACAGTTGTGCACTGTCATTAACCCCTATTACCCTGATTGCACCAGGGCAAATCGGGAAGAGCCTGGTAAAATGCCGGGATGATCGTGTCTAATGGATGCGACAATTCCGGGGCAGCTGCAGGCTACTATTCTTAGCCTGGGGGGGTCCCAATTACCATGAGACTCCCCAGGCTGAGAATACCAGCCCCCAGCTGTTGGGCTTTATCATGGATGGGTATCAAAAATGGGGGGGACTGCACGTCGTTTTTTAAAATAATTTATTTATTTAAATAATTAAAAAAAAAAAAGCGACGCATGCGGTTCCTCTTATTTTGATACACAGCCAAGAGAGGCACATGGCTGGGGGCTGCAACCTGTAGCCGTCGGCATTATCTGTGCTGGGTATCATAATATGGGAGGACCCTACATCAATTGTTTTAATTATTTATTCATTTATTGTTATACCGCGATACTGACCCGCAGGCAGGGCCTGTGATTGGTTGCAGTCAGACACTGTCACACAGGCTGGGGGCGGGTTTGACTGCAACCAATCACAGACACCAGGACAGCCGGTGGGTGGGGAAAGCAGTGAATATGGATGAGCAATGATGAGCGGCCCAGGAAGTGAAGGAGAGTCCGCGGGAGCAATGTACAGCCGCGCCAGAGCCTTTGTAAGTATGAAGTGCTTGCTTAATTCTTATTTTCTTTATTTTAAATGTATTTTGTTTCAATTTCCTGACTGCTGGATCTGGATCAATGGCTGGATTCCCTGGCCCAGGTTCAGCAATAGCGTACCTTTGAAACTGTGCGGATCCGGACTTTTACAGTCCGGGTCCACCCAACACTACTCACTGGCACTACAGGCTCCAAGTAATAACAAATCCACATGACTGAAACCACGTCAGAAAAACGATCCATCTCTAAGTCAGGTGTGTGGAAGCATAGGCAGTGGTGCTCAGCTTATAGAAACATTCCATAGAGGTGCAGACGTCCAAGACAATTCACTGAGATGAGGTGAAGATATTCTTTTGTTTTGTTTTTTTAATTCAATGTTTCTTTTTTTTTTTTTTTTTTTTTATCGTCTTCACTTCCGAATTTTGCTGCAGGTCTGTAGTGGACTTGCAGCAAACTCCACTGGGTTATGTCTTTATTGCATACTACTGTATCCTCACCCATCACCTGTAGACTGAGCCCTCGCGGGCAAGGTCCTCTTTCCTCCTGTACCTGTCTGTGCCTTGTTTTCTTTATGATTATTATATTTGTCCCAATTATGTATACCCATTTTTACATGTAAAGCGCCATGGGATAAATAGCGCAACAATAATAATAATAATAATAATAAAAATAATATTGCAGATTCTAGCCACTTATTCTTGTCTATAGGAAAAATCTGCAATAAATCCACATTATTTACACAGGCGAAATTGAGTTGCTACAGATTGAAAAATTCAATTTCAAGCCTGAAAATATAAAACCAGATAAAAATGTTACGTTTGAACATAAGCTTAGTAGACACAGCTATGCACAAGCTTACAATGCTGTGATTGCCATTCTTTATCAGCACCGGTAAAGTCCAACTATGAAGTGACCGTTTTATCGCTAAGCATGTTTGCATGGGTCAGTGGTCGGACAATCTTTTACAGTCATAAATGGTTGCAATTTTATTAATTTCTATAATGAAATGTCTTTAAAAAGATTAAACAGTTGAACCACAGGTCGCCCAAAGGTACGTACATTCATGCCCAAAAGTGTGGAGACCTTTCAAATTGTTCCAGAAAATCAAGTGTTTCACCCAGAATATCTTTGCAATTACATATGTTTTGCTATAAAAATGCTTATTTCATTTGGGTGTATTGGAACAACCCAAAATTAAAACACAGAAAAAAAGGCAAATTGGACATAATTTCACACAAACCCCCCAAAATTGGCTGGACACAATTGTTGGAACCTTTCCAAAATTGTGGGTAAACAACTTTGTTTCAAGCATGTGATGCTCGTTCAAACTCACCTGTGACAAGTAACACTATGAAAATCACTCCGGAAACCAGATAAAAAGGGGAGAAGTTGACTCAATCTTTGCATTGTGTGTCAGTGTGTGCGCCACATCACGTGTGGAGAACAGAAAGGGATGAGAATTGTCTGAGAACTTGAGAACCAAAATTGTTGAAAAATATCAACAATCTTAAGGTTACAAGTCCATCTCCAGAGATCGTGATGATCTTTGTCCACGGTGTAAAACATAATCAAGAAGTTTACAACCCATGGCACTGTAGCTAATTTGCCTGGACCGCTATGGCAGGAGACACAAGAGGACCCCACTGCTGACACAGAGACATAACAAAGCTAGACTCCAGTTTGTCAAAATGTATGTGAGTAAGCCAAAAGCCTTCTGGGAAAGCATCTTGTGGAAAGATGAGAATAAGATAGCGCTTTTGATACAGCATATCATTTCACTGTTGACCAAAACGTCAAAATATGGTGAAGGTTCACAAACGTTTTGGGGTTGTTTTGCAGAATCTGGCACTGGGTGTCTTGACTGTATCCAAATCATCATGAAGTCTAAAGATTATCAAATAATTTGGGTGGCAATATAGTGCCCAGTGTCAGAAAGATGGGTTTGTGTCCTAGGTCATGGGTCTTCCAGCAGGACAATGACTTCAAACATGCTTCATAAAGTGCCCAGAAATGGATGGAAACAAAGTGCTGGAGAGTTCTGAAGTGTCAGCAATGAGTCTGGATCTAAATCTTACTGAACAACTGTGGAGAGATCGTAAAATTGCTGTTGGGAGAAGGCAAGCTTCATGTATGAGACCTAGAGCAATTTGCAAAATAAGAGTGGTTCAAAATTTCAGTTGAGAGGTGTAAGAAGCTTATTGATTGCTATAAGAAGTGATTGATTGCAGTTATTTATTTCAAAGGGTGTGCAACTAAATATTAAGTTGAGGATGCCAATAATGTTATCCAACCCACTTTTGGAGTTCTGTGTGTAATTATGTCCAATTAGCCTTTTTTCTCTTTTTCTTTTTTGTTGTCCCAATACACATAAAGGAAATAAATGTGTATAACAAATTGTGTAATTGCATGAATTTTCTGGGACAAATACCTCATTTTCTGAAACAATTTAAAGGCTGCCAACATTTTCAGTATGACTGTATAACCAAATCATACATACTGATAACCAATTCACCTGTGCAGTACAATGCAACTATCACTATGAAAACACGGGTGAAATTATATCTGATTGGGTGTTTTTATTTATGCACTGTCATTCATTTTTAGATATTGTTTTTTAGCATGACACAATGTTTTGTATAGTCTTTTGTTGTGAATGCTAACAAGTTTTCTTTTCATTAACAGCTGTGGATTTTTTCAACCAGATCAATATGTTATATGGGACCATAACAGATTTCTGTACAGAGGAAAGTTGTTCCGTAATGTCAGCTGGTCCAAAGTAAGAGAATTACATTTTACACCAAAATTGTTCTACGTTTAAAGGGAGCCTGTCACCAGATTTGTCACTTATAACCTGCGGCCACCACCAGTAAGCCCTTAAATTCCACATTCTAGAATACTGTATATAAGTGCTAAGGCTGCTCTATATAACATAAAAAACATTTTATTTTACTCATCTGTGGGGCGGTCCGGTCCAATGGGCGTCACTGGTCTTGGTTCAGCGTCTCCTCAATTCCTTACGTCACCATCCTCCTTCCCAGCTCCGTGTGGATGACGCATCCTACATCATCCACATAGAGGCCTCCGTTGCGATCCTGTGCATGTGCACTTTTGTCTGCCCTGCTGACGGCAGAGTAAGTACTGTAATGCACAGACACAGGCAAAGGTCAAAGTCCGCCCGCGCATGCACACTACAATACTTTGATCTGCCCTTAGCCAGGTAGATCAAAGTGCAAACACGCAGGAGCATAATGGAGGACTGTGTATCGATGATGTATGATGGGTGATGCACTTGGAGCAAGGAAGAGAGGAGGTGCCCATCGAACCCAACCGCTCTGCAGGTGAGTATAATAAAAGATGTTTTTCGTGTTATACAGAGTGGCCTGGGTTCTAATAAACAGTATTCTAGAATGCTGTATGTAAGGGCTCAGTGATGGTGGCTGCAGCTTATAGGGGACAAATATGGTGACAGGTTCCCTTTAAGTTTATTATGTTCCTGATTCTTATTTTATCCTCTTAAAGGGAACCTGTTATCAAATACAATATGCCCTAACCATAGGCAGCATGAATCTGACACTGGCTGTATTATTTAAGTCAGTTGGTTTTACTGTGAAATGCACCAATATTTTGATTGTGAAAAGCCGCCTGAGACTATGTGCTGACTAGTCTGTGGCAGGGCCAAGGCTGGCTTCTCCCTGCCTGCTCCAGTTGACTGACAGATCTCTTTGTATACACATACATATGGAGAGACCGGTAAGTCAGAACAGGGAGAATCCATAAAGGGAGTTATTATGGACAAGTCACCCGAGACACACAGTCTCCGACCGGATTTTCAAAGAATGTTTTCTCTGAGACACCATAGCTTTTCAAAAAAGGCCGGGTTCAGATGGGCAAATGAAAAATTATTTGGTTTTCATTCCAAAAATAATAAGTTAACAATTTTACTAGTTTTATCATAAAAGTATAAAACATGTGATAACAAATTAGAGATTAAAGAGCAACAACAAAGTACATAATGTAACATCAGAATATTATCAGGTTGTTTCATCTGTAAACTCACTTATCATAAGTGACTTATGCTGCGTCACTTGGTCAGGTCAGGAGTGTGCCCACCATTAACTGGAGCAGTTCTGTATGGTTGGACACAGCAAATAACAGTACATAGGAGGCGCACATTTATAAGATTATCTCAGCAACGGAACATTTTTTTAACACATCCAATTGTGAAACGTATTTATTTTATTCCAAGATCTATTGATTAAAATGTTCTATGTATGAAAACCCCTTTAAGGTCTCTTTCACACGTACGTGCCTCCGGTATGTGTTTGGCAGTTTTCTCACGTACCGGAGACACATACACACGTGGACCTATGTATTCCTAATGTTTAGGACACATGTAAGTATTTTCGAATGGAACGTGTGTCCGTTCCGTACTTACGTGTGTCCGTGTGTTTCTCACGCCGACATGTCCGTTTTTCTCCGGCATCACGGGTGTCACGCGGAACGCAAACGTGTCACACGTAACACACATGGACCACACGGATATGTTCCGTGTGACACGCACCGGAGAAAAGACAAAACATTACTCACCTTCTACAGCCCTGCTGTCTCTGCCGCTGCTGTCACTTGCTGCCGACCGCCGCTCATTATTCTCATTGTATATTCACTTCACTGCGGCCGGCAGCAGCAGCAGCGGGAAGTCGGCAGGACTGGAGACCGAAGATCAGCACCACGGACAGCGACGCCAGGGACAGGTGAGTAGAAAGTTCCCGTTCTCCGTGTGTTATCACGGATAACACACAGAGAACACACATAGGCCATGCACACAGCACACCGAGGGCAATACGCACCTTTGACACGTCCGTGAAAAACGTGCGTGTTTTTCAGGGACGTGTGAAAGAGGCCTAAAGCAGTTCCAATGGTAAGGGAATGTTGTATAAGAGGAGTTAGAGAGAGGGGACAATGGGCCTGGAGTTATCCATAGAAAAAGTCTATTGGAAGGGAAGAACAGTTGAGAATCTCCAGGAAAATCCTATTGAAATACTATGTCCCAAGAATGACAAAAGTATTTTAGGAGTGATACCAAATCCTAAATTGCATGTCAGACTTCACATGTAAAAGAGCGAGCTTGGCAATAACTAATATTTTGTGATGTTGGAAAAACCCTCAACCCTTCCTGTTTACATAGTGTTCCTTGCTATATGTGGCTAGATAGAGTGCTAGATAAATCTGAAGATTTTCCTGTGTATGATCTGTAAAATATAGAAAGGTATAGTAACAGGTAGGACCCCGGACAAGTATAAGATCTTTCATAGAAGAGTCATCTTATGGCTGGAGTCACATTGGTGTTTATTCTCTAATGCGAGAAAGTCGGCCTGATTATGCTAATGACACTCAGCTCAAAGTTTGATCAGAGCTTGAGCCAAGTGTCATTCACTGTGCTCCGATTCTCTCACATGCAAGAATTGGAACAGAGGTGCAGAGAAGACGGAGAACTTAAAGGGGTTGTCCACTACTAGGACAACACTTCTTCACATGTTTCCCCCTATTAAATTATAAAAGCCTATACTCCGCTCTGGTGGTGGCGCAGTCCCAGCGGTGTCTGGGCTCACATGAGGTTTGTGACATCAACTGAGTCCTATGACCAATCACCACCTGTCTTCTCTCTCCTTGTCTTTGTCGCGGGCGGGGAGGGGACGCTGCGCTCACCCACTGCTCGTGTCCGGCTGCTGCTGCTGCTCGCTCGCTCGGTGGCTCAAGCGGTGGGCCGGATCCCGGGGACTCGAGCGGCGCTCCTAGCCTGTGAGTGAAAGGGGTGGTTTGGTTTAGGGATATTGTCCTTGACTCCACCCACGGTTGTGGTGAGGTTGTGACACCACCGCTGCTCTGGACGGGGATCCCGAGAGCGATGTCAGGGAGCAGCTTGGATGTTGTTTTTCCCCTCCGTGGGTAGGGGGGTTGGTTGTCCCGGGGCCCGGTGAGGGAGGGATGGCAGGCGGGTTACGGGGCCTGGTGAGGTGCAGGGTCGCGGGGGCAGCGCGGTGCCGCACGGCACAGTGGTACTCACTCAGCCAATGATGAAAACAAAGTCTCCGGTAAAACAAACGGCTGGATGGACGGGTCCCACAGACGGCTGCGGTGGTTCTTCTCCCGGTAGGTTGGCGGTGACTGCCTTTCCCTGCATTTGTGTTATGTTCTCGGTTCTGGTGGCTTCCCACCGGTAACCCGCTCCCCAGCTTGGATGGATGCTGAGGGAGCCCCTTTTGCCCGCAGGCTCTGGCCCTGGGAACTGTAGCCTTGGCGGTGACTGTATTTCCCTTCACGGTTTGAGCTGTTGCCTTCAATCGGGTCTTAACTGCTGGGAAACCCTGGAGGTTCTCTTCGCTAACGGATTTGACCGGTTTTACGGCGACTCCTAGCCTAGTCGGGGTCCGTAGGCCCTGCCGAATGGTGCTGGCTTCTCTTCGCTCTCCGATCCGGTACCGGCGGGCCTCCGCCCGTCCCCAGTCCTTACGGTTCACGTCAATCAGCCCCTCCGGCAGACGTGCCCGGGCCACGCACCCGGACACCGTCAGTCTCCTCCACTACCACTTCACTCTTCAACTCCTCAAACTGAACTCTCAACTAACTTCCTTTTCCCTCCTCCAGGACTGTGAACTCCTCGGTGGGTGGGGCCAACCACCTGGCTCAACCCCCTGGTGTGGACATCAGCCCCTGGAGGGAGGCAACAAGGATTTTTGTTTGACCTAGATGTGCCTAGCTGGGGTGTGGGGTGTGTTGTTGCAGTACCTGTGACATCCTGGCTTGTCCAGGGCGCCACATTCCCCCTTAGTAAATGCAAACCGTCCGCGGGCTGCCCGTCCATCACCGGTTTTATTTTTGTTAACTGCAAAAGATAGAAAAACAGTAAAAACATGTAAAAATCACATTTCACAACGGTACGGCTTCCGCTCTTCTCCCACCCAAACAACCTGGTCCTGATGCTGCCCCTAAGAAGTGGGCAGCACCCCTTGACCCCAGTCCAGAACCAGTTGCCCGCGCGGGTACTGTCTCCTTCAGGGGACCCTTGTCCATGGGGACCCCTGAAACCCCGGAGGATCGCCACCGGTTACGGTAGTGGCGGGCCTGGGCCATCCCTTTCCTCCAGGCCCATCCTCCCAAATCTGCCTCTCCGGAGGCGGTAACGGTGTAAGCCAACATTTATTTACATCCCACTAAGTTTGTGGTTGCCCTGCCAGTTCTCGGGCTTGTCCGTAAGAAGTCCCTTACGCAACGGTTGCAGAAAGTCCCTACGGGGACTAGTTGCCGGTAACGGACGGTTTAATCACGGTTCCAATCAGATAAACTTCGGTTGATCATCTTATCATTCAAACTTCTATCTGTACTGGTGGTCCCAACGGGGACAACCTGCAGCAGGGCCCCGCTGCCATGACTCTGACTCTTCCGCTGAATTGGCCTCATCCTCTGCTACTAACATTTCGAACATGCAGTGACAGGCCTGTTGGGAGAGGGGTGCCCGGTATCCATTTCCACCAGTGCGCGGGCTGTAGAAAACCACCGGCCCTCCTTCGTAGCGGAGACGCTCACTCGCCTTCTCGAACTCAGAGGTGGGCTCGGCGCCGGGGCCGGAGTCATTATCAATTGTCCCTGCGCCAGGCGGGTTGCCGCCAGCTGCCGCAGTCTCTGGGTTTCCGGCACTCAGCACGTCAGGTTCTACTGTGGTAGCACAGGGCAGCAGGTCAGGTCGGTCAACACTGAGGCGCCCCATGGGTAATGACAGGGCCGATACGAGGGCCGAGACCGGACCGGGCCCCCCAGCCGCAGTGGCCGGTCCCTGTGAGACATGGAGGCGTGGGTCACTCGCCGGCTCCATCACGTCGGCTCCCATCTCATACATCGGGGTAGTCGTAACCAGCGTTTCCACCTCATTGGTCCACTGCTCCATCATGAGCTATATCTGATTCTGTTGGCGTTGGTTGAATTCAATTACTCTGGCTTTCATCCACGCCACGGTCCCGGTCTCGGGCATGGAACCTGGCGCGATCCCTGTCGGGGCCTCTGATACATCTTCGTTAAGGGGCCGCGGCCCCGGCGGCTCCCAGAGGAGCGGTTCAGGGCGGCCCCGAGCGTCTGCAGCCGGTCGGTCCGCCGGGGCGGATTGGCAGGGTATCGCTACCGGTTGGGCGGGTAGCGGGCCTAATGGCGGGGCGGCAGCGACTAACGCAGGTAGCGGGGGAGGCGGCAGGGTGAGCAGGTGCAGGCCGGGCCCCCCAGCCGCAGTGGCCGATCCCTCGGGGATACAGGGGCGTGGGTCCCTTACCCGCTCCTCCAAATCTTCCTCCACCTCGCGTCTCCCCATAGCAGCTACCACGTCCGCCATGTCGGCCACCCACTCCTCCAGGAGGAGCTGCATGCGGGCCTGCAGACGGTTACTCAGCGGGGCAGTCCGGTCCTTCACCCAGGCCGCAGTGCCTGGCGCGGGGACTACGGGGTTGTTGGTTGGACTGTGCATCTCGGCCATGGTGCTTTCCAGGAACCCAGTATCGCCGCAGAGTCCTGGCGTCCCTGCTTTTATAGCCGCGAGCTACATGCGGCCAGACGCCATCCGTCCCCCTTAGTCTTTTTCCGGCTCCTCCTCTACAGGGGCGGGGTTTCGGCTTTCGCGCCTCCACTGCTCGAGGAGACGCTCGAGCGGGGATTTTTCGCGGCCAAAATGGCGGCTTCTCAAATTTTTTGTCCGGACACCTCCGGCGGTCAAAAGGCGCACCTCTACCAGACGGCAGAGCGGTAAGATCCTGTTCGTGACGCCAAGTTGTCACGGGCGGGGAGGGGACGCTGCGCTCACCCACTGCTCGGGTCCGGCTGCTGCTGCTGCTCGCTCGGTGGCTCGAGCGGTGGGCCAGATCCCGGGGACTCGAGCGGCGCTCCTCGCCCGTGAGTGAAAGGGGTGGTTTGGTTTAGGGATATTGTCCGTGACGCCACCCACGATTGTGGTGAGGTTGTGACACCACCGCTGCTCTGGACGGGGATCCCGGGAGCGATGTCAGGGAGCAGCTTGGATGTTGTTTTTCCCCTCCGTGGGTAGGGGGGTTGGTTGTCCCGGGGCCCGGTGAGGGAAGGATGGCAGGTGGGTTACGGGGCCTGGTGAGGTGCAGGGTCGCGGGGGCAGCGCGGTGCCGCACGGCACAGTGGTACTCACTCAGCCAATGATGAATACAAAGTCTCCGGTAAAATAAACGGCTGGATGGACGGGTCCCACAGACGGCTGCGGTGGTTCTTCTCCTGGTAGGTTGGCGGTGACTGCCTTTCCCTGCACCTGTGTTATGTTCTCGGTTCTGGTGGCTTCCCACCGGTAACCCGCTCCCCAGCTTGGATGGATGCTGAGGGAGCCCCTTTTGCCCGCAGGCTCTGGCCCTGGGAACTGTAGCCTTGGCGGTGACTGTATTTCCCTTCACGGTTTGAGCTGTTGCCTTCAATCGGGTCTTGACTGCTGGGAAACCCTGGAGGTTCCCTTCGCTAACGGATTTGACCGGTTTTACAGTGACTCCTAGCCTGGTCGGGGTCCGTAGGCCCTGCCAAATGGTGCTGGCTTCTCTTCGCTCTCCGATCCGGTACCGGCGGGCCACCGCCTGGCCCCGGTCCTTACGGTTCACGTCAATCAGCCCCTCCTGCAGACGGTCACCACCGTCTGCCAACCTTGCTGTTTGTGCGCGGGCCATGCACCCGGACACCGTCAGTCTCCTCCACTACCACTTCACTCTTAAACTCCTCAAACTGAACTCTCAACTAACTTCCTTTTCCCGCCTCCAGGACTGTGAACTCCTCGGTGGGTGGGGCCAACCACGTGGCTCCACCCCCTGGTGTGGACATCAGCCCCTGGAGGGAGGCAACAAGGATTTTTGTTTGACCTAGATGTGCCTAGCCGGGGTGTGGGGTGTGTTGTTGCAGTACCTGTGACGTCCTGGCTTGTCCAGGGCGCCACATCTTTATACACTGGAGCAATCAACACAAAGAACGGCAGCTGTAGCTCTCACTTCCTGTTGATTAGCTTAAAGGGAACTTGTCAGGTCCAATATGCACCCAGAACCACGAGCAGTTCTGGGTGTAAATTGCTATTCCCTGCCTAACTGTCCTTGTATATAGTAGCATAGATAAAGAGATCTTTATAAAAAGTATTTCTAAAGATCCTTTATGATATGCTAATGATCGTAGGTATTCAGCCTATACTGCTTAGTAGATAGGTTACTGTTGAGGATCGTCTGGAAAGGTAATTTATTTTTTAACACAGTTGGGGAGAGTACACAGGACAGAGACTGGCAATTAATTTAGGGGGGAGCTAAAGGAGAGGGTATAGGATTGATTTGAGGGAGGGAGAGAGGGTACTGACCTGTAAGGAATTGGGGGGGGGGAGACGACATAGGACAGGAACTAGTAATGAGTCATTACTAATGAATGAGGGGAGAGAGATCACAGAACGAGGAAGGTCAATGGATGGGGGGACAGAGGACACACAACAAGGACTGATAATGAATGGGAAAGTGAGGAAATACAGGACAAGGCTTGATAATGAATTGGGGGAGAGAACATTTTTTGTTTTCAGAGGTGCAGTAATCTGTGCAACAAACTGCATGGAGAAGAAACAAAAGAAAACAATTCTAATCAGTTGAGAAATCAGTAATGTTACTGAGTGTAAATATTCATTCTGTAGCTACACTTAATAACTTAAATAGTAATAGTGTGAATAATAGTATTATTTGTAAATGAAACTCTCTTATGATGTTTAAGCCCATCCCTTATTAAAGTGTTTTCTCTCATGTTGTGTTCTCACTTATTATGTAGCGTCCATTATTATATAGTATCCCCCCTTATTATGTATAGCCCATTTCTTTATTACATAGTTTCCTCCCTAATTAAGTATAGTCCCATCCTTTATTACATAGGCATGTGTAGTGTGTGATTGCTGCAGGCAATCTTTGGCTGCAATAGTGACACTTTGCTTACCACGGTGGCTTCTGAATCCTGTGACTCTCTTGTCCTTCGGCTCTGGGAACTACAAGGACAAGCATTTTCTGACATATACAGTATATACCTTCAGTACATGCTGGATGTTGTAGCTTCTCATAATGCAAACTGCCCCTATATTTGAATGCACTGATGGTTCAGATACAAGTGCTGTTCGTGCATAATCACTTGCTGCTGCTTGCTGTTTTATACAGCTGACATCCCACTCTAAGGCTATGTGCGCACGTGTGCGCTCTGCACTGAACACAAAAGGTCCGCTTCAGAGCGCAGCTGAAAAGCTCCGTTCTGAAGCGCATGGTGCCTGCAGAATTCGTGCGCTCTGCATGCTGCCTCTCCCTATAGACAGCATGCAAAGCGCACGAAAGAAGTAACATGTCACTTCTTAGAACGCACGCTTCGGGCAGCAGCCGAATCGCTGCGTTCTAATACGCCACATGCGCACGTCTCATGCACAATCTCCATAGACTGTGCAGGGGACGCAGGACGCATGCAGTTACGCTGCGGTGCAGAACGCAGCGTAACTGCATGCAATACGCACACGTGCGCACATAGCCTTATGGTTGGATCAGGATATTTTTAATTCTTGCTGTTTAACCCCTCAGCAAATCGTGGTCTAAGTACCTTGAGGTAATCTAAATAAAAGTACGGTATATTAAAAATGCACGTCCATCAACAAAATGAGAGTGGAGTCACTCTTTTTTTCTACTTGTTTTCATTGTTTAAGCGAAAACACACATACATGTGTGCGAGTCATAAATATGAACATACTGTACCGGTATATTTCCATGTACAGTACTAGTAGAGTGGGCCTTGGAAATTAATTTCTCCTGTGTGCCCCTGACAATCATTCCGATACTACATGCACCAATTTCAAAATTATTTGCTAGACACTATATAATGACAGACAAGGATGACCAGGCTATTATCAGAGGATAGAGGATATCAGAGAAAGGATGGTTAATGAAAGATGGATGGGTTTGACACCTTCCAGGTGTCCATCATACCATAAAACGGATGATTTTCAACCATATTGTCATTCATTGGTATAGCATCTGTTTTCATACAGCAACAGCTTAAAGAGTACAAGATCAAACACACTTTCCTATCTTAATAACTGCAATATATTTGTAAAACTTAGATACTGTACAGATGATCCGTAAAGGAGAAACAAAGAGTTTTGGTATTTTTTCCCACTCCCATGACTTGAATGGGTGAGTCTCATACAAAAGAGACTAGTGTATGCTGTGAATATTTCTCACCCTGACATTTGGTTCATGTGAAAAAACTCTGAACAGCCCTATTGAAGCACATGTACATGTAATATGCTCATCTGAATGAGCCCCCACTGAGTGTCTCCATGGAAAAAATTACAGCATGCGCTAATCTCTTATGTTTTTTTTAATCAGACCTGTAAATTCAAACCTATTAGTTGTAAGGTACCAGCTGGCAAGGTCCTAGATGGGGAGGTATGTATCACAGATGTGGCTAGCCTCAGTGCTGTAGGACCCGGAAAAGCAGGCTCCAGCACATGTAGTGCTGAGAGGTTTGGGTTTTTTTTATTATTAAATAGGCATGGATTTGTGGTCTGGGTTTTCGGTGCGGTCAGAAGTGCAGGGTGGGCCTGATCACTCCAATACCTCCAGCCCAGGTTTTCCAGGCTGTTAAGGTCACCAATATAAGACAGCTGAGCTGAAGGGTACTGTGAGAGGTGGAAAGACCACTTGGTGCTAGGCTCGCTGACAGGACCTGGGTTACTGTTAAGTGGGTGAACCCGTACTGATGTATGGACTGGTTTGTTTATTTTCACCTTTATGCTGAAGAAAGGCTGTTTATTTAGTTTTGCCTGGAAGTTTAATGAACTGTAATAAAACTTCCTGTTTTTACAAAGAGACCGTTGGCCTGAAAGCAAGTAAATCCCCACAGGGTTTACAAAAAAAGAAATCTAAGCCTACAGTAGGAAACTATTTAGTCTTGTAATTTTTTTAAATTATTGATATATGAATATGGATGCTGAACAGGTGTCAAACAGAAACAGGGATGGATGGAGTGTGGATGACGGAAGGATGGAGTGTGGATGACGGAAGGATGGAGTGTGGATGACGGAAGGATGGAGTGTGGATGACGGAAGGATGGGGTGTGGATGACGGAAGGATGGAATGTGGATGACGGAAGGATGGAATGGGGATGACGGAAGGATGGAGTGTGGATGACGGAAGGATTGAGTGTGGATGACGGAAGGATGGAGTGTGGATGGCGGAAGGATGGAGTGGGGATGGCGGAAGGATGGAGTGTGGATGACGGAAGGATGGAGTGTGGTGACGGAAGGATGGAGTGTGGATGACGGAAGGATGGAGTGTGGATGACGGAAGGATGGAGTGTGGATGACGGAAGGATGGAGTGTGGATGACGGAAGGATGGAATGGGGATGACGGAAGGATGGAATGGGGATGACGGAAGGATGGAGTGGGGATGACAGTATGAATGAAAAGCATCTGATTTGCCTGGAAAGAAATTAGACTATTTTTCATACACTCAGCTAAGCCTGATCTTAACCATACCTGGCGGCAGTCACAGTTTCTGATTCATTCTGTCTATGGCTCCGGCAGCCTGAATCTGTTGGCCAGTTCAATTTAAGGCATCATGGCTTTGAAACTCTGCTTTTACCATTACTATAGTTCAGTATACTGTAAATTAGTGGGGCTCAATAATTCCAGTTATGTATGGCCCTGTCAATTTACACACATATAAATGCTAACAGACTTTTATACTATGTTGTCCACATCTGTACTTACTAACCGTGTCAGCAAGGGAAGTATATGCTATAATTATCACAGCCATTTAGACCACAATAGTCTCAAGTGACCTAAGAAATAATGCAATAAATCAAAATCACTATCACTGAAAAAAACACAGTTTGTCTGGTTAAAAACATGTAATACCACATTTCCTCCACAACATGACAACTGACTAACGGCACAAGGCCTAATGATGAGATTCATGGTTCACAACCATGTTTGGTACATTAGCCATGATCCATATTGTATTATATGCAATACTGCAATAAAAACAATTGAGGTTTTATAAAATTAGAAAAAAAATGTTTTGTTTTTAGTTAAATAAAAAAGTGCCACGTCTGTTCTTGGGTTTATCCCAAATTATAGGTAACTTGTTACAATGAAAACGCAGTCCAATATGCAGATAGCATGTTATAGAGCAGGAGGAGCCAAGCAGATTGAGAGAGCATTTGGAAAAGATTCAGTGTAAGGCTGTGGTCACACTGGCGTAGAGCATCGGATGTGATATGTAGTGACACTCAGCTCAGACTCAGCTGTCAGTGTCATTATTCCCTCACATCCGAGAATTAAATCACAAATGAGGAGAAGGAGAGATTAATTTCTCTATCTTCTCCATTGTCTTTCTCTCGGTATATCGGACTGCATTTGGATGTCATCACTGCAGTCCGATATTTCACAAGAACCCATAGATTAGTATGGGTGAGCGTGATCGGATTTGCAGGTTGACTCCCAGCATGCTGCAATTTGACTCTAAAATTGGATGAGACTCCCCAATTGAAGTCTACGGGTGCGAAAAAAAAATTTGAAAACCACGATATGGCAGATACATTCTGTAGCATGGGAAACTGTAAATGGTCCTGTCAATAATTAATAACTGCAAAGTAAAAACATGGACTTCATATGAAGAACAAGTGGGAAACAAACATTGTACCACTTTAGTCTTGTGACCCTAGCCTAACCAGTGTATAACCTGTAGTTAACTCATTGGAAGTTCTGCTCACCTGCACTTTTCAGTCTTCCTTCTATAGTGTGGATATAGGGGCAGCTGTCAATCACTTATTAGGGCAGCCCACTTTACTAAAAAGAACAGTGGGCAGTCAATATATACATATATATAGTCCTCAGCATAATTGAGTGGTAGGTGTTTTAATAGGTTCAGACAAGGAGACATACTTGTCCACTAAATCACATTCATGCTGTTGTTCTTCAGAAATGTAACAATGGCTTATATGTGCATTTTGGATCATTGTCATGTTGGAAAAGTGCTTGTCTATCAAGGGCTTGGAGCAACAGTAACATTTTCTCTTTCAATATAGTGCAGTACATCTATGAATACATAATACCATCAATGAAATGTAGCTCCACAACACCATGAGCACTCATGCAGCCTCACATAAGAACACTGCCACCACTATGATTTACTGTAGGCACCATGTATTTAGAAAAAGTGCATGTCTACAAAGGGCAGGGAGTGATGGTAGCATCTTCTCTTTCAATATAGAGCTGTACATCTGTAAATAGATGATACCAGCAATGAAATGTAGCTCCCCGACAGCAGCAGCACTCATGCAGCACCACATAATGACACTCACTACCATGTTTCACTGTAGGTACCATACATTTTTAAAAAATAATTTTTCTCTGCTTTTCCACTGTTCCTAAAATCAGAACAGGTACCCTATTTGAGATAAATTACAAGAAACATTATGTATAACTCATAGTAGAGAAAATAAATAAAAAAACTCAACAACTAATTGCTCACTTCTCCAGCTACTCACTGTCTGCTCCTCTTCTTTCTGCCATCGTATGCTGCTTCTCCAGTCTTTTCACTATAGGCCATGTCCAGGCATCAGAAGTCAACATTCCAATATGGTGACGTCGGGCTCTGTTCACATTGCAGATTCTGACACCCCGCCCGATGGTTTCTCTGGTGTCTGGGATCCACACAGCAAGAATCTAGCATCCACTTAACCTGCTGTGTGCCGATTCGTAGGCAGGCCAGAGGGAGTTAATCTCTGCTTGTTAGGTTCCTTTGCTTACATGTGGTGCGGAAGTCAGTCAGTCACATCTGCTTCCCTTCTATTTAAGCTGGTTTAAATTTTCTACCCATGCCAGCCATAGTTTCTATGTTGGTCTGTGTGGTGTGGTATCCCAAATTCTCTGGTGAAAATTGTGCTATTTGCTTGTTGTTGTTGTGTAAAGTTATCCTTGTTGTTTTGTAGCTTCCTTCCAACTCTTGTGTTTCCTCATGTTTCCTCCTGAATCTCTTATTGTCTTTAACTATATGGGTGCGTGCTGTGTGGCATAGTTTTGGTTTCCCTTTACTGGCTATATCTGTGACTTTCATTACACTCCTGTACTGTCCCTCCCTTTAGGGGGAGGAGGAGGCTGAATCAGATCAGGACTGGTCAAGAGCAGGGCTGGGAAGGAGACTAGGGCATCCCCACCATTAGGTGTATCACTGAGAATAGGGATCGCATAGGACCCCCTAGCGTGAGGGACACCTTAGGGGCCACGGTTCCACGCTATCTCAGAGTCATCATGACTGTATTTTTATAATAGTCATGCCGATACTGTGCTTTGTAAAAAATAATGGCGTGGTGGGAATAACATTTTATCCTGGAAATGTAGCTGAAAAAAAAAAAAATATTAACATTTTTTTTCTTATATCTATCTATCTATCTATCTATCTATCTATCTATATATATATATATATATATATATATATATATATATGTGTATATATATATATATATATATATATACACACACACACACATATAACATGATACTATTTTTTCTAGGTATGAATACCATTGGGCAGATGGAACAAATATAAAGAAGCCGATTAAGTGCTCTGCTCCCAAATACATTGATTACCTAATGACCTGGGTACAAGACCAGCTTGATGATGAAACACTTTTCCCCTCAAAAATAGGTGAGAATATTTTCACAAAAAATGAAATGTGATAGTATTTGATTTTTATTCACTCTGATAGCATCTTCCTTCCTTAAGGCCACATGTACACATGGAGTATTTGGAGAGTTTTTTACCTCAGTATTTGTAAGACAAAACCAGGAGTAGAACAATCATTTTTTACCCCCTCCTGGTTTTGGCCTACAAATACTGAGGTAAAAAACATACCGAAACACTTAACATGTGCACATTGCCTAATAGATACTGTATTTTCATAGCTGTTGATTTTTTGTACACATGTAGACTACAGAAAATATAGGCATCTGAAACTTGTGTACAGTTGTGGTAATAGAAGATTTTCTGTGTTTTTAGACCTTTGCAGCAGTGTTCACATATTGAGTATTTGGTGAGTTTTTTACCTCAGTATTTGTAGCCAAAACCAGGAGTGGAACAATTAGAGGAAAAGTCTAATAGAAGCACGGGCACCACTTCTGCATGTACCCACGTGCGGTTTTGGGTTACAACCAGTCATGTAAAATACTCAAATGTGTCTTAATATGACCTTACTCAGATGTTTCTATGGCTGCTGAAGTATAATTATTATCATTTTATAAGTTTTTTAAATTTTATTGAGAAATACATTAATTTTATGTAAAGACTCAATATTTACAGTGTTCACCCTTATTTTGTAAGACCTTTGCAGTTCGCCCTGACATGCTGGATATCCACTACTGGGCCAAATCCTGACTGATATCTACCAATTCTTGTCTAATTAGTGCTTTTTAAGTTCATGACAATTTCTGTATGCTCACCTGCTTTTTGACAAGTGACAGGTCCTCATGGGATAAAGATCTAAGCAGTTTCCTGGGTTTGGACACAAAATTTCAATGTTTTGTTTACCGAGCCGCTTGGTTATCAATTTTGCCTTGTGGCATGGTCTCATGATCATCATGCTAGAACAATCATTGTTCATCACTAAATTGCTCCTGGATCACTGGGAGACCTTGCTCTTGAATGATGTTTAGATGGCATTGATTATTCATAGCAACTAAGATGAAAAGCATCTCCCCAAATGAATGATCATGATGCTTTACTGTTGGCATGACAGTAACCATAATAATGCTCACATTTTCACCTCCGAACATTAATTTCTCCAACTGTTCAGAACAGTCTGAAGGGGTTCATCAGAGAAAATAACTTTGCAGGAAGTATAGGGATTAGGCTGCAGAAGATTGGAGTAAGGTTATTTTTTCTGATGAAGCCCCCTTTAAAATGTTTGGAACATCTGGAAAAATGATTGTCCATAACAGAGAACGTGAGAGCTACCAGGAGTGAAAATATATTTGGGCATCATGCACATGTGACATGATTTAAATTAATTTTGCATCGAGTACATGGATCTGCATGTCACATGCAGATTGTTGCACTAAATAAGGAGTACACTTACCTTCTACCAAAACTCCATGCTGAGTACTGTGCTTAATGTAAACATATACCAAACTTATTGTTTTTCTATAGACCTGTTGAATGTAGTTTCAATAACAAGCTGCAGACATAGAGTTAGGTCCAGAAATATTTGGACAGTGACACAAGTTTTGGCAGTTTACCTGTTCACCAAAACATGTTCAGGATACAGTTACATAATCAATATGGGCTGAAAGTGCAGACTATCAGCTTTAATTTGAGGGTATTCATATCCTAATTGGAGTAGCGGTTTAGGAATCACAGCTCTTTAATATGTAGCTGTTTCTTTTTCAAGGAACCAGAGCTTTTTAATTGTACAATTATCTCAAATGCTCTTTAATTGGCTGCTTGAGCTATGAATCACAATTAATTGATCATAAGTTAAGCAGGTAAAAGGTCTGGAGCTGATTCCAGATGTGACATTTAAATTTGGAAGCTGTTGGTGTGGCACAACATGCGGTCAAAGGAGCTCTCAATAAAAGTGAAACAGATCATCATTAGACTGGAAAAAATCAGGAATCCATCAGAGAAATAACAGAAATGTTAGGAGCGGACAAAAACAGTTTAGTACATTCTGCAAAAAAAAAAAAAAAAAGAGCTCACTGGTGAGCTTAGGAACTCAAAAAGGCTTGGATGTCCACTGAAGACAAAGGTGAATGATCACAGAATCCTTTACAACATCCACCCAAGTGAAAAACCTCAAGAAAGTAGGTGTTTCAGAATCTAAAGGCCCATTTACACACAACGATATCGCTAACGATAGCGACGTTGTTGCGTGTAACAGCTCTTAGCGAGTGTTAACGATCAAAAATACTCACCTAATAGTTGATCGTTGACACGTAGCTCATTTTCAAAATCTTGTTGGTCGTTGTGGACGTAGGTTGTTCGTCGTTCCTGAGGCAGCACACATCACTACGTGTGACACCCCGGGAACGACGAACAACAACTTACCTGCGTCCTCCGGCAATGAGGTGAGCATGTCGTTAATGCGGCTGGTCTCTGCCTCCACTCCACTTCTATTGGTCGGCCGCTGTGTGACGTCTCTGTGATGGCGCACGCACCTCCCCTTTAACAAAGAGGTTGTTCGCCGCCCACAGCAATGTCGCTAGGAAGGTAAGTATGTGTAACGGGTGTTACCGATATTGTGCGCCATGGGGAGCGATTTGCCCGTGACGCACAAACAATGGAGGCGGGTACGCTCGCTAGCGATATCGCTAGCGATATCGTAGCGTGTAAATGGACCTTAAGTCTACCATAAAGAGAAGACTTCCTGAGTGCAAATACAAAGGATTCACCACAAGGTGAAAACCATTAATTACCCTGTAAAATAGAAAGGCCAGATTAGACTTTGTCAAAAAGCATCTAAAGTAGCCAGCCCAGTTCTGGAAAAGCATTCTTTGGACAGTTTAAACAAAGATCAACCTGTACCAGAATGATGAAAAGAAGACAGTATGGAGAAGACACACCACATCCTCTGTAAAACATGATAGATGCAATGTGATAGCATGGGCATGCATGGCTTCCAATGGCCCTGGGGCACTAGTGTTTATTGATAATGTCACTGAAGACAGAAGTAGCTGGATATGTTCTGAAGTGTACAGGGCTATAGTTTCTGCTCAGATTCATCCAAATGCAGAAAGGTTGATTGGACGCTTCATAGTACAAATGGACAATGACCCAAAACATACTGTGTTAGGTTCACTTGCTGTAACAAATGTAGTAATACTGACAGTCTGCACCAATCACTGATGCTTCAAAGAGGGGTGGGCGAGAGAAGGGGTGAATGTGCATTACGCATTTACATGTATATGACTATAAATTTGCAAAGGTTTACAGCAACACAATGGGGCAACGTACAGCAATATACAGTTAGGTCCAGAAATATTTGGACAGTGACACAATTTTCGCGAGTTGGGCTCTGCAGGCCACCACATTGAATTTGAAATGAAACCTCTACAACAGAATTTAAGTGCAGATTGTAACGTTTAATTTGAAGGTTTGAACAAAAATATCTGATAGAAATTGTAGGAATTGTACACATTTCTTTACAAACACTCCACATTTTAGGAGGTCAAAAGTAATTGGACAAATAAACCAAACCCAAACAAAATATTTTTATTTTCAATATTTTGTTGCGAATCCTTTGGAGGCAATCACTGCCTTAAGTCTGGAACCCATGGACATCACCAAACGCTGGGTTTCCTCCTTCTTAATGCTTTGCCAGGCCTTTACAGCCACAGCCTTCAGGTCTTGCTTGTTTGTGGGTCTTTCCGTCTTAAGTCTGGATTTGAGCAAGTGAAATGCATGCTCAATTGGGTTAAGATCTGGTGATTGACTTGGCCATTGCAGAATGTTCCACTTTTTTGCACTCATGAACTCCTTGGTAGCTTTGGCTGTATGCTTGGGGTCATTGTCCATCTGTACTATGAAGCGCCGTCCGATCAACTTTGCGGCATTTGGCTGAATCTGGGCTGAAAGTATATCCCTGTACACTTCAGAATTCATCCGGCTACTCTTGTCTGCTGTTATGTCATCAATAAACACAAGTGACCCAGTGCCATTGAAAGCCATGCATGCCCATGCCATCACGTTGCCTCCACCATGTTTTACAGAGGATGTGGTGTGCCTTGGATCATGTGCCGTTCCCTTTCTTCTCCAAACTTTTTTCTTCCCATCATTCTGGTACAGGTTGATCTTTGTCTCATCTGTCCATAGAATACTTTTCCAGAACTGAGCTGGCTTCATGAGGTGTTTTTCAGCAAATTTAACTCTGGCCTGTCTATTTTTGGAATTGAGGAATGGTTTGCATCTAGATGTGAACCCTTTGTATTTACTTTCATGGAGTCTTCTCTTTACTGTTGACTTAGAGACATATACACCTACTTCACTGAGAGTGTTCTGAACTTCAGTTGATGTTGTGAACGGGTTCTTCTTCACCAAAGAAAGTATGCGGCGATCATCCACCACTGTTGTCATCCGTGGACGCCCAGGCCTTTTTGAGTTCCCAAGCTCACCAGTCAATTCCTTTTTTCTCAGAATGTACCCGACTGTTGATTTTGCTACTCCAAGCATGTCTGCTATCTCTTTGATGGATTTTTTCTTTTTTTTCAGCCTCAGGATGTTCTGCTTCACCTCAATTGAGAGTTCCTTAGACCGCATGTTGTCTGGTCACAGCAACAACTTCCAAATGCAAAACCACACACCTGTAATCAACCCCAGACCTTTTAACTACTTCATTGATTACAGGTTAACGAGGGAGACGCCTTCAGAGTTAATTGCAGCCCTTGGAGTCCCTTGTCCAATTACTTTTGGTCCCTTGAAAAAGAGATGTCTATGCATTACAGAGCTATGATTCCTAAACCCTTTCTCCGATTTGGATGTGAAAACTCTCATATTGCAGCTGGGAGTGTGCACTTTCAGCCCATATTATATATATAATTGTATTTCTGAACATGTTTTTGTAAACAGCTAAAATAACAAAACTTGTGTCACTGTCCAAATATTTCTCGACCTAACTGTAAGTTACATATGTTGAAAGGGCTGCCCAAGCCTTATTTCAGGATACTGTTAATATGATACACAAAAATCACCTTATAGATTCCCTAATCTCGCGCCTGGGCAAAGACCTCACCAGGACTGACTCTGCACACGCACAAGATTTGGCAGAGCAACGTGGATGATGATGGAGGCGTCATCCACGTCAATCATGAAAGGAGGACGGCGAACAAGGCCAGAAGAAGGGACAGGAGCCGAAAATGAGCACACCCAGCGGACCAGAACATGTCATTAGCATATATGGTGGTCAGATTTTATAAAGTTATTTCTGGGGTCTGCAAGGGAAGTCAGCAACAAGGTGCACCTTCATAGAATGCAGCCCAGGAGCTGCAGAAGGTGACACTTTTGGTTTAATACTGAAAAACTGGTGACAGGCTCCAACCCACAAACAAGTAATAACAAAAAAGTCAGCTGCAGTAAAGGCAGGCAAAGCCTCACAAAGAGGGAAACCCAGCATTTGGTGACGTCCATGACTTCCAGCAGTCATTGCCTGCAAAGAATTCTCTATAATGTATTAAAAATGAACGTATTTATGGTAAAATAAGTTTGTCCAATTACTTTTGGGCCCCTGAAATGAGGACACTGTCGAAAAATGGTTGCAATTCCTAAACTTTCCACAGGAAATTTTGGTTCAACCCCCTAAATTAAAACTGAAAGTCTACACTTCAATTTTATCTTAGTTGTTTCATTTTACATCAAAAATAGTGGCATGCAGAGCCCAAATTACAAAGATTCAGTCAGTGTCAAAATATTTCTGGACCTATCTGTAACTTGGCATACTGAACCTTCCACACAGTTCATCATTTTGCAATTGTGCCACCATAGAAACCACGAGGCTAATGTTTACTGACTTTTGCTGCATAATTCTCTTATTTCCTAGGTGTTCCATTTCCTAAGAACTTTATGTCCGTAGCGAAAATTATTCTAAAGCGACTTTTCCGAGTCTATGCCCACATCTATCACCAGCACTTTGACTCTGTTATCCAGTTGCAGGAAGAGGCACATCTCAACACGTCATTTAAGCACTTTATATTTTTTGTCCAGGTAATGTGGTCCACATCTTCAAATTCTGACTTCTTTTTGTTGGCTGTATTGGTAAAAGGATAAAATTGTCTAATAGCTTAGATTACAACTAAATCAGAAAAAGAGGAGAGACAGCCTAACAACACAACACATTTGACGCCATCCAGAAGAAATTTATGAAAGGCCCTTTTTCTAATACCTTACTTTTTTTTTTTAGATTGAGATATAACTTTTATAATAGGTTCCAAATCAATGTTCGCATAACTATAAGCCAGTTAGGATGTACACATTGATGTAGATAGTAATTTGAATCAATGAAAATTCACCATGACAGCAACCTGCTTGTTGCTGTCAGAATCTTTTAGGCTGCGATCTGAAGCCGAAAAAGGAATATTTCCTTGTTATAGTGTGATACCATGTCATGAGACAATAATAAAGAAAGACTGTCTTGATGTTTTCCATGATTATGATATTGAATGTTTTGTTAGCAAGTCTGTGGCCAGAAGTACACAGTGGACAGCAGTGTTTCTCAACTCAGTCCTCAGGCCCATCAACATATCAGGATTTCAGGATTTCCTTAGTATTGAACAGATGACGGAAGTATTCCATGCGCAAGCCTGAAAAACCCATCAGCTCACCTATGCAATACTGGGGAAATCCTGAAAACCTGATCTGTTGGTGGGCCGTGAGGACTGGTGTTGAGGAACACTGGTGTTGAGGAACACTGGTGTACAGAGCTTGAATGTGACAGCTCTATATACTCTAGCAAAAACTGTAGCTAGTCTTCCCTTCTCCCAGGGCAAAAGGGAACAATTTACTGCATTCATTTTGTGTCAAAATAGCTCAACCCAGGCAAAGGGGATAGTTAGGCACTTCCTGACACCCAGACAACCGGGTACAATTCCCGATTGTGCCTCTTTAAATATGAGTGTGCAAGTGTAGTGACCGTTCTTGGTACATTTGAGCTCCCATTGACGTAAATATTAGCCCCCGTCGGTTGTGTGTCACGGGCAAATCGCTGCCCGTGGCGCACAACATCTTTAACACCCGTCACACGGACTTACCTTCCCTGCGACATCGCTATGGCCGGCAAACCGCCTCCTTTCTAAGGGGGCGGTTCATGCGGCGTCACAGCACGTCACACGGCAGCTGTCCAATAGCAGAGGAGGGGCGGAGATGAGCGTCCGGAACATGCCGCCCACCCTCTTCCTTCCTCATTGCCGGTGAACGCAGGTAAGGAGATGTTCGTCGTTCCTGTGGTGTCACACATAACGATGTATGATGCCGCAGGAACGACAAACAACATTGTACCTGCAGCAGCAACGATATTTGGGAAAGGAGCGATGTGTCAACGAGCAACGATTTTTTCACGTTTTTGCGATAGTTGAAGGTTGCTCGTACGTGTCGCGTGTATAGCACCCTTAAGAATAGGTGATCAATATACTTTAAAATAAATGTTTAATCAGAAAATGATCTATTAATGTGATATGTTAGAAATAATTTTGATCATTTTTTCATTATATATCACATAATGATCTATATAAAAAAAATGTAGTCTTGAAATTTTCACACTTGCTGTTCCTTTATATTAATCTACATGTACAATAGCAGCAATTGACTGACCCTATCTTTTGTATTGATTATGAGCAAAAATCATTGTGAAAAGTTGGAAGCAGGGGATCATCACTTTTTTTGACTGGTGAATCACGTGTTATCAATTGTATATAGAGCTTTTACCTGTCATTGTAATCCTTCTTGTGAAGATAATGAGACTTCTGAAAAGTCTTCTGTAAGGAACAAAAAGTAGAGTATAAGTCTAAAATAGTCCCAATGGTCAGTGTGAAAATTGCTAGAATTGCATAATTTTTTATTATACAGATTGTGATATATAAAAAATATGATTTTTTTTCATATTTGTTTTTATTATTTATACCCCTTTACACATATAAAACACCATGGAATAAATGTAATAATAATAATAATGATAATAATAATGTATTTAACACAACAGCCTTTGATTAAAACAATAGGTCATTTTCTGCTGATATTATCCTCTTAAAGGGAACCTGTAAGGTGCAATATGTACCCACATATGATCCACGAGCAGTTCTGGGTGCATATTGCTAATCCCTGCCGTCCCTGTATACACTAGCATAGATAAAGAGATCTTTAGAAAAAGTATTTCTAAAGATCGTTTATTATATGCTAATGAGCGCAGGGACTAGTCACAAGGGTGTTAGTTCCAGAGCTTATTCTGCCCTCTTAGCATGTTAGCACGCCTCAGACGCCGAGCTTAGGGTCAGTGCGCATGGATCAGAAGTCACCGCACTTCCGGTCAAGCGCACTAGACCTCTCTAAAGCCAGGTTCATAGTGCGCATGCCTAGAAGTGTGGGGCATTCTGATCCTAAGCTCCATGTCTGATGCTTTGACAACAGACACAGGTAGGGGCATCACTACCTATGATGACACTGGGCCATGGGCATTGAATAGCATGTTAGCACACCCCTGTGGGCGTCCTACCATGCTAAGAGGGCGGAATGAGCTCAGGAACTAATGCTCTTGTGACTAGTCCTTGCGCTCATTAGCATATCATAAAGGATCTTTAGAAATACTTTTTCTAAAGATCTCTTTATGTATGCTACTATAGGCTGGGATAGTTAGGCAGGTATTAGCAATATACACACAGAACTGCTCGGGGTTTTGCTGGCATATTACACCTGACAGGTTCCCTTTAAAATGAAGAGAGAAATGTGGGGTCTCACATTTGTCTTTACAGATACAAGATGAGTAACTGCCATAAATAACGTCTTGCCATTCTGTGAGTTCCAGCAATGATGTACTCTAATAATAAAATTGTGCTGTCAATTCACAGGAGTTCAACCTAATTGACAGAAGAGAACAAGCTCCTTTGCAGGAACTAATTGAAAAGCTGACATCCAAGGATAGATAAAATCCAAGCCACAAGTGCACAGATGCCTTTCGTTCGAGCAAGCTTTGTTTTATCATTTATTTTTCATTTATAACAGCCAAAACCAATTTGATTTGTTTCTTTTTTGCGTGTGTGCTTACAGAGGGAATGTGATGTATCTATTTTCTTGCCTTCTAGTGATTCCAGTTGATTGTATTTTACATAAGCCGTGTCAGAGGAGAAGGAATCAGTCGTACCCTTGTAATACTTTGCACACCCTTTACTGCACTGAGGAGGTCGTTATGTAAAATGTGCCTAATTTAAATACGCCTCAATTTCTACTCAACCACTAAAGATATTGTACATTATTACATGAATGCTTGCTGATTTCCTAGCTCGTGTAGTAAGCAGCCAAACGGAACAGGAGACCTGATGTGTAGGACTTGTGCTTTGCCCATAGAATTCATGTTCTGTATGCGTCCAAAACAGACTGTTCTAAAAGATGAGACATAGCATAAAAGCGGAGATTTGTTTATTTAGTTTCTAATTTATAGGAAGTAGGGGTAATGTGTGTATATTTCTGACCTAAGGCAGCATTTTCACATAGATCGTGATACTTGCACAGGTTTCATAATGTATGCCTTAAAACTAATGCAGTTATTATACCTAACAAGGAGTTGAGCTTCGACAAAATCCTGTTTTGTGGTTTGGTTTGGCCACAAGAAGCAGGTACCCAGTAATAAGAATGTGATACATTAGTGCACGTAGAACAAATGATTTCAATTGTATAGCAATATGTGGGAATGTTTAGACTAATGAACGTGGATTTATAGGCTGGTCGGTGCCAAGAAACAAAGTCTACAGTAACTTGTCAAATAAACCATCAGGATGGTCCGAGGTGTAGACACTACTATCAAGGGCTTCTGTATATGACGCAACACTTATCTAGTCAATTTACACAGATACAGACTCATAGGGATTAATTACTATAAAGCAAAGAGGTTCTCAAACCTGGAAATGAAAAAGACCAGAACTGAGTTTGGACATATCTCCACTTCTGTGCATCATCTCTTTCCTCTAAATTACAATAATAATGAATTTCTCACCACTTGGAGAGTCCATAGCATATCCAAGAAACTAGGACTACATATATATAGGCAGCCTTCCCTAATGTACATATCGAGTAGAGATGAGCAACTTGATCCCTTGGTCCATCATTGAGCTGGTCTTCACTTCTGCTCAATGCATCCTTGGCCTGGCAGCCAGGGTGCGTCTGGTGCTTACTAGGCCTCACAACATTGTGGGGTCTATTAAGTGTCAGAGGCGCTCTGGATATCAGGCATACAAGTAAAGACCGTCTTGCATGGAGGACTGGACGCCAATCATATTGCCTATCTTTGCTATGAAGTCCACAGTCATGTTAAACCAGTTGTCAAGCACGGCTGCTGATGCACAACATTTTTAGATACGAATATTGACATTATGGTCAGTAACCAGACAGTCCCCAGAAGTTTGTGTTTTAAGGTCTGAATTTTTAAGGTTAGATACCTGATGAAGACTCTGTACTGACCAGTGGAATTATTTAATAATTATGTACTTAATGGGGTTGTTACCTTTCAAATACAGTGTCTTGCGAAAGTATTCGGCCCCCTTGAATTTGTCAACCTTTACCCACATTTCAGGCTTCAAACCTAAAGATAAAAAAAATTAAATTAATGGTGAAGAATCAACAACAAGTGGGACACAATTGTGAAGTTGAACGAAGTTTTTTGCTTATTTTAAACATTTTTAAAAAATAAAAAACTGAAAATTGGGACGTGCAATATTATTCGTCCCCTTTACTTTCAGTGCAGCAAACTCACTCCAGAAGCTCATTGTGGATCTCTGAATGATCCAATGTTGTCCTAAATGACTGATGATGATAAATATAATCCACCCGTGTGTAATCAAGTCTCCATATAAATGCACCTGCTCTGTGATAGTCTCAATGTTCTGTTTAAAGCGCAGATAGCATCATGAAGACCAAGCAACACAACAGGCAGGTCCGTGATACTGTTGTGGAGAAGTTTAAACTGGATTTGGTTACAAAAAGACTTCCAAAACTTTAAACATCCCAAGGAGCACTGTGCAAGCGATCATATTGAAATGGAAGGAGTATAATACCACGGCAAATCTACCAAGACCTGGCCGTCCCTCATTAATTTCATCTCAAACATGGAGAAGACTGATCAGAGATGCAGCCAAGAGGCCCAGGATCACTCTGGATGAACTGCAGAGATCTACAGCTGAGGTGGGAGAGTCTGTAGATAGGAGAAACAATCAGTCGTACACTGCACAAATCTGGCCTTTATGGAAGAGTGGCAAGGAGAAAGCTATTTCTCAAAGAATATCCATAAAAATTGTCATTACAGTTTGCCACAAGCCACCTGGGAGACACACCAAACATGTGGAAGAAGGTGCTCTGGTCAGATGACATAAAAAAATCAAACATTTTGGGAACAATGCCAAACAATATGTTTGGCGTAAAAGCAACACAGCTCATCACCCTGAACACCCCATCCCCACTGTCAAACATGCTGGTGGCAGCATCATGGTTTGGGCCTGCTTTTCTTGAGCAGGGACAGGGAAGATGGTTAAAATTGATGGGAAAATGGATGGAGCCAAATACAGGACCATTCTTGAAGAAAACCTGTTAGAGTTTGCAAAAGACCTGAGATTGGGATGGAGATTTGTCTTCCAACAAGACAATGCTCCCAAACATAAAGCAAAATATACAATGGAATGGTTTAAAAATAAACGTATCCAGGTGTTAGAATGGCCAAGTCAAAGTCCAGACCTGAATCCAATCGAGAATCTGTGGAAAGAGCTGAAAACTGCTGTTCACAAACGCTCTCCATCCAACCTCACTCAGCTCCAGCTGTTTACAAAGGAAGAATGGGCAAGAATTTCAGTCTCTGGAGGTGCAAAACTGATAGACACATACCACAAGCAACTTGCAGCTGTAATCGCAGCAAAAGGTGGCGCTACAAAGTATTAACTTAAGGGGGACAAATAATATTGCACGCCCCAATTTTCAGTTTATTATTGTTTAAAATAAACTATAAATTTCGTTCAACTTCACAATTGTGTCCCACTTGTTGATTCTTCACCATAACATTAAAATTTTTATCTTTATGTTTGAAGCCTGAAATGTGGGAAAAGGTTGACAAACTCAATGGAGCCGAATACTTTCACAAGGCACTGTATAATTCATCACTTGCTGCATTTTGTTTTTAAAAACAAACAAACCAATACGGAATGGTATCTACTGGGAGACTTGCAAGGCACATTGGGAAAGCTGAAAATACACACGCAGTAGAGACACGACGGTAGGGCGAGACGAGGGTTTCAGAGAAATAGGGCTTCAAACGGGAATCAGAATATTGAGGAGCTGTGTGTTCTTTCGCGACTTATACCTGGTGTTTTGTGTATTAAAAATGTTGGGGGGGATAAAGTGGGAATAAAAGAGGGTGGGTTAAGACAAGGGTGGGTAAATTGGTAAGGTGAATTTACTCTTGTTCAAAGGTTAGACATATTGTAATGATTCTGAAAACTGCAAAAAAATTTGTGTTTAAAAAAACCCCCAAAAAACTAAAAGTTATGCTGTATTCACCTTTTTCAGGTCCACCAGCGAGTCCCCGCCTCTGTTCTTGGTGCCTAGCATTGGCAGCGATGTTGACTTAACCTTGGCAGCCTGGGCTCATCAGCTCTGAGGGGGCATTCCAATGTAGACGGCGCCCCCAGCTGCAAGCCACTGAGCTCCCTGATTGGCTGCCGACGTGAGCGCTGTAAGCACTGCAGCCAATGCCAGACCTGGGACGGAGACTTGCCGATGGACCTAGAGAAGGTGAGTACAGCTTGGATTGTTGTTTTGTAACAAAATGCAGCGAGTGAATAATTATAGTGGAAAAGGAACAACCCTGTAATATAAATTGGGATCGTATACATCTGTATACAAGAAACAATATCTGCAAACAAACATTTGACTTTGAGTCTTTGTTTATAATGTCAATCCTATTTCCAATATTAAACATTGTGGACAAGTACTTATATATGGAAGTAATAATGCTAGTAGTGCAGAGAGCTCTTTTAGAAATATGGTTGCTTCATAGGCAAAACAGCATAACATATAACTATCGTTAACATCACTGCTGATCAACACCAACCAGAAGCCATATTGCCAGTTAGCAAATTCTAAAGATACAGCTTTTATATTTCCTGGTGCTGCTGTAGAATTATAGGGTGAGTAACACTCAGGAGGAGACATATGTCAATCAATGAACATGATAAACTGCTCCATTGTACTGACTAGTTCTAGGTAGATATTTGTTATACATTTACACCTATCAAATGCACTTAAAGTGGAACTAAACCCAACAGACTGAAACACAACATCACCTCTTGTGGACAGCAAAGACCCTATATGTAAATTGGTGAAAAATGCTCATTTTACTGCATATATTGTCTCTGATAGGAACCAATCTACTGCATAGGAATACAGAATGGAAATTCTTAAGGGTTGTCTGGGCATCTGCAGAGCTTTTCCTGTATTCAGTGACCAATATGCTAGCTCGGCTCACAGCCCTCTCCACGTATATTCTTTTCTTATAGGTTTAGTTCCAATTTAAGGATTTTACATATATTTTTTTATTCTGTGAAATAACTGATATAGCACTTACTGGTAAAGATATGTCCATTATATAAAACATTACTTCAAATGCAATATATGTTTTGCAGAACTTTTATTGTTGAATAAACCAAGAGAACTCCTGTGCCTGCAATTGATTTATTTGTTATTGTGGGATACATAGGTGCAATTACTATAGTCAAATGTTGGGAGCTGCAAGAAGAGAGGTACAAGTGCATCTCAATAAATCAGAATATCATCAAAAAGTTAATTTATTTCAGTAATTCAATACACAAATGGAAACACATTATATAGTCATTACAAACAGAGTGATCTATTTTAAGTGTTTATTTCTGTTAATGTTGATGATTATAGCTTACAGCCAATGAAAACCCAAAAGTCATTATCTCAGAAAATTAGAATAATTACTACAAAACACCTGCAAAGGCTTTCTAAGTGTTTAAAATGGTCCATTAGTCTGGTTCTGTAGGCTACAGAATCATGAGGAAGACTGCTGACTTGACAGATGTCCAGAAGGCAGTGTCATTGACACACTCCACAAGGAGAATAAGCCACAAAAGATCATTGCTAAAGAAGCTGGCTGTTCACAGAGTGACATATAGTATACAAAAGAATGTTAATGGAAAGTTGAGTGGAAGGAAAAAGTGTGGTAGAAAAAGGTGCACAAGCAACCGGGATAACCGCAGTCTTGATAGGATTGTTAAGAAAAGGCCATTCATAAATTTGGGGAGATTCACAAGGAGTGGACTGCTGCTGTAGTCAGTGCTTCAAGAGCCACCACACACAGACGTATCCAGGACATGGGCTACAACTGTCGCATTCCTAGTGGCAAGCCACTCATGACCAATAGACAATGCCAGAAGCGTCTTACCTGGGCCAAGGAGAAAAAGAACTGGACTGTTGCTCAGTGGTCCAAGGTGTTGTTTTCAGATGAAAGTAAATTTTGCATTTCATTTGGAAATCAAGGTCCCAGAGTCTGGAGGAAGAGTGCAGAGGCCACAATCCAAGCTGATTGAGGTTTAGTGTGACAATTCCACAATCGATGATGGTTTGGGGAGCCATGTCATCTGCTGGTGTAGGTGCACTGTGTTTTATCAAGACCAAAGTCAGTGCAGCCGTCTACCAGGAAATTTTAGAGCACTTCATGCTTCCCTCTGCCAACAAGCTTTTTGGAGATGGAAATGTAACTTTCCAGCAGTACTTGGCACCTGCCCACACTGCCAAAAGTACCAATAGCTGGTTTAATAACCACAGTATCATTGTGCTTGATTGGCCAGCAAACTCGCCTGACCTAAACCCCATAGAGATCTATGGGGTATTGTCAAGAGGAAGATGAGACACCAGACCCAATAATGCAGACGAGCTGAAGGCTGCTATCAAAGCAACTTTGTCTTCTATAACATCTCAGCAGTGCCACAGGCTGATCGCCTCCATGTCATGCCGCATTGATGCAGTAATTCATGCAAAAGGAGCTCCATGTGTAACATTTCAGACAACCAGATGGAATAGGGATGCCAATGAGTAGCGTTTTAATTTAATCTTAATTTAAAATCCTTATGCAACCATAGAATTAAAGGGGTTGTTCACTACTTGGAAAACCCCTTCTCAATCCGTATATTTTGCCCTTTTAAAATAATAACATTTCTACTCACTTCCAGTGCCAGAGGTGTTGGTACGGTCTCTCCCCGGATCGTAGCGTTACATCACGCGATCCCTTCGGCCAATCAGCAGCAGCTTTACTCTTCCCGCCTCTTCCTGCCTCCGAACAAATCGCTTACATTCAGAGGAAGTGAGCACTGCTGCTCTCTTATTTCCACCTAAAATATGTGATACGTCCCAAGGCGGGGAGAGTGAAGCAGCTGCTAATTGGCAGCAGGGATCAAGTGACGTAACACTCACTATGATCCCGGAAGAGACTGTGTCGACTGGTATAGCGCCAACATCGGAGGTGAGTTGAAGTGTTATTTTAAAAAGGGGGAACCATACGGATTGAGAAGGGGTGGTCTGGGTAGTGGACAACCCCTTTAATTTTCTTGCTAAAATCCTGCTCACAGATTAATTTGTTTTGAATGAGCACAATAAAAGCAAAGAGTTCAATTAATTGAATTTGAATTAGTGACAAAACACAATCTAATAATATGACAAATGTATATCCTCTATTTAGTAATAATTACAACTGCCTTCTTGAAGAGTCTGTAAAATGATGTTTGGTCTAATATGCCCAAGATATTTTAAGGGATTTTCTATCTAAAATGTAATGGCTCATCTATAGGATATGCCGTCGCTTTAAGACCTGTAGGGATCTGATCTATGGAACTCCCATCGATCCTGAGAATGAAGGGGGCGCAGCCCTGGTGTTCTCACTTTTACATGCACAGCAGTGCTCCTGCTAACTCGGTAGTGCAGGCAACTGCAACTGGCCTCATTTGCTTGCCGCTGTTTAGGGGTTAGTGATATGCCATCACTTTATATGATCTATTTCTTCTTGTTTTGTATACTTTTCTACGTTTAGATTCACATTTTGAATCTACTGTGCTGCGTATAGCCCTATTATTATTATACAACAGGACAACATGTGAGTTAATACTTGTAGGTTAAGCTATGTTTGTCAGTCAGTACAGGTAACGTTATGGTTTACCAAAAGCAGACTGGGACCTGAGTGGATCTGTGTAGCACAGTCTGAATAGGTATACACTGTACATAAAGTGAAATGTAATCAAAAAGTGAGAAAACTGTTATGATCCGGAACTATGGAAGATCACCATAAATCATTGGCAAAAAGGTGACAAGAGCATTGGCAACTAATCTGGCCGCCATCCCCTGACTAACCATCAACACTAGAAGTAGCTGAGGGGTGAACTAACATCCTTTGCACCGCAAACCCAGCCGGAGAACTAGCTATCCTAAAGGAAGGAAAGATGAATAACTCTCTGCCTCAGAAATAAACCGCAAAGGTATAGCAAGCCCCCCACATTCAAAGACTGCGGTGATATAGGAAAACACAATACACAGATAGATGATGGGTTTAGCGAAGATGAGGCCCCATTGACTAAATAGGAAAGGATAGGAAAGGGGCTGACGGTGGCCAGAGAAAAACCCTACAAAAATCCAAATACCTGATAGTACAAAAAGTTCTCAGATCACTAGATCTGAACTCCGTCCTATATCAGGTGCTCTTGTCATACCAATGAACAGAAAGCAGGAACCATTACAAATTCAAGAAGCAACAAACACATGGACTTATAGGAGCAATACTCCAAACATAGCTGCAGGGAGCTTCCCAGCTAAGCAACTGAGAGGGAAGATTCCTGCATGCAAATAAACTGACAATAACCACAGAAAATGACAAACCCAGATAAGAGCAAAAAGAACAAAACAACATAAGAAAGAATCAAGCACTTATCTGGGGTAGATGTGGTCTGGAACAAGATGAGAAGGCTGGAAAACCAAGGAACAAATGACAACCGGCTCAGCCTGCTAGCAGACCAGGTTGAAATAGGCAGAGAGTTAGCAATGGAAATGCCCATTGCTCCAACACACCTGGTCTCTGTCCAAACCAGTCCTGGCCACAAGAGGGAGTCTCACAGCAGCAAAAGTATAACTGACATTCACAACAGAAAACCATGGCACAGTCCATCAAATATTCCAAAGTGCTTTATTTAATTCATATGGTGCAGGTAAAAATAGCAGGGAAAGAGCCGGGTGCAGGCCCCCAGTGGACGACGACCGTTTTGCACCTACTTTTGCTTCGATAGGTCAAATTGGACAAGCACAAGGAGGTGCAAAACAGCCGTCGTCCACTGGGGGCCTGCAACCGACTCTTTCCTCACTATTTTTACCTGCACCATATGAATTAAATAAAGCACTTTGGAATATTGGATGGACTGTGCCGTGGTTTTCTCTCTTTTGGATTGGATTTGGACTTTCTCCTACTTTGACCACGTGCACCTGTGACCATTTCCTTGAACGGATGACCTGCAGCTGACCTACCTCTTCCCGGTGTAAAGGTATTGCGCTGTTGCAAAACCGCTTCTGTGTATTACTTTATAAAGTAAAATGTCCACTCATCGCCAAACTGAGAAGGGCAACATATCTTAACTTTTAATAATCCTCGAAGCTCTCCAGGCCGGTATCCACAAGTGGACGTAATAAGTTGAAAAATGGTTGCAATCTGGCAGCTCAGAAAAAGGTAAAAATACTTATATTTTATTCACAATAAAATAGATTAAAGGATCTTAGTGGTTGAGATGGAAATGTAACCCCCTTCATCTCCCAGCCTGTTTTCACCTTCCTGACCAGACCAAATTTTACAATTCTGTCTCTTTATAATACAATAAATCTAGAACGTTTCAACTTATCCCAGTTATTCTGAGATTGTTTTTTGTTAAATATTTATGATAGTGGTAAATTTAGGACTATATTTTTGTGAAAATATATTGAAATTTAGCAAACATTTTCAAACCTTGAATTTTTGTGCCCTTAAACCAGAAAGTATTGTGAAATAAAATAGTTAATAAATAACATTTGCCACATGTCTACTTTACATCAGCACCATTTCTAAAAGATTATTTTTTTTTTTGCCAGGAGGTTAAATGGCTTAAAAGTAATACTACCACGCTCAGGTGCTCAGTACTAATAATGAGCGTTGAAAGTTCGGATGGGCACAACTCATGTTCCGAGTATAATGGAAGCCAGTGGAGAATTGGAGCATTTTTCCAGAAAATCATTCGAGCGTACTACTGCTTGTTACGAGTACCAAGCATCCAGGCATGGTAGTGCTCGCTCATCACTAGTTAAAAGTTTATCATCAATTTCTTATTTTTCCCAAAAAATTCACAAAACCATTTTTTTTTTAGATACCACATCACATTTGAAGTCACTTTAAGTGGCCTATGGATGTAAAATACCCCAAACTGACCCATTCTAAAAACAGCCCCCCTCAAGCTGCTCAAAGCTACATTCAATAAGTTTATTAACCCCTCAGGTGCTTTACAAAAATTGAAGCAATGTGGAAGGAAAAAAATGAAAATTTTACTTTTTCCCACAAAAATATTACTTTATCTCCAAATTTAGCATTTTCACAAGAGTAAAAGGAGAAAAAAAAAATCACACAAGTGACCCGTTTTGGAAACTAGACCCCCCAAGTCTAAAGTCTAGGTGTGTGAAGAGCACCTTGCACCCCTAGGTGCTTCACAGAATTTTATAATGTTGAGGCTAGAAAATAAAAAGTCATATTTTTCTCACAAAAATGTTGCTTTATTATTTATTATTATTATTTATTTATAGAGCACCATTGATTCCATGGTGCTGTACACGAGAAGGGGGTTACATACAGAATACATATACAAGTTACAATAGACAGACTGGTACAGAGGGAAGAGGGCCCTGCCCTTGCGGGCTTACATTCTAAAGGATTTTGGGGAGGAGACAGTAGGTGGGGTGTAGGTTGGGCGGAAGCTCAGCACGATGGTGGGGCGGCAGCTCCGCACGGTGGTGGGGTGGCAACTCCGCATGGTGGTGGGGCATTGGGGTCATTGAAGGTTATAGGCATTTCAGAACAGATGAGTTTTCAAGTTCCGTTTGAAGTTTGCAAGTGTAGTAGATAGTCTGATGTGTTGAGGCAGCGAGTTCCAGGAGACTGGGGATGCTCGGGAGAAGTCTTGGAGTCGGTTGCGTGAGGAGCACATGAGAGAGGAGGAGAGAAGGAGATCTTAGTAGGACCGGAGATTACGTTTTGGAGTGTAGCGAGAGATTAGTTCAGAGATATACAGAGGAGACAGATTATGGATAGCTTTGTAGGTCAGTGTTAGTAGTTTGAATTGGATACGATGGAAGATTGGGAGCCAATGGAGGGATTTGCAGAGATGAGAAGCGGGGTGGTATTAAGGAGAGAGGTGGATCATTTGGGCAGCAGAATTAAGGATGGACTGGAGAGGGGCGAGCGTGTAAGCAGGCACACCACAGAGGAGGATGTTGCAGTAGTCGAGGCGGGAGATTATGAGAGCATGCACTAGCATTTTTGTAGATTGAGAATTGAGGAAAGGGCGGATTCTGGAAACATTTTTGAGTTGAAGATGGCAGGAGGTGGTCAGGGATGGATGTGTGGTATGAAGGACAAAGCAGAGTCAAAGGTCACTCCGAGGCACCGAACTTTGGGTGCTGGGGAGAGCGTGATGTTATTTATTTATTTAATTTTTGGATATTAACAAAAAGGGGTTGAGTCCTGCACTAAGAGATAAAGAGCATGCAGTACCCTGTGACGACCTGACTAGTCCAGGGGCATCACACAACACAATACAAATATGTGACAATCCCTCTTGGTTCTAGGTTCCCAACTTGCAGCACTGCCTCCATCAGTATCCAAAATCCCAATCACACCTCACATCACACCCTGTCAGGCACACCACTGGGCTGCTAAGCTGGAATAGGGCCACCCACCTAGGGGTCAGGTAGGGAAGTGGGAGGTTACAAGTCAGCAGTGGTAGCCCTCGAGTAGTGAGGAGCTTGGGGAAAGCTGGGAGTTGGAGCTCCCAGGGGAGAAGTAGATTGGGTTGCAGATGGTGGTCTGGACCTGGAGGAGTCAGAGACCCAGTCGCGGGATATTGGGACTGGGAGCCTGGCTTAGTCTAGGAGGACAGTCAGAAGCAGTACAATAGTCAGTCTGGGACCGAAATCACGTTGGGGTACTGGACCCTAGGTCGGGAAGAGGCTTCAAGCAACCCGGCAATTAACCTGCGGAGGATAGGACCTTTATGGACTGTCCCCATGAAGCTCAGAGATCGGGGGCACTAGCGCAACGAGGGGGATAGGGCTTTCCAACCAAAGCAGCCCACTAAAATCCCAAGCGTGAGCTCCTGAGAGCACAGCTCCTTCACACCAAAAAGTGGGGAGCGGGGCCTGGACAGCTTCAAGCTTACGGGCCACTTGAACTACTAAAATCTGTGCACGGAGGCAGGCTCCGGACCATCAGGCAGTACTGCAGGTGACGGAACCCGGATGAGCTCCCTCAAGAGGGCAGCGGCCCCCAGAGACTTGGTTTACTATGTTGTCAACATCTACTTTCCTCTGAGTGAGTACATGAGTATCCCTTGCCCCAGCGAGCCTGCGTTCCCCTGCAATCCATCCCACCATCCAGCGTCCCGGGGGCCTTCCCTACCCATGAAGGGTAACGTCATCTAGCTGCCCCCCATTCCATCACCCCAAGTAATCCCAACGGCAGCGGCGGTACTCCCAATTACCACACACCACGGATGGCGTCACAAACTATCTAATCCCCCTGTAAATAACCCCCCATCACATTTTAGAGTGACCCTTAGCCCCCGGGTCTGGAGACCCTCGAGCCATGAGCAGCGACACCTGGATCCGAGCGGTTCGACCGCTGCTGGGGTGGTACAGAAACATCAGTAACCAAAGTGTGGAGAAGACCAGAGCCTAAAACTGGTAAAAAAAATGCAATAGTTATTGGCCAAACTTATCATTGGGTCAAAAAAGCCTGTAGAAGTATGATAAGTGCGGTGAACCTTCAGCTTACAGATCATCATGGATGGATTAGGACTAAAACATCCCTGTGAACAGACCTGTACTGCCCCCTCTCCTCCAGATTGGGGTCTTCATTACTAATTTCTCTCTGCCTCTAGGAAATCAAGATTCACTACAAGGACTATATATCCAATAATACCGCTATAGAAGAATCAATATCCTTAGATTGCAATATTATTATTGCAGTATTATGTATTCAGGAGGAGTTATTGACGCTGTGTATTTTCTCTGCACAAAAAAAACCATAAACTGACCTGCGGTGCACGTATCAAATCCGCAACACATCATTTCCTCTTGCGGGTACGCCGAGTTTTCCCTATAGAATTGATGGTGAAAAATGCACATAATCCGCAATATTGTAAAGATAAAAGTTTTGTCAAAGCCAAATAACAGGAAGTATCAAAAACAAAGGAGCTTTATTTAACACAAGACATACTAAAGAGACAAAAACTGCAGCATCAAAAAGTGCAAATAACTAAACTTACATAATACATAGGTGGAAAATGCTGCAGAACATCTACTAATCAAAAACTGACCAAATACTCATCATGGGAACAAATTCAACCCAGAATTTGTCCCCAAATCAGGCAACAAATAAGTGGTTCATGTTAAAACATAATTTTTATTAAATTCATTAAAAACACATAACAAACATTAAAAAACAGAGATTAGTCCTGTGGGGACCTGATATATACCCAGAGTTAAAAATACAATTATAAAGGGGAAATGTGCATTAATGGTACATGGCCACCAAAACCCAAGGCAGACTTATATAGAGCAGTGCTGCTAGTAAAATACCATACAGCCACTGAACCACTATAAGTTGTATCTAAACTGCAAAGAAAGGAATAAAGTGCCAGATATCTTACTATTGCCTGCTACCCTATTATAACATAGTAATAAATCCTAGTGACTTCAAGGTCGGAAGCTCCAATAGCTACCTGATGTTAAAGTAATCTTGCCAATAAATGTTCATAGATTTAGTTTTATTCGCGATCTCACACATCATGGAGATTACAACTATGTCCTTTGTAAGAGGCAGTGCGCAGAATCAGACTGCGGACCTCCGAACTTCCTGGTCGCGCGTACATGGAGACTGAGCTTGCGTGTCAGGCTTGCGTTCCACACGCGCGACAGGGTTAGTTCCTGTGGGAGGAACCGGATGTCTGGTTCTGCAGCCAATACACACCCCTTGCAACGAGCATCACATACGAGCGAACAGCTGTATTTACTAAGTACGTTCTGAGGACACTATAAATAGACAGCCCCATTCATCATTAGACACGCCCCCGGAAGAAGCAAGGGCGAAACGGCGTTGGGGTGGAGGGACCGATCACCCAGATCCTGAATTTACTTTAACATCAGGTAGCTATTGGAGCTTCCGACCTTGAAGTCACTAGAATTTATTACTATGTTATAATAGGGTAGCAGGCCTAGTAAGGTAGTAAGATATCTGGCACTTTATTCCTTTCTTTGCAGTTTAGATACAACTTATAGTGGTTCAGTGGCTGTATGGTATTTTACTAGCAGCACTGCTCTATATAAATCTGCCTTGGGTTTTGGTGGCCATGTACCATTAATGCACATTTCCCCTTTATAATTGTATTTTTGATTCTGGGTATATATCAGATCCCCACAGGACTAATCTCTGTTTTTTAATGTTTGTTATGTGTTTTTAATGAATTTAATAAAAAGTATGTTTTAACATGAACCACTTATTTGTTGCCTGATTTCGGGACAAATTCTGGGTTGAATTAGTTGTTACAAGTGGCATGAATAATTTTGGTAACTTGTTGATTAATCATCATGGGAACAGCCTAACAGACTAATACCCCCAGACTATGATCAAATATTACCAGCATATAAAGGACTGATAATACCGCAATAATTTGATAAATTATGCATTGATACATTTAGAAATAAAGGTAAAATTGATAGAAATATGTGTTGATTGCTTTGTCTTTTCCTCTTAAAACCAGACTCAGTAAACAATGTGTGGTGCCAAGTCCAGACTTATCTTATTTTTGGTGTATTAGAGACTGCAAAACTTTATAATGCAGATGGTGATAGACAGCGTTCTGCAAACCAGTCATATATGCGGGTTTTGTAAGAAACAATTCTACAAATAGGCCTAGAAATGATTCTTCAGAAATCTATATTACAACTGCTATTGAGATGCATTCTTTTGTCAAAAAGAAAGAATACAGGAAAACAGCAACAAATAGTGTATGATAGCAAGAACTGGTAAAAATAAGCCCAATTCTTAACCGAAAAAATCCCTGCACTTCTAGATATTAGAGTTCTTCTACTGTAAAAAGTCTACCAAAATGCCAAAGTAAACCTCCAAGGATTAAATTGGCCTAATACTATGTATGTACAGTATATGGGAAGAAACTTTCATCACATATTTAAAAGCATGAATTATATGAATATCTGTATGATATATACTGTATATATATATACAGTTAGGTCCAGAAATATTTGGACAGTGACACAAGTTTTGTTATTTTAGCTGTTTACAAAAACATGTTCAGAAATACAATTATATATATAATATGGGCTGAAAGTGCACACTCCCAGCTGCAATATGAGAGTTTTCACATCCAAATCGGAGAAAGGGTTTAGGAATCATAGCTCTGTAATGCATAGCCTCCTCTTTTTCAAGGGACCAAAAGTAATTGGACGAGGGACTCTAAGGGCTGCAATTAACTCTGAAGGCGTCTCCCTCGTTAACCTGTAATCAATGAAGTAGTTAAAAGGTCTGGGGTTGATTACAGGTGTGTGGTTTTGCATTTGGAAGCTGTTGCTGTGACCAGACAACATGCGGTCTAATGAACTCTCAATTGAGGTGAAGCAGAACATCCTGAGGCTGAAAAAATCCATCAGAGAGCTAGCAGACATGCTTGGAGTAGCAAAATCAACAGTCGGGTACATTCTGAGAAAAAAGGAATTGACTGGTGAGCTTGGGAACTCAAAAAGGCCTGGGCGTCCACGGATGACAACAGTGGTGGATGATCGCCGCATACTTTCTTTGGTGAAGAAGAACCCGTTCACAACATCAACTGAAGTCCAGAACACTCTCAGTGAAGTAGGTGTATCTGTCTCTAAGTCAACAGTAAAGAGAAGACTCCATGAAAGTAAATACAAAGAGTTCACATCTAGATGCAAACCATTCATCAATTCCAAAAATAGACAGGCCAGAGTTAAATTTGCTGAAAAACACCTCATGAAGCCAGCTCAGTTCTGGAAAAGTATTCTATGGACAGATGAGACAAAGATCAACCTGTACCAGAATGATGGGAAGAAAAAAGTTTGGAGAAGAAAGGGAACGGAACATGATCCAAGGCACACCACATCCTCTGTAAAACATGGTGGAGGCAACGTGATGGCATGGGCATGCATGGCTTTCAATGGCACTGGGTCACTTGTGTTTATTGATGACATAACAGCAGACAAGAGTAGCCGGATGAATTCTGAAGTGTACCGGGATATACTTTCAGCCCAGATTCAGCCAAATGCCGCAAAGTTGATCGGACGGCGCTTCATAGTACAGATGGACAATGACCCCAAGCATACAGCCAAAGCTACCAAGGAGTTCATGAGTGCAAAAAACTGGAACATTCTGCAATGGCCAAGTCAATCACCAGATCTTAACCCAATTGAGCATGCATTTCACTTGCTCAAATCCAGACTTAAGACGGAAAGACCCACAAACAAGCAAGACCTGAAGGCTGCGGCTGTAAAGGCCTGGCAAAGCATTAAGAAGGAGGAAACCCAGCGTTTGGTGATGTCCATGGGTTCCAGACTTAAGGCAGTGATTGCCTCCAAAGGATTCGCAACAAAATATTGAAAATAAAAATATTTTGTTTGGGTTTGGTTTATTTGTCCAATTACTTTTGACCTCCTAAAATGTGGAGTGTTTGTAAAGAAATGTGTACAATTCCTACAATTTCTATCAGATATTTTTGTTCAAACCTTCAAATTAAACATTACAATCTGCATTTGAATTCTGTTGTAGAGGTTTCAATTCAAATCCAATGTGGTGGCATGCAGAGCCCAACTCGCGAAAATTGTGTCACTGTCCAAATATTTCTGGACCTAACTGTAGTAGTTAAGATGCTCGTACACAGATTACAGTTGGCTGAACCCAAAGATAGACAGGACCGGCAGACAGTGTGATTGTCAGGGAGATAAGTACCCAGCAGATCCAATTTCAGACCATGGATCTTTTTTTTTCACCGGGAAACCCAACAATATTCAACTTTGCAGTGTAGTGCCACGGTGATGAACTCTTACACCCCCAGTTGTATACAGCTAGCTTTATACAGATCAGGGGGGCTGTATTCCCTTGGGGGAGCTGTATACCCTTTGGGGGAAAAGACAGCTGTATATCATTGGGGGGAGGGGAGCTGTATGCCCTTGGGGGGAGAGCTGTATACCAGGGAGGTGAGCTGTATACCCTTGGAAGGGAAGAGAGCTGTATAGACTTGGTGGAGAGCTGTATACCCTTGGGGAGGAGAGCTGTACACCCTTGGGGGGAAGGGAGCTGTATACCCTTGGGGGAAAGCTGTATACCCTTGTGGGGAGTGGAGCTGTATACCCTTGGGGGAGGACAGCTGCATACCTTTGGGGGAGCTATATATCAGGGAGGTGAGCTGTATAACCTTGGGGGGAGTAAAGCTGTATACCCTTGGAGAGGAGAGCTGTATACCCTTGGGAGGAGGGCAGCTATATAACCTTGGGGGGAGGGGAGCTGTATACCCTTGGGGGTAAAAGAGCTCTATACCCTTAGGGGGAAGGACAGCGCTGTATACCATTGGAGGGGAGGACAGCTGTATACCTTTAAGGGAGCTATATACCAGGGAGGTGAGCTGTATAACTTTGGGGGGAGAAGAGCTGTATGTGTGCCGCCCCCGTGGAAGCAGCCAAGCTGCTCAGATCCGGGTTCGCTGTGGCTCAAGGGTCTCCGGACCCGGGGGTTGTGCTGACACTCAAATGAAAGGGGGTATTGACAGGGGAGTTGATGTATAGTTTGTGACGCCACCTGTGGTGTACGGTAAATTGGAGAGTACAGCCGCTGCCGCTGGGAGTACCTGGGGTGATGGAAGGGGGCAGCAAGGTGTTGTAACCCTCCACTGGTAGGGGGGATGCCCTGGGACTCGGTGAGGGGTGTTGTGGGGTGCAGGGGTCATTCTCGTACTCACTGAGTTCATAAGCAGACACTGACAACCGGGTAAACCAATTCTCTGGGTAATGAGGGGAGCTTGTCCGGGTCCCGTCCCCAATGGTGCTGCCTGGTTATCCATGACCTGCCTCCTGGCACTTAGTTTGAATTCAACTTGTTGGCCCGGTAGCATGGAACTAGCCTGACAGTCCAGGGTGTCACATATACCCTTGGGGGAAAGCTGTATACCTTTGGGGGGAGAGCTGTATACCCACAGCAGAGTCCTGCATACACTGAGGAGCTGATCATAATGGGCGTGTCGGGTGTTAGCTGGCTGGAAACAGCTAGTATATACATATGGTGGGTGGTGGGGCTATGAAATGTTCAAGGGATGGAGGCAGAACTGGGCATAGGTGGAGCTTGGGTAGAGTCTGGGTGGAGTTTCAAGGGGGCCCAAAAATGTTAAAAAGCTCAAAAATATTTCCAAATATCAAATTTTATTACAAATATTAAAACAAGTGCAAAACACACACATAATAGTCACACTATCAAAGGTGAAATTCCCAGAACAAGATTTTCATGTATTTAGATATGACCTCAAAATAGACCATATAAGGTTATAAAATTGCCCTCCATCTGCCCCTGGATACCAGGAGCAAGATGCAGAGAATAAGCAGCAGGTCTATAATAAACCAATACACATATAGCCTACGGCTAATTAGATAAGGTTACACAGGGTAAGAAATACATAGAAAATCTTCCAAGCAGCACTAGCTTGAAATGAAAAAAGGAGAAAGTCCTTCACAAAAGCATATTCCACAGCAAGTAGACAGATATTTGTAGTACTACTGATGAAGGGATGTAATATTTGGTCAGTTCTCTATGTAACATAACCGCCGTGGCTCGTGTGGATGGTAAACTTTGTAATTTCACCTCAACGCATTTCACCGCATTAAAGGTTCATCAGGAGGCTAGGAAAACAAATATGGTCCATCAGAGACCCCAACACATTAACATGAATAACATAAACATACAGTAATAGTGTAATACAAAATACAACAACAGACAGTTCACAGTACTTGCCCTATTTAGAATATGAATAATGATCGAGCATCAGATATGTAGTTCCATGGTGCACCAATCCTAGATACTTTCTGCAGTGGTACAGACGATCCTGGAGCAATTCCACCTTCAGCAGAAAAGGAGGCCCCATGGAAGCGAATGTCCAGATGGATTTTAAATACCCCCACAATAGAGTCTAAAAATTTTGCCAGTATGGGGCCCTAAAATTCCTATTGGCAGCCCTGGCGGCTAAGCTTCCGCCCCCCAGTGAACGTCCAGTGCAAGTGTGGAAAGCGCAGCTGCCGACCCGATCACTGCGGTCCCCAGAACTTGGCCAGGGGCTGCAGAATACATCACTGCCCCTGCAGATAGCGAGTTGGCCCCCCTGGCGGCACTTGCCCGGGTGTTGACGCCAGCCCCGTCATGGGCTTTGTGACATGACATGTGACATGGCGTCTGCAATCTATTCTATTAATTTTGTGTAACAATATAATTTTTCATTTTTTTATTCCACTTTGCATTAATTTGTGGAAAGTATCTGAAAAAGATTGAGGATGCAGTTTTCAAAGTAGTATAACTTTTGTGGCTTTCTAAGTCACTTTGAATTTGTATGATCTTATGGCAGATAGTCATAGACAGGTTTAAAGTTCAAAGATATATAATTTTTCAAAATTTTCACCAAATTTTCAATAATTTCATAAATTTGATTTAAATTTACAACTATCAAAGTATAATGTGTTATGGAAAAAAGCAATCTTAGAATCAGTGGAATATGTAGAAGAATAGCAGAGTTATCACCCAATAAAGTGACACTGGTCAGAATTGAAAAAGGGATTGGTCATTAAGGCTTAAAGTGTCTCGGCCCTTAAAGAGGTTTAGGGATGATCATAATAAAATGTCAATCATGTGTGAAGCAATTTCATAACAGATCACGGCTGATCAATCTTCTGTATCATACACAATCATAAATGTCCACTATAAAGAGTCCAGCAGCTGATTTCTCTGATATACGCCGGCACATTCCAGGGAGCAGTCATTATTTATTGGCCTCCAATAAACAGTCAGTGGCCTTTAAACAGTAACAGTCATTTATTTTATTTTTAAATTTCATTTTTTTTTCATAAATAAATGTTGTTTTCCATGTGAAAATAAGAAACCTTGTAAAATATCTTATTAAACTAACATAAAGTACAATGAGCTATGAAAAAAAATCAACCTTAGAATTCCTGGGATATGTAGATACAAGTAAAATATATCTTTGTACCGTGTTAGCCAGTAGAGATAAAAAAATTGTTTAAAAGAACAGAGAGTCCTCAGTGGTTAGCCACTGAGGACTCTCTGTTCTTATTGGGATATGTAGAAGCATTTCAGAGTTATCACCATATAAAGTGACAGTGGTCAGAATTGAAAAACAGTGGATTAGTCATTAAAGGGGTTTTCCCACAAACAAAGTGAATATTAAAGTTGATTTTAATCAATAACTCTTGGAATAATCATTTCAACAATTAGATGTGTTTAAAAAAAATGTTCCTGTGCTGAGATAATCTTATATATGTGTTTCTGCTCTGTACTGTGTAATGGCCGTGTCTGACTGTACAGGGACTTGGTCTGACCATACCACATCTCCTGGGCAGGGGAGGACACAAAAGAGAGTTTACAGATAGCACAGCAGGGGGTCACAGCTGATTCTTTGTGAGATAAAGCATTTTCTTGCCCATTTTTTTTTTTCAAAAAAAATATTTTACCTCAAAAGAAAGAATAATTAAGCTGGGGTTGTGCCCTCTGTTGGTAACACTGTGATCATGTGTAAAGTGGTGCGGAGCGGTGGTGCAGGCGAGAGATTGACTCCAGATGCCCCAGCACGCTACATAAAAGACATGGTCCTTGCTGGATGTCTGGACTTGTAAGGTAAGGACTCGTGTCCACAAGAAGACCACCAGCTCACTGTAAACAACAGTTCATCTTTATCAACAACTTTATACATGAGATAGCAGGCACATATCTTACCGCATGATTCAAGTGTACAGAGCATATTCGGACACATTCTCAGTTCTTGGTGGTTGCTTCCGATCTTACTGGTCCTGTGAGTCCCAGCAAAACCCAGCCTATGTCCCATTTGGGATGCCCCTGATGAACCCCCTAGTATTGAAGAAGGGAGGAGAAATGAGACAGGTGTGATACTGTAAACCTACGTTTCTGCCATTGGGCATATATGCATCCATTCATGAATTGTATTACAATTGGGCATGTTACAATATTGGCTATCTGATAATTATACGTATACAGTTTAATTAATTAAATCTATAAATATTGGGCATTGCTAATATGTGCTATTTTGCATTTGATATTATGTCACTAATGTGGCCATTAAACATGTGACAAAACAATTTGGATGCAGTTTTGAGCGTGATGTTACAGGACTAAATTTCTGCCATTAGGCACTTATTCATCCATTTATATATTGAACTACTTTTGGACATGTTGCAATCTTGACTATTTGAGTTATAGCATAAATTATCAACTATTGAACGTATACGCTTTGATTTATGAATTTAGGGCATGTTGCCAATGTGTGCCATTGAACATGTGGCATTATGTCACTAATGTGTGATATTTGATATGTGACATATTATTTTGGATGCAGTTTATTCCAGATCTACAATTTTTGAATATGCACTATTGATACACGGCGAGTCAATCTAAGATAGATAACATGGCTAACACTAGTAATGTCCTTGGTTTGGAGCAATCTAAGGGCGGCTTTGCACGTTGCGACATCGCAAGCCGATGCTGCGATGTCGCACGCGATAGTCCCCGCCCCCGTCGCAGGTACGATATCGTGTGATAGCTGGCGTAGCGAAAATTATCACTACGCCAGCTTCACATGCACTCACCTGCCCTGCGACCGTCGCTCTGGCCGGCGACCCGCCTCCTTCCTAAGGGGGCGGGTCGTGCGGCGTCATAGCGACGTCACACGGCAGGCGGACAATAGAAGCGGAGGGGCGGAGATGAGCAGGATGTAAACATCCTGCCCACCTCCTTCCTTCCGCATATCCTATGGAAGCCGCGGTGATGCCGGTAGGAGATGTTCCTCGCTCCTGCGACTTCACACACAGCGATGTGTGCTGCCGCAGGAGCGAGGAACAACATCGGACCGTCACGTCAGCGTAATTATGGATTACGCCGACGCTGCACCGATGATACGATTATGACGATTTTGCGCTCGTTAATCGTATCATCTAGGCTTTACACACTACGATGTCGCATGCGATGCCGGATGTGCGTCACTTTTAATTTGACCCCACCGACATCGCACCTGCGATGTCGTAGTGTGCAAAGCCCGCCTTAGTTCCATTCAAATATTAAATACTGATTTAATCACTGATAGTACTAAGTTAATAATCCCGCTGTCTCTATTATACCTGTCAGTACAGAATAAAGTCTGTCTCACTCAATTTATATAGGTGCCTCAGAGAAAAAAATTCAGTACAGTCAAAAGGTAACTCGGGCACACAGAAGAAAGTAAGAGTCCGAAACAAAAAGATATTTGAACTTCAGTTCGCTTGTTTTATTGATGCAAAGGTCCAAAAATTAAATCTGACGTATCGGCCTTCACATATAGGCCTTCCTCAGAGATAGTCTATATAGTTGTGGAAGAGACACTATGCATTCGAGTAACTACTCAAATAAACAAAGTCTTCATGATATACACGAATGCCTTTGTTAACATCAAAGATACGGTAGGTTGCACACAGGTAATGTGAAGGTAATACCGAACTAGGAGAGTCAACTATGTGGTACTAGTCAAAGAGTATATAGTGAGGGCAGGACTGCCAATCTAACATGTGCTTTTTCATCACAAGTATCAGAAGTCTGGACTGGTAACTTAAGGCCCCGTCACACTAAGCAACATCGCTAGCAACATCGCTGGTAACGAACAACTTTTGTGACGTTGCTAGCGATGTTGCTGTGTGTGACATCCAGCAACAACCTGGCCCCTGCTGTGAGGTCGTTGGTTGTTGCTGAATGTCCTGGGCCATTTTTTAGTTGTTGCTGTCCCGCTGTGAAGCACAGATCGCTGTGTGTGACAGCGAGACAGCAACAACTAATGTGCAGTAAGCAGGGAGCCAGCTTCTGCTGAGGCTGGTAACTAATGTAAACATCGGGTAACCAAGAAGCCCTGTCCTTGGTTACCCGATATTTACTTTTGATACCAGCCTCCGCCGCTCTCACTGTCAGTGCCGGCTCCTGCTCTGTGCACATGTAGCTGCAGCACACATCAGGTAATTAACCCGATGTGTGCTGTAACTAGGAGAGCAAGGAGCCAGCGCTAAGCATTGTGCGCTGCTCCCTGCTCTGTGCACATTTAGCTGCAGCACACATCGGGTTAATTAACCTGATGTGTGCTGTAACTAGGAGACTGGGGGCTGGTCACTGGTTGCTGGTGAGCGCACCAGCAACTCGTGTAGCCACGCTCCAGCGATCCCTGCCAGGTCAGGTTGCTGGTGGGATCGCTGGAGCGTCGCAGTGTGACAGCTCACCAGCAACCTCCTAGCAACTTACCAGCGATCCCTATCGTTGTTGGGATCGCTGGTAAGTTGCTTAGTGTGACTGGACCTTTAATGTGATCGCTCAATAGGACTACTATAAAGAGACTTTTTTTAAAAAATCAGGCCAGTAGGTGTAGGGAACCTAATGTTATAGTCTTAATCCTATTAGATAGTAAAGCCAGACAATTCCGTAACAGGAGATAATGTGACTGGAGAAACGAGATAAGCTCCTTGTAATGGAGAGACTCCTATGTGCAGACACGGGCACTGACCACCACATAGGAGTCTCTCCATTACAAGGAGCTTATCTCGTTTCTCCAGTTATGGAATTGTCTGGCTTTAAGGTCCAGTCACACTAAGCAACTTACCAGCGATCCCAACAACGATAGGGATTGCTGGTAAGTTGCTAGGAGGTTGCTGGTGGGATGTCACACTGCGACGCTCCAGCGATCCTACCAGCAACCTGACCTGGCAGGGATCGCTGGAGCGTCGCTACACGAGTTGCTGGTGAGCTCACCAGCAACCAGTGACCAGCCCCCAGCGCCGCGTGGAAGATGCTGCGCTTGGTAACGAAGGTAAATATCGGGTAACCAACCCGATATTTACCTTGGTTACCAGCGCACGGAGCTACACGTGTAGAGAGCAGGGAGCAGCGCACACTGAGCGCTGGCTCCCTGCTCTCCTAGCTACAGCACACATCGGGTTAATTACCCGATGTGTGCTGTAGCTACATGTGCACAGAGCAGGGAGCAGCGCACACTGCTTAGCGCTGGCTCCTTGCTCTCCTAGTTACAGCACACATCGGGTTAATTACCCGATGTGTGCTGCAGCTAAATGTGCACAGAGCAGGGAGCAGCGCACACTGCTTAGCCCTGGCTCCCTGCTCTCCTAGCTACAGCACACATCGGGTTAATTAACCCGATGTGTCCTGCAGCTACATGTGCACAGAGCAGGAGCCGGCACTGACAGTGAGAGCGGCGGAGGCTGGTAACAAAGGTAAATATCGGGTAACCAAGGACAGGGCTTCTTGGTTACCCGATGTTTACTGTGGTTACCAGCCTCCGCAGAAGCCGGCTCCTGCTGCCTGCACATTTAGTTGTTGCTGTCTCGCTGTCACACACAGCGATCTGTGCTTCCCAGCGGGACAGCAACAACTAAAAAATGGCCCAGGACAATTCAGCAACAACCAACGACCTCACAGCAGGGGCCAGGTTGTTGCTGGATGTCACACACAGCGACATCACTAGCAACATCGCTGCTACGTCACAAAAGTTGTTCGTTAGCAGCGATGTTGCTAGCAATGTTGCTTAGTGTGACGGGGCCTTTACTATCTAATAGGATTAAGACTATAACATTAGGTTCCCTACACCTACTGGATACTGGCCTGATTTTTTAAAAAAAGTCTCTTTATAGTAGTCCTATTGAGCGATCACATTAAGTTACCAGTCCAGACTTCTGATACTTGTGATGAAAAAGCACATGTTAGATTGGCAGTCCTGCCCTCACTATATACTCTTTGACTAGTACCACATAGTTGACTCTCCTAGTTCGGTATTACCTTCACATTACCTGTGTGCAACCTACCGTATCTTTGATGTGAACAAAGGCATTCGTGTATATCATGAAGACTTTGTTTATTTGAGTAGTTACTCGAATGCATAGTGTCTCTTCCACAACTATATAGACTATCTCTGAGGAAGGCCTATATGTGAAGGCCGATACGTCAGATTTAATTTTTGGACCTTTGCATCAATAAAACAAGCGAACTGAAGTTCAAATATCTTTTTGTTTCGGACTCTTACTTTCTTCTGTGTGCCCGAGTTACCTTTTGACTGTCTATTATACCTGTGACCTGTTCGGAGAAAAGAATTTTGCATAGTATTATCCACTAGGGGGAAAGACATTAATGCACATACCCCAATTTTATCAGTGGAATCGTTCAGTATACAGTGGCGGTCTGTTATACACTCTAAAGGTACCGTCACACTAAGCAACATCGCTAGCAACATCGCTGCTGAGGCACAACTTGCTAGCGATGTTGCTTAGTGTGACATCCAGCAACAACCTGGCCCCTGCTGTGAGGTCGTTGGTTGTTGCTGAATGTCCTGGACCATTTTTTAGTTGTTGCTCTCCCACTGTGAAGCACACGTCGCTGTGTGTGACAGCGACAGAGCAACAACTAAATGTGTAGACAGCAGGAGCCGGCTTCTGCGGACGCTGATAACCACGGTAAACATCGGGTAACCATGAAGCCCTTCCCTTGGTTACCCAATATTTACCTTCGTTACCAGCATCCGCCGCTCTCAGCTGTCAGTGCCGGCTCCCTGCTCCCTGCACACGTAGCTGGAGTACACATCGAGTAATGAACCCGATGTCTACTGTGGCTAGGAGTGCAGGGAACAGGGAGCCGGCACTGGCAGTGTGAGAGCGGCAGACGCTGGTAACGAAGGTAAATATCAGGTAACCAAGGGAAGGGCTTCTTGGTTACCCGATGTTTACCGTGGTTACCAGCGTCCACAGAAGCCGGCTCCCTGCTGCCTGCACACGTAGCAGAGTACACATCGGGTAATTAACCCGATGTGTACTGTGGCTAGGTGTGCAGGGAGCCATCGCTAAGCGGTGTGCGCTGGTAACCAAGGTAAATATCGGGTTGGTTACCCGATATTTAAGTTAGTTACCAAGCGCAGCATGCTTCCACATGAAGCAACGCTCCAGCGATCACTGCCAGGTCAGGTTGCTGGTGGGATCGCTGGAGCGTCGCTTAGTGTGACATCTCACCAGCGACCTCCTAGCAACTTACCAGCGATCCCTATCAGGTTGTATCGTTATTGGGATCGCTGGTAAGTTGTTTAGTGTGACTGGGCCTTAACACCTGTTTGTATATAATGCCTGAAGGCTATCCCCTCTGTAATATATCTGTTGGGGATTAGTATTTTGAGAAACTGGTTCCATCTACATTGTAAAATCATTGGAGATATAGTGCTAGTCTATGTATTGTTTGTCATTCACTTGTGTTTTTTGTAGGCTCTTCAGTCAGTATAGCAGCACCTACTAATTGCTGAGTGTAGGGTTTGGTGAGGGCAAACCAGTTTTTTAGCGTGGGCGCCATCTCATTTATTTAGGGTGCCAACCGCCGCGGCTAGGTAGAGATAGCCTAGGGAATCTGCCCTGGGCCTCATTCCCTCTGTTTCTAATTTTATACTTTTAGTGTGATTTTTTTTACCTTTCTTATTTTCACTTTGGTGTTTTTTATTATGATTAATAATAAAGTATACATTTTAAAGAGAATTTCAGTAGTTTTTGTTGGGGTTTTGCCACTATAGCCAGAGTAGAGGCTTGTGCTCTCAGATGCTTCTGTATCCAGTCTGTCCCAACCATTTCCCTTTGAGGCTTGGGGCCTTACTGTTAGAGACCCGCACCACTGGAACCTTCTGCTTGGAACCACTTAGTCAGAAGACCAATATCTAGCCTCAGAATTGTCGCTTGTTCTGTATCTCGATCAACAATTCAGGATCTCGCTCTCTGCCACACAGTCTCTTCTCTCCTGTCACAAGACACCCACTGCATGCGGCCTCAACTACCTACAGACTATATGTCTGTTTCTGTCATGCACTGGAGTCTTCACTAACTTTTCTGGAAGGAACTGTCTTTTTATATAAACTAACATTTCCCCTTGTGGCCTATTCCCAGTTCTTACCTATCCCTTATCCCATAGTCTGGTAACTACATATAAAGGTGTTGCAGGCGGGGGCCGCTGCCACTTCTCTGGGCCCGCTCGGGTCCGGGTTCGCTGCTGCGGCTCGAGTGGTGACCGGACCCGAGCTCGCACGGCTGTCCGTCCTCACAACCGTCAGAAAGGGGAATATTTACAGGGAGGTTTGTTGTGTCTGTGACGCCACCCGTGGGTTGCGATGAGGGATGGTGACACGGCCGCTGCTTGGTGATGGGGCGCCAGGGGCTGATGGAGTGAGGGCAGCAATATGGGATCCCCTCCACGGGTAGGGGAGGTGTAGTCCTGGGGGCCCGTTGTTGGTACACGAGAGTAATGGGTGCTGGAGGTGGCGTGCCGGGTTGGACCGGGGAGCAATGGTGTACTCACAGTTCAGTATTTCACACACAAGTCCAGTGTTAAACTAAGTTGCCAGTGACTGGCTGCCATTGGAGGGTGTATTCGGGTCCCACACCTGGGTTAGTAAACAGGTGTCTCTTCCTCCTGCACTCTGTGTTTGTCTTTTCTGTCGGACGACTTCGCATGGTGTTTGTGTATGTTTTGGAGCTGTGACCCGCGAAATCTGACCCTTGGGATTTCTGTGGGTTCTGACGGACAAACTATCCCCCGCGTTGGGCTTCCGTTTCGCTCTCTGGGCTTTGGGAGAACAAGGCCTGAAACCTCGTCTTCTGCTGGTTGATTAACAAGGAGTATGCAACCTTCCTCGTCCAAGGGTCCAGGCACCCCATCTGTGCACAGCCTCCGGATCGGATTCCCGCTGTCGGCACCGGCGGGCTACAACTCTGCCCCGGTCCACTTAAGGTCACCTCAGGACCCCTAAGTGGGCGTTCTCATCCGCCTAATCCCGCCCACTGGTGTGTCCCTATTACCATGAGGGTGTGGCTAGGCTTTAATGGCTGTGTGTTGTACCTGGGTGTGGGTTTTTGGTAACAAGGAGGGTGGACAAAATATGACTACCTGGTTTTGCCAGGGCGTCACAAAGGTATCATACATGAAGCACTGTTTTGTACAGTACAAGTGATCGGAATATCGCAGGTTCAAGTCCCCTAATGAAACTAATAAAAACAATAAAAAGTGTAAAAAAAAGTTTTTAAAAAATCTGAAAAAAATGCAAAAGTTCAAATCACCCCCTTGTTGCCCCACTAAAACAAAACAATTAAAATAATACTCATATTTGGTATTACTGAGTTCAGAAATGCAAGATCTATCAAAATATAAAATAAATTATTCTGTTCGTAAGGGGAATAACGAGAAACAAAATCAAAATGACAGAATTATGTTTTTTCGGTCGCGAAAATAAAATGCAATAAGACTTGATCAAAACATTGCATGCACCCAAACATGATATAACTAAAAATATCAGCTCATGACTCAAATAATAAGCCATAATGTAGCCACAGATCCTGAATAATGTCAGTGTTACAGGTCTGGTAAAATGGTGACAAAAGTGCAATTCTTTATTTAACAAATTTTAAGGGGTTTTGCGGCTTAAATAAAAAAACCTATACATTATTGGTATCTACGAACTCATAGTGATCTAAGGAATCATACCGCCATACAGTTTTACCATATAGCAAACATGGTAAATAAAAAATTTAGAAATTGTAAAATTGCACTTTTTTTTCTCAATTTCACCATACTTCGATTTTTTTCCCCATTTTCTAGTACACTATGTGGCCGAATGAATGTTGTCATTCAAAAATACAATTTGTCCTGCAAAAAACAATCCCCCATATGGCAATATTGATGGAAAAAATACAAAACATATGGCTTTTGGAAGAAAGGTAGGAAAAAGCTAAAATGAAAAAAATCAAAATCGCCAGGTATTGATGGGGTTAAACGTAGAGTTGAGCGATGTTCGAGGTTCGCAATTTCATGTTCGAGTGATTTTGGGGGTGCTCGAGATCGAACGCAAACGCGAGCTTTATGGTAAAAGCTCGATAGCTTGAGTTACGTTCGAGAACGGTTCGATCAGCAAAAAGACTAGCTATTTACTAGCTGGCTTTTCACTGAAATAGTGTGAGTCACTCTGTGATTCACACTATTATCTAATTTCAGCGTATAGTGTGCAGGGGCGGCGCGCTTAGATCAGTGCTGCTGGGATAATGGCGATCGCCTTTTTTTCTTTTTTTTCCTAAGCGCGCGTGCAGTGGGGCGGGCCAGCATGTCAGCCAATCCCAGACACACACACAGCTAAGTGTTTTTTTTTTGCCAGACAAGCAAGGGCATGTGTCATAGGCTGTCCATGTCACATGTCCTTGCATTATAAATACGGCTATTTTCCCTCACGGCGCCATTATCTGCTTTCTGCATGTAGGTGACAGTCACCGCTCACGCAGCTCCTGGCGCCGCTCCGGCTGTGTACGCTATACACACAGCGCTCTACAGATTAGCAACAGAAGTTTATTTCAGCCCTTTTCAGGGCTAATTTTCTTGGGCTCAGAGCCATAGGTGACAGTCAGGTCCATGGAAACGCTATATACAGCTTCAGATAACAGCGTCTGTGTACCTAAGCTTAGGGAATTCCTTGCTGCATTTCACCATTAGGAGGGACAGAAAGTGAGGCTTCCTTTCATGTCCACTGACCGAGGAGAACCCGGCCACTGTACCCACCTGCCCACTTTTGCCACGCTATTTTTATAGCAAACAGTGCTGAAACTTAGTGGCATCCAAACAGTGGCTGCTATACTAATTTTGTGTCCCACTGGTGCCAAGCATTTTCCAGCACCTCTGCATTAAACCCTCATGCACATTTTGCTACGCTATTTTTATAGCAAACAGTGCTGGACATAAGTGGCATCCAAAAAGTGGCTGCTATACTAATTTTGTGTCCCACCGGTGCCAAGCATTTTACAGCACCTCTGCATTAAACCCTCATGCACATTTTGCTACGCAATTTTTATAGCAAACAGTGCTGGACATAAGTGGAATCCAAAAAGTGGCTGCTATACTAATTTTGTGTCCCACCGGTGCCAAGCATTTTCCAGCACCTCTGCATTAAACCCTCATTCACATTTTGCTATGCTATTTTTATCGCAAACAGTGCTGAATATAAGTGGCATCCAAACAGTGGCAGCAATACTAATTTTGTGTCTCACTGGTGCCAAGCATTTTCCAGCACGTTTGCATTAAACCCTCATGCACATTTTGCTACGCTATTTTAATAGCAAACAGTACTGAATATAAGTGGCATCCAAACAGTGGCTGCTATACTAATTTTGTGTTCCACTGGTGCCAAGCATTTTCCAGCACCTCTGCATTAAACCCTCATGCACATTTTGCTATGCTATTTTTATAGCAAACAGTACTGAATTTAAGTGGCATCCAAACAGTGGCTACTATACTAATTTTGTGTCCCACCGGTGCCAAGCATTTTACAGCACCTCTGCATTAAACCCTCATGCACATTTTGCTACGCTATTTTTATAGCAAACAGTGCTGGACATAAGTGGCATCCCAACAGTGGCTGCTATACTAATTTTGTGTCCCACCGGTGCCAAGCATTTTCCAGCACCTCTGCATTAAACCCTCATGCACATTTTGCTACGCTATTTTTATCGCAAACAGTGCTGCCAGTTTTAGGGCCATAGTTGCATTGTCAGGGATAGTCAGTGTTGGTTTTTCAGCTGTCAATAAAGTTAGACCACCTCTGAAATCAACACCACCTCTCAATTTTTGCTACCACATTTTAAGTGACTAATCTTGTCACTAACAAAATGAGTGGCAAAAGGACAGATGCTGGTGTAAAGAGGAACAGGCGTGTTGGAAAAGCAAAAAAAGTTTGTGTCCGTGGGGAAGGTGGCAAAGCTACATTAACATCTGCTGAAGATTAGCCATCTTCTAGCAAAAGTAAGATGTCTACTACTTTCCGTGGACAATCCGATGTGCTTCCTTTTTTACGGACCCGAACAACTGTAAGAAAGGTAGATGATGCACAAAAAAAGAACATGCTTGAATGGATCTCAAGTGCTCCAACAAGTGCCCTCTCCTCCACCTCAACTACCACATAAAAAAAAAAAAAAATAGTCCTCTGAGTTGTCATCCCAATCACATTTGCTTTCTCCCAGCTATCAAGTCTCTACCTGCCCTGCACAATTTGGGGTACCAGAGATGGCTGAGTCTGCAGAGCTGTTCAGTCACAGTATGGCCTGTGAATCAGAGGTCTGCTCCCAAGCTACAGTGAGTACAGACCAGGAAATGGTCTGCAGTGATGCCCAGAACCTTTGTGACTCAGATTCAGGCCCTGATGACCAACTTTCTGAGCATAATGTAGACCCTCATTCCCAAACTGTAACACCTGTTGGTGGAGACAATGAGGAACATACTGATGACGATGAGATGCAGATACCAGATTGGGATGACAACTTAAATATTCGGTCAGGGCAGGAAGAGGCTAGGTCTGAGGGTGAGGGAAGTGCAAACACAACGCTTGATGATGAAGTTCTAGATCCCACTTACTGTCAACCTACAGTCAGGCACTTGAGGAGGTCAACAGAGGCGGTGGAGGAGGATGCAGCTGACGACGAAGTTACCTTGCGCCTTCCTGGACAGAGTCAGAGTACTGGTAGCACGTCTACAACTGCATCCTCAGCCACCACTCTGCCTCTGAGCACAAGTCGGGGTGGCTCTGCAGGTCGCATGTCCTCTAAGCCTTGCCTAGCCTGGTCCTTTTTTGACTTTGCAAAGGATCTCCCAAATCATGTGATCTGTAAAATTTGTCAGGAATCTATAAGTAGAAGCAAAAAGCTCACCAGTTTGACAACTTCTTCCATGAATCGTCACATGAATACCAAGCATAATTCCCAGTGGGAAGCTCACTGTGCTGCAATGCGGCCTAGCGTAGCGGGCCAACCACCGTCTGCCCCTTCCAGTGCATCCGCGCGCTCTTCATCTTCTATTACTGTGGGGACAGCTGTCACACCTTGTTTTCCACGCACACCTTCCACCACTGTAACCGCAACAGGCAGCTTTCTTGTTAGGTTGTCAGTTGGTTTGGAAGGGGAAACAAGTGCGTGTATACAGCTCTCTTAGACATCAATAGCACCAAAATGCTGCCTTTCCACCTGGTGGACACAGAGGATTTTCGAGACCTTATGTCCGTCGCAGTGCCCCAGTACCAGATGCCCAGTCACCACTACTTCTCCAAGAAAGGTGTGCCTGCACTACACCAGTATGTCGCACACAACATCTCCGCTTCCTTGAGAAACTCTGTGTGTGACCGGGTGCACTTCACCACCGATACTTGGACCAGTAACCATGGACAGGGGCGTTACATGTCGCTGACTGGGCACTGGGTAACTATGGTGATAGATAGAGAAGGGTCTGCTGAACAAGTCTTGCCATCCCCACGACTTGTGCGTCAATCCTCTGTATGTATAAGTTCCTCCAACGCTTCTGCCTCCTCTACCTCGTCTGGGTCCTCCACATCCACCCAAAGCCTGTCTGGTCAGGCCACCAGCGTTGTAACTGCGCACAAGGAATCACGCACACCTCCTTACTATGCTGGCAGCAGAGTGCAACGGCATCAGGCAGTCTTTAGCTTGAAATGTCTTGGAAATAAGAGTCACACAGCGGCTGAGTTGTGGGCAGCTCTGCTGTCCGAGTTTCATAAGTGGTTGTCTCCACTCAACCTGCAGCCAGGTAAGGCCGTGTGCGACAATGCTGCAAACCTGGGTGCGGCCCTTCGCCTGGGCAAGGTGACACACGTGCCTTGTATGGCTCACGTATTGAACCTCGTTGTCCAGCAATTTTTAACACACTATCCCGGCCTAGATGGCCTTCTGCACAGGGCACAAAAACTGTCTGCTCACTTCCGTCGTTCAACCGCCACAGCTCAGCGACTTGCATCGCTCCAGAAGTCTTGCGGCCTGCCGGTTCATCGCCTGAAATGCAATGTGCCGACACGCTGGAATTCGACTCTCCACATGTTACAGCGACTGTGGCAGCACCGCCGAGCACTAGTGCAATACGTCATGACGTATAGCCTGGGCCAACGAGATGCAGAGGTGGGGCAGATCACCCTGATGGAGTGGTCTCAGATCAAGGACCTATGCACCCTTCTGCACAGTTTCAACATGGAGACGAATATGTTTAGCGCTGACAATGCCATTATCAGCATGACAATTCCAGTCATTTTCATGCTGGAGCACACGCTAAACACTATTCGGAGTCAGGGAGTGGTTCAACAGGAAGTGGAGGAAGTACATGAGTATTCATATGCGCAAGGGATAACAACATCACCAAGGTCCAGACGTTCATCATCACCAACGCGGCAGGCATGGGACGGTGGGGGAGAGGGATTAACAAGGGCGCATGGTAGCAGGCAAAATGTTGAGGAAGGTGCAGGAGAACATGAAGAAATGGAGGACGAACTGTCCATGGACATGGAAGACTCAGCAGATGAGGGAGACCTTGGTCACATTTCAGTTGAAAGAGGTTGGGGGGAGATGTCAGAGGAAGAAAGAACGGTTAGCACCTCTATGCCACAAACACAGTAAGGACTTGGTCCGCATGGATGCGCAAGACACATGAGCGCCTTCTTGCTGCACTACCTACAACATGACCCTCGGATTGTCAAAATTAGAAGTGATGATGACTACTGGGTTGCCACACTGTTAGATCCCCGGTACAAGTCCAAATTTTGTGAAATAATTCCAGCCATAGAAAGGGACGCACGTATGCAGGAGTATCAGCAGAAGCTGTTACTCAATCTTAGATCGGCTTTTCCACCAAACCCCAGTAGTGCACAGAGTGAATCTCCCAGTTATAACTTGACAAACATGGGACGGTCTCGTCATCAACAGTCTAACCGTACCAGCAGCACCGTATCTGGTGCTGGTAACAGCAATTTTATTGAATCGTTTCATAATTTTTTTAGACCATCCTTTGCAAGGCCAACAGAGACAAGAAGTCTGACACATAGTCAACGGCTGCAGAGGATGATACAGGAGTATCTCCAAATGAACATCGATGCCATGACTTTGCAACTGGAGCCTTGCTCATTTTGGACATCAAATCTTGAAAAATGGCCTGAGCTCGCCACTTACACCTTGGAGATCTTGTGTCTAGCTGCCAGCATTGTCTCTGAACGTGCCTTCAGTGTTGCTGGGTGTGTGCTGACAGATAAGCGCACGCATCTGTCCAGTGACAATGTGGACAGACTAACGTTCATCAAAATGAACAAATCATGGATCCGCAAGGACTTTACTACCCCTTTGTCATCCTGGGGAGAGTAAATGGTTGTGTATTTGGAATGTGCTTGATGCAAATGTACCTGTCAAGTTTGCAACTGGGGCACAAGTGCTGCCACTGAAGTGGTGTCTGTGGCCCAATTTTTGTAAAAAAGGGAGACTCCGCTTGGAGTAACCCTTGCTGTGTTTTTAAAAATGAGCCAAGATGAACAAGTCATGGTACAGCAAAGACTTTGCTACCCACCCTGGTGTCATCCTAGGGACAGTTAAGGCTTGCGTATTTTTGAATGTGATTGATGCAAATCTACCTGTCAAGTTTGCAACTGGGGCACAAGAGCTACCACTGAAGGGGTGTCTGTGTGGCCCAATTTTTGGAAAAAAGGGAGACTCTGCTTGGAGTAACCCTTGCGTTGTTTTTAAAAATGATCCAAGATGAACAGATCTGGAATCAGCAAAGACTTTGCTACCCACCCCGGTGTCATCCTGGGGACAGTTAAGGCTTGCGTATTTTTGAATATGCTTGATGCAAATCAACACATCCAGTTTGCAACTGGGGCAAAAGTGCTGCCACTGAAGTGGTGACTGTGGCCCAATTTTTGGAAAAAAGGGAGACTCTGCTTGGAGTAACCCTTGTGTTGTTTTTAAAAATGATCCAAGGTGAACAGATCTGGAATCAGCAAAGACTTTGCTACCCACCCCGGTGTCATCCTAGGGACAGTTAAGGCTTGCGTATTTTTGAATGTGCTTGATGCAAATCTACCTGTCAAGTTTGCAACTGGGGCACAAGTGCTGCCACTGAAGTGGTGTCTGTGTGGCCAAATTTTTGGAAAAAAGGGAGACTTTGCTTGGAGTAACCCTTGATGTGTTTTTAAAAATGACCAAGATGAACAGATCTGAGATCAGCAAAGACTTTGCTAGACTTTCCCCGGTGTCATACGGGCAACAGCTAAGGCTGGCGTATTTTGGAATGTGCTTGATGCAAATCCAAACAACCTTTTTACAACTGGGGCACAAGTGCTGCCACTGAAGTGGTGTCTGTGGGGCCCAATTTTTGGAAAAAAGGGAGAGTCTGCTTGGAGTCCCCTTGCTGTGTTTTACATGATTTTAGAAGGGCATGCCATGCCTATATCTGTGTCTCCTCCTCTTTTTCCTCGTCCAGCTGTTTAGTTTTCGCATGAGTATTTGTCCTTGTCACTTTCCCATGTGTTTGTGTTGTCTTGGGAGTTGTTTGGCACCTTTTGGACAACTTTGAGGGTGTTTTCCAGGTGTTTTTATGTGTTTGTGATTACCTCCCATTGTTTCCTATGGGGTTCGAGAGTTCGACAAACCGAACCGAACTCGAACTCTAGGCGGGTGGCTCATCTTTAGTTAAACATGCTTAAACATGCTTCTTGTTTAGCAATGGAGTCTTGCGTGGTGAGCGTGCATACAGTACAGGCCATAGGGGTTGAGTGCACTACTTATTGTTTTCTTTGAAACAATTATACCAGCTGATTTTGGGTCTTTCTATAACGCTCCACAGGTGGTTCTTTATGTGCTGCCCCTGCAGCGGATCGAACCACTCGGATCCGGGTGTGGTGATTACTCGTTGCTCGAGGGTCTCCGGACCCAGGGGCTAGGAGCCACACTCAAATGAAGAAGGGGGTTATTTACAGGGGATAGGTATAGTTCGTGATGCCACCCGTGATGTGCGGTAATTGGGAGTACCGCCGCTGCCGTTGGGAGTACCCAGGGTGATGTAGTAGGGGCAGCTAGATGATGTTTCCCTCCACCGTTAGGGGAAGGCCCCGGGACTCTGGATGGTGATACGGGGGTGCAGTGCAGGGGTCAGTTGTTCACTCACGCAATGAAGCAGACGCTGACAACAGGGTAAACCAAGTCTCTGACTGCTGCTGTCTCCTCAGGGGAGCTCGTTTGGGTTCCGTTCCCTGCAGCACTGCCTGGTGGTCCGAGACCTGCCTCCTGGCACAAATTTAGAGTGTCCTTTGTGGCCCATTAGCTTGGAGCTTTCCAGGCCCCTCTCCCCACTATGGCTAAGTGAGGGAGCCTGCTCTCAGGGGTTCACGCTTGGGATTTCAGTGGGCCGCTTGTTTGGGAAAGCCCTATCCCCCTCGTTGCGCTAGTGCCCCGATCTCTGAGCTTTGTGGGAACAGTCCATAAAGGCCCTGTCCTCCGCAGGTTAATTGCCGAGTTGCCTGAAGCTTCTTCCCGACCTAGGGTCCGTGTACCCCGACATGCCTTCGGTCTCGGACCGATGATTAGGCCCAGGCTGTTGACCATCCTCCAAGACAGGTCCCAGGCACCTAGCCTCAATCCCCTGCGACCGGAGGTCCGACTCCTCTAGGTCCAGACCACCGTCTGTGACCTAGTCTGCTTCTCCCCTGGGAGCTACAACTTCCAGCTTCCTCAGAGCTCCTCACAGCTCAAGGGCTAACACTCGACTGACTTGACACCTCTCACCTCCCTGTCTGACCCCTAGGTGGACGGCCCTATTCCTGCTTAAGCAGCCCACTGGTGTGCCTGACAGGTGTGGTGCAAGGTGTATCTATGATTTGTGATTACTGATAGAGGCAGCAAAGAAAAAGAGCGTGCAGAACCCTGTGACGACCTGAATAGTCCAGGGCGTCACATTTACTCTTGGACAACTCTTCTGATAATCCTTTCTACTCCTCTGTCTAAAATCTTGCAAGAAGCACCTGGTTGTGGCTGGTTTATGTTGAAATGATGTTCCTTCCACTTCTGGACTATGGCCCCAACAGGGCTCACTGTAGCCTCCAGTAGTTTAGAAATTCTTCTATACCAATGACATCAAGATGTTTTGCACCAATAAGGTTGCAAACGTTTTGAGAAAGCTCACTGGTTTTACCCATCATATCAAGATATTTGTTGTGTGGCACTTTGGCAATTAGACATCTTTTTGTAGGCCATCAGTTGAACTAGCTGATATTATTTTTCATTAAGTGGCAGGATTGATGTCAAATTACTGATTGATTTCAGCTGGTCATGACTTTCTTTGTCTTTTTGCATCTCCCTTTCTTCACTACTTTTTGCCTGTGTCATTTATCATTATTACAGATAACTTAATTCATGGTTTGATATCTTTACCTGTGTGGATTGGATTTGTCCTCACATCCTCCATACAACTAATAGCACGTAAGTGCACTTAAAAGGTTATTGTTTGATTGGATCATTCAACTTTATGTAAAATCCATTATTTATCATATTGATGGCCAGACCAAACACTACAAGCACATTTTACCATTTTGTGTCCCCATGTTTCCCCATAAATTGTAAGCTTGCGAGCATAGCCCTCATTCCTACTGTTGCTGCTGAGCTATATGCCACTTTGTTTTCTTTTTGTCTGTACAAGTCCCCACTTAATTGTAAAGTGCTGTGGAAAATGTTGACACTATAATAATAAACTTTATTATTATTATTATTATTATTATTATTAGTGAGTTGTTGCCAACATCTGGGGAGAAATTCATGTCAATATTGAACTACTGAAAATATATTTGCTTAAGAAATTGACATGTTCAATACTTATTTCATCTGATATACATTCAGCATCAAACTGGCTACCGGAGGAATCTCCTGTAATGCCAGGCCTGGATTCAATTACCTGCTTTGCACTCTGGAGCTCTCAGCTTCAGCCTGGTGTGAGACTGTGACCGGGGTTATCTATGACGGCCGGTATGTCTCGCCCCGGTTGTGCTCACTCCATGATAGAAAGTAAATCCACTCTAGGGTTAATGCTGTTTCCCTACAGGCTGAAGGAAGGGTTAAATGGAAACAGGAACGAGGGGCAGGTGTGCCGGGTGTGAGGGAGTGATCACAACTCCCTGAGTCTCTGCTGGAGAGACATGTATATTGCTGTGGATTTTTGTTTGGACATTAAACACCGTGTGCTGTGAACCTATATGCCTGGATCCCGTGTCTTCTGCTGCGCAGCCGACCGTGCTACCTCACATATGGTGGAGAATCGGCGGGCATGCCAGCCCGGTGAGGTGTACTTCCTTTTCTGGTGATCCGGTAGCACATGTCCTGGATTCAAGCAGCTATACTACGGCCCAAACCCAGCGACGCCATGGAGGACATACTAAGGCATTTGGCTCAGGCTAATGCACAGCAGCAGCAGGCTAATGCACAACAACAAGAGGCTAATGCACAGCAACAACAGGTGAATACCCACCTGCTCCGGACGTTGGAGCAACAGCAGCAACAGCACCAGCAATCCTTGAAATTGCAGGAAAAAAGGCACCAAGAACAGATGGTTCTCCTGGCCAAGTCAATCCGTGCCGGACCGGCAGCAACAACCCCGGGACCGGGTGACGACGGCAGCGTCCGGAAAGCGGTGAGACAAGCGTTGCAAAAGATGACCCCGGGGGATGATGTGGAAGCGTTCCTGGCAGTGTTTGAGCGGGTGGCCGAGCGGGAAAAGCTGCCGACCCCCCAGTGGGCTGAGGTATTGTCGCCCTATCTGACGGGGGAACCCCAAAAAGCGTACCTGGACCTCGGTACCGAGGACGCCATTGACTATGTGACCCTGAAAGCCGAAATACTGGCTTGGTTGGGGGTGAATACCTATGTACGGGCTCAGCGGGTAAATCAGTGGTTCTATGAGGAAGCCAAACCCGTACGCTCCCAGGCCTATGACTTATTACATCTTGTAAAAAAGTGGTTGCAGCCTGACACTCTGAGCCCGGCGCAAATGGTGGAAAGGGTAGTAGTGGATCGTTTTGTGCGCACTTTACCCGTCACCGTTCAACGGTGGGTAGGACAGGGTGACCCGAGTACCCTGGACCAATTAGTGTCCCTGGTAGAGCGGCATGTGGCTACGCAGGACTTGATACGGGACACTGAGACTTTGCGTACCGCCCGTCGGTCCGGCCCCTCCAAGCCTAGGGCCAAGGACCCACCGCCGACACCGGTACAGGAGTCCGCTACCATCCTGGCTGAGGCCGCGCCCGCCGTTCCTGAGGTCCGGAAGGCCATGTACCCTAAACGACAACTTGTCAAGGGGGTTTCCTTCCCTATTAGATGTTGGCGGTGCCAGCGGGTGGGACATATGGAAGCCCAGTGTCCCCTGACCACGGAGCCCATGGATTGTGGGGTTACCCGGCGGGGTTCAATGTATGCTCAGGTGGTGTGTACCGCTGACCTGGTTCCCCCAGAGACTGAGCCCCACTTGTGCCAAATACAGGTGAATGGATGTCCAGTTACAGGATTGTTGGATTCCGGAAGCTTAGTGACCCTTGTGCGATCCACCTTGAGGGCTAAAGTAAAGGCCACAGGACGTACCGTGGGGGTGGTTTGCATACATGGGGACCGCCGAGACTATCCCACGGGGATTGTCACCATCACAGCACCTTGCGGTCAGGTGCAACATGAGGTGGGACTGCTTAACACTCTTCCTTATGACGTGATCCTAGGACGGGATCTGCCCTATTTTTGGACTTTATGGAAGGGAACCCCTAGGTCCCCTCCGATATTGGTCAGTCCGGGACCTGAGCCCTACAATCCTGAATCCGGGACACCTGCCGTAGGGGTCCCCATGATAGGGACAGAATGTGAACCCGATAGGTCGCCCCTAGAGGTATTGGCAGGAGAGGCTGAGACGGTCGAGCCCATCCCGGACTTGGAGGCATCCCCGGATGCGTTTGGGACAGCCCAACTCCAGGACCCTACGTTAATACATGCCCGGAATAGGGTGTTAGTAATTGACGGGGTGGCCCAGCTGCCCGGTGCCCAGGTAAGGTACCCCCATTTCGCTCTTAAACAGGATTTACTCTACCGGGTAGATGAAATACGGGGCGTGGGGGTGGAGCAGTTGGTGGTGCCCCAGCCGTATCGCCGGCGGGTCCTCGACTTGGCTCATAAACATCTGATGAGTGGCCACCTAGGGGTCAAGAAAACGCAGGAGCGAATATTGCAAAGGTTCTATTGGCCCGGGGTCTTTGGAGAGGTAAAACGGTTCTGCGAAACCTGCCCAGAGTGTCAGCTTACCGCACCACTGGTCCACTTTCGCAGTCCGTTGGTGCCGTTACCCATTATAGAAGTCCCTTTTGAACGGATAGGGATGGATCTGGTGGGGCCCCTCGTAAAGTCTGCTCGAGGGCACCAACACATCCTAGTGATCGTTGACTATGCCACCCGGTATCCAGAGGCGATACCTCTCAGACATACTGCGGCAAAGCTTATAGCTCGGGAGTTGTTTTCTGTGTTCTGCCGGGTGGGGTTGCCCAAGGAGATCCTTACGGATCAGGGGACCCCATTCATGTCTAAAGTGACCAAAGAACTATGCCGGCTACTCCAGATCAAGCAGTTGCGTACGTCTGTGTATCATCCTCAGACGGATGGGTTAGTAGAACGATTCAATAAAACCCTGAAAACCATGCTAAAAAGGGTGATCTCCAAAGACGGGAAGGACTGGGATATGATGCTTCCCTATTTGATGTTTGCCATCCGAGAGGTGCCACAGGCATCCACGGGGTTTTCGCCTTTTGAATTGTTATACGGGCGACATCCCCGGGGATTGTTGGACCTGGCAAAGGAAACATGGGAGCAAGAGCCCACCCCCCATAAAAGTGTGATTGAACACATTTTAGGAATGCAGAACCGCATAAGCGCGGTCATGCCAATTGTGAAGGAGCATTTACAGGAGGCTCAGGCCGCGCAAAGCGGCCGCTATAATAGACAAGCCACCGTGCGGACCTTTAAACCCGGGGATCGGGTGTTGGTATTAATCCCCACGGCGGAGAGTAAATTCCTGGCTCAGTGGCAAGGCCCCTACGAGATAAAGGAAAAAGTCGGGGTGGTCAACTATAAAGTATTGCAGCCCGGTAGGCGGAAACCTGAACAAATATACCATGTCAACCTATTAAAACCGTGGCAGGAACGGGAAAGCCTGATGGTTGAGTTTCCCCCATCTCCCTCCTCTTCGGGTCGTTCACTCCCGGCTTCAGCGACCTCCGGAGAGGACGAACCGGAAGTAAGGATCGGAGAAGCCCTCACCAAGCAACAGAGGCGAGAGGCCAGACGGCTGGTTCAGCAGAACCCCGATGTCTTCTCCGAGTTGCCGGGTAGGACCAGTCTGATACGACATGACATTGTCACCGAGCCCCACCTGAAGGTACGCCTGAAGTCATACCGCGTGCCGGAGGCTCGAAGACAAGCCATATCAGAAGAAGTGAAGACAATGCTACGCCTGGGGGTCATCGAAAAATCCCGGAGTGAATGGGCTAGTCCCATTGTCCTAATACCAAAACCCGATGGCTCCTTAAGGTTCTGCAATGACTTCCGGAGATTGAACGAAATATCCAAGTTCGATCTCTACCCCATGCCCCGGGTGGATGAGCTGATTGATAGGCTGGGACAGGCGCGATATTTTACCACGCTCGACCTGACCAAGGGGTACTGGCAGGTGCCACTGACGGAGTCCGCCAAGGAGAAAACCGCTTTTGTTACGCCGGAGGGTCTCTTCCACTATGTTGTCTTGCCTTTTGGGTTACATGGCGCTCCGGCCACGTTCCAGAGGTTGATGGACTTAGTGCTGGAACCCCACCAGGCGTATGCATCAGCGTACCTTGATGACATCATTATTTACAGCCCCGATTGGCAGACCCACTTGGAACAGGTACAAGCGGTGGTGGACGCGCTTCGAACAGCCGGATTGACAGCTAATCCCAAGAAATGTGCGTTGGGACTCACGGAAGCCCGCTACGTGATAGGCCAAGGAGTGATAAAGCCCCAAATTAACAAGGTTGAGGCGATCCAGAAGTGGCCTAGACCCCTGACCACAAAGCAGGTTAGGGCCTTCCTGGGTATCGTGGGGTACTACAGGAGGTTTGTAAGAGATTTCGCGGGACTATCAGCCCCCTTGACGGACCTTCTCAAAGGCAAGAAGTCCGTCATGGTGCGCTGGACTCCGCAGGCCGAGGACTCCTTCCGGGCCCTGAAGGGGGTCCTGTGCGGACAACCCGTTCTGGTCAACCCTGATTTCCGGAAGGAGTTCATAGTACAGACTGACGCCTCTGAGGTCGGCCTGGGGGCAGTGCTGTCTCAGGTGGTTCAGGGGGAGGAACACCCCGTCACCTTCTTGAGTAGGAAGCTCACCCCTCCCGAGCGGAATTATAGCGTAGTGGAGAAGGAGTGCCTGGCGATTAAATGGGCCTTGGAGTCCCTACGCTATTACCTGCTGGGACGGCAGTTTCGCTTGGTGACTGATCACTCTCCGCTGGTCTGGATGAGGTCCGCCAAGGAACGGAATGCCCGGGTTACCCGGTGGTTCCTTTCTCTGCAGAACTTCCGGTTTACGGTTGAACACCGGGCCGGTAGGTTGCAGGTCAACGCCGATGCCTTGTCCCGCGGCCCGTGTTTGATGGCGGGAGTTCAACCCCGCACGCTTGAACTGAGGGGGGGGGTATGTGAGACTGTGACCGGGGTTATCTATGACGGCCGGTATGTCTCGCCCCGGTTGTGCTCACTCCATGATAGAAAGTAAATCCACTCTAGGGTTAATGCTGTTTCCCTACAGGCTGAAGGAAGGGTTAAATGGAAACAGGAACGAGGGGCAGGTGTGCCGGGTGTGAGGGAGTGATCACAACTCCCTGAGTCTCTGCTGGAGAGACATGTATATTGCTGTGGATTTTTGTTTGGACATTAAACACCGTGTGCTGTGAACCTATATGCCTGGATCCCGTGTCTTCTGCTGCGCAGCCGACCGTGCTACCTCACACTGGCCTGATCTCAGAGTTTGCAGGACTGCACCACGAGCGCCGAGTGATTGATTCCCCAGCGACTGCGGTTCAGTTCATAACAGCTGTGGACAGGCCGGGCTGCAATCCGGAGTTCAGGTGAGAGCACCGTAGATCAGCCCGGCATATCTTCAGCTGCCATAAACTGAACTGCAATCACTGGGGAATCAATCACTCGGCACTTGCGGTGCAGTCTAGGCTGTACTCTGGAGCTCAGGTGAGAGCTCTGGAGTGCAATGCAGGTAACTGAATGCAGGCCTGGTATTACAGAAGATTCCTCCAGTAGCCAGTCCGACGCTGTATATATATATATATATATATATATATATATATATATACACAGTTAGGTCCAGAAATATTTGGACAGTGACACAAGTTTTGTTATTTTAGCTGTTTACAAAAACATGTTCAGAAATACAATTATATATAATATGGGCTGAAAGTACACACTCCCAGCTGCAATATGAGAGTTTTCACATCCAAATCGGAGAAAGGGTTTAGGAATCATAGCTCTGTAATGCATAGCCTTCTCTTTTTCAAGGGACCAAAAGTAATTGGACAAGGGACTCTAAGGGCTGCAATTAACTCTGAAGGCGTCTCCCTCGTTAACCTGTAATCAATGAAGTAGTTAAAAGGTCTGGGGTTGATTACAGGTGTGTGGTTTTGCATTTGGAAGCTGTTGCTGTGACCAGACAACATGCGGTCTAAGGAACTCTCAATTGAGGTGAAGCAGAACATCCTGAGGCTGAAAAAAAAAAGAAAAAATCCATCAGAGAGATAGCAGACATGCTTGGAGTAGCAAAATCAACAGTCGGGTACATTCTGAGAAAAAAGGAATTGACTGGTGAGCTTGGGAACTCAAAAAGGCCTGGGCATCCACGGATGACAACAGTGGTGGATGATCGCCGCATACTTTCTTTGGTGAAGAAGAACCCGTTCACAACATCAACTGAAGTCCAGAACACTCTCAGTGAAGTAGGTGTATCTGTCTCTAAGTCAACAGTAAAGAGAAGACTCCATGAAAGTAAATACAAAGGGTTCACATCTAGATGCAAACCATTCATCAATTCCAAAAATAGACAGGCCAGAGTTAAATTTGCTGAAAAACACTTCATGAAGCCAGCTCAGTTCTGGAAAAGTATTCTATGGACAGATGAGACCAAGATCAACCTGTACCAGAATGATGGGAAGAAAAAAGTTTGGAGAAGAAAGGGAACGGCACATGATCCAAGGCACACCACATCCTCTGTAAAACATGGTGGAGGCAACGTGATGGCATGGGCATGCATGGCTTTCAATGGCACTGGGTCACTTGTGTTTATTGATGACATAACAGCAGACAAGAGTAGCCGGATGAATTCTGAAGTGTACAGGGATATACTTTCAGCCCAGATTCAGCCAAATGCCGCAAAGTTGATCGGACGGCGCTTCATAGTACAGATGGACAATGACCACAAGCATACAGCCAAAGCTACCCAGGAGTTCATGAGTGCAAAAAAGTGGAACATTCTGCAATGGCCAAGTCAATCACCAGATCTTAACCCAATTGAGCATGCATTTCACTTGCTCAAATCCAGACTTAAGACGGAAAGACCCACAAACAAGCAAGACCTGAAGGCTGCGGCTGTAAAGGCCTGGCAAAGCATTAAGAAGGAGGAAACCCAGCGTTTGGTGATGTCCATGGGTTCCAGACTTAAGGCAGTGATTGCCTCCAAAGGATTCGCAACAAAATATTGAAAATAAAAATATTTTGTTTGGGTTTGGGTTATTTGTCCAATTACTTTTAACCTCCTAAAATGTGGAGTGTTTGTAAAGAAATGTGTACAATTCCTACAATTTCTATCAGATATTTTTGTTCAAACCTTCAAATTAAACATTACAATCTGCATTTGAATTCTGTTGTAGAGGTTTCAATTCAAATCCAATGTGGTGGCATGCAGAGCCCAACTCGCGAAAATTGTGTCACTGTCCAAATATTTCTGGACCTAACTGTATATATATATATATATATATATATATATATATATATATATATTACACACACACACAGGGCCTTGAGAAAGTATTCATCCCCTTTAAGTTTTTCAACCTTTTTCCACATTTCGGGTTTCAAACATAGAGATAAAAAATTTCAATGTTATAGTGAAGAATCAACAACAAGAGGGACACAATTGTGAAGTTGAACGAAATTTATTGCTTATTTTAAACTAAAAAAGAATAAACGGAAAACTGGGGCGTGCAATATTATTTGGCCCCTTTACTTTCAGGGCAGCAAACTCACTTCAGAAGTTCATTGAGGATCTCGGAATGATGCAATGTTGTCCTAAATGACTGATGATGATAAATATAAGCCACCTGTGTGTAATCAAGTCTCCATATAAATGCACCTGCTCTGTAATAGTCTCAGTGTTCTGTTTAAGGCACAGAGAGCATCATGAAGACCAAAGAACACAACAGGCAGGTCAGTGATACTGTTGTGGAGAAGTATAAAGCCGGATTTGCTTACAAAAAGATTTCCACAACTTTAAACATCCCAAAAAGCACTGTCCCAGCGATCATATTGAAATGGAAGGAGTATCATACCACTGCAAATCTACCAAGACCTAGCTGTCCCTCAAAAATTTCATCTGAAACAAGGAGAAGACTGATCAGAAATTCAGCCAAGAGGCCAATGATCACTATGGATGAACTGCAGAGATCTACAGCTGAGGTGGGAGAGTCTGTCCATGGGACAACAATCAGTTGTACACTGCACAAATCTGGCCTTTATGGAAGAGTGGCAAGCAGAAAGCCATTTCTCAAAGATATCCATAAAAAGTGTTGTTTAAAGTTTGCCACAAGCCACCTGGGAGACACACCAAATGTGGAAGAAGGTGCTCTGGTCAGATGAAACCAAAAGCAAACTATTTGGGCACAATGACAAATGATATGTTTGGCGTAAAAGCAGCACAGCTCATCACCCCGAACACACTATCTCCACTGTCAAACATGGTGGTGGCAGTATCATGGTTTGGGCCTGCTTTTTTTCAGCAGGGACAGGGGAGATGGTTAAAATTGATGGGAAGAAGGATGAAGCCAAATACAGGACCATTCTTGAAGAAAATCTATTGGAGTCTGCAAAAGACTTGAGACTGGGATGAAGATTTGTCTCTCAACAAGACAATGATGCAAAACATAAAGCAAAATCTATAATCGATTCAAAAATAAACGTATCCAGGTGTTAGAATGGCCAAGTCAAAGTCCAGACCTGAATCCAATCGATAATCTGTGGAAAGAGCTGAAAACTGCTGTTCACAAACGCTCTCCATCCAACCTCACTCAGCTCGAGCTGTTTGCAAAGGAAGAATGGGCAAGAATTTCAGTCTCTTGATGTGGAAAACTGATAGACACATACCCTAAGCGACTTGCAGCTGCAATCGCAGCAAAAGGTGGAACTACAAAGTATTACCTTACAGGGGATGAATAATATTGCACGCCCCACTTTTCAGTTACTTATTTTTAAAAAGATTTAAAATAAGGAATACATTCGTTCAACTTCACAATTGTGTCCCACTTGTTGTTGATTCTTCACTATAACATTGAAATTTTTTATCTCTATGTTTGAAACCCGAAATGTGGAAAAAGGTTGAAAAACTTAAAGGGGACGAATACCTTCGCAAGGCACTGTATGTGTGTGTGTGTGTGTATGTATATATACATATATATACACACACACACACAGTATAAAATACACACACACTACAGTTCAAAAGTTTGAGGTCACCCAGACAATTTACAAATTATACTTCTTTTTTTATCAAATGAGTAGCATAATGAATAGAAAGTATAGTCCAGACATTGACTACGTTAGAAATAATGATTTTTACTTGAAATAATAGTTTTCTCCTTAAAACTTTGCTTTCATCAAAGAATGCTCTTTTTGCAGCAATTACAGCTTTGCAGACCTTTGGCATTCTAGCTGTTAATTTGCTGAGGTAATCTGCAGATATTTCACCCCATGCTTTCAGAAACCCCCCCAGAAGTTGGATTGGCTTGATGGGCACTTTTTGCATACCATACGGTCAAGCTGTTTCCACAACAGCTCAATAGGATTGAGATCTGGTGAGTGGGCTGGTCACTCCATTACAGATAGAATACAAGCTGCCTGCTTCTTTCCTAAATAGTTCATGCATAATTTGGAGATGTGCTTTGGGTCGTTGTCCTGTTGTAAAATGAATTGGCTCAATCAAGTGCTGTCCACAGGGTATGGCATGGCGTTGCAAAATGGAGTGATAGCCTTCCTCATTCAAAATCCCTTTTACCTTGTACAAATCTCCCACTTTACCAGCACCAAAGCAACCCCAGGCCATCATATTACCTCCACCATGCTTGACATATGGCGTCAGGCACTCTTCCAGCATCTTTTCAGTTGTTCTGCGTCTCACAAATGTTCTTCTGTGTGATCCAAACACCTCAAACTTCAATTCGTCTGTCCATAACACTTTTTTCCAATCTTCCTCTGTCCATTGTCTGTGTTGTTTTGCACATATTAATCTTTTGCTTTTATTAGCCAGTCTCAGATATGGCTTTTTCTTTGCCACTCTGCCCTGATGGCCAGAATGCCAGAGTTGCCTCTTCACTTTAGACATTGAGACTGGCGTTTTGCGGGTACTATTTAATGAAGCTGCCACTTGAGGACCTGTGAGGCGTCGATTTCTCAAACTACAGGCTCTAATGTACTTGTCTTGTTGCTCAATTGTGCAGCGGGCCTCCCACTTCTGTCTCTACTCTGGTTAGAGCCTGTTTGGGCTCTCCTCTGAAGAGAGTAGTACACACCGTTGTAGGAAATCTTCAGTTTCTTGGCAATTTCTCGCATGGAATATCCCTCATTTCTAGGAACAAGAATAGACTGTCGAGTTTCACATGTAAGTTCTCTTTTTCTGGCCATTTTGAGGCCATGTGCCCACGGGACAAAATTCATATGGATTTTGCTGTGGAAAACCTGCAGATTTTCTAGATTTTCCAGATAAATCCACAGGTTTGTGCAAGTACAGACACTCCCCATGTTATCCTATGGGATTTGGGGAGTGCGATTTCAATGCTCCGGAATTTGCACATGCAGGAAATGCTGCGGATTTCTCGCAGCCGCAAAGAACTGCTTGTCAATTATTCCTGCGGATTGTTTCGTGTGATCTCTATATTTACCTGTCTTGATTGAAGACACCGGAGACTCTTCCTTCGGTGTAGAAGAAGTGGGTGGGGCCTTCACGAGCTGTGGTCATGTAACTGCCTGAGCTCCGGTCATGTGATGGCCGGAGCTCGTCCAGGCCCCGCCCATCTTCTCCAGGAGCCAGCCGGAAACCAAGTTGCTGTGCGATACAGGTAAGTATGAACTCACCGATCACTCCAGCACTTGATCTGCATTGAGGATGCAGTGCCCAAGCCATGGTACTGTATCCTCAATGCAGAATGCCTGCAGCATATCCGCAGGACACTCCGCTGGACTTCCGCACTAAAAACGCAGCACAACTCAGACAAAATTGTGCTGCGGATTTCTGGGAGCTCCTGCGGAATGTCCTGCGGATATATCCGCAGGACACTTTCCCCGTGGGCATATGGCCTGAGAGTTTAATGGAGCCAACAAATGTAATGCTCCAGATTCTTATCTAGGTCAAAAGGAAGTTCAGTTTTCTTGCTTCTCTAATCAGCAAAACTGTTTTCAGCTGTGCTAACATACTTGCACAAGGGTTTTCAAGGGATTTCTAAACATTCATTAGCCTTCTAACACAGTTAGCAAACACAATGTACCATTAGAACACTGAAGTGGTGATTGTTGGAAATGGGCCTCTATACACCTATGTACATATTGCATTAAAAAACAGACGTTTGAAGCTAGAATAGTAATTTACCACATTAACAATGTATAGAGTGTATTTCTGTTTAATATGTTAGCTTCATTGAAAAAAAATGTTCTTTTCTTTCAAAAAATAGGGAAATATCTAAGTGATCGTAAACATTTGAACTGTAGTATATACAGTATATCTACGGTGTATATATATATATATATATATATATATATTATACACAGTATATATATATATAAAATAAACTGAATATAGCACGCTTTTTGCCATTGCACAATAACCATTATTGTTTTATTTTTCCATCATGTAGCGGGACAGGCTCTTCTCTTTTTGCAGGATGGATTGCAGTTTTTACAAATTCTATTTTTTGGCTACTCATAATTTGTTACTATTATTATTTAGTGTTGGGGTGTGGGGATAATTGCAAATTTGCCACTGTTGTAACTATTGCAGAAGCACAGCTGATTATAGTATGTTGATAAAAATCTTCAGTTGGAGTGCTTTTATCTTGTAGAATTAATATTACAATGACATACAAAAATATGAGAGATCTGTATTGAGGAATTTGCCAACATACCACTAACAGTGTGTGCCAACCTTATGAAGACTTACAGAAAATGTTTGACCTCTGTCATTGCCAACAAAGGATATATAATAAAATATTGAGATTAATTTTTGTTATTGACCAAATACTTATTTCCACCATAATTTGCAAACAAATATCTTGCCAAATCAGACAAGGTGATTTTCTGTATTTGTTTTCTCATTTTGTCTCTCATAGTTGTGGTCTACTTATGATGTCAATTACAGGCCTCTCTCATCTTTTTAAGTGGTAGAACTTGCACAGTTGGTGGCTGACAATACTTTTTTCCCCACTGTATGGGTTCTTTTATATGGCTGCATAGCGCTCTGAAAATGAAAATAGCAGAAACACACAAAGCAGGAGAAGGCTGTAAGAAGATAGCAAAGTGTTTTCAAGTTGCCCTTTCCTTAGTTTAAAATATTATTAAATGTCAGGTAACAAGAACAATGGAGATCAAACTAAGGTCTGGAAGAACAGGCAACATTTCTGTGAGAACTGCTCATAGGATTGCTAGAGAGGAAAATCAGAAATCCTGCTTGACTGCAAAAGACCTTCAGGAAGATTTAGCAGACTCTGGAGTTGTGATGCATGTTTCTGCTATTCAGAGACACCTGCACAAATATGGCTTTCATCAAAGAGTAATCAAAAGAAAACCTCTCCTGTGTCCTCAACATAAAATGCAGCATCAGAAGTATGCAAAAGAACATCTAAACAAGCTGGATGCATTTTGGAAATAATTCCTGTGGACCAAAGAAGTTAAAATGGAACTCTTTTGCCACAATGATTGTGTGTGTGTGTCGAAAAAAGGGCACAGAATTTCAGGAAAAGATCTTCCGCCAACTATTAGGCATGAGGTTGGAGCAATCATACTTTGGGGTTGAGATGCCGCCGATTTCAGGGGGATCATTTCACGAGTACAGGAAGAATGAATTCAATTAAATTTCAATAAATTCTTGATGCAAACACAACACAATCTCTAAAACTGAAGTTGGAAAGAGGATGGCGTCTACAAATGGATAATGATCCTAAATACACTTCAGAATCTACAATAGGCTACCTCAAAAGTCACAAGTTGAAGGATTTACAATGGACACATTCCCCTGATTGGAACAGCATTGAAAATCTGTGGTTAGACCTCAGGAGAGCAGTGCATGCAAGACGAGCCAGGAATCTCACAGTACTGGTAGACTTTTCCATGGAAGAATGGTTGAAAATCTCACAAACAAGGATTGAAAGACTCTTGGCTTGTGATATTTGCTAAAGGGGGTGTTACTAGGTACTAATTTATGCAGGGTGCCCAAACTTTTGCATCAGCCCATTTTACTTTTTTGCTCATTTAAATATGTAAAAGGTGATAATATTTTTTGGGGGTAAAATACATTGGTGGATTTGCTGAGAAAAGGGTGCTTTACAACGCTGCGACATCGCTAGCGAGAGCTAGCGATATCATGCGCGATAGCACCCGCCCCCATCGTTTGTGCGACATTTGGTGATCGCTGCTGTAGCGAACATTATCGCTACAGCAGCGTCACACGCACATACCTTTTCAGCGACATCGCTGTGACCGCCGAACAATCCCTCCTTCAAGGGGGGGTGCGTTCGGCGTCATAGCGATGTCACTGCGGCGTCACTAAGCAGCCGCCCAATAGCAGAGGAGGGGCTGAGATTAGTGGCCGGAACATGCCGCCCACCTTCTTCCTTCCTCATTGCTGGTGGACGCAGGTAAGGAGATGGTCGTCGTTCCTGCGACGTCACACATAGCGATGTGTGACGCCGCAGGAACGAGGAAGAACCAGCGGCATGCACCACCTACGATATTATGTAAAGGAGCGACTCGTGGACGATCAACGATTTTTGGCGTTTTTGCGATCGTTGCTCATCACTTCTTGGTGTCACACGCTGTGATGTCGCTAACGGCGCCGGATGTGCGTCACTAACGACGTGACCCCGACAATATATAGTTAGCGATGTCGCAGCGTGTAAAGCACCCTTTAGAAGTTGGTTATACTTAAAAACGCATAGAATTAATACATCTTGCATTATACCTCTCCTGGATGTGTGTCGTATCTTCAGCAGCGCACTAATAGTTCCACATTAACAGTGTTCCTCAGTAGATTTTTAACTTACACTTTATGCATTTTAGTGATCATTTTATTTTCAACTTGCTTAAGTGTTCACATTAACAGAAATTTTGACCAGGGATGCCCAAACTTTTGCATGTCACTGTATAAAGTATATCTTCTTGCAAATACATTTCAAAATCTTCTATATAGTATGAGAAATGTATATTAATGGGGTTTTCAGGTTTCAGAAGACCTTTTTCCCACCATTGCAATTTATTTTAAAAAAACTGTGTTTTACTCTCTTTCCCTGGTTCTGTCTGTTAATATCTGAAACACTGACATTATATAGACTGCACTGCTGCCAATCAGTGATCTGAGGACAGTAGTTCACAGCACAAGCCGTCAGGGGAAATGAGCTCAATGATTGGCTGCAACAAAGCGCACATGACATCAGCGCTGCAACGCTGGTAACAGCAGTGGAGACTCAAGGGTACTCTTACAAAGGGTAAGTAAAGTATCACCCCACCCACTTCTCAAGCAATCCTCTACTCTAGAACTGAAAATTGAATATACATTCCAATTATATCTTCATTTGGTGACCTACATTTGCCTCTCTCTCATCAACCTTTGCTTACAACTATGTTCTATTTCTCCTTCTTCCAAGATGTCCACCCTACTTGTACGGCACATGTCAGTAACAGATGAATGGAAAGGGCTCAGGAGCTTAGTCCACTCCACTCCCAGCAGATAATGGCTGTGTTATTCATCCATAATCTGCCCCTAATAGCCAAAGGACTGATAACCTGTTGAATACCCGTCATTCTCTCACAGCGGCATTTACAGTTGCCTGGGGCACAGTGTTCTAACTGCCCATCATCTCTCCCACCCATGCAACGGCATCTGTAGATCCCTTTGCTGAAGACCTACTATAGACCCCTGTGCCTGTCATGATAGTACCCCTGTGAAAGCCAGCCTGTGGCTGGTGTTCATAGAAGACTGTGATTTATGATATGTATATAGAACAAGTTATCGGACAAATTCAGGTTCAAGTCCCGTGAGAGGTTGATAAAATAAAGTAAAAAAAAACTGTTTTAAAATAATTGACTCAAAAATGGAAAAAAAACCTTAAGCATATGAATTGTATCCATTTCCCCCATTTAATATAAAGATCTTAAAAAATAAACAAAAATATATATGTCATATCACCATGTCCCTAAGAGTATGAGCTATTAAAAATATAAAATAAAAATAGTGATGGGTGAATACTGAAATGTTTACAAAGCTACATATTCCAATGGTCAGTTTTCTCCTAAGGTTACACAATATCAATACATTATAAATGGATAGTAAATTGCATTTCTAAATTCTTGTTTTATCCCTTTCCCTTCTAGAAGACAGCAGTGCTGGGCCATCCCTCCCCGGCAGCACAATCTCTGACAACATCAAGAGATTACATTTTCATCATGTGCTTGGTCGGGGAAGTTTTGGAAAGGTAGGAACCTTACGAATTCCCATTGTATTTTGTTTGCAATAAAATATTCATAAAAATTATAAATGACGAGGAGCATAACACTGTAAATAACCATAGTAGACCAGGAATAAGGTTTTTTGACATGGGATCAGACTGACCCACCAGATAACCAGAAGATTCTCCTGTGCAACTTGTCCTGTCCTTCAAGGGCATACCATCCACAGCAACAGACCACATGAAAGGGAGGAATCGAACATCAAATGGCACAATGCCTCCTGTGAACTGCATCTGAAATTCAATGGTATCTTCATCCTAAGGATTCAGAAAACATTGAACACCATGGTAAAGAAAGGAAGAAGGAAAGAAGTGATAACTCCATTCTCCACCACTCAGCCTGTGCATCTGAGGCTTAATGCAGAAGGTGTGATGATGTTACTAGATCAAACCTATTGCCTGTTGTCTCAAACTACATGCATGGCATGTGGAAGAAGATGCTCTCGTCAGATGAGAAGGGAGTAGAACCTTTTTAACTAAATGCAAAGCTATATGGGTGGCAGAAAACTAACACTGCACATCATCCTGAAAATACCATGCACACCAACAAACACCGCGGTGGCAAAATCATGCTGCGGAGATGCTTTTTTCAGCAAGGACTGGGAAGAAGAAATGAAGCAATACATTGTCATGCTTTTGATAGGGAAATATGGAGTACGATGACACAGACAACACAACACAACACAAGGGGTACCCTTGGGACACTTTAACAATGGTGGGCCCTAGTGCTAGTGAGAGGGAAGATGTTTCCCTCCTCCACTTACCTGCAACTGTACTCTGAACTCATAGCTAGTCCCTATAAAGGTTCCTCATCTGTTGCCGAGCAGGAACCTAAATCCTTGAGTGACCCTACAATAGTCCTGGCTAGTGAGTGGCCAGGTAAGGGACGCTAACCCACCGCTGCATTAAAACAACACAGAAGGGAAAGAAAGATAGACAGGCGCAAACACACCAACAGACTGCTGAAGTTAGCACCAAGACTGCAGCCTACACAGCAATTTGCAGAGAGGGATCCATCAGCTCCTTGCAACTCCAGGTCAAGCATCCAAATGGGAATAAATAACCAGCAACCTCTACTGGGTGCAGAGGGTATATATAGGGACCGGGAGTGATCCAAATCGAAAAAAACAGGGATGGAAATGAGAATACTTGCTTGCAAGGAATGCAGAAATTAACCCTCTCCTTCCCAAAGGAAAGGAAATTACATTTAATTACAGGAGCGAGCATAGCAATGACTTTCTAGCCCTGAATCTGTCCACAGTCTCAAATGCAAAGAGACAGCCGTGACATACATACAGGGCAATCCTGAAGGAAATCCTATGCAGTTTGTGTCATGAGTGGTGCTTTAAGTTTGTAGGTATAACAAGACAAAATGTGGAAATATTTACCAGGTTTGAATACTTTGTCAAGGTATTGGATATAAATACACATAAATTTGTAGAATTTTTTTGCTATTTTTTTTGTAATTGGAACTTTAAAATATCGGGTTCATTTACGGGGCAAGGTGAAGTTTTTATTGGTGCCGGGGTTATTTCTCACTGCCATGATTATATCTGGTCGGTCTCCTATATAACGCATAGAAGGAAACTGCATAAATATCAATTCATAATAAAAGCAATTCAACTGGTGTCATTTTCCTGCTCCCTCCACAACTGTTTCATGAAGACCACTGAGTAATGACCATTGCTTTTTAGGTGGTGCTGGCGGAAGACAGACATACCCGCCAGCAATTTGCTGTAAAAGTCATCACAAAGAGGAACCTGCTTGCTGAAGGAGAGGAGCGCGCTATGGTGGAGCGGCGTGTATTACAGCTCGCATCTGGCAGCCCCTTCCTTCTTCATGGCTCATTCGCTTTTCAGACCAAGGTAAAATTGTGACCAGTTCATTCTTAGATACTCCATAATGTACACGCATATATATGTACAGTGCATATACACATTCATATATATGCTATTTGTTCCCATTTCAGCATTGATAATGTCTTAATATCCTGCTCCTTGTATATGTAGCTGTCACTTACTTTGGGAACATGGGACAAACCCTGGGAACCAGGAAAAGTGACAAGAAATGTGAGACTGACGGTCACATTTTGGGGTTTTCTCCATTGAAGTCTATGGAAAATATTGGAGTGATCCAACTGGCTCCCAAAATCTGAAGGCATTTGTCCATCCCGGCACTATGGATGTCATTCTTAATAAGTACATCACAATGGTGAGAAATGCAGATGTCAAAATGATAATGTACATTTATCCCAGCATGCTCTACATATGGAGATATATCTTCTATATAAGTATACTAAAGCCCACTTTACACGTTGCAATTAGTTGTACAATCGCATTTGCGATGTGACACGCCCAGGTTGCATACGGGATCTATGAGATTTCACGTTGGTCGTTCATTTGCTGTCACACGAGCGTTAGTAGTCTATGTTAAATTGGTCAATTGTGTGTGCGATCCTTTAGATCATGTGTTCTGTGACGTATGCATTGAGCACCTTTTTTTTTTTTTTAATTTATTGACTTGCCAAGCGTGTGTAATGCGTGTGTAATGTGGGATGCGTTTTTACTATGTCATCTGCCATTCAGCTCTGCTACATGGCCGCTAACAGCAGACACAGACAGCCATGTAGCAGAGCTGAATGGCAGAAGACAGCAGACACAGACAGAGCCGCACTGTCAGAATGAACTCGGGTGAACTTCACCCGACTTCATTGTGATGCTGCGGCTCTGTCTGTGTCGCGTCCTGATTAGCGGTCATCTGTGAAGACTCACCGGTGACCGCTAATCTCCTGAGTAACTGAAGTTACCAGCCCTCTCTCATATACTCACCAATCCCCGATCCCCGGCGCTGCACGGCTTTCTCACTGCTCCGGCGGCTTTTACTGTTTTGAAAAAGCCGGCCGCCCATTAAACAATTTCGTATTCCCTGCTTTCCCCGCCCACCGGCGCCTATGATTGGTTACAGTGAGACACGCCCCCACTCTGAGTGACAGGTGTCACACTACACCCAATCACAGCAGCCGGTGGGCGTGTCTATACTGTGTAGTGAAATAAATAATTAAATAATTAAAAAAAACGGCGTGCGGTTCCCCCCATTTTTAAAACCAGCCAGATAAAGCCATACGGCTGAAGGCTGGTATTCTCAGGATGGGGAGCTCCACGTTATGGGGAGCCCCCCACCCTAACAATATCAGCCAACAGCCGCCCAGAATTGCCGCATACATTAGATGCGACAGTTCTGGGACTGTACCCGGCTCTTCCCGATTTACCCTGGTGCGTTGGCAAATCGGGGTAATAAGGAGTTATTGGCAGCCCATAGCTGCCAATAAGTCCTAGATTAATCATGTCAGGCGTCTATGAGACACCCTCCATGATTAATCTGTAAATTACAGTAAATAAACACACACCCGAAAAAATCCTTTATTAGAAATAAAAACACACACATATACCCTGGTTCACCACTTTAATCAGCCCCAAAAAGCCCTCCTTGTCCGGCGTAATCCAGGATGATCCAGCGTCGCTTCCACCGCAGCTGCATGGAGGTGACCGGAGCCGCAGCAGACACAGCCGCTCCGGTCACCTCCATGCAGCAAATGAACACAGCCGCGCGATCAGCTGCTGTCACTGAGGTTACCCGCGGCCAACGGTGGATGCAGCGGTGGCCGCGGGTAACCTCAGTGACAGCAGCTGATCGCGCGGCTGTGTTCATTTGCTGCATGGAGGTGACCGGAGCGGCTGTGTCTGCTGCGGCTCCGGTCACCTCCATGCAGCTGCGGTGGAAGCGACGCTGGATCATCCTGGATTACGCCGGACAAGGAGGGCTTTTTGGGGCTGATTAAAGTGGTGAACCAGGGTATATGTGTGTGTTTTTATTTCTAATAAAGGATTTTTTCGGGTGTGTGTTTATTTACTGTAATTTACAGATTAATCATGGAGGGTGTCTCATAGACGCCTGACATGATTAATCTAGGACTTATTGGCAGCTATGGGCTGCCAATAACTCCTTATTACCCCGATTTGCCAACGCACCAGGGTAAATCGGGAAGAGCCGGGTACAGTCCCAGAACTGTCGCATCTAATGTATGCGGCAATTCTGGGCGGCTGTTGGCTGATATTGTTAGGGTGGGGGGCTCCCCATAACGTGGAGCTCCCCATCCTGAGAATACCAGCCTTCAGCCGTATGGCTTTATCTGGCTGGTTTTAAAAATGGGGGGAACCGCACGCCGTTTTTTTTAATTATTTAATTATTTATTTCACTACACAGTATAGACACGCCCACCGGCTGCTGTGATTGGGTGCAGTGTGACACCTGTCACTCAGAGTGGGGGCTTGTCTCACTGTAACCAATCATAGGCGCTGGTGGGCGGGGAAAGCAGGGAATAGGAGATTGTTTAATGGGCGGCCGGCTTTTTCAAAACAGTAAAAGCCGCCGGAGCAGTGTGAATGCCGTGCAGCGCCAGGGATCGGGGATCGGTGAGTATATGAGAGAGGGGGATAGACTGACTTGGACAGAGAGTGAGGGACAGAGATAGTGACGAACTGACAGAGATTAGTGCATGACAGACATTGTGAGGCGCTTCAGAACGCAGCTTTTCAGCTGCGCTCTGAAGCAGACCTTTTTTACGCTGCGGTGCAGAGCGCACACCTGCGCACATAGCATCAGACAACAAAATCGTATGAGGGATGTCACACGTTACAATTGACTAGGTTCTTGCAACAAAACGCTCAATTCTAGAGAATGATACGATGTGTTTGCGATCAACGGTTTTGCGTTCAATCCTGATCGCATGTAGCTGTCACACGCAGATACGTCACAAACGATGCCGGATGTGCGTCACTTACAACTTGACCCCAACGACGGATTGTGAGATATATTGAAGCGTGTGTAGCGGGCTTAAGAATAACCAAGAAACACATAGTAAAAAGAATAAAGTGTCATTATTGCTATTATTATGTAACTATATCATCGTGAGTAAGCAGCATAGTGATCGTTCATCCAAACTATGGGATGTAAGAAAAATCCAAATGCCACTATCTCCATAAAGCCTATTAAATGCAGAAGAAATAACTGATTGAGGGTTAGTAAATGTCTGGAGGCTACAATGACTTTATCATACTCCTGATTTCTACGTCTTGTCTGACAGGAGCTCGTGCTGCTTGGGATGGAGTATGTCACCTGTGGCGAACTTGACCATCTCCTGATGAGGAAGGGGTGTCTGGACATCCCCAGTGCACGGTACAGTAGTCACAGGCTAAGCAATACAGCTATGTATTCTCTAAATGAGACTGACGAGACTGATTAGATTGTAAGCTCTCCTGTTCAGGTACATTCATATTTTCCATTCACAGGGATGGTATTAGTAACACACTTGGGAAAATATGGCTCCTTTTTCCCAAAAAACTAACACCACCCCTGTGTACAGGATGTTTGTGGTACCGCCCCTCATCCTCAGTCCCTTTAGTGATGTGGCTTTATATTTTATAGAAAGCCGCCATGCTAAAAATATATATAAATATCTGAATTGAAAAGGCCTAATTATAAAATCCTGAAAAGTTCTGCCTGTCTAGACTATTGAGCAGCATCGATTTCTGAGCTTTTCATCCACTAAATATTATTCTCTCCTTTTTTCTTTTTGCCAGATTCTACGCCGCAGAACTTGTGTGTGGAATCCAACATCTGCATTCTAAGGGCGTCATCCACCGGTAAATAGAAATACATCTAATTCTCCCAACCCCAGTGATGGCTATAATTGTATACAGCATTAACCACTGATTATAGAGTGAAGACTAATAGAAGTCAATGTTTCTTCTTCTTCACAGAGATCTCAAGCCTTCAAACATCTTGGTGGCTGCCACGGGCCATATAAAGATTGCCGACTTCGGTCTGGCACTTCTGAACATCTATGGAGACCGGACAGCCACCGAATACGCTGGAACACCAGGCTTCATTGCTCCTGAGATGCTGGCTGCGGAGGAGTACAATGCTGGAGTGGACTGGTATGCATTTGGCATCATATTGAACATCATGATTACCAGTCGGTCCAAATACCATCGAGGACTATTCAATGCTTCCAGCAAGGAGGCGAAGAACCTCATTAAAAAGGTCAGTCCATGACATAAGTTATATTACTGCTATGTTATTTGTGTGATTAAATGTGATGTTAATGGTAATTTATAATAATATCCAACTCCGTGGGTGGAAGGCAAATAAATGTCCCAATGTCTTGATAGGTCAAGTTTTTAACAATGTTACACACCCTATAGCAGGGGTGGGGAACCTCCGGCCCGCGGGCCGCATGCGGCCCGCCATGACCTTTTATGTGGCCCCCGGGCAGATTCCCGGGGGAGGCAGTGCTCGTGCTGTCACCGCGGTTTGCTGCCGCCGGCCCTTTAAATCCACACATTGCTGTTTGTGCTGCAATGTGTTCTCCCGTCGGCCAGTGCCAATTGTGGGCGGGTCCACAGTAGCCTCACAGCTTCTAGCCTTGTGTGTCCGCCCCCTTCCCTCCGGAGATCAGTGCCTGCCTTCTCCTTCTGATGCAGTCAGTGTGTCCGGCTCCTGCACTCCGGTGATGTGAGTGCAATGCTGCTGTGAGTCCAGCGCCGACCCTCTGCTGCTATGTGCCCTGCCCAATGCTTTGTGCCTCCCCACACCAGTTCTGTAAACCCTCTCCCCCAGAGTTGCATGAAACTCAGCGCAGTGTGGCCCCCAATGTCCTGTGTGCACCCCTCCCCCAGTCCTGTGTGCAGCCCCCCAATGTCCTGTGTGCAGCCCATCACCCAGTAGTCCTGTTTGCACCCCCCCAATCCTGTGTGTACCCCTCCCCCAGTCCTGTGTGCACCCCCCAGTCCTGTGTGCACCCCCCAGTCCTGTGTGCATCCCCCAGTCCTGTGTGCACCCCCCCAGTCCTGTGTGCACCCCCCCAGTCCTGTGTGCACCCCCCCAGTCCTGTGTGCACCCCCCCAGTCCTGTGTGCACCCCCCAGTCCTGTGTGCACTCCCCCCAGTCCTGTGTGCACCCCCCCAGTCCTGTGTGCACCCCCCCCGTCCTGTGTGCACCCCCCCCAGTCCTGTGTGCACCCCCCCCAGTCCTGTGTGCACCCCCCCCAGTCCTGTGTGCACCCCCCCCAGTCCTGTGTGCACCCCCCCAGTCCTGTGTGCACCCCCCCAGTCCTGTGTGCTGTGTGCACCCCCCCAGTCCTGTGTGCTGTGTGCACCCCCCCCAGTCCTGTGTGCACCCCCCCCAGTCCTGTGTGCACCCCCCCAGTCCTGTGTGCACCCCCCCAGTCCTGTGTGCACCCGCCCCCAGTCCTGTGTGCACCCCCCCCCAGTCCTGTGTGCACCCCCCCCCAGTCCTGTGTGCACCCCCCAGTCCTGTGTGCACCCCCCCCCAGTCCTGTGTGCACCCCCCCCCAGTCCTGTGTGCACCCCCCCAGTCCTGTGTGCACCCCCCCAGTCCTGTGTGAACCCCCCAGTCCTGTGTGAACCCCCCCAGTCCTGTGTGCACCCCCCCCAGTCCTGTGTGCACCCCCCCCAGTCCTGTGTGCACCCCCCCCAGTCCTGTGTGCACCCCCCCCAGTCCTGTGTGCACGCCCCCCAGTCCTGTGTGCATCCCCCCCAGTCCTGTGTGCATCCCCCCCAGTCCTGTGTGCATCCCCCCCAGTCCTGTGTGCATCCCCCCCAGTCCTGTGTGCATCCCCCCCAGTCCTGTGTGCACCCCCCCAGTCCTGTGTGCACCCCCCCAGTCCTGTGTGCTGTGTGCACCCCCCCAGTCCTGTGTGCACCCCCCCCGTCCTGTGTGCACCCCCCCGTCCTGTGTGCACCCCCCCGTCCTGTGTGCATCCCCCCCAGTCCTGTGTGCATCCCCCCCAGTCCTGTGTGCACCCCCCCCAGTCCTGTGTGCTGTGTGCACCCCCCCAGTCCTGTGTGCACCCCCCCGTCCTGTGTGCACCCCCCCCGTCCTGTGTGCACCCCCCCCGTCCTGTGTGCACCCCCCCGTCCTGTGTGCACCCCCCCCCGTCCTGTGAGCACCCCCCCCGTCCTGTGTGCACCCCCCTGTCCTGTGTGCACCCCCCTGTCCTGTGTGCAGCCCACCCAGTCCTGTGTGCAGCCCCCCCAGTCGTGTGTGCAGCCCCCCCAGTCGTGTGTGGAGCCCCCCCAGTCGTGTGTGCAGCCCCCCCAGTCGTGTGTGCAGCCCCCCCAGTCGTGTGTGCAGCCCCCCCAGTCATGTGTGCAGCCCCCCCAGTCGTGTGTGCAGCCCCCCCAGTCGTGTGTGCAGCCCCCCCAGTCGTGTGTGCAGCCCCCCCAGTCGTGTGTGCAGCCCCCCCAGTCGTGTGTGCATCCCCCCCAGTGATGTCTGTGCATCCCCCCCAGTGATGTCTGTGCCTCCCCCCCAGTGATGTCTGTGCCTCCCCCCAGTGATGTCTGTGCCTCCCCCCCCAGTGATGTCTGTGCCTCCCCCCCCAGTGATGTCTGTGCCTCCCCCCCCAGTGATGTCTGTGCCTCCCCCCCAGTGATGTCTGTGCCTCCCCCCCAGTGATGTCTGTGCCTCCCCCCCAGTGATGTCTGTGCCTCCCCCCCAGTGATGTCTGTGCCTCCCCCCCAGTGATGTCTGTGCCTCCCCCCCAGTGATGTCTGTGCCTCCCCCCCAGTGATGTCTGTGCCTCCCCCCCAGTGATGTCTGTGCCTCCCCCACAGTGATGTCTGTGCCTCCCCCACAGTGATGTCTGTGCCTCCCCCACAGTGATGTCTGTGCCTCCCCCCACAGTGATGTCTGTGCCTCCCCCCACAGTGATGTCTGTGCCTCCCCCCACAGTGATGTCTGTGCCTCCCCCACAGTGATGTCTGTGCCTCCCCCACAGTGATGTCTGTGCCTCCCCCACAGTGATGTCTGTGCCTCCCCCACAGTGATGTCTGTGCCTCCCCCACAGTGATGTCTGTGCCTCCCCCACAGTGATGTCTGTGCCTCCCCCACAGTGATGTCTGTGCCTCCCCCACAGTGATGTCTGTGCCTCCCCCACAGTGATGTCTGTGCCTCCCCCACAGTGATGTCTGTGCCTCCCCACAGTGATGTCTGTGCCTCCCCACAGTGATGTCTGTGCCTCCCCACAGTGATGTCTGTGCCTCCCCACAGTGATGTCTGTGCCTCCCCACAGTGATGTCTGTGCCCCCAGCCCCTCCAGTGGTGTCTGTGCCCCCAGCCCCTCCAGTGGTGTCTGTGCCCCCAGCCCCTCCAGTGGTGTCTGTGCCCCCAGCCCCGCGTGTGGTGTCTGTGCCCCAAGCCCCGCGTGTGGTGTCTGTGCCCCCAGCCCCGCGTGTGGTGTCTGTGCCCCCAGCCCCGCGTGTGGTGTCTGTGCCCCCAGCCCCATGCCCCCAGTTAATTAATTGCTTCACCCAATATAGCAGGGTCATTTAAACATTGATAATTTTGTGCGGCCCCCGAAGGTTGGTAGAAATTTCCAAATGGCCCCCGACAGAAAAAAGGTTCCCCACCCCTGCCCTATAGGGACATCATAATGGTATATATTAATATTCAAATATATCTGTAAAACAATGTTGTAATCTTGATTTATATTAAAAAAATATAAATTAAACTGTTATATAATTTTTTTTCCCTATTTTGTAGCTCCTCCGGGAAGATCCTGCCAAGCGCCTTGGAGTCAATGGTAACATCAGAGCCCATAGGTTTTTCCAGTGTATTGACTGGGACTCGGTGGAATCCCTTAGAATGTGTCCACCACACATTCCTGTGCCAGTAAGTATTAGAGGAGATATTGTATACACACTCATTTATAACATCACATAGCTTTAACCTTTATTCCCAGTTACACAATGTTACTGATGCGAGCTTTCGGACAGTGCTGAGATTAGTCTTATACCTCTAATATTCCCTTAATGACAGTAATGAATCTGTGGTCAGATCTGTCATTGTACAGATCAGAAGGCCCCCATAAATATTAAATGATCGGCAGATCCTGTCAAAATCAGCGGGTGTCATTGACATTTATATAATATGTAGGAGCCTTTAGTTTTCCTGAATTTTATTTTTGACTGTTCTCATGTAATCACCTTCTTCTGCTTTTTTTACCTTACAGCCAAGAAACATCCAGCGCGGCTCCAGACCATTCAATCTACAACTCCTAGAAGCAGCAGAGGCTAACAACTCAGCCCTCTCAGCAGACCACCAGGCCTTATTCACGGGGTTTTCATTTACCAACATCAGCTGGTAAACCCCAAACCATCCACTAGCTCTTTAAATACCATCAGAGCAAGCTGTCTTCCTAAGCCTCAAGAAGAACATCAAGAAAAGGAAGATCAGGACAGATAAGCAGGACCTGGACAAGCCGGAAGAAACAAGAATCCAAGAGCAAAGCCAGGATCAGGACCCCAGCAGAACACCGAAGATTTCCCTGTTCACAAGGATGACCACAAGGATGGATGAGGTAAGGAGGTAAGTGCCCAGTAGGGAGTTTTACGTGGCATTATGATGTGCCTGGGAATACCATGCACACTATATGCCCCTGACTATCACAGCCTTATGATACTATATGTATATTGTTATACTATATATATACTACATAAGAGAGGAGAACATTCTAGTTATTCTTACCGGTGACTACCGGTGACTATAATTACACTTTCCCCCTCCTCCATAACAACTCCTTGAGCTGTAATGGGCGATGGGGAAATAAGGTGAGAGATGGCTGGCTATTAAGGGGTGGAGGAGGCCAGTTTGGGGGGGGGGGTTATAATTTTCATATCATAGCATTTTAAAGCTATATTGCTTTTCTATGAAGAATAATTGTATTTACCGGTGACTACCGGTGACTATAATTACACTTTCCCCCTCCTCCATAACAACTCATTGAGCTGTCCTGGGTGATGGGGAAATAAGGTGAGAAATGGCTGGCTATTAAGGGGTGGAGGAGGCCAGTTTTGGGGGGAGGGGGGTTATAATTTTCACATCATAGCATTCTAAAGCTATTTTGCTTTGCTATATAGAATAATTATATTTACCGGTGACTATAATTACACTTTCCCCCTTCTCCACAACAACTCATTGAGCTGTCCTGGGTGATGGGGAAATACAGCGAGAGATGGCTGGCAATTAAGGGGTGTAGGAGGCAAGGTTTTGGTTTTTTATAATTTTTAAATCATAGGATTTTAAAACTATATTGATTTGCTATGTAAAATAATTATATTTACTGGTGACTACCAGTGACTATAATTACCCTTTCCCCCTCCTCCATAACAACTGAATGAGCTGTCTTGGGCAACGGGGAAATAATGTGTGTGATGGCTGCTATTAAGGGGTAGAGGACGCCAGGTTTTGTTGTTTTTTTTTATAATTTTTAAATCATAGCATTTTAAAGCTATATTGTTTTTCTATGTAAAATAATTATATTTACTGGTGACTACCAGTGACTATAATTACCATTTCCCCCCTACTCCATAACAACTCCAATAATAACCAGTGTCACTGATGACGCTTGGTTTCAGAGGCAGAGGCAGAGGCTGAGGCAGAGGCTGCAATAGTGATGACGATTCATTTGAGTATCTCAGCATGCACTGGGATTTTCAAACGAAGTGTCATCAAAAAGGAAGTAGGTAAAAAATAGCAAAGCAATTAGTGTATTTAGGGAACGGTAGGGAATTTTTAATATCAGTATATTAGAAAAAAGACTAGATTATGCCACTAAATAGGAATTTAGAATGAAAATGACTTTTCCTTCACACCACACCTTTAACTTTTAGGAGATATCTTGTTCTAAGTCCATTAATTCTGAGCAGAATGGTGTAACAATGTAACAATCTAATACCCACATAAATTGCTCAAAAGACCTCTTACCAGTGTACGGCTCAGAAGACAGAACTATGACTTTCTACTGCATCTACTCTGCTTTGTGTGCTCTCCTGCACTTTTCTAGGAAGTCTTTTTAGCGATTGGTGGTGGACTCAGAACTGAGTCCCCCACAGATCTGCTCAAAATAAATAACCATAAAATTTATGAAATAATTTATCAAACATTTAATTACTCTTTAAGGTGCATTTACACTACAGCCAATTATCAGTGTAACTAAACAAGCTGTCAATCACCAGATGTAGGAGCAAAACACTTCTTCGTATGGTGAAAGATTTGTTTGTTTCATTCCACATGTGTTAATTCATAGTTTTGATGCCCTCAATGTGAATCTACAATTTTCAGTCATGAAAATAAAGAAAACTCTTTGAATGAGAAGGTGTGTCCAAACGTTTGAGCTATACTGATACAGTTTTATTATATATATATATATATATATTATATATATATATAACAATGAAATCACCAAAATTACAGCTTGAAAGATTAATAAACTTCCACCATGATACACAATAAAGCCTACAATGCTGAACAGTGACAGTAAATTTACTATGAGAACACCCCAAACCCTGTGTTTTTCTACTTCCTTTGGCTCTATCTTCAGGTAGAGCCATGTGTGCCTAGTGCTATTCTGTCTTACAAACTACACATTTGTCACAGTATCTATGGTTACTATGGTGTGCAGTTTGGGTTTTAATTTCAGCCTTTCATTGCTAATTGGGGAGTATGGCACGGTTTACCTACCTGATCCAGCTAGGGTTTGGTGTGCTCTCATACTACATTTACTGTCACTGTTTAGCACTGTAGGTATTTTCCATTTTCTATTGGTTATCATGGTGGAAGTTTACAAAATTTTCCGGCTGTTATTTTGGTGATGTCACTGTTGTATATAATTATATATATATATATATATATATATATATGTATGTATATATGTATATATATATATATATATATATATATGTATATATATATATATATATATACTAGCTGTAGGCCCTCTGGCGTTGCCTGGGATAGTAACTGTCTCTCTCCCAGTCTCTGTCTGTGTGTCGCTGTCTGTCTGTCTTGCTGTCTGTCTCTTTCCTTGTCTGTCTGTTTCTCTCTGTCTGTATTTGCATCAGTCTGTCAATCCCTGTACTGTAACTGTCTGTCTCTCTCTGTCTTTTTGCCCGGCTGTCTTTTTGCCCGGCTGTCTTTTTGCCCAGCTGTCTCTTTGCCCGGCTGTCTCTTTGCCCGGCTGTCTCTTTGCCCGGCTGTCTGTTTCTAGGTCTGTCTGTTTCTAGGTCTGTCTCTTTCCTGGTCTGTCTCTTTCCTGGTCTGTCTCTTTGCCAGGCTGTCTCTTTCCAGGGCTGTCTCTTTGGGCATTTGTCTCTTTGCCAGGCTGTCTCTTTGCCCGGCTGTCTCATTGCCCGGCTGTCTCATTGCCCGGCTGTCTCATTGCCCGGCTGCCTCTTTTCAGGGCTGTCTCTTTGCCGGTCTGTCTCTTTGCCCGTCTGTCTCTTTTCCCCGTCTGTCTCTTTCCCCGGCTGTCTCTTTCCTCGGCTGTCTCTTTCCATTCCAGGGCTGTCTCTTTCCAGGGCTTTCTCTTTCAAGGGCTGTCTCTTTCCAGAGCTGTCTCTTTCCTCATCTGTCTCTTTGCCGGGCTGTCTCTTTGCCGGGCTGTCTCTTTCAAGGGCTGTCTCTTTTCAGGGCTGTCTCTTTGCCCATCTGTCTCTTTGCCCGATCTGTCTCTTTGTCCAATCTGTCTCTTTGTCCAATCTGTCTCTTTGCCCGGTCTGTCTCTTTGCCCGATCTGTCTCTTTGCCCGGTCTGTCTCTTTGCCCGGTCTGTCTCTTTGCCCGGTCTGTCTCTTTGCCCGGTCTGTCTCTTTGCCCGGTCTGTCTCTTTGCCCGGTCTGTCTCTTTCCTGGTCTGTCTCTTTCCTGGTCTGTCTCTTTCCAGGTCTATATCTTTGGGCATTTGTGTCTTTTCCCAGCTGTCTCTTTGCCCGGCTGTCTCTTTGCCCGGCTGTCTCTTTGCCCGGTCTGTCTCTTTGCCCGGTCTGTCTCTTTGCCCGGTCTGTCTCTTTGCCCGGTCTGACTTTTTCCCGGTCTGACTCTTTCCCGGTCTGTCTCTTTCCCGGTGTGTCTCTTTCCAGGTCTGTCTCTTTCCAGGGCTGTCTCTTTCCAGGTCTATATCTTTGGGCATTTGTGTCTTTGCCCAGCTGTCTCTTTGCCCGGCTGTCTCTTTGCCCGGCTGTCTCTTTGCCCGGCTGTCTCTTTGCCCGGTCTGTCTCTTTGCCCGGTCTGTCTCTTTGCCCGGTCTGTCTCTTTGCCCAGTCTGACTTTTTCCTGGTCTGACTCTTTCCCGGTCTGTCTCTTTCCCAGTGTGTCTCTTTCCAGGTCTGTCTCTTTCCAGGGCTGTCTCTTTCCAGGTCTATATCTTTGGGCATTTGTGTCTTTGCCCGGCTGTCTCTTTGCCCAGCTGTCTCTTTGCCCGGCTGTCTCTTTGCCCGGCTGTCTCTTTGCCTGGCTGTCTCTTTGCCCGGTCTGTCTCTTTGCCCGGTCTGACTTTTTCCCGGTCTGACTCTTTCCCGGTCTGTCTCTTTCCCGGTGTGTCTCTTTCCAGGTCTGTCTCTTTCCAGGGCTGTCTCTTTCCAGGTCTATATCTTTGGGCATTTGTGTCTTTGCCCAGCTGTCTCTTTGCCCGGCTGTCTCTTTGCCCGGCTGTCTCTTTGCCCGGTCTGTCTCTTTGCCCGGTCCGTCTCTTTGCCCGGTCTGTCTCTTTGCCCGGTCTGTCTCTTTGCCCGGTCTGACTTTTTCCCGGTCTGACTCTTTCCCGGTCTGTCTCTTTCCCAGTGTGTCTCTTTCCAGGTCTGTCTCTTTCCAGGGCTGTCTCTTGGCCCGGCTGTCTCTGTCTGTGTCTCTGTCTCTCTTTATCCGTCTCACCACCGACATCTTTTTACCTCACACATAAGCTTGTTATACTAACAGTTTATTTTGTCCCTATAGCAACCACTGACAGTTGCTATTTATAGCCTGCAGCTCTCAGCTCCATTCAGTTTAATGGCTGCAGGATTTTTGTAGAGTAACTGGAAAGCATGGGGTTACATTTTCCCGCCCAAACATAGTCTATGACGTTCCCTGAGTCACATGGGGCGTCTGTGCAAAATTTCGTGATTGTAAATGCGACAGTGCAAATTCCCTTAGCGGGCATACATACATACATACATACATACATACACACACATACATACACTGAGCTTTATATATTAGATATATAAAAATATATATATATATATATATATATATATATATATACACATATATATATAGTGTTCAGACAATTAGCAGTCTATACATCTATACATGGTTTTTGTTAAATGTTTTTAAATTGTCTGGTTGTGGTACAGTTTTTGTATTTTTTGAGTGTTGCAAAAAAATTTGTTGTTATATGCACTACTTATATGGTGAGCCCTCGTTTTTGTCATAGGCTTTTCCTACCAGCCTCATGTTTACTGTGCCAAGGTGATCCCTGGGGGGAAATGGGTGCCCTCCATCATTTTCTAGTGTGGGAAGTATATAGGGATATGTGTGACGGATTGAGAGAGTATTTACATCATCCTCATTCAAGACGGATTCTTTCAATATCAGAGTTAATCATTCACTCACCGGTATGAATGATTAATTAGTGTTAATGAATACTGCTTGTTTATATAGAACCTTGTTTGGATCCATGACTCATTCCCCTGATGAAGCTGCTATGCAGCATAACGCGTGGGGCTTTTTCCATGATCCTCCCTATTGAAGCAACTGTTTTGCTTCTCATTTAGCACCACTGTTATTTTAGGCCCCTACCCTCTTCATGCGGTTCCCTGCTCACATACTTGCCTGACTATTCCTTCAGGATACCGGGCCTGGCTGGTAACTATGTGTAGTTTAGGGTTAACCCCTTATATTACCTTTCACACATGTAATTTTCATGGGAGAGTTACCCTTGAGTGGTGATCCACTACTATTTTTTGTGCATGGGCATTTTTTATAGACCCGTTCATAGTAACTAGCTGGTTGTGAGGTTTCTAACTATTCCTGACCTACCCTGCAGGAATTGATTTGGGGGAGAGTATTGTCTATGGCTGTGTAATAACTATTAATCTATGTTTTTAGGATCTGTGGTTAGGATTATTTATATCTATACTTGCTAATTAAATCCTGGGAATAATCTTAATTATTTATGAGGAATATCTTTATCATACAATTTCTTGTTAAGCAAGATTGCATGTGTGTATATGTGTGCATATAATTATGCGTATATGTATATACATGTTGGTATTAGGTCATTGACTTATAGATATATATTATATTTAATTCCTTAACTGTGGGATTGTGATCCATTGTCTGCTATTTTACATCCAAAAAAACCTGATTAATGGCCCAATGTATACTCACTTGCCCAGTTAGAAAGATAAGAATGCCCAAAAGGGATAAAAGTATATAAGAGGGCAGTGAGATCACAGTTTGTTAGAGACAAATAATGCTGCCTAGAAAATAGTACTGGCTATAGTAAATAGGAGAATGCAAGCCAAAAGAAAAATAGAAAAAAAGGGGGAGACTGGATACACAAGCAGTCAAATGAGGACAAGTGCCTGGCTGCCAGATATCGTACTGGAAGCGGGTGGAGGATAGATACCCTTAAGGCCCCGTCACACACAGAGATAAATCTTTGGCAGATCTGTGGTTGCAGTGAAATCATGGACATATTGTTCCATTTGTACACAGCCACAAACCTGGCACTGATTGTCCACAATTTCACTGCAACCACAGATCTTTCGCAGATTTATCTCTGTGTGTGACAGGGCCTTTAGGGTGTATCCAGTCTCTCCCTTTTTATACTATTTTTCTTTTGGCTGGCATTCTCCCGTTTACTATAGCCAGTACTGTTTTCTAGGCAGCATCATTTGTCTCTAACAAACTGTGATCTCACTGCCCTCTTATATACTTTTATCCCTTTTGGGCATTCTTATCTTTCTTTCTGGGCAAGTGAGTATAAATTTTTGACTTCAAAAATACCTTTCTGTCTAAGTATGCCATATTGGCAATAATTCTCATAACATGTACTTGCTTGCAATTTTATTTACATCTATGGGAGAGTGCAATATTTTTTGTCTGCTATTCTGAGGCTTTATAAACCCCTGGTTGTTCCCCTTTTCTTCTTTTTCCCCCTGGGGCTGTGCAATATTTTCCCCTGGTGTTGTGCAATATTTCCTATGAGGTCCTCTTGCTTTCAGCATGTTATCTGACCCCTCTTTTTGAATTATTTTTCCTGCACATTTTGAAAAATATAATCAAAGTGAATATTTGTGTTTTTTTGTGGTTCACACGTATAGAAAGTGAAGTGGTTAATGGAAGGATTGTTTATTGGCAAAATCCCCCTCATTGTTCTGTCTTTCAAAAATGTCTCTTAAAATACTATTTTTAAATTTGAAATTCTCAATAAAATAATTTTGATTTTATTTTGGCTATTTACTCTGGTTACTTTATTGGTATTTATTTTACATCCAGCATACTTACATTGGTATTAAACCATTACATTGCCTATAGACACACTGTATATTACCCCTATTAACCATTTTTGACTGTGGGAACACAATCAATTATCCTCACCAATTTTGCACACTCACCTTCTTGAAATATATCATTATTGGTGTTATTATTGTCCTTATGCGCATATTTTCAACTGTGGAGGTCATGGTCATGGTTCATGTATGGTTTTAATTGATTTTATATTGTGTGTGTTTCTATGGATTCAATACATATTTTTCATTTTTTCTCATTGGATGTGCTTTTCTATTATGTGTGACTCTTCTTCTCCTTATTGATTCTGCTTTTTCACACATGAAGCAGCACTCATTGTTGGCTATATGAGGCTGTGCACCCCTCCCCCCTTTATGCATCATATCCTTAGAATAGGTCATCAATGCCTGATTGGACGGGGTCTGGCCTGCCAGCCAATTGGCTGTTCCAGGTACATCCACTTCTATTCAAATCAATGAGGTGGATGTGCAGTACCCTGCATACTTGAGCTCACATGACACTCTTCCGGCATGGGAGAATCCTAAGTGTGCAGAGCATGCGTTGTGGGAATTGTGAAGTCTGCAGTCAGCTAGAGCGACTCTAGATTTTCATTGTAAACCTGGACAACACCTTTAATTACAAAATTAAGAGCTGTAGCTTAATCCAAGTACCATGTACCGTATTTTTCGGACCATAAGACGCACTTTTTTCCCCCCAAATGTTGGGGGAAAGTGGGGGGTGCGTCTTATGGTCTGACTATAAGGCTGCGGGGAATGAGGGTGCAGCGGGTCATCGGCGGCACGAGCAGGCTGTAACAGCCTGCCGTGACCACGTGGGCCCGCTCATTACATATGCACGCCCATCCTCCCGCCCATCATCTCTCAGTGAAACCGGCGCTGACAGGTGGGCGGGGTGATGGGCGGGGGGGGTGCGTGCATAATTAGCAGCCGGCCGTGATCACCCCTGGCAACTACAGCCTGGAGTGATCATGTGCGGCTGTATTCACTGCCCCCCGTGCATCATTATCAGCGCGGGGTGCAGTGAATCAGTGTACTCACCCGTCACCGTGTGTGGAGCCGCCCCCTGCAGCATCGCGTCTTCCTGTCTGTCCCGGCGGTCAGCTGATCTGTACACTAGCGGCGCGCACCGCGATGACGTCATCGCTGTGCGCGGCGCTAGTATCCACCAGAATCGATCAGCTTACTGCCGGCACAGACAGGAAGACGCGATGCTGCAGACACCGGTGACGGCTCCACACAGCGGCGCTGCAGCTGAGACAGAGATCGGTGCTTCAGGGAGTGAGGAAGGGTAAATATAAACGTTTATTTTTTTTTCCTGTGCCACAGGATACACGCCATTTACCAGGATGGGGGCATATCTTGAGCAGGATGGATGGGGGAATTTCATGAGCAGGATGGATGGGGGCATTTCATGAGCAGGATGGATGGGGGCATATCATGAGCAGGATGGATGGGGGCATTTCATGAGCAGGATGGATGGGGGCATATCTTGAGCAGGATGGATGGGGGCATTTCATGAGCAGGATGGATGGGGGCATTTCATGAGCAGGATGGATGGGGGCATATCATGAGCAGGATGGATGGGGGCATATCATGAGCAGGATGGATGGGGGCATATCATGAGCAGGATGGATGGGGGCATATCATGAGCAGGATGGATGGGGGTATATCATGAGCAGGATGGATGAGGGGTATATTATTAGCAGGATGGGGGGTATATGAGCAGGATCATATACAAGGCAGGAGGATCCTTATCAGAATGGGGTACCTTAGTAGAGAATTTGGGGACATTACCCCCATAACAGTGTCAGCAGCAGATCCTCGACCCATAACAGTGTGTCATGACCATATTTTTTGGTTAAAATTTTATTTTCCTATTTTCCTCCTCTAAAACCAGGGTGCGTCTTATGGTCAGGTGCGTCTTATAGTCCGAAAAATACGGTAATATACTCACTGTCAGGATTCAGCTCTGCTTGCTGGTTCCAGCAGTCATCTCATGGCCGTTCCACTCATATACAATTTTCATATTTAGTCATGTGACAATTAGCTTTTCATTCTACTTCTCTGTTTTTTATTGAACATTGAGAGAATTAGGAAGAGCAGCTCGTCTGCACATGACTAAGTGTGCAAATCATGAGCGGTCACATGATGACTAACCAAACTGTGGGGGGTGGAGGCGCTAAACAGATTTATTGCCCCGGGTGCCAGAAAGCCTAAATACACCTCTGCGATGACCTGTTCTTTGGAGGTGCCTGTCGACCTGTTCACAAGCAGCAGGCAACAGCGGCACACTATGTGAAAAGGGGGAATTGTAATTTTTTTATAAGGTGGGGATTGAGGGTGTCTTCTATCAATGTTCTGGGGCATCTAATCTATGTAGTTTCACTCCTCCATTCCCAATCCATACACTGTGTATATATAGATTGGGAATGGAGGATTGAAACTCCATGGATGAAATGCCCCAGCAGGTTTCCACTATATTCTGTGTAGCACTTTCTATATGAAAAACCTGTGAAAATTGGCAATAGTCTTGTTTACAGATTAAAGTTCGACTGTTTAATACTAGGCCTTAGTGGTGGCTTTTTAAACTGAAGGGTATGTTTACTAGGTTAGTGGATGTTTTTTAGGTTATAGTTTCGGCAACTATTTTTCAGAAATGATCTGTCTCAGGTGTATGATGGTGGACCCGTCACATGACCAATGTGTAGGAATATGGGGGGCCCACAGATCCTGAACAGCTCGGGGCCCTGGTTACCCTTAATCTGCCCCTGCCTGCAACCAGAAACCACATGTAACACCTTGAAAAAGATAGTGGAATTTCTGGATCAGATATATGGGTAAACAACTATGGGACAGCTATAGGCATAATTTTTATACCAGCTACAGTGGGAAAAGTAAGGGGTCTCCCAATATGCCAAAAAGTACTAGCTGAAGTGCAATAGATAGAGGTTATATGGAGTAAGCAGAATGGGACCTGTGGACCGGATACTACAAGAACAATTTATGCTGGGACTCTACAGTAATCCCCTGAGACGGGTCCTGCGTAAGTGAGTTAGAGTGGTTCCTGCATTAAGATTTCTGCAAATATTTGCAGAGGTGGTGGCCTGAAGCAAAGAAGAAAGTTATGCTTCTGGGGTGATATGGACCCAGACTGCAGCAACAGAATGTTACAGAATGGTACAAAGAATGAAGAGGTGCTGATCAAAGTAGTACAGGGTGGTCATCAAGAAGAAGCAGGGAACTATTTGTTTTTGTGTGGATTAAAGAGGATGAATGTGTACACTGTGTGAGACTCATACTCTCTGACCCTCATCAAGGAGTCCCTGATGGCCATAGGGAAGGCTAAATACTGCTATACTCTGCATATAGTTAGCATGTACTGGCAGGCACTGTTGGCAGGAAAAGACATGGCAAAGACCGCGTTCATAATCCTCATTGGACTATTTGAATTTAACAGACTACCTTTTGGACTATCTAAGGCACCAGGTATGTTCCAGCGACTAATAGAGAACTGCCTGAGCAATCTAAATTTTAAAGCCATCCTGATATACAGTATCTGGACAATATCATTATATATTCAGCTATTTTTCAAATACACCTGATGAGACTCGGGCAGGTGCTCGATTGATTACGGGCCTATGACCTCCAGGTAAAGCCCAAAAATGCCATATTTTCAAGAAAAAAATTGAGTACCTATGCCATAAAGTGTCTTAAGGATGGAGTTCTGCCTTCAAGACAAAAGTAGCTGCAATACAGCAATGGCCGATGCCCAGTACACTGCGGGAGCTGAAAGCCTTCCTTGGATTGGTCAGGTACTATTGGCGGTTAATCATAGACTATGCGAAAATAGTTGGCCCTCTGAACGACCTGCTAGAGGGTTTATCTGGGGAACCCAAGAATCCAAGTATACACTTGGAGCAGAAGGAGGATAAGCCTTCCAGACCCTGAAAGAAACCCTGAAATCAGACCCCATCCTGGCTTATGCAGACTTCGATAAACCCTTCCTGTTATACACTGATGGCAGTCACTATGAATTTGAGGCAGTCCTTTTGCATTGTTATCTGACAGGGACCAAGATCCAGGTACAATAACCCTCTCGCCCAACTGCACAATGCCAAGCTGGGAGCCTTGGACCATTGTTGGGTAGCTTGCCTTGCATAGTATGATTTCTCAATCTGCTACTGTTCCACTACAGAAAACACAAACACTGATGGTCTGTCGAGAGTTACTTTCTAAACTCTGGTAGGGGACCTCAACAACTGTCTAGAGGAGGAAATTCCAGACTTCTACAAGTTCACATCCCCAGTGGTAGCGGAGCAGACAAGTGATGAGGTCCACGCTTTACCCAAGTCATTAGGGAGAACTAATGAGCAATGGAGGCGATGGTGGACTGCAGCAGATAAAGAGCTGGGAAACCCAGTAAGGAAGAAAGGGCTATTATTGATGCCAAAATGAAGGTTATTCTACATCAGTGGGTCAGGTTGGAAGTTTGAGGAGCTGTTTGTACCACAAGTGACAGCAGCCTGCTGACGTAAAAGCAAAGTTGCAGGTAATCAAAACCTACCGATGACTTCAGCACTATGTACAGTAAATTGTCCACAACTGGAGACCACGGTTGAGGAAATCTGTTGACAGTGTTGAGTGTGTTACCTCACCAAAAGCACTAAAAAGAACTATACAGACTAAGGAATGGTTTAAAGTGTTAATGATAGACTACCTCCTCATAGAACAATCAACCAGAAGTCTACAGTACTGCCTGGTCATGATTGACCTCTTCTATAAGTTCGCAGTGGTCACCCAAGCCAGGGACCAGAAAGCTGAATCTGCCACACTAGCCGTCTGTCAATACTTCATTTGCATTTACAAGTGTCTGAAGCAGATCCATTCAGACCAGAGAACGTGATTCCAAAGTAAAGTGATGGAGAAACTACACCAGCTGTATGCCATCGAAAACTTGAGGACAACCCCATACGATTCCCAAGGGAATGGAACTTGCTAGGGCTTTAACCAGATTCTACTTCAAATGTTGAGAACACTAGAGGAAGCAAAGTAAGCACATTAGTCGGACTTCTTGCCTGAATTAGTCTGGACCTATTTCAATTGGGTCCATACCACCAGAGTTTATACCCTGTACATGCTACTGCTCAGTAGAGCCAACTCAGAATTAATCAAATTTAATCTGGAACAGACAAAGGATATAATCAAACAATCTACCTCCTCATGGGTGAAAGAACACTGTCGGCGGCTCCAAATCATCTGCTGGCTAGCAGGCTAGCAATTACAAGAGAGGACCTATAATGGTTGGCTTCTAATCCAGGAAGTTTCGCTCCAGGCTGGGGACCGGATGCAAGTGTGAGCTGAGTGAGTATTGGCAGGTACAACTATACATCGTGATTAAGAGAGTGTACCCCAACAGCCTCGCGAAGTGCATTTTGAAATTGAGGAGTCTGCCCCAAGGAAACTACACAGGAATATGTTGCGCCCATGTCAGTCTGAATATCGCACATCTGACCCTAAAGTGGCTCCTCCTGTTCTTTCATCTGGACCTACTTTCCCTGATAGTGACTGTAGTGAAGACTGGTGGACCATTCCTGAAACTGCGGAAGGTCTCCAGTCCGCCAATGCTGAAGCTCCCAACTCAGAACTGTTGCCAGCTCACAGGAGGGAGATACCTCAGGAACTACCTGAACTTTCTGCTGTATCTGAGAGCTCTACAGTAGCTACTCTCATTGAGGATAGTCTGGTCTTAACAGAGAGTGAAGCCCTCAAGAGATCCACTAGGTCTACTGCAGGGTTTCCACCAAACAGATCCACCAGTGATCAGTTTATTTGATCCACTTGTATTTGTTGTGAACAATGGTGCACTGTTTTTTAAGCGATTACGTGGGGTCTTTAATCCCTTGCCATGAACTATACAGCAAGGTCGAAGATGGCCAATTTTAAGTGAGGAGGCATATAGAAATCAGCTTCTGCAAAGGATTGAATTCCACTATGACTTTAAGAGATAATGCTCCACTGCTGTGTGTACTTGGACTAGTCCAGCTCCCTACAGTTTGTTATGTGTTGGTTTAGGCAGAGTTGTTGTGTGTGGAGCATTAACAGGAATGGAATCGGAAGTGAGAAGAAAGTGTGTCTCAGATTACGATACTGTTCGGATAAGTGGCCTAGAGACAGAACACCGTGTGTTACGGGGGAATCGGCAGATTAGGACCAGGGGGTATATATCCCAATCGCCAGTCTGGGCCCACCGTGCTCCAGATGGTAATGGAGCTGCTGGCACACTGTGGGTTAGGTGGAGACTATAGAGCTGGATGGCTCTGAGATAACCCAGGGAACCAGTCACGTGTGTAGTGACACGTCAGACCGGACGACAACCCAGTTAGCGTTTCGGTGGAATTGGCGCAACCCCGACCACGTGTGCAGGGAACACGTCAGGACGGATGGTGACCAGGTAGCGTTAACCGAGAAGACCGCTGCGTCAGCGCCCTGGCGGCCACGTGTGTCAGACATGACAGGCCGGACGGTCCTTCGATTAGCGTTTCTGGTCACTACTCGAATGGCCACGTGTGTAGAGTACATGTCAGGCCAAGGGATCACACCAGTAGCGTTGACTGGGAAGCCAAGGAGGATAATAGGTTCACATACCCAATCCTGGAACACCCTTTTAACTCCACAGGGGTCCTCAGGTATGCTGTCCGTGCGCGTAGGAGGCACAACCGAACAGGTGGCGCAACAGGTGCGTTGTCCTTGTGCGTAGAGGGCACTCTCGGACAGGTGACGCAGCAGGTATGCTGTCCGTGTGCGTAGGAGGCACAACTGGACAGGTAACGCAGCAGCCGCTGCCCAGTTAACGCCACTGGACTGCTATAGCACAACAGGAACGGTAGCAAGGAAGCACGGCACCTGACCCTCTTGTGCTGAGCCACGAATCTTGGCGTGACAGGCACCGTTCGCCTAGCCCTACCTACCGCTTCCAACAAGGCTTATGTCACCATGAATTTTAAGTGAATATGAGTGAAGACTGCGCACCTCCATGTTGTCTCCAGCCCCTTTTATAAACTAGATCCGCCCCAATCCCAGGGTGGAACCACCAAGGTCCAATAGCAGAGTGCCATATCATCAGCGACATCACCAGCAGCCTATCCGGAACCGCCACGTCAATGATGACCTCATGGCAGCCACGCCCCAAACACTTCACCAGTCATGGTTTGACGACCAATGGTGAGGTGCCAGATCATAGGGACTGGCCTCTGCGAGCCAGTCCGGAGTGGCCACGTCATCAGGACACCTGACACACTCTGCCCTATCAGGGACTGCCACCTCACGGACATGCTCACTGAGGTCCATACCGGACCTAGCCTTTGATGCGCTAAGTGCCTGAGCATGCTCAGTAGCCTGAACAACAGACTCAGAAATCAGACTATCTGCCTGAGCATGCTCAGTAGGCAGATCCCAGAACTTAGACACAGCACGAAGTCCAAGTACTTGTGCAAACAGGCTGTTAGGATTAATTGTGGGAGCATGCTCAGTAGCCTGAACTGAGGACTTAAGCCTGCTTTACACGTTGAATATTACATACGATATGGTATGCGATTTGCAACGCCCCCATTGTATGTATGGCACATTCAATTTGTTGAACGTGCCGCACATACGAGTAACCCCCCGTCACACGTACATACCTTCCATACGACCTCGATGTGGGCAGCGAACGTCCACTTCCTGGAGTGGGAGGGACGTTCGGCGTCACATCAACATCACGTGGCAGCCGGCCAATAGAAGCGGAGGGGCGGAGCTGAGCGGGATGTAAACATCCCGCCCACCTCCTTCCTTCCGCATTGTGGGCCGGGAGCCGCAGGACGTAGGTAAGATCTGTTCATCGTTCCCGGGGTGTCACACACTGCAATGGGTGCTACCCCGGGTACGATGAACAATCTGACGTGCAATTCTAGAGAAAGGTACGATGTGTATGTGATGAACGTTTTACCGTTCAATCGCAATCGCACGTACCTGTCACACACTGCAATGTACCTTACGATGCCGGATGTGCGTCACTTACGACGTGACCCCGCCGACACATTGTAAGATACATTGCAGCGTGTAAAGCAGGCTTTAGTCTCAGAAATTACACAATCAGGCTGAGCATGCTCACTTGGCAACACACCATACTTAGACTCTGGCTGGGGTAAATCGTCGCGCGCATGCACACTAGCCGCCTCTCCACACTTAGACGTAGAGGAAGGAGCAGCCAACTGGACGATCCGAGGCACGGCAGCCGGCGCCTGGGCGCAACAGGAACCGCAGCAGGCTGCTTGCGGCTATGGCGGCGCCAGTTCGTAACACCGTGCCTGGCTACTGGAGTATCGACTAACAGGACCATGTGAAAGAGAAATGGCTGCATAACAGAACTGAGTTGTGAGAAATTCCATACCTGCTGCTGACTGGCAGTTACCTACGGAGTGTTGTTTTGAGAAAGTTCTCACAATGAAGCTCCATAGGAATTGATGTGCATTGTGTGATATTACTCCATTGGATTATGTCAGAAATGCCAAGATTTATTTAGAATTAAAAAATTGGTGAGCGAGGCGTGTGGGGGAGTATTTATGCAAATAAACTTTTTTTTTCTCCTGCGTCTGTGTGTTTCTTATCTGTATACATGTTGGGTTAGTAATGGAGACGTCTGATGGATGCCTATCCAATACTAACCACTAAGCTTGATGTAAGCTGTCAATTCACAGCTGACATTAACCCCACAAGTATTACCCTGATTGCCAAACCACTAGGGCAACCAGGATGAGCTGGGTAAAGCTCCATAATTGGCACGTCTAATAGATGCACCACTTCTGGAATGGCTGCAGGCTGCTATTTTTAGACTGGGAAAGACCAAATAACCATGGATATTCCCACCCTGATAATAGCAGCATCTAGCTGTTTGCTTTACCTAGGATCACTATCAAAAATTGGGCGGATCCCACGTCTTTTTTTAATTGTTTAACTACATAATAAAAAAAAGGCAAAACCCGGCGAACCCAAACTGGTTCGCTCATCCCTTGTAAGGAGCGAGAGCACGCCGCCGCACGTGGGGTCAGGGAGCTGATTGGGGCTCCACTGAACCCAGAAGCTGGCATTCAGAGAGATTTATTTGTAAGGACGCTAATACAATTGAATTACAGGGACACTGAACACCTCCCAAACTCCCTCGCATAGACTCTGGTTTTATAGAATCTGTGGTAGGAAAGATTTAAAAATATTTTTTTTTTAAATTTTTTAAATTTTGACCCTGGCGCCGCCCTCAGCCACCCACTTGACCTACTGTGCCTAATGGTAAATAAGGTCTGGTTATATCTATGTAATATGTATGTAACCCTTTTCACATGTACAGCACCCTCAAATTAATAGTGCTAAAAATGGTGGTCACTTATGAAGGGACATGTGACCTGACACATTTGATGTCTGAATGTTGCTTTATGTTTTGAAAAATATAAAATGCATAAATATCCTATACTCTTTTCATTGTCTCTTGGTCAGTTGGTCAGGATCACACAGTATAAAATTCGAGAATGTGCTCTTGTTCCCTTGACTGTACATGCGGGTATTTCCAAGCATACATGAATGTACAGTAGAGTGGTGGATGCTGTCCAGCGCTGCACTGTGTGGAAAACCTAAGTGGGTAAGTGGAGGAGCGCTCTATTCACCGCTCAGGCTGATTGCTCCTCATGCCTGCACATCAGAAAGGACGGGGCCCATTAAGTTGGTGTCCATATTCTTTGCTCTGATTGGTGGAGCACACTGACTGCTCATCCACCAATCATAATAGAGCTTCTTTCCTCCGCTCCTGGCTGCATCTAGCCTGTGAAGCATCCTCCACCAATTACACTGTTTAACAAGATTTTTGTTTCCTGCATGAATTTGAGTGAATCCTATCGCAATTTTCATGCTGAGTTCAGAAATAATTTCAGAATTTCTCCATCATGTGAGGTTTTTGAGAAAAATGCAACTATTAGGAATGTGAGAGCAGTAAAATGCTCGGGTGCTCGATGCTCGAATCGAGTATATTGAGATGCTCGAATGCTCGACCCGAGCACCGAGCCCAATGTAAACCTATGGGAAATTCGATCATTTTTCCGGAGAGAGGGAAACAAGCACAAAAATAAACAGGCAAAAGGGGAAAAAGCAAAAACAACAACTTATCTTGAGAGGGAATCTTCAAAATATTCAGCAACAGTAGTCTGAAGCAACATGCCCTTAATTACCAGCTGGAGGAAAGGCTCCTCCAACCTGGCAAGAAAACAGAAAAAAACCCTAAATCAAGCCCTTAAAGGGACAGTGTCCATTAACGTCTGGACGAACGCCAGGCCCTTCTGCACCTGGTCCCAGACACATCTAGGACAGTACCCCCCCTCCTAGGAGTGACCTCCGGACACTCAGGGCCTGGCTTGGCAGGATGCACCCTATGAAAAGCACAAATCAACCTGGCAGCGTTCACTTCAGATGCCGGAACAAAACTCCTGTCCTCCGGACCGTAACCTCGTCAATGCACTAAATATTGCAAGGAATTGCGCAGAAGACGGAAACCAAGATTCTGGAAATTTTAAACTCAAGATTCCCTGTAACTAAATTGGACGCAGGAGGCAATGGAGACGGTACGGCCGGAGCGACATACTTCTTAAGAAAGGACCGGTAAAAGACAATATGCTCAAGACAGAAAGCCACTGGGTTGATGATGGTAGAAATCTTGAACGGGCCAATGAACCCGGGACACAGTTTCCATGAAGGCACCTTCAACTTAATGTTACGTGTCCACAACCACACCAGATCATCCACAACCAGGTCTGGACCAGATTCACGCTTTCTGTCAGCCATGCGTTTATACTTGTCACCCATACATCTCAGATTGCTCAGAACCCCTCGCCAAGCCGATGAGAGAGAGGAGGCAAAACTCTCCTCTTCCGGGACCTTTGAAAACCCCCAACTACAAAAGGTACCAAATTGAGGATAGAAACTATTTGCATCAAAAAATGGTGACTGGCCAGTGGACTCATTACGCCAGTTGTTAATGGCAAACTTGGCCAAAGGCAAATAGGATGCCCAATCTTTCTGGTTCTCAGCAACAAAACACTCAAATAGGTTTCCAAGTTCTGGTTGGTGCGCGCCGTCTGACTTTTAGGCTGAGGATGGGATGGGGAAGAAAAAGACAACTGAACCATCAAAAGAGGGCAAAAAGCCTTCCAGAACCTGGAGACAAACTAAGTGCCATGATCAGAGTCAACATCAGAAGGTAAACCATGAAGTCTCACAATCTCATTCACAAAAACCTGTGCCAGAGTCTTGGCTTTGGGAAGAGCAGGTAAGGCAATAAAATGCACCATCTTGTTAAACCTCTCAACCATCACCAATACCACAGTTTTACCAGCCAACACAGGAAGATCCGTGATAAAATCCATGGAAATGTGCATCCGTGGGCTATCCAGAATGGTCAACTGCAAAAGAGACCCTGACGCACAGGTATGCGGGACTTTGGCGCGAGCGCAAACACCACAAGCACTCACAAAGTCAGCTTCCTCCTTTTGCAACCCCGGCCACCAAAAACGATGGGACACAAGGTCCGAGGTTGCCTTGCTACCCGGGTGTCCGGTAAGCACAGAGTCATGATGAGCTTGGATCAGTCAGTAACGCAGGTCAGAGGGCACAAAAAGTCTCCCTCTAGGACAGGAGGCAAGGGCATTCCCCTGAGCCTCCAAAACAGCAGTCTCTAAGTCAGGACAAAGAGCCAAAACAACCATCCCCTGTTGCAAAATGGGAACGGGATTCTCCTGATCACCACCCCCGGGAAAACTATGTGATAGAGCATCCGCCATGATGTTCTTAACCCCAAGATGGTAGGTGACAGGAACACTAAACCTAGGAAAAAACAGGGACCATCTGGCCTGTCTGGGGTTAAGACGCTTTGCGGATGCTAAATATGACAAATTCTTATGATCGGTAATGACAGTAATAAGATGAGCCGCCCCCTCCAACCAATGACGCCACTCCTCAAACGCCAATTTAATAGCAAGGAACTCTCTATTACCTATATCATAATTTCTCTCCGCAGCGGAGAGCTTCTTAGAGAAAAATGCACACGGACGCCATTTACCAGGCGACAGCCCCTGCGACAAAACTGCCCCAACCCCTTCCTCTGACGCATTGACCTCCATGACGAAAGGCTGCGAAACATCAGGTTGGCAAAGTATGGGAGCAGTAGCAAAACACCTTTTCAAAGAAGAGAGGTCCTGCTGAGCAGAATCAGACCATGTGGAAAAATCAACACCTTTTTTTTGTTAGATCGGTAAAAGATTTAATGATCTCAGAGTAATTATTGATGAATTTACAATAAAAATTCGTAAACTCCAAAAATTGCTACAGGGCTTTCAGGCTTTCCGGACAATCCCAGTGGGAGAAGGAGGTACCCCAGAAACTGCACCTCCTGCACAGTAAACACACATTTTTCAAGTTTGGCGTACAAGTTATTCTCCCGTAAAATTTGAAGAACCTGTCGGACATGAGCCTCATGAGTTGCTAAATCAGGTGAATAAATCAAAATGTCATCAAGGTAGACCACCCCAAATCTACCCACCAGATGATAAAAAAATGTCATTAATAAAGTGCTGGAACACCGCAGGGGCATTGGTGAGACCAAATGGCATAACCAGACTCTCAAAATAGCCGTCAGGGGTATTGAAAGCGGATTTCCATTCGTCCCCCTCCTTGATCCTAACCAAATTGTACGCCCCCCCTCAAGTCCAACTTGGAGAACTACTGAACTACTTAGCTCCTGCCACCTGGCTAAATAGATCAGGAATCAGAGGAAGAGGGTATGGATAACGGACTGTGATAAGATGCAGTTCCTGGAATTCCAAATAAGGACGAAGGCCTCCATCTTTCTTTTTAACAAAGAAAAAACCTGCCGCCATCGGCGAAGATGAATGTCTAATATTACCCTTCTCTAGACTTTCGTCAATAAATTCCTTTATAGCCTGTCTCTCAGGCCCCGATAAACTATACAGTCTAGATTTGGGTAGCTTAGCTCCGGGAACAAGATTAATAGGACAGTCGTATACCCGATGAGGGGGAAGGTCCTGGCATCTTTTCTCAGAGAAAACATTGTCATAATCAGAAAGAAAGGATGGCAGAGAGACAGGAGAAACAGAGGATAAGGAAATCCCCAGCTGCCTATTTGTACCCGGCTGGGAACCAAAAATATAGGGAACCCCTTTTTTTTTAATTATTTCATGAATTCCATGACAAAGTTAAAAAAAAAACGACATGCGTTTCGCCCACTTTTTGTATCCAGCCAGGTACAACTAGGCAGCTGGGGATTGGAATCCGCAGTGTAGGGTGGCCAAAGCTTGCTGCCCCCCCGCTGAGAATTGCAGTCCGCAGGCACCACAGAAAATGTCGCTTTCATAGAAGCGCCATCTTCTGGGGCTGTATCCAACTCCTCCAGCGGCCCTGGTGCTGGGTGGCACACTGGGTAATAATGGGTTAATACCAGCTTTGTTTTACCAGCTGGTATTAAGCCAGAGATTCTTAATGTCAGGCCATGTTTGACCCGGTCATTAAGAATCTCCAATAAAGGGTTTAAAAAAAAAAAAAAAAAAGACACCACACAAAGAAAAAAATACTTTATTAGAAATAAATACACAGACACACTTAGGAACTCCATCTTTATTACTCCCTCTCGCCCCTCCATAATCCTTGTCTTCTGTCTTCTTTATTCTATCTTCTTCAACCACTGCAGCTCTACTATATCAGAAACCATGGGGGAGGAAGAACGCTTCTGCTCCCCGTGCTGTCTAATCACTCAATGAGTGAGCAGAAAAACGTTGACGTCACCGCTGCCACCGTTGCCATAGTAACTTAACGAGCTGATTACTATAGCAATGGTGATCTCCGATTACCTGATTCCTGGCGCCGCTATTCACCGGCTCCTGCATTAGCCAGTAAATAGCGGTGCCGGTAAACAGGGAGTTAACTTCTGCGGCTCCTGCAGCAGCCGGTGAATAGTGGCGCTGGTAATCAGGTGATCAGATCACAGTTGCTATAGTAAACCGCTCGTTGGGTTACTATGGCAGCAGTGGCAGAGGTGACGACACCGCTTACCAACCTGCAGTCTCTGCTCACTCATTGAGTGATTAGACAGCACAGGGAGCACAAGCATTCTTCCTTCCTCCGTGCCTTCTGACACACTAAATGTGTCCCTAGCTCAGCAACACTTCTCCCTACACTAGCTGACTGTGAATCAGAGTGACGAGCACAGTGCCATCAGGTCTTATATAGACCTGATGATGCTGTGCAGCCAGCCAGTCATTGTAATGCTACAACCAACATGGCTGTGGCATTACAGTGTGTGGAAGCCAATCTCTGCATGTTGGCTGACTCTGTAAAGAGCACCAACATGCAGGGAGGGGGAGGGGGAGCCGAGCATGTGCCCGAGCATCTCGCCGGTACTCGGCACTCGCCGAGTATCTCAAGTAATGAGATCCTCGGCCAAGCACCAAGTACCGGTGAGCATGCTCGCCCATCCCTAGCAATTATGTGTATGCATTGAATACTGTCAAATTCGTAGTGGCATGTGATATTCCGAATCCAAAAGTCAGCAACAGCAATCAAGTTTAGAAATGATTTGCCATTGATTGTCGCTTATAATCACTGTCCAATGAATCACGGACAAGATTCCAACAATAGTCACCCAGCATCGAGGGACTATGCTTTGCCTGGTACCGTTTCTACATCTGGGAAATGTCTTGATGAAACCTTTCACCATGTTCATCACTTAACGTGCCAAGGTTTGGTGGGAAAAAGTCCAAGTGTGAAAGAAGGAAATTTATTTTAAGTGACATGTTGCACTTCATTGACTTGTAAGCCTTAAGAAGACTTTCAACCTGTTCAGCATAGTCTGGCGCCTTGTAGTTTCCTATAAAATTGAAAACGACATTCTTGAAGGCCGACCAATGCGACATGTTCTGCTCCAAATAGAGATCATCAAAGTTACTATCATTTACTAGCTCTCGGATTTGTGGGCCAATTAAAACACCCTCTTTTATTTACGCATCACTGATGCATGGAAACTTCTGTCACAAGTAAGCAAAGGCTTCAGTTTGCTTGTTCATTTTTTTGACAAAGTTCTTCATTAATCCCACTTTGGTGTGTCAAGGTGGAAGGAATATCATGTTTTCATCTACCAATGGTTTGTATTTAACCATCATCTTCTACCCTGGAATCAATTTATTGCATAGTGGCCAGTCCTTCCTGATATAATGTGAATCTCTTGACCAGGGCCGGACTGGGACTCACATTCAGCCCTGGCATTTGGGGGTACACAGGCCCACTTGTCGCGTGGTGAATGTGTAATATCTTTGTGCACTTGTAGATTGTGTAATACAACCATATAACATGTACTCACAGCTGTGGCCAAATTACAATCCGATTATTGCTTTATTTGCTACTATTTTCCCTACAGAGCTCATAGATAATGAAGAGGATGCTGCCCTCTATAGTGCTGTGGCTTCTTCATATTGCTGATGGGCAGAGATACAAAATCAGATTTTTTTTCCACCAATTTCTGAGACCCATAACTTTGCTTTTTTTGGAAAGGGGGAATGGAAGGAAGCTGTAGTTTTCACTGGTGATAATTTTGGACACATACCACTTAGGGAAGGTGCAATGACATTTTTTGGGGGCAGATCCCACCATGGAAACCACTATGAAAAATACTGGAATGACCATATGCATCTACTCGCTGTGCACAGGTTCAGGATTTTCAGCATCTTTTAACCAGTTCAGGTTTCTAAAACCACCAAGTGATTAAAAGAAGTGACCGCTCCATTCTTCTGGTGTTTGCCACTCGGAAGACGCTCTGTACTTTACTATGCAGGTCAATAGGAAGGCTCGGAAGATGCCCGGACGTCTTTTTTGTTGCGTTTACCATTGCTTTTTCTTAGGAGTGAAGTAAAAAATGTGACAAAAACAATGAAAAAACACTGAAAAAAAAAAAAAGGTCAAAAAGCAGAAAAAATGCCCTGAAAGTGGTTTTCCGGTTTTGGAAACCCATTCCCCGGATTGTTTGTTTGAGAACAAACTGCTTTATTGTCCCTCCCAGGCCTGCTATTGTCTGCAACGCTGATGTCATGTCACAATGACAGAGCTGCAACCAATCAATTATAGACAGCAGACACAACAGCAGTTAATAATTTTTATAACAAAAAGGAAGCATCAGACATCAAGAGGATGTGAGCAGTTAGTATCATGTTAGGGGCACTTACATAAATACATCACTAGAACCACCATGAGTACATTAATGCATCCCTGGAATAAAGTTTGTAAGAATTTAATGAGGATTTAATGAGATTATGCTCAGCTTCTGCTCAAAAAATCAATATGAACATACTCTAATTTACACTGTTTTTGGATAAGAATCTCGCCAAATTCTCCTCATAATCTCAAAACAAAGTTTTGAAGATTTTTTTTACATTTTAACTTGAAGCCATGACGCTTGTTTTGGATTGTTAAATGTGTACAAGATCAGATCCACTGTCATTACATAAGTGCAGCACCAGAACCACCATCTGTACATAAATGCAGCACCAGAATCAGCGTCAGTACATGAATGCAGCTCAACAACCACCATCAGTACATAAATGCAGTGCAAGAACCATCAGCACATGAATGCAGCATCAGAACTAAGCTCAGCATATGAATGCACAGCCAGAACCACCTTCAGCACATGAATACAAAGCTAGAACCAAGGTCAGCACATGAATCCAACGCCAGAACCACCGTCAGCACATAAATGTAGCACCAGAACCACCGTCAGCACATGAATGCAGAGCCATAATTACGATCAGTACATGAATAAATAACCAACCTTAGCCCCATGTACAATTGTATTGTACAAACCAACTCCCAGGTTGTCATGAAAAATGGTAAGGAGATGCTGTGAGTTGGGAGTTGTTATCAGGCATCATCAGACTGCGGAGCATAGAGGAACCACAGTACTGATGAGATTCAGGCAGTAGCAAAATGATTTACATGCAGGTACCTTATAGGTGATGTAATCTCAAATCAGAGTTGTTCCCGTGCCTTGTGTCTCCATGAAGTAAAGACGCCATGATGAGATGTCACGCACAGTGCTCATGTGTCCAGATTTCCCTCTTCTCCACCTTCCGCAACACTTCCCAACATGGCGCTCTTAAAAATAAAAGTATCATTATACTGCCTCATAAATGTCTCATATTCTGCACTCCTGAAAAAATAATTGTAGTGCTTCCTTCACAAAATATCCCCTCCACAAACTGAACCTCTCCGTCATATTCCCCCACAGGCTGCCCCTCTCCATCATATTCCCCCCATGCTGCCCCTCTCCATCATATTCCCCCACAGGCTGCCCCTCTCCATCATACAGTATTTCCCCCATGCTGCTCATCTCCATCATATTCACCCCCAGGCTGCCCCTCTCCATTATATTACCCCCAGGCTGTCCCTCTCCATTATATTACTCCCAGGCTGCCCCTCTCCATTATATTACCCCAGGCTGCCCCTCTTCATATTCCCCCCGCCAGGCTGCCTTTCTCCATCATATTCCCCCCACGCTGCCTCTATCCATCATATTCCCCCCCAGGCTGCCCCTCTCCATCATAGGCTATGTTCACATTTCCGTTGTTTTGCATCAGTCACCTGTGTTGCTTAACGCTTGTGACCGATGTGTTGTACAATGGGTGACAAGAAATGGAATTCATTGTCATGAGAAAGCGGATTCCGTTGTAAAACGAGAGAGAGAGAGAGAGAGAGAGAGAGAGAGAGAGAACGATCAGCTGATCGCTCTCATAAGCCGGCCGCCGGGAGATCAGCCCTGCTCTTGCTCGACTGTCCCATTTGCAAAGGAAACAACAGTACTTAGTGTATGCCAGCCGCCTGGGCATGCCTGAGAGTGCACAACTAATGCAATGCATGATTAGACAGGGCTTAAGTGCTGTATATTATAATAAACAGAGGCCATGTTATGCATTTCATTGGTTATTTCTACCAAAAATGCACCTCTTAAATATAACGATTAATGAAGAGGAAAAAACTGGAAAACAAAAGGCGTAATAAGGTCTTATCCTTCAACAAAACCAGGGTAGAAATAAGCTAACACGCTCACCTGTTAAGGTTGTGAGAGAGTCACAACGCCCAACGCAAACTCAATGAACCAGGCTACAGTAGTCCTCTGAGATATCAAATGTAGACTGGAGGAGCAGAGGGAGGTATTACTGCGCTGGCCGTAACAGGAAAAATACAAAAAAATGTTTTTTTGTATAATAAAAGGAGTGATTTTATTTCTACGCATTTCAGGAGTCTGAGCCCCCTTCTTAAGGAAAAGAATCACTCTGATGCACATCAAAAAAAGCACAGCTACCATGAGGTATTTATAATGGAAGGGGAGGAGCAAAAACAATAAAATATAAGATCTTATCACATTAAAATTGTCCAAATAGATAAACAACAAAATACAGAATAAACAACAAAATATTAAATTATTATAAAGAGAAAAAAACAGACAATGTAAAAAAAAATGAAATTGCAACATTACCGAGAAAATAAATAAATAAATATATATCATATTTTTCAGATCAAAAGACGCACTTTTCCTCCCATAAATTTGGGAGGAAAATGAGTGGTGCATCTTAAATTCCAAATATAGCTTACTGGGAGGGGGCTGTCAGTGTGGCTCTGTGTACGGGCGGCAGGGTGCGTGCAGGCGGCAGGGTGCCTGTCAGTGCGGGCAGGCTGCTGGGTGCCTGGTGCCGGCAGCCTCTCTGTCCCGGCGACCGGCTGCCTCTCTGCAGGTGGGCGGGCGTGCGGGTGGCTGTGCAGACTGCAGTGGCTGTGCTGCGGATGTCCCAGTCTGTCCACGGTCTTGGCTTCAAATGATGGTGCCGGGAGTCAGCGTGTGCGCAGATGGAGCTCTTGGATGAGAGCTCCATCTGGGCATGCGCCGCTTCGGGTGCCATCATTTGAAGCCAGGACCACGGACAGACTTGGACACTCGTCGCATCGGCCTGCTCCACCACTAACCCGCCACCGCCGCTACCACCACTGACCCGCCGACACTGCTATCACTTACCTGCCGCTGCCACCACTGACCCGCTGCCGCCACTGACCCACCGCCGCTGCCCGTACAGCCTCTGCCTTTTGTGACCCCACTCCACCACCGCTGCCACCCCCCTCTGGTAAGACAACACCGGAGTATAATACGGACCCCATTTTTTTTTTTTTTACCTCTTATTATCTCTAAATTTGTCGTACGTCTTATAATCTGGTGCATCTTATAAAACAAAAAATACGGTGTATATATACTGCTACATAGTTACATAGTTACTTAGGTTGAAAAAAGACCTAGGTCCATCTAGTTTAACCTTCCTCCAACAGTTCTACATTTGGTCACTAAGTCATTTATAACCAACAATGTTTTGTGTACTGAGGAAATCATCCAGCCCTTTTTTAAAAGCTGTTATAGTATCTGCCATTACTACCTCTTGTGGTAGGGCATTGCACAGTCTGACTGCTCTAACTGTGAAGAACCGTTTCCTACTTAGCTGTCGGAATCGCTTTTCTTCCACTCGCAGCGAGTGCCCCCTGGTCCTTAGTTTTGTCTTTGGAAGAAATAAGTCATGTGCCAGTCCTTTATATTGACCACACATGCATTTCTACATATAAATGAGATCTCCTCTGAGACGTCTTTTTTCTAAGCTAAACATATCCAACTTTTTCAACCTGTCATCATATGGGAGTCCTTCTATCCCTTGTAGTAGTCTAGTTACCCGCCTTTGAACTGACTCTAACTTCTGAATGTCCTTTTTAAAATGTGGAGCCCAAAACTGGATTCCATATTCCAGATGTGGCCTTACAAGTGATTTATAGAGGGGTAACAATACGTTGGGATCACGGGATCTAATCTCTCTTTTTATACACCCTAAAATCTTGTTTGCTTTAGCAGCTGCTGCTTGACATTGAGTGCTGCTGCTCAGCTTATTTGTAATGAGAATACCCAAGTCCTTCTCCTTTTCTGTAGTCCCGAGCTTACTTCCATTTAATTTATATGCAGTTATAGGATTACTCCGTCCTAGGTGCATTACTTTACATTTATCAACATTAAATCTCATTTGCCAAGTATCTGCCCATTCTGACATCTTATCCAGATCTTTTTGTAATATTGTACTATCAAGGTCAGTTTTTAATATCCTACATAGTTTGGTGTCATCAGCAAAGACTGACACTTTACTATCAATCCCATCCACAAGGTCATTAATAAAGAGATTAAAAAGAATCGGTCCTAGCACAGATCCCTGCAGCACCCCACTGCTGACTATAGCCCATTTAGAGAATGTACCATTTATGACATCTTTGTTTCCTATCTTTTAGCCAATTCCTTACCCAGTTGTGTATAGTTTCCCCTAGTCCTTGCTTCTGGAGCTTTAGTATAAGGCTATCATGTGGTACAGTATCAAATGCCTTTGCAAAGTCCAAATAAATCACATCAGCTGCATTACCAATATCCAGGTTTGCACTTACCCCCTCATAGAACCCCAACAGATTGGTTAGACACAACTTATCTTTCATGAATCCATGCTTTTTGACAGTTATTATATTATTTTCTGCAATATATTTTTGCATGTCATCCCTTAAAATGCCCTCAAAAACTTTGCATACTACTGATGTCAGGCTTACTGGACAGTAGATGCCTCGATCTACCCTCTTACCTTTCTTAAATATCGGTACCACATCAACAATCCTCCAATCCTAAGGCACCAACCCTGTTACAAGCGAGTCTAAAAAGATGAGATACAGCGGTCTGTCGATTATGGAGCTCAATTCCCTCAATATTCGTGGATGAATGCCATCTGGCCCTGGGGATTAGTAAATGTTTAATTTACTCAGACGTAGGCATATTTCATCTTGTGTTAAATTAATTATATCGGGTGGTGAACTTTGATTTTTCACTTGTTGAATGATCCCTGGTACAGTCAGTTCCTTGGTGAACACAGATGAGAAATGCCTATTTAATATTTCAGTATTTTGTTTGTCCTCTATAACTAACATGTTATTATATTTTAAGGGGCCGATACTATCCTTTGTTTTCCTTTTGGCATTAATGTATTTATAAAAGATTTTGGGATTTATATTAATGTCTTTGTCGATTTTTGTTTCAGTAGCTAGTTTTGCTTGTTTGATTTCTTTTTTACATTTCCTACTGATATCTTTATACTTCTGAAATGCTATTTCTGTATTCTCAGCCTTTAAGATTTTAAACGCCCTTTGTTTTTGTTCTATTATACTTTGTACAGTCTTATTTATCCATAGTGGTTTCTTTTTATTCCTGGACATTTTATTACCAGAGGGTATAAGCTTTTTACAGGACTCTAGTAGTATATTCTTAAACTTACCCCATTTATGTTCGGTATCCTCAGTTACCATAACATTGTCCCAATCTACACCTTGCTCAAAAGAATAAAGCGAACACTTAAATAACAAAATGGTATTTTAGTGTTCCCTTTATTTTTTTGAGCAGTGTAATATATATATATATATATATATATATATATATATATATATATGTGTGTGTGTGATTAGAACTCATGTTTCTGCATTTACGTGATATTGTAAACCAATTGACATCCCACTGTGCTATGTCGGCTGGTAGAAAGAAGATTTCTTTTTTTTTTTCTTTCAACCAGCCGATATAGCACAGTGGGATAACAATTGATTTACAATATCACATAAATGCATAAATATGAGCTCTAATCCCTATATATATATATATATATATATATATATATATATTAATTTTGTTGGTATTTCCATTTTATTTATTTATTTTATTTTTTTTTTTTTACACAATTTGTCTCCCTGTTTTTTTTTCTATCAGCTGATACAGCGCAGTGGGGTGACAATCATGCGTAAGCATGAGTTTTAATCACACATATACACATGTATTTGCACTTTTCTTTTTGTATTTTCATCAGAAGACACAGCATAGTGGTATGATAGGTTTTTAATATCGTATTGCACGATCATGAGTTACAATTATACAAATCTATATACATATTTTTTTCTCAGTAATGTTGCATTTTCATTTCTTTTACATTGTCTGTATTTTTCTCTTTCTAATAATGTGATATTTTGTTGTCCTGTATTTTGTTGTTTTTTGTAATTGGACAATTTTTATGTGATAAGCTCTTATTTTTTTTTATTGTTTTTGCTCCTCCCCTTCCCTTTATATATACCTCACGGCAGCTGTGCTTTTTTTGATGTGCATCGGAGTGATTCCAATCCTGAAGAAGGGGGCTCAGACTCCTGAAACACGTAAAAATAAAGTCACTCCTTTTATTATACAAAACTTTTTTTCTGTATTTTTCCTGTTACAGGCAGCGCATTAATACCTCCTTCTGCTCCTCCAGTCTACATTTGATAAAAGGAATATAAGTGCCAAATTCTTATGTATTATGCCCTTATCATTATAAATCGTAAAATGACAATATCTCGGAAATTGTACGTGCTACAGAAATTCTGATTACATTTCGAAAATCAATGCCTCAAAATACATAAAGGCAACATAATTTAAAGGGAAGGTGTCGCGTTTTTTTATTTTTGTATTAAAAATAGTGATTATGAAATCAAGTATTTTTAATACAAAATTAAAATCACTGCTTATTTAGTTTTTATTTAATTCTAATTTTACTGACGGCACTGGGGGCTGCCATGCTGGATTTGCTGTGTGTGTAATGACAGTTACTTACTCCTTTATGGCAGCCCCTGGGCATAGAAGACAGTGGTCGGGATCCGACCCCATTTAATAACGCTTACAGTAGGCATCTGCTGTGACCTGGACGCGCCCCCTGGGCTTTCCAGATCACAGCAGAGGGAGGAGATCGGCGACATCATTCTGGAGCTCACAGCCATGCTGTTTGCTTCACTTTACCCCTGTCAACTGCCATGATATGTGAGCATGGGCCGCCTACTCTCCCCTCCCCCCGCCGTTACCGTCTCCAATGACACCCCCTCCCTCCGCTCTACCCAGCACCGCTCTCCCCCCGCTACTGCTGCCGCCGCCGCCCCTCCCCCCGCTGTTACCGTCTCCAATGACACTCTCTCCCTCCGCTCTACCCAGCCCCCGCTCAACCCCCCCTTCCTCCTGCCACCTGTCGGCCTGTGTGTGAACCGGTGATACTGTCTGCAGGGCTGTGTATCTAGTCCTATCCTGTGATACTGTCTGCTGAGCTGTGTATCTAATCCTCTCCTGTGTGAAATTGTCTGCTGAGCCAGGTCGCTGACTTGAAAGCCCTAGCTTCTCAGGAGAGTCCCCCCTCATCAAATGACGACACATTATGCCACTCTTTTGTATCTGGTAAGGAATTTCAGCAGAAAACCCCATTTGTACGTAATCAAGGTCTCTTAAAGGACATGGATGATGGGGAGAGAAATCTCCGAAGCTGCAAAGTGGCGGCTGATACGTAATATGTGCGAATAGTTTGACGTGTGAGTAGGAGGATGGGAAAGCCCCAAATTTCCTTGAAGCACTTAGAAGCTCCTCCTTTACATGAAAGAAATTAATGCGGGCTAACACATCTTTTTTTTAACTTCGTTTTATTAACAATTTCAAGCATGCTACAACTGAGATTTGCCATATTAAAATAGCTCAGTACATAGATAGTAATATTTAAATATAACAATGAGGGCTAACACATCTTTATATACTGCATATATTATATATTATTTATATATCATCTGGGAGATGCTTTGGATGAGGAATGCTTGTGTTGCTTCCTTTTTCTCTTTAACACAATCTCACCAGGGGTGAAGGGGGCTGCCTTAGCCTGCTTATTAAAATTCCTTTCCTGCCGCTCCCGGGTCTGATCTAAGCTTTCTTCAACGCACTTCTGGATCTGTTTGTACTGGGCTTGGCGACGCAAGTCCCAATCTTCCGCGGATGCGTACGTTTCAGGCAATTCCACCTCCATCTCTAGATCTACCGGGAGTCTCCCTGGACGAGCCCTCATCAGGTAGGCTGGAGTGCACTTGGTTGACCGTACCGGAATGTTATTGTAAATGTCGACCAAGTCTGGCAGCTTTTCGGGCCATCGATTCTGTTCCTCAAGAGGGAGGGTTTTCAACAAATTGATCACCAGATGGTTCATCTTTTCGCACATCCTGTTTGTCTGCGCATGATAGGGGGTGGTGCGGATCTTCTTGCACCCATATAGGCTGCAGAACTCTTGAAAAATCTCGGCTTCAAACACAGGGCCCTTATTTGTCAAAACTCGGTCTGGATACCCATGCAGCCTACAAAAATGGGCCTGGAACGCCTTTGCTGCAGTAGTGGCAGTCAAATCCTTCACGGGTACCACTACCAGGAAACTGGAGTAGTGATCAACCATCGTGAGTGCATACGTGAACCCCCTTCTGTTGGGGGTCAATTTAACATGATCCAACGCCACAATCTCCAGAGGTTGTTTGGTGACAATTGGTTGGAGGGGTGCACGCTGACTGGTGCCATCTTGTCTTCTCAAGGCACAGGGGCCACAATTTCTACACCAGGCCTCTATGGAGTCTCTCTTCCTTATCCAGTAGAAGCGGCTTCTCAACAGCATCTCCAGCTTCTTCCATCCAAAATGTCCAGCTCCATCATGGTACGCTTCCAGCACCACTGGGACAAAGGACTTAGGGCGGCGTCACACGCTACGATATATCGGGCGACATGTCGTCGGGGTCACGGAAACCATGACGCAGATCCGGCATCGTTAGACATATCGTAGCATGTGACAGCTACGAACGACTGAACGAGCAAAAATACTCACCTTATCGTTGCTCGTTGACACATCGTTCATTTTCAAAATATCGGTCCTCCATCTGTGCTCCAGTTGTTCATCGTTCCCGAGGCAGCACACATCGCTCCATGTGACACCCCGGGAACAACGAACACAGCTTACCTGCGTCCCGCCGGAAATGCGGAAGGAAGGAGGTGGGCGGGATGTTACGTCCCGCTCATCTCCGCCCCTCCGCTTCTATTGGCCGGCCGCTGTGTGACGTCGCTGTGATGCCGAACGTCCCTCCCCCTTCAGAAAGAGGATGTTCGCTGCCTACAGCGAAATCGTCCGGGAGGTAAGTGCGTGTGACAGGGGGTTAATGACTTTGTGCGCCACATGCAACTAATTGCCTGTGACGCACAAACGATGGGGGCGGGTACGATCTCTCGTACGATCACACGATAGATTGTACTGTGTGATGCCGCCCTTAGGGACCACGATCTGGCAGATTCTCTCATGGGTCTTGGGGCTGATCAGACTCCTGCACAGTTTACCTTGGTTCAGATAGAGTCGACTCCGATCCTGCTACAACTTCTTGGCTTCTTCCGGAGCACCTGGTCCAAGGCGGGCATCAGGTCTAGCCAGCAACACCTTGACTAACTTGATTGCTGGGTCTCGATCTTTGGCCTCCTGCCAGCCATGGTGGGGCAATGGGTTAAAGGTCATCTCCTGTTGTTGGGCACTGGATCTGAATTGTTCCTCCAAGGGAGGCTGGTGGAATGCGGGTAGTTCAACTTCTTCCAGGTCCTCTTCATTTCGCGCCCGTATTAAGCAGTGCAGAGGTAGGGATCCCATCCAATGTAATTGAGACAATGGGCCATCCCCCAACATACGCCCTTTACAGTCTGCTGGACCTTGACAATTTATTTCTGGGGATTGGCCCTTGGCCCCAGGGGCTGCCCTTTAAAGGACAGCTTCGTGCGTAGTGGCCGGTCTTGTTACATTTATAACAAACAGGTGGATCATACCGGTCACCGTCTTGTCCTCTGTATGCGGGGGTCCACTTTCTCATCCAAGGGACGTCCTCTGGGCAATCCGCCAGTTAGATCTCTCTCGACGGGGTGGTCTTTGGCTTCAACTGCATGGCTTCTAGAATCCGGGCGACGTCCTTAGTTGTTGTACTTGGATAGACAAGTCGGGTACTCCGCTCCCAGTTGCTGTTAAGGGAGTCGTTGCAGGCAGGGCCAGGGCAAATGGCTTTACTTGTGCCGGGGAGGCATCAGCTTGCCAAATCGGGAGTGGGGAGTCAGGAGCCTCCGGGGGCTGCAGGGCCTTAATTGCTCGTTCTTTCAGGGTAGCAAAGTCCAAAGCAGAGTGCTCCAGAGCCCATAGCCGGAGCTGCTTGCAGTCCTCCACCGACCTGAGGCCCTGTAGGAACTGCTCCACCAGCATCTTGTTCCCCTCCGGCTCTCCGATGTCGTTGGTCAGTCTCAGGGTCCGCAGCGCTGCTTGCAATTTCAAGGCGTAATCTCGGATGCTATCCTGAGGTCATTGCTTGCAGCTGTAGAATCTCATTCTCAGCTCTGCTTCTGTGCGGGTTTCAAATGCAGCTCCCAATCTCCTGAAAATGGCGGTTACTGATGTCCGGTCAGCCTCAGTCCACATCTCCACTTCCAACTTGGCAGCACCGGTCAACTGCCCCAGTACCACCGATGCCCGTGCCGCCCATTCAAGGCATATGTGGCGCCCCTGACCAGGTCAGGCACCACTGAGTACTGCACCCATGCTGGGTGAGTGCAAACAGGTAATCCTAAAGGCTGAAGTAGGGTGTGTAGGCACAAACACATAGAAACCAGGTCTCACACACACCTTAGAGGGGTCCCCTGGGCAGACCCAGGAGGGGGCGTGGCTTCCACATCTCAGGTAGTGGTGCGGTGGAGGGGCTGGAAGCTAGTGGTTGCAGTGGCACAGTGGAACAGGAGCTGGAGGTAGCTGAGTCTGAAGTGCAGATGCAGGAGAGCGAACACACTAGTCAGACCCTACACGTGTAGTGGCCGCTGGCGGGGGAGTACATTGCCACACAGTCAGCCTGAAAGACACCTGCAGAAAAGAGAGAGGACAGGCAGTTGAGTACGGGGACTCCTGGTAATGAAGCACGCACGGGGAACAGGTCCCTAGAGCCAGACATCCATTTAGTGGTCTGCTAAAACCTGCAGGTGGTGAGACTAGAGGTTCCACACCAACCAACACAGAGTCTGAGCATCAGCAGCAATGAGGGGGCCCATAAGGAGGATCGAGTCTGCAGCTATCCACCTTGGTCCACGCTGCCAGCAAACGGGCCAGAAAGGGGAGAAAAGGCAGTTGCGACTTCTCTGGATGAATCCCAAGGTACTTTAAGTCAGGGGTTGTCTGAAACAAGAAGTGCAAGGAAAGCGAGTTAACCTGAAGGATACCTGGTTCCACCTGCTCCATCTCACAAAACCAGCTGAACGTGAGTAAACAAGTTGAAAGACATTTTGTACTGAGACTGAGTTCTTCTGCAACCTGTTGTTCCACATACATACACTCGAGCCCCTGGGGCCAGCCTGACTCTCGGGAGGCCACACCATCCAACTGCAGATCCCATCAGCCCCAGACGCTCGTTAAACTGCAGTGGTGGTCATTCCTCACCTGACCGCAAACCGAGAGTGGCGTCAAGATGAGAAGTAAATGACCTGACATACCTGTTGCCAGCAGTAATCAAGTGGAGCACCTGCGGCTTCCCAGAAGGTGGAGTGAAGTCCCGGAGGTGACCGCTGCAGGTGGGCGACACACATACATGTCCAGAACATTGCAGATTTTTCTCTTAAATCCCTGTAGGGTATCTGGTTTGTCGTCATACTGTGGAAGCCAGGCTGCGCCTGGCACATACGTCAAGGTTATGGGCATGATGGGGACAACCGCCTCAACTCCTGCCCGCCGCTCCATCGTCACCTTGGTCATGCAGAGGAAGTGCCACCACATTTCCATCATCCGGAGCCGACATCTCTGCGCGCCCCCTTGGTCTTTTCGCAGAACTCTCTCGCTGACCGTGGCCCTCTGGGAACTTCCGGTTCCGGCCTCACTGGGAAGATGAGGGGCGCGGCTTAGGCTTTGCGCGCTTTTTCGGAGAAGACGGGGTTTTGGCGCGAAAAAATGGCGGAAAATGGCGGAATTGGCGGGAAACAGAATCTTGACTCGCGGTCTTCGGCTTTCAAGGCGCACGTCACCCAAGTAAGTGGGTCCTGCTCTTATCCTGTTCATGACGCCAGTTTTTCTGAGGTGTACCGCCCCCACGTCAGCGGCCGAGCCGCTCAGATCCGGAGCCGCGGTGGCTCGAGGTGTCTCCAGATCCGGGGGGGTCTGCGCGAACACTCGAATTAAAAGAAGAGGGGGAGTATGTACAAAGGGATTAGAAAGTTCGTGATGCCACCCACGGTGTGTGGTAATGTGAGGGACCACCGCTGCCGTTGTGGAGCCCGGTGACGATGGGGTTGCAGCCTCATGTTTAACCCCTCTGTGGGTAGGGGGTTTTGTGTCCCGGGGCCCGTTGGATGGTTGGGTCCCATTGGGGATAGAAACAGGGGTTTTCAGTGTACTCACTCAGTCCAGCAACAACAACACCGACAGCTTGTAAACCACAATTCTGAGCACACTGCAGTTGTAGGGAGCACGTCTGTGTCCGTGCCCTTGGTGTTGCTGTCAACCTGTGGCCCTGTACTTGGTACCTTTGTCTCTATTTGGACCCTCGGGTATAAAACTCTTCGGGTCCCGCTCACCCGTATGGCTAACGGAGTGAGCTTGCTCTCAGGGTTCACGCGTAGGATTTCTTTGGACTGTATTGGGAAAGTCCTATCCCATCGGTGCGCTAGTACCCCGATTTTGGAGTGGGTTGGGGATGAATATTGAAGTCTTCAACCCCGTCGGGGAAATTACCGGAACGCGTGAAGCTACTTTCCGGCCTTGGGTCCACGTACCCCGTCGTGCCCTGGCCCCTGCCCGGTGATTACTCAAGGCAGTCCGTGCCGCTTGACACAATCCCCTGCGACCGGGGTTCCAGCTCCCACCAGGCCCAGACCAACATCTGCCACCTAGTAACTACAGGAGCCCTGCTCCAGGCTGGTGACCTCTCCCTCTCAGAGAGTCACCTCAGCCTCCTTCCTCCTCTGCTCAACTCCAGCTCAACTCAGTTCAACTGTCACTTTCTTCACTTTCCCCTTACCAACCCCCCATATGGGCGGCCCTATTCCCTTCAGGCCCCCCCAATGGTGTGTCTAGTGGGTACAGTGTAAAGTGTTTCTAGGATTTTGATTGGCTAAGCTGTTAGCAACACCAAAGGACCGGGACCCGTAACCAAGGAGGAGTGGATACTGTGCAGAAGGGCAGATTGCACAATATCCTGTGACGACCTGATGGGCCAGGGCGTCACATATGCCCCAATAACAACTATTCGCGGTTCACAGGGTAGGTTGGTAGGTTTATTATACATGTAGTCTCAATTAATAATGTTGTCTACACGGTGGTGTGGCTGTACGCGCCTAATAATAGAGAGACCGGATTTTTATACAAGCTGCTACAGAAGGTAAATAAGGTGAAATTTAGCCCCAAATACTGGTTGTAGAAGCAGCAGCAGTCAGTGTCATGGATTCGGCAGGGATGGATGGATGCAACAGCGGATATCGTAGGAGGCAGCCTGCATGGATACTTGTGGCAGTGGATATTGTGGCAGTGGATATCGTAGGAGGTGGCCAGCATAGATAGTTGCAGGAACAGCCTTGTAATTTACCGAAACACAGAAATCAGCAACAGCACAACAGCAGCAGAAGCCACAGCACTAGGAACTTGTGAATCAGCAACGTATAGAACTCACTGCCCAGGCACCTCCCTAAAAGGGAATCTGTCAGCAGGTTTTTGCCACCTAATCTGAGAGCAGCATAAAGTAGAGACAGAGATCGTGATTCCAGCGATGTGTCACTTACTGTGCTGGTTAGTATAGTGCACACATAGCCTTAATGAGCATGTCACTTTCTGCAGGTACCTGCAGTTTTTGTCATAGATAATGGTAAAAACCGCGGGGACCAACTTGCGGAAAATCCGCTGTAAATCTGCGGCAAAAACACGGGTGCAGTTTTAGGCCCTGTGTGCACGCTGCAGATTTACTGCGCCGCGGATTTTGCCGCGGATTTGCTGCAGAAAATTTGTCTAAAGCCTGCTTTACACGAGACGTTAGATTGTGCGATAGCACAATCGATCGTACCCGCCCCCGTCGTTTTTGCATCACGGGCAATTAGTTGCCCATGGCACACAAACTCGTTTAACCCCCATCACATGTACTTACCTTCCGGACGACCTCGCTGTGGGCGACGAACGTCCACTTCCTGGAGTGGTCGGGACGTTCGGCGTCACAGTGATGTCACACGGCAGGCGGCCAATAGAAGCGGAGGGGCGGAGATGAGCGGGATGTAAACATCCCGCCCACCTCCTTCCTTCCATTAAGCCGTCGGGTGCCGCGGGAGTTACTTAAAGCTGTTGTTCATCGCTCCCGTGGTGTCACACGGAGCAACGTGTGATACCACGGAAACGATGAACTACCGCCGCCATTTTAATTAAACAATTATATGAAACCTAGCGACGAGTACACAACTCACGATTTGTGAGCGATACTGCGTCGCTAGGAGGTGTCACACGAGACGACGCCGTGCGGTATGCCGGATGTGCGTCACGAAAACCGTGACCCCGACGACATATCGCACAATCTATCATCTCTTCTAAAGCCCGCTTAAGGCTATGTGCTCACGGGAGATTGTACCTGCGGATATATCCGCAGGTACGGCCGCAGGTTTTCCGCACCTACTCACCGGAATCAGCAGCTATTTTAAGCTGCGGTAGTACAGCGAAATAGCTGCGGTAAACCTGCGGACATTCATGCGGCTTACCTGCGGATGTCCCGGCTCTATCTCCATAGTGGAGAGCTGGGATTTCCGCAGGTAATTCCGCAGAAAGAATTGACATGCAATTACGTGCGGCTGTGGGACATCCGCAGTATGTTTCACAGCCGCATGTATCCGCAGCATAGACACAGCACTCTCCATGTCCCATAGGATAACATGGGGAGTGTCTGTACATGCTGAAACCTGCGGATTTATCTGGAAAATCTGCAGATAAATCCGCAGGTTTAATCTCCCGTGGGCACATAACCTTACATTGCCGCAGTCATTCCCCAGCAAATCCTATGGGTTTGAAAAAAAATGCTGTGCGCACACTGCGTTTTTTTTATACTGGCGGATTTACCCGCGGATTTTCCACTGCGGAATTAATGAGCACGTGCCCTTGTTCGCACTTACCTTCTGAATATTCTGCAGCGATTTGACAGCACATGTGGCTTCAAATTGCTGCAGGAACACTGTATAATGGATGCAGTTTTTCTGTAGAAAAAAATCCGATTTCATGCACTCTGGCTGCTGCCCCCACCATAGACAGAGTGGGAGCTGCATCCAAAGCACACGAAATAATTGACATGCTGCTTTTATGAACAAACGGATTTGGGTAAAAAACGCGGGGACCAGCTTGCATGCGGTAAATCCGCGGCAAAAACACGAGTGCGGTTTTACCGCGGGTGCGAGATTTTTATAGAAGGTCCGGTTTTTTTCTTAAGAAAAAGGCACTTTCTAGTGCGCACATAGCCTAAAATCTATATTTTACCCCCAAAAATGTGTTCTTCCATTGCCATATTCTGAGAACTGTAACTTTATTTTTCTGAATGAGCCATATTGGTCATTGTTTTTTGTGTGGGATGGTTTGGGGTTTTATTTTTACCATTTTTATTGCATATGACGTTTTGATTGCTTTGTATTCACTTTTTTGTGTCAGTATGATAAAAAAAATGCAATTTTTGGCCTGTTTTTTTTCCTTCGTTTTGTTTGTTTACGGTATTCACCATATGGACGGAGTAACATGACATTTTTATAGATCGGGTCATTCTTGAAGGGGCAATACCAACTATGTGTACTTTTCTTTGCTTATTTTTATTTGAACACAAAAGCTGTGTATTTAGTGGAGATACGGTTTTTCGGGATTTGTGCGCTTTTTTGTGTTTTGGTTCTTTGTTTAACTTTTTTTACGCGTTTTATTTCACTTTTTTAACTTTTTCGCTGGGGACATGATTTTTTTACTTTGATCACTGATATCATGTGCTGATGTACTCGTGAACAGCAGCACATGAGACTTGTCAATGTCTCACTGACTTTGCTTGTGAGACACAGCTTATAGCTGGATTTACACGCCATCATATGATCCCAGTGTACCATGGAAACGATCGGCACCTGTGATTGACAGCAGTATTTAAGGGGTTATCTGGCCCCAATTTGTTTCTAAAACCGGTCGGGTACAATGTCCGTGGGCGTCGCTGTTATGTACAACTGTCACCCGCAAGATTTTTTTGCGTGGGGCCAGGGTATTTACTTATTCCTCAGCGCCGTTAAAAAGACACACTGAGGAATAAGGCCCATGAAGGTTTTAAACTAAGAACCTCATGTTTTGTGTTACAAATTTTGCCTAGCGGCACTAGATAAACGGATAATTTTTGGATGTGCGGTCCATGTCTTATGTGCACGCTGCGTTTTTTTGTCGCGTTTTTGCCATGTTTTTTGTGCAGTTTTGTTGTCAGAAATTTCTGACATCTGACTTCCAAGCAAAGTCTATGAGAAGTCAGATTTGCAATGCGCACATTGCAGTTTGAAAAAAGTAATGAGACTTCAGCTTACCATAGGCGACTGCGCTCCAGGACTTGCAGGTGCTCGCGGTCCTCCAGACCGGCCAGGCTGGTATATAGCTAAAAAGAAGTAAAGGGTGGACCCAGCACCACAATCCAGTATATTAAAATATCAAAAATGTATTAGGTATTAAAAATCCAAAGGATTCAAAACTTGAGAGAAGACGCACAAGCAAACCTTACGCGTTTCGGACAATAAATAAAAACAAGTCCTTAATCATAGGTGACTATACATACATCAGACACATTTTAAATACTCAAAGGCAGACTCCCAAATGAGCACCAGAGGACAAGGAACGCTCATGCTCTTCCTTGGGGGCAGGGTGAGACAGATCACCAGAAAATGTTGTTAATCAAATACTGCTAGCTAGCAAAAACATGCTTTTTTATATGTGCGCATATATACATGTGTCCCAATGCATATAATTATCAAAATTTGATCTATTAAATTTAGTATATGAAAAAATATATGATTGAGATATATATATATATATATATATATATATATATATGTGGATATGAATCTAAATAGGAAAATAAAAATAATTATCATAGTGAGATAATCACATCTGGACACTCATGCAAACATATATATACACGCAGATATGTCAATGCAAAATCATAATATATATCGCAGGTCTGAGCGATAATTCAGTCCATTAGGATATCGGGCATCTAGTTTCATAATCCACTTGGCCTCTGCATAGAGAAGTAGCTGGAACCAGTTTCCTCCACGTTGTGGACGATCGATCCTTTCAATGCCAATAATTTTGAGGTAGGTAAAATCCCCTTCATGATGCTCCTTAAAATGTTTTGTCAATCCGGACATCGATCTGTGTTCTTTATTCTGTTCCAGAGCCGCATGGTGTGATTTTTAATACCTAATAAATTTTTGATATTTTAATATACTGGATTGTGGTGCTGGGTCAACCATTCACTTCTTTTCAGCACATTGCAGTTTATTTGTCAGCGGTTTTTTTGTCAAAAGTTTGTGACAAAAAAGATGCAGCATGTTCATTCTTTCTTGCGTTTTTGTCAACATTTGTCACTCATTGAAATCAATGAGGGCATCAAAAACGCAAGGAAAAATGCATTCTATCAAATTGGTGCATTTGGCATGAATTTTGCATGCGTTTTACCTGCGGTTTTGTCAACAAAAACGGAGCTCACTAACTTAGTTCCAGAATGACAAAATCAATGCTGGTGATTTTGACATGCCGGTGTCCGTGTGTCGTGTCCGTGTGTCGGTGCCTGTGTCAGTGTCGGTGCTGTGTCAGTGTCAGTGTGGTGCCTGTGCCCGTGAGTGTCGGTGCCGGCTGTGTCAGTGTCGGTGCCCGTGTCGGTGTCTCTGTCTCTCTTGCGCTCTCTCTCTCTTGCTCCCCAAGCAGTACATACTCACCGATCACCGGCTGTCACACTGCTCCCCCACCTCTCATCTTCTTCCCGACCTGCTCATTAGCCTCATACATATTGACTCCTCCTCTGGTTGCAGTCAGATGAGCCCCCATGTTGAGTGACAGCTGTCTGACTGCAATCAATCACAGCCGCCGGTGGGTGTGTCTATGTGACGCCCTGGCAAAACCAGGTTGTCACAAAGGTTGCACAAATCTCTCAGATGCAGGACTCCATCCTCCTTGGCATACCAACACAAACCCACACCCAGGTACACAACACCAGCCAGTAAAGCCTAGTCACCCCCCCCATGACAATAGGGACACACCAGTGGGCGGGACCAGGTGGATGGGAGCGCCCACCTAGGGGTCCTGAGGTGTTCTGGGAGGGAACAAGAGTTTAGTGTGGAGTGAGGAAGAGAGAGCAGTGTGGAGTGACAGCGGAGTCAGGGTTTGGGGCCCTTGGACTACCGGACTACTGACTAGGTGGCAGACGGCAGACAGGACCACAGGCAACGGAGATCCGGTCGCGGGAGACCTTAAGTGGACCGGGGCAGGGTTGTAGCCTGCCGGTGCCGACAGCAGGAATCCGGTCCAGAGGCCGTGCACAGTCGGGGTGCCTGGACCCTAGGGCGAGGAAGGTTTCAAGCCCCTTGTCAATTAGGTAGCCGGGGACAAAGTTCCAGGCCTTGTTCCACCAGCAAGCCCAGAGAGCGAAACGGAAGCCCAATGCGGGGGATAGGGTTTCCGCCAGAATCAACAGAGATCCCACGGGTCAGATTTTGCGGGCCACAGCTCCCAACATACAAAGTTACCGGAAGTGGACTTCCCCTTTTCAAGCAGAGTTGCCCCAGTGAAGACACAAACACTGAGTGCAGGAGGAAGGGACCCCTGTTTGCTACATCAGGGTGTGGGACCATAATACACCCGCCGGAGGTTACTGGTCACTGGCAATTTGGTTTACCACTGAACTCTGTGTGCAATCTTTTGGAACTGTGAGTACACCATTCCGGCCCGGTCCGGCCTTGCATGACACACTCCGCATCATACTCCCTCTCTCCCTGCATACTTGGGCCCCGGGACAACACCCGCCCTACCCGTGGAGGGGATACCATCCTGCTGCCCCACGCCATCAGCCCCGGGTGTCCCATATCCAGGCAGCGGTGGTGCTACTAACTCTCACCGCAACCCACGGGTGGCGTCACTGACAAACTTTCTCCCTGTAAATACCCCCTTATTGAGTTGCGAGGACGTACGGCTGCACGAGCCCCGGGTCCGGCTGCCACTCGAGCCACAGATCTCGGATCCGATAATAGATGAGGGGAGAAAGGACTTAGTGTGCAACGATTAAGTACCACCATAATAGATCCAGTTCACAACCAATTATATTGCATATAAAAATCATTTTTATTGTAACAATTATAAAAGAGTTTGGATTGTCATCAAAGTTTAAATTTTACACAGTACAAAATTGAATTTCAGGGTAAACAAGGACAAAGACAAGCAGCACATTATCCCAAACATGTAAAATGTAAAGGGCTGACTAATATATAACCTATGGAAGATATAATTGAATCAGAATACAAAAGGGTGATAAGAAATATTCCATAGGAACATGGGGTGAGTTAAGCGGGCTTTACACGCTACGACATCGCTAATGCGGAGTCGTTGGGGTCACGGAATTCGTGACGCACATCCGGCCGCATTAGCGATGCCGTTGCGTGTGACATCGATAAGCGATTTTGCATCGTTGCAAAAACGTGCAAAATCGCTAATCGGCGACACGGGGGTCCATTCTCAAATCTCGTTACTGCAGCAGTAACGAGGTTGTTCCTCGTTCCTGCGGCAGCACACATCGCTGCGTGTGACGCCGCAGGAACGAGGAAGCTCTCCTTACCTGCCTCCCGGCCGCTATGCGGAAGGAAGGAGGTGGGCGGGATGTTACGTCCTGCTCATCTCCGCCCCTCCGCTGCTATTGGGCGGTGGTTCAGTGACGTTTCAGTGACGTCGCTGTGACGCCGCATGGACCGCCCCCTTAGAAAGGAGGCGGTTCGCCGGTTACAGCGACGTCGCCGGACAGGTAAGTATGTGTGACGGCTGTGGGCGATGTTGTGCGACACGGGCAGCGATATGCCCGTGTCGCGCAACAGATGGGGGCGGGTACCCACACTAGCGATATCGGGACCGATATCGCAGTGTGTAAAGTAGCCTTTAGATCAAGCAAATAAGGGGGATAAATATAGTAACACTCTAAACCCATATACCCACAATCTCCCTATACCGAATAACGTATTAGTAGCTCACCCGGAGCTTAACAAGATCCAATGGCATATTAGGAGATCATAGTTAAAGATGGATCAAACTCACCCATGTGCAGAATCGCGCCAATATAGTCAAAGATCGTGTGCCCCTACGCGTCTCGCTGAAAGCTTCATAAGGGGGAGGTAAAAAGGAAATACTGCCGATCAAATCCCGGATCCGAGTGTCCCGAGCAGCCCCTGTCGTGGTCTCCCCCCCCCCCATCCGCGACATCTACATCGTACAGCACTGAAGAGAGTCACTCTATCAGCGGTGGAGGACTCGAACTAACAGCAAACACCTGAGTGACGGCACCGCCGATCATGCTGCTCACTTCAGTCACTCGGGTGGTTTGCTGTGACAGCTGGAGGACTCCAGCTGTGGAGCGACAGGCACCCGCCGTACTGTGGGACCTGTAGCTGTGATATCAGGGGTTCACCCTAGTTTATTCTGATCACTGCGGCTCTGTCCACACTCACAGCTGGCAGCCATGCTGTATGGTCGCTGGCTGTGACAAGAAAGGGATATAGCAGAGCTGGAAGCGTCGTGGGACCTCATGTGGATTACTTTGGACCTGGAGGGGTGTTTTGGGGGTTAATAAAGTAGTGAAAGAGGGTGGCTTTTTATTTTATTTCAAATAAAGGATATTTTTGGCTGTTTGTGGTTATTTACTTTCACTTACAGATTAGTGATGTGGGGTGTCTCATAGACGCATGACATCACTAACCTAGGGCTCAGTGACCGCTATGGGCTGCTGCCATTAACTCCTTATTACCCCGGTTGCCACCGCACCAGGGCAACGGGAAGAGCCGGGTCCAGCGCCAAAAAATTATGGCCCTTACCACCCTAATATCAGCCCCCAGTTGTCTGCTGCACCTTGGCTGGTATTAGAAAAATGTGGGGATCCCACGGCATTTTTTTTTTAATAAATCAAATAATTAAAAAAAAGTGTGGGATCACGTCTATTTTTCATAACCAGCCAAGGTACAGCAGAGAGCTGAGGGTTGCAGCCTGCAGCTGCTGCTGTTCCTGTGCTGGATATGAAAAATGGGGGGGGACCCCATGTTATTTTTTTTTACCCCCAAAAAATAAAAAAAAAGCTAACCAAGCTGGCTATCCCTCTATCAAGCTATTCTATTATTTCTTTCTATGTATTCTGTTCTTTCTTATTATCTAATCTATATGTTCTTATTATCTATCTATCTAGCTATTCTTTATATTTTTTCCATCTATTCTAACTATCCATCCATTATCCTTTCCTATCATATTTTGTTTCTCTTCTACGCACCTACATTGCAAGTGTTTTTTGGGAGATTTCCAGGCTCTCTCTGACAAGGTAAAAAAGGAGCCAGCACGATCTGAAATTGGCATGCATCATATAAAAAGTGAAAATTCACAGATTTATTCCAACTGTACTATAATAAAAAAAATGAGATTTTTAGCAAATAATTGATCAATTCTTTGAGCCACCCCTGCCAACGTCACGGCAAATCTCAATAGGGGGGTCCTAACCTATATTACGTATTTCATGTGCCATGCGGCCTCCTAGATAAAGTTAAAAGCAGAACCATAATGGAGCACACATACCTGTAACCTGTATATAGCCGCTTCCATGTTGCAAAAAAGGCAATTGTGGATAGAGACCAGCCCAGGTCCCAGCATGTGGAGCAAGCTCTACACATACCAGGACTATATCAGAACTGACCCTCCCAGTGCCAGACAGCAACCATTGATAAAGGCGGACCAGATCCAAGAATGGTGCTTAATTAGCATTGCCTGTGGAAAGGGGTGAGGTAACTGAATCTGAACAGCTACCAACAGGAGGAATACATTGCAAACCAAAATCAGGCGTGCATGGTATGGTGATGGTCAGTCACCAGAAATTGTAGCATAACTACAGTCATAACAGAGAAAAAGAAGCCAGCACGATCTGAAATTGGCATGCATCATATAAAAAGTGAAAATTCACAGATTTATTCCAACTGTACTATAATAAAAAAAATGAGATTTTTAGCAAATAATTGATCAATTCTTTGAGCCACCCCTGCCAACGTCACGGCAAATCTCAATAGGGGGGTCCTAACCTATATTACGTATTTCATGGGCCATGCGGCCTCCTAGATAAAGTTAAAAGCAGAACCATAATGGAGCACACATAACTGTAACCTGTATATAGCCGCTTTTTATGTGTAGAGCTTGCTCCACATGCTGGGACCTGGGCTGGCCTCTATCCACAATTGCCTCTTTTTATGTGTAGAGCTTGCTCCACATGCTGGGACCTGGGCTGGCCTCTATCCACAATTGCCTCTTTTGCAACATAGAAGCGGTTATATATACAGGTTACAGGTATGTGTGCTCCATTATGGTTCTGCTTTTAACTTTATCTAGGAGGCCGCATGGCACATGAAATACAGAATATAGAGTAGGACCCCCCTATTGAGATTTGCCGTGACGTTGGCAGGGGTGGCTCAAAGAATTGATCAATTATTTGCTAAAAATCTCATTTATATTACAGTACAGTTGGAATAAATCTGTGAATTTGCACTTTTTATATGATGCATGCCATTTTCAGATCGTGCTGGCTCCCCTCTCTCTCTCTCTGACAAGGTGCAGTTTTGGTTGCAGTTTGGGTGCAGTTTTGGTTGCAGTTTTGGTTGCAGTATTTGTGTGCAGAAAAAACTACAGCGTGTGTGACGCCCTGGACCCCAGGGGTCACAGGTAACAACACCAACAACACCACACACACACCCCCATCCCTTGTGAGGACACATCCGTCACCCGAAAGGGAGACCTGATGTCACTCGAAAGGGAGACCTGATGCCTCCCTCAGGGCCAGTAGGGCACACAAGGTGGGCGGAGTCAGGCGGAAAGACACGCCCACCGAGGAGACTACGGTCCTGAGGCAGGAGTTAGATAGAGAGTAGGTGTGGAGGAAGGAGTAAAGCTGTCAGGGACCCGGGTTGGAGACTGGGACCGCCGAAACGTCAGGCAGGCAGACGGTGGTGGCCGCCTGCAGGAGTACCGATATAATGACCGGCGGAACCGTATTGACCGGTCCTGGGTTGGAGCCCGCCGGACCTGAACCGGGGAGTCAACGGTTATCCGGAGCACTACTAACCGGGTACTCAGACCCCGTCCTAGCTTAGAAGCCACTGACTTTAGGCAAATTCACTGATTGCAGTCTGGACCTCACGGGTTCATCCTCACCCAAAGTCCCGAAAGAAGGCAAAAGCCCACCGATACCGGGTGAGAGCCACCGCCAAGGGCCAAACATCCGACGGGCCTGCGCCTGCGGGTAACCGAGGGCTCTTCCGGCAGCTAAACGCCGGGGAGCGGGCTACCACTGCCCAGGCAGGGGAGCCAAAAGCAGAGAAACAGAAGGTGCAAGGGAAAGGGACCACCACCAGCCTCACAAGAGACACAAGCCGGCTTCGGGACCCGACCATCCCCGAACTTTGGTTTACCATTGACTCTGAGTGTGATTTCATAGTGAGTACACCAGTGCCACCCGGGCACAGCACGGCACCGCAGCACGGCACCTTGCACCACGACATCATCGCCTGCCCCACTGGGCCCCGGGACACACCGTCCCTACCCACGGAGGGGCTAACATCTAGGCTGCGCCCCCAACACCGATCCCGGGAGCCCCCTTCACTCCCGCCGCAGCGGTGGTGCATTCCGTCACCACGACCCGTGGGTGGCGTCACGACTCATCCAACGACAACGCGGCCCCCAGCTGCGAACCTCATCCTACACCACCACCCTACTGCCTCCCCTTAACAGAGCGACGTGGCCCCCGGTCCGGAGGCGCTCGAGCCACCGACAACCCGAGCCTGGACCTCGAGCGGCTCGGCCCAGCAGGGAGCAGCCGAGCCCTCCCAGGGCGGTACACATGCACATGTAGCCTAAGGGCACAAACACATCAGCGGTATTCTGCCGCACTGCCGGATCTGGCATAAGGGCAATACAGTACAATACAGTTCACAGACAGTGCGGCAAGCCCCGGTCACATGCTGTCACATGCTCCGGTCACATGACCTCCTGACGAAGCCCTAGGCGGTGAAACGCATTGAGGCTTGGTGGGTGGGATCAGTTAACATTCTGGTCAGGTCTGTATACCCTTACTACACTATTGGGCTATGTGCCCACGCTGCGGAAAATGTCAATTGTTTTTGCCATTTGGGTTTTGCACTGCAAAGCTGAGTTTTTGACCAAAGTTCTGCAACAAAAAGGCTGCAGTTTGAACTGCATAGTGCGGACAAGAAACCCAAATTCCCATAGACTTTGCTTGAAAAGCAGAACACAACCATTTTGGCATTAAACGCTGCAGTTGAAAAAGCAGCAAAAAAGCAGGTAAAAAGCAACATGCGGACATAGCCTAAGAGGCTCCCCTTGTGGCCCATAGGTGTGTTGATAATCCACGGGGGGTTTAATATGGATGCTTCCTATATTATAAGCATGATTCGACCCATTTTTGGTATACGGGATTAAAAATCGCTGTTAAGTGAGCAGACTGTTTTTGATGTTTTGCTATAAATGTATTTACACTTTGGAATAATGGTATTTTATAGATACTTGTGGTAATTAGTTAAATCAGTGTGCTCATATAAGACCACTCCCGAGTTTCCACATGTGGGTTATGTGTCAGTGATTTAGCCTCCATATATTTACTATATGTGTATACAGACCGAGGATTCTGTTGTAATACCGTACTATATAAGGTGTTAAGACCTACTTCTCGGCCCCCACCCACCCTTCCCCAATTCGTGGGAGTCACAGTTGTATACCTTTCTACCCTGCTGTGCCTTCATGGTTGTTCATGTGTTTTTATCATTTTTTGCTAAATAAATTAATAAAGTATTTTAAGGAAGTTTGGCATCATATATTCTTGGTCAGAGGATATAAGTGGATCTATTGTTTGGTAGGATGCAATCCTGATAATGTCAGTACAAAATGTGGAATATGTGGTTACATGACCGCATGTGCCCAGAGCTTGCCAGTGAACTTTAAGGCCGGTTTCACACATCCGGCTTTTTGCCGTTTTGCCGGATCCGGCGCTCTCCCGTACAGACAATACAGTACAGTGACAGCGCTGTAACTTCCGGGTCACATGCGCCGGTCACATGACAGCATGTGACCGGCGCTTGTTGCGCTGTCACTGTACTGTAGTCACTGTATGGGAGATCGTCGGATCCGGCAAAAAGCCGGATGTGTGAAACCGGCCTAATGTACTGAACTGTCCTTGTGCTGGATCTGCGAGTGCGGCTGGAAAACACTGATGTGAAACAAGCGTAACCAGCACTCCTCCCATTTGGCACAGGCATTTTTAATTAGCAGGAGAGTGGAAGAGGAGTTCCACCTATTTTTTACTTTCAATTCACAGTCAAGGAGCTTGTGGAAGGTGAGGTCATTTTTGTGTTGTTTAGTACATTTCTCATGGTGCTGTGCTTTTGTACCTTAGTTTGGCCTGGAGTTTTGGGAACTCAGCCTTGCAGCCCTGCTGGTGCACTGTGGTGAAGGTGGGCACATGATGCTGCACCTTTAAGGCCATAAGGGGCCCACTGAGATATTTGCTGTGATGTGGCAATAGGTTTCATACAATTCTGATCAGAATGTTAAAGGCAACCTGTCCGGTCCCATATGCGTTCTAACCTAGAAGAAGGGTGATTTGTGGCCTAGAAACCTCTTCTTACCCATCCCTGTATTGTAATATGAATGTATAAAAATATATTTTATTACTTACGTGTTACCTATGTAAATAAACAGAGGGTCTAGTCCCCTGGGCGTCACATTGCCCTGTGGGCATGATACCATGGATTTACATGAGTGACGTACCCGTTGCTCCTTGAGATTGTGCTCACTTCCCATTGCCGCAGTGCTTGTTATCAAAGTGCTTGGTTTCAGATGCGCACTGCGTATGCTCAGAAGACTCCTGCGGTTCTGACCATGCACAGAGCGCGTCTGAAGACGAGAAGCAAGAACCTGGAAGGCTTCGGGAATGGTAAGTGTGCACGCATGGGATCACAAGGAGAGACGGGGATGTCACTCATGTAAATCCATGGGTATCACGCCAACAGGGGCAGAAGAAAACCAAAAATGAAAAAACAAAAATAGACCAGCTCACCTGTACCCAGTGCACGGACAATAGTAGTAATAGTTATAGCAGTAATGCACATAAAAAATAAAAAACATTTTTTATTTCAGCATATTTTTTTTTTTTTCTGTTTTCACATACAGAAATTAAAAACTATCTCTATGTGAAAACAGAACTTTTTTTTTTTACGATATTAAAAAAAAATAATTACACACACACACTGTTGCTGATGGACTGAGCAAAGAAAATAAATTATCTGGTCTTTAAGGCTACTTTCACACCTCCCGTTTCTGCAATGCGGATACCAATGGTCTTAAAGCTTGCAAGTGCCAGCATGTTGAAGACGTACTTTGTGGGCAGGGATAGCGCGTGATGCATTCCTGTCCCACAAAATAAGAGAAGCCGCATCACTGTCCCGTGTGCTGTACATGCCTCCCAGTGCTGTCTGTGGCCCCCCCCCTCCCCTTTCAGCGCTGTATGTGATGCACAGCCATGTCTATGCCTCTCGGTGAGGTGTATACCCTCTTGGGTTATGTATGTATGCCCTCAGCCTTTCATGTGGTGTATATACTATAGCCCCCATGTCTCCTGTGATGTGAATATGCCCCCAGCCCCTCCTGTGCTATATATATGGTAGACCCCATGTCTCAGCCTTCATCTGCAGGGAAAGATGCGGATTTGGCGTGCGAGCCCACATCAAGCTCTGGGAGACAATTCATGAGGTGCATGGCACACCACTAGTCGTAAAGGGGTTAAAGAGAACTTAGCATTTGGATTATGCATGTTAAAATAAAAGTATGGCCATAATGTAGCTGTTATTGATTCAATAGAAACCATCCGTGCACAAATCCATAGTCTGGTTGTTTAATCAGAATTTGAAGTTCGGATGTAACAAGCTTTCGATGCATTTGGGCAAGACAAAGGGGTAGGGTCTACGGCTCTGCCCCAACCACTCTGCTGCCTCTTCTGTGTCTATCTTCCTCTTGTTTAAATGTTCGTGTCAACGCCATTCTAGCTGCGGGTGGCGATTGAGCAGATTAATCTCCTTGTTGGCATGAATAAAATAGTTCCGGTAAAAGTACATGCGCAGATTGACCTCCCGGCAGTCTTGAGTAAAACTGCCCATCTACTTCTAAGACCATGTGCACATGGTGAGTTTGGTGATTTTTTTGTTTTGTTTTTTTACCTCAGTACATTATTTGTAGCCAAAACAAAGAGTAGGTGATAAATACAGAAGTGGTGTTTCTATTAGGATATGTCCGCACCCTGCAGTTTTGTCGTAACGACAAAATGCACCCTGTGGGCAAAAACTCATGCGTTTTTGACCATTTTTTTTAAATTTGTTATCACCAATGACTGAAAAAATCCATTAGATGTGCTTTTCCCCGGCTCAACCCGATGCACTGGTGCGGTGGCAAATGGGGTAATATATGGGGTTGATACCAGATGTGTAATGTCACCTGGCATCAAGCCTTGGGGTTAGTGATGTCATGGTGTCTATCACATACCCGACATCAGTAGCCCAGTCAGTAATTAAAAAAAAAAAAAAAAAATTAGACGACAAATTTTTATTTGAAAAAAAAACCCTCCCTAACACATTCCCTCTTTCACCAATTTATTGAAAAGAAAAAACAATCAAATCCGGGTCCGAAGTAATCCAATAAGGGGGTTCCATGACGATCCATACTCACTGTCCCAGTCAATGAAGAACAGAACGTTCCCCATTGGCTCGGAGAGCAGTGCAGTGACCTGAGCTAACATCATGAGGTCAGCCCAGGTCACTGCAGTGCATTACGAGCCCTTACTTCAGGTTAGCGAGGTACATTACTTGCGGTGATGGAAGCCGCTACACACCTGACGTCAGTGCTGGTCACTGAGTTCTATGCCCGCCGCGTTCTCAGATCATCTCTCACGAGTGGCCTGTGACGTCACCGCTAGTTAGTCTCAGGCCGCTGGCGAGAGGTGATGTGAGAACACGGCTGTCAGTGACGAGCCCTGACGTCAGGTGGGCAGGAGTTAATCACCGCAGGAAATGAACTTTACTAACCTCCTGACGGCAGCGGTCATCATCCCCGCAGGCAGCTGCGGGGCTGGAGTGGGACACAGACTGCAGGGGCACCCGACTTAAGTTCCTTTCCCTGATTGTACACCGTTTTGGTCTCCACATCGTCTTTTTTAATGCTTGGAATAAAGAATATAATGTTTTTACCACAGAAGAGTCTGTGCCGGCTCCTTCCCTCTTCTGCTCTTCCTCACAGTATTACCGGCTGGGACCTGCCGGTGGATACCGAGCACTTGCGAATGCAACAACCCAAGCTACAGGTGAGCTGAAATCCTTTTCCTCTTGCATCTGTGCAGGCACCGTACTGCACAGACTGCAGGGGCACCCGACGGAGGTCACATGGAAGTGCTTCCGTGCGGCTTCCAGGGATTTTGCGGACCCATTGACTTGTATTGAATCACGTCCGTTATTACGGAACAGAATAGGACATGTTTTATAATTACGGAACGGACATACCGCATCCGATGTGTTTTTTTTTTTTTGTAGGAACTGATGCTTCCCTGTGCCATCCCGTCCTACACAAAAGACCCTGAAAACATGGTCCTGTCAATAGGTCCGCAAAAAAACAGGAACTGACCAGGACAGATGGAACGGTTATCTGAATGAGCCCTTATATGAAGTAAAATTCGCCCCAGCAACCATGGCTCTTGAAAGAAGGGGCTGAAGCTGTGGAGATTAGCTCCAACCTGAGGGGCCGGTAAGAACACTTTGGGCGGGCTCGGTATATTGTGGGCGGCTCCCTGATAGGCCAGGCTCTGTGCGGGCACCGTACGGTGACGTAATGGGCCAGGCTCTGTGCGGGCACCGTACGGTGACGTGATAGGCCAGGCTCTGTGCGGGCACCGTACGGTGACGTAATGGGCCAGGCTCTGTGCAGGCACCGTACGGTGACGTAATGGGCCAGGCTCTGTGCAGGCACCGTACGGTGACGTAATGGGCCAGGCTCTGTGCGGGCACCGTACGGTGACGTGATAGGCCAGGCTCTGTGCGGGCACCGTACGGTGACGTGATAGGCCAGGCTCTGTGCGGGCACCGTACGGTGACGTAATGGGCCGGGCTCTGTGCAGGCACCGTACCGTGACGTAATGGGCCGGGCTCTGTGCAGGCACCGTACGGTGACGTAATGGGCCGGGCTCTGTGCAGGCACCGTACGGTGACGTAATGGGCCGGGCTCTGTGCAGGCACCGTACGGTGACGTAATGGGCCGGGCTCTGTGCAGGCACCGTACGGTGACGTAATGGGCCGGGTTTTGTGCAGGCACCGTACGGTGACGTAATGGGCCGGGCTCTGTGCAGGCACCGTACGGTGACGTAATGGGCCGGGCTCTGTGCAGGCACCGTACGGTGACGTAATGGGCCGGGTTCTGTGCAGGCACCGTACGGTGACGTAATGGGCCGGGCTCTGTGCAGGCACCGTACGGTGACGTAATGGGCCAGGCTCTGTGCGGGCACCGTACGGTGACGTAATGGGCCGGGCTCTGTGCAGGCACCGTACAGTGACGTAATGGGCCGGGTTTTGTGCAGGCACCGTACAGTGACGTAATGGGCCGGGCTCTGTGCAGGCACCGTACGGTGACGTAATGGGCCGGGCTCTGTGCAGGCACCGTACGGTGACGTAATGGGCCGGGTTTTGTGCAGGCACCGTACAGTGACGTAATGGGCCGGGCTCTGTGCAGGCACCGTACGGTGACGTAATGGGCCGGGTTCTGTGCAGGACCGTACGGTGACGTAATGGGCCGGGTTCTGTGCAGGCACCGTACGGTGACGTAATGGGCCGGGCTCTGTGCAGGCACCGTACGGTGACGTACGCGCTATTCTCCAGGACATTTTTCCCCTCCTGACCGTTCTGTAGTCATGTCATGATGACCCGCCCCTATGCTCCTATTGGTTCGGCGCCTTCCAGTCACTGCACAACTTCATTGGTCACCAGTAAACCGCAGTCATTGATTGGTCCGAAACAGCGCTTCAAATAGGCAGAACCCAATGATGTCCTAGCTCCGCCTACTCGTTCTGCGGGCGCCAAAACTCAAAGGCAGAAGGAGCGGGAGATCCAGACTCTTCTCATCTCCGTGTATCCCGCCATGGCCACTCCGCCCAAGAGAAGCTGCTCCGAGCTCCCGCCATCGCCCTCCTCAGACACGTCCTCTCCGGGGGAAAGGAGCAAGGTGAAGCGGATCTCTATAGAGGGGAACATCGGTAAGAAGTGTGGCTATGGCGGGCTCAGGGGCTGCACTGTGATTGGGTGACCAGGCCGGGTGTAGTGGAGGTGCCGGGTTTGGGCTGTTGCTGGGATCTGTATGGCTTTCCCTTGCTGTACTGTGCTGCTTCCCTGGGATATAAAGGGGCAGTATAACATAAGACGTCCTCTGGGCCAAGTGGCGCTGTCTGACATTGGCTAATATTCTGTGTTTCTGACATGCTGGGACTTGTAGTTCCCACTGATCACATACTGCGGTTACTGCTATAGGTCAGTTACTTCTGCCAGAACCTCCAAGAATTAGCACATTGGGTAATATCTCTGCTGCACACCCTCATGAAGTGGTCACACTGATCGGGGTGCACAGACTTTTGCACATAGTTTTGAATGTGACATGTGAGCATCTGAGGCTAGATCTGGGTATATTTGGCCCATTCACCTCGATAGGACTTTCAGGGAACTGCTTTCTGGAGCCCAAAAATTCCACCATTGTATCCTAGAGCGGGCTGATCGATCTGATTTACACCTTAGTTGATGATGGCCGGGGTCACACGTCCACTTTTTATGGCCCAAGTACAAAGTGGCCGCAGATTTCCTGGCCTCAACATACAAATGTGGCGCCCCTGACCTGGTCAGGCACCACTGAGTACTGCACCCATGCTGGGGACAGTACAATACAGGTAATCCAGAAGGCTGACCGAGGTGTGACTACACAGGCGCATAGTGATCAGGTCTCACACATGTACCTTTGAGAGGACCCCTGGGGATCCCAGGAGGGGGAAAAGCCTTCACCTTCACTGGAATAGTGGAGGGGGCCAAAAGCCTCCATCTCCTCTCAAGGGGTGTGGTAAGAGAATCTGGTTGCTAGGTGGCGTAGGCAGGCACAAAAGGGAAAAGAGAAGGAGGAGTAAAGAGTCTGCAGCAGAGTGTGGAGGAGTGAGGAGCAGAAAAGAAAAGCTCTGACAGGAGCAGCAGTGAAGGTCCCAGATGTGAGCCGGTTCAGAGCAGAGTCCAGGGAGCTCCGAGGAGAGCTGACCCCTTCCCCTGGGCTGCTGTAGTCTGACAGCGTCCGCGCAGTGGCTACCGACGGGGGAGAACGGTCACCTAGGAGTGCTACCCGAAACCCATCTCCAGCTAGAGAGAGAGCACAGAGTGGGAAGTAAGGAGACTGCTAGGGAGAACCAGGCCCAAACGGGCGGCAGATCCCGGAGTGGGGATAGATCCACCTTTCCCTGCTAAACCTGCCGGTGTGGGGCCCTCAAAGCCCACACCACAACACCACAAAAGCCGCAGCCACGTAGCCACAGTTAGGGCCCATAGCTCACAGGAGGCAAGCAGCTGGAGTGAGCTGGTCCAGGCCACAAGCAAACGGCAAACGAAGGGGAGTGAGGCTTCAGCAACTTCCCTGGGTGACCCCCATAGGGACTAAAAGTCGGGGTTACCCCAAACCACCAAGGGCTAAGGAAGGCGAGTTGGTAGTCACCATCAGAAGTCAGCCTGAAGGATACCTGGTTCCCGCCTGGTTCATCCCAGCTACGCCCGGGTTACTCACCCTGCCACCTGAAGTGAGTAAAAACCCTGAAAGACATTCTGCCTGTGTGGAGTTATTCTGCGCCTTGTGGTTCTGCGCACCTACACAGGGCCCTGGGGCTTGCCTCACTCTCAGGAGGCTATTCCAACTAACTGCACTCACCATCAGCCCCAGGCGTCCCTCAACCTGCAGTGGCGGTCCCTACTGGCCGCAATACTGAGAGTGGCGTCACGACAAGAAGAAGATCTCCTACCGGTGACCAGATCCAGCTGCGTGGAGTCCCTGAAGGTAATGCACTGACCCAGCGTTTGCGGGGCTTCACACAAACAGCAATTATGTTTTACAGAAATGAAGAGGGAGATTCTTTTTTTGGCGTGCACCTGCTCCAAACTTGCCTGAGAACATCATATTGCCATGCCCGAACCTCAGTGCGTCTCTTGGGCTACATTCACACAACCAACCCGTTTTTGCGGTCCGCAAGAGACGGTACTGTTTTTCCACGTATGCATCTGTGTGACAACCGTTCCGTATATGGTCCGTGTGCCTTGTGGTTTAGGTGTATAGCGCCACCTGGTGGAAAACAGCGGAGTTAGCATTTTTGTCTCAAACGGCACGAGAGAGAAAAAAAGTGAATTAAAAAATTGTAGGGCATAATCAATTCAATACGAATCGACGCCTATAGCTGCCGCCGTTCTCAAGTTAATGGCGGTGGACAGGATATGGGTGGACAATAATGGCGGTGGACAGGATATGGGTGAACAATAATGGCGGTGGACAGGATATGGGTGGACAATAATGGCGGTGGACAGGATATGGGTGGACACACTACATCTCTCGATCAAAAAAAAAAGACTGGCAGAACTTTCAATAGTGTGTACAGGTGCAAAACACCTCTAAAAAAATGTATTAGGTTGCCTTTACAGTTATATTTTTCATTATGTACAGATACGTACCTGTTCATACTATTGGAAGTGCTGCCAGTTATATATAATATATGTCAAAGCCTGCGATACTTGATTTGAGAATATGGTGGGCTGGAGAGCTCAGTGATGAGCGCTGAGGTCACAAGTTCAGCAGAGTTCATTAACGCAGGTAATGAACTTGGTTAACCTCGTGACGTCTGCGCTTGTCATTCCCCGCAGCTGCTCATACACTGCTGTGTGAGCAACTGCAGGGCTGGAAGAGGCACCCATAGACGGAAGCCATACGAAAGGGCTTCCATGTATTTTGCCCACCCATTGATTTGTATTTGGTCACGGTCTGCATTTTGAAGAATAGGAAATGTTCCATAATAACAGAATGGATATATGGACACGGATGGCACACAGAAGCACTTCTATGTGCCATCTGTTCCTACACAAAACACATTGAAAACATGGTCTTGTCTGTAGGTCCACAAAACATGGAAAAAAACCAAAAAACTGACAAACGGAACAATCATCTGAATGAGCCCTTAGCTTTACTGGTGGGCTGACACTTTACTTTGGATACTCCATTTGTCGGACCAGAAGAATCATTAGGATTTGTGCATGAGTAGTGAAACAGATGGGCTTTGGACATTAAAGGGAACCCGTCGTGCCCAGAATCACTATTTTCTTGCAGATATATGGTTCATCTTCAGGTACACAGCATAAAAACCTTACTGAAGCTACAATGAGAAAAGGAACTCTAATCCTGAATTACCCACCAGCCTCTAGTCATTGGAGCTGTGCAGGGTCCTTTATAATTACTGCCTCCTAGCCAGGGACATCCCCAGCACACTGACAACCTAGTATAGGGTACTTTCACACTTGCATTCAGCGCAGTCCGTCACTATGGAGAATAGCGCAGTCAGTTAACGCACTGCGCTATTCTCCATAGACTTGTATGGATGACGCACTGTAACGCAAGTGTCAGCGTTCCATCCGCTGGACGAAGCAGCGTCGTTATTTTGATGATGCGCCGGGCGGGAGGAAGACAGCATGTAACTTTTTTTGAGCATCGCAATCCGTAGGATTTCACTGTGCATGCGCTCTCTGGCTCCCTGCACCAGTAACCAAGGTAAGTATCGGGTAACCAAGCAAAGTGCTTTGCCGATATTTACCCTCGCTACGTGTGCAGGAAGCCCGACACTTCCCCGCTTGGCTCTGCCCCCTCCCGCACTCCACTCCGCATGTATGTACACATACATACACACATGCATGCATACATACATACACACTCACCTGTCCTCAGCGCCATGGCCCGCTCGGCTCCACCCACTCTGCACTCCGCCCCCGCACACATTCTCTGTGGCCGAATGATCAGCTGATCGGCCGCCGGCATGTGAGAGCGATCAGCTGAGCGCCCGGCAGCCGGCTATTGAGAGCGATCAGCTGATCGTTCACAATAGTCTGCTGCCGATAAAACTGTAGATAAGAAAAAAAAAAAAAGCTTTCCGTTGTTTTGTACGATCCGTAGCATCCGTTGTGCCATTATATGCAACGCATCCATTGCATCCGTCACACAACGCAATGCTACGGAAGCCGTCCAGAGCAAGTGTGAAAGTAGCCTTACACACACTGTAGAGCTTTGGGAGTGATTACTGCATACTCTCTGTATAGTGAATGGTAACTGTTATAGCTAATTTCCTGGCTCTGATAACGAAGCGAAAACAGTGTTCATTTTATCTCTGTAGCCTCTGCTCCATTAAGCCTACCAGATATAAAGTGAATACTTAACAAAAGTTTAACACAATCTGTCATCAGCATAATGTTGGGGTTGAGACCCTGATTCCAGCAATGTATCAATTAGTTTTATGGGTGCAGCAGAGAACTGTAATTTCAGCAGTTCTTTTGAATGCTGAGCGGTGTATGGCTATGTGCGCACTTTTTTACCGCGTTTTTCGGGTGCGTTTTTGTTCAGAAAACTGCATGACTAAGGGTATGTGCGCACGTTGCTTTTTACCTGCTTTTTTGCTGCTTTTTCTTCTGCGCTGTTTAATGCCAAAATGGATGTGTTCTTCTATTCAAGCAAAGTCTATGGGAATTTGGGTTTCTTGTTCACACTATGTTGTTCAAAATGCTGCCTTTTTGTGGCAGAACTTTGGTCAAAAACTCAGCTTTGCAGTGCAAAACCCAAATGGCAAAAACAATTGACATGTTGCTTCTTTGAAAAGCTGAGTTTTTGACCAAAGTTCTGCCACAAAAAGGCAGCATTTTGAACAACATAGTGTGAACAAGAAACCCAAATTCCCATAGACTTTGCTTGAATAGAAGAACACATCCATTTTGGCATTAAACAGCGCAGAAGAAAAAGCAGCAAAAAAGCAGGTAAAAAGCAATGTGCGCACATACCCTTACTTCACCAACAAAGTCTGAGTTTTCATCTTTGCTGTCTGCACACAGTTTGTTTTAGCTGCATTTTTGTGGTGCGTGCCCACAAAAACGCAGCATGTCAATTATTCCTCCGTTTTTCACCCATTGAGTTCAATGAGATCAAAGACGCAAATTGCAAATATAGCTACGTTCGTATGACTAAAAATGCAACTATAAACGCAAGGGGTGGGTAGTACAGTGACGTGTACAGGAAGAGGATTCCTTCTGTTGATAGAAGAGTGAATCCTCCCGGTACCGCCACCTCCCGTCCGGCGCCATGTCCAGACGGGAGGTGGAAGCAGCTGCAAAATCAAAAGTCAACAGTAGAAAAAAAAATCATACTCCCTTCTCTGCAGACTCCCGAGACACGTCCGATCATTCCAGGACCTGCCGGTGATCAGCTGATGCGGTCACCTGACTGCGTCAGCTGACAGTATACGTCCAGCGGTGAGGCCGGCTTTTTACCGTCCGGCCATTTTAAACGATCAACTGATGCCGTCAGGTGACGGCATCAGCTGACTACCGCCAGGTCCTGGAGCGATCAGACTGGAGTCTGCACAGAAATGTGTAGTGTGTGTTTTTGTTTTGTTTGTTTTTTTTTTTTTGCACTGATGCATCAGCTGATTGTATAAACGGCTTTTATACAATCAGCTGATATCATGTGATTCACGTTCTTGAACCCGACACATCATCTGATCACTTTGCTTTCCAGCAAACCGATCAGATGATATTGGATCTGGATTGGACATCACGGGACCCTTGACACAGGATTACTGCAGGTGGGGGGGGGGGGGTTTCATTCAATAAAGATGGAGTCACTAATTGTGCTTGTGTTTTATATCAAATAAAAATTTTTTTGAGGTTGTTTTTTTTTTTTTTTTTCGGCGCTCCATTGGGAGACCCAGACGATTGGGGTGTATAGCTACTGCCTCCGGAGGCCACACAAAGTATTACACTAAAAAGTGTAAGGCCCCTCCCCTTCTGCATATACACCCCCCGTGGATCACGGGCTGCTTCAGTTTTCATGCTTTGTGCGAAGGAGGTCAGACATCCACGCATAGCTCCACTGTTTTTAGTCAGCAGAAGCTGCTGACTATGTCGGACTATATACTCCTAGATGGCTGGACAACAGCAGCAAAAAGCAAGGGTGCTAAGGCACAGGCTTTCTATGCTGCTTGTACTGCATGTGCTGAAGTGTTCATTTGTACTTTCTGCTTGTATGCTATACATTGCACTGTACGGTCGCTATTCTTGGCTATATGCTTCTAGATGGCTAGACAACAGCAGCAAAAAAGAAAGTGCCAAGGCACAGGCTTTCTATGCTGCTTGTACTGCACGTGATACTGTTCCACACGGCAGGTTCCACTGTCCCCATTGTGTGCAATGCTCCCCTATAGCACTTGGTCAGCCGGGGTCTCTGCTAGAGGTGGCTAAAGGAACCACCTGTGAACCCTGTCCAAGGACAGGGACGGAGTTGCAGTTTCGGCTGATAGGTCTGTGACTGTGACTAACATCTTAGAGACTTTGCAGTCCAGACGGACCATGGGCAATGTTGATACGCCCTCATTTGGAACAAATCAGTGCTCCGGGGGGGTCCCATGCATCCCAGGGCGCAGGCTCTGACACGGACGACAGTCCCAGACAGTCTAAGCGAGCTCGCTGGGAGCGGCACTCGGCTTCATCACTGGTTAGGGTCCCAGCGGGACTCTCTGTATGATGAGGCAGACGTAGCTGATCAGGACTCTGATCCTGAGACCGCTCTCAATCCGGATACTCCGGATGGTGACGCCATAGTGAATGATCTTCTAGCGTCCATCAAGGGAATGTTGGATATTTCTCCCTCAGCTCCTCCGGTGGAGGAGTCAGCTTCACAGCAGGAGAAATCCCTTTTCAGTATCTCAAGCGTATATTGAGTACTTTTCTGGCCACTCTGACTTCAGAGAAGCAATCCGGAAACACCACACTTATCCAGATAAGCGTTCTCCAATCGTATTAAGGATACACGTTATCCTTTTTTCCCCCTGACGGGGTCAAGCGCTGGACCCAGTGTCCAAAGGTGGATTCCCCTATCTCCAGGCTTGCGGCTAGATCCATAGTTGCAGTGGAAGATGGGACTTCACTTAAAGATGCCACTGACAGACAGATGGTCCTCTGGTTGAATTCTGTCTATGAAGCTATCGGCGTGTCGGTTGCTCCGGCATTCGCAGCCGTATGGGCATTCCAAGCTTTTTCAGCTGGTCTTGCGCACGTGGACACTGTCACATGTACATCTGTGCCGCAGATGGCGTCCTTAACCTCGCAATGTCTGCATTGCGACTTACGCTATTAGTGCTGTCCTGCACTCTACGAGCCGTACGTCAGTGGCGTCCGCCAACTCCGTGGTTTTACGCAGAGCCTTGTGGTTGAGGGAATGGAAAGCAGATTCTGCTTCCAAAAAAGTGCTTAACCACTTTGCCGTTATCTGGTGACAGACTGTTTGGTGAGCGATTGGATGAAATCATTAAACAGTCCAAGGGTAAGGACTCTTCCTTACACCAGCCCAGATCAAACAACACCCAACAGAGGAAGGGACAGTCGAGGTTTCGGTCCTTCCCAGGCTCGGGCAGGTCCCAATTGTCCTCGTCCACAAGGACTCAAAAAGCTCAGAGAGGCGCAGATTCCTGGCAGGCTCAATCACGCCCAAGGAAGGCAGCCGAAGGAACCGCTACCAAGGCGGTTTCCTCATGCCGTTCAGCCCTCTCTCTCCGCATCCGCGGTCGGTGGCAGACTCTCCCGCTTTGGCGACATCTAGCTGCCACAGGTCAAAGACCGGTGGGTGAGAGACATTTTGTCTCACGTGTACAGGATAGAGTTCTGTTCTCGTCCTCCGACTAGATTTTCAGAACTTCCTCACCTCCCGACCGAGCCGATGCTCTTCTGCAGGCAGAAGGAGTGGTAATCCCTGTTCCTCCTCAGGAACAAGATACGGTTTTTACTCCAATCTGGTTGTGGTACCAAAAAACGACGGCTCTTCCGTTCCGTTTTGGACCTAAACCTGCTCAACAAGCACGTGAAAACCAGGCGGTTCCGGATGGAATCCCTCCGCTCCGTCATTGCCTCCATATCTCAAGGAGATTTCCTAGCGTCAATAGACATCAGGATGCTTATCTCCACGTGCCGATTGCTCCAGAGCACCGGTGTTGGCTACGATTCGTTATTGAAGACGAGCATCTTCAGTTCGTAGCCCTGCCCTTCGGTCTGGCGACAGCCCCACGGCTTTTCACAAGTTCATGGCAGCAGTGGGAGTAGTCCTGCACTCTCAGGGTCACTCTGTGATCCCTTACTTGGACGATCTACTTGTCAAGGCACCCTCTCAAGAGGCATGCCAACACAGCCTGAACGTGGCGCTGGAGACTCTCCAGAGTTTCGGGTGGATCATAAACTTTTCAAAGTTAAATCTGACGCCTACCCAATCGCTGACATATCTTGGCATGGAGCTTCACACTCTCTCAACGATAGTGCAGCTCCCCCTGGACATACAGCGTTCACTACAGACGGGGGTGCAGTCTCTCCTTCAAGGCCAGTCACACCCCTTAAGACGCCTCATGCAGAGGCAGTCCTTTTCGCGCAGTTTCATCTGCGTCCACTCCTATAGGACATTCTTCGCCAATGGGATGGGAAGTCAACGTCCCTAGACAGGAACGTACCCCTTTCTCAGACGGGCAAGGACTCTCTTCAGAGGAGTCCACCCCTCAGATCAATGTTCTGGAAATCTGGGCAGGGTATCTTGCCCTGCAAGCCTTCCAGCAGAGGCTGGAAGGCAAACAGATCCGAATTCAGTCGGACAACTTCGCAGCGGTGGCATACATCAACCACCAAGGCGGAACACGCAGTCGGCAAGCCTCCCAGGAAGTCCGGCGGCTTCTGATGAGGGTGGAAGACAGAGCACTCACCATATCCGCAGTTCACATCCCGGGCGTAGAAAACTGGGAAGCAGACTTCCTCAGTCGCCAGGGCATGGACGCAGGGGAATGGTCTCTGCACCCGGACGGGTCTCAAGAAATCTGTAGCCGCTGGGGGAGGCCGGACGTCAACCTAATGGCGTCTCGGCACAACAACAAGGGCCCGATTTTCATGGCGCGGTCTCACGATCAAAGAGCTCTGGCGGCAGGCGCCTTAGTTCAGGATTGGTCGCAGTTCCAGCTACCCTATGTGTTTCCCCCTCTGACACTGTTGTCCAGAGGGCTACGCAAGATCAGCTCCGATTGCCGCCGCGCCATCCTCGTCGCCCCAGACTGGCCGAGGAGGTCGTGGTACCTGCATCTGTGGCATCTCACGGTCGGCCAACCGTGGGCACTACCAGACTGGCCAGACTTACTGTCCCAAGGGCCGTTTTTTCCATCTGTATTCTACAGCCCTGAACCTGACTGGTGGCTATTGAGTCCTGGATCCTAGCGTCTTCAGGATTATCTCAAGACGTCATTGTCACCATGAGACGGGCTAGGAAGCCGACGTCTGCCGAGATCCACCACAAGACGTGGAAGATATTCTTATCTTAGTGCTCTGCTCAGGGAGTGTCTCCCTGGACATTTGCATTGCCTACTTTTCCTTCCTTCCTGCAATCTGGTTTGGGAAAAGGTTTGTCGCTCGGCTCCCTTAACGGACGAGTCCCAGCGCTGTCTGTATTCTTTCAGAAGCGCATAGGGCGACTTCCTCAGGTACGCACGTTCCTGCAGGGGGTTTGTCACATTGTCCCTCCGTACAAGAGGCCGTTAGACCCATGGGATCTGAACAGGGTACTAATTGCTCTCCAGGAGCCGCCCTTTGAGCCTCTGAGGGATGTTTCACTTTCTCGACTTTCACAGAAAGTGGCCTTTTTGGTAGCGGTCACGTCTCTTCAGAGAGTGTCCGAGCTCGCAGCGCGGTCATCCAAAGCTCCCTTCTTGGTGTTTCACCAAGACAAGGTAGTGCTGCGCCTGATTCCGGGGTTTCTCCCTAAGGTGGTATCCCCCTTTTTCATCTCAGTCAGGATATCTCCTTACCTTCCTTTTGTCCTCATCCAGTTCATCGATATGAATTGGATTTGTATTTGTTGGATCTGATGAGAGCGCTCAGAATCTACATTTCCCGCACGGCGCCCCTGCGCCGCTCGGATGCACCCTTTGTACTTGTCGCTGGTCAGCGCAAAGGGTCGCAGGCTTCCAAATCCACCCTGGCTCGATGGATCAAGGAACCAATTCTTGAAGCCTACCGTTCTGCTGGGCTTCCGGTTCCACCAGGGCTGAGGGCCCATTCTACCAGAGCCGTGGGTGCGTCCTGGACATTACGGCACCAGGCTACGGCTCAGCAGGTGTGCCAGGCGGCTACCTGGGCGAGTCTGCACACCTTCACCAAGCGTTATCAGGTGCATGCCTACGCTTAGGCGGATGCCAGCCTAAGTAGAAGAGTCCTGCAGGCGGCGGTTGCCTCCATGTAGGGAAGGGCTGTTTTTACAGTCCAAACTTGAGGTATTAATTTACCCACCCAGGGACTGCTTTTGGACGTCCCAATCGTCTGGGTCTCCCAATGGAGCGCCGAAGAAGAAGGGAATTTTGTTACTTACTGTAAATTCCTTTTCTTCTAGCTCCAATTGGGAGACCCAGCACCCGCCCCTGTTCCTTCGGGATTTTTTGGTTGTTCGGGTACACATGTTGTTCATGTTGAATGGTTTCAGTTCTCCGATGTTCCTTCGGATTGAATTGTTTAACCAGTTATTGGCTTTCCTCCTTCTTGCTTTTGCACTAAAACTGAAGCAGCCCGTGATCCACGGGGGGTGTATATGCAGAAGGGGAGGGGCCTTACACTTTTTAGTGTAATACTTTGTGTGGCCTCCGGAGGCAGTAGCTATACACCCCAATCATCTGGGTCTCCCAATTGGAGCTAGAAGAAAAGGAATTTACGGTAAGTAACAAAATTCCCTTCTTTTCCCTTTTAGAGATTCATGGTGGCAATGTCTAATATTGGCGTGACACCATGAATTTCGGGCTTTGGGCCAGTTGATAATGCACAGCTAGCCCTAACCCCATTATTACCCAGCGAGCCACCCGGCACCAGGGCCACTAGAAGAGTTAGGTACAGCGCCAGAAGATGTAGCTTCTATGAGAGCGCCATTTTCTGAGGCGACTGCGGACTGCAACTCGTAGTGGGGGTGTCCAGAAAGATTGGGCACCCTGCGCTGCGGATTCCAATCCCCCAGCTGACAAGTTGTACCTGGCTGGACACAAAAATTGGGCAAAGCCCACCTCGTTTTCTTCTTGTTTTTTTAATTTCATGAAATAAAAAAAAAAAAAACGGGCTTCTCTATACTTTTCCTTCCCAACTGGGTACAAATAGGCAGCTGGGGGTTGGGGGCAGCCCGTACCTGCCTAGCATACAAAAGTTTGGGCAAAAAACTCCTGCATACAATCCTGGATGGAGCATGCTGAGCTGTCTAGTTCTGCAGCTGCTGCGGAGAATAAAGGAGAACAGATTGATGAAGGAAATGACATAAGATCTTATTTATTTTTTTTTCTTCACCAATCTTTAATGGCATTGTTCACTGATGAAAAAAAAACCCAAACATGCATGAACAAAAACGCACCTAAACACGGTAAACGCATGCTTTTTTTTTATGCGTTTTTGCCGCAGATGCATTTTTTTGCGGCCAAAAAGCAGCATCTTTGGAGCTAAAAAAAAGTGGTTAGGTGCGCACATGCCCTATAACCCCACCATTAATGGCAGCATCCTGTGTACACTGTGCATAGGCAGAAAGCTGCTGATCAGTGGTGAGGTTATACAGAGCATCTGGCCTAAACCCGAGGTTTTGTGCAGATTAAAATAAAATTTTCTAAGTAATGCATTACTGGAATCAGACTCTCTGCCCCTACACCATGGTGCTCTCAGATTAAATGGTAAAAGCATGATAATCTCTTTAACCCCTATGACATACTAGTATGTCATGGCGCGTGTCCCTTCTTTTCCTCCCTGCATGTCTGCTGATTTGATCAGCCGACATGTGCCTCTACCATCATGGGTGGATGTCAAGTCCTGCTGTCAATCTCTGACTGTTGGATTTAACATGTGCAAGTGGGGCGTGCGCCATTCCCTGCTCCCCTTTGGCCCTGTGGTGTGGTCACATGGCACTGATGGGCTGTCATGACATCCAGGGGTCAGCTGATGAGCCCTGTGTCTGTCACTGATCTGCCTGCGAGCCAGTATTCATAGACCATGATTTCATGTGTTGCTCTGTAAAATATAAAATAAATGAATCCAAACAGTGAAAAAAAAAATATAAAACTCCAGAATTACTTTTTTCTTTGCCACCACAACACATTACAATAAGAGGCGACCAAATATATCATATCTACCCCAAAACATTGTGTCGGTAAGAACGTCTGCCTTGGGTGTAAAGGCCCAGTCACACACAACGACTTACCAGCGATCCCGAAAACGATGCCACCTGATAGGGGAAAATTCATCAATCGGTGTGAAAAAAACCTCTAAATTTCTGTATTCGTCATTCTCTTACAGCTGCAGGCAAATCTACATTTGTCAACATCCTCAAGAAATGCAATGAAGACTGGGAGGTTGTTCCTGAACCTATAGCAAGATGGTGCAATGTTCAGAGCAATCAAGATGAATTTCAGGTACTGTGTGTTTCAGATCTCACATTTAGATGATCAGTTTCTGTGATAAATAAATGACCCCATAACCTTAAGCTGGGTTCACACTAAGCGACAGCGACAACGATGTCGCTGTTACGTCACCATTTTCTGTGACGTAACAGCGACCTTGTAAGTCGCTGTTATGATCGCTGCTTAGCTGTCAAACACAGCGACGCAGCAGCGATCATAACGTCGCTGTGCTACATGTGCAGAGAGCAGGGAGCCGCGCTTAGCGCTGGCTCCTTGCTCTCCTAGGTACAGTACACATCGGGTTAATTAACCCGATGTGTACTGCAGCTACATGTCACAGTGCAGGGAGCCGCGCACACTGCTTAGCGCTGGCTCCTTGCTCTCTTTGCTACAGTACACATCGGGTTAATTACCCGATGTGTACTGCAGCCACATGTGCACAGAGCAGGAGCCGGCACTGGCAGCAAGGGCGGAGGCTGCTAACTAAGGTAAATATCGGGTAACCAGGGAAAGGTCTTCCCTTGGTTACCCGATGTTTACGCTGGTTACAGCTTACCGCAGCTGCCAGACGCCAGCTCCTGCTCCCTTCATTTCGTCGCTCTCTCGCTGTCACACACAGCGATGTGTGTGTCACAGCGGGAGCGTGACGACCAAAAAATGAAGCTGGACATTCAGCAACGACCGGCGACCTCACAGCAAGGGCCAGGTCGTTGCTGGATGTCACACACAGCGACAGCGACGTCGCTGCAACGTCACAGAAAATGGTGACGTAGCAGCGACGTCGTTGTCGCTGTGTGTGACACCAGTGTTACTCCCACAATACTCTCCATGGGAATCTCATCCAACCCTTGCAGATATATCATGTTTTTATAACATAGTGCAGTATACATTATGTCAAGATACAGCAATGAACACTGAGGACACAACCACATCTGGCTGTCTCCTTCTGCTCCCCACATGTGTCAGTAAGATATAAAGAGAGAGTGTGTGTGTGTGTGTGTATTTATACATATATATATATATGTGTATGTATATATATATGTGTGTGTGTGTGTGTGTGTGTGTGTGTATATATCTCCCCACCCGTGTCAGCACCATCACACTACCTCCTCCATGCTTCACGGTGGGAACCAGCCATGTGGAGTCCATCCGTTCACCTTTTCTATAAAGACACGGTGGTTGGATCCAAAGATCTCAAATTTGGACTCATCAGACCAAAGCACAGTTTTCCACTGGTCTAATGTCCATTCCTTGTGTTCTTTAGCCCAAACAAGTCTCTTCTGCTTGTTGCCTGTCCTTAGCAGTGGTTTCCTAGCAGCTATTTTACCATGAAGGCCTGCTGCACAAAGTCTCCTCTTAACAGTTGTTCTAGAGATGAGAAGGTGTGTCCAAAGTTTTGGTGTGTGTGTGTGTGTGTGTATATATAATATATATGTGTGTGTGTGTGTGTGTGTGTGTGTATATGTGTATAATATCTCAATCACAGCCATGTCCAGCGTCTGACGCTTGAGAACAAGTGCATGTCTGCTCAACCATAGGTGCAGGACGCATAATCCACAGACACACGTGTAAATGGAGAATTAAGAGGTTTTCTGATCATGGTGAGATCTTAGGCATCAATGTAGCACCCAGCAGGGATATGGGGTACTCAGTTCCTGGCAGTGTACGTCTTGGGAATGTCACGATGGTGGCCGTTACCCGGTTCTGTGCCCTGGGCCCTTTTTGTAATGGGGATATTTACAGGGGATTGGTGAATTAAAGTGATTTGTGACACCACTTGCGGTGTTGCGTCTAAGTGTAGGGAGCCGCCGCTGCAAAATGTCTCTACTGGGGCTGATGGTATTAGCAGATAGTATGGTAGACCCTCCGCAAGTAGGGTTTTGCCCCAGCAGATGTATGGTGCGGTGGGCGTCGGAAGAAGGAGTCCAGACACGTATTCAGTGCAACTGGTTTACTCACTGCTGAGATGGTAACTGGTTGCCCGAGGCCGACTGTTTTCGCCTCCAGGACCCCTTCGTCCCAGTGCCAGTCTGGTTCTCTGGTATCTTCTTCCCCTGCACCTATCTCTGGTAAGTGGGTCCCCGTGGTATGGAACTACTGGGGGTCCCCGGTCTGTGGTTTGTCCACTTCTGTCCGCCTGACGGTAGCGTGAACTCTGTGGGGATGAAGTGTCTGGTCCTGTTCCCGGTTCTCCCTTTGCTACTGAGTTTTTGGATTCTTTAGGGTCAGTAAGGTCCTTGGTGGTCCCCTTTGCTGTGCAGGTGTTAACATGTCGGCTTAAAGCTCTTTCCTGTCCTAAGGTTCAGTACCCCGTCGGTGCGTAGTTCTGGGAGTACTCCACCAGCAACCACTTCTCCTGGGTACCAGGTCACCGTCAACCCGAGTCAGGACGTTGCTCAGTCACACCTTTACACCTCCACTGTCAACTCTATCTGACTTCTCTCCACAGTCTGCCCCTCCCACCTAGTCAACTAGTAGACTGGAGTGGCACCACCTATAGGCGGCCATCCATTGGTCCCACCCTATCTAGGTACCATTGTATGGGCATTGTTGGGGAAAACTGGGATTACCTGGGTTTTTGGTGTTACCGGCACTGGGGTTCTGGGTCCCTAAGGGGGTAGGCACTGCATCCTGGTGGGGATACAGAACCTTGTAGCACCATGAGGGCTTCAGTGGCGCTACATGAATGGGGAGCAGATGGGGTAAATGTGGTGTTATCGCTCACACTCTCTCTTACTGGTCGCTAGAAGTTCAGCATGGCACATCATGGCAAAGAATTCTGAGGATCTGAGAGAAAATTGTTGCTTCACATAATGATGCCTAGGCTAAAAGAAATTTTTCAACAATCTGAAACAGGTTCAGTACGATGGCCAAGACGATACAGCAGTTTAAAGGGACATGATTAGCACAGGATGACTGTTCACACCAAGTACAGGTGCTTGTGTGTCATGGTGGGGTTATTCATTTCAATACACCTTCCAACCTGCTGGTTTTCTATCTCCTCCCTTCTCTGCCTCTACAAATCCAGAGTCAATCACAGAAGAGCTAAGAGTGGAGATGGTGGGAAGGTGTGTTTAAATGATTAGCCCTGCCGTGATGCACGAGCGCCTGTACTTCCTGTGAACAGTCATCCTGTGCTGATTAGTTCCTTTTTAAAGGGAACCTGTCATCAGGAATTTGGCTTTCAACCTAAACGTTTCCCCCTCTGCAGCTCCTGGGCTGCATTCTAGGAAGGTTTTTGTACTTTTTGTGCCCCTTTTTAAACCAAAATAAACACTTTATAAACTTGTACCTTTCGGTTTGAAAATCTTGTTAATTTTCCATGGGGGCGGGCCGTGTGGCGTCCGTTGCTGTAGCTTACGCCGTCCCCCATGCTCCAAATCATGCCTCATAACGCCGCCCACTGCGCCGAGGTCCCGTGCACGCCGGGACACCTAGTGACGTGATCGCAGGCACGAGAGTATGGGCGGCGCTGTGATTACATCGCAAGTGCGCGCCCATACTCTCGTGTGCGCGCTCTCCCCACTGCCTCCAGCGTTCTGCGCCGGCCCGACGTCACCTCCTTCCCATCGTACCCTGCAGCAGGAAATAGATGGGAGGAGCGGAGCACAGGAGAAGCAGAGGATCTGAGCGACGTACAGAGGGGAGAGCGCGCACACGAGAGTATGGGCGCGCACTTGCGATGCAATCACAGCGCCGCCCATACTCTCGTGCCTGCGATCACGTCACTAGGTGTCCCGGCGTGCACGGGACCTCGGCGCAGTGGGCGGCGTTATGAGGCATGATTTGGAGCATGGGGGACGGCGTAAGCTACAGCAACGGACGCCACACGGCCCGCCCCCATGGAAAATTAACAAGATTTTCAAACAGAAAGGTACAAGTTTATAAAGTGTTTATTTTGGTTTAAAAAGGGGCACAAAAAGTACAGAAACCTTCCTAGAATGCAGCCCACGAGCTGCAGAGGGGGAAACGTTTAGGTTGAAAGCCAAATTCCTGATGACAGGTTCCCTTTAACAAGACAGGTTTTACTCAAAACAGGCCTCATCATGGTCAACCAAAGAAGTTTACTGCACGTGCTTAGTGTCCTATGCAGAAGTTGTCTTTTCAGACTAGACGTATGAGTGCTGCCAGCATTGCTGCAGAGGTTAAAGGGGTGGGTGTGGGTCAGCCTGACAGTGCAATTGTTTGCAAGGCTGTTGTCCCAGAAGGACACTTCTAAAGATGATGCAGAAGAAAGCCGCAGTTTGCTGAAGACTAAGGACGTGGATTACTGGAACCATGTCTTGTGTTCTGATGAGACCAATATAAACTTATTCAGATGGTGTCAAGAGTATATGAGGCAACCAGGTGAGGAGTGCAAAGACAAGTGTGTCCTGCCTACAGTCAAGCATGGTGGTTGGAGTGTCATGATTTGGGGCTGTATGAGTTCTGCTGGCTGAGGAGAGGAATCATGAATGCCAACATGTAGTGTGACATACTGAGACAGAGCGTGATCCCCTCCCTTCGGAAGCTGTGCTGCAGGGCAATATTCCAACATGCCACACCTCCATGGTGACAACTGCCTTGCTAATGAAAGGTGCTGCCCTGGCCAAGCATGTCTCCTGACCTAAACCTTATTGAGCATCTGGGGGCATCTTCATATGAAAGGTGGAGGAGCACAAGAGCGTGAACGTCCGCGAGCTCTGTGATGTTGTGGAAGAGGATTCCAGTGGCTCCTGTGAAGCTCTAGTGAACTCAATGGCAAAAAATTAAGGCAGTGCTTAAAGAATGGTGGCCACACAAAATATTGTCAATTTCAGCACAATTTGGCCACTTTCACTTAGGGGTGTACTCTTTTCTTGCCAACGGACTAGACATGTGTTGAGTTATATCTTCAGTGTTGTCCCTTGAAAAGATATAATCTAAATATTTTTTAAAAAAAGAGGGGTGTACTCACTATTGTGATTTACGGCATGCATATACACATGTTGTGAACTTCAAACCCTCCCTCTTGCTGGGTATTTCTATGTACACATATAGAGCCCGACTGATATTGCTCATCAGCCTTAAAGGGAAGGTGTCGCGATTTTTTTATTTTTGTATTAAAAATAGTGATTATGAAATCAAGTATTTTTAATACAAAATTAAAATCGCAGCTTATTTAGTTTTTATTTAATTATAATTTTAGCATTTTGCATGTGTGCTGACAGAGCAGTGTGTGCGCGCGTGCTTGTGTGTGCGCGCGTGCTTGTGTGTGCGCGCGTGCTTGTGTGTGCGCGCGTGCTTGTGTGTGCGCGCGCGTGCTTGTGTGTGCGCGCGCGTGCTTGTGTGTGCGCGCGCGTGCTTGTGTGTGCGCGCGCGTGCTTGTGTGTGCGCGCGCGTGCTTGTGTGTGTGCTGGCAGAGCATTTTTTGTGTGTGTGTGTGCTGGCAGAGCAATGTGTGTGCGTGCTTGTGTGTGCTGGTAGAGCATTGTGTGCGTGCATGTGGCAGAGCATTGTGGGTGAGCATGCAGCAGAGCATTGCTCCGCTCCTCCCAGCCCCCCGCTACTGCTGCCGCCCCTCCCCCCGCCGTTTCCGTCTCTAATGATCTAATGACACCCCATCCCTCCCCTCTACCCAGCCCCCGCTGCTGTGTGTGTGTGTGTGTACTGTGTGATAATGTCTGCTGAGCTGTGTATCTAATCCTATCCTGTGTGATACTCATGCTGTCATTGGTGACACTTTAGACATTTCTGGTCACCAACAAAATGGCTCTGTACTGTGTCCCTACATGTCATTCTCTGTTATCTGTTGTAAACACTCAGATTAGGAGGTGGAGCTGTGACATCACACACGAGAGCAGACTCCGCCCACTTTTACTGCAGTTGTAATGTGAGCTTTTTATAAAGTGGAATTTCTGTAGGATTTCAGAAGCTGCTCCCCCTAGTGTTTAACAGTGGAAAATATCAAACTTTTTAATTTCTTTATCGTTCCTATGGGAACCCAGACATTGGGTGTATAGCTTCTGCCTCCGGATGACACACAAAGTACTACACTCAAAAGTGTAGCTCCTCCCTCTGAGCTTATACACCCCCTGGAGAAACCAGATCTAGCCAGTTCATTGCTTTGTGTTCAGGAGGCATACATCCACACATGCATTCTCATCTGATTTTTCTTTTTTTTTTTTTTGGAAAGAGTTTGAAGAAAAGCGGGTCCAAGTCTGGACCCCCGGCATGTCCCTTCTCACCCCACTGTGTCGGCGGTGCTGTTAAGGTTGATTCCAAGGCTGGAGCCTTACATGCCGCGCTCCTTCACCATCCCTCGGGCTCTGGCTTGAAGTGGGAGCCAGTACGGTTCTCCATGCTTGGCAGGAGACCGGTCTCCATCCGCAGCCCTTCAGGACCCTGCTGGACGGATCACTCATCCCCAGGGACTTGGAACCCTGCGTCTCAGCAAGCTAAGTACCTGAGACGTTTATATTCTGGGGGTCCCTATACTTTATTATGGTGGGAGAGTGTGCTGAGTGAGTTTTCTGACATTTCCGGCCGGTTCTCTGGCTGTCGCCTGAGAACCGCGCCGATGGTGCCTGCGCGCCGGCCGCACCGCTCAAATTTAGACCCCGGCTTCGCCGGAGGCCTACTTTCGATTTCACTGCCCTCGCATGTCATTAATGCAAAGGGACAGTGCGGCTCCGCCCAGCGGCTGGTTTGCACAGGGGAGAGACACTCCTCACTGAGTACATGTCTCCTCCCCTGTAAGTCTATTTGGCCCTTCAGTTCCCGCTCTCAGAGTGGTCCCGCCCCCTCTCCTCGCTCCGGCGCCATTTTATCAGCGCTGGCTGCAGCATCCCTGCTGAGGTGCTTGGGGGTCCGGGCTTCGGGATCTGGAGGGCACACAATACCGCTCCAGCGGTCTGGTAAGCCACAACCTCTGGTTGTGGGCCTCTGTATATACTCTCTGGGGGTCACTCTAGCAGAGCCCCCACTCTAGCAGCATGTCACACACGAGGAGCAAGGCTCCAAAGCAGTATTCAGTATGCACTGCATGTAAGCTCATACTGCCTGAACCGAGCACCTATCCACATTGTGATGCCTGCTCTAACCTGACAATGCCTCAGCCTGGAATCGCACCCACAGTGGTCTCTCAGGCTGCTCCGGCTCCTGTGGCTGAACCCCCGGCTTGGGTAGAATCCTTAACCAGGTCTATCTCCCAGTCTTTTGCCGACTCCATGGGACAGCTGTCCCGGACTTTGCTGAACATGCATCAGCCCCCTTCACAGGGTGCCTCTGCTGCTAGGGCTCTCTCAGCGGAGCTCACAGAGGATTCCTCATCTGGTCCCAGACCCCGTCCTCCTAAGAGGAGACGTAGGGCTCCCTCCCCTTCCTCGTCCCGCGGCTCTGTTTCAGAGGCTGACTCGCAGGACGAGGAGGATGCCTTTACAGGGGGCTCGGAGGCTGCCTCCATGTGCCCCATTGATCTGTCCGAAAGTGACTCAGATGTTAGTGATTTGATTGCGTCCATCAATTCTGTACTGGACCTCAATCCGCCAGTATCAGAGGAGCAACCCTCTCTGGCAAAAAAGCACCAGTTTACCTTGCTTACGAGAACAAGGAGTGTGTTCCTTAACCACTCCAGTTTTCAGGCCACTGTGACCAAGCCCAGGGCCTGCCCTGACAAACGCTTCCCAAAGCGTGGTTCTGATGACCGTTTTCCCTTTCCACCAGAAGTGGTCAAGGACTGGGCTCATTCACCAAAGGTGGACCCTCTGGTGTCTAGACTCTCAGCCCGGACAGTTGTATCAGTGGCTGATGGCACCTCTCAAGGATTCCACTGACCGCCAGGTTGACCTTCTGGCCAAATCTGTATATGAGGCGGCAGGGGCCTCGTTCTCCCCATCTTTTGCAGCAGTGTGGGCTCTCAAAGCCATCTCTGCTTCCTTGGAGGAGATGCATTCCCTCGCCAGGGAATCTATGCCCGAAATGGTTGCCTTAACTTCCCAAGCTTCCGCTTTTCATCCTATGCCATGTCTGCCATGCTGGAGGCTTCTCACCGCACTGCGGTGGCTTCGGCTAATTCCCTCGCTATCCGCGGGATCTTGTGGCTTCGAGAGTGGAAGGCAGATGCTTCTTCAAAGAAGTACCTGGCTGGGCTCCCTTTTGCTGGGTCCAGGCTATTCGGTGAACAACTGGATGAAATTATTAAGGAAGCTACTGGCGGGAAGAGTACTTCCATGCCACAAACCAAAACCAGGAACCTGTCCAGGGTAGGAACCAGTCGAGGTTTCGTTCCTTTCGTTCCTCCAACTGGTCGTCCTCTAAGCCCTCGGCCTCGTCCTCTAACTCAGCCAAGGACCAAAAATCCAACTGGCGCACAAAGGCGCGTCCACAGAAGACCGCAGGAGCTGCTGCCACCAAGGCAGCCTCCTCTTGACTATCTGTCCGCGCCAGCAACGTCCTTAGTCGGTGGCAGGCTCTCCCACTTTGGCAACGCGTGGTTTCAACACGTCTCCGATCAGTGGGTGCGGGATGTCATCTCCCACGGCTACAGGATAGAATTCTCCTTCAGCCCGCCAAACAGATTTTTTCTGTCAACTCCCCCCTGTTCCAAGGCCGCCGCCTTCTCTCAGGCCGTGGCATCCTTGCAGGCCAACAGAGTAATTGTACCGGTTCCCGCCCGGGAACGGTTCAGAGGTTTCTACTCAAATCTCTTCCTAGTCCCCAAAAAGGACGCTTCCTTCCGGCCCATCCTGGATCTCAGGCTTCTCAACAAGCATGTTCAGGTGCGGCATTTTCGCATGGAGTCTCTGCGGTCAGTCATTGCATCAATGACCCAAGGGGATTTCCTGGCATCCATCGACATCAGAGATGCCTATCTGCATGTGCCAATTGCAGTTTCTCACCAGCGTTGGCTACGTTTTGCAATCGGAGAGGAACATTTCCAATTCGTGGCTCTCTCCTTCGGGTTAGCCACGGCCCCTCGGGTATTCACCAAAGTCATGGCAGCAGTGATTGCGGTTCTGCACCTCCTAGGGTTGGCAGTGATCCCTTACCTGGACGACCTTCTAGTCAAGGCTTCATCCAGCGTAGACTGTCAGCGGAGTGTCTCGCTCACTCTCGCCACTCTAGCCCAATTCGGGTGGCTGGTCAATCTGCCCAAATCCACTCTGACTCCGACCCAGAGTCTCGCGTACCTAGGGATGCAGTTCGAGACTCTTCCGGCACTTGTGAAGTTGCCCTTGATCAAACAGCAATCCCTCCAACTGGATGTGCGCTCTCTGCTGAGGCCCCGCCGTTATTCCATCAGGCACCTGATGCAGGTGCTGGGTCAGATGGCGGCGTCAATGGAGGCTGTTCCCTTTGCCCAGTTCCATCTGCGTCCTCTGCAGCTGGAAATTCTCCGCTGTTGGGACAAGCGGCCTTCCTCCTTGCACAGGTTAGTGCCCTTGTCGCCACAGACCCCAGGAGCTCTCTTCAGTGGTGGCTTCGGCCCCTCTCTCTGTCTCAGGGACGCTCCTTCCTGGCTGCATCCTGGGTGGTCCTCACCACGGATGCCAGTCTATCCGGCTGGGGAGCGGTATGTCTCCACCACCGAGCACAGGGCACTTGGACTCCGTCCGAGTCAGCCCTCTCGATCAATGTGCTGGAAACCAGAGCCGTGCTCCTGGCTCTCCTAGCTTTTCACCACCTATTGGCGGGCAAGCACATCCGAGTCCAGTCAGACAACGCAACAGCGGTTGCCTACATCAATCACCAAGGCGGGACACGCAGCCGCCTGACATTGTTGGAGGTACAACGTATCCTTCAATGGACGGAGGACTCCAAGTCCACCATATCCGCAGTCCACATCCCAGGCGTGGAAAACTGGGAGGCAGATTATCTCAGCCGTCAGACCGTGGACAGCGGCGAGTGGTCCCTGCATCCGGCAGTGTTTCAGTCAATCTGCCGCAAGTGGGGCACTCCGGACGTGGACCTAATGGCATCCCGTCACAACAACAAGGTTCCCGTTTACGTGGCTCGCTCCCATGATCCTCAGGCCTTCGCAGCGGACGCTCTGGTTCAAGATTGGTCCCAGTTTCGTCTGTCCTACGTGTTTCCCCCTCTAGCTCTTGCCCAGAGTCCTGCGCAAGATCAGAATGGAGGGCTGTCGGGTCATCCTCATTGCTCCGGACTGGCCCAGGCGAGCTTGGTACCCAGACCTGCTCCATCTGTCCGTAGAGGTGCCGTGGCATCTTCCGGACCGTCCATACCTTCTCTCACAAGGTCCGTTTTTCCGCCAGAATTCTGCGGCTCTCAGATTGACGGCGTGGCTCTTGAGTCCTGGATCTTGACGGCTTCTGGTATTCCTCCTGAAGTCATTTCCACTATGACTCGGGCTCGGAAGTCTTCCTCGGCTAGGATCTATCACAGGACTTGGAAGATTTTCCTGTCCTGGTGTCGCTCTTCCGGCCATGCTCCTTGGCCTTTTTCCTTGCCGACCCTTCTGTCCTTTTTACAGTCCGGTCTGCAGCTAGGACTGTCCCTCAATTCTCTCAAGGGACAAGTCTCTGCTCTGTCAATGTTTTTCCAGCGGCGTATCGCTTGGCTGGCTCAGGTCCGCACCTTCATGCAGGGTGCGTCTCACATCATTACGCCTTACCGGCGCCCCTTGGATCCCTGGGACCTCAATGTGGTCCTCACGGCCTTGCAGAAACCCCCCTTTGAGCCTCTTAGGGAGGTTCCTTTGTTTAGTCTTTCACAGAAAGTGGTCTTTCTAGTGGCCATAACTTCCCTCAGGAGAGTCTCTGATTTGGCTGCGCTCTCTTCGGAGTCACCTTTTTTGGTTTTTCATCAAGACAAGGTGGTTCTCCGTCCGACCCCGGACTTTCTCCCTAAGGTGGTTTCTTCTTTCCACCTTAACCAGGACATTACCCTGCCTTCCTTTTGTCCGGCTCCTGTTCATCGCTTTGAAAAAGCGTTGCATATTCTGGATCTGGTGCGGGCGCTCCGGATCTGTGTCTCGCACCGCTGCTCTTAGGCGGTACACCACTCTTTTTGTGCTAATCACAGGTCGGCGTAAGGGCCTCTCTGCTTCTAAGCCGACCTTAGCCCGTTGGATTAGGTCGACCATTTCAGAGGCCTACCAGTGTTCTCAGGTGCCTCCCCCGCCGGGGATCAAGGCACACTCGACCAGAGCTGTCGGTGCCTCTTGGGCTTTCAGGCACCAGGCTACGGCTCAGCAAGTCTGTCAGGCTGCCACTTGGACTAGCCTGCATACCTTTTCAAAGCACTACAAAGTGCATGCTCATGCTTCGGCAGATGCGAGCTTGGGCAGACGCATCCTTCAGGCGGCTCTCACCCGTTTGTGAAGTTAGGTTCTGCCTACTTCTCAGTTTTTCTTCATCGTTCCTATGGGAGACCCAGACCATGGGTGTATAGCTTCTGCCTCCGGAGGACACACAAAGTACTACACTAAAAAGTGTAGCCCCTCCCTCCGAGCATATACACCCCCTGGATAACCAAATATAGCCAGTTCAATGCTTTGTGTTCAGGAGGCACACATCCACACATGCATTCTCATCTGATTTTAGTTTGAAGAAAAGCGGGTCCAAGCCTGGACTCCCGGCATGTCCCTTCTCACCCCACTGTGTCGGCGGTGTTGTTAAGGTTGCTTTCAGGGCTGGAGCCTTACATGCCGCGCTCCTTCACCATCCCTCGGGCTCTGGCTTGAAGTGGGAGCCAGCACGGTTCTCCCTGCCTTGCAGGAGACCGGTCTCCATCCGCAGCCCTTTCAGGATCCTGCCGGACGGAGCACTCATCCCTCAGGGACCTGGCCCTGCGTCTCACAAGCTAAGTATCTGAGACGTTATTATCGGGGGTCCCTTGTACTTTATTGTTGGGGAGAGTGTGCTGTGTATCTATTGTGACATTTCCAGCCGGTTCTCTGGTTTTCACCTGAGAACCGCGCCGATGGTGCCTGCTCGCCGGCCGCATCGTTAAATTTAGGCCCCGGCTTCGCCTGAGGCCTAGTTTCGTTTTCACTGCCCCTGCATGCCAATCATGCAGAGGGACAGTGTGGCTCCGCCCAGCGGCCGTTCGGCACAGGGGAGGGACACTCCTCTCTGAGGTAATATTCCCTCCCCTGTATATCTCCTTGGCCCTCCGGATCCCGCTCTTAGAGTAGGCCCCGCCCCCTCTCCTCGCTCCGGCGCCATTTTATCAGCGTTCTTATGCATGTCTGCATAACCACATTGTGACAGCGATTGGCGATGGCCATCTCTCTGGGCGTCCTTGCTGTGGGATCTGGAGGGCACAGAGATGTCCCAATGTCAAACGGTCTGGCAAGCCACAACCTCCGGTTGTGGACCTGCTTATATACTCTGCGTATATACTCTGCTGGGGGTCATTCTGGCTCAGAGCCCCCACTTCAGCAGCATGTCTCACACGAGGTGCAAGGCTGTACTTAATATGCACTGCATGTAGGCTCGTACTGCATGTAGGCTCGTACTGCCTGTACTGAGCACATAACCACATTGTGATGCCTGCTCTAACATGGTGGTGCCTCAGCCTGGAGGCTCATCCCAAGTGGTCCCTCCGGCTCCAGTGGCTGAACCCCCGGCTTGGGTAGAATCCCTCTCTCCAGGGGACAGATGTCCCGGACACTGCTGAGCATGCATCAGACCCCTTCTCAGGGCGCTTCTGCTGCTACGGCTCGCTCAGCAAAGCTCACAGAGGATTCTTCATCTGGCTCAGACCCCGTCCTCCTAAAATGGAGACGCAGGGTCCCCTCTCCTTCCTCGTCCCGCGGCTTTGATTCACGAGCTGACTCGCAGGACAAGGAGGATGCCTTTACTGGGGGCTCGGACGCTACCTCCATGTACCCCATTGATCTGTCCGAAAGTGACGCAGATGCTAGTGATTTGATTGCGTCCATTAATTTTGTACTGGACCTCAATCCGCCTGTATCAGGGGAGCACCCCTCTCTGGCAGAAAAGCATCAGTATACCTTGCCTAAGAGAACAAGGAGTGTGTTCCTTAACCACTCCAGTTTTCAGGCCACTGTGACTAAGCCCAGAGCCTGTCCTGACAGACGCTTCCCAAAGCGTGGTTCTGATGACAGTTTTCCGTTTCCACCAGAGGTGGTCAAGGAGTGGGCTCATTCACCAAAGGTAGACCCTCCGGTGTCTAGACTCTCAGCCCGGGAAGTTGTATCAGTGGCTGATGGCAACTCTCTTAAGGATTCCACTGACCGCCATCTGTATATGAGGCGGCAGGGGCCTCGTTCTCCCCATCTTTTGCAGCAGTGTGGTCTTTCAAAGCCATCTCTGCTTCTCTAGAGGAGTTGCATTCCCTCACCAGGGACTCTATGCCCGAGATGGTTGCCTTAACTTCCAGGCTTCAGCCTTTTCATCCTATGCCATGTCTGCCATGCTGGAGGCTCCGCACTGCGGTGGCTTCGGCCAATTCTCTCGCTATCCACAGGATCTTGTGGCTTCGAGAGTGGAAGGCAGACGCTTCTTCAAAGAAGTACCTTGCTGGGCTCCCATTTGCTGGGCCCAGGCTGTTCGGTGAACAACTGGATGAAATTATTCAGGAAGCTACTGGCGGGAAGAGTACTTCCATGCCACAAACCAAATCCAGGAACCTGTCCAGGGCAGGAACCAGTCGAGGTTTCGTTCCTCCTTTCTAAGCCCTCGGCCTCGTCCACTAACTCAGCCAAGGACCAAAAACCCAACTGGCGCACGAAGCCGCGTCCTCAGAAGACCGCAGGAGCTGCTGCCACTAAGGCAGCCTCCTCTTGACTATCTGGCCGCGCCAGCAATGTCCTTGGTCGGTGGCAGGCTCTCCCGCTTGGCGACATGTGGTTTCAACACGTCTCCGATCAGTGGGTGCGGGATATCATCTCCCACGGCTACAGGATAGAATTCTCTTCCAGCCCGCCAAACAGATTTTTTCTGTCAACTCCCCCCTGCTTCAAGGCCGCCGCCTTCTTTCAGGCCGTGGCATCCTTGCAGGCCAACGGAGTAATTGTACCGGTTCCCGCCTGGGAACGGTTCAGAGGTTTCTACTCAAATCTCTTCCTAGTCCCCTAAAGGGACGGTTCCTTCCGGCCCATCCTGGATCTCAGGCTTCTCAACAAGCATGTTCAGGTGCGGCATTTTCGCATGGAGTCTCTGCGATCAGTCATTGCCTCAATGACCCAAGGAGATTCCTTGCATCCTCGACATCAGAGATGTCTATCTGCATGTGCCAATTGCAGTTTCACACCAGCGTTGGCTACGTTTTGCAATCAGAGAGGAACATTTCCGATTCGTGGCTCTTCCCTTTGGGTTAGCCACGGCCCCTCGAGTATTTATCAGGGTCATGGCAGCTGTGGTTGCGGTTCTGCACCTCCAAGGGTTGGCATCCCTTTTCCTGGACGGCCTTCTAGTCAAGGCTTCATCCAGTGCAGACCGTCAGCGGAGTGCTTCGCTCACTCTCACCACTCTAGTCCAATTCGGGTGGCTTGTCTTTTTCCCAAGTCCACTCTGACTCCGACCCAAAAGCTCACGTACCTAGGGATGCAATTCGAGACTCTGCCGGCACTTGTGAAGCTGCCCTTAGTCAAACAGCAGTCCCTTCACTAGCGGTGCGCTCTTTGCTGAGGCCCCGCCGTCATTCCATCAGGCACCTAATGCAGGTGCTGGGTCAGATGGTGGCGTCAATGGAAGCGGTTCCCTTGCCCAGTTCCATCTGCGTCCTCTGCAGCTGGACATTCTCCGCTGTTGGGACAAGCGGACTTCCTCCTTGCACAGGTTAGTGGCTCTGTTGCCACAGACCAGGGGCTCCCTTCAGTGGTGGCTTCGGCCCCTCTCTCTTCAGGGACGCTCCTTCCTGGCCCCGTCTCACCACGGATGCCAGTCTATCCGGCTGGGGAGCAGTATATCTCCACCACAGAGCGCAGGGCACTTGGACTCCGTCCGAATCAGCCCTCTCGATCAATGTGCTGGAAATCAGAGCTGTGCTTCTAGCTCTCTTGGCCTTTTGGCCTTTCACCAAGTTGGCGGGCAAGCACATTCGAGTCCAGTCAGACAACGCCACAGCGGTTGCCTACATCCACCACCAGGGCGTGACACTCAGCCGCCTGGCAACGTTGGAGGTTCAACGCATCCTTCAGTGGACGGAGGATTCCAGGTCCACCACATCCGCAATCCACAACCCAGGCGTGGAAAACTGGGAGGCAGATTATCTCAGCCGTCAAACCGTGGACAGCGGCGAGTGGGCTCTGCATCCGGCAGTGTATCGGTCAATCTGTCGCACTTGGGGCACTCCGGAAGTGGATCTTCGCTCCCACGATCCTCAGGCCTTTGCAGCAGACGCGCTGGTTCAAGATTGGTCCCAGTTTCGTCTGTCTTACGTGTTTCCCCCTCTAGCTCTTGCCCAGAGTCCTGCGCAAGATCAGAATGGAGGGCCGTCGGGTCTTTCTCATTGCTCCAGACTGGCCCAGGTGAGCTTGGTACCCTGACCTGCTCCATCTGTCCGTTGAGGTGCTGTGGCATCTCCCGGACCGTCCAGACCTTCTCTCACAAGGTCCGTCTTTCCGCCAGAATTCTGTGGCTCTTGAGTCCTGGATCTTGACGACTTCTGGTATCCCTCCTGAAGTCATCTCCACTATGACTCTGGCTCGGAAGTATTCCTTGGCCAAAATCTATCACAGGACCTGGAGAATTTTCCTGTCCTGGTGTCACCCTTCCGGCCATGCTTCTTGGCCTTTTTCCTTGCCGACCCTCCTGTCCCTTCTACAGTCCGGTCTGCAGCTAGGACTAGCCCTCAAGGGACAGGTCTCGGCTCTGCCAGTGTTGTTCCAGCGGCGTATCGCCCGGCTGGCTCAGGTGCGCTCCTTCATACAGGGCGCATCTCACATCATGCCGCCTTACCGGCGGTCTTTGGATCCCTGGGACCCTAATCTGGTCCTCACGGCTTCCAGAAACCCCCCCTTTGAGCCTCTTAGGGAGGTTTCTTTGTCTCGTCTTTCACAGAAAGTGGTCTTTCTAGTGGCCATAACTTCCCTCGGGAGAGTCTCTGATTTGGCTGCACTCTCTTCGGAGTCACCTTTTTTTGTTTTTTCATCAAGACAAGGTGGTTCTCCGTCCGACTCCGGACTTCCTCCCTAGGTGGTTTCTCCTTCCACCTTAACCAGGACATTTCCCTGCCTTCCTTTTGTCCGGCTCCTGATGTGTCTCGCACCGCTGTTCTTAGGCGGTGCACCTCTCTTTTTGTGCTGACCACAGGTCGGCGTAAGGGCCTCTCGGCTTCTAAGCCGACCCTAGCTCGTTGGATTGGGTCGGCCATTTCCTATGCCTACCAGTGTACTCGAATGCCTCCCCCGCCGGGGATCAAGGCACACTCGACCAGAGCTGTCGGTGCCTCTTGGTTTTCAGGCACCAGGCTACGGCTCAGCAGGTCTGTCAGACTGCCACTTGGACTAGTCTGCATGCCTTTTCGAAGCACTACCAAGTGCATGCTCATGCTTCGGCAGATGCGAGCTTGGGCAGACGCACCCTTCCGGCGGCTGTCGCCCATTTGCGAAATTAGGTTTTGCCTACTTCTCAGTTTTCTGTTTATTCCCACCCATGGACTGCTTTGAGACGTCCCATGGTCTGGGTCTCCCATAGGAACGATGAAGAAAAAGAGAATTTTGTTTACTTACCGTAAATTCTTTTAAGTTCCGTAATGGGAGACCCAGCACCCTCCCTGTTGCCTGTTGGCAGTTTCTTGTTCCGCGTGTTATCACCGGCTGTTGTAGACAGAGGCTCCGGTTGTTCCGGTTCTTGCTCTATCTCTACTTGTGGGTGGCTACTCTCCTTCAGCTTTTGCACTAAACTGGCTATATTTGGTTATCCAGGGGGTGTATATGCTCGGAGGGAGGGGCTACACTTTTTAGTGTAGTACTTTGTGTGTCCTCCGGAGGCAGAAGCTATACACCCATGGTCTGGGTCTCCCATTACGGAACTATAAGAAAAAGAATTTACGGTAAGTAAACAATTCTTTTTTTTAATATTTTGCACAATTAAAAACAAATAATAATGTGCCGCCCTGGCAAAGCCAGGGTGTCACAAAGGTCTGCATCCATGCTTTTGGTGCAGATCTCACACTCCCTTGGGGAGTTCCCCACACCAGCACACACCATCCAATCAGGCCCCACTCACCCCCTCCCCAGCAAAAGGGAGCAGCGGGAGGAGCTTAGAGCAGAGTGGAGTTTGCAGTCAGTCTGCAGGAGGAGAGAGTTCTGGAAGCAGCTCCGTTGGGAGCAGAGGAGAAGTGGCAGTGAAGGCCTCAGGAGCAGGCCAGCCACTTGTGGGGACCCGGAGTGGACTGGGAGAGGGTAGTACCCCCCCGCCCCCCTTCCCTCCTCCCCCCCCCCCCCCCCCCCCCCAGCTGTCGGGACTCAGACTCAGTCCGGACCAGTGTGCAGAGCAGACACAGACCTCGGGCAGGAAAGGAGAACATGAAACCCGTCCTCACAGCAACCAGCCGTGGGTACCAGTTACCAGCAACTTGGTTAAATTCTGGACTCTTTTCAGTTATTGCTTATACTGTGAGTACTCCTGTACCACCCAGTCCAAGCCGTGGACTGCACCCGTTATTCCCCAAACCACCACTCCCAATTGGGCCCCGGGACTACAACTCCCCTACCCGTGGAGGGGATCCCACCTTGCTGCCCCACACAATCAGTCCCGGGCACGGTCCTCAGAGGCAGCGGCGGTGCCACCACCTTTATCACCGCAACCCACGGGTGGCGTCACAGACAATTTCCCTTACTTAATCCCCCTTTTATTGTGGAGCCTGGGATCACAGACCCTGTCGTGCCACTGGGATACTTACTGAAGTGACCCTTGGCCCGGATCTGAGTACCCCTTGTCCCTGGGTGACACAATAATATTTAAACAAAACATTTAAACATTACTTTACATTTTTTCAGTTATTGAAAAATGTTATTTTTTTTTTGTTACCTTCCCTTTAATGATTTTGGCTTATCTTACTCCAGTGTGTCCATTAACGGGTACATGTCATTTAATGAATCCGGCACACCTTACAAATGCTCTGCGCCTCCACCAGCAATGGTTTACCGGTCATGGCCTGGTAACGTCTTAATACTACCGTAGTAATTTTATAACCAGGTAATGCTTCTGGTGTAAGGTACGAAGCAGAGACAGTCTTACGTGAGCTAAGACATTTCGAGCTCTTCACATAACTAAAGAATTGTCTGAAAATGTTGTTTGTTTTTTTTCTCTCATGCACATTATCAGGAGCTGACAACATCCCAGAAAAGTGGCGGCAATCTTCTCCAGATGATGTATGAAAAGCCTGAGCGCTGGTCCTTCACCTTTCAGTCCTATGCTTGCCTCAGTCGTATCCGGGCCCAGGTGAAAGCCTTTGGAGGGAAGCTGAGGGAAGCAGAAAAGCCAGTCCTCTTCTTTGAGCGTTCGGTCTACAGCGATAGGTAATGGCCTTACTAACTATTTCTCTACCAAGTAGTTGGTACTCAATAAATGCTGTTTGGTATAGTAGAAGGATAAATTCAGACATTGATTCTGCACTGAAATTCCATTATGGTACGTGGAAATTTTTACTCCAGATTTCAGTCTCTGCCATGTGAAAAACTCAGCTGCCTGTGGATGTATTAAACTGGTTAATAAGGGTAGATAATGTACATGTAAGCATTCACTACACAACGTGAGGATCTACACTAATTCTTTACACCCCCATTTCCCTTTTTCCAGGTATATTTTTGCCTCTAATCTGTATGAGGCGGAGTGTATGAATGAAACGGAATGGACAGTTTATCAAGACTGGCATGAATGGATGAATTCCCAGTTTGGCGCTGATCTTGAGCTCGATGCTATTATCTATCTCCGTGCAGCACCTGAGGTAAGTTCACTTTTAAGTGGTTCCGATGCTTGGGCATTGCTATGCGTAGAATTTGTGCCCACTTGTAAACTAGTGTACAAGTTCCCTGATTTATCTCGGCTAGTGCAGCCTCCAATACAAGAATCCTAAAAGGCCATGTAAGATTCTGCACCAAGGTAGGAAATAGTGAGCGCTGATCTGTCACACTGATGTGCATTACTGTGTTCACTGAGGGTGTCACTTGCCATTAAAAGTTTCAGCCCCCCCCCACTACCTTCCACACAACCACATTAACATGTTTCGCTGTGAACCCAGACTCCTGTAATGGTCTTTAAAGCACCACTCCAGCGGTTGTTTCCCTCCCCAGGGCTGGAGTGGTACTTAAATCTAAGGCTTCCATAAAGATATATTGAATTGTGATCTCTAGCACACAGTGATGCTGCCGGCAGGTGACAAATCACAGGAGACCACCTTTTATCCAGGGTTGCTCCTGTCAGACACTGGAAGCTGAGTATAAGGCCTTTTTCATACATCTGTGCTATACAATGTTTTGCAGTGTGTGTGATACTGTGAAAACAGAGGTGTCAGACCCATTGATTTTAATGGTCTGTGTGTCCGTGTCTCCGGTACGTGTGAAAACTGACGTCACGTACCGGAAATACGGATGTGTGAAGGAGGATTTGGACTGTACCGGGATTAACATTTAAATTGTCACTCCAGCGTGGAAATAAAACCCCCCCCTGTGGTGGTGCTTTTTAAAGAGACTGTTCTTTTTCAACTAAATTGCTTTCATGCCTGTATTTTGATATATTTTAAAAATTGCACTGTTTTTGCCTTTCACAGGTACCAAATGCATGGTACTTGGCTGTGGCGCAAACACTGCTGTGGCTGGTGATGAGCTTAGCAACTCTAGCAGTGCGTTCCACTGTAGACTGTATGGCCCTTTTAAGAGCTAACTTCTGCACTGTCAGCGTGATGCCAATGTCCGACACCAGGAATAGTTGTGAAGTGTTATGGTACACAACCCTAGGGGACTATAAGGATCAGCAGTCTGATTGCTGCTTAATTTCTGCTGATCAGAGCTGCAGAAATGCTGCGTTCTTGTTACAGCTGCTGCTCTGTCAGCTGCAACAGGAACTTCGTCACATGACTCGTCACTACCAGGGCAACCATTGTCTACCCTTGATTGCACCACAGGGCCTCCGATGGCCGCATGGAAAGGCGTGTTCCCCGCTGCAGCGATTTTTAAATCGTGCTGTCACATTTTGACAGTGCAATTTTAGGGGTTAACCCACGGATCCACCCACACCTGCGAGGCACACGTTTGCTGTTCAAATCAAGCAGACATGTGCAGGGATCGCTGCTGGCTCACCACAGCAGCCAGCGGTGATCACACCTTCATGATTTAGGATGTACCGTTATGTCCTAGGTTGTGAAAGGATTAAATATTGGGAAATGTAGCATTCTCCTTCCTTGCTTTCCCCTTTGGTGGTATATGTTAATTTTAAAACTGCCACCTATTAAAAATTACATCTGTTTTCAGACCTTCGTCACTTCTCTAATCTGGTTCCAGCTGCAAATATTAAGGATCTAAACCAACTGATAGATCCTGGATGCCCAATTAAGATCAGGGATTCTTTCATACCCAGGTTAAAAAGCTGAAGAACTGTTACAGCAAAGACTAATTTTTGGTGGCCACTAGGTGGCTTCTCCATGCCCCACTCCAGCTTGATAGGTCCTTCCCTGTGTAGATATGGAAAAACTTGTCAATGACGTTTTGTGGGGTCCCGTCCGGACTAGTCTGTTCCTTTTAGAAACTGGCAACCGTTTTCTCTTGATCTGTAAAATACAATTTTATATGTATCTTGTAATCCCTGATAAGATTTTATTGTTTATTTGATGTTCTCTCGCAGCTTGACTTTCAGTTTCATTAAAAAGTGTTCCTTTATTATCCAGAAATGCCTGAACCGAATTTACACTCGTGGGAGAGAGGAAGAGCAAGGAATTCCTATGGAGTATCTAGAGAAGCTTCATTATAAGCATGAGAGCTGGCTCCATCACAGGAACATGAGGTTAGCTGCCTACGTACTCTTCTAGTAATTAGTATTTCAATAAGAACTCGCACCTCTTGACTCTTTAGTTTTAGTACTCTGTTCAGCAGGTTTGCACCATTTTTCTATATTGACAAAATCTTCTTTACCAAATTCAGTGAAATATTCAACATTCTGTGAATAATTTTCAGATTTTTTGTGGTAAGATCATATCCAAAAGGAAGATTTTCTGCCCCTATATAAATGACAGCCCACATTTCGACAGTTGCTATAAATAATTTTGGGGCGGTTGTTTGGGCAAAATAAGTTTCCCGAGGAGAGGCAGTGTGTAACCCCAGACATGCCGCCAGCCATCTGGAGCCAACATAGGTTGTTTTGTGCAGAGACTGTAAGCGGGTGGGTTCAAAATGCTCACTATACCCCATGAATAAAATCCTTGTGGGGTCTAGTTTCTAATATAGGGTCACTTGGGGAGGTTTCTGCTGTTTAGTTATCTTAGGGGCCCGGCAAATGGTCCTGGCAATTTTTTTTTAGCCAAATGTGCTTTCTAAAATTCAAATATTGCTCCTTCTGTTCCCGACCCTCCCATTTGTCCAAACAGATGTTTCTGACCACATGTGGGTATCGGCGCGCTCAGAAGAAACTGGGTAATACATTTTGGGGTCCTTTTTGTTCATTATTCTAAAAGTGAATAAATTTGGTCTAAAGCAACATTTTCAGGTAAAATTGTTGTTTTTTTTTCTTCTTTTTTTATTATCCCACATCGCTTTAGTTCCTGTGAAGCACCTAAAAGAGGAACCTTCTTTTTTTTTTTTTTTTTTTTTGAGTAATGAGGAGTGCAGTTTTTAGGATGGTGTCACTTTGGGGTATTTTCTGTTACCTAGGCCTCAGTCACAACTTCTAATGTGATGTGGTCTCTTTTAAATAAATTAAATAAAAAAAAAAATGCCTAATATACATAATGGGTGCAGAAGTTCTGCAAAAATCAAAAGCTCCTTGTGGCAATGTAGTTTTTTGGGTAACAGCCAGATAGCAAGTTTTTCCAATCCTAGCCATTCAAGGTGGTGTCAGCTGTAATAAAACGCCCAGCACCTGTTGTGTATGGAGCATGCCCAGCTCCTGAGGCCGCTCCATAAAGCGTTCACCATACTTGTATGGTAGGTGTTTAAAAGAAGAATGTGTGCAAATAACCGAACTATGAAACATTTCTTGAATGGTATCAAGCCTGGTGTGTGCAAATGTGTTGCCATCAAGTGGGAAGAATCTTCTGCTGAGACGCTTAGCTTCACCATTGATGCTTCTACTTTACAGGAGGCTTGTTCATATAAAAAATTAACTAGATAAGATAAACGCCAACATTTTCTTTATTTTTCAGGATGGATTTTGCATATTTGCAAGATATTCCCATTTTGACTCTTGATGTGAATGAAGATTTTAAAGATGATAAACAGAAGCAAGAGTGTCTTATAGAAAAGGTAGAGTGGAACCCCATTCATTATTATAGAGAGGGGAAAAAATAAAACTATACTTCCACAAACCCACCCCCCTCCCCTTACCCCCACCCCCCACCTCCTCATTCGTTTTTTTATTATTGAATGCTGGTAATGTGCATTATTAGGCAACGTTGCTTTTCTTTGTCGCTCCATTGGGAGACCCAGACAATTGGGTGTATAGCTTCTGCCTCCGGAGGCCACACAAAGTATTACACTTAAAAGTGTAAACCCCTCCCCTCTGCCTATACACCCTCCCGTGCATCACGGGCTCCTCAGTTTTTATGCTTTGTGTTGAAGGAGGCACACATGCACGCAAGCTCCACATTTTAGTCAGCAGCAGCTGCTGACTTTATCGGATGGAAGAAAAGAGAGCCCCAGGGCCCCCGGCATGCTCCCTTCTCACCCCGCTCTGGTCGGCGGTGCTGTTAAGGTTGAGGTACCCATTGCGGGTACAAAGGCTGGAGCCACATGCTGTTATCCTTCCCCATCCTTTTGGGGCTCTGGGTGAAGTGGGATCCTAACCGGTCACCATGCACTGGGACCGTGCTCCCTCCGCAGCCCCTGGGGGAATCTGCTGGACAGGAGACCGGGTATCGTCAGGGACAGGCCCTGCTCCTCTGAGGTACTCTGTGTCCCCTTGGGGACGGCTCATAGAGCGCCTGTGTAACGGACACTGCAGCAGCTGCTGGGTGTTTTGTGTCGCCGGGACTACCGCACCGACCGCGCTTGTTTGCCGGCCGCGCTAATAAATTTAGTCCCCGGCTTTTGCGGCCTAGTACCGCAAACTCCCGCCCCCCGGGCCTGCCAGTCAGGGGTAAGGGCGGGACGCTAGACTGGACGTCAGCGGTGAGGGCTGGAGCATACTGAGGTATCCTCCTCCCCCCTCACTAAGCACTGCGGGGCACCAGATTCCTGCACTTTCTGAGGCACGCCCACGGCTCCCTCCTCCTCTCAGAACGCTGGCAGCCATTCCTATCAGCACTTCTGACGCTGGAGAACTTCAGAGGGGAGACAACAGCCGAGCTCCATAGCTCTGGGAGGCCCAGGCAGGGAATCTGGTGGTCACACAACCGCTGAGGGCGGTCGGTAAGCAGCACCTGTTACTAGGTGCTGGCCCCCCTGGGTGCCGAAGTGTATATTTATATGCTTATATTGTATACATTTACTTTGTTCGGCCGCACTATTTGCTTTTGGCTATATACCCTCACTGATTGCTCTAAGAGGAGACAACAGCATGTTGTCCGCAAAAAGCAAGGGTGCCAAGGCACAGGCTTATTTTGCAACCTGTACCTCTTGTGCGGCTATGCTACCTGCAGGTTCCACCTACCCTCATTGTGTGCAATGCTCGGCCCCTGTGACACTCACTCAGCCGGAGCCTCAGCCACTAGTGGGACCCTCGGCCCAGGTAGAACCACCGGCTGCCACTGTCCAGGTGGCAGGGACAGAGTTTGCAGTGTTGGCTGACAAACTTTGAGTCACTTTCTCAATCCATGGCTCAGTCTATGGATAGATGGTCTGCTAAGATACTAGAAGCTTTGCAGTCCAGACCGGTAACACAGGCCCCGGGCACTGTTGAATCATTGCCTTCAGACCCCCCTCAGTCGGCGCAGCAAAGTGCTCCTGGGGAGACTCATAGGTCCCACGGTGAGGACTCCGACACGGACCGCAGTCCCAGACCGGCTAAGCGGGCTCGCTGGGAGCTTCCCTCGACTTCATCACACTGCTCAGGGTCTCAGCATGAGGCTCTCTAGAGGATGAAGCGGAGGTGGCAGATCAGGGCTCTGATCCTGACGCCGCTCTCAATCTTGATACACCTGAAGGGGACGCCATAGTAAACGACCTTATAGCGTCCATCAATCAGGTGCTAGAACTTTCTCCTCCAACTCCTCCGATTGAGGAGTCCGCTTCTCAGCAGGAGAAATTCCAATTTAGGTTTCCCAAACGTACACGGAGTGCGTTTCTTGATCACTCCAACTTCAGAGATACAGTCCAGAAACACCGAGCTTTTCCGGACAAGCGCTTTACCAAGCGCCTTAATGACACACGTTACCCCTTCCCCCCTGATGTAGTTAAGGGTTGGGCTCAGTGTCCCAAGGTGGATCCTCCAGTCTCTAGACTGGCGGCTAGATCCATAGTTGCAGTGGCAGATGGTTCATCGCTCAAGGATGCCACTGACAGGCAGATAGAGCTCCTGATGAAATCCATCTATGAGGCTATAGGCGCGTCTTTTGCTCCGGCATTCGCAGCCGTATGGGCACTCCAAGCTATAACAGCTTGTCAGGCTGAGATTAATAGTCACACGTGCCTCTACTCCGCAGGTTGTGTCTTTAACCTCTCAGGCGTCGGCTTTTGCGTCCTACGCCATGAATGCTGTCCTGGACTCTGCGAGCCGTACGGCGGTAGCATCCGCCAATTCAGTGGCAGTCCGCAGGGCCATGTGGCTACGCGAATGGAAGGCAGACTCTGCTTCCAAGAAGTTCTTAACCGGTTTGCCATTTTCTGGCGACAATCTGTTTGGCGAGCAATTGGATGAAATCATTAAACAATCCAAGGGAAAGGACTCGTCCTTACCCCAGTCCAAACCAAACAGACCTCAACAACGGAAGATACAATCGAGGTTTCGGTCCTTTCGGCCCTCAGCCAGGTCTCAATTCTCCTCGTCCAACAGGCCACAGAAGGACCAGAGGAGCTCTGATTCATGGCGGTCTAAGTCACGTCCTAAAAAGACCGCCGGAGGAACCGTTCCCAAAGCGGCCTCCTCATGACTTTCAGCCTCCCCAAACCGCATCCTCGGTCGGTGGCAGGCTCTCCCGCTTTTGCGACGCCTGGTTGCCACATGTCCAAGACCGATGGGTGAGAGACATTCTGTCTCACGGTTACAGGATAGAGCTCAGCTCTCGTCCTCCGACTCGTTTCTTCAGAACATCTCCGCCCCCCGAGCGAGCCGATGCTCTTCTTCAGGCGGTGAACGCTCTGAAGGCAGAAGGAGTGGTGATCCCTGTTCCCCTTCAGGAATGGGGTCACGGTTTTTACTCCAACTTGTTTGTGGTGCCAAAAAAGGACGGATCTTTCAGTATCGTTCTGGACCTCAAACTGCTCAACAGACATGTGAAAACCAGGCGGTTCCGGATGGAATCTCTCCGCTCCGTCATCGCCTCGATGTCCCAAGGAGACTTCCTAGCATCAATCGACATCAAGGATGCTTATCTCCACGTGCCGATTGCACCAGAGCATCAGCGCTTCCTGCGTTTCGCCATCGGGGACGAACACCTTCAGTTCGTGGCACTGCCTTTCGGCCTGGCGACAGCCCCACGGGTCTTCACCAAGGTCATGGCAACAGTGGTAGCAGTCCTACACTCTCAGGGACACTCGGTGATCCCTTACTTAGACGATCTTCTAGTCAAGGCCCCCTCCCGGGTGGCATGCCAACACAGCCTGAACATTGCTCTGGAGACTCTCCAGAGATTCGGGTGGATCATCAACTTCCCAAAGTCAAAATTGACACCGACCCAATCGCTGACTTACCTCGGGATGGAGTTTCATACTCTCTCAGCGATAGTGAAACTTCCGCTGGACAAACAGCGTTCACTACAGACAGGGGTGCAATCTCTCCTTCGAGCCCAGTCACACCCCTTGAGGCGCCTCATGCACTTCCTAGGGAAGATGGTGGCAGCAATGGAGGCAGTTCCCTTTGCGCAGTTTCATCTGCGTCCACTCCAATGGGACATTCTCCGCAAATGGGACAGGAGGTCGACGTCCCTCGACAGGAACGTCTCCCTTTCTCGGGCAGCCAAGGCCTCTCTTCAGTGGTGGCTTCTTCCCACTTCTTTGTCGAAGGGGAAATCCTTCCTGCCCCCATCCTGGGCTGTGGTCACGACGGACGCGAGTCTGTCAGGGTGGGGAGCGGTCTTCCTCCACCACAGGGCTCAGGGTACCTGGACTCAGCCAGAGTCCTCCCTTCAGATCAATGTTCTGGAGATAAGGGCAGTGTATCTAGCCCTAAAGGCGTTCCAGCCGTGGCTGGAAGGCAGACAGATCCGAATTCAGTCGGACAACGCCACGGCGGTGGCGTACATCAACCACCAAGGCGGCACACGCAGTCGTCAAGCCTTCCAAGAAGTTTGGCGGATTCTGCTGTGGGTGGAAGCCACAGCCTCCACCATCTCCGCAGTTCACATCCCGGGCGTAGAAAACTGGGAAGCAGATTTTCTCAGTCGCCAGGGCATGGACGCAGGGGAATGGTCTCTTCACCCGGACGTGTTTCAAGAGATCTGTTGCCGCTGGGGAATGCCAGACGTCGACCTAATGGCATCCCGGCACAACAACAAGGTCCCGGCATTCATGGCACGGTCTCAAGATCACAGAGCTCTGGCGGCAGACGCATTAGTTCAGGATTGGTCGCAGTTTCGACTGCCTTATGTATTTCCTCCTCTGGCACTACTGCCCAGAGTGTTACGCAAGATCAGGTCCGACTGCCGCCGCGCCATCCTCATCGCCCCAGACTGGCCGAGGAGGTCGTGGTACCCGGATCTGTGGCATCTCACGGTGGGTCAACCGTGGGCACTACCAGACTGACCAGACTTGCTGTCTCAAGGGCCATTTTTCCATCTGAATTCTGCGGCCCTCAACCTGACTGTGTGGCCATTGAGTCCTGGATCCTAGCGTCTTCAGGGTTATCTCAAGAGGTCATTGCCACTATGAGACAGGCCAGGAAACCAACGTCCGCCAAGATCTACCACAGGACGTGGAGGATCTTCTTATCCTGGTGCTCTGATCAGGGTTTTACTCCCTGGCCATTTGCCTTGCCCACTTTTCTGTCCTTCCTTCAATCTGGAATGGAAAAGGGTTTGTCTCTTGGCTCTCTCAAGGGACAAGTCTCGGCGCTCTCCGTGTTTTTTCAAAAGCGTCTAGCCAGGCTTCCGCAGGTACGCACGTTCCTGCAGGGGGTTTGCCACATTGTCCCTCCTTACAAGTGTCCGCTAGAACCCTGGGATCTGAACAGGGTGCTAACGGCTCTTCAGAAACCACCTTTCGAGCCAATGAGGGATGTTTCTCTTTCACGCCTTTCGCAGAAGGTGGTCTTCCTAGTGGCAGTCACATCACTTCGGAGAGTGTCTGAGCTAGCTGCACTGTCATGCAAAGCCCCCTTCCTGGTGTTTCACCAGGATAAGGTGGTCCTGCGGTTACGGAATTTCTTCCTAAGGTGGTATCCCCTTTTCATCTCAATCAGGATATCTCCTTACCTTCTTTTTGCCCTCATCCAGTTCACCAATGTGAAAAGGATTTGCACTTGTTAGATCTTGTGAGAGCACTCAGACTCTACATTTCTCGTACGGCGCCCCTGCGCCGTTCGGATGCGCTCTTTGTCCTTGTCGCTGGCCAGCGTAAGGGGTCGCAGGCTTCCAAGTCAACCTTGGCTCGGTGGATCAAGGAACCGATTCTTGAAGCCTGCCGTTCTTCTGGGCTTCCGGTTCCTTCAGGGCTGAAAGCCCATTCTACCAGAGCCGTGGGTGCGTCCTGGGCATTGCGGCACCAGGCTACGGCTCAGCTGGTGTGTCAGGCGGCTACCTGGTCGAGTCTGCACACTTTCACGAAACACTATCAGGTGCATGCCTATGCTTCGGCAGATGCCAGCCTAGGTAGGCGAGTCCTTCAGGCGGCGGTTGCCCACCTGTAGGAAGGGGCCGTTTTACGGCTCTTTTATCGAGGTATTCTTTTACCCACCCAGGGACTGCTTTTGGACGTCCCAATTGTCTGGGTCTCCCAATGGAGCGACAAAGAAGAAGGGAATTTTGTTTACTTACCGTAAATTCCTTTTCTTCTAGCTCCTATTGGGAGACCCAGCACCCGCCCCTGTTCCCTTCGGGCTGTTGTTCTTTTGTGTACACATGTTGTTCATGTTGAATTGTTCTTTGGTTCATGGTTTTCAGTTCTCCGAACATCCTTCGGATTGAATTTACCTTAGACCAATTTATAAGTTTCCTCCTTCCTGCTTTTGCACCAAAACTGAGGAGCCCGTGATGCACGGGAGGGTGTATAGGCAGAGGGGAGGGGTTACACTTTTTAAAGTGTAATACTTTGTGTGGCCTCCGGAGGCAGAAGCTATACACCCAATTGTCTGGGTCTCCCAATAGGAGCTAGAAGAAAAGGAATTTACGGTAAGTAAACAAAATTCCCTTCTTCCTGTTCATAAATATGATTTGCCTCCAAACTCCCAAGTTTTACCAGATGTTTCTAGTTTTGTTACACCTGTGCTATGTTTATTAGGCTAGTTTCACACTTGCGTTCAGCGCATTCCGTCACTATGGAGAATAGCGCAGTCTGTTAACGCACTGCGCTATTCTCCATAGACTTGTATGGACGACGCACTGTAACGCAAGTGTCTGGGTTGCATCCACTGGACGATGCGGGCGTCGCTATTTTGACGCTGCGTCGGGCGGATGGAACGCAGCATGTAACGGTTTTTCTGCGCTTGGCGGAGTGTCAAAACGCAACCTGCAGGAATCCGTTTGGTGTCCGTTGTTTTTATAATGGACGCCTATGGTTGCGGATTCCGTTAGAATGCGTCATTTGACGGATTCCGTTAACGCATCCGTCTTTACACCACTGCGCATGTTCAGATGTGTAAAGTCAAGGAAAAAAACCTATAACGGATTGCGTTATTTCTTCATCGTTCCTTATGGGAGACCCAGACCATGGGTGTATAGCTTCTGCCACCGGAGGACACACAAAGTACTACACTAAAAAGTGTAGCTCCTCCCTCCGAGCATATACACCCCCTGGATGACCAAATCTAGCCAGTTCAATGCTTTGTGTTCAGGAGGCACACATCCACACATGCATTCTCATCTGATTTTGATTTTTGGAAAAGAGTTTGAAGAAAAGCGGGTCCAACCCTGGACTCCCGGCATGTCCCTTCTCACCCCACTGTGTCGGCGGTGTTGTTTAAGGTTGATTTCAGGGCTGGAGCCTTACATGCCGCGCTCCTTCACCATCCCTCGGGCTCTGGCTTGAAGTGGGAGCCAGCACGGTTCTCCCTGCCTGGCAGGAGACCGGTCTCCATCCGCAGCCCTTTCAGGATCCTGCTGGACGGAGCACTTTTTCCTCAGGGACCTGGCCCTGCGTCTCACAAGCTAAGTATCTGAGACGTTATTTTCAGGGGGTCCCTTGTACTTTAATGTGGGGGAGAGTGTGCTGTGTATGTATTCTGACATTCCCGGCCGGTTCTCTGGTTTTCACCCGAGAACCGCGCCGATGGTGCCTGTTTGCTGGCCGCATTGTTAAATCTAGGCCCCGGCTTCGCCTGAGGCCTAGTTTCGATTTCACTGCCCCTGCATGTCAGTCATGCAGAGGGACAGTGCGGCTCCGCCCAGCGGCTGTTCGGCACAGGGGAGAGACACTCCTCTCTGAGGAAAGATTCCCTCCCCTGTATATCTCCTTGGCCCTCCGGATCCCCCTCTTAGAGTAGGCCCCGCCCCCTCTCCTCACTCCGGCGCCATTTTTTCAGCGTTCTTATGCCATGTCTGCACAGCGATCGGCGCTGACTGCAGCATCTCTCTGGGGGTCCGGGCTCTGGGATCTGGAGGGCACAGAGACAATGTCAAACGGTCTGGCAAGCCACAACCTCCGGTTGTGGACCTGCTTATATACTGCTTATATACTCTGCTGGGGGTCATTCTGGCTCAGAGCCCCCACTTCAGCAGCATGTCTCACACGAGAAGTAAGGCTGCAAGGCTGCACTCAATATGCACTGCATGTAGGCTCGTACTGCCTGTACCGAGCACATATCCACATTGTGATGCCTGCTCTAACATGGTGGTGCCTCAGCCTGGAGTCTCATCCCCAGTGGTCCCTCCGGCTGCTCTGGCTCCGGTGGCTGAACCCCCGGCTTGGGTAGAATCCTTCTCTCCATGGGACAGCTGTCCCGGACTCTGCTGAGCATGCATTAGCCCCCTTCTCAGGGCGCCTCTGCTGCTACGGCTCGCTCAGCAAGGCCCACAGAGGATTCTTCTTCTGGTCTCAGACCCCGTCCTCCTCAAAGGAGACGCAGGGTCCTCTCTCCTTCCTCGTCCCGCGGCTCTGATTCACGAGCTGACTCGCAGGACGGGGAGGATCCCTTTACTGGGGGCTCGGACGCTACCTCCATGTCCCCCATTGATCTGTCCGAGGGTGACGCAGATATTAGTGTTTCGATTGCATCCATTAATTCTGTACTGGACCTCAATCCGCCAGTATCAGAGGAGCCACCCTCTCTGGCAAAAAAGCACCAGTTTACCTTGCTTACGAGAACAAGGAGTGTGTTCCTTAACCACTCCAGTTTTCAGGCCACTGTGACCAAGCCCAGGGCCTGCCCTGACAAACGCTTCCCAAAGCGTGGTTCTGATGACCGTTTTCCCTTTCCACCAGAAGTGGTCAAGGACTGGGCTCATTCACCAAAGGTGGACCCTCTGGTGTCTAGACTCTCAGCCCGGACAGTTGTATCAGTGGCTGATGGCACCTCTCAAGGATTCCACTGACCGCCAGGTTGACCTTCTGGCCAAATCTGTATATGAGGCGGCAGGGGCCTCGTTCTCCCCATCTTTTGCAGCAGTGTGGGCTCTCAAAGCCATCTCTGCTTCCTTGGAGGAGATGCATTCCCTCACCAGGGACTCTATGCCCGAAATGGTTGCCTTAACTTCCAGGCTTCAGTCTTTTTATCCTATGCCATGTCTGCCATGCTGGAGACTCACCGCACTGCGGTGGCCTCCGCTAATTCCCTCGCTGTCCGCAGGCTCCTGTGGCTTCGAGAGTGGAAGGCAGATGCTTCTAAAGAAGTTCCTTGCTGGGCTCCCTTTTGCTGGGACCAGACTATTCGGTGAACTGGATGAAATTATTAAGGAAGCTTTTGGCAGGAAGAGTACTTCCATGCCACAAACCAAAACCAGGAAACCTGTCCAGGGCAGGAACCAGTCGAGGTTTCGTTCCTTTCGTTCCTCCAACTGGTCGTCCTTTAAGCCCTCGGCCTCGTCCACTAACTCAGCCAAGGACCGTAAACCCAACTGGCGCACGAAGCCGCGTCCTCAGAAGGCCGCAGGAGCTGCTGCCACTAAGGCAGCCTCCTCCTGACTATCTGGCCGCGCCAGCAACGTCCTTGGTCGGTGGCAGGCTCTCCCACTTTGGCGACGTCTCCGATCAGTGGGTGCGGGATACCATCTCCCACGGCTACAGGATAGAATTCTATCCAGCCCGCCAAACAGATTTTTTCTGTCAACTCCCCCCTGCTCCAAGGCCGCCGCCTTCTCACAGGCCGTGGCATTCTTGCAGGCCAATGGAGTAATTGTACTGTTTCCCGACTGGGAACGGTTCTGAGATTTCTACTCAAATCTCTTCCTAGTCCCCGAAAAGGACGGTGCCTTCCGACCTGGTTCTCAAGCTTTTCAACAAGCATGTTCAGGTGCGGCATTTTCGCATGGAGTCTCTGCGGTCAGTCAATGACCCAAGGAGATTTCCTAGCATCCATCGACATCAGAGATGCCCATCTGCATGTGCCAATCGCAGTTTCACACCAGCGTTGGCTACGTTTTGCAATCGGAGTGGAACATTTCCAATTCGTGGCTCTTCCCTTGGGGTTAGCCACGGCCCCTCGAGTATTCTCAAGGTCATGGCAGCAGTGATTGCGGTCCTGCACCTCCAGGGGTTGGCAGTGATCCTTTTGTCCTGGACGACCTTCTAGTCAGGGCTTCATCCAGTGCAGACTGTTAGCGGAGTGCCTCGCTCACTCTCGCCACTCTAGCCAATTCGGGTGGCTTGTCATTCTGTCCAAGTCCACTCTGACTCCGACCCAGAAGCTCACGTACCCAGGGACGCAATTCGAGACTGCCGGCACTTGTGAAGCTGCCCTTAGTCAAACAGCAGTCCCTCCTCTGGCGGTGCGCTCTTTGCTGAGGCCCCGACGTCGTTCCATCAGGCACCTAATGCAGGTGCTGGGTCAGATGGTGGCGTCAATGGAAGCGGTTCCCTTGCCCAGTTCCATCTGCGTCCTCTGCAGCTGGACATTTTCTGCTGTTGGAACAAGCGGACTTCCTCCTTCCACGGGTTGGTGGCTTCGCCACAGACCAGGGGCTCCTTTCAGTGGTGTCTTCGGCCCCTCTCTCTTCAGGGACGCTCCTTCCTGGCCCCGTCCCGGGTGATCCTCACCACGGATGCCAGTCTATCCGGCTGGGGAGCAGTATATCTCCACCATGGAGCGCAGGGCACTTGGACTCCGTCCGAATCAGCCCTCTCGATCAATGTGCTGGAAATCAGAGCTGTGCTTCTAGCTCTCTTAGCCTTTCACCATCCGTTGGCGGCCAGGCACATTCGAGTCCAGTCAGACAACGCGACAGCGTTTGCCTACATCAACCACCAGGGCAGGACACTCAGCCGCCTGGCAATGTTGGAGGTTCAACGCATCCTTCAGTGGACGGAGGACTCCAAGTCCACCATATCCGCAGTCCACATCCCAGACGTGGAAAACTGGGAGGCAGATTTTCTCAGCCGTCAAACCGTGGACAGCGGCGAGTGGGCTCTGCATCCGGCAGTGTTTCGGTCAATCTGCCGCAAGTAGGGCACTCCGGACGTGGATCTTCGCTCCACGATCCTCAGGCTTTTGCAGCAGACGCACTGGTTCAGGATTGGTCCCAGCTTCGTCTGTCTTACGTGTTTCACCCTCTAGCTCTTGCCCAGAGTCCTGCGCAAGATCAGAATGGAGGGCCGTCGGGTTATTCTCATTGCTCCAGACTGACCCAGGCGAGCTTGGTACCCTGACCTGCTCCATCTGTCCGTTGAGGTGCTGTGGCATCTCCCGGACTGTCCAGACCTTCTCTCACAAGGTCCGTCTTTCCGCCAGAATTCTGTGGCTCTTGAGTCCTGGATCTTGACGACTTCTGGTATCCCTCCTGAAGTCATCTCCACTATGACTCGGGCTCGGAAGTATCCCTTGGCCAAAATCTATCACAGGACCTGGAGAATTTTCCTGTCCTGCTGTCATTCTTCCGGCCATGCTTCTTGGCCTTTTTTGCCTTGCCGACCCTCCTGTCCCTTCTACAGTCCGGTCTGCAGCTAGGACTATCCCTCAATTCCCTCAAGGGACAGCTCTCGGCTCTGCCCGTGTTGTTCCAGCGGCGTATCGCCCGGCTGGCTCAGGTGCGCTCCTTCATGCAGGGCGCATCTCACATCATTCCGCCTTACCAGCGGCCCTTGGAGCCCTGGGACCTTAATCCGGTCCTCACGGCTTCCGGAAACCCCCCTTTGAGCCTCTTAGGGAGGTTTCTTTGTCTTGTCTTTCACAGAAAATGGTCTTTCTAGTGGCCATAACTTCCCTCAAGAGAGTCTCTGATTTGGCTGCACTCTCTTCGTAGTCACCTTTTTTGGTTTTTCATCAAGACAAGGTGGTTCTCCGTCCGACTCTGGACTTTCTCCATAAGGTGGTTTCTGTTTCCACCTTAACCGGGACATTTCCCTGCCTTCCTTTTGTCCGGCTCCTGTTCATCGCTTTGAAAAGGCGTTGCATACTCTGGATCTGGTGCGGGCGCTCCGGATCTATGTGTCTCGCACCGCTGTTCTTAGGCGGTGCACCTCTCTTTTTGTGCTAACCACTGGTCAGCATAAGGGCCTCTCGGCATCTAAGCCGACCCTAGCTCGTTGGATTAGGTCGGCCATTTCCGATACCTACCAGTGTACTCAAGTGCCTCTCCCGCCGGGGATCAAGGCACACTTGACCAGAGCTGTCGGTGCCTCTTCGGTTTTCAGGCACCAGGCTACGGCTCAGCAGGTCTGTCAGGCTGCCACTTGGACTAGTCTGCATACCTTTTCGAAGCACTACCAAGTGCATGCTCATGCTTCGGCAGATGCGAGCTTGGGCAGACGCATCCTTCAGGCGGCTGTCGCCCATTTGTGAAGTTAGGTTTCGCCTACTTCTCAGTTTTTCTGTTTATTCCCACCCATGGACTGCTTTGGAACGTCCCATGGTCTGGGTCTCCCATAAGGAACGATGAAGAAAGGGAATTTTGTTTACTTACCGTAAATTCTTTTTCTTATAGTTCCGACATGGGAGACCCAGCACCCTCCCTGTTGCCTGTTGGCAGTTTTCTTGTTCCGTGTGTTTTCACCGGCTGTTGTTGTAGACAGAGGTTCCGGTTGTTCCGGGTTTTGCTCTGTCTCTACTTGTGGGTGGATGTCCTCCTTCAGCTTTTGCACTAAACTGGCTAGATTTGGTCATCCAGGGGGTGTATATGCTCGGAGGGAGGAGCTACACTTTTTAGTGTAGTACTTTGTGTGTCCTCCGGAGGCAGAAGCTATACACCCATGGTCTGGGTCTCCCATGTCGGAACTATAAGAAAAAGAATTTACGGTAAGTAAACAAAATTCTCTTTTTTGTACGATCCGTAGCATCCGTTGTGCCACTATATGCAACGCATCCGTTGCATGCGTCACACAACGCAATGCTACGGATCCCGTCCAACGCAAGTGTGAAACTAGCCTTATAAGAGCACCAATTCTGCCATGAGGGTGTTTGCTCTCAGGTGGGGTGATGCTGTCTTCTGCATTTTGGCATCGCACTATGGGTACTGTTCCACTTGCGCTTTTCATGTGCGAGTGTGATCCATTAAAACATCGGATTGCACTCGCACCAGTGCTAAACTATGGGGCAGAGTCCATATGCGATTGATTTTTCATACCATAGCGGCATGAGTCTCTCCTCACGCACTCCCATGCAAGCCTGTAGGAGCGTGTGAAACATCGCACTACACTCGTATGTAAGATGAGTGCAGGGCGATGCACACAGAGACAGACAGGAGATGTAGAAAGTGCTCGCTCCCGCCCTCCCTCTGTGATCACATCAGTCACATGACCCTCGCAAGTGGAAAAGTACCCTATGAATGAGTGGCCAGCAGAGCAGCTCGAGCCCAATTAAGGTAAGGCTTTGTTCACCTATTCAACTAAAATTGCCCTAAAAAAGTTGCTATTTTGCTGCAGCATAATAAAAATTACAAACAGTAAACGCAGCCTGATAAGATCTCCTGTAATCTGTCGGGCAGAGACAACGGCTCACCTGCTTTAACAACGCTCTTTCTGAATCTCTCCATAGTGCAATACCAGAATGCAGCGCACCTTGCATTAGTCGGAGCGCTAAGTAGATACTACATATCAATACAAGCAATGCCTCCATGGGGAGCAAGCGCATTCCTGCCGTGCCACCCATTTGCAGATGCAACAAATACTTCAATTACATAGACGCATATGGACAATGGACATTGCACATGAAAACCCCCATTATAATCACATTTTTTAATCAGAGAAAAAGGCCAAATAACTTAGTCAATTTCCGGGCTTTCATACCTTTTACCATGCTGACAAAATGTAGAGTAGAGGGCCGCATTTACTGCCAAGAGAGCAGTGTTTAGCTGCTAAAAAAAAAATTTCTGCAAAAGAAAATGAAACGTGTGAAATTCGCATTAGGCTTTATGTAAAGAACAAAGTGTTTAAAGCCAAGAACTAAAAACAATGTCTTCTGGTACTGTCCTTGGAGAATGGGAAAGCCTCTACTGATCAAACTGGACATGATCCAATTGGCAGAACATGTAAAAATTGTGTTCAGCGCCTTTAATGAGGGTATCCACTAATCCCACAGCCCCTTCTTTAAAGGGAATTAAACATTAGGATTTTCATGTATAAGGTGCAGCCAGTGCAGTACTGGCACAATCAGGCACATTGTGTACATGCCATTAGTGGGCAGCTCGGGTGTTTAGTCAGTGAAATCCAACTTTATAAAGTTTGAAAATTCATGCACTTTTTGATTGACGTGTGCACCTCTCTCCTAATGTCTGGGCGTGTTATGCACTTGTATCCCCGCCCCCTGTTCCTCCCTCTCACTGGCCGTATGTAAATTTCTCTCATCAGAAACATGGCGCCGGGGTTGGCGCCTGCCCATAGCGCTTATCTCCGGCGCCATGTTTCTGAAGCCCGCTGTACTTTAGTATTTTGCAGGAGAGGGCGGCGCATGAGCCCTCACTTCTTCAGATCCCGGTGTGACCGCGGGAGCGCGCGTGGTCACAACAGGACTGCAGAACAGCTGATGAGAGGACGCGATTAGCTGCAGGTAATCGCATCCTCTCATCAGCTGTTCTGCAGTCCTGTTGTGACCACGCGCGGTCACAACGGGATCTGAAGAAGCGAGGGCTCATGCGCCGCCCTCTCCTGCAAAATACTAAGTACAGCAGGCTTCAGAAACATGGCGCCGGAGATGAGCGCTATGCGCAGGCTCCAACCCCGGCGCCATGTTTCTGATGAGAGAAATTTCCATACGGCCAGTGAGAGGGAGAAACTGGGCGGGGGGGCGGGGATAAACGTCCATAACACGCCCGGACATTAGGAGAGTGGTGCACACGTCAATCAAAGTGCATGAATTTTCAAAATTTATACAGTTGGATTTCAAAGCCTAAACACCCGAGCTGCCCACTAATGGTATGTACACAATATGCCTGATAGTGCCAGTACTGCACTGGCTGCACCTTATACATGAAAATCCTGATGTTTGGTTCCCTTTTAACCCCTTAACGACCTTTGATGGATCTTTCCGTCATGGAGCATGTGCCGCTAAGCCCAGCCACGGGCAGGATGTGGCAATCGGCGCACATATCGGCTGTTTTCCACAGCTGACGTGTGCCTGCATGTTACGAGTGGAATCGCATTCCACCCCTAACATTAACCCTTTACATCTCGCTGCCAAAGTCTGGCAGCGAGATGTATATACGCGCGGTCACAACTTTCTTACCGCCACCCCCACCGGAAGTCACGTGAGTGATCACGTGACTTTCGGTGGTTGCCATGGTAGCACAGGGTCATGTGATGACGCCTGCAGCTATGACGAGTCACTTTCGTTTTCACTCGGCCCGGAGGCCAGTGAAGCAGGAAGTGACCGTATCTGCTGTTTTACAGCTGTTTAGCTGTCATCAGCAGATGGGGAAGAGCGATCGGATTGCTGATCGCTATAGCCCCCTAGGGGGACTAGTAAATAAAAAAACTGAAAAAAAAAGTTTTAAAACATAAAAAAACCAAAACTAAAAATTCAAATCGCCCCCCCCCTTCACCCCATTGAAAATTAAAGGGTTAAAAAATAAAAATATACACATTTGGTATCGCCGCGTTCAGAAATACCCGATCTATCAAAATATAAAATCAATTAATCTGATTGGAATTTTTTTGCCACTACGCCGTTTACCAAACGCCAAAATTACGTTTTTTGGTCGCCGCAAGCTTTACGCAAAATGCAATAACAAGTGATCAAAACGTAACATCTGCGCAAAAAAATGGTACCATTAGAAATGTCAGCTCGAGATGCAAAAAATAAGCCATCACTGAGCCATAGATCCCGAAAAATGAGAACGCTACGGGTTTCGGAAAATGGCGCAAAACGTACGCCACTTTTATTGGACAAGCTTGTGAATTTTTTTTAACCCCTTAGATAAAAGTAAACCACATGTTTGGTGTCTACAAACTCGCACCGACCTGAGGCATCATACCCACACATCAGTTTTACCATATAGTGAACATCCCAAAAACTATTGTGCCATCACACTTTTTTTTTTTTTTTTTGCAGTTTTTCCACACTTGGAATTTTTTTGCTGTTTTCCAGTACACTATATGGTAAAACTTATGGTTTCATTTAAAAGTACAACTTGTCCTGCAAAAAACAAGCCTTCACATGGCAAGATTGACAGAAAAATAAAGTTACGGCTCTTGGAAGGAGGGGAGCAAAAAAGCAAAAAACGGAAAGTGCCTGGGGGCTGAAGGGGTTAAATACTACTGTATATTTCCAATGTAAAATGGTAATGATATACTAGGCTCCAGTGCCGTTCTAGTAATGTCCATGCCACGTCTAAGGGCTCCTGTGACACTAGCTGCGGTGCTCATGTGGCGGAACAGTCAGTGATGCTAAAGGACTGCGTCACTCACACTACCGTTGGAAGTAGCGAGGATTGCAGATCTTTAGTGGCCAGTGACTGGCTGCAGTGGCATATCAATGACCAGGTGCTTATAGATCACTGTAACAGCAATGGTGAGGGAGAGGAGTATTTTGCGATTGATTTCCTAATGTAAAATATAATAATTTTTTTTTTTTTTTTACAGAAGACCTGTGACTTGCAAAAAAAAAAAAAAAGAAAATTGAGTGCCTGTAAAAAATTATTGAGCTCCCCGATTGTAACTCTTTTTCCATTTTGTACTGCATTGCTCCATTAGGCTGCTTTCACACATCCGGCTTGAGCTCTGCGGCTCAATCCGGCTATGCAACGGATTCGGTGAACACACCGCATCCTTTGCATAAGTTTTTTCCTTTGCGGCCAGTCCGGTTTTTGCCGCCTGCGGCATGCTACTGAGCATGCGCAGTGGCAAAGACCGCATGCGGCGGCCGGATGTGGTTATTGCTGCATCGCGCCGCATCCGGCAGCCATAGGCATGCATTGAAAAATGCGCCGCATCAGGCGAATGCGGCGCGATGCGGGGTTTTTTTGCCGCAAGAAAAAACGTGCCAGGCAACGTTCCATCCGGCCGCCGCATCGGCTAAATCTGCCGCATGCGGCAAAAACCGGATGGAACGCAAGGCCTTGCGGCACAATGCGGCACTAATTAAAGTCTATGCAGAAAAAACGCAACCGGCAGCAAAAAAAAAAAACGGTTGCGATTTTCCTGCAAAGTGCCGGATTGTGCCGCATTGCAGAAACCGGAGGTGTGAAAGCAGCCTTACAGAGACACTTTTTTTTTCTGGTGCTAATCATGTGAAATCTCGTAAACGTGCAGTTGCCCTGCATATCGAAGTCTTCACCTGTGGCGGGTGTTTTCACCATCCGAACCGGAATTTTTAGTGTGCTCCAGAAGAGGCAAATGTGAAGATCTCTGCATTGGAGTGATGCAGCGCAAAAAGGAATAGATGGATAGAGCTATTTTAACATCTTCCCGACAGTTGGCGTACAATTGCATCATGTTATGTCCCTGCTTTTGGTGTGTGAGCCCACATCTTTTCTGGCAGATGATGGCTGAATAATTCGGCCATCATCTGCCTCTAACAGCCATGGGTGGAACGGAGCTCTGCCCACAGCTGTTAATATTAAATGCTGCTGTCAATCTGACAGCCGCATTTTACACACACTGACATGGTGGCGTAACATTCAATGCTCCCATCGGTGAGGTTGTGATTGCGAGGCGCCAATGGATAGCCTAGACAGTCGGGCATCTGCTGTATTTCCCCCTGCTAGTCATGTATTTTCCCCTGCTAGTCATGACAAGTCTCTTCCTAAAGCCAGTGTTTTCATGTATAGTAAAAGTGATCAAGCCCCATAATGGGACTCTCTGTAAAAAGGAGGAAAAAAAAATTAAAATGTCCCCCTTTTTTGCCCCATTGAAAATAAAGCAATTTAAAAAAGAAAAATACACATATTGGTATCTGCACATGATCCATCAAAACATAAAATAAATCCAATTGGTAAATGGTGCAATGAGGGAAAAATAAAAATAGCAGTCACATTAGTAGGCAATCAAAACCTTGTATCTTAAGTATCTACCCCAAAATGGATACAGCCCCATATCCTAAAAATTGAAACTGTTAAAGGTCTCCGAATATGGGGGCAGAAGCAAATATTTTATTTATATTTATTTATTTTTTTTTTTTTTTCCTCCCATATTCCTAGGTCAATTTAAGGTAAAACGTACCCAAAAAACTATTGTGGAATTGCCCCCCCCCCCTCCCTTTTTTTTTTTTTTTTTTTTTTTTTTTTTTTTTTTTTTTTTTTTTTGCAATTTTGATGCACTTGTTTCCCCCGCTCCCCTCCCCTGCTTTCCAGTGCGTCACATTTTAAAATGAATGTGCTCATTCAAAAGTACAACTCCTTCCACAAAAACACAAGCACTCATTTCGCTATGTGGCTGAGGGGGAAATAAATTTTGTGGTTCTTGGAAGAAGGGGGTAGGAAAAAGCAGAAATGGCCCGGTCATGGAAGGGATAAACAATAGTGATGGGCAGACCCGGATTGTAAAAGTCCAGATTTGTGCGGGTTCGAAAGTCCCTGAGCACGGACCCCGGGCCCCAAATTCTCATGGAACTCTGGGTAATGGTTTGAGTCCGGCAACTCTGGTAATTTTAAATAAATAAAAAAAAATCAAAGTGGGTAAAGCATGAGAGTTAGGGTGGAAACACATCTATGCGAGTAAAATCGGTCCGACTGGGCTGAAAAAAACTCGGCTGATTTTAGTTCACGTTAGGTGCGAGTGCAACGCAAGTGCGATGCTATTTCTGAGATTTTACTAGCGTGTGTAATGCGTGTGTAATGCGTATTTTTTACTATGTCATCTGCCATTCAGCGCTGCTACATGGCCGCTGACAGCAGACAGCCATGTAGCAGAGCTGAATGGCAGATGACAGCAGACAGACAGAGCCGCACTGTCAGAATGAACTCGGGTGAACTTCACCCGACTTCATTGTCATGCTGCGGCTCTGTCTGTGCCGCGTCCTGATTAGCGGTCACCAGTGAAGGGCTCACCGGTGACCACTAATCCCCCGAGTGACTGAAGTTAGCAGCCCTCTCTCATACTCACCGATCCCCGGCGCGGCGCTGCACGGCTTTCTCACTGCTCCGGCGGCTTTTACTATTTTGAAAAAGCCGGCCGCTCATTAAAGAATCTCGTATTCCCTGCTTTCCCCGCCCACAGGCGCCTATGATTGGTTGCAGTGAGACACGCCCCCACGCTGAGTGACAGGTGTCTCACTGCACCCAATCACAGCAGCCGGTGGGCGGGTCTATACTGTGCAGTGAAATAAATAAATAATTAAAAAAAATGGCGTGCGGTCCCCCCCAATTTTAATACCAGCCAGATAAAGCCATACGGCTGAAGGCTGGTATTCTCAGGATGGGGAGCTCCACGTTATGGGGAGCCCCCCACCCTAACAATATCAGCCAACAGCCGCCCAGAATTGCCGCATACATTATATGCGACAGTTCTGGGACTGTACCCGGCTCTTCCCGATTTACCCTGGTGCGTTGGCAAATCGGGGTAATAAGGAGTTATTGGCAGCCCATAGCTGCCAATAAGTCCTAGATTAATCATGTCAGGCGTCTATGAGACACCCTCCATGATTAATCTGTAAGTTACAGTAAATAAACACACACACATGAAAAAATCCTTTATTGGAAATAAAAAACACAAACACATTCCCTCATTACCAATTTATTAACCCCGACAAACCCTCCATGTCCGGCGTACTCCACGGACCTCCAGCGTCGCTTCCAGCATGAAGGTGACAGGAGCTGCAGAAGACACCGCCGCTCCGGTCACCTCCAAGCAGCAACTGAGGTGAGTAGCGCGATCAGCTGAGGTGTCACTGAGGTTACCCGCTGTCACCGCTGGATCCAGTGACAGCGGGTAACCTCAGTGACAGCTCAGCAGATCGCGCTACTCACCTCAGTTGCTGCTTGGAGGTGACCGGAGCGGCGGTGTCTTCTGCAGCTCCTGTCATCTTCATGCTGGAAGCGACGCTGGAGTCCGTGGATTACGCCGGACATGGAGGGTTTGTCGGGGTTAATAAATTGGTAATGAGGGAATGTGTTTGTGTTTATTTCCAATAAAGGATTTTTTCATGTGTGTGTTTATTTACTGTAACTTACAGATTAATCATGGAGGGTGTCTCATAGACGCCTGACATGATTAATCTAGGACTTATTGGCAGCTATGGGCTGCCAATAACTCCTTATTACCCCGATTTGCCAACGCACCAGGGTAAATCGGGAAGAGCCGGGTACAGTCCCAGAACTGTCGCATATAATGTATGCGGCAATTCTGGGCGGCTGTTGGCTGATATTGTTAGGGTGGGGGGCTCCCCATAACGTGGAGCTCCCCATCCTGAGAATACCAGCCTTCAGCCGTATGGCTTTATCTGGCTGGTATTAAAATTGGGGGGGACCGCACGCCATTTTTTTTAATTATTTATTTATTTATTTCACTGCACAGTATAGACCCGCCCACCGGCTGCTGTGATTGGGTGCAGTGAGACACCTGTCACTCAGCGTGGGGGCGTGTCTCACTGCAACCAATCATAGGCGCCTGTGGGCGGGGAAAGCAGGGAATACGAGATTCTTTAATGAGCGGCCGGCTTTTTCAAAATAGTAAAAGCCGCCGGAGCAGTGAGAAAGCCGTGCAGCGCCGCACCGGGGGATCGGGGAACGGTGAGTATGAGAGAGGGGTGGAAACTGACCGACAGAGAGAGAATAGAGATCGAGAGGGAGAGACCGACTGACAGGGAATAGTGATTGACAGACATTGGGAGACATCGCTCGTTTCCAGTGTTTTAGGAAACATGCGAGAAATGTATTTAGAAAATCGGATGTCACTAAGATGGTGTGAATGCCGTCCCGTGACATCCGATTTTTTACACGCTCCCATAGACTTGCATTGGAGAAACTCGCAGTAGAAACTCGCAAAAAAGCAGCATGCTGCGATTTTTTTTCTCGGTCCGATTTGGACTGAGAAAAAAATCGCAGATGAGAGCTGAATCATTCACTAACATGTGTCCGATTCCAATGCGAGTTTTTCTCGCATTGCTCTACTGCGAGAAACTCGCAAGTGAGAAGCAGCCCTTATACTTAGTTTCTTGTGCAGCTGGGCCACTCATACTACTTCTGAGGCCGCCCATTAAACTCATGCATATGCACTGCTTCCCCCGCCCATCGGTAGTCAGACGTAACCCCACCCTGTGTCAGTGTCTGACTGCTTTCAATCAGAGAGACTGTGTGTGCCTATATTGCTGTAAAAATTAGAATAAAAAAAAATTGGCGTAAGATTCCCTCCACCCCCCCGCCATATTGTGATACCCAGCACAGATAAAGCACACGGCTACAGGCTCCAGCCCCCAGACGTGTGCTTATCTTGACTGTGTATCAAAATAAAAGGGACCCAAAAAAAGTGCGGTTGTCCTCCCACAAACCCCCCCCCCCCCCCAATTGTAATACATACACATATATATGTGTGTGTGTGTGTGTGTGTGTGTGTGTGTGTGTGTGTGTGTGTGTACGTCACGGAATTGCAGGGACTGCTGGTGGGGAAGTGGTGCATATGCATGAAGTACAAGTGGCCCCAGAAGTAGTATTAGAGCCGCGTAGCAACTGGTACGTATAAAATGCCTACACTAATCCCCCTATCCCTTCTGCCACAAATTAAGCTCCTGACTTGTGTCCCCATTAGACTTACGTGGGGACCATTGTTTGGCCAGACATCCAGGATCCATTCTGGGCCCGAACTGTTTTTATTTTTTGTTTAAATACCCAGTTGGACCCGTTGATCCTGGGTGTCTGTGAGTCTGTCCATCACAAATAAGAGAGTGACTGGTCCTCTTTTTAAGAAGTGGTAGTCCACAACCCTTTTTATTTAATTAAGATTTTTCTTGTGTGTGTCAACTAAGATGGCAGAGGGAAGGGGTTGTGACAGTACCAAGGTATTAGTTCTGTGTTTAGCTATTCACAATCAAATTCCTTTCTTTTTACAGGTTAAAGAATTCCTAAGTACACTATAACATCCAGAAGCCTGTAACAAGCACTTACATTGAAGGATTTCTGTTTTGTTTTTTAATGAAATGACAAATATGCATCATTGTGCAGCTAATGCTTTGTGTGGTTTTGTTTTGTTTTTTTTGAGGGAGTGTATTTATATAAATTTTCTGCATAGAAATTTAAATGGCTTGGGTATTTCAATTGAGCTATGATGATCAGCACTTACTTTTTTAACTTTTTTTTTTTTTTTTATGGATTATGTATATGTACATATATTTAAAAAAAGGTCTGCAATCCTGAATTGTTACTTGGTATATTCTGGAGGGGCTACTGTTGGTGTATATTCTTTAAGCTGCAGATTGATCTCCATGAGTTGTTTTTGTTTTTTTTTGTTTTTTTTTAATTTTGATTTGGGTCATCACAAATTTCTAATTTTGGCTGTATATTAGATGAAAGTCTGATTATTGGATCTTCTGCGTCTTCCACGCGTGATGTATGCATGGCTATGATAGACTGAAGATACTTTTTGGCAAATCTAAGTCATTGTTATCTTAAATTGGACACAGCATTGTAATTTGTCAAGTGCCCCAGTGTGGATCTTTTTCAGGCCATATTGGATCCAACAGCTGGACCACTTGGTTTTTGCTGGCCCTTTTTTTTTTTTAACTCAAACGTCAAATGCACGAGATACTTATAATGGGAATTTACTAAAGTACATGTCGGCATTACTACCCTAATGTTGCTTTAAGTGCACTTTGGTTATGCTTTAATATGATTATAATGACCTTTTTGAATATTTAATGAATAGTACACATGAAAATAAGCAACTTTGTAATATATGTAATCAGAGAAATCTTGTGATGTGAACTCTGTATTCAGTAAAGACTTTCCCATTACTGAAATAGATGGCCGCTGTTACTGATGAGATTCTATGATGGGAGGAGGGGGAGGAGCTCTCTAGCTCCTCCCTCTGGCTCGAACTACTCCAATCATAGAATCTCATCAGTAACAGCTGCCATCTATTTAAGTAATGGGAAAGTCTTCACTGAATACAGATTTTTACCTCTTAATTGAGAATTTTGATGACCAATTTTAGCAGAAAAAGAATCCCATTTTACTGATGAGATGTATTAAGTTGCCTCTCTTCATGTGTATTGTTTTATGAAAACAATGGTTACGCTTTAAATGAAAAGGGTCCTGGCGTTTTATTCTTCATGTAAGTGTAATAAAGCAGCTTTATGATAAAGTAATCAGAGCTCAAACTAATCAGTTGATTGTTTGCAAAGTTGTGTTTGGGGCCACCCGTGCGGTTTACATTAAACCTGGATGTATGAATTCACCGGATCATAAACAGTTGGTGTTTAGTTCACAAACTGGACCTATCCTATACATATGTCTCTGGCCATTCTTGCCCTGGGCCATAAATGAAAATTTGAAAATAACCCAAAGACTGAGCACTTGTTCTCTCTGTGAAAAGGATGGTTATGTAAGTTAAACTCCTACTTGTGAATGGGCCCTGGCAATGTAGAGCAGATAACTGGATTATGTTGCATATGTACGTTCTTGTGTAATACCAGTATTATCCCATAAATTTACAGCAGCCGTTAATTTTATTCACTTTTTTGATACAATGTTTTGAAAAATGTTTTGTAATGTCTTTAATAAAAAAAAAAAAAAAACCTTGTGGAATTTTATACTGATTTATTAATGAAACATTTCTAGTTGAAGTTAAAGGGAATGTCAGTGTAATCAATCCTCCTAAGCAGTCTACATGGGCATGTAGGTCCTAAAAATTGGACTAAAAATGATACCTTGATAGCTGCGATCTGATGTCTTATTCCAGGGAGATCAAGATTGTTCTTACTTGTAAATGAGCTGTTGAGATGAATGGATCTGATGTATGCTCTTGAGCAGTTTCCCAAAGTCCAGTCCTCTTGGCCCCCAACAGATCATTTATTCAGGATTTCCCAAGTATTGCCTATGTGAGGGAATTATCAAGGCATCAGAAATTTCCGCAGGATATCTAATCTGTGCAAAGCTATGGAAATCCTGAACACTTGATCTGTTAGGTGCTATGAGGACTGGAGTTTGTGAAACACTGTTCTGGAGGAAGGTTCTCTGGGAAACCTATTTTAACCTCTTCATGATGAATTACGTACTCACTAGTTGTGTCCCTGTGATCCCTGCACATGTCATCGGATCAGCAGATATGTGCGGCTAACGGGTCATCGATCCACATGCGCCAGGTAACCCCTTTAGATTGCGCTGTCAGACTCTGACAGCACAATTTAAAGTGCTGTGGCGGGAATCGCGCTGTTCTCCCGCCGCCATCGGCGTCCCCTTGACGTGATCACAGTGGGAGGGGTGGGTTACCATTACAGCACATGGGTCAGATAATGACCCCTGTTGCTACCATGAGTCCACTTCCTCTGAGAGCAACATTTCTCCTGATCAGAGCGATGCTAAAGCATCGCTGTGATAAGAAGCGTTCAGTGTACAGCCATAAAGTCCTCTACGAGGATTAGTAAAATCTGAATTTTTTTTTCTATTTTTTTTTTTCTAAAAATATAAAACAAAAAGCAAAGTTCAAATCCCCCCCTCCTGTTTGCCCCATTTTGAAAATAAAACAATTAAAAAAAAATACACATATTTGGGCATTTTATGACTGTGGTGATACCAACCTATCAAACTATAAAATCTGATTGGTACACGGCATAGCGTTTAATTTTTTTTCACAACATTCCGTTTTTTTTTTTTTGTTGTGGTTAGCTCAAGCTGCATGCAAAAAAGAATAAGCCTTCACTGAGCCCCAGATCCCCAAAAATGAGATCGCTATGGGTCTCGGAAAATAGCGACATGTATCTACGTGTTCGTGCTGACCTGGGAATCCTAATGCCAGGCCAGTTTTTGTTTTCTACTACACTATATGGTAAAAAGAATAGTGTCATTCAAAAGTACAACTTGTCCAGCAAAAAAAAAAAAAATAAGCCTTCATAAGGAAATATTGAGGAAAAATAGTTCTCTCTCGGAAGAAGGGGAGGAAAAAACGAAAATGGGGTGGGGACAACGTAAAATCGCCCGGGGGTGAGAGAGTTAAATTAATTGGGTCATTACCAGTGTAAGACATGTAGATCAGGAAAGCAGGGCTGTCAGTCTTTACATGTCTCACACTGGTAACACCTCCTTTCATATAAAATAACCTCTGGAGGCATATACTCAGATCTATGTCCGGCCCATGGATTTTGTCTCGCTTACATATGAAATGTAGCTTTCTCTGGCATATGACATCTGGTCGTTGATACCAAAGGATAGCTTTATTCAGCTGTCTGAATTATATGCACATGTTTATGGCCTAGGGGGGTTGCTACTGACAGATTCTCTTTTAAATATCCCAATTCTTGAACGGTATGATCCTATAATGTATAGTTGTGTGGGTTCACATCTGTTATGAATTGAGTTCTTGTTTCTGTTAGTCTGGACGTTCATTTTATCTTCGTTACTAACACAATGACACCAATTGTCCTATAATGGTCTGTCAAATTTTTGTCAAGCTGCTCATTGTTTTACCAGAAAACATATTGCAGCATACTATCTGAATCTCCACTCGGCACCTATTATCTGCATGTTCGCAGCCAATCGGTGAGCTCAGCAGCTCACATCCTCAACTCGGGCAGTGCTGCTGTGCTTGGTTGTTAAAAGGAATCTGTCTCCCAGGTTTTTGTTCTCCCTTTTGAGAGCAGCATAATGTAGAGACAGCCCCTGATTCCAGCGATGTCACTTACTGAGCTGTATGATGTCCATTTTGATAAAATTATTTGTTTTTCTGCTGCAGATCTAGCAGTTATACGGCGCTCATGAATATGCTGGACCACCTGGTAGTACACAAAATAGTCCTCTAATGATTTAATGCTGATTTTAAACAGTGATTTTATCAAAACTACACTAAGCAGTTTAGTAAGTGACACATTGCTGGAATCATGATTCCTACCTCTATTTTATGCTGCTCTCAGATAAGGTGGCAAAAACCTGGAGACAGATTCCCTTTTAACTGATGTGGCATTGAAGTGACGTCAGCGCTGCAAATGAGACTGCACTGGATTTCTTTAGTTTAATGTACAAATTTCCAGTTTCCTCAAAATGCCCCTACTTTGTGATCATTTGAAATTGAGACAAGATTTTTTTTTTTTTTGTTTTGGAATCTGCAGTCTCTTTATTATAACATGGTTGTATACACAATTGAGCTCCCCCATGATCTAGTTTTGGCAATCTTTCCAAGTATTCAAAATGTTGCAAATCTTTTAGCTGATGCATCTGCTGGCAGTTTGGCTTACAGCACTCCTCTATGCCCTCCTAAATTCAGCATACTGAGCCATGTGGATTACTGAAACAGTCCGATAATATTCGCATGACACTTAAGGAATACCGAAATATAACCAAAAAACTCCCCCTAAGGCCATGTGCGCACGTTGCGTTCTGTACCTTGCAGAAATGAACGCATCCTCTGGCAGAATTGGTCATTGTCAAATTTGGTTTTGACCACAAACACAGGAAATACGCAAGCGTTTTTATAGCGATTTGACAGCGTTTTACATGCATTTCCAGTGCTTAAATTGAAATGCGTCTTCAATACAAATAAAGTTTGAATGTTCAAACATTAGGAAAAAATTGAGAAAAAAATATTTATATCATATACTATAATTTACCGAAAATGATTAATGAGATTTAATAATTTCTTTTTTTATAAACTCGTTTTATTGAAGGTTAAGTAAATCATTACACTCAAAGACAATTCAGCAATTTGTACAATAAAAATGTGTAAATTGGTTAATAGCTAGATTAATAATGCATCAACAATCAGGTCAACATCTATTGCTTTCAGCATGGCATTAGTACAGTAGATATTTCAAAGGTGTCAGCTCGCGAGCCATATCCAACCTGGGGCAAAGAGCCCATATTGACAAGGAATGTACAACCCAGGTGTCAGGGACCACGTCACATTACTGATACGGAGTTTCATGGATTACATATTTCTCCTCTCCCATCACTGGAGCAATATCGAGTATTACTGCGATAGTAATGACTGTAGGTTATCGGTCAGGGAACCGGGTGAGCCTCCGGTCAAGGGTGAACCCAACCATCTACCCCATATTTTGTCAAATTTATGTAAAGAACCTCTCGTCTTATATACAAATTGTTCTAACGGAATTATAGCATTTACCAATGCAATCCAAGAGGCTCTAGTTGGGGATGAGTGCTCATCCAATTTAGTATAATGCCCTTCCGGGCCAAAAACAGGACCTTTTTTTTATTAGAGTCTCATCTTGGGACCAGGAGTGTACATCCACCACCCCGAATAAACACAGGATTGGGCTCATAGCAACTGTTTTTTGAAGTATGGTGGAAAGAGTCGCTACAACCTCACCCCAATAGGAGAGAATGACCCGGCAATCCCATATCATGTGCCAGAAATCGGCACCGTCTCTCCCGCATCTCTGACAACCCACCCCCCACCAAATTATTCATCTTTTTCATCTTTTTCAGTCTCTGGGGAGTGATATAACTCTGGTGTATTATATATAATTGGATCAGTCTATTATTAATTGCGGGAGAGACCAAAGTGTGGGATTCGACAATGTCATCCCAAACTACATCATCAATTTCAGAGATCCTGGCACTCCACTTCTCCCGGACAGAAAGAGGACTGTTCATGGCTTTGGCCCGAATGAGGGAGGATTATAGTTTGGAAATAAGACCACCAGGGCCCTGTGATCTGATAATTCCAATGACTGGGAAGGAAGAGAATCTAGCCCCACGACCAGAGAACTGAGCCCGAAAGGCGTGCCTGATCTGGAGATACTGAAACCCATGAGATTCCGGCAGATCGAATTCCGCACGCAGTTGCGCGAAAGGGCGGAGTCCACCATCACGTACAATTGAAGCCAGGGAGACTATTCTGCGATTTCTCCATTCACCAAACCCCGGCAACCCACAAAAGTGTGGAAGGTCCAGGTTATCCCATAAGGGGGTCTCAATTGGTATGTCATGAAATCAGAATATGGCTTTAGCCTCTTTCCAGATCCTGGCCCCTAGTTTGTGTATCGGGAGGATATGGCCCTCAGGGGCTCTCTTGTGATCTGTCAACAGTGGCCATAGGAGATCCACACCCGTGAACTCTGCCAAGAATCCCTCCGGAGAACCCCTCACCCCAGGAAGTGTCCATTGACCCAGATATTTCAATTGTCCGGCCAGGTAATATATATATAAAGATCAGGAAGGGCCATACCCCCCAGGTCTTTGGGTCTCTGTAATTTGGCCAATTGGACTTTCGATCTGGAGGCACCCCAGACAAAGGTGATCATTAAGGATTCTAGGGTCCGAAAGAAGGAGCAGGGGATCTGCACAAATACATGCTGGGTAATTTAAAGACACTTTGGTTGCACTATCATTTTAAGGAGGTTAATCCTTCCCGCCACTGAGAGCGGGAGCTGGCTCCATCTATTAAATTTCTCCCCGAGGTATGATAACAGGGGGGCAATATTTCTTGCTATCATCTCCGAAGGGCTTCTTGCCAGTATAATCCCAAGGTATTTAAAGTGATCCACTACTGGAACCCTACATATGTGGGTGTTCGCCATTTCCTCTCTGTCCCGAGACAGAAAGAGGAGGTACGACTTTGACCAGTTTATTGACAGACTTGAGAACTCCCCGAATCGGTCAATTAGTTCCACAGCTCTAGGAATGGAGGAATCCGGATCAGATGCAAACAATAACAAGTCGTCTGCATACAGAGACAAGCGTTCATCTCCCTTACGGTGCCTCACTCCTCGGTAAATTGGGTCCGCCCGAATGCGCACCGCCAACGGTTACATGGCCAGGGCGAACAGGAGAGGAGATAGGGGACATCCCTGTCTGGTTCCCCTCCCCAAAGGAAAAGTTTCCGACACCCCGCCACCCACCTGAATGTTAGCAGATGGTGCTTTTATATACAGTTAGGTCCAGAAATATTTGGACAGTGACACAAGTTTTGTTATTTTAGCTGTTTACAAAAACATGTTCAGAAATACAATTATATATATAATATGGGCTGAAAGTGCACACTCCCAGCTGCAATATGAGTTTTCACATCCAAATCGGAGAAAGGTTTTAGGAATCATAGCTCTGTAATGCATAGCCTCCTTTTTTTCAAGGGACCAAAAGTAATTGGACAAGAGACTCTAAGGGCTGCAATTAACTCTGAAGGCGTCTCCCTCGTTAACCTGTAATCAATGAAGTAGTTAAAATGTCTGGGGTTGATTACAGGTGTGTGGTTTTGCATTTGGAAGCTGTTGCTGTGACCAGACAACATGCGGTCTAAGGAACTCTCAATTGAGGTGAAGCAGAACATCCTGAGGCTGAAAAAAAAGAAAAAATCCATCAGAGAGAGAGCAGACATGCTTGGAGTAGCAAAATCAACAGTCGGGTACATTCTGAGAAAAAAGGAATTGACTGGTGAGCTTGGGAACTCAAAAAGGCCTGGGCGTCCACGGATGACAACAGTGGTGGATGATCGCCGCATACTTTCTTTGGTGAAGAAGAACCCATTCACAACATCAACTGAAGTCCAGAACACTCTCAGTGAAGTAGGTGTATCTGTCTCTAAGTCAACAGTAAAGAGAAGACTCCATGAAAGTAAATACAAAGGGTTCACATCTAGATGTAAACCATTCATCAATTCCAAAAATAGGCAGGCCAGAGTTAAATTTGCTGAAAAACACCTCATGAAGCCAGCTCAGTTCTGGAAAAGTATTCTATGGACAGATGAGACAAAGATCAACCTGTACCAGAATGATGGGAAGAAAAAAGTTTGGAGAAGAAAGGGAACGGCACATGATCCAAGGCACACCACATCCTCTGTAAAACATGGTGGAGGCAACGTGATGGCATGGGCATGCATGGCTTTCAATGGCACTGGGTCACTAGTGTTTATTGATGACATAACAGCAGACAAGAGTAGCCGGATGAATTCTGAAGTGTACCGGGATATACTTTCAGCCCAGATTCAGCCAAATGCCGCAAAGTTGATCGGACGGCGCTTCATAGTACAGATGGACAATGACCCCAATCATACAGCCAAAGCTACCCAGGAGTTCATGAGTGCAAAAAAGTGGAACATTCTGCAATGGCCAAGTCAATCACCAGATCTTAACCCAATTGAGCATGCATTTCACTTGCTCAAATCCAGACTTAAGACGGAAAGACCCACAAACAAGCAAGACCTGAAGGCTGCGGCTGTAAAGGCCTGGCAAAGCATTAAGAAGGAGGAAACCCAGCGTTTGGTGATGTCCATGGGTTCCAGACTTAAGGCAGTGATTGCCTCCAAAGGATTCGCAACAAAATATTGAAAATAAAAATATTTTGTTTGGGTTTGGTTTATTTGTCCAATTACTTTTGACCTCCTAAAATGTGGAGTGTTTGTAAAGAAATGTGTACAATTCCTACAATTTCTATCAGATATTTTTGTTCAAACCTTCAAATTTAAACGTTACAATCTGCACTTGAATTCTGTTGTAGAGGTTTCATTTCAAATCCAATGTGGTGGCATGCAGAGCCCAACTCGCGAAAATTGTGTCACTGTCCAAATATTTCTGGACCTAACTGTATAATCTCAATCCATCTAATGAATTTGTTGCCGAAACCAAATGCCCGCAGTACCTCCAGCAGGTATGGCCTCTCTATAGAGTCAAAGGCCTTGGCCGCATCCAGTGAGACCAGAGCCCAATCCTCCTCTAACTTGGTGCCCATCTGTAAGACCACCTGCGCCCTCCTCAGGTTATCCGAGGTACTCCTACCCGGAATGAATCCAGACTGGTCTTCATGTATTATGGAGGAGATTACTTTGTTGAGTCTAGTTGCTAGTATTTTGGTAAGAATTTTATAGTCCGAGTTCAACAAAGAGATCGGTCTGTACGAGCCACAATCCAATGGGTCCTTATCTGGTTTCAACAGCAGAACGATTGTTGCCTCATAGAAAGAGTCAGGCAACCGTCCCCTGCGGAACAAAGCCTCAACCGTTTCCAGGAGGGCTGGAGCCAGCCCCCCCTGATATTTGTCAAATATTTCAATCGGGAGTCCGTCCGGGCCGGACGCCCTACCCCTATTAAGGGCCCCCATCGCCTCTACCATCTCCTCCATACTAATGGGCTCATCCAAGGCCGATCTCTGGGCCGAAGTCAATCTGGGAAACTCCAGATCTCGTAAATAATCAGCGATCTCCTCCCTTGACACTGTCAGTCTGGATTCATATAGGTTCCTATAGAAGTCCAAGAACACCTCCAGAATGCCATTGACGGGAGTGACTGGTTCGCCGCTAGGGTCTCTAATCTTAAGGACCGCAGGTGAACTATTGGATTGGTGCACCAAGAACGCTAGTAAACTACTAGATTGGTTCCCTTGCTCAAAATACCTCTGGTTCGTGAAGAAGACATGTCTCTTAGCCTCATCTTGCAAGTACAAAAGATATTTCCTCCCAGCCTGTAGCCATTGAGATCTGTTTTCCTCAGAAGGGTCCGAGGTAAATCTATATTCTAGCGCTCTATTTTGAGTGGCCAATTCCTCCTCCTCTCTGGCCGCCTGTTTCTTGAGATAGGAGATAGAGGAGTGACAACATCCCCTCAAATACGCCTTAAGTGCATCCCAATAGGCCGAGTGATTCTCTTCCACGGAGTTCGTCTCAGTATATGCCCTGATTTGATCAGGAATCCTATCGTTGGTTCCAAAGAGTGAAAGCCACCAAGGGTTAATCTTCCGTGATAGTTTACGTGATTTACATCCCTCCCATTTAATGCCTACAAATACCGGGGAGTGATCTGATACTGATCTGGGCAAGTGACATACCGATTGTATATGGGCACAGACTCTTTCTTTATCGTTCCTATGGGAGACCCAGACCATGCGTGTTTAGCTTCTGCCTCCGGAGGACACACAAAGTACTACACTTAAAAGTGTAGCTCCTCCCTCTGAGCTTATACACCCCCTGGAGAACCAGATCTAGCCAGTTTATCGCTTTGTGTTCAGGAGGCATACATCCACACATGCATTCTCATCTGATTTGTTTGATTTTTGGAAAGAGTTTGAAGAAAAGCGGGTCCACGTCTGGACTCCCGGCATGTCCCTTCTCACCCCACTGTGTCGGCGGTGTTGTTAAGGTTGATTTCCAAGGCTGGAGCCTTACATGCCGCGCTCCTTCACCATCCCTCCTGGGCTCTGGCTTGAAGTGGGAGTCAGCACGGTCTCCATGCCTGGCAGGAGTCCGGTCTCCATCCACAGCCCCTTGAGGATCCTGTTGGACCGGAGCACTCATCCCCAGGGACCTGGCCCTGCGTCTCAGCAGCTAAGTACCTGAGATGTTTGTGTTGGGGGTCCCGGTTCTTTATTGTATGGGGAGAGTATGCTGTATATGATTATTTTGCCTTTTCCGGCGGGTTCTCTAGCCGATGGTGCCTGCTTGTCGGCCTTGCCGCTTAAATTTAGGCCCCGGCTTCGCCGGAGGCCTAGTTTCGTTTTCCTGCCCTCGCATGCCACTCATGCAGAGGGACAGGCTCGGCTCCTCCCGGCGGCCGTTCTACACAGGGGAGGGACACTCCCCACTGCTGGGGCGTCCCTCCTTCCCTGCAGGTCTCTATAGCCCTCCAGTTCCCGCTCTCCTATAGGAACGCCCCCTAGTCCCGCCCCCTCTCCTCGCTCCGGCGTCCATTTCTCACGCAGAGTTCACTCTGCTCTGGGACATTCTGCACTCTGCATCTCTGCTGAGGTGCTGTGTACTGGGGGACCGGGCTTCGGGATCTGGAGGGCACACAACACCGCGCCCAGCGGTCTGGTAAGCCACAGCCGGTCTCCGGTTGTGGACCTCTGTATATTCTCCCTGGGGTTCATTCTCTGCAAAGCCCCCACTCCAGCAGCATGTCTCACACAAGGAGCAAGGCTCCAAAGCTTTATTCAGTATGCACTGCATGTAAGCTCCTGCTGCATGAGCCGAGCACTTATCCACACTGTGATGGTTGCTCTAACTTGGCGGTGCCACAGCCTGGAGTCTCACCCCCAGTGGTCTCTCAGGCTGCTGCTGCACCTGTGGCTGAACCCCCGGCCTGGGTAGAGTCCTTTTCTAGGTCCATATCCCAGTCATTTGCTGAGTCCATGGGACTTTTGTCCAGGACTTTGATGAATATGCATCAGCCCTCCTCACAGGGTGCCTCTAATACTCTTGACAGAGGATTCCTATCCTCTGACCTCCGTCCATCAGAGCTCACAGAGGATTTATCATCAGGTCCCAGACCCCGTCCTTCTAAGAGAAGGCGCAGGGTTTCCTCCCCCTCCTCATCCCACGGCTCTGTCTCAAGAGCTGACTCGCAAGATGAGGAGGGTGCCCTCACGGGTGGCTCGGAGGCTATGTATCCCATAGATTTCTCTGAGGGTGACTCAGATCTTAGTGACTTGATTGCTTCTATTAATTCTGTGCCGGATCTCAATCCGCCAGTCTCAGAGGAGCAACCCTCTTTGGCAGAAAAACATCAGTTTACCTCGCCTAAGAGAGTGAAAAGTGTGTTCTTTAACCACTCCAGTTTTCAGACCGCTGTGACCAAGCCCAGGGCCTGCCCTGACAAACGCTTTCCAAAGCGTGGTTCTGATGATCGGTTTCCATTTCCACCTGAGGTGGTCAAGGAGTGGTCTCACTCCCCAAAGGTAGACCCTCCGGTGTCTAGGCTCTCGGCCCGGACCGTTGTGTCGGTGGCTGACGGCACCTCACTTAAGGATTCCACTGACCGTCAGATTGACCTTTTGGCCAAATCTGTGTATGAAGCTGCGGGGGCCGCGTTTTCCCCGACTTTTGCAGCAGTGTGGGCTCTCAAAGCCATCTCTGCTTCTCTGGAGGAGATGCATTCCCTCACCAAGGAATCTATGCCTGAGATGGTTACCTTAACCTCTCAGGCTTCAGCTTTTTCATATTATGCCATGTCTGCAATGCTAGAGGCTGCTCACCGCACTGCGGTGGCTTCAGCTAATTCTCTTGTTATCTGCAGGATTTTGTGGCTTCGAGAGTGGAAGGCAGATTCTTCTTCCAAGAAGTTTCTTGCTGGGCTCTTTTTTGCTGGTTCACGGCTGTTTGGTGAACAGCTGGATGAAATCATTAAGGAAGCTACTGGCGGGAAGAGTACTTCCATGCCACAAACCAAGACCAGGAAACCCGCCCAGGGTAGGAATCAATCGAGGTTTCGTTCCTTTCATTCCTCCAACTGGTCATCCTCTAAGCCTTCCGCCTCGTCCGCTAACTCAGCTAAGGATCAGAAATCCAACTGGCGCACAAAAGCGCGTCCGCAGAGGTTCTGCCACTAAGGCAGCCTCTTCATGACTCTCGGCCCGCTCCAGCCACGTCCTCAGTCGGTGGCAGGCTCTCCCACTTTGGCGACGCTTGGTTAAAGCAAGTCTCCGATCAGTGGGTGAGAGACATTATATCTCACGGCTACAGGATAGAATTCTCTTCCAGCCCGCCAAACAGATTTTTTTCTCTCAACTCCCCCCTGCTCCAAGGCCGCCGCCTTCTCACAGGCCGTGGCATCCTTGCAGGCAAACGGTGTGATTGTACCAGTTCCTGCTCGAGAACGGTTCAGAGGTTTTTACTCAAACCTCTTCCTAGTTCCAAAAAAGGACGGTACCTTCCGGCCCATCCTGGATCTCAAGCTTCTCAACAAGCATGTCCGGGTGCGGCAATTTCGCATGGAGTCTCTGCGATCAGTCATTGCCTCTATGACCCAAGGGGATTTCCTGGCGTCCTTCGACATCAGAGATGCCTATCTACATGTGCCAATCGCAGTGTCACACCAGCGTTGGTTACGTTTTACGATAGGAGAGGATCATTTCCAATTCGTGGCTCTCCCCTTCGGGTTGGCCACAGCTCCTCGGGTATTCACCAAGGTCATGGCAGCAGTGATTGCGGTCCTGCACCTCCAGGGGTTGGCAGTGCTTCCTTATCTGGACGACCTTCTGGTCAAGGCTCCATCCAGCGCAGACTGTCAGCGGAGTGTCTCGCTCACTCTCGCCACTCTAGCCCAATTCGGGTGGCTTGTCAATCTTCCCAAGTCCACCCTGACTCCGACCCAGAGTCTCACGTACCTAGGGATGCAGTTCGAGACTTTGCCGGCACTTGTGAAGTTGCCCTTAGTCAAACATCAGTCTCTCCGGCTAGCGGTGCGCTCTCTGCTGCGGCCCCGCCGTTATACCCTCAGGCGCCTGATGCAGGTGCTGGGTCAAATGGTGGCGTCCATGGAGGCGGTTCCCTTTGCCCAGTTCCATCTGCGCCGCCTGCAGCTGGACATTCTCCGCTGTTGGGGCAAGCGGCCTTCCTCCTTACACAGGTTAGTGGCTCTGTCGCCACGGACCAGGAGCTCTCTTCAGTGGTGGCTTCGACCCCTCTCCCTGTCCCAAGGCCATCCGAGTCAGCCCTTTCAATCAATGTGCTGGAAACCAGATCTGTGCTTCTAGCTCTCCTAGCCTTTCACCACCTGTTGGCGGGCAGGCACATTCGAGTCCAGTCAGACAACCCGACAGCGGTTGCCTACATCAATCACCAAGGCGGGACACGCAGCCGCCTGGCAATGTTGGAGGTCCAACGCATTCTTCAATGGGCGGAGGACTCCAAGTCCACCATATCCGCAGTCCACATCCCTGGCGTAGAAAACTGGGAGGCAGATTATCTCAGCCGTCAATCCATGGACGGTGGCGAGTGGTCCCTGCACCCGGCAGTGTTTCAGTCAATCTGCCGCAAGTGGGGCACTCCGGACGTGGACCTAATGGCATCCCGTCACAACAACAAGGTTCCGGTTTACGTGGCTCGCTCCCACGATCCTCAGGCCTTCGCCGCGGACTCTCTGGTTCAGGATTGGTCCCAGTTTCGTCTGTCCTACGTGTTTCCCCCTCTAGCTCTCTTGCCCAGAGTCCTGCGCAAGATCAGAATGGAGGGCCGTCGAGTCATCCTCATTACACCGGACTGGCCCAGGCGAGCTTGGTATCCGGACCTGCTCCAACTGTCCGTAGAGATGCCGTGGCATCTTCCGGATCGTCCAGACCTACTCTCGCAAGGTCAGTTTTTCCGCCCGAATTCTGCGGCACTCAATTTGACGGCGTGGCTCTTGAGTCCTGGATTTTGACGGCTTCTGGTATTCCTCCTGAAGTCAGCTCCACTATGACTCGGGCCCGTAAGTCTTCCTCCGTCAAGATCTATCACAGGACTTGGAAAATTTTCCTGTCCTGGTGTCGCTCTTCCGGCCATCCTCCTTGGCCATTCTCGTTGCCGACCCTTCTGTCTTTTTTACAGTCCGGTCTGCAGCTAGGACTGTCCCTCAACTCTCTCAAGGGACAAGTCTCAGCTCTTTCAGTGCTGTTCCAGCGGCGTCTCAGGTCCGCACCTTCATGCAAGGCGCGTCTCACATCATTCCGCCTTATCGGCGGCCCTTGGATCCCTGGGACCTTAACTTGGTCCTCACGGTATTGCAGAAACCCCCTTTTGAGCCCCTTAGGGAGGTTTCTTTGTATCGTCTTTCTCAAAGAGTGGCCTTTCTAGTTGCCATAACTTCTCTCAGGAGAGTCTCTGATTTGGCTGCGCTCTCCTCGGAGTCACCTTTTTTGGTTTTTCACCAAGACAAGGTAGTTCTCCGTCCGACTCCGGACTTTCTTCCTAAGGTGGTCTCTCCCTTCCACCTTAACCAGGACATTTCCTTGCCTTCCTTCTGTCCAGCCCCTGTTCATCGCTTTGAGAAAGCGCTGCATTCTCTGGATCTGGTGCGTGCTCTTCGGATTTATGTGTCTCGCACCGCTGCGCTTAGGCGGTGCACCTCTCAAGCTTTTCAAAGCACACTCGACCAGAGCTGTTGGTGCCTCTTGGGCTTTTAGGCACCAGGCTACGGCTCAACAAGTCTATCAGGCTGCCACTTGGACTAGCCTGCATACCTTTTCGAAGCACTACCAAGTGCATGCTCATGCTTCGGCAGATGCGAGCTTGGGCAGACGCATCCTTCAGGCGGCTGTCGGCCACTTGTGAAGTTAGGCTCCGCCTACTTCTTAGTTTTTTCTGTTTATTCCCACCCAGGGACAGCTTTGGAACGTCCCATGGTCTGGGTCTCCCATAGGAACGATAAAGAAAGAGAATTTTGTTTACTTACCGTAAATTCTTTTTTTTATAGTTCCGTATTGGGAGACCTAGCTCCCTCCCTGTTGCCTGTTGGCAATTTTCTTGTTCCGTGTGTTATCACCAGCTGTTGTCGTGGACAGAGTCTCCGGTTGTTCCGGTTCTTGCTCGGTTCTACTTGTGGGTGGCTATTCTCCTTCAGCTTTTGCACTAAACTGGCTAGATCTGGTTCTCCAGGGGTTGTATAAGCTCAGAGGGAGGAGCTACACTTTTTAGTGTAGTACTTTGTGTGTCCTCCGGAGGCAGAAGCTATACACCCATGGTCTGGGTCTCCCAATACGGAACTATAAGAAAAAGAATTTACGGTAAGTAAACAAAATTCTCTTTTTTTCGTTTCCGCAGATGTAGTCAATTCGAGATAGAGAATTTTTCCCGGGAGTATAACATGTATATTCTCTCAGTACTGGGTTATAAAACCGCCACATGTCGCACCATCCCACCTCCTGTAGGAATGCACTCAGTCTAGTTTGTATCGTAGGGGAGATCGGGGCCTGTCGGGTGCTGAATCTATCCAGTCCTGGGTTATTAATCAAACTAAAGTCCCCCATGCAGAGCACCAAAGCTTGTGGGAATTGTGAGGCAAACTTAGCCGCCTCATACAGTATCGAGATTCCCGTCGCAGGGGGGATGTATATGGCTAGGATCACTATCATTACCCCATCGATATGAGCCTGGATAAACACTTACCTCCCATCATTATCCTTTATAATCTTACCCGGGTCCCAACGCAGTGTTTTGTGAATTAGCACTGATACTCCCCTAGAATATGAGGAATGAACAGAATGAGCTGACCATTGAACCCAAGGCTTCTGAAGCACTCTAGTGGTCTCCAACAATAAATGGGTCTCTTGTAAACATACAATCTGAGCTTTGGATCTTTTGATATGTGCGAATACTGCCGCCCTTTTCCTGGATGTGCCCAGTCCCCGAACATTCCATGTCATCAATCTTAAAGCCATTGAACGATACCACTTGCTAGATTGAATGGAAAATGTAAAAAACGTAACCTACTGTAGAACTTGGGTAAACGTACCCTTAAATACAAACAATCGGCTGCACTCACGCAGCCGACAAGAACTGGTCCAGTAGTGTAACCAGGAGAGATTTTCCCTAGCAACGACTAGGGTGAACCAACGTGGCTAGATGGTGTACTTGGTACGGAGGTGTCCTCAAACAAGGACTTAAGCGTCTCCTGCAGTCCAATAACTTGACTTTTGTTAATTACCCTGCTACAAAGCCTTTACCATGCATAAATATAAGGACCAAGAATAGAGGGGTATAGAAATAAGGGAGAGAAGAAGGGGGGAGAAGGAAAGAAGTAAAGAAGAAAGAGGGCAGGGGAAGGAGAGAGAGACAGGAGAAAAGAGATTAGAGAGAGGAAGAGAGAGAGAGAAAAAAAAAAAGGGGGGTGAGGAGGAGGGGGAAGGGAGAATATGGAAATGTGAGGAAGGAAAAGAGGTAGCGGAGGGAGAACATGGGAGGAAACGGGGAGAGGGGGAGGGAGGGGGGTGAAGGGGGAAGCTGGAGAGAAGAGGGGGGATGAGGGGACAAGGTGGGGGAAAGAGGGGGGATGAGGGGTTAAGCAAAAGGGGGCAGGGGGAGAGAAGGGATGGAAGTGTGAAGGAAATGAGAGGAATATTTGCAAGTAGCCTTAGGTTATAAGATACTATGATACATGGTAACCTAAGAGACTTAATACAGCTCTAAAATAGAAATCAACATTATGAACTTAAGTGCGTTGCCAAATGTTGCGAACCCAAAATAGAGTACCGTATATGATCGAGTGATACAGGATGGCATGAGTTCGCTTGAAAGTGTTCTTGGTGCCGCAACAGCGGTCTGGCCCAAGTCCCGCCTGACTTCGCCTCGGTCCGGTCCCATAAGCGACGCACCTGCGATCGAGTAATCTGGAGCTCAAGCTGAACTTAGCAGTGATCGCAGGCTACGTCACATCCAAAGACGCGACCTCCAGCTAACCAGACGCGAGGGGGCCGACCAGGAAACCGGCTCAATGGAAGGCCAATAATGATCGCACCCAGTAGCTCACATGCTTCCGGAGGGCTACAAGCGCACCAGCGCATCCTGATAAGATCATCAGCTTCTCAGCGATCTGGAACCAGGAGATCAGGGAATGGGCGCAACAGCGATCCCGAGCCCCGCTCCACTCACATGACAGAAGAGGAGGAGAGAACAAAAATATTTTGCGCCTTCAGTAACAAGGGACGCCGAATACCAGCAGTGGAGGATCATAAAGCGATCGCAACAGCGATTTCAGACACGACGTCCTAGGAATTAGAATCGCATTACCGACCTCACTCCGGAGAAGAAGAAATAAGTGGGTCAAAACTGCGACGCTAGCACAACAACGACCTTCCGGACATCGCCCATAACTGCAGCGCATCACCGTTTCCTTTTCAGTGAGTTGATCCAGTCATCCGCTTCCGCAGGAGAGGTGAAGAACAGGGAGCGCTCTTGATGAACCACTCTGAGACAAGCTGGGAAGATCATGGAGTAGGCAATTTGGTGTTCTCTAAGGCGTTTTTTCACTTGGGTGAAGGATGCCCTTGTTTTCTGGAGAGACGCAGAGCAGTCAGGGAAGATCAATATGGAAGTGTTGTTATGTGAGATCGGGCCCTTGCGTCTCGCCGCACCAAGGATCGCGTCTCTATCCCTGCTGCTCAACAGTCGGGCCAGGAGGGGTCTGGGCTGCACTCCTGGAGGAGGAGGTTTGGCCGGCACCCGGTGGGCTCCTTCTATGGCGAAGGCCGCTGACCACGTCGCATCAGGGAAAGTTTCGGAGAGCCATGTTTCCATGAACTTACATGGGTCGCTCCCTTCTATTCTCTCCGGCATCCCTAGGATTCTTAAATTGTTGCGACGCAGGCGATTTTCCAGATCAGCAGCCCTCTGTGCCCAGTTGTTTGCCGCACTTTCCAAAGAGGATAGTCTGCCCGGCGTCGCTCTTGCGGCGTCCTCCTGCGTGGAGATCCGCTGCTCCGTCTCCTTTACCCACTCTCTTAGATTTTGCAAATCCAGCCTGAGGAGACCCACATCGATCTTAACCTCCTCAATTTTACCCGTCAGCGACACTTTTGAATCCTGGATCGCTGCAAGTAATTGCGTAGTGACTTGCTGCAAGGTCAGCTCCTGCGATCCCTTGGATCCGGCCTCCATGTCCTCCTCCTCCACCACCTCACTGGCTTCCCGCTCTGCCTGTTTACCGGCGCCATCTTGCTGGGAGTCTCGGGCAAATTTCTTCAGCTTCTCAGCCGCCGCAGCACTGCGACCTCTACTCATATTACCGGTCAGAATGATCACCGCACCACAGGTAATCTGGAGGTGTATTTAGGCACCAATTTCGGCAGGATTAATAGGATATATCAGCGTTGGACTGTGGAGCTGCTCTCAAATGCGACCGCTCATGCTGCCTGCTGGCCACGCCCCCCCAATGAGATTTAATAGTTATGTTCAAAATAAAGTAAAAGTATTGTTTTACTCATTTTTTTAAAGTGGCAATGGATGTGAGGGCAAATGGTTTACTATAATGCCAAAAACGCATGCTTCGATTTTGACAAAAAAGTATGCGTTTAGCATCAACAAAGCATGTACAACGCTAGAAATTTTCTTTTAGGTTGCGTTTTGATCATTCTCATTGACTTCAATGTTAGCAAAACGCTGCCAAAATGGTAAAAACAATTGACATGTTGCGGCTTCAAACGCAGAGATTTTGGCAAATTTTTGTCACAAAAAACGCATCATTTTTGGACGCATAGTGCACATACAATATGCCTATTACCATAGACTTTGCTTGTAAATCAAAACGCATGCATTTTTGCATTAAAATGCTGCAGTTCAAAACGCTGTGGAAACTCATGAAAAAAAACGCAACGTGCGCACATAGCCTAATATTGTGAGGAGAGGACAATAAGTGATTCAGGCAAGATAAAATTCACATTTTTACTGAAAACATGAAACAATGTAAAATTCATTAAAAAAAAACAAGAGGGACGACAAATACTACCTGGCTTTGAGTGTAAGGGCTCATGTGCACGTTGCGTAAATGCATGCGTCCTGCATCCCCAGCATAATCTATGTAGATTGTGCATGAGACGTGCGCACGTTGCTTTTATGAACATAGCGATTTGGGTGCTAAAATTTTGACCCAAATCCGTGCGTTCATAAAATGAGCATGTCAATTAATTTGTGCGCTTTGGATGCAGCTCCCACTCTATGGTGGGGGCAGCAGCCATAGCGCATGAAATCGGCTTCTCTTTTTTTTTTAACAAAAAAACTGTCTTCATTACGCAGTGTTTCTGCAGCGATTTGAAGCGCACATGTGCTGCCAAATCGCTGCAGAATAATCAGCAGTTACGTGCACATGAGCCCTAAGACAGCAACCACAAAAATAGTACAATGTCTACAGGTAAATAAGTGCATAAATAACACTGGGTGCACAAAATTACTGAATAATGCAAGCTAAGTAGTGACAACTTTTGAAACCTAGTGGAAATGCAATAATATCAAGACAAAATTGATTGCAGTTAAGAAATTACTACAGAAAGCATGACACTTAGGGCTGCTTCTCACTTGCGAGTTTCTCGCAGTAGAGCAATGCGAGAAAATCTCGCATTGGAATCGGACACATGTTAGTGAATGATTCAGCTCTCATCTGCGATTTTTTTTTTCTCAGTCCAAATCGGACTGAGAAAAAAATTGCAGCATGCTGCTTTTTTGCGAGTTTCTCAAACCATTTTTCTCAATGATTCCCTATGGAAGCGGATTAAAAGAAGGATCACACATGCGCACCAGCGTTCACATTTTTGTGGTTGCTGTCTTAAGGGGGCTGTACACGCAATGACATCGCTAATGAGATGTTGTTGGGGTCACGGAATTCGTGAAGCACATCCGGCCTCGTTAGCGACCAAAAATACTCACCTAATCGTTGACACGTCATTCAAATCCCAAATATCGTTGATGGTGCTGGACGCAGGTTGTTTGTCGTTCCTGAGGCAGCACACATCGCTACGTGTGACACCACAGGAATGACGAACAACACCGTTCCTGCGTCCTCTGGCAACAAGGTAGGCATGACTTTCCTTCTGCTGCTCTCTGCCCCTCCGCTTCTATTGGACGCCTGCCGTGTGACGCCACATGAACCACCCCCTTAGAAAAGAGGCAGTTCGCTGGCTACAGCGACGTCGTTAGGAAGGTAAGTATAATGTGACGGGTCCTAGCAATATTGTGCGCCACGGGCAGTGACTTGCCCGTGACGCACAACCGAAGGGGGTGGGTGCTTTCACGAGCGACATCGCTAGTGATGTCGCTGCGTGTAAAGCAGCCTTTACACTCAGAGCCAGGTAGCATTTGTCGTCCTTCTTCAGTTCTGTTTTTTATGAATTTTACATTGTTTTATATTTAATGTTTTCAATAAAATGTGAATTTAATCTTGCATGAATCACTTATTGTCCTCTCTTCACACTATTAGGGATCATTTTTGGCTGCAGTGAGCCATGTGGTAAAGAATTAAACTGCAGTCACAAGTGAAACCTGTTTTCGTAAATGTTACTAAAAAATTCAACAGGACTTCAATGTGTGAATGGAATTTTTATCGGGATCGGTAGTCAACTAAAAGTTTGTCTCTGTGCTTGCAGCAACTTTTTTTTTCGGGTGGACAAGTAGTCTTCCACCAACCAGACGTCTGGTGTCCTTATTGCCCAATGCTTTTTTTTTTTTTTTCCTTAGCTTGTGTATTGCAATCAATTACAGTTTTTCTATTGTCCAGTAGATGTCAGTATGCACCCGAACATTTTTTACTCTACAGTTTTCTCATTTTAAGTATCTCTTTATTCTGAGTAGACAAATTTTATATATATACTATATGTGTGTGTGTGTGTGTGTGTGTGTGTGTGTGTGATATAGCGTATAGAGATACTTACATCACAAGCTTCAAATGTTCTCAAATTACAATTAACATTTCTATTGCATTGGTAATATAGCAGCCATGAATAATGAATATACAGTGCTCTGCATAAATGAGTACACCCTTTTGAAATGTAAGATTTTAACCCCTTCATGACATGTCGTGTACCTTGCTTTGATGCCGGCTTATACGCCGAGCCTGCATCTATCCCTGGACATGACTGATGATTTTATCAGTCATCATGTGCCTCTGACAGCTGCAGGTGAGTCGGAGATCTGGCAGTGGCTGTTAACCAACTAAGTCTCTAAGGCATTTTTCACACTCCCGTGCTAAACACACGTTTTGCGCGGTCTGTGGTGTAGTTGCGTATGTGTGTCCCTGTGTGTGTTCAGTGTGTGCTATACATGTGACATCCGCATAGCACACTGACAGCATAAACCTTTCTACTTATCTGTCCTTGTGCTACTGTGTCCGGCACTGCTGCTTACGGTCCTTGGTGCAGTGCATATGCAATGAGCATAATGAGCGGGGGTCATAAGCAAATGACAGCAGTGCTGGAGTCATCAGCGGAGGAGACAGGTGAGTATAGAAAAGCATTTTATTTCTCAAACGTGGTTTTCTCCGGTACGTGTCACATGGAGCACATTAGTGTGCGGTCCGTGTGACACCCGTGCTGCCGGAGAAAAACTGATATGTCGTCGTGTGGAGCACACGTATGCTCCACACGAACATACGGTCCATGGGAAAACACGCACATGTGCACAAACCCATTGATATTAATGGGTCTACATGTGCCCGTGTCTCCAGTACATGTGAAAATGGAAATCACATATACCGGAGACATGGATGTATGAAGGGGGCTTAACAGCAGGATTTCACACACTCTGGCAAGGAGTGTATCATTCCTGGCTTCCATCGACGGCCCCATGACGTGATCACGGGGGGAGTCGATGGGTTATCATGACAGCCAAGTTGTTTTTTTTTTGTTTTTTTGCAATTTCACTGCACTATATTTAATATAATAATTTTGTTTTCCAGTACACTATATGCTAAAATGAATTGTGGCATTCAAAAATGGAGGAAATAATTGAAGAGGGATCCAGCAATTGCAGAAAACAATGTTTATTTTAAAACATCACATTTGTTTTGAGAAATGTAAAAAAAACCAAGCGAAGTTTAAAAGTTCATCATGATGGCGCACAGGCCATGCCAATGGCAGTCCCATCTTTGCAAATAAAAACAATCCTTAAAAACAAAAAAAATATGAGTCAGGATAAAGTGAAGCAACTTAAGTATTAAATCACAAATTTAGCTATCCTGGTTGCGGCTCATCAGGAAGAAGCAGTTTGCATCAAGGCTCGCATCATGTTCAATACAGGTTTGAAGGGTCTCAACATCAGCAGTCACCATAATCATGATTGTTTCTATAAAGATCCTATCAATCCGGTTCAGGACATCCATTGTGTCTTTGGTTAAAGAAGGTAAAGTTTCAAATAATTGTTTTAAGTAATAATGAATACATTTGCAAGTAAGGTTTACATACATCCTAATGCCAGATACAATACAGCGTCCCGGGGAATTGACAGAAAATGTATGGTATATCACATAAAATACATTTAAGTTTGTGGGCGACTAGTTTGCCCATACCAGAGGCATATTGAAGCATTCTAAGTCCTATAAAGACTTAAGTGTTCCCCACTCCTCCTTCATTATGTAGTTATGTCCCCCATCCTGGGCCCCTTCCTGGTAAATATTTTCCCCTTCCTGTTATATATGTTCTCGATCCTGGGGCCCTTCCTGGTAAATATGTTTCCCATCCTTAGCCCCTTCATGGTAAATATGTGCCCCATCCTGGAAAATATGTCCCCATCCTGGGCCCCTCCCTGGTAAATATGTCCCCATCATGGGCCCCTTTCTAGTATATTTTTCCCCTATCCTGGTAAATATGTTCCCCATCCTGGTATACATGTACCCCATCCTGGGCCCTTTCCTGTTATATATGTTTCCCTTCCTGGTATCTATGTCCCCATCCTAGACTCCTTCCTATTATACTGTATATGTTTCCCATTCTGCCCTAATGCATAACAAAAACCCCAAAAATGTCACTCCCCTTTTCCCTTTCCTACAACATGCGATGTTGTTCTCTGTAGCTGGCGCATGTAGTGAGCAGCTGACATTGGTGTGTCTGCTACTGTGACGCATGACATCATTGCCACCTGATGCCAGTACCTGGCATGCCATCGGCAGCTGCCGGCCTCTGTTTTTTTTCCCCAGAATAACAAAATATCACATATAATATATTTCAACGGAAGAAAGTTGTAGTTTGGTAGAAAGAAAATGAGGCATGTTGGTGGAGGACAGGATATGTCTTTCGGTTGAACGCCTTCTCTAAAGGGGTCTTTACACGCTACGATATCGTTAATGTTTTATCGTCGGGGTCACGTTGTTAGTGACACACATCCGGCGTCATTAACGATATCGCAGCGTGTGACACTTACCAGCGACCTCAAAAATGGTGAAAATCGTTCACCATGGAGAGGTTGTTCCAAAACCAAAAATCGGTAATGGTTGATTATCGATGTTGTTCGTCGCTCCTGCGGCACCACACATCGCTGTGTGTGACACCGCAGGAGCGAAGAACGTCTCCTTACCTGGCGCCGGCCGCAATGCGTAAGGAAGGAGGTGGGCGGGATGTTACGTCCCGCTCACCTCCGCCCCTCCGCTTTGATTGGCAGGCTGCTTAGTGACGTCACGGTGACGTCGCCATGATGCCGAACGTCCCTCCCCCTTGAGGGAGGGATTGTTCGGCAGTCACAGCGACGACGCCGACCAGGTAAGTGCATGTGACACTGCCGTAGCGATAATGTTCGCTACGGCAGCAATCACATGATATCGCACACACGACGGGGGCGGGTGCTTACACGCTCGATATCGCTAGCAATTGCTAGCGATGTCATAGCGTGTAAAGCCCGCTTAATGCTACATTTTCATAATGAGTTTTTGATGTTGCAAAATTTCTGCACCCTTTTTGCACCTATTATTTAAATTAGGTTACTTGCATTTTGTTTTATTGAATTTTTCTGTCTGTTATTTTACATGCATTTCAATAGATGTGGATTACATTTCTTTTTTTCATGCATTTTCACTGTTGAAATGCACTTAAAATGCCTGTACGTCTTTCACCTGTGTATTTTTCACATCTAATTTAAGTCAACTGGTAAAATCTGCACAGAAAGCTTAAGTCAGCGTAAAAAACTCACCAAAAGCTCAATGTGGGAACATAGCCTTAAGGGTACTTTACACACTGCGACATCGCTAGCGCGATCTCATTAGCGATGTGAAATTCTGGATCGCAAGTGCGATAGGTCTTGAAAGATCGCACTTGCGATCTAGAATTTCACATCGCTATTGAGATCGCTAGCCATGTCGCAGTGTGTAAAGTACCCTTTAGAGATCACAGAACTTACAATGCAGAGGAGCGGACTTGATAGAATAAAGGAGGAGGGTTAGTGGGCATAACCATGTCTATAGCATCATCACCCAACGAGCGAAATTATGGGACTTGTGGTGCAAGCCTGCCTGCATTTTAACTTAGAATCGGTAATATGTAGAGAAAGCAGGAAAAGAAGGCTGCCAGATGGTCACAACCTCTACTACCAAAATGTTTTTGAAAAAGATAATGCAATCAGAAAAAAAGGAATTGTAGCAAAAAAGCAATTGAATTACCCCAAGGTAAAAGATGAATAGTTAGCTTGTTAATATTAAAATGTAACTTTTAATGATATTTAAAATATAGGGGGAGACAAACAAAGGACAAACAACAAACAAAATATATAATGTCCCTCTTATGAAAAGGAGGAAACAGTAGAGGAGGAAAATTACCCTGATTATGATGAAAATTGGGCAATTATTAGGCAGCAAAAAATTGTGCACTATAACAGGGAAATATATACTGGTCCCTAATACCCCCAATTGCTGCAAGTTTTTAAACCTTAAAGTAGATATTTAACACAACACCAAATAGGGTAAACAGTAACAGTAGCACAGAAAAGGTAAAGCAGACCACAAAAAGAGGGAATAAACACCCTATGCATGATGATGGTCTCAAAGCCACAATGTTACTGTGTTAAGTTACGCCTCTATATACGACTGAAGAAATAAAATATACAATATTTATATTAAACATAAATGATAAATATTAAATGAAAAGCGTCAAATGCAAGAGAAAATGTCACTGGTGTTGAAGATGAAATCTGGTGATGTTTCCCATAAAGTTATTGCTGGACCTACGAGGGGGAGCTATAATAAATAGTTGCACACTACACCTTAATAATAACCTGCAAAGGACGTGCTCATAGGTCTCCCTACACGTTTCGTGTAAGACTCATCAGGGGAGCTTCACTAAGGTAGGGCACATGAAACACCTCCTAACGGAGGTAGACGCCAAACCAGAATGAGGCGATTACCACAAATAAATAGAGGCAGGGTTTAAAGATACATATGTTCATTGGATGTCTGAGGTCACATCAAAGCCGACATAGGTTGCCATATCACGTGTGATAATTACCTTAAAAAACAAGCGCGGATATACATAATGGATCGCGTTGCCATTATGACCGCCTACAGATCTACTGACATGCCGTTGTCCGGACGTCTCAAAGAATAAAGGGTGCATGCGCAATGCCCGACAAACAATGTTGATGCTGGGAGCGGTAAACATCCCGCCTCCAAGAGAAATGATCCAATCACAAAATATGTGTACTGTGCCTGCATCCGAAATTGTGAAGACATTGCCATGATGATGAATTCGTCACGGGAGGTGGGCGGTTTAAAGCGACCTAAGTGTATCGCCGAGCTTCATACTGCCACTGCGCAGTAAAAAGGCCAGAAATTGAGAAACGTTCCCATAACCATGGCAAAGGATGTGTATGCTATGCATGCGTAAAAGTATAAACATGACAAGTAAACAGCATCATGATGAGGGACACGTGAAAGAGCAGATGGAATGAAGCAAGCTATGTGTATAATAATTCTTAATACTATGCAATGAAGCAAGTCAAATGATAATAAGTGTCCCCAATATCAGGGTGAGGAAAGCTGTAAAACGGGAGGCACATATAAAGACCCGATAAACTAAATATATTATACCCATAACCGGCACAGAATGCAATTGGAGGGAAGAGTCCTCAAACCAATTCTACCAACCCCATTGCAATTAAAACATAAGTTGTGCTTGTAAGATGTAAAACAGATGTCATTTTTAATATATGGAATTAACTAAACTTTCCATAAGAACGCAACCAATAATAACGGACCTTGTGTGCCAATGTAAATGTAGCGGCCCAAGTGATGATATCAGAGCCATTAAAAAAATCCCTGTGTGCCTGATGACAAAGTATGGCAACTGAAGCGTGACCAAAAACTGAAATCATAAAGTTAGCCTCTAAATGCAATAAGGAATATTAAAGAACACACTTAAAGTACTGGTTCAAGATAAACAATAACACATTAAGTGCAAAATATTGCGACTTTACAACTAGGACCAAACAGCATTGGACCCAAAAGGTTGCTTCAAAAGGTATTTCTGGCAGATAATCCATTGACAGGAAAAACTACAGAAAGAATGGGGGTATATGGTAGTACGGTTTCCAATTTATAACCCTGAATCAACCTTTTAATTTCTCTTACGCTCTACCCTCAGAGGATTTTCTTGGGACAAATAGCACAGTACATTGACAGTGGACAGTGACATCATCAAACAAGGAAAATAACTTTAAGGACAGAAGGAGGAGGATCGCAAAGGAGCGGTAAGGGATGTATAAGAGGGGAATTAGGAAAGGAGGAAAAGGGGGAAAATTTCCTAACTCTTATACCTAACTGACCCCTACTTCCCAACAGAGTATAACACCCTACTGTGATCGGTGCCCCCATTCAATGATGGCTTACCCTACTCACCAAAATCGGAAACAAGATCAAATAAATATACTTTTACAAATAAGATCACAGGACAAGTATATTTACCTGAAAAAAACCACACCATGGGACTTCTTCCTTTCTTCCAAAATCATTTATTTGTTTCTCATTTTGCTTTATATTATTCCTGCATACAAAGATAACTGTATAATACAATGAAATATGCCAGTGCACTAAGAACATCTAATATAGACGACCACATAGATGGGTACAAATATTTCAATAGAAAAAAATGACAGCAGGATAATGATATCCCATCCAGTTTCACTTGGAGGTATTATGGGCATCTTTTTGCACTTGTGTTTTGGCAAAATGTCCTGGCTTGACCTTGGGCTTATTTCTTTGAACTCATGCTGCCAGTTTGGGTCATTAAACCTATCATAAAACCAGGTCACTATGTAGTATTTCTGGATAACTGAAAAATGGTCAAAGCCTAAAATAGAAAAAATGGCCAATTCCCTGTCTAGCTTCTCCTTGCTTAATGTTTATGTTTAGCCTGCATCATTATGTATCACCCAAATGGGAAGATATTATTGTGGTTCATAAACACTAGAGACACGGGGCATCCGGAAAATGTCAGTGTGAAAAAAACTAAAGGCAATGATTAACATACAGTATAGTTGTATAAAAAGCCATTTTATTTTTGCATTTTTTATTTTTCATTCATTGCAATGGTATTTATTCAGTAATTAAAGTTGGTAGATGTAGGATATGGGAATGGGTGGCACCATTATCTTTTCTTTCTCCCTGTTGGGTTATCAGAATCACTTATTTACAAAATTCATATTTACACTGAAAACAATTTTGCCGATCTATCAGGGCCTGAAGGGATTAGTAGTGTCCAATAGTGGAGCAGTTAAAGGCAGTCAAAAAAACATAAAGGGCCGATTCATTAAGATCAATGTTGTTCCTATCGGTCTTAATGAGAAGTCATGCTGGAGTAAGACACTTCTGATCTGATTCATGGAGAGGTGCCAGACGAGTGACATACATCTCTGTGTGCACCTCGTAACCAGTGCTGGATTTCCCAGTAGGCACAATAGGTACTGTGCCTAGGGCCTACGAATTTTTTAGGGCCTAAAAACTGTAGAAAAGAAATATCCAGAGGTAAAAAAAAAAATAATGTGAGCTAATACATTTATATGGAACGTCCAATAAACTAGAATCATACAATATTTGACAACATATTGATATTAATACAGAACTAATCAAGGCAGTTTCTTATGGCTTCTCTTTTCACTAAAGTCATTAATGATGTCTATAAATTCCATACTTTTTGTCAATTCACTTTCAATGCACAGAAGAACCAAAGATGATAGATGGTCTTAACCCATGGGTGAGCGTAAATAATTCTTACTGTGCTTGAGCTTAGTCAACGATAGTATAAAATGCTTGCACTCGAAAAGTGTCTCTTGCAGTTATTTCCTTTTCTGTTTCTCCTTCAAACAAGATTTTTTTTGCATTTTCTGTCTAAGCTTTGTTTATTCTCTGCATTTGGAAAAAGCTCTTTTGCAGCCTTTTCATACTCATTGAATGTTTCTTCACTTTCAATATTAGCCAAGTATTGTAAAAGTCCGTCATGTAAGTTAGCGATTGTACATAACTCTATTCCAGGCTCTTGAACTGCATTGCTTACCAAGTTGATGTTCTTTAAGATATCTTCCGAAATGATGGTCATTGAAACAATGTCAAATCTGTTCAAATGTGTTAGTAAAGCATTGAGTTCGTAAAAAAATGCTGGTTTTTGTCCTTCACTGTCAGCAATATGAACTAATACTGTGCTTGTTTGTTAAAAACGGAGAATTGTAGGCCATAAATGAATTTGTAATTACTGTTTCCAATGGAGTATAGAAACTTTCCATACATTTTGTATTTCAGTTGGTGTGCCTAGAGCCTACAAAGACCTAAATCCGGCCCTGCTTGTCACAAATCCTGAATTTGACCAGCGATGGTTGCAATGCCCTCGTACACCCACCTTGTCAGACCTGGGCAAAAATGGAGTAGAACACCAAAAGTCACAAAATTTTAGCCCGGCTTCAAGTTCCGCCAAAATGATGTGACTTTTCAAAGCCTTTTTCACTATTCTAGCGTAAAAGCTCTGATGAATCGGAGTTGTATTATCATAAAAATATGAATGCAAAGATGAGAGTGGTGGGATCTGAGCTTGCCAACACAATTTATAGCTGGACTTACACATATGTCCATGATTTGATTGAAGATCAGTGTTTGCTGCTATTCGCCCTTTAACTTAAAATATGACCCTATTCCTTACTCATTTTGTGCACAACTAAAATATAACAATTATATTATTTTAAGAAATATTCTTTGAAATGTATTTTAGAAAACTATGTAAAAAATAAAAATGCTCTTTGATTTTAAAAATAGGTAAAAAAAAAATGTAAAATGTAAAATATCACATCTTGAACACAAACTATAAATGTAAAATCTTTAAAAAAGTTTAGGCCCCAATTCATGAAAACTGCAATAATAAAAAAATAAAAATTAGCATCGTGTCATCCAAGAGTTGTCTGCTTTTTACAGTTTAATAGGTAGGAGAAACTTGGGCTTTGATTTATCAAGACCGGCAATTTTTCCACCAGTCTTGATGAGAAGCATGTTGGAGTCACTTAATGAATCACTAGCGTCTGATGAGTGTAATGCGCCACATCAGATATCTTTCTCCAGTCATTATCTTGAGTAAGATTTCTGGCATAAGGAATGCCATAGCTCAACATAAATAGGATGAGCTGTGGCATCATGCCCCTGCCGTGCCCCAACTACACGCATTTTGGCAGAGCTATTATAGACTAGTATGAAAAGGGTAAAAGTAAATAAAAAGTAGTCAAGTCTGAGTTACACAAAAATTTGGTGACTGTTCAAAAAAATTTATGACAGAATTCTAAAGAAATTGTTTTGAAGAATCAGCTCCATAGGACTCAATTGATTAACCCAGAATATCTTAGCAGTGCCTGGAAATTGGTAGACCAGTGGTGCAAAACTTCAAAAAGAGGACACCACGTGGCTATATAGCCACAGCTACATGTCTGAGTTAATTGTAAAGGACTACGAGTACAGTTCGGTTACCCATATGGTAAAACCTTGTGTCATTTTTCACTAGACATTCTCTGAGGAACCTCAAAGAATATCTAACAAAGTAATATAAGCTGCTACAATAAGTCAATATGGCAGAACAAGCTATAAGCTAAAGCCATTGTATACTTCACAACTAGCATCAGAGTTAAGATTTTAGATCTTTCAACAGCTGTTTTCCCCTATGAAATAGGAGAATTGAAAAAAAGTCTCATATTGTCGTACTCTGTTCATGATTCAAAGACTGATACATGCATTGCATCTGAACTCTGATGTCAGTGAGGTTGCTTGTGTTAGTTCTTTCGTTGTCGCTTTACTTTGTTCTTGATGCCCTGTTAAGGCGATGACAAGAAAGGTGTCATTACTTATGCAGTATGGACATATTTGCATGGATTGTAGATAGAAACATAAACATATTTCCATTTTAAATACGTAAAGATGTCTTCAATTTTCAAAAATATTAACTTTCAATAATTTTTATAGCACTTATATCTTTATTTCAAGGGAGCCACGATCTTCAGCTATCACTCTGGTTTTAGGGATGACTATTCATTTCAACACCTAAGCTAGTTCCCTCCTCTGTCTATGTGTCAGCCATGACAGAAAAAGGGGCTGACTTTGATATTGAAATGACACTTTCACTCAGACTATTGCACACACACACACACACACACACACACAGGAACAAATCTATTTTTTACTAAGTGGTTGGCTCCTTTAAGCATTAGTGTTCCATAAATATGAACCTGATGTCTTGCTGAACTAAAGCATGTCACTCATATTAAGATTTCCTACAGAAAAATAAAACCCATATACAGGGTTGATCTGTGACTACGTACATCGATGACTTCATTTTTAGATTGAAGAAGAGGACATTTTTTAACGTGGATTAGAAATACGGAATGATAAAGTGTAAAAAAAAAATTCCAACACATTTTATAAGGAGCTTGCATGAAATAACCAAGTGAAAAGGACAGTTTTATATAATTACATAGACCCCATTTCATCAAGGCTTTTGCCAGTGTGAGACATGTAATGACTGACAGTCTGCTCTCCTGATCTACATGTCTCAATCTAGTAATACTCCTGTTCATTTAAAATAAGCCTTAAAAGCAGATTCTTAGAGAGATCTATGTTCAGCCCATAGATCTTAACACTTCAATTACATACTAAGAAAAACATTGATTTTTTAGAAATAGAATATTGGTTCACAGATCTCAAGGTATAATTTTACTGAACTTTTTATGACCTACATGTCCATATGGCTTAGGAGGGTTGATCCTACTAACAGATGCCCTTTAATAGGAGTTTTTGTGGATCAATTCTCTTATATTTCATCTTGCACTTACCAACTTTTATATATCCTTTACTTTGAGGTGTCATATGATATCATGTTCTAAATGGATAAACTTTACTGTATACAAACCTTATACTAGCCATGTATGTGGTCACATTATCTGATACTTTTCTTATGAACTTTTGTTCTGCTTTGTTATGTTATTAAATGTATTATTATGTACTTAATAACATTATATTGGATATTTAATTAGTTTTTATATGTATTCATTTCTGAATGGTTTTGTAGTTTTTTTCTGGTTCCATTTTCAAGACCAGTAACATTCATATTTTTCTGTCATTTTTTGTTGATAGTGTTTGACATATGGGTTAATTAATTTTCGATTTTGATAAACCAAACTTTTATGGACGCAGTGATCCAAATACAGTGGATATAAAAAGTCTAGATACCCCTTTAAAATGCTTGGTTTCTGTCATGTTAAAAAATCATACTAAGAACCATCATTTCATAACTTTTTTCCATCTTTAATGTCATCTATAATCCATTGAGAAACATACTGAAATCATTTTGAGGGAGACAATAAACATAAAGTGCTAAAGTAATGTGATTGTATTAGTGTGAACAGTCTATAATTGAGGATGTGGTTGTATTCAGGATTCACAAATCTCATTTTACTCATGTTAAATAGTAGTTAGTACACAGCTGGCATCATTTTAAATGATTCTTATTGAAAGTTTAGATGTTCCTGACATTTGAATAGTTGCATTTTACAGCCATGGTCTGTAAACAGCTACTACATAGCAAAGGGATCTCATTGTTGAAAATTATTAGTCATGAGAAGGGTACAAAAAAAAACCCTCCAAGGCATTAGATATACCATAGTACACTGTGAAGAGGATAATCAAAAAGTGGCTTAAATTTGGCAACACAGTGAAATTACTGCGAACTGAACATCCCTCAAAACTTAAATAAAAGACCAGTAAAAATTGGTCTGGGAAGTCTCCAAGAGTAGTTACGGCAACATTAACGCCTTCACCCCCAGGTGACTTTCCGTTTTTCATTTTCATTTTTTCCTCCCCCTCTTCCGAGAGCCATAACTTTTTTATTTTTCCAATAATATTGCCCTATGAGGGCTTATTTTTTGTGGAACAAGTTGTACTTTTGAATGAAACCATTCATTTTACCATATAGTGTACTGGACAACAGGAGAAAAAATTACAAGTGCGGTGAAATTGCAAAAAATTACACTTGCACGATTGTTTTGGCGTCTTTTATTTACCACATTCACTGTACGGTAAAACTAATGCATCTGTATGATGCCGCAGGTCAGTAAGAGTTCGTAGATACCAAATATGTATACTTTTATTTTATCTAAGGGGTGAGAAAAAATTCAGAAATGTGTCCAAAAAAAAAAAAAGAGTAGCGCTTTTGACACCATTTTTTGAGAACTGTAGTATTCTCATTTTTTGGGATTTGGGGCTCAGTGTGGCGCTTTTTTTTTAACGTAGCTGCGCTGTTTTGATTACCTGTTATTGCTTTTTAAAAAAATGTTGCAGAGACCAAAAAACGTAATTTTGGCGTTTGGAATTTTTTTTCTTGCCACACCATGTACACCATGGCAATACCAAATGTGTATTTTTATTTTTTTTAACTATTATTTTCAATGGGGTGATTTGAACATTTTATTTTTCATATTTTTTTAAAACTTTTTATACATTTTTTATTTATTTTACTAGTCTACCTAGGGGACTTTATCACTGCAATGTCCGATCGCCTGTGCATTTCTACTAATCAGAGCAGCATTGTTCTGACCAGCAGAAATACTTATTTCCTGTGAGTGCTGGCGCTCTGTCAGCTCTAACAGGAAGTGAGTCATGGCAAAGTCAGGGGTCATCGGCTGACCTCACACTACCATGACAACAGATTAGCACCCTTTGAATGTGTCACGGGGACGCCGATGTCGGAGAGGTAAAGGCGCAATCCCCGCCTTGGCCCTTTAAATCGTGCTGTCAATATTTGACATTGCGACTTAAGAAGTTAACAGGCGCAGGGTGTATCTCCGATCCACCTGTGCCTGTTAGCCCCACATGTCTGCTGATCAGATCAGCAGATGTGCTGGGATTATCTAGTCCAGCTATGTTTTGCCAAAGCGTACATCAAGTTTTCCAGAAGCATGTATGGTCTAATGATGCCAAGTTTTAACTTTATGATGAAAGGGATGTGTGGTCCAAAGCCAACACTGCATATTACCAAAGAACACTACCCACAGTGACACATGGTTCAGGCAAAAATATGCTTTGGGACTGTTTTTCAGCAACTGAAACTGGGGCTTTAGTGAAGGTTGAGGCAATTCTAAACATTTCCAAAAAGTAGTCACATTTAAGCATCTGCTAAAAAGCTGAAGATGAAGAAAAATTTTACTTTTCAGCCTCATAACAACCCTAAGCGTACCTCCAAATCAACAAAAGAATGGCTTCACCAGAAGTATATGAATGTTTAGGAATGGCCCAGATTGGTTTGTCAGTCTCCGCAAGAAGAAACATTTTCCCCTTAGTTTTTTGTTGTTTTTTTTTAAATCAAATTGTATTAATTTGAAAAAGGCATCTCCAAATCATGAAACATGTATGGACATCTATGAACAATTAGAAAAAGTGTTTAAATTTTACTTCTTGGTAGGATTATTCTTACCTGACAAAACCCTGGCATTTTATCAGGGGTGTATAGACTTATTATACCCATGATATGTTTATTCTTTTTATTTTTACAGGGGAAACTAAATTGGGAGAGAAAAGGCGCAATAGGGTCTTACCCGATTTACTGGGTAAAAAGTATAAAGAAGTGGTGCACTCACCTGATCGGGTTGTGCCAGTCACAACTCCTTTAGTGGCATAAGCGAGTGCCTAAGCGGTCCAGCAGCAGCCCTGTTGTACAAGTGGAACATCAACTTCGGAACTGGAGGAAAACAGGTTTAGCGCCGCGCTTGAAGACCACCTTCTTGGTGGTCTTCAAGTGCGGCGCTAAACTTGTTTTCCTCCAGTTCCGAAGTTGATGTTCCTATTTTTACAGGGGGGAAGGGATAATTTTGAATATTCATATTTTTTAAATTTTTTAGCCCTTTTTTTAATCCATTTTTGGTCTCCTCAGGGGATTTGAACCTTCAATCACCTATTCTATGTACTATAGGAAACATCATGGTCTACAATGGAGCTCTGCCTGTGGCTGAGCTTCATAGGAGTACCAAAATGGCATTGAGATGGACCTTCAGCAGACCTCCAGATTCCATGGTAACCTATTGCATTTCTACAAACGCATCTTGTGGATCTGATGGGAGCCAGAGCATGTGATAACAGGCAACCGCTTGAGATACTGACAGTGACATTAAATGCTTAATAACAGCAGGATGAGCTATTTAAGATAGCTGGTATACAGGGTAAGTTCACACCAATGTATAAAAAATTATTCACCATTGCATCCAGAAAAGTGAGACGATTTTTTTCTTATTTGTCATTTGTGTGTAAGCTGTTTTTTTTCCACAGCAGTGTCTATTAACCATTTACAGGACAGTTTACAGTTTCCTATGTTACAGAAGTACAATGTATACCTTAAAATTGGATTCTATACTGTTGCATCCAACTTTTAACAGACCCATAGACTTGAATCAGTGTGTCTTATCCGAGTGTGTCTTATCCGAGTCTCAGAGGCAAATCGTGCAAAAATATCGAACATGTGCACTGCCTCATTGAATAACATTGGTCTGAGTGCGATCTGATTTTTTGATGGATAGCACTCGGACCGGAAATACGGTTGTCTCTGTGAGCCCCTGCCATATGTAGATCTACTCTACCTGCTCTATGACGGATGATTTTTTAAGAAAGGGTAAATTTTGCCAATGCGGTATGAGTAGGAAATTCAACAATTATAAAAGTATGGCACTGGCTTGGAATCATGGATTAATTGGGTTGTCCACTACCAGCACAACCCTTTCTCATTCCCAATGTTCACCCCATAGAAATAAAAAAGTCTATCCTTACCTCAAGTGCCAGCTTGGTCCAAGTGATGTCAGAACTTGCGTTCTCGGGGCCCACATTACATTGTTATGACATGCAAGACTCACAACCCATCAGTGCAGGCTTCCTTTTCCCCAAAATTGGACGTTAAAGTAATTAATAGGAAGTGAGTGTTATGGCTGCCACTCACTTCCTATCAACTACTTAACCGTACAAAAGCGGGGAGACAGAAGCTGGCGCTGATGGGTTGTGGGGCACGCGTATCATAACAATGTAATGTGGGCCCTGGGAACATGAGTTGGGACATCGCTGGAACCAAGCTGGCACTGGAGGTAAGGATAGACTTTCTGATTTCTATGGGGGAGCACTTGCGGAATGAGATGGGGTTGTCCTAGTAGTGGAGAAAGCCTGACTATTCTTTCTTTCCCTGATGAAGCTGGTGGTTACCTCACTCTTGTGAAACGTACGTAGGTGTTTTCTCTTGGTCCCAGGATCTATGGTTTGCTGATATACTCTGATGGTTGCCTGTGCCTTGTGAGACCTTTATGATTACTGAATTGTGCACCTTTATTTGGAGGCGCCGGTTATACTAGTAGCACTTTAGCCCTGGCATGCACATACAGTCTCTGTTTACATTCCTTTATACACAGGCACCTTATATATGTTATTTATTTAACTTGTGTCCGTCCTTTTTAACTTTTTACCTGGGCTCTGTGCAATTTATTGTATTTACTGTCCCTGTATTGGCCGGACATATATATACCCCTGATTGGCTTGTAACCATTTTTCCTGGTCCTTTCTTTCACTTTCTTTCTTCACTTCTCCTTAACCCCTTGGGGGTTTTTTAATTGCCACTGTTATCAATAAAATCATTTTTGCAAGCAATATACTCGTGTTTCTCTGGTTTTTATTGACTTTGACTATGCTTTATGCACCTTTAATTAAAGGGGCACACTATATGTAATCCTTATGGAAATTGTTATTTTTTTTAATGTAAAGTAAGAAATGTTCAGTGCCAACATAAGGGGGACAGTTATAGTGTCCCCAATATCAATTCCTACATTACTACCTAGTTTTGTGATGTATAGTCCATGTAATATGAATTATTATATTCGAGATCAATCTCAAGATCAGTCCTAAAATATAAATAAGAAAATTAACATGAGAGCCTTATCACAGATATAACATGCCACGAAATCTGTAGTCTTTTTCCTGAGTGATCAGAGATTATGGGGATATGTATGTATTCCTGCATTTAATATGAGTTTAATAGACTGACTATGTTGAGGGAATTTAAAAATAATACCTTTTTTCTCAAGTTTTTTCTGATCATGCGCTTCACCCACTTGACTTCTGGATTTAAGCAGGTTTTGTGCCCATTTTTAAATGTAACACTGTAAAAGACAAAGAAAATATACTTATAAAGATACATTTTTGTAATATTATTTCTCCATTGTAAAATATATTTATTTTTTATGCCAAATTAATTTATTTTGTCCTAAAAAACCATTTAAATAAATATTCCATTAAGACCGGTAGCCCACTGTGGTTTATGTCAGTCTTGTTAAGAGGCTGTGTTGGAGTCAGAGATTCTTAATTCATTATATGGGTGTTCTCAAGTTGTCTCTTGAGCAGTACAATTATGCAGTCTCATTACAGTGTCCTCTCTGGTTTTTAAGGAGGGCGGTCACTTATCCTTGAATGACAGCTCTGGTGAATAGAATTGTAGAATTAGTCTACTTTCACACTTCAGTCTTTTTCCATAAGTCACAATCCATTGCCTTGAGAAAATACGGTATCTTGCAAAATATTTTGCAGGATTCATTTTTTTCCCCATAGACTTCTATTAATGACGGATTGCGACTGATGGCCTTGCGTTGCATCTGCCGCGCGACGGATCAGTCGTGGAATCACTGACCATCAGGAGGAAGGAACTGACACTATAACGTTTTTTTGAGCATCAAAAAAACACAATGCTCAGGATTCTGTCGCAATCCGTCAAGAGGTATAATGGTTGTCTATGGTGCAGGATTCTACCGTAATCTGTCACACGACAGAATCCAGTGCTGGATTCCGTCATGTTCTACTGAGCATGCCCAGCATCTCTGGCACTCCCATTGGGCGGTCCCAAACACAAACGGATCACGACGGATCCATCATAAAATGCATGCACAACGGATTTAACGGACGCGATGGATCAGTTTTTTCACAGTGAACGGAATCCTGTGAAATAACTCATCTGTTGCGTCCGTTGACAGCTAAAAAATGACGGATCCATTGCTCAGTCGCAATGACAGACCTGGTGGATTTGAAACGATTGAAGTGTGAAAGTAGCCTTAAGGCCCCTTTACACACTGAGACTTTCTAGCGATCCCACCAGCGATCCCGACCTGGCCGGGATCGCTGGAAAGTCTCTGGTGAGCTGTCAAACAGGCAAACCTGGCCAACGACGCAGCAGCGATACGGACCTGCAGAACGACCTAGCTGGTCGTTGGGGACGTGTCAAAGCAGCTATTTGAAAGGGAAGTCGCTAACGAAGTCGTTGTAACGGTGTCAAACACACCGATGCATGCTGCGCAGCGGGAAACAATGAACCAAAAAATGGTCTTGAAAGCTTTGTAGAGATCAGCAACCTCACAGTGGGGGCCAGGTCGCTGATGCGTGTCACACACTGCAATGTCGCTGGGGAGGTCGCTATTACGTCACAAAACCGGTGACATTACAGCGATATCGTTAGCGATGTTGCAGTGTGTAAAGGGGCCTTTAGTAGATAAAGCTTAGCACAAGTTCTGCTGTAGCACATTCAACTAGCACTGTTTGTTCTGAGTCTACCCTGTTCGCATTGTTAATCCTGTATTCACACATAGAGACAACAAGGCATTTGAACAAGCACAGAGGACTGAGAGACCGGAGAGCTGTGATTAGGAGACCTGCTGTAAAAGCTGCCAGACTGGTGATTTATAGCTGTGTCCCTTCAGAAGATGAGAGGGAGATGAACAGACACAGTCATGGCCAAAAGTGTTGGCACCCTTGAAATTATTCCAGAAAATGAAGTATTTCTTCCAAAATATTATTGCAATTACTTGTTTTATTTCCTTTCTGTGTATTGGAACAACACAAATAAAAACAGGAAAAAAAGGAAAATTGGAAATAATTTCACAACAAAACTCCAAAAATGATCCAGACAAAATTGTTGGTATCTTGAACTTAATATTTAGTTGCACATCCTGTGGAATACCCAACTGCAATCAATCATTTCCTATAACCATCAACAAGCTTCTTATACCTTTCAGATGAAACTTTGGTCCACTCTTCTATTGCAAACTGCTCCAGGTCTCTCATATTTGAAGGCACCTTCTCCCAGCAGAAAATTTTATGATCTCTCCTCAGATGTTCAATGGAATTTAGATCTGGACTCATTGCTGGTCACTTCAGAACTCTCCAGTGCTTTGTTTGCACCCATTTCTGGGGGCTTCTTGACCTAAGATGCAAACCCAGCTTTCTGACACTGGGCATTACATTGTAATCTAAAATCCTTTGATAATCTTCAGATTTCATGATGCCTTGCACACAGTCAAAAAGGCAGAAGAAAATTTGGCAATGGAGAGGTGCTGTCCCAACTAATATAAAATGACTTTATTGAGAAGCAATGCGTTTCAAGAACGGTCCGCTCTCTTCTTCAGGTATGACAAAAAACAGGCTAGACAGCATTCATATAGCTGATTGAATATGTGCACACAGTCAAGGCACCCAGTGCAAGAGGCAGTAAAACAATCCCAAAACATCTCTGAACCTCCACCATATTTGACAGTAGGTACTGAAATTCAAAGACTCAACTGAACCTTATAGTGGGAATGTAGCCTTACTCCAGTCAGAGAAACGTTGTATCTTGGATTTGAATACACTGTTTTGAAATATAATTTTGAGTGTGGCTTCATTATGTTGATATTTTTTTATATTCATATATGGTGGACATTTGGGACTTTCTCATAAAAGGATTGGGAGTGCTGTTCATATTACTACTGAAATAGTTCCATGATGTTGGTCCAATCTGGTTCTATTAGATGAGAAAGAAAACATGACTTGTACTTGCAATATTGTACAGCGAGAGTATTTTAGAGGCCTTTTCCATCGGTCAGCATCCCCTTTAGGACATCTGTTGCGATACTCTCTGCACTGACCATTTCTATAAGTATCAGGGGCTTCCACTTTTACAGTCATGGCTCATGTATTAATGAAATAGATCATTAAAACACATGGCTGACTTCAACTACTTCCAGGAGCGGACTTTATATAGCAACATCCAAACAAATGACGGCATACGAAATGATTAACTGGTATAATATTACTCACATGACCTCCACTTTGGAGCAATGAGGACCACTGTTGAATAGCTCCATATTCCTAACTTGCGACTTTTTTATAGGTTTTGACAGATTAGCACTTTTAATACATTGACAACGCAGTTCAGCAGCCTCATGTATACCTGGTAATGAAGAATATGATGTTTAGTATTTCTCATTTCAAAAAACTGTAGCATCTAAAGTAGTTTAATTATCGGAGTCAGAGCTTGCTCAGATCCTGGCTCTTGCAGCTGGCGTCCAGTTGCATATTACTGCCAGCACAAACTGTGAATGGCAAGGGCTCAGTAAAATGCATGGCGGCTTAAATGAAAGGGGTATCCATTATGTACTAAGTATAATAATATTAGCAAATACCTCCAATTAGAAGTTTAGTATAGTTCTTCTGATTCACTGTTATTTACCTCATGTGCAGGGCATTGCAGGACCTTAGGTATCCATGGTTACAACTATGCATATAAAGATTCTGTATGGCATGCACTCAGTCAGGATAGAGGTGCTGATAGAGGAGATGAGAATCCCAAATAGTGAATAAATTCTAATCACCGCACACTCAGAAGTAGTTTGCAAAAAGTGTTCAAAGTTTATTAACAAATGTTGTACAGGCAGTAAGTGGTGTCAGGAAATGAGCGACTAAAACAACGTTTCGACCCTGCATGGGTAGTGACACTACCACAAAAACACAGCTACCAGGATTCAGGCGTGGGATTGCAGATCTTTAAGGCAGTAACGTGCCATTACAAGGCTCTGGGACGTCAGATCAACCATATTCATCTTAAAGGCTAAGTAATTATATAAAACCCTGCCATTCCAAAATGCTGGTGCGTTATGTGAACCTTCTCCAATTGCAAGCGACAACATGAACAAGACCCATGCAGGGTCGAAACGTTTTAGTCGCTCATTTCCCGACACCCCCTACTGCCCTGTACCACATTTGTTAATAAACTTTGAACACTTTTTGCAAACTACTTCTGAGTGTGCGGTGATTAGAATTTATTGACAACCACTCATATAGTCACAGTTAGTTGCTGATGGTCATAACCATGGATACCCAAGGTCCTGCAATGCCCTGCACATGAAGCAAGCAACATAGTGAATCAGAAGAACTATACTACATTTCTAATTGGAGGCATTTGCTAATATAACTATAATTATACCTACTACATATTGGGATAGGATCTTGGAGATGGGAATACCCCTTTAATGATCCATGTACTACAGGGTGCAGAGCATGAAGAGGTCAATGTGCTTATTCATTTGATAAGACAGAAGTAATTAGTTATAAAACAAAGACTATAATGTTATATAAAGTTCAAGAAACTGCATGTTATGAAGATTACCCATACCTCTGTACAGATATCCTACAGATCATACTATTTATGCAGCCTGTAAAATTAAACACATAGCACTGTGCAAAGTCATTTACCAACACCACTATTTTTCTGGACATTCAATGTATTTATATATAGTAAAATGTCTACATCGTCATCCTTAACACTTATTCTGTCTATTCACATAAGGGTTTAAGTACAAAGACAAAGGACAATCCATGAAACTAATACTACTATAGGCAAGAACATGTCTCTTACCACAGCAGATAATCAGCAGTGCGGAGGAGACCTGAAGCAGGATAACAAATCCAGGTGAGGATAGGATTTTGCAGTTCATTTTCTGGCTGTATAAGGTCAGATATCTTGATCTTAATCTAGAGTCCCCGTCTATCTGTCTGAGGACTTTAGAATCACTCCACTTTCTTTTATACTCCGAGGCTGACAATATTTCATGTCAGAGGAGAAAAGATTTCCTGTAGAATTTTAATAGAATCCCGCCTTCTTTTCAAGACCTTACAATGTAGGTCTCCTGAATCACTATCAGGGAAATTCACTTAAAGGAGTTTTCCCCACAAACAGATTATTTTAAGCAATAGATCTTAAAATAATAATAATTTCCACAATTGGATGATATATAAAATGTTCCTGTGCGGAGATAATCTTATATATGTGTCCCTGCTCTGTACTGTGTAATGGCTGTGTCTGACCATACATGGACATGGTGTGATAACACGACACCTAATGTGCTGATTTACATGAACATTTTATATAACATCCAATTGTGGAACTATTATTCCAAGATCTATTGATTAAAGTGTACTTTCACCTGTAATGCTGTGAATAGCTCGATTTACATAAGTTACCTTGTATAAAGATCGCAAATACTATCATAAAACACTAAAATATATTTTTCATTACCTTCCTCTAATGGCAACAACTTCCAGAATGAGCAACCAAAAGAACATTGTTATCTGTCATGTAAATTTTATATTGGAGCGATGGAGAGGGGCAACCATGAACTTTTTAATTTTTCTGTCAGCATAACCATATGGATTTTATTTTTTAAGGGATGTGTTGTATTTTATAATGTATAGATGTCACTATGTCACTGTAGGTGTCAGGCCAGGTAAGAGAGGATTCCTGGAGAGTGGCGCAACACAGAGAGAACAACAGGGTAGCAATACAATGGACGGCCCTGGCGCTAAGAGGAGGGGAGCGAGGCCACCTCCTAACATTAGCCTGAGGTTGCTCCCTGCACTCCCTAACATGCCTAGATGGGTATTTCCCCCTGTGTGCCATCACGCTCTTAGGCCTTCGCTGGTCTTGAACTTACCCTGACTAGTGAATGACAGCGAGACGCTAGTCTAGCCACTGCAATAAGACAACATGAGGAAGGTAAGACAAACAGGTGGGGAAAGACACAACAAATAACACTCCAAAGCTTCTCCAGCTGGAACTTCTCAGCTGCAACAGAAGCAACACCGCAGCTTCTCCTGAGGGCTCCTTCAAAGTGGACAGCATAGAAATGAACTATAGCCCGCATGGGGAGGAGTGAGGAGTGGATATTTATAGCAGAAGGGAGTGGCTGCAGCTGAAGTTACAACTAGCTGTTAGATTATTGCAGGACACAAATGAACCTTAACCCTTTCAGCACCAGATGGAATTAAATATGCTCCAACTGAGTGTATACAACAATCAGGAACTAAAGCGTATCTGCAATCAACAATACGCTGTGACCTTCTGATCACTGATCCCCACTGAGATGACATAAGGCCATGACACACTCGTAACAATAGAGAAGTTAAAAAAAATTTTGGTGGAGGATAAAAAATAAACAGCAATTATGAAAAAAGCAGACATGGATAGGATACGGATCACAATATAGATGAAAAGTTGTTTTTTTTCTTTCATGGAAAAAAGACAATTTGTTTCACACGGTCATATGAACCCTGAATGAATCTTATCCAGAATATGAAAATAGTGTATGCTTCAATTTTTTAGGCCTGCAACACACTTCCGCAAAAAACACGTGCGTGTCTCGCGTTCCGTTTCTCGAGTCCGTGTTCCATTTTTGATGTCCGTTTCGCCGGTACGTGTGACATCCGTGTGATGGCGTATGCTCGCCGTGCGTGCATGTTGAATGTCCGTGCATGCGTGAGATACGTATATGTCATGTCCGTGTTCAGTCCGTTTGTCTTGATCCGTTTCTGATGGAAAATGACGTTGAAAATGCCTAATCATGAGATTCTGGTGTGTCTAATTGGACTATCAGCTGCCATAATCACTACTAATTGGTAACCTTTGTTTAAACTCATTTAAAAGGGTTAAAATAGCTCGATAGACAGACACAAAGATGTCTCTTTCAAATGAGTGTACCATGTATCTACTCTGGTTGATTTCAAGGAGATTTGGTTTACGGCGCCATATGCTAGATTTTAAAAACCAACAAGTGAGCAAAGGATGTGAATCCAACCCCTAGTCATGCTACGCAATACACGTTATAAGGACGGTACGGATAGCACACGTACATACTACACTACGTGTCACGTACGTGCAGGCACAGACCCATTGACTTTAGCGGGTCCGTGTCTGCGTGATGCCAGAGAAACGCGGACATGTCAGCCGTGTGAAAAAACGCACATACGTACAATTCACACGGACACACGTTCCGTGTGGCTTTACGTGTGTGTGCCTGTTACCATAAGGTAACATTGGTGCATGTGTGCTCGTGCTGCCGGTACGTGTAAAAACGTCCAAAACACGTACCGGCGGCACGGAAGTGTGTTGCAGACCTTACATGTAGCCCATGGATCCGTGTGTAAAAACATTTGTGTGAACTATGACATTGACTTGCATTGGTCCATTTGTCCCTGTGCTATCCATATTCTATCAGTCTTGTATACGGACAGCACATGAACCGATTATATTCTTATCTGAATGAACCCTTATTTGTAAGACGTCTTTAGTTTTTGAATTGCCACAATTTGTAGGCCATATCTCTATTATTGATCTTTAGCTAACTTTTCATTGGCACAAAAGAATTATTGATAAGACGCACGCCTCTTCAATATTTTGGTTCACCTGGAACTCTCTGACAGTGAAGAAAATCTATGGGCAGGCATACCTTTGCAGAAGAAGAATGAAAAGGCCATTGGGGTGCTTGGCTGAAATCCATGCAAGCAAGGAGAGAATATACAAACTCAGTGTTCCTCAACCATAAAGTCCCAGTTACCTTAAATTCCTTTTCTTCTATCTGCTGTCAAATTAAAATTGTGCTACAATTATGTGATAATTAATTTTGGTGTTTGAAATCACACTATCACCACTAGATGGAGATGAAGGCTGAGATGATCTTAGTAAAACCACACTTTAGGGAATTTGAAAATCTCGTGGTTGTGTTGTCGTTTATTGAAGTGACTACAGCAAAATTATGGGTAAATATAGAGATTTTGTTACTATTTCGCAAAAGCCAACACATTTTTCTGTAACTTATGGAGTCATGGCTGAAAACTGAACAATGACTGCTAAGATTGAATAAAAGATTGCATACTCATGCCTAAATATGTTACCAATTCACTGGTCCAACATGTTCCAGTGTGTAAATGTAGCTTCACTATATCCGCCATAATACATGCAAAAAATGCTGCGGAATAATAGGTTTCCAGTATTGTTGTAGTTTAATGTAATATATATCGGATAATACCTCCATGCTCCAGGGAATTTCTTTTTTCTGAAAGTACCACTATGTAGGCTCCTGACACTGTTCAACATAACCCATAATATCTATATACGACTAGAGTAAGGACCAGGGTTGCCAACCATGCAGAAATTACTGGATAGTCCATAAAATCTGGTCATTTTTTTGACCTGTCGATTAAAAAAAAATAAAATTTAAGGCATCTGTGATTGTTCTGCGGCTGAGGAAACATGTAAGGATTGTTTTGGCCATAATTATCATCATTTTTCAGTTTACAGTGAATGCAGCTGATGTCTTCATATCAGAATTACGGTCTGTACAAATATCACTTATAATTTTAACCCATTAAAGCACCAATCTGGCATTTGTTTTTTTAATTTTTTTTTTTTTATCTCAAGAGTGGCACTTTAAATGTATACTGCCCTTGTCATATATTCACCTTTGGCGTCTCTTCACCTCTTACCAGCACTGCTCTACTCCTGCAGTGCTATCTTGTGCCCATATCTTCTGATTGTCCGGAAGTCAGAATATACAGTGCCTACAAGTAGTATTCAACCCCCTGCAGATTTAGCAGGTTTACACATTCGGAATTAACTTGGCATTGTGACATTTGAACTGTAGATCAGCCTGGAAGTATGAAATGCACTGCAGCAAAAAAGAATGTTATTTCTTTTTTTATTTTTTTTTTAAATTGTGAAAAGTTTATTCAGAGGGTCATTTATTATTCAACCCCTCAAACCACCAGAATTCTGTTTGGTTCCCCTAAAGCAGGGGTGGGGAACCTTTTTTCTGCCGGGGGCCATTTGGAAATTTTTACCAACCTTCGGGGGCCGCACAAAATTATCAACTTGAAAATTACCCTAATATATTTGGTCAAACAATTAACTCACTGTGGCGGCTGGAGCTTGTACTCTTTGGTGCAGCTGTAATATTAGGCGATATTGATCTTTTTGCTTTTCACAACTGCTTTTCCAGGATTAATTTGGCTGGGACTGCTGTATATACATCACAGGGGAGGGTTGGGACGAATATAGATCACTAGGGAGGCTGGGGGCATAGACATCATTGGGGTTACATACATCACTGGGGGATACATACATCATTGATGGGGAGCACAAACATAGCTGGGGGGGGCATAAACATTGCTGGGGAGGGCTGGGAGGAATATACATCCCTAGGGAAGCAGCAGGGCATAGACGTCACTGGGGGTACATACATCACTGGGCGGCACAGACTTCACTGGGGGTATATACACATCACTGGGTTACACAGACATAGCTGGGGGGCACAAACATTGCTGGAGTTATATAAATAGCCGGGGGCAAACAGCCCTGGGGGATGCCGGAGGGACACAGAGAGCCCTGGGGGAACAGAGAATGATGGGAGAGGCTGGAGGCACAGACAAATCAGGGGGACGCTGGGGACACAGATGGCACAGAGAAGAATGGGAGAGGCTGAAGGCACAGACAGAACTGGGAGAGGCTCGGGGCAAAGAGATCACTGGGGAGACTGGGGGGGCACAGATCACTGGGGAGACTAGGGGGGCACAGATCACTGGGGAGACTAGGGGGGCACAGATCACTAGGGGTGCATAGATCACTAGGGAGACTGGGGGGCACAGAACACTGGGGGGGCACAGATCACTGGGGAGACTGGGGGGAGGCACAGAACACATTGGGGGGCACAGATCACTGGGGGGCACAGAACACTGGGGAGACTGGGGGGCACAGATCACTGGGGAGACTGGGGTTCACAGATCACTGGGGAGACTGGGGGAGGTACAGAACACGGGGGGGCACAGATCACTGGGGAGACTGGGGGGGCATAGAAAACTGGGGGGGCACAGATCACTGGGGAGACTGGAGGGAGGCACAGAACACTGGGGGGCACAGATCACTGGGGAGACTGGGGGGGCACAGAACACTGGGGAGGCACAGAACACTGAAGAGAAAGAGGGGCACAGAGCACTGGAGGTACAGAGCGCTGGGGGCACAGGCAGACTCGGATGAGCTTGGAGGTAGTTAGAGAACTGGGGGAGGCTGGGATCACAGAGCGCTGGAGGTGGTTGCGGGCACGGAGGGCTCTGCCGCCAGGCACAGAGAGGAGCAGCCGCCGCCGGGCACAGAGAGGAGCAGCCGCCTTCGCCGCTGGGCACAGGGAGCCGCCGCCGCAACCGCTGGGCACAGGGAGCCGCCGGGCACAGAGAGGAGCAGCCGCCTTGCACAGGTAGCCGCCGGGCACGGAGCCGCCGGGCACAGGGAGCCGCCGCAACCGCCGGGCTCAGGGAGCCACCGGGCACAGAGAGGAGCAGCCGCCGGGCACAGATAGCCGCCAAGCATGGAGCCGCCGGGCACAGGGAGCCACCGCCGGTCACAGGGAGCTTCCGCCGCAACCGCCAGGCACAGGGAGTTGCCGCCGCAACTACCGGGCACAGGGAGCCGCCGCCGCAACCGCTGGGCACAGGGAACCACCGCCGCTGGGCACAAAGTGCTGCCGGCACAGTAAGATCTGGGGGATGATTGGCAGTCAATCCTGTCCTTTTGATTTTAGCGCCCCTCACGCCGACCCCACCTACAAAGTACGTCCTCACGTAGGCAGTGCCAGCGTGGGAACGTAGTCTTTCAGGTATAGGAAATGCAGCGTTCAGCATTGAACGCGCTGTGTGGGGTTTTAAAGGGCCAGCAGCCAGTAAGATGCGGCTGCCGCCCCAGCACTACGGTTCCCGGGAATCAGCCCGGGGGCCGCAGAAAAAGTCGTCGCGGGCCGCATACGGCCCGCGGGCCAGAGGTTCCCCACCCCTGCCCTAAAGTATTAAGAAGTATTTCAGGCACAAAGAACAATGAGCTTCACATGTTTGGAATAATTATCTCTTTTTCCAGCCTTTTCTGACTAATTAAGACCCTCCCCAAACTTGTGAACAGCACTCATACATGGTCAACATGGGAAAGACAAAGGAGCATTCCAAGGCCATCAGAGACAAGATCGTGGAGGGTCACAAGGCTGGCAAGGGGTACAAAACCCTTTCCAAGGAGTTGGGCCTACCTGTCTCCACTGTTGGGAGCATCATCCGGAAGTGGAAGGCTTATGGAACTACTGTTAGCCTTCCACGGCCTGGACAGCCTTTGAAAGTTTCCTCCCGTGCCGAGGCCAGGCTTATCCGAAGAGTCAAGGCTAACCCAAGGACAACAAGGAAGGAGCTCCGGGAAGATCTCATGGCAGTGGGCACATTGGTTTCAGTCAATATCATAAGTAACGTACTCCACCGCAATGGTCTCCGTTCCAGACGAGCCCGTAAGGTACCTTTACTTTCAAAGCGTCATGTCAAGGCTCGTCTACAGTTTGCTCATGATCACTTGGAGGACTCGAGATCTTTGGTGCCAACCACACACGTGACGTTTGGAGACTGGATGGCACTGCATACGACCCCAAGAATACCATCCCTACAGTTAAGCATGGTGGTGGCAGCATCATGCTGTGGGGCTGTTTCTCAGCCAAGGGGCCTGGCCATCTGGTCCGCATCCATGGGAAGATGGATAGCACGGCCTACCTGGAGATTTTGGCCAAGAACCTCCGCTCCTCCATCAAGGATCTTAAGATGGGTCGTCATTTCATCTTCCAACAAGACAACGACCCAAAGCACACAGCCAAGAAAACCAAGGCCTGGTTCAAGAGGGACAAAATCAAGGTGTTGCAGTGGCCTAGTCAGTCTCCTGACCTTAACCCAATTGAAAACTCGTGGAAGGAGCTCAAGATTAAAGTCCACATGAGACACCCAAAGAACCTAGATAACTTGGAGAAGATCTACATGGAGGAGTGGGCCAAGATAACTCCAGAGACCTGTGCCGGCCTGATCAGGTCTTATAAAAGACGATTATTAGCTGTAATTGCAAACAAGGGTAATTCCACAAAATATTAAACCTAGGGGTTGAATAATAATTGACCCACACTTTTATGTTGAAAATTTATTAAAATTTAACTGAGCAACATAATTTGTTGGTTTGTAAGATTTATGCATCTGTTAATAAATCCTGCTCTTGTTTGAAGTTTGCAGGCTCTAACTTAACCTGGTGTCACACATAACGACGACGACAACGACGTCGCTGCTACGTCACCATTTTCTGTGACGTTGCAGCGACGTCCCGTCGCTGTCGCTGTGTGTGACATCCAGCAACGACCTGGCCCCTGCTGTGAGGTCGCCGGTCGTTGCTGAATGTCCAGCTTCATTTTTTGGTCGTCACTCTCCCGCTGTGACACACACATCGCTGTGTGTGACAGCGAGAGAGCGACGAAATGAAGCGATCAGTAGCCGGCACTGGCAGCTGCGGTAAGCTGTAACCAGCGTAAACATCGGGTAACCAAGGGAAGTCCTTTCCCTGGTTACCCGATGTTTACGCTGGTTACCAGCCTCCGCTCTTGCTGCCAGTGCCGGCTCCTGCACTGTGACATGTGGCTGCAGTACACATCGGGTAATTAACCCGATGTATACTGTAGCAAGGAGAGCAAGGAGCCAGCGCTAAGCAGTGCGCGCGGCTCCCTGCTCTCTGCACTGTGACATGTAGCTGCAGCACACATCGGGTTAATTAACCCGATGTGTACTGTACCTAGGAGAGCAAGGAGCCAGCGCTAAGCGCGGCTCCCTGCTCTCTGCACATGTAGCACAGCGACGTTATGATCGCTGCTTCTGCTGTGTTTGACAGCTAAGCAGCGATCATAACAGCGACTTACAAGGTCGCTGTTACGTCACCGAAAATGGTGACGTAACAGCGACGTCGTTGTCGCTGTCGCTTAGTGTGACACCAGCTTTATTTGCATCTTATCAAACCTGCTAAATCTGCAGGGGGTTGAATACTACTTGTAGGCACTGTACGTCTCAAGAGTTCAACGCATCTCTATGAGATCCAGAATGAGTCTAGAATGAGGTTCTCATAGAGCTGTATAGAGTTGTGACCCCTGGTGGGATCCATGAAACACTGTAGCTGGCGGCAGGTCACAAATCCTCGGAGATTGAAAGGAGTGCAGCTGGAAAAAGATTATTCTGCCCAGTAGGTGAGTAAAAGACAGGGAAGAGGATTTAGAGTTAAAGCATCACTCCAGCGAAACATCACTCCAGCGAAACCTCTAGAGTGATGCAAGAACAACTGACAATACTCCTATTAACAGAGACTGTTAAGGGGCCTTAATCCTCGAGCCGCTTTTTCACAGCACTGAGGATTAAGTGAATGGCGCCCGCATTGGTCAAAAGTCCTGCTTGTGACATGATTAGTATCATCGCATCCAAAACTAACCTATCTATAACACATATTTATTCTGTACGACGAGCAGTGTATACATTTTTTGCATTAAAAATACACCAAAAATGTAACTTTCTCATCAAAAAGTTATAAATAAAAAAAGTGTATTAAATAAAAATGCCAAATCATCCGGCAAAACACAAATGCTGATATGGCTCATTTGGCAAAAAAATAATAAAAAAAAGTTACTGCTCTCAGAATATGGCAATGCAAAAACAAACTATTTGCATTTGGGAGAAATTGTGTTACAAATTATGAGGCCTATTTTCTCCCATTATCCATTGTGAAAATTACAAATATGGGCCTAAAAAAACCTTTTAACGGAAAAAAAAACGTATTTTTCATTTTTACATCCACATTTTAAAAAGCACTTATGAGTTCAAACATGCTAAACACACTCCTAGTTTATTTCCTTGATGGGTCTAGTTTTCAAAATGGTATCTCTTGTGGTGGTTTCTACTGTTTTGGTAATCATGGGCTGTGCAAATAAAAAAAACCCCAACATTTTACTACCATTCATCTTGCAGTAAAAGTGATAAGACCGCTTTATTTTTCGGGTCAGTACAGATACAGTGATACCACATTTATATACTTTTTTATGTTTAGTTTCTTTCACATCATAAAAACAATTCTATTGAAAACAAAAATTGTTTTTTTTGCATTGCTGTATTCTCAGAGCTATAGCTTTTTTATTTTTTCGCTGATGGAGCTGTGTGGCAGTTTGATTTATGCGGCACAGGATGATGATTTCAGCGGTACTATTTTTATTTATATATGACCTTTTTGATAGTGTTTTATTCCATTTTCTTGTCAGCTGTATAAAGAAAAGTTTGTTTTTTTTGTTGCTTTTTTTTTACAATATTCACAGACTGGGTTAACTAAAGTGACAGTTCTATAGATTAAATTGTTTTGGACTCGGTAATACCAAATATGTGTACTTTTTTATTATAAAAATATAACTATTTATTGGAATTTATTTTTGTTTTTATTGTTCTTTTTTTCTGTTTTTTTCTACATTTTTTATTTTAACTCTTTTAAAAACTTTTTTACTTAGTCCCCATATGGGACATTACTAGCGATGGGCGAACATGCAGGTATCCAGAAACGGCGTGTCCAACCAGATTTATTTAAAAAAAAAACATTTGGACCTGGAATTAATTCCGCCATGTGACAAATGAAGCTATAATAATAAATAATAATAATTGATGGTAATCAGTAAATCACGTAAATCAATGTTGTGATTGTTTCTTTTTTCTTTATTAAGCTCATAAAAAACACATTAGAAATGCTGCTGTACATGTGCACCAAAACGCACCAAATAAGGGGGAAAAGGCATAAAAAATGCAGCAAAGAAAACAAGTGTCGCGGGCGGGGAAGGACGCCGCTGCGCTGCGCTCGCTAACGCTCGGGTCCGGCACTGCTGCGATGGCTGCTCGGTGGCTCGAGCGGTGGGCCGGATCCGGGGACTCGAGCGGCGCTCCTCGCCCGTGAGTGAAAGGGGGTAGTTTGGTTTGGGGATTTGGTCCGTGACGCCACCCACGGGTTGTGGTGAGGTTGGGCACCACCGCTGCTGGTGACGGGGATCCTGGGAGCGATGGCAGGGAGCAGCTGGGATGTTATTTTCCCCCCTCCGTGGGTAGGGGTTGGTGGTCCTGGGGCCCGGTGAGGTGATGGGGAGGCAGGGTCGGGAAGGTGCAGGGTCGCTTGGACTGCGCAACGCGGTGCCGGACGGCACGGTAGTACTCACTCAGCCACAAATGTACGCAAAGTCTCTGGTAAACCAAACGGCTGGATGGACGGGTCCCGCAGCGGGTTGCTGTGGCTTCTCCTGGACGGTTAGTGGTGGCTGCCTTTCCCTGCACCTTTGTGTTTGTTCGGTCCCGATGGATTCCCACCGGTAACTCGCTCCCCAGCGTGTATATGTGCCGGAGGAGCCCTTTTGCCCGCAGGCTCTGGCCCTTGGAACTTTAGCTGTGGCGGTAGCTGTATTTCCTTTTGCTGGTCGGACGGTTGCCTTCAATCGGATCTTGGCTGTTAGGAAACCCCTGAGGTTCCGGTCACTGACGGATTTAACCTCTAATGGCGACTCCGAGCCTGGTCGGGGTCCGTAGGCCCTACCTGTGTGTGCTGGCTTCACTTCGCTCCCCGGTTCGGTACCGGCGGGCCACCGCCCGTCCCCGGTCCTACGGTTCCGCGTTGATCGGCCTCTCCTGCAGACGGCCACCACCGTTTGCCAACCTTGCTCTTGGTGCCCGGGCCACACACCCGGACACGGTCAGTCTGCTCCTCTACTGCTACTTCACTCCTTCACTTCCCTAACTCATCTCAACTGCCTTCCTTCTCCCGCCTCCAGGACTGTGTACTCCTCGGTGGGTGGGGCCAACCGCCTGGCTCCACCCCACCTGGTGTGGACATCAGCCCCTGGAGGGAGGCAACAAGGATTTTGTGTCTGGCTGATGTGCCTGTCTCAGGGTGGGGGTGTGTGTTGTAGTACCTGTGACGACCTGGCTAGTCCAGGGCGCCACACAAGTATCAGAGAACATTATTATTGTGTATTATTGTGTTTGCTGCGGACATCTAGAGAAAACAAAAAAACAGTATTTATGCTATGTGTGAACAGGGCCTTACATACATAAAAAAGCAGGATGAGAAAGTTCTGGCTGCTGCAACTATGAATGAATGAAAAGATAAAATTAATTCATAGGTACAAAATAGAGATGAGCATGACATTGCGCCAGCCATGGATAATCAAAATCTGTGCCAGGATAGCCAGAAGGTAAGAAATAGGCAGGCCTCAATTCCAGCTACCAATGACCTGGACACTAATAGTTATAGTTAATCAAACTGATAATCTCTATTCCCAAACATCCTGAATACAGCGGAACAGTCCCGAATTTGGGTCTACGCCCTGCCATCCCAGGTATCTGCTGCTTGTCCCTCACTGCCACTGACCCTCTAACATTTCTTGCAAGAGAAGAAAGAAATAGGAAATGAATGTGGTTTGGGGTGAGGCTAAGGATGTGGCAAAAAAATGTGTATTTGTGCACTACATGCGCCCAATGACCTGTTCCTCTTTCTGTTCTTGAACAGTTTGGAGGTACTGTATGTATAATATTCATATCTCAGTTTGTACTGTGACTTTTGTAAGGCCCCCTTCACACGTCCGTGAAAAACACGCACGTGTGTTACGGGCCGTTTTTCGGGTCCGTGTCCCGTTTTTGTGTCCGTTTTTATGGTCCGTGTGGCTCCTGTGTGAATTGCGTATGCTAGCCGTGTTTGTGTGTAGAACGTCCGTGTGTGCGTGTGGAATTAACGTGTATGTGTACGTGGAATGTCCGTGTGGAATGTCCGTGTGTGTGATGCACAATGTCGTTTATAAATGTCGGCTGACAGCAGACAGAGTTGCGCGATGAGAATGAACTCGGGTGAACTTCACCCGACTTTATCCTCATACCGCGGCTCTGTCTGTGTAGCGCCCTGATTAGCGGTCACCTGTGAAGGATTCACCGGTGACCGCTAATCCCCCGAGTGACTGAAGTGTCCCCCCCTCTCTCATACTCACCGATCCCCGATCACCGGCGCTGCACGGCATTCACACTGCTGCGGCGGCTTTTACTATTTTGAAAAAGCCGGCCGCTCATTAAACAATCTCCTATTCCCTGCTTTCCCCGCCCACCGGCGCCTATGATTGGTTGCAGTGAGACACGCCCCACGCTGAGTGACAGGTGCCTCACTGCACCCAATCACAGCAGCCGGTGGGCGTGTCTATACTGTGCAGTAAAATAAATAATTAAAAAAAACGGCGTGCGGTCCCCCCCAATTTTAATGCCAGCCAGATAAAGCCATACGGCTGCAGGCTGGTATTCTCAGGATGGGGAGCTCCACGTTATGGGGAGCCCCCCACCCTAACAATATCAGTCAGCAGCCGCCCAGAATTGCCGCATACATTATATGCGACAGTTCTGGGGCTGTACCCGGCTCTTCCCGATTTGCCCTGGTGCTTTGGCAAATCGGGGTAATAAGGAGTTAATGGCAGCCCATAGCTGCCACTAAATCCTAGATTAATCATGTCAGGCGTCTATGAGACACCCTCCATGATTAATCTGTAAATTACAGTAAATAAACACACACACACCCGAAAAATTCTTTATTAGAAATAAAAAACACACACATATACCCTGGTTCACCACTTTAATAAGCCTGAAAAAGCCCTCCATGTCCGCCGGAATCCAGGATGCTCCAGCTTCGCATCCTGCGCTGCTGCATGGAGGTGACCGGAGCTGCAGAAGACACCGCCGCTCCGGTCACTTCCACGCAGCAAATGAGGTGAGTAGCGCGATCAGCTGAGCTGTCACTGAGGTTACCCGCTGTCACTGGATCCAGTAACAGCGGGTAACCTCAGTGACAGCTCAGCTGATCGCACGGCTGTCTTCATTAGCTGCGTGGAGGTGACCGGAGCGGCGGTGTCTTCTGCAGCTCCGGTCACCTCCATGCAGCAGAGCTGGATGCGACGCTGGACCATCCTGGATGACGCCGGACATGGAGGGCTTTTTCGGGCTGATTAAAGTGGTGAACCAGGGTATATGTGTGTGTTTTTTATTTCTAATAAAGGATTTTTTTCTGGTGTGTGTGTTTATTTACTGTAATTTACAGATTAATCATGGAGGGTGTCTCATAGACGCCTGACATGATTAATCTAGGATTTAGTGGCAGCTATGGGCTGTCATTAACTCCTTATTACCCCGATTTGCCAAAGCACCAGGGCAAATCGGGAAGAGCCGGGTACAGCCCCAGAACTGTCGCATATAATGTATGCGGCAATTCTGGGCGGCTGCTGACTGATATTGTTAGGGTGGGGGGCTCCCCATAACGTGGAGCTCCCCATCCTGAGAATACCAGCCTTCAGCCGTATGGCTTTATCTGGCTGGCATTAAAATTGGGGGGGACCGCACGCCGTTTTTTTTTAATTATTTATTTATTTATTTTACTGCACAGTATAGACACGCCCACCGGCTGCTGTGATTGGGTGCAGTGAGGCACCTGTCACTCAGCGTGGGGGCGTGTCTCACTGCAACCAATCATAGGCGCCGGTGGGCGGGGAAAGCAGGGAATAGGAGATTGTTTAATGAGTGGCCGGCTTTTTCAAAATAGTAAAAGCCGCCGCAACAGTGTGAATGCCGTGCAGCGCCGCGCCGGTGATCGGGGAACGGTAAGTATGAGAGAGGGGGGGAAACTGACTGACAGACTGTGAGAGAGGGACAGAGAGACCGACAGAGAGACGGACTGACGGACTCAGGGAGATTGACCGACATACACAGAAATAGAAAGAATAGCCGACATCACTAGAAATAAAAACACCAAACGGACACGGACTATAGGTAGATGCATACGTGTTTACTAACGTGTGTGCACATACCCATAGACTTTCATTGTGTCCACGTGTGCGTGCTCCGTACAGATAACGGACATGCATCCGTGCAAAACGCAAACACATACGGATCACGGACACGCACACACGGACATAATGAAATAACGCACGTGTGACCACAATCATAGATTAACATTGGTGCACGTTTGGCCGTGTCTCCGGCATATACGGAAACGTACCAAACACGCACGTGTATCACGGACGTGTGAAGGGGGCCTAAAAGCTACAATATGATTGCATTGTGTAATTCTTCCAGGATTTTCATTTTTTGGCCGATGCAGCTTTGTAAGGGCATGTTTTGTACGGGGCAAGTTGATGTCTTCATTGATGATAACATTTCGGGGAAGATATATTTTGATCACTTCTTAATGCATTTATTGCGATATAAGCCATATAAAGATGGAGGACAAAAATAGAACCATCCAATTCTGTTTCATGCCATTGTGGACCTTAGGCTGGATTCACATGATGGTATGGCATCCAATGCGAGTGCATTGGAGGCGATATGCTAATGATGCTTGTCTCCTGCTGTTCTGCCAGCATAAGCCAAGTGTCATGCAACTGTGATTTGATCCTGCGATCAGATCACAGCTGTGGAGGAGAGGGCGGGATTAATCTCTCCATCTCCTCCATTGTCAGCTGATGCGATTATTGCACTGCACTTGGATATCATCTGAGTGCAGTCCAATGTTTCACTTGCACCTATAGACTTGTATGGGTGCGAGTGACACGGCTCTCACTGACAATCGCAGCATACTGAGATTTTTATCTCATCCAGAATCTGGATGAGAAAAAAGCTGACCATCTGCTCTCCCTTATTAAATAACATTGGTCCGAGTGCAATGCGAGATTTTCGTGCATTGCACTCGTCCGAGTTATACGCTTGTGTGAGCGTACCCTAAGTCAACTAACTACTCTTTGCAGCAGAACTCCTATCAGACTCTAATATATAATTAGTTTGGAAAATCCCTTTAAATACACAAGTTTTGTTCTTTGCAAAGCTTGCTACTTTAATATTTTTAGATCTTTTATTCTATTTCTATGGTTACTGAAGTACAATTATAAGCATTTATTTTATTTTTTTAGTTTTACTGACAAATACATCAAAATTATGTAAAGATTCTGTGACGCCCTGGACTAGCCAGGTAGTCACATACATAACAACACACACACACACACACCCACCCTAGGCAGTTACAACAGTCAATCAAAAACCCTTGTTGCCTCCCTCCAGAGTCTGATGTCCACACCAGGTGGGGCGGAGCCAGGCGGTTGGCCCCACCCACTGAGGAGTTCACAGGCCTGGAGGCAGGAAAAGGAGCAGATTTGTTCAAGAGGTGGAAGTGAGAGGAGTGAAACGTCTGCGTGTGCCTGGGTAGGAGCCCAGGCACTGACAGCAAGGTTGGCAGATGGTGGTGGCTGTCTGCAGGAGTTGGTGGAACTCTGCGAAGCAGTAAGGACCGGGGTCGGGCGTTGGCCTGTCCGGTACCGAACCGGGGAGCCAGCTGGAAACCGGAGCACAGGAGGAGCGTACAAGAAGGTGCAGGAAAGGACTCACAATACCAACCCGGGGTCAGGGGAAAAACACTGCAGCCAGCTGCGGGACCAGTCCATCCAGCCGTTTGGTTTACCAGAGACTCTGTGCATCTGTTTTCTGAGAGAGTACAACAGTGCCATCCGGCACCGCACCGCGCTGCCCCTGCAGCCCTGCACCCCAGCCATCCAGCCTCCCCGTATCACCATCCGGGCCCCGGGATCACCAGCCCCTACCCACGGAGGGGACAACATCCTAGCTGCTCCCTACCATCTCTCCCGGGATCCCCGTCACCAGCAGCGGGGGTGCCCATAATCACCACGACCCGTGGGTGGCGTTACGAACTATCTCCCAAAACAAACCACCCCCTTTTCACTCGTGGACGAGGAGCGCTGCTCGAGTCCCCGGGTCCGGTCCATCGCTCGAGCCACCGAGCAGCAGCAGAAGCCCCGGACCCGAGCGTGGCGAGTGCGTCCCCTCCGCCCGCGACAACTTGGCATCTGCGAACAGGATCGAGATGATCTACTTACCAGTAGAAGTGCGCCGTGCAGTCTCCGCAGCGTCCGGCCGAAAAATTGAAAGCGCCGCCATGTTTGGCGTGAAGATTTCCCGCTCGAGCGTCTTCCCCGAGCAGGGAAGGCGCGAAAGTGAAGCCCCGCCCCCAACAAGCAGAAGTGCTAGAAAGAACCAAGGGGGGGGGCGGGTGAAAGCCTGCCTAATGTAGCCGAGGGCATAAAAAGCGGGGACGCCAGGACTCTGCAACATATCTAGTTCCTGGAAGTCTGCCAGGAAGCATGTCCGTCCCATCTGGTGATGCCGAAATTCCCGAGCCCACGCTAGGAACGGCGGCATGGGTGGAAGCCCGGACCGTACAAATGTGCTGTCGCCTCCAAACCCAGGTCCGGTTCTTGATGGAGCGCTGGGTGGCCGAGATGGAGGAAGTGGCAGCGGCCATGCGGAGACGCGAGGTGGAGGCAGTGTTGGAGGAGCGGGTAAGCGACCCACGCCCCTGTGTCCGAGAAGGACCGGCCGCTGCGGCTGAGGGGCCCGGCCTGCGTCCGCTCACCCTCCTGCCTCCCCCGCCATCCGTACCGGTTGCTGTTGCCCCTCCGCTCGGTCCGCTACCCCCAACATTGGTAGCGGAATCTAGCCCGTCTGCCCAAGAGGACCGGCCTGGGGGCGTTGTCCAGGAACAGCCAGTATCCCTCCCGCTGCCATGGAAAATCCCGCGGGAAGTGCCCGTCCACGACGAGAAGCCATCGGCCCTGGAAGTGGCCGCAACCGAGACCGTCCCGACCCTGGCAGTCCGCCCTGCCGTGGAAGAACCGGCCGCTGCGGTCCCGAAGGCCCAACCGGTGAGGCCAGCTGTCCCTGAGTCCCACGCCTCGGCTGAGGCTGCGCCGGGCCTCCACTGCAACGCAGCAGTTCAGGCCACGTCACCGCAGGACCCCCACAAGAGAGTACCGCTTGTGGCCGGTGTGGGCGCGGTCCAGCGGGGCCCGACCCGAGCGCAGGGGCATGCCAGCGCCCTTTACTGGGACAGGGAGCCAAGCCAGCTGGGCTGAGAAATTGCCGCCAGGGAACAGCATTGGGCCGAAGTGATGGTGTGGCGCCCTGGCCTAGCCAGGTCGTCACAGATAACATACAAACACCCCCACCCCCATTAGACAGGGAGTCGAGGCATTCTTCTCCTGTCGGGACGTGCACAGCCAACTGCCTCTGGGCCATCCGGAGCGTGACCTTTGCGCGGGAGAGTTGGTCACATATACCTGTCACCTGGGAGAGAGGGGCTTGTTCACCCTGAATGTCCAGAGAAGGGTGAGCCATGATGACCACGAGCAGCCCCGGTCACCTCCTCCGCCATACAGTCCTAGGGCGGATCTGGAGGAAGCGAGTGGTGGTGGTGATCTCCAGTAGTGGCAGCGGTCCGTCGTTGTAAGCAGTTGTCCCCCGTTGGGACCCTCAGCAGTTTGATTGAATGACTTTAATGAACCGTGACCTTCACCTGATTGTCCATGTGATTATTCCGGCTGTTGCCGGCAAGTTGTCCCCGGAGGAACCCTATTTATGTTTACAACCTGCATGAGAGACTACTCATGGACATGGCCGAGAACTGGCAGGCCACCCACGAACTAGTGGGCTTGTAAATAAGTTGAGGGGTGATATTCCGTCGGAGCCGCCTCCGGAGAGGCAGATTGGAGGAAGGGCCCGCAGCAGAGCAGGCTGGGGCCCGGCCACCACCAGGACCGGTGGCCATCCTCCGGGGGTCAGGGGTCCACCAGGGACGTGGGGTCCCCTGAGGTGACAGCCGGGTGCGAGTAACCGTGCCCGTTCCCGCTCGGGCAGCCTGAACCTGGACTGGGGTCAAGGAGTGCTGCCCACTTCTTAGGGGCAGCATCAGTGCTAGGTTGCTTGGGTGGGAGAGCAGAAGACATCCGTCCGTCTGTCATTGTTAAGGTTGTTTATGTTTATATGTGCAACGTTTAAGTGTCCTCACAAGAAATGCTTATGTTTGAAATGTTGCCATGTTATTTATATCTTTTTACAGTTTTTGAAAAGAAAAATAAAACCGGTGATGGACGGGCAGCCCGCGGACGGTCTGCATTTCACCAAGGGGGGATGTGGCGCCCTGGCCTAGCCAGGTTATCACAGATAACATACAAACACCCCCACCCCCATTAGACAGGGACACCAGCCAAACAAAAACCCTTGTTGCCTCCCTCCAGTGTCTGATGTCCACACCAGGTGCGGAGGAGCTAAGCGGTTGGCCCCACCCACCGAGGAGTTCACAGGCCTGGAGGCGGGAAAAGTGACAGTTGAGTTTCAGGAGTCGAAGTGAGAGGAACAAACATTTGGGTGTCTGGGTTTCTGGCCCAGGCACTGACAGCAAGATTGGCAGACTGTGGTGGCCGTCTGCAGGAGTGGTGGAGCAACGCGGAACCGTAGGCCCGGGGTCGGGCGACGGCCCGCCGGTACCGACCGGGGAGCGAAGTGAAGCCAGCACACACAGGCAGGGCCATCGGACCCCGACCAGGCTTGGAGCCGCCGACAATAGTCAGATCCGAATGTGACTGGAACCCCAGGGGTTTCACAACAGCCAAAGTCCCGATTGAAGGCAACTGCCCACACCATGAGGGTATACTGCTACCGCCTAAGGCTAGAGACCCAAGGGCCAGCGCCTGCGGGCAAACAGGCTCCTCCGGTACCCATACACCGGGGAGCGGACTACCGTTGGGAATCCACAGTAGTCAGTCAGAAAGAGAACATCAAGGTGCATGGAAAGACAACCGCCATCACCTGTCCGGGGAGAAGCACTGCAGCCGGCTGCGGGACCCGTCCATCCAGCCGTTTGGTTTACCGAGGACTTTGTACCTTTCTTGCTGAGTGAGTACACCCGTGCCATACGGCACCGCGCCGCGCTGTCCCTGCAACCCTGCACCTCACCAACCCTGCCTCCCCACAACATCACCGGGCCCCGGGACCACCGACCCCTACCCACGGAGGGGGAAAACAACATCCCAGCTGCTCCTTACCATCGCTCCCGGGATCCCCGTCATCAGCAGCGGTGGTGCCTATCTTCACCACGACCCGTGGGTGGCGTCACGGACTAAATTCCCCAAACCAACCACCCCTTTCACTCACGGGTGATGAGCGCCGCTCGAGTTCCCGGATCCGGCCCACCGCTCGAGCCACCGAGCAGCCATCGCAGTAGCGTCGGACCCGAGCGTTAGCGAGAGCGCAGCAGCGACGGCGTCCTCCCCGCTCGCAACAACTGCGCGAGTGATTAAGGAGAAGGATACTCTCCGCAATGCCACCTTTCGGGTGCGGGGCCCGGTGTATGAAGGCCAAGTCCGGAAGTTTGACCCACAAAGGGGGTTCGGCTTTATTTACGAACCGAGCCTGGAGGCCGAAATGTTTGTGGCTCGCCACGACGTTAACTCACACCTCCCAACGGGCCACCCAGGTCGCGATCTGTTGCCAGGCGACCTGGTGACCTACACCCGACACTGCGGGGAGAGGGGCTGGTTCGCCCTGGACGTTAAACAGAGGGAAAGCGCGGTGTGCAGATGCGGCCCCAGCCCCCTCCTCCACCGAGCCGTCCGGATATCGAGCTGGAAGAGGTCCTGGATGAGTGCGACCTCAAATAGTGGCAGCGGTCCTCCGTTGCAACCAAGTTGTCCCCGTTGGGACCCTCAGCTGAATGAATGAATCCAAATCAACCGAAGTTTTCACCTGATTGTCGACAGTGATTACCGGCCGTTGCCGGCAAGTTGTCCCCGGAGGGACTCTATGTGTTTACCACCCACATGAGAAACTGCTCATGAACATGGCCGAGAACTTGCAGGCCACCCATGAACTAGTGGGCTTGTAAATAATTTGTGGGTAGGTTTTCCATCTGTACCGCCTCTGGAGAGGCAGATTGGAGGAAGGGCCCGCAGCAGAGCAGGCTGGGGCCCGGCCACCACCAGGACCGGTGGCGATCCTCCGGGGGTCAGGGGTCCCCCTGGACGTGGGGTCCCCTGAAGTGACAGCCGGGTGCGAGACACCGTACCCGTTCCTGCTCGGGTAACTTGGACCTGGACTGGGGTAAAGGGGTGCTGCCCGTTTCTTAGGGGCAGCATCAAGCATCAGGTTATTTGGGTGGGAGAGCGAATGACCGTGAACCCGTCCGTTTAATAAAAATGTTTGAAACGTTAAAAGTAATGCACCTCCCGTAAGGGAAGACTTGAAAATATGCGTATGTTGAAGTTTTAATATGTTATTTATCTTTTTAGAGTTTAAAAAAAATAAATAAATAAAACCGGTGATGGACAGGTAGCCCGCGGATGGTCTGCATTTTACCAAGGGGGAGTGTGACGCCCTGGACTAGCCAGGTAGTTACATACATACCAACACACACACCCCCACCCTAGGCAGTTACAACAGTCAATCAAAAACCCTTGTTGCCTCCCTCCAGAGTCTGATGTCCACACCAGGTGGGGCGGAGCCAGGCGGTTGGCCCCACCCACCGAGGAGTTCACAGGCCTGGAGGCGGGAAAAGGAGCAGATTTGTTCAGGAGGTGGAAGTGAGAGGAGTGAAACGTCTGCGTGTGCCTGGGTAGGAGCCCAGGCACTGACAGCAAGGTTGGCAGACGGTGGTGGCCGTCTGCAGGAGTTGGTGGAACTCTGTGAAGCCATAAGGACTGGGGTCGGGCGTTGGCCCGCCGGTACCGAACCGGGGAGCAGAGTGAAGCTAAGCACACAGGCAGGCCCATCGGACCCCGACCAGGCTTGGAGCCGCCGTCAATAGTCAAATCCGAGTGTGACAGGAACCCCAGGGGTTCCCCAACAACCAAGTCCCGACAGAAGGCAACAGTCCACACCGTGAGGATATACAGCCACCGCCACAGGCTAGAGATCCAAGGGCCAGCGCCTGCGGGCAAAACAGGCTCCTACGGCACCTATACGCCGGGGAGCGGACTACCGGTGGGCAACCACAGGAGTCAGAACATTTTTAACAGGTGCAGGGAAAGACAGCCACCATCAGCCGTCCGGGGAGAGAACTGCAGCCGGCTGCGGGACCCGTCCATCCGGCCGTTTTGGTTTGTGTTGTGTTGTGATGTGTGTGTGCGTTGCAGAGTCTGATGTGTGTGTGCAGTGCAGAGCCATATGTGGGTGTGCGGTGCAGAGCCCTATGTGTGTGTTCGGTGCAGAGCCCTATGTGTGTGTGGTGCAGAGCCCCATGTGTGTGTGCGGTGCAGAGCCATATGTGTGTGCGTGCTGTGCAGAGCCCTATGTGTGTGTGGTGTGCAGAACCCTATGTGTGTGTGTGCGGTGCGGAGTCCGATGTGTGTGTTGTGTGTGTGCGGTGCAAAGCCCTATGTATGCGGTGCAGAGTCCGATGTGTGTGTGCGGTGCAGAGCTCTATGTGTGCGTGCGGTGCAGAGATCTATGTGTGTGTGCGGTGCAGAGATCTATGTGTGTGTGCGGTGCAGAGCCCTATGTGTGTGTGCGGTGCAAAGCCCTATGTACCCCAGCCATCCAGCCTCCCCGTTACACCACCGGGCCCCGGGATCACCAACCCCCCTACCCATGAAGGGGACAACATCCCAGTGGCACTCTACCATCGCTCCCGGGAACCCCGTTCATAGCAGCTGTGGTGCCATCATCACCACGTCCCGTGGGTGGCGTCACGAACAATCTCCCTAAACATACCACCCCTTTTCACTCACGGGCGAGGAGCGCTGCTCGAGTCCCCGGGTCCGGCCCACCGCTCGAGCCACCGACCAGCAGCAGCAGAAGCCCTGGACCCGAGCGTGGCGGGCGCGTCCCCTCCGCCCGCGACAATTCAATATCTAGTGTTGACTAGTGATGGGCGTACTCGCAGATAACAGGGGACCAGCGGGTCTAACCAGATAAAGAAAAAATGGGTCCGGCCCGGAATTGATCCCAGATATCTGGCCGGATGCTGGTGTCCATATAAGTCTATGGGGGCCAGAATCTGGCACTTAAAGATGGTGGTAGAAGGGATAGGGTGATTGGAGCCTTTGCGCTGTACTTACGGGTCTCCGGCATGGCTGTAACTGCTCCTGTGGCTACTCACTCTTTTTCCAGGGCCGCTCATTATTGCTCATCCATATTCACTGGTCTGCCCACCTCCAGTCCCTGTGTCTCTAGTTGGTTGCAATGAGACACGTCCCCTGCCTGTGTGACAGCGTCTGACTGTAACCAATTACAGACGGATGAGCAATAATGAGTGGCCCCGGAAGAACAGTGAGTGAGCAGTTAGAGCCACGCCGTAGACTCAGGAAGTAGAACGTGCTTTTTTGAGTCTTATTTTATTTATTTTTCCTTTTTTTAATTTCCCGAGTTGCTGGATGCGGATCATTAGCATGCTGCGATTTGCACCGAGTCTCAGCCCTCGCACCCCCATGCAAGCCTATGGTAGCGAGAAAAAAATCAGAATACGGGTGGCATATGCATGTCATACAGATGGCCTACGCATGTCACACGGATCCTTGATGTTAACAATCTACACACTTGAATAGAGCGTCAGACTGGCTACCGGAGGAATCTCCAGTAATACCAGGCCTGGCCGCGCTTATATGCACTGAATTCTGGAGCTCTCACCTGAGCTCCGGAGTGCAACCTGGACTGAACCGCGAACGCCGTTTTTTTGATTCCCTGGTGATTGCAGTTCAGTTCATGACAGCTGCAGACATCCCGGGCTGAACTCTGGAGCTCAGGTGACAGCTCCGGGGTTCAGTGCAGGTAACCGCGCCCAGGCCTGGTATTACTGGAGATTCCTCCGGTAGCCAGTCTGACGCTGCTTGCATAGCACTCACGTAGCACTCCCATGACGCTCGCATATCATACGGATGTTATGTGAGAAAAAAAAACCATACCATACGCAGACCACACGCAGATCATACACAGGACACTCTACTCACTTTTCTGGCCGAGTATTGCTGGGATTGTTTACTCGCTAGTGAACAAGAGTCCTTAAAAATATGTGATGTACTCATATACTTATTTTTCTCATCTGACCTAATTGTGGATTTTTTTTGTGGTTGAAGACATGCCTAAAAACTCTCATCCCTTCTCCTTTATAAACAAAACTCTAAAGAATTATGTAATATTCTTCAGGACTTACTGGAGGCACAACTACAATAAGGGACTCTTTACATAAGCTTCTTATGATGTTCAACCAAAGCTAGACAATTCCCAACAACTCTAATGACTATCCATATAAACATTCATTTCCAGAAAGTGATTTTGCAATCTGAAGAATTTAGCGGCATTTACATTATGAATTTCACAAGATTCCCCAGCAGATGCATCAGTTGTCTGGAGCACCACAAGATCATGCATCTTAGATTATAATGTAGTGTCCTGTCCTTTAAGAAAATAACATTTAAAGCCCCACATCAGAGTTTTTTTTCATTGCTTGAGTGTTGCTTTAAATCTAAGTGCCTTGCCCCAGGTCTGATAATCACCCTCTGGCGTTAAGTCAGTACCATTAGGGAAATACCAAACTAAGGGGGTTTTTTTTGTGGTTTGAAAAAATCTGAACTTTTTAAAACTTGGTGTGTTTTTCCATTTTTTGAGACTTGTAACATCTTTTTTTCTCGAGTGTGTTTTATGCAGCAGTAGTTACTGGTACCATTATGCGGTACCTATGGTGTTTTGTTCAATTTTCATTTCATTTTGTTTCCTATCAGCATTAAAATTATGAGGTAAATTATCATCTATATTCATAGTGCAGAATTTTACAGAATACATTTTTTTTAGATTTTGTTTAGCATTTTTTTCATTGAAGAAAGGGAATGATCTAAACTTGTGCTTTTTGATTAAAATATATATATTTTTAACCCTTCCCAACATATAAGGTGAAGGGGTTAATCGCCAGCATGGCAATTGTGTGGGCACAAACGCTGTGACTTCAGGACTTCGGCTTACCTGACAAGACTTCAGGGTTTTGGGACTTCGGCTTCATTAACGACCAAATCCCAGCTCTCACAGCCAGGGATGGTCTCCGCACCGCCCCTGGCTGTTTAACCCCGTAAATGTTGTGATCAATAGCGATTGCAGCATTTAGGGGCTGGTAGATGGAGTACACTTCTTCTCCCAAGCGATTGGGACCCCGGCGATGTGATCATGTGGGCCTGATTGTTGCCATATTTACCCAAGGTCATCTTGACAACGTAATAACGACCTCCATGTCACCCAGCTATGGCAAGCCTCTGAAACTATGCCAGGAGCAGGGTCTCAGAGCTGGTCCATTGCAGTGGATTATACCAGCGATCAATGTAATAAAAGGTAATGTCCAAGAGAGGGAAGAAGTATAAAAGTTAAAAAAATATTTTTAAAAAAAAATCACAAAATAAAGAGCAAAATAAATGAAAAAATATGATACCAAAAATATGTATATTGATGTAAAAATATAAAAAAACAAAAGAAGTACACATTTCATATCGCCATGTTTCGAACAATTCGACCTGTAAAACTGTACCACTAGTTAACCTTTAAGTAAACATCGTAAAAACAAAAAAAAGGCTAAAAACTATGCTTTTTCATTATATTGCCAAAAATGTGGAATAAAACAAAATCAAAATGTAATACAGTATGTAAATAAAAATGGTATCACTGAAAATGTTATCTTGTCCAGCAAAAAACAAGCCACCATACAGCTCTGTCAACAGAGAAATTAAAAGTTATAACGCTCAGAATACAGCAATGCAAAAACAATTCTTTTTCCTATAAAATTGTTTTTATGGTGTAAAAACAGCAAAACATAAAAAAAAACCCAATATAAATGTGGTATTGCTGTAATCGTACCGACCAGCAGAATATAGCTGTTTTATCAGTTTTACAACACGGTGACTGACATAAAAAAAACCAAAAAAATACAGAATTGCTGTTTCTTCTTGATTCTGCCAAAAAAACAGAATAGGAAGTGATAAAAAATATTATGTGACCCAATATGGTACCAACTCATCCCATAAAAAATCAAATTGTACATGACTTTCGGCAGAAAAATAAAAACAACTATAGCCATAAACATTCAGTGATGCCTTTATTTTGTAAAAAAAAGTGTTTTTAATATGATAGTAGCCAAACCTAAAAAGCTATATAAATCTGGTATCTCTGTAATCGTACTGATCTGAGGAATAAAGCCGCCTAATCACTTGTACCACACGGTGAGTGGCGTAAAAAAAAAAAATGGTAATGAAGCCTATTCTTCAGCTTTTATTGATTTGTTCATTTTGCCTCAAAAAGATCGCAGTAAGTCATAGCTCACATTTATTCTGTGCTCTACACTGAGTGCGTACAACGGGGTTTCCGTATAAATCTCTGAAAAACATGATTCGGATTTCCAATGGAAAATTCACTGTAAGGAAGCAAAGGTAGTCCCTTTCAACTCCTGTCCGGTGATATGCATCTTTTGTAGACATGCGGTCAACAACAGTTTTGTGCACCTTTGAAGAGACAGACATCACTGAACAGAGAGGGTTTAACCTGAATTACTTATTTCGGAGACGTAGATGGACACTATAATGTAAGTTTTCAGCATAGAGCACAGGATAAATGTGAACTAAACCAAAAAGTTCTGTTTCCCAAATTGAAACCAATAGCATTCAACTCAAGCTGCAAAAAATCAAGTTGCCACTCAGGTCTGTCATCTGTTAACGGAAATACGCAAACATTTTAGAGAAATCTGTGCTCCAAAAATCAAATGGCTCTTCTTTCCTCCTGAGCCCCGTGGTGTGACCAAACAGTACAGTACTGTCACATGTGGGGTATTGTCACATTCAAGAAAAATTGTGTAACACAATAGGGGGTACTTTTTTACTTTTTCTCTTTGTGAAAATTGGAAATCTGGGGTTAAAACAACATTTTACTGGTAAAAATGTAATTATTTTTTCTTCACCACCCAATAGTATAAAATTTTGTTACACACTTGTGGTATCAATATGCTCACTGCATCCCTAAATGAATTCATTCAGTTGTGCAGTTTGTAAAATGGGGTCACTTGTGGGGCATTTCTGCTGTTCCAAAACCTCAGGGAATTTGCCAATGTAATATGGCACCTTCAAACCTTTCCAGCAAAATCTGAACTCCAATATGACTCTGTGATGCCCTGGCCTATCAGGTCGTCACAAGGGTGCTGTGGAATCTGCCCTTCTGCATGGTACCCGCTCCTCCATGGTTACGGGTCCTGTCCATTTGGTGTTGCTAAAAACAGGTATACACAAATCCTGAGGAACACTCTGTACCACACCCACCAAACACCCATTGGGTAGCCTAAAGGGAATAGGGCCGCCCAGATGGAGGGATGGTAGAAGGAGGGCCAGAAGTGTTAGGAGTAGGAGAGGAGTAGAGAGAGAAGTGCCAGTGAGCGGTGACAGGAAAGGTCACACTGCGGAGCTGGGCTCCTGTACAGTCCCAGGTGCCAGACGTTGGTCTGACCTGGAAGGAGCTGGAACCCAGGTCGCAGGGGGCACGATACTGCCACGGAGGGCAGACAGGCGGCCCTGTGCTACAACCGGGCAGGGGCCAGGGCATGATGGGGTACGCGGACCCTAGGCTGGGAAGTAGCTTTATGCAGCCCAGTAATTCACCCGACGGGAATGGAATCTTCAGGAACTGCTCTCCACCCACTCCAAAATCGGGGTAATATCGCAACCATAGGGATAGGACTTCCCAAAACCGTCCAGAAGATCCCACGCGTGAACCCTGAGAGCAGGCTCACCTTGCTAGCTACGCAGGTGAGCGGGACCCTAGTAGTTATAGGCGAAAGGGATCCACCAAGTGTAAACACAGTGTCACGGGACAAGGCTTCAGACCAACCAGCAACGCCAAAAGGGCACGGACCCAACGTGTTTGGACTAAGGCTGCAGGACGTTCAAGACTTTGGTTTACCTGGTGTCAGTGTCAGCATCTCTGGACTGTGTAAGTACAGTGTGCCCCTTTGATCCCAACCGGTCCCCGGTAATCCAGCGCAGAGCCCTGGGACACCTTCCCCTGTCCACGGAGGGGTTAACAGCTATTGCTGCCATTCCACCGCTCCCGGGCGCTCCCATCTTCCCTAAACACAGCAGCGGTGGCATCCCAATTCTTACCACGAACCGTGGGTGGCGTCACGAACATTATCCAAATCCACCCTTTCCAACCCCCCTTTTATTTTCGAGAGGCCGCGCAACCCCGCCTCGGGTCCGGAGACCCCTCGAGCCACTGTGGATCCAGATCCGAGCAGCCCATCAGCTGTCGCGGGGGCGGCACAACTCTCCTTCCCGTCTGAGCTTTGCACTGTACCTCAAAAGTAGTTTCCAATTACAGGAAGGCTCTTGGCGCACTCAGGAAAAATGACACAATAAACTTTATGTTCCATATTTTTCTTATTAGCCCTAATAAAAAATAAAAACTTGTGACTAAAACAACATTTTATTGAAAAATATTTAGTTATTCTTTCTTAACTGTCCAATGGTATAAAATTCAGTAACATATGTGATGCCCTGGCCTATCAGTTCGTCATAGGGTATTGTGCAATCTGCCCTTCTGTGCAATATCCACCTCCTCCTTGGTTATGGGTCCCCAACGAATGGTATTGCCAACAGCACATAATTAAAATCCTAGGAACACTCTGCACCACACCCACCAGACACACCAGTGGACGGCCTGAGTGGAATAGGGTCGCCCACTTGGGGGGGTTGGTTTAGGGGAGGTTAGGAGTGTCGAGAGTGAGATAAATAGTAATTAGTTCAATTCCATTTTCAATTCAATTCCATTCAATTTTTATTAGAATCTAAATTATCACACCACCAATGTACAATATAAATATAGTGACCAGTTCGGTCGCTTGCATATAGACAAAAAGACAAAGTATAAGATATACATAGACAGTTGTCAGAAGTGAGGGTTCACATAGAAGGGATCAAGTCAGAGCCCAGGACTTAACTTTGGGGCCACACTTCGATAGTTCAGGCAGCGCCACACAGTGTTTAAGGAAGATTTCAGTCCATATAGGTCCAGATAGGTATATAGTGGTGCTCTCCAAATATCCCTTTTTATTAGTGAAAGTGAGCCATCAACTTCAATGATAAACGGACAATCTCCACCCCAACGCGTTTCCCCATACAAAAAACGTATGGTTCATCAGGAGGCTAAAAGATAAATGCACTATATCAGCAACCAAGTGAATTACAATAGAACCAACAGTTTAAAAGTGCACCAAATGTGGTATGAGAACATGACAATAATTAGAGATGTAAGAGTAAAGTACTTGCCCACAGAGATATGGTATCAGATATGCAGGTCCATGGCGCCAGTCAGAAGGGATCCATAGCAGAACAGACAATGCTGTAGATATGATGCTGCCACAGTCCAGAGAGGCGTCATGGAGCTGCATATCACATAGGGTTTAAATAGCCATAAGCAGCTGAGAGTGATCAAGGCAATCATGCATATGCCGTCATCCCCGCAAATGCGCATGCCCGATTCATTGCGGGCAGTACGCAGAGTCAGAAAGTGAAGGAGAGAGGAGGTCAGGAGCTGGGCTCCTTGGAAAAACTAGGTAGCAGACGGTGGTCTGGGCCTAGTAAGAGCTGGACCCCTGTCGCAGGGGATCGTGACAAGGGGCACGGTATTGTCGTGGAGGACAGCCGGCGGCCTTGTACCATCACCGGGCTGGGACCAGGACACAACGGGGTACGTGGATCCTAGGTCAGGGAGTAGCTTCAGGCAACCTGACAATTGACCCAACGAGAATGGAGCCTTCAAGATCCACTCTCCACATGCTCCAAAATCGGGGTAATAGCGCAATGAGGGGGATAGGACTTTCCTCTAAAACGGTCCAGGAAATCCCAAGCGTGAACCCTGAGAGCAAGCTCCCTCAGTTAGCCAGACTGGGGAGCGGGACCCGACTAGTTTCAAGCTATAGGGGCCAACTAAGAAGAGAACAGTGTGCCAAGGGAAAGGTCACAGATCATCAGGCAACACCAGCGGGAACGGGACCCAAACATGCTTCCCTCAATGGCAGTGGTGTCCAGAACTTTGGATTATCAAGTTGTCGGTGTCAGCTGGACAGAGTGAGTATGCAAGTGACCCTTGTACCCCAACGGCACGTCCCCGTCACCATCACCGAGTCCCGGGGCATCCCCCCTACCGTGGAGGGGTTAAACACCTAGCTGCCCACTCCATCGCCACCGGGTACTCCCAGCTGCAGTGGTGGTACTCCACTTTACCACACACCATGGGTGGCATCACGGACTTTAACCATACAGCCCCATGTAAATACCCCCCTTTTATTTGAGTGGCCGCATGACCCCTGACTCCCCGGGTCCGGACGCCCCTCGAGCCACTGCGGATCCGGATCCGAGCAGCCCGGCTGCTGACGCGGGGGCGGCACACATACCTGTGGTATCAATATGCTCACTGCACCCCTAGATGAGTTCATTTAGGGGCATAGTTTGTAAAATGGGATCACTTGTGGGGTGTCTGCTTTTCTGGCATATCAGATATATTATACACAAACAGTAGTTATCCACCACATATGGGGTATTGACATACTCAGGAGAAATTGCACAACAAATTGTATGGTGCATTTTTTCCTGTTACCATGCTGAAAATGTAAAATTTGGGGCTAAAGTAAACTTTTTGTGGGAAAAAGTACAATTTTCACTTTTTCCTTCCACATTGCTTTTGTTCCTGAGAAGCTCCTCAAGGGTTAATAAACTTCATGGATGTGGTTTTGAGTACTTTGAGGGGTGCAGTTTTTAGAATGTTGTAACTTTTGGATATTTCCTGTCACATAGGACCCTCAAAGTCACTTCAAATGTGATATGGCTCCTAATTAAATGGTTTTGTAAATTTTGTTGGAAAAATTAGAAATTGCTGATAATTTTTAACCCTGCTTACTTGCTAAAAAAATTATATTTCAAAAATTGTGCTGATGTAAAGTAGACTTGTGGTAAATGTTATTTATCAACTATTTTATGTGACATAACTCTTTAGTTTAAGGGCATAAAAATTCAAATTTTCAAAATTGTTAAATTTTGAAAATTCTTCCAAATTTTCGATATCTTAACAAATAAACTACTGCCAAGTAGGCTCCTGGGGGGCCCATAGCCAAATTATTCTGTCAGCACATATAGGGCAAAAAGGTTTCTTATGGCTTCGATACCGGCCAAACAGAATGGAAGCAGCGCTCCAGGCAGCTGCTTCTTTTCTGTGGCATGCAATCACTAGCATGGGATACCTTTGTGTTACCAGTAATGTGGAATCCTCCTATATTTCTGTTAACAGATGATGAACTTAAGTGAGGACTTGTGTTTTTGTGGGTTTAGTTGAATGCTATTTGGTAGCGATTTGGGTACAGAACATTTTGGATCGGTTCACATTTATTGTGTTTTGTGCTGAGCACTTACATTGGTGTTCCCATCTACATTTCTAAAATATGTGATTTAAATGAAACCCCCAAAGAATCCATTCACTAATGTGGCAGCAGTGTTAATCCAGACTCTGTTTGGCCTTTGTTCAGCGATGTCCGTCTTTTCAAAAGTGAACAAAACTGTTGATGATCGCACTTTTGTGCACGCCTAAAAAGATGGGTAAAAAGATGGATCAAAGGTCAGACAGGAGGTCAAAGTGACTCCCTCTGTTTCATTATAGTGAATTTTCCATTGGGAAGTTTGCCTGAATCACGTTTATCACAGATTTCTCCGCAATTCACAATGTAAGTACTCAGCTAGAGCGCAGGATAAATATGAGCCATACCGTACTGCGATCTTTGGGAGACAGAATGAACAAATCATCAATGAAAATTGTAGAGAAAAAACGGCTCCAAAGGCAATAAAGTTAATTTTGAATATATATTTACATAGTCAATTTCCAACATGTACCAATGAGGATTATACAGAAACATCCATGTATCAAATATATATCTTCTTTACCATCATCGGGTATAAGACATTACATTTGAAATCTTATGTGTTTTTTTTTCTCCAGGATTTCCAAATAGAATGTGTTTTACCTGATTATGGGAAAGAAGGTATATATTTGATACATGGTTGTTCCTGTATAATCCACATTGGTAAATGTTGGAAATTGACTACATGAATATTTATGTAAAATGAACTTCGTTGCCTTGGAGCCATTTTTTCTCTACAATTTTCATAAATGATATGGGATGGTCAAGGAAGGATTGTGTTTGAACGGCTAGCATGTCGACATATTTCTTTATATTTAACCTGGCTACACATTATGAGAATTAATAAATCAACAGAAGTTAAAGAATTGGCTTTATATATTTATTTTCTACACCTTACACCTTGTGGTATAAATGATTAGGCACCTTTATTTCTCTAATCGGTACGATTACAGCGTTACCAGATTTATATTGTTTTTTAGGTTGTAGGCTAGTATCACACTAAAAAGGCTCTCTTACCAAATAAAGGTTTTTTGCATCACTGAACTTTGAAGGTTATGGTTTGTGAAATGCGGACCTACATTATAAAAGTCCGGATCCAAGCAACTTCAAAAGTACCCCAGCGCTGGCCCCAGGCCCAGAATTTTCAGTGAACTCCGGATAGCAATCTGGGTCCTGCAACTTGGGTAATTGAAAAAAAAACAAACAAAAGAAAAATAAAGAAAAAAAGGGGAAAGCAGGTGCATTATAATTACTGAATTTCTTGCTTGACCACTCACACTACTTCCTGGGCTGCTCATTACTTTCATGCATATGCTGTGCTTCCCTTGCCAACTGGCAGAACTGGCGTCTCTGATTGGTTGCAGTCAAACGCACCCCCACCCTGTGTGACAGCATGGCTTACTGCTTTCAATCAGAGATGCTGTCTATATGTGTTTATTGCTGTAAAAATAAAAAAAATAAAAAATTGGCATAGGGTCTCCCCCATATTGTAATACCCAAGATCACATATCTTGGCTGTGTATCAAAACAAGAGGGACCACATGTGGCTTTTTTTTAAAAAAAAAATATTTAAATTCATAATTTTTAAAACCAGCGTACAGTCCCTCCAATTTTGATACCCAGCAATGATAAATCCGATAGCTCGGGGCTGGTATTCTCAGGCTGGGGATTCCCATGCTTATTGGGCCCCCCCAGCCTAAAAGTAGCAGCCTGTAGCCACCCAGGGTTGTCACATGTATTAGATGTACAGTTCCAGCACTTTACCTGGCTCATCTCGATTGCCCTGGTGCGGTGGCAATCGGGGTAATAAGGGGTTAATGACAGCTCACAGCTGACACTAAGCCCTAGATTAGTAATGAGGATGGTCTATGAGACTCCCTCATTACTCTTCTGTAAAGTGAAAAGAAATAAACACAAACACCGAAATAATCCTTATTTGAAATAAAATACAAAAATCACCCTCTTTCACCCCTTTATTAACCCCAAAACACCCAGTTCTGACGTAATGCACACGAGGTCCCATAACAATTCCAGCTCTGCTACTAAAGGCACAGCTCGCGGGCATACTGTGAACATGTCCGCACTCTGTGGGCTTCTGGCAGAGAGTGATCTGCAGCAATGAGCGGTGATGACACTCAGTTATTTGCAGTCACAGTTACCACAGGTAACCTGACCTCATGTAACTTCATTAAAGGGAACCTGTCACCTAGAATATGCGTTCTGACCTATCAGCAGACGCATGTGTGCCCTAATTACACCTCCCTACCCATCCCTGTGTTATAAAATTGTATAATATGAAAGTAATAAAAAACGTTTTATTACCTTCATATTTCATATGTAAATAGCAGGGTATTTGGTCACAGGGGCAGCGCCTTGCCCCTGCATACTTACCGTGGTATCACACCCCTGTGAGCGTGATACCATGAAGTCACATGAGCAACGTCACCCTCGTTCATTCTATCCTGCGCGCGTTTACACTTACTATTGCGGCAGGCTTCTCTTCCGGGTTCTCCTTGTCAGTTTTAGACGTGCACTGCGCATGCGCAGTGCGAGTCTGAAGCGGGCGCGTGAACACCCGGAAAAGAAGCTTGCCACAATGCGCGCAGGATAGAATGAGCGACGGTGACGTCGCTCATGTGACTCCATGATATCATGCCCACAGGGGCGTGATACCACGGAAAGTATGCAGGGGCAAGGCGCCGCCCCTGTGACCAAATACCCTGCTATTTACATAGAAAATATGAAGGTAATAAAACATTTTTTATTACATTCATATTACACAATTTTACAACACAAGGATGGGTAGGGAGGTGTAATTAGGGCACACATGCGTCTGCTGATAGGTCAGAACACATATTCTAGGTGACAGGTTCCCGTTAAACTTAGTGACCTCAATGATGTCACTGAGCTCACAGACCTGCATCTTGTGGCAGAAAACCGTGTTTTTTTTGCCAAGAGATGCAGATTTGGAGCTGAAATTTTTACACCATATTCCTGCACCCAATCTACACCTCCTGGCAGAAAAAAAAAAATCGCATCAGTACCGCATCATAATGCATGCAGTTTTGATGTGATTTTTTGATCATTGCAGTACAGTGCAGCTGTTAGAGCTGCATTCAGAAGCTTCAGTGATCATGCTCTTGGTATGATTCCTGAGGCTCCCCATAGTCTGGTGACTCGGAGGTCAGCATGACTACCTAGGATTACCATGGCTACAATCAGCCCCTCACAGTTACATCGTGGGGCCATCGATCGGAGGGGAAGCGTGATCTCTCTCCCAATCCCCTAAGTGCTGTGATCAATATCATTCATGGCCCTTAGGGGTTAAACAGCCAGAGATGGCACAGGGACCGTCTCTGGCTGTGAAAGCCTTAGTTGCACTGTCGGGAAAGCCGAGTCCCCAGCAGCGATCGTGCCGAGTACCCTAGGGATCACAAGGACGTAACTATACTACTTCCCTTCTTGAACGTATAGGTACGTCCAAGTCCAAGGTCGTGAAGAGGTTAATCTTTACAACACAAAAATACCAATCGTCATGAAGGTTTTTCGGTTCTCTCCATACCATTGCCACATTAAAGTTTAAACTTTTTCAATCACCATTTGTCCACTGTTGTAGGGGCTCTATACACGTTTTGCAAACCATATGTGAACCCCAAGACTTATCCAAGCTGTACTCCAAAATAAGCCACTTATACTCAATGCACAAAATCTGTGATATTTCTTCATTGTTTTTCAACCATGTACTCTCCACAGATGTAGTGGAATGCATCAGAATTGTTGATGCAGGCTCTACTTGAAGTAATAATTTTTATATGTAATTGTATACCTATTAAGACAGACTTTTTTGGATATAAACCAAGACTGTGATGACAAACTTTTACTGCAGCCGACTTCTTTTCTTAGCAATTTCACAGTAGAATACTGGCTTCAAAAAGTCACCTTTATAGCATTGTATGACTATAAAATGAAAAAATACAAAATAACTACAGTGAAGGAAGTAATTATTTGATCCCTTGCTGATTTCGGACGTTTTCCAACTGATAGAGACATGAACCATCTATCATTTTAAGAGTAGGATAATTTAACAGTGAGAGATAGAATATCCAAAATAAAATCCAGAAAAACACATTGCATCTATATATATAATTGCCTTAAGCTGGCTTTACACACTACAATATAACTTACGATGTGTAGGCGGGGTCACGTCGTAAGTGACGCACATCCGGCATCGTAAGGTACATTGTAGTGTGTGACAGGAACGTGCGACTGCGATTGAACGAAAATCCGTTCATCGCATACACGTCATTTATTCCTCATGAATTGAACGTGCGGTTGTGCAATGTTCCCGAGGCAGCACACATCGCAGTGTGTGACACCCCGGGAACATTGAACAGATCTTACCTGTGTCCCGCTGCTCCAGCCGCCAATGCGGAAGGAAGGAGGTGGGCGGGATGTTTACGTCCCGCTCATCTCCGCCCCTCCGCTCCTATTGGCCGGCTGCCGCGTGACGTCGATGTGACGCCGAATGTCCCTCCCACTCCAGGAAGTGAACGTTCGCCGCCCACATCGAGGTCGTATGGACGGGTAAGTACGTGTGATGGGGGTTAATCGTTTGTGCGGCACGTTCAACAAATTGAACGTGCCACACATACGATGGGGGCGTTGCAACGTGTAAAGCTGGCTTTATTCTGTCTGTCTTGCTCCAAAATGATGTCATTACAGTGACAACCGTTAAACACGGTTAACACGCTAAAGAGCCTGCGACCAATGGCTCAGCCAACTGAACAGCCTGAACTACGGGCCAACAGGACGACGCCCGACACTTTTCCCCGCACCCACACGGAGCCCCGACTCCCCGGTAAGGGCTACACCCCCGGGAGCCCACACCAACAACCCAGCTGACACATACCCACCGCTCGCCTCCGCCCCCCGAACACATTACCCCACTCGGCCCCACCCCCCCGCACTCCGCCCTCCGCATGTGTACACTGAACACACACGAATAGTCACCTGTCCCCAGCCATGCAGTCCCCAGCACTGACGTCCTCAGCGCCATGGCCCCACTCGGCTCCACCCCCACGCACTCCGCCCCCCGCACACATTACCCAGCAGGATGGGGGCACATGTCAGGATGGTGGCTGCACCACGATGGGGGCACATCACAGCATCAGCATATTTTTACTTAACTTTACACTGTTCATGGCCTTCTTTCATTACAAGCCATGGACATCATTAAACATTAGACTGATCTATTAAAACTGTTACTTCTGTTGTTTGTAATTTTAAAGCCAATAAACAATTATAAGAATACTAAATTAAACTTAACCCATCCAGTCCATTCATTACCTTATTATTCAATCTGCTAACCTACATACACATTCTAGACTACCTGATACGTTAGAATCGGGCCACCTTCTAGAAAATGCTATAAAATTATTTGCATTTTGCAGAGAGTAATAAATATTTGATCCCCTACCAACCATTAGGAGTTCTGGCTCCTACAGACACTTAGACACTCCTAATGAACTCGTAACCTGCATTAAAGACAGCTGTGTTAAATTGTCACCTGTATAAAGGACTCCTATCCACAGGCTCAATTAATCAGTCGGATTCTAACCTTTACAATATGGGCAAGACCAAAGAGCTTTCTAAGGATGTCATGGACAAGACTATAGACCTGTACAAGGCTGAAATGGGCTACAAAACCATAAGTAAGATGCTGGGTGAGAAGCAGACAACTGTTGGTGCAATAGTAAGAAAATGGAAGAAATATAAAATGAGTGTTACTCAACATCAATTTGGGACTCCATGTAAATCTAAGTATCCAGGATCATGAAGAAGGTGAGAGATCAGCCTAAAACTACACAGGGGGAATTTGTTAATGATCTCAAGGTAGCTGGGACATTTGGTAACGCATGATGCCATAATTACTTAAAATTCTGCAGTGCCATCAATTTTCCACTGGTCAAGAAGGGACATGTGCAGGCCTGTCTGATCTTTGCCAATGAACACCTGGATGATTCTGAGAGTGATTGTGAGAAGGTTCTGTTGTTAGATTAAACAAAAATTGAGCTCTTTGCCATTAACTCAACTCGCCGTGTTTGAAGGAAGAGAAATGCTGCCTCTGACCCAAAGAACACCATCCCCGCTGTCAAGCATGGAGGTGGAAACATTGTTTTGGGGGTGTTTCTTTGCTAAGGGCACAGGACTACTTCACCACATCAATGGGACTATGGATGGAGCCATGTACCATAAAATCCTGAGTGACAACCTCCTTTATTCCGCCAGGACATTAAAAATGAGTCATGTCTGGGACTTCCAGCACTACAATGACCCAAAACATACAGCCAAGGCAACAAAGGACTGGCTTAAAAAGAAGCATATTAAGGACATGGAGTGGCCTAGTCAGTGTCTAGACCTTAATTCCATAGAAAACTTATGAAAGGAGCTGAAGCTCCGAGTTGCCAAGCGACAGACTCAAAATGTTATGTTTTAGAGATGATCTGCAAAGAGGAGTGGACCAAAATTCCTCCTGACATGTGCGCAAACGTCATCAACTACAAAAAAACATCTGACTGCTGTGCTTGCCAACAAGGGTTTTGCCACCAAGTATTAAGTCTTGTTTGCCAGAGGGATAAAATACTTATTTCTCTCTGAAAAATGCAAATAAATTTATAGAATTTATACAATGTAATTTTTTGGATTTTATTTTGGATATTTTATCTCTCACTGTTAAAATTAACCACCTACCCTCAAAATTATAGACTGTTCATGTCTTTGTCAGTGGCAAACTTACAAAATCAACAAGGGATCAAATACTTATTTCCCTGACTGTGTATGGGATATTTCATTACCTAGGATGCTGTTAGGGTACGTGACCACGATCAGAATTTGTAGGTGTTCTAGACGCAGTATATTTTAGCTCCGTCCGCTGCGTTCTCCCACACAAGAGACTCAACTGTCTCCGCAGGAGAAAATTGACATGCTGCGGATAAGAATCCTGCACTGCAGCTGAGTTTACGCAGTGTTAAAAAGAAGCACAGTGGTTATGGGATTTCTTTTACTTTTCTTGTACTGTACAACTCAGCATTTTGAACTCAACAAAAACACATGGCGTCCAAAATGCTGCTAACACTGATAGTGGGAACATACCCTAAAACAGTCAAAAGACAGACCAAAAAGCCCATTGCATTTGTTATCACACAGGGGTTGCATTGGAGGAATGCATTATTTTCATGGATGTCCATTATCTCAAAACTAGAATCAGTGAAGCAAAAGTAGTGAGATTATATATGATTGAATATCACAAATATTCGTCAATATTCGGCTTTGCGAATGTCCGACGAATAGGTTGCCATTATGCGAATATTCGATGCGCAATGTAAGTCTATGGGAAGCCCGAATAGTTGCTATTCGGCAACTATTCAGGTTTCCCATAGACTTACATCGCGCATCGAATATTCGCAAATAGTCGAATAGCGACGACCTACACTGCAAGTATGGGCATTGCCGAATATTTGAGGTATTCGATCATCCCTAAATTGGATTTTTTACTTCAGCACCCTCAAAATACCCTAAATCTATTAAAAAATCCTTGGCAAGTGTGTGCATGAGATTTTTGAAGTGTCATAGTTGTTGCTGGTACTGTACATAAAAAAAAAAAATGAGAAAAAGAAGCTTCAAAAACGCAACGTGTGACCATAGCCTAAAGCCACTTCTTCTTAGCAGATTTTGGGTGAGTATTTTGCAACAGTATTTGAAAGCCAAACAAGGAATGGTTCCAAAATAAAGACAAAATACACATGTTTTCATGCTCTTTTTTTCCTGTTGCACTTCTGGCATTTGTGATGTGAAATACTGAATTGTGAAAGTGAGATAACTATAAAAGGTTATATTGATGTTTCGGTAGAGAGAGAATTTTGCAATGAGGTTTTGGTTACATGTAGATTTTTAAAATGATATGTCTGGGAAATGTTTAGTTCTGCATTCAAGGTATTGGAATGTTTTGCCATAAGCGTTTAATTTGTAATTTATCATTGTGTGGTTTTTTAGACTTGCAGTTGTTTGGAACATGAACCTTGCATTGCCCAATAATTAAAAAAGATAAGAAAAGTCTTCACATTTGTGTGGGACTTTAACAGAAAAAAAAACAAAACATGAATGTACATTTTTTATAATCTTTATTTTTTTTAATTGAAAGTAACTAAGCAAATAAATGTTAACAAAAACGTATATGTAGGCCTTATTCACATGTCCATGTGTAAACATGTACATGAAAACATGGTACCGGTGTCATCAGTGTTTTGGATCAGTGTGTCACCAGTGTATGGTCCGTTTTTTACCATCAATGTTTTTCACGGATGGATGACTAATTAAATTACAAAGTTTCTCCCATACATTGCAATGTTAAAGGGGTTGTCCTACTACTGTACTACTAGGACAACCCCTTCTGCTTCCATGTTTCCCCCAGGTAAAATAATAAAGCCTATACTCACCTCCTGTGCCGCTGCTATTCCAGCAGTATCGGGACTCGAATTCCAAGGGCTCACGTGACATTGTGATGTTGTAATGGGATCAACAATTCAGACTGCATCATTAATGTAGAAATGGATTTGAATATTGCTTCAGCCCTTGCCCACAAGGGGGCAGTGTCAGACTGTGCAATCACAAACACAGAGGTGGGAAATCCCCTTCAGGAGCTTGTGTGATCTAACCAGGAAGAGAAAGTGCGGGAAAGTTATTCACCCCCGGAGCTTAGCCAGGAGAGAGCTGCGTGTGGTCTCTCTGAACACAGGGCTCTTTTGCCACCGGATTCGTGGAGGAATCACCCTGTGGAAGTGGTTCCTGCCATCCTCGGGCTGCAGGACTTTGTTTTCGCTGAGGATCTTCCTGGACTGCAGATTATCGCGCCCGGAGTGCAAATCCAGGGGCTGTGACAACTTGACTGCAGAGCATCGCACCCTGAGTGCAAGTACAGGGGCCGTGACCTCCCTTCTTCTGCTCGGTGTGCCCCGGGACTAAAAGACTGACTAGAATCCGTTACCAGCGGGAGAAGATCAAAGGAAAAGACCGAGGAGCTGCATCCCTTCAGCGCTGCACCGGGACCCATCATCGTGAAACTCCAGGCCTGCGACGTGGGAGCGGCATCTTCTTCTGGGATAGACTGGTACGTGATTGTAGGGAAAGTTAGGGAAAGTTGCTGCCATTTCTTTGTTGTTTTCTTCCTTTCTTTTTGCTGCGTACCCGGAAGGAGTGTAGATCCGGGGGACTCCACTATACACATGTGCGCAGATAGTTCGGTTGATTGTATTATAAATATGTTTCCTAGTAAAGAAATGTTACTACCGGTAAAATCTGAGTATGGGGATTTTGTTGGAATAGAGCATACACACACACCCGCGGCCCTACCACCGGTCGCTTCATGTGGCGTAGTCGGCAGGATGTGTGACCAACAAAATCATCCCCCGGTAGTAACTTATAACAAGACAGCTCCCCCGCCGTCTATTGTCAATCAGGTGAGAAAGTTTGACGGACGGAACTATCCTGTAACTGAATGGACTGAACAACTTAAGATAGTGGGGGAAATGTATAACACTGATCCTAAGACCTTAGCAGAAATGGCCATGCTAACATTAGAGGGGGAAGCGTGGACGACAGTCAGGCTGGAGACGGTTAGGGGCCAGCGTACGTTGGATGACTTGGTACGGGTGCTGGAGAACACCTATGGGCCGACCACATATGCGGGAACATTGCGCTATATGTTCTTCCGGCGTACTCAGCTCGAGTCGGAGGACATTCCTCAATATGCCAATGCCCTTCAAGTGCTGCTAGAACAAGCCTGTAGAAAAGAAGAACAGATAGCTAGTACGGGTGCCCGTGACCTGGTGTTGAGAGATCAGTTCGTGACCGGATTGAGAGACCCGTACCTTAACCGCTCATTGCAAGATCTACTCCGGATAAATCCGTCCTTTACGTTCGCTGAGGCCAAACAAGAAGCTATAGAACGTTCAAGGGGACCTGTCGTGGAGACACAGACATATACCGCGGCTTGCAGGTCCATATCTGGTATCGGGACTCCGAACAGCGACACGGAAGAACTGAAGCAGATGGTGGCAGAGTTGCAGAAACAGGTGTTACAGCTCACCCTAGACCAACAGGCGGGCCGACAAGCGAGACAACAACCCAGCCGGCCGATGGGAAGATGCTGGACATGCGGCGACCCCGCCATAGAGCAACCCGTTGCCCCCAGAACTTTCAAGTTCATCCACGGTCCGATCTACCAGAACCAGCAAGTCATGTCTCACAACAGCGGCCGCCTTTAAACTAGACGCCCCTGCCAAAGAGGCTCACTCTGCAGGGGAGGCCAAAGAGAGGGGTGTAGGAAAACAGAGCCAGCCACGGAACAAACTTGCATCAAATAGCCCCACCCTGGAGGTATTACTGGAAGGGATCGCCGTACAAGGGTTAATGGATACTGGGTCTCAGGTATCCACCATCTCCGAGCAGTTCTACGAAGAATGTCTAAAGCCGCGGGTTGCCTACGACCCTGATACCGCCATCAAGATCAAAGCAGCCAATAATCTACCCATTCCGGTGACGGGAGTTGCCTGGATGAACACCGAAATCTGTGGCCAAGATCTCGGGAAGAGAGGGATAATCGTGGTCAGGGAAGGCTTTGGTTCAGAAACGCCCATGATTATTGGGATGAACATCTTGAAAAACCTGAATCTGGTGTTGTTTACCAAGAAGGGGCCCAAGTACTGGCAAAAAGTGACCGCACATAGGGCCACCCGCCGTGCCTTTCAGCAAGTGGTCCGGACCTGCAACCTCCAGCGAATGACGGAAGGACAACTGCCGGTGGCCATGATCACTGTACCCCGCCATACTAGGATCACCTTACCGCCTGGGAAAGAGACAGTTATCTCACTACCCCTTAGCACCACGAGACAGCTTGAAGGCGTGGAGGTGCTGATTGAGCCGCGCACCCCGAAGGAAGGGAAGCTGAATCCACTAGTCGCTCGAACTCTAGCAGTAGTGAAAAAGGGAAGAATTCCTGTCAGACTGGGCAACACGGCTAACGTGAGCGTTGACCTAGAAGCCGGGACACAGCTCGCCCGAGTCTACGCTCTAACCGAAGAGGTGAACCCTATGAGCTCGCTCCAGTTTGTACCGTCTACAGAGGGAGATTGGACAGTGACGGTCTCTGCCATGGCCGCTGTCGCGGGCTACACCAACGCGGGGCGAGAACTACGAGAGAAGTGTCAGCTGGACGTATCCCAATACTCCAAACGGGAGGTGTCCCAGGTGGAAGAGCTACTTCAAGAGCATCAGGCGTCCTTTTCCCGGCATGACACCGACTTTGGGTGCACCACCAGTATCAAGCACGAAATCCCCACAGGTGACACTGCTCCTATCCGTGAAAGGTACCGCCAAATACCTCCCCAGCAATACCAAGAAGTGAAAAATCTCCTGAATTCCATGCTACACGCTGGAGTGGTACGAGAAAGCCAGAGCCCCTGGGCTGCACCGGTGGTGTTAGTCAAGAAGAAGGACGGGTCCCTGAGATTCTGTGTGGACTACCGCCGTTTGAATGCTTGCACCATCCGGGACTCATACCCTTTGCCAAGGATCGAAGAATCCCTGACAGCCCTGGGGACCCAGCCAGGAAGAGTCCTTCCAAGCCCTAAAGGGTGCCTTAACGTCTCCCCCCATCAACGCATATGCGGACTACAACCTGCCCTTCCAACTACACACCGATGCCAGCCTACAGGGTCTAGGGTCAGTACTTTCACAGGTCCAAGAAGGCAAGGAACGGGTCATAGCCTATGCCAGTCGGTCCCTACATGAGGGCGAGAAGAACCCCACCAATTATAGCTCGTCCGGCTGGAGCTGTTGGCCCTAACGTGGGCTATGGCGGAGAAATTTGCAGGATACCTCACGGGGGCTGAAGTACTAGTCCTGACAGATAACAACCCATTGGCCCACTTAGAAAATGCGAAGCTCGGAGTCATGGAGCAGCGTTGGATGGCTCGGCTCTCCAAGTTCAATTACAAGATCAAATATAGGGCTGGAGCTCAGAATCAAAATGCGGACAGCCTGTCTAGAGTGTCATACCCCTTACTCAACCGAGACCGGGATGAAGAATTAGAAGGGGACGAGACGCCTGACTTTGCAAAGCTCGCCCAACAGATGATGGATTACCGCCAGTTCGTTGTGGGCGAAGCTGGAACTCCAGTGGGGGTCGCCTTGCCACCCCAGGAGTGGTGCAGGCTCCAGGATCAGAACCCTGAATGGGCTCTACTCAAACAATGGGTGAAGCGGCAGCAGAAGCCTCCCGCCGATATATGGGCACGACTGTCTACCGGGACCTTGACCCTGCTCAGTCAGTGGGACCGGCTGATTCTGAGAGAAGGAGTGCTATACCGGAAGGTTCTCTTGTCGCACATGCTGGAGGAATGCACACAAGTTGTGGTGCCTGATCAATTGGCCCGTGAGATGGTGGCCCAAGCCCACAAAAGGAATGGACACTTCGGAATAGACAAGACCTTTCGGTGGATTCAACAGTCCATCTATTGTCCGGGGCTCCGCAAGCTGGTTGAAGACGTCTGCCAGACCTGTCGCACCTGCGAACTACACAAGTCCCCTGAGCAGCGGGCACCTGTCCAGACAATTAAAACATCCAGGCCCCTTGAGCTGTTGATGGTGGACTATCTGCTGATTGGGACGGCGAGCAGTGGCTATCAGTACTGCCTAGTCATGGTGGATCACTTCACAAAATTCGCTGTCGCTGTTGCTACCAAAGACCAGACGGCTGAATCGGCTGCACGGGCCATCTGTCGACAGTTCATCCACGTCTATGGGTGTCCGGAGAGGTTGCACTCCGACCAGGGGGCTTGTTTCGAAGGCCGAGTCATCGAAGAGCTGCATCGGATGTATGGGATTCAGAAGTCGAGGACCACTCCTTACCACCCACAAGGGAACGGTGCATGTGAACGCTTCAACCGGACTCTACTCCAGCTGATCCGCACCCTGGCCGATGATAAGAAAGACCAATGGCCCCAATTCCTTCCCGATCTAGTATGGGCCTACAACAACCAGGTCCACTCCGTGACTGGTTACACCCCACACACCCTTCTCTTTGGCCGCCCCGGAAAAGGGGTCCATGACCTGAACCTATTCCGCCCTGGAGATGATGTCTGCCATAACTACCCCTCCTGGCTAAATGTTCACCGACAGAAGATGGAGACTGTACACCGGCTGGTGAGCCAACAAATCCGGGGCCAGATACATGCTGACCCACTCCCCGTGCAAGAGCAACCCTTGAAGTTGGGACAGCTAGTCCTGCTCCGTATCAAGAAGCCACAAGGGAAACTTCGAGCCAAGTGGGAGACTGAAGTCTACCGGGTAATCGAACGCCCCTACCCCAACGGGCATGTATACCGAGTGCAGGGTGAAGACAGTCGCAGCATTCGCACTGTGCACCGAAATATGTTACGTCCCTGCCGATCCCAGCCTGACTCCCCTACCACAGTACCCGGAGGGGGTGACGCTGCTAACACGACTGACGTCACGGACGTTTCCCAGCGTAGTGATCACGTCGACTCTGAGGCCGGTGACTCACCTACACAACCCAGTTCTTCCCCCGGAGTGCTGACTGAAGTGGGGCGTAAAGACAGGGACGGGGAGGGGAACAACCGACCCTTGAGACGCACTGACCGCACCACTGCTGGGATCCCGCCCGGGCGGTCTTACAGGGACCAGTATGTATGGCCCACTTCTCAACCAACCCCTGTGACATCTGCAGTCATCGCTGCCTGGGAACCGACGGTAGTTGACAGGGACTGCCAACCTTTAAGTGGGGGGGTATGTAATGGGATCAACAATTCAGACTGCATCATTAATGTAGAAATGGATTTGAATATTGCTTCAGCCCTTGCCCACAAGGGGGCAGTGTCAGACTGTGCAATCACAAACACAGAGGTGGGAAATCCCCTTCAGGAGCTTGTGTGTTCTAACCAGGAAGAGAAAGTGCGGGAAAGTTATTCACCCCCGGAGCTTAGCCAGGAGAGAGCTGCGTGTGGTCTCTCTGAACACAGGGCTCTTTTGCCACCGGATTCGTGGAGGAATCACACTGTGGAAGTGGTTCCTGCCATCCTCGGGCTGCAGGACTTTGTTTTCGCTGAGGATCTTCCTGGACTGCAGATCATCGCGCCCGGAGTGCAAATCCAGGGGCTGTGACAACTTGACTGCAGAGCATCGCACCCTGAGTGCAAGTACAGGGGCCGTGACCTCCCTTCTTCTGCTCGGTGTGCCCCGGGACTAAAAGACTGCATCGAATCCGTTACCAGCGGGAGAAGATCAAAGGAAAAGACCGAGGAGCTGCATCCCTTCAGCGCTGCACCGGGACCCATCATCGTGAGACTCCAGGCCTGCGACGTGGGAGCGGCATCTTCTTCTGGGATAGACTGGTACGTGATTGTAGGGAAAGTTAGGGAAAGTTGCTGCCATTTCTTTGTTGTTTTCTTCCTTTCTTTTTGCTGCGTACCCGGAAGGAGTGTAGATCCGGGGGACTCCACTATACACATGTGCGCAGATAGTTCGGTTGATTGTATTATAAATATGTTTCCTAGTAAAGAAATGTTACTACCGGTAAAATCTGAGTATGGGGATTTTGTTGGAATAGAGCATACACACACACCCGCGGCCCTACCACCGGTCGCTTCAATGTCACGCGAGCCCCGCTTCCAAACACCGTCGGCTTCTCTCTTCCCATTTTCGGACGCAGACCAATCAACAGGAAGTGAGTGATGTGGCTGCCACTCACTTCCTGTTCACACAGGAATTTATTTATTGATTATTTATTTTTCTTATTTTTCTTGATATATGTTACAGTGTATTTTTGTGTGACATACCAGCTGAGTTTGCCAGGTGTCTCCACTTTCTCTCCTTGTACCTGTTGTAGTTTTATAATTAGTCTTGTACCTTTTTATCATTCTTTAAATAAAAATTATCATTTATGGTGATTGCCATATGCTTTCTTTTCTCTTTTTGGTGTTTATCCTATATTTGCTTGTTGCTATTATGTATGGGCTGTGTTATAGGTTGTACAGAGCTTGAATGAACTGAGTAATATCACCAGCACAATTCCAGGGAATATAATCAGCAGATGGATTGAAGGAAAGCTCCTGCTGGGTTCTAAAGGGGAAGAGATGAAAACCCAGCAGGAAAGCCACCGAGCACAATGAATACCAACAGCAGGAACAATAGAATGTCAGGGAGCATTTTGCACAACCTAATGCTGTGACCTTCTTTTGCCAGAAACCACATGACTGTCTGTCACCTGTGACACACCCGTGACAGTGTGTCTTTTCAATTTCTTACGCAACTCTTGTTCGGTCTCAACTAGTGATGTGCGAGCCTGGACTGTAAAACTCTGGCTCCTTTTGAACCAGCAAGGGTTCAAAAGACGCTGAACACCTAGGCTGGACCTGAAGTTCTCAAGGAACTCTGGGTAACGATCTGGATTTATCAACTCAGGTAATAAAAACAGAAAAATAATGCACAAAAACGATTTTGATGCCCTTTTGGTGCGGTTTTCTGCCAGGAAGTGCAGACATTTCTAGCACCAAATTTGCACCTTTTGGCAGGAAACCCACACCAAAACGGTGTCAAACTGTTTTTTTTTGCATTTTTTTTTGTCAAGAGATGCAGATTTGGTACTGAAATTTTTACACCATATTCCTGCACCCAATCCTCACCTCTTGGCAAAAAAATAAATAAATAATATAAAATAACATCATTATGGCATAAAAACCGCATGGTGTTTTGATGCGTTTTTTTTGCCTTGAGGTGTTGAGTGGGTGCAGGAATGTGGTGTAGACATTTCAGCACCAAATCTGCATCTCTTGGCAAAAAAAAGTGGTTTTCTGCCAGGAGATGCAGGTCTGTGAACTCAGAGACTTCATCTGAAGTGAAGTCACTCAGTTCAATGAGGTCACCTGAGGTCAGGTTACCTGCGGTCACAGATGGAGGACCATAGGAACCTCCAGCTGTAACCGCTGCAGCTCATTCTCTTCATGAAGCCCACAGAGAACGGACATGTTCTATGCCCACGCGCTATCACAGATATAGCAGAGTTGGAATCATCATGAGACCTTCTGTGGATTAGGTCGAACCTGGGTGTTTTTGAGGTTAATAAAGGGATGAAACAGTGTATTTTTTGTATTTTATTTCAAATCAAGGATTTTTTCAGTGCTTGTGTTTATTTCTTTTCACTTACAGATTAGTAGTGGGGGGGGGTCTCATAGATGCCTACCATTACTAATCTAGGGCCTAGTGTCATCTGTGAGCTGTCATTAACCCTTTATTACCTCAATTGCCACTGCACCAGGGCAATTGGGATGAGTCAGGTAAAGTTCTGAGATTGTCACATCTAATTGATGCAACAATCCTGGGTGGCTGCAGGCTGCCATTTTTACCTTGGACTGCCCAATAAGCATGAGTCTCCCCAGCCTGAGAATACCAGCCCCCAGCTGTCGGCTTTATCATGGCTGGGTATCTGTGACGCCTGCCTGGAGCCACAGACTCAGGATCAGTGAAACAGGTGGATAGAGGCAACTGCCCACAAAGCAGGAACCCGGACCCCACAACCCTTTAACCCCTATACAGGGATTTGGAATTACGATAGGGCCCAGGTGATCGCTGTCCGTACAAGACTGCAGTCCTGAGAAGAGTAGTAACTAGGCAGGGTCAAATCCAGAAGGTTGAACAGGGAATAAAATCATCAGGCGGGAGAGTGGTCAGATATAAGCTAAGGGTCAAAACCGGAGCTAGCAGCAAAATACAGAAATGACAAGCAGAAGAATGGTCAGGTAATCAAGCTGAGGGTCAAAACCAAAGCTAGCAATGAAGTACAGAAACGGCAGGCAGAAGAGTAAGGTAATCAAGTTAAGATCAACACACGGGAATACAAACAAACAGCAAGGAACCAGAGAACAGAAGGGAATTACTGGACTATATCTGGCACCTGCCAGCAGAAGGGAGAAAGCATAAGAATGGTGTGGTGCCTTTCTATTGCTATTGGCCCCAGCTGAAAGGTAGTTACTCCAGCCGGAAGGCACACACCACCACAGTCAACCAGTGGTACTGCAGGTCCTGGTGAAACCCAGCTTAGTAGATGAGCGGAGCCTGCGCCCAACAGAGCCACTGACTGCTACCCCGTCCCCAACGCCGCCTACAGTTGTGACGCGGCGGCGTCTGGTGATCGAAGCAGAAGTCGACTCTGGTGGTGGTGTATCAAAATTGGGGGAACCGCACAAGGATTTTTTAAAATTATTTATTTGAAAAAAAAAAAAAAAAGTTCCGTTCAGTCCTTCTTATTTTGATGCACAGCCAAGATAAGCACACGGCTGGGGGAAGCAGCCTGTAGCTGTATGCTTTATCTTTGCTAGGTATCATAATATGGGAGGACTCTATGCCAATTATTTTCATTAATCAATTTATTTTTACGCAAATGTAGACACGCACACAGCATTTGTGATTGGAAGCTGTCAGACACACTGTCACACGGGGTGGTGGCACTGTCTGACTGCAACCAATCAGAGACACAGGGACTGCTAATGGGTGTGGGAAGCAGGGGATATGTATGAAGGATAATTAGCAACCCCAAAATAGTATGAGCAGCCCCAAAGCAGTGTTATAGCCGCGTAGAGACTGGTAAGTATAAAGTGCTTGTTCCAATACACCCTTCCCTTCTACCACCATTTTTAAGAACCTGATTCAGGTCCCCATAGACTTATATGGGGACCAGAGTTCAGTCAGATATCTGGGAACAATTCCAGGCCCGAACAAATTTTTTTTTTTTTGTTAAACCCAGTTGGACCCACTGATCCCAGGTATCCGCAGGTCCAACCATCACTAGTCTCAACGTTGCAGCCTCCACAAGTCACGCACAAAATGCGACCAAAACTTGTCTCAACAGACTGTACATCCATCCTACTCACTAGCCGTTCCCTATATAAATTCTAAGATGGACTCTGTCGTTTCCTTTCCTTAGACATTGTCTCCTCATCCTGTGGGTTAATCCTATAGCTTAACTGTTTCTTGCCCTGCGGTTAGTTACCGGGCAACCTATCTTACTAAAAGATCCTACATAACCTTTTATTTATATTCTTATAATGTCCAGCCACTAGATGGAATAGATTAATGTGCACTCTTATCAAGGTGCTAATGAATGGATTATAAACAATCTTTTTAGAAATATGGAGAGAATCACTGCATACTCTTATTTCAATATGTGAAATTTTTTAATTGTAGACATGGAACATACACAATAGGTGGGGCGACAGGGAACAACATTTATATATAACCGGTTTTGATCACAGTGTCACTTTGACCAACGTGAAGTACTGCTGGCACTCCCCTGCCTAAGTCTGGTGTAGAGTGTGGCCTGTATGTGACAGTGGTGCCATTGATTATAATGATGCAGAGAGCGGCATAGTGTACTCTGTCATGCATTATTTTCATCCATATATGCCTATTGCAAGCAGGCATCAAACCATAATGTTTAAGCCTTATTTGTAAGTTTAGAGGGAATCTTTCACCACTTTGACCTATTTAAAACTATTAATATGGGCATAAAGGTAATAGAGTGCAGAAAATAATTATTCCTGTGTGCCTCATAGCAGATGCCTTCTTGTTGAAAAAGCATCTTTTATCAATTTATGTAGATTAGTGCTTCCAAGCTATGGGGTGAATGCTGCCCGGAAGATAGCGCTGCCTGCGTGCTTCATTATTTCTTCTGCGCAGGTGCCAGGCAGTCACTGTTACTTTCGCTCCAGTGATTTGGCGCCTGCGCAGAAGAAACAGTAAGCCAATACCCATAGGAGGACGGAACACTACAGTTAAATGTCAGTAGCCGAAGTGCACACGAGCGGGATTTCAGGACAGGAACGAGACGCCACAGGCATACTGTGACACTCTTCGGAGGTAAAACCAATGTACTAATGAAGTTCGGAGGTAGGGTTATCTTCCGGGCAGCATGCGCCCCATAGCAGGGATGAACTAATTTACATAAAGTGATAAAAGATGATTTTTCAACATGAAGGTGTCTGCTAGGAGGCGTACAGGTATGATTATTTTCAGCACACCTTTACGTGAATGCCAATATCAATAGTTTAAATAGGTCAAACTGGTGACAGATTCATTTTAAACATTATTACTATTATTATTATTTATTATTATAGCGCCATTTATTCCATGGCGCTTTACATGTGAAAGGGGTATACATAATAGGGACAAGTACAATAATCATAAACAATTCAAGGCACAGACTGGTACAGGAGGACGGAGGTCCCTGCCCGCGAGGGCTCACAGTCTACAAGGGATAGGTGAGGATACAGTAGGTTAGGGTAGAGCTGGTTGTGCGGCGTTATATCAGACTGAGGGTTACGGCAGATTGTAGGCTTTTCGGAAGAGGTGGGTCTTCAGGTTCCTTTTGAAGCTTGTCAAGGTAGGCGAGAGTCTGATGTGTTGTGGAAGAGCATTCCAGAGTATGGGGGAGGCTCGGGAGAAATATTGGATGCGATGGTGGGAAGAGGAGATGACAGGGGAGCAGAGAAGGAGATCTTGTGAGGATCGAAAGTTACGTGCAGGTAAGTACCGGGAGACTAGGTCACAGATATAGGGAGGAGACAGGTTGTGGATGGTTTTATATGTCATGGTTAGTGTTTTGAACTGGAGTCGTTGGGCAATGGGAAGCCAGTGAAGGGATTGGCAGAAAGGAGAGGTCAGGGAGTAGCACATTGTGCTCAGATGTTTATTGGAAATCTAGAGCAAAATACTAAATATCTACATACCATGGGGAAAATTTACTAATACTGTCAGAAATTTAGACGGTTTAAAATTTAACTAGATGCACCAAATGTTCTAGTGGCTCATGCTGGAAGATAAATTAGTCCCATCTTAATTTACTTTTGTCCAACTATAACCAGCCTTTGTTCTAAATGTGGCGCATGGCATACAGCGGCATGTAAAACTTTGGCACCCCTGGTCAAAATTACTGTTATTTAGAGATGGGCGAACCAGCAGATGTCTGAGTTTGGCAGTTCCATCTGTACTTAAAAAAAGTAGACCGCTTTGGGGCTGGATTTGAACCCAAACTTGAGCCTGGACACCGAACCCCATGTAAGCACAGTTGAAACCACAAGTTTACATACACTATCTGAAAAGACACATATGCAGGTTTTTCTCACTATCTGACATGAAATCTAAATAAACCTTTGCCATTTTAGGTCAATTAGGATTACCAAAATTATTTATATTTGCCAAATGGCAGAATAATGAGAGAGAGAATGTTTTAAGGCATTTGTATTACTTTCTGCAAAATCAAAGTTTACATACACTAAAAGTATTATGCCTTTAAACAATATGGGACAGCCCATGTGATGATGTCATGTCTTTGGAAGCTTCTGATAGGTTTATTGGCAACATCTGAGTTAATTAGAGACACACCTGTGGATGTATTTTAATGCACTCTTGAAACACACTGCTTCTTTGTGTAGAATCATGGGAAAGAAGGGAAAATAAATCATCCAAGATCTCAGGAAGGGAATTGTAGACTTGTGTGGTCCCCCAGCGGTCTGGTTGCCACAGTAGTGTTTCCCCACAAAGGTCAATATTAAGCCTGGAAGCAAGAGGGGGGGTCCCTTAGTCAGTAATTACCTACAAACAATACAGTTCCTACTTGGGTCAGCAGGGGGAGCTCTAACCTAGTAGTCTGGGGAGCTCTGACCTGTGGTATGGAGTTAGAAAAGTGACAGTTGAAAGCAGACCATTGAAGAGAGAGGAGTGGGAGTGAAGAGCTTGAGTAGTGCGGACATGAGAGCTGGGGTCTGGGCTAAGATAGCTCAGCCAAGTAAAGCAAGGTCTGCAGAGAGGCATAGGAGGAAAAGTCTGGGGAGCGGGGCTTAACTGGCTCGCCTCAGAAGAAAACGGCAAAAACCGGACATCAGAGTCTGTGGTTGCCAGGGTGAGTCCCGGTAGCCGAATCCGAAGGGCAGGAGGACTGCAGGTCTCTTGGCCCCAAAACAACCCGAAGGTACAGCCACACATCACGAACCCGGAGTCGTTGCCAGCAGAGTGGCACCAGTGAAGGCCCGCACAGCCTACCATACGGGTAACGGGTAGTACCATAAGTCCCAGTAGAGAGGGCCTCCGTTGGACTAACGCAGCGGGGTCCCGTAGAAGAGAAGAAGGGCGTAGAGAGAAGGCCTCAATACTCACCTGGACAGGGAGATACCCCCCTTCCAGGCCAACCGGATCATTACCACCATCTGTACCGGTCTCCCAGGATTTCACCGGTTGTTGCAAAGAAAAAGGAAGGAGGTAAAGAAGCTGCTGTGTTAGTCCATTATTATCCATATCCCGACCCTGCACCCTGAAGTTCACCAGGTTCCCAAAATAGACTTTCCAACCGTATCCCGGGGTCCCGCTCCACCTTTGGGGAGCAAGATCACCTCAGCTGCGCCATCACCAACTGACCTGGGGAACCCGCAGTGCAGCGGCGGCCCACATAGCCACAAAACCACAGGTGGCATCACAAACTTTATCTTATCCCTTATCCAAAAATACAACTCCCATCCTCATCCTCCGTTTATTATTGAGACACCGCCAGGGTCACGGAGCCGGACCCCCGCCACCGCTGACATCCCCGGACTAGTCCGGCCCGGTTCCAAATGCCCCCGGCCCTAGGGTGGGCATGTCACTTGCAAAAGTCTGGTTCATCCTTGGGTGCAATTTACAGATACCTGAAGGTGCCTCGTCATCTGTACAAACAATTATATGCAAGTACAAACAAGATGTGAATGTCCAGTCATCATACCGCTCAGGAAGGAGATGGGTTCTGTGTACCAGAGATGAACATGCTTTGGACAGACATGTGCATATCAACCCAAGAAGAAAGAAGAAAAAACACACAACCTTGTGAAGATGCTTGCAGAAGCTGGTAAGATTATGTCATTATCCACAGTGACACAAGTACTGTATCAACATGCGCTGACATGCCACTCTGCCAGGAAGAAGCCATTACTTCAAAAGAAACATAAAGAAGCCAGATTAATGTTTGCAATTGGACACAGAAACAAAGACCTTAATTTTTGGACATGTCCTGTTGTCTGAAGACACTAAAATTGAACAGTTTAGCCATTATGACCATCCTTATGTTTGCAGGAAAAAGAGAGAAGCTTTGAAGACTAACTACACCATCCCAACTGTGAAACATGAGGGTGACAGTATCATATTGTGGGGTTGTTTTTTGCTGCAAGAAAGACTGGTTCACTTCACAAAATAGATGGTATCATGAGGAAAGAAGATTATGTGGCAATACTGAAGCAACATCTCAACACATCAGCCAGGAACGTAAAGCTTTGGGCAAAAATGGGTCTCCCAAATGGACAATGGGAGCATACTGTCAGACTGGTTACAAAGTGGCTTAAGGATAACAAAGTCAATGTTTTGGAGTGGCCATCACAAAGCCTTGATATCAATCCTATTGAAAAATTATGAAAAGCTGAAAAGGCAGGTGCGAGCAAGGCAACCTACAAACATGGCTTAGTTAAACCAGTTCAGTCAGGAGGAATGGACCGAAATTCCTACCAATTATTGTGAGAAGCTTGTGGAAGGATATCCAAAACATTTGACCCAAGTCATACACTTTAAGGTGAATGGTACCAAATACTAATGAAATGTATGTAAACTTTTGACTTTGCAGAATGTAATAAAAATGTCTTAAACATTCTCTCTCTGTTATTATTCTAGCATTTAGCAAAAATATAATTTTGGTTCTTCATTGACCTAAAATGGGAAAGGTTTACTCGGATTTCATGTCAGATAGTGAGAAAAGCATGCATATGTGTCTTTATAGATAGTGTATGTAAACTTCTGGTTTCAACTGTGTATGGGAACCCAAACGTCTGTTGTGTAAAATGGTGTCAGTAAGGGCTAGGAGACTGGAAAAGGATAGAAAATCGGGAATAAAAGCAGGACAGTTATAGTCTCCACACGTCTGTCACACTGCTTCTGGGTCCGCTCATTAAATCTCATGCTTATTCAATGCTTCCCCCATCCACCATTTCTGACAGCAGCTGTGATTGGTTGCAGTCAGACTGCTAGCATGCCAACATCTGTGATTGGTTGCCCTAACACTAGCTGTTTGGGTCCCGGAGTTTAAATATAAGTAAATAGTTGGAAATAAGGGCATATGGTCCCTGCATATAATGTAAATTTTTGTAAATGATTTAAATAAATAATTTAAAAAACGGGGTGCAGCATCCAATTGTGATACTCGGCTAAGATAAACAGACAGTTGGGGTCTGGTATTCTCAGGCTGGGGTGGCCTATGGTTATTGAGCCCCCCAACTTAAAAATAACAGCCCGCAGCTGCCCCTGAATTGGCGCATCTATTGGATGCACCAATCTTGGCACTTACCCGGCTCATCCTGATCGCTCTTACATGGCAGCTACAGACAATACGCATGGGCTATTAAGGAAGATGGGGGTTTGACGTTTTGCGGTCCCCTAGCTATCAAACCACAAGGGTCCATGTGTAATGCTGTGGCTAGAGTGCCCTGCACGGCTATGCTACTTTCTCGTGATAACTCCTAGAGTCTTGATTCCACAGTGTTAGTATAATGCTGTGATTCGTCTTTTGGTCACCGTAGCTTCCTCCTGCACACTGTTCTGCCTGTTCCTTTCGACACCACATTCTCCACTACTACATCTGGTTTCTTTACCTCACTAGTACTCTTAAATAACTAAACCCTGGAAATGTTCCACACTATGCCTCCTGCACTGTGGGCCGCCTTCTTCTCTCAGCCCTGTCACTATATTTGAAGCCTAAAGCGGGCTTTACACGCTACGATATATCATACGATATGTCGTCTGGGTCACGTCGTAAGTGACACACATACGGCATCATTTGACATATCATAGCGTGTGACAGCTACGAGCGAGTGTGAACGAGCAAAAATACTCACCTTATCGTGCTCGTTGACACGTCGCTCATTTTCAAAATATCGAACATTCTTCTGTGCTCCTGTTGTTCATTGTTCCCGAGGCAGCACACATCACTCCATGTGACACCCCGGGAACGATGAACTGCAGCTTACCTGCGTCACGCCGACAATGCGGAAGGAAGGAGGTGGGCGGGATGTTTACATCCCGCTCATCTCCGCCTCTCCGCTTCTATTGGCCGGCCGCTGTGTGACGTCGCTGTGATGCCGAACGTCCCTCCCCCTTCAGGAAGTGGATGTTCGCCGCCAACAGCGAGGTCGTTTGGAAGGTAAGTACATCTGACGGGGGGCTACAACATTGTGCGACACGGGCAACAAATTGCCCGTGCCGCACAAACGATGGGGGCGGGTGCGATCGCATATGCGATCGCACGATTAATTGCAGCGTGTAAAGCAGGCTTAAGTCTCCTCTTCCAACTAGGGAACCTAGGACTAGTGACATCTAGTGGTGACTGGTAGCACCGCACCCACAAGCACACAAATGGGGAATCCAACCAACTTAATAGCAATCTACACAAAAATATGCATTATATCAATAATGACGTCTTCAGGTGGGTTGCAGGTCACAGTTCACTCCCCTAGAAGAGATACCAGATTTGAGCTATTTCCTGTATTAATAATATGTACTATTCTATTTAGGAACACACACTTAAGCCCGCTTTACACGCTGCAATGTATCTTACAATGTGTCGGCGGGGTCACGTCGTAAGTGACGCACATCCGGCATTGTAAGGTACATTGCAGTGTGTGACAGGTACGTGCGATTGCGATTGAATGGTAAAACGTTCATCGCATACACATCGTACCTGTCTCTAGAATTGCACGTCAGATTGTTCATCGTACCCGGGGTACCACACATCGCAGCGTGTGACACCCCGGGAACGAAGAACAGATCTCACCTGCCTCCTGCGGCTCCCGGCCCACAATGTGGAAGGAAGGAGGTGGGCGGGATGTTTACGTTCCGCTCAGCTCCGCCCCTCCGCTTCTATTGGCCGGCTGCCGCGTGACGTCGATGTGACGCCGAATGTCCCTCCCACTCCAGGAAGTGGACATTCGCCTCCCACATCGAGGTCGTATGGAAGGTAAGTACAGTTAGGTCCAGAAATATTTGGACAGTGACACAAGTTTTGTTATTTTAGCTGTTTACAAAAACATGTTCAGAAATACCATTATATATATAATATGGGCTGAAAGTGCACACTCCCAGCTGCAATATGAGAGTTTTCACATCCAAATCGGAGAAAGGGTTTAGGAATCATAGCTCTGTAATGCATAGCCTCCTCTTTTTCAAGGGACCAAAAGTAATTGGACAAGGGACTCTAAGGGCTGCAATTAACTCTGAAGGCGTCTCCCTCGTTAACCTGTAATCAATGAAGTAGTTAAAAGGTCTGGGGTTGATTACAGGTGTGTGGTTTTGCATTTGGAAGCTGTTGCTGTGACCAGACAACATGCGGTCTAAGGAACTCTCAATTGAGGTGAAGCAGAACATCCTGAGGCTGAAAAAAAAGAAAAAATCCATCAGAGAGATAGCAGACATGCTTGGAGTAGCAAAATCAACAGTCGGGTACATTCTGAGAAAAAAGGAATTGACTGGTGAGCTTGGGAACTCAAAAAGGCCTGGGCGTCCACGGATGACAACAGTGGTGGATGATCGCCGCATACTTTCTTTGGTGAAGAAGAACCCGTTCACAACATCAACTGAAGTCCAGAACACTCTCAGTGAAGTAGGTGTATCTGTCTCTAAGTCAACAGTAAAGAGAAGACTCCATGAAAGTAAATACAAAGGGTTCACATCTAGATGCAAACCATTCATCAATTCCAAAAATAGACAGGCCAGAGTTAAATTTGCTGAAAAACACCTCATGAAGCCAGCTCAGTTCTGGAAAAGTATTCTATGGACAGATGAGACAAAGATCAACCTGTACCAGAATGATGGGAAGAAAAAAGTTTGGAGAAGAAAGGGAACGGCACATGATCCAAGGCACACCACATCCTCTGTAAAACATGGTGGAGGCAACGTGATGGCATGGGCATGCATGGCTTTCAATGGCACTGGGTCACTTGTGTTTATTGATGACATAACAGCAGACAAGAGTAGCCGGATGAATTCTGAAGTGTACCGGGATATACTTTCAGCCCAGATTCAGCCAAATGCCGCAAAGTTGATGGGACGACGCTTCATAGTACAGATGGACAATGACCCCAAGCATACAGCCAAAGCTACCCAGGAGTTCATGAGTGCAAAAAAGTGGAACATTCTGCAATGGCCAAGTCAATCACCAGATCTTAACCCAATTGAGCATGCATTTCACTTGCTCATATCCAGACTTAAGACGGAAAGACCCACAAACAAGCAAGACCTGAAGGCTGTGGCTGTAAAGGCCTGGCAAAGCATTAAGAAGGAGGAAACCCAGCGTTTGGTGATGTCCATGGGTTCCAGATTTAAGGCAGTGATTGCCTCCAAAGGATTCGCAACAAAATATTGAAAATAAAAATATTTTGTTTGGGTTTGGTTTATTTGTCCAATTACTTTTGACCTCCTAAAATGTGGAGTGTTTGTAAAGAAATGTGTACAATTCCTACAATTTCTATCAGATATTTTTGTTCAAACCTTCAAATTAAACGTTACAATCTGCACTTGAATTCTGTTGTAGACATTTCATTTCAAATCCAATGTGGTAGCATGCAGAGCCCAACTCGCGAAAATTGTGTCACTGTCCAAATATTTCTGGACCTAACTGTATGTGTGACGGGGGGTTACTCGTATGTGCGGCACGTTCAACAAATTGAACGTGTCTCACATACGATGGGGGCATTGCAAATCGCATATGAAATCGTATGCGAAATTGCAACGTGTAAAGCAGGCTTTAGAGGCATTTCAAATAGACGTTGTTTAGATGAAATGATCATCTCTCTTCTTTGGTCAGTGCTGACTTGACAAACAAAAAATTAAAAAAGCAGAAGTAACTAATGAACTCACAAAAAGGTTAAGAAGAGTTTACAGAATTCCACATTCCAAACTACTACTCACACGTCTACTTTCCAGGAATTATTAACAGTAAAACTAATGTTTGCATACTGCATTTTTTATAAACACAAGTATTGTGACAATCTCCAAACCAGTAATCTATTAAAAGGGTTTTCCCATTTCCCCAATTTATTATTTTTTTGGTCGACTCAGCAATCTTATAACAAATGAAACATATAACGTACCAATATTGTATCTCCTCCTCAATTATCCTCTTTAATGCACTCTTCTGTTCCTCTTTCTATGTTCACATGGCCATCTTTTCTTTCCCATGGATTTCCATTTAAAAAACTGACAACAGTAGTACCAATAATATTCAATTGGACTGTTTTGATGCGCTATTTTTACACAAGAAAACAATTTCAGTTCAGACAAGTCTATGAGTGCACAAAAATATCATATCCCATATGGATCAATCCGATTTTTTATTATTATAGAAAACTTTGTCTTGTAAATATTATTCCCTATTGGTGTATAAAAATGAATGCTATACAGATTGCATACAGATGACAATACAGATGAAATACTGTCTGGATTTTCTGGATGAAAATCTGATAATTTTTTTAATGTTTTTTTTTTTAGGCTACATTCACACGACCATTCTGTTTTTGTGGTCTGCAAAAAGCTGTCCCGTTTTTTCACATATGCATCCCTTTGACATCCGTGTGTCACCTGCATCTGTTCTATTTACAGTCTGTTTTGCATCCGTGTGACTTCTGTTTTGTTCGGTCTGCAAAAAAACGGAAGGAGGGTTTGTGCCATAAATTTACCCAGGATCCATTACAAGCTAGAAAGATAGATAGCAGGATAGATAGATAGATAGTAAGAAAGACATATATAATGTGCCACTCTCCAGCATTTTGGATGCTTGCACCCTTTAGCGCCTTTCATGTGGCACTAAAGGGTGTTCAGCCTTGTTTTTAGCTCCAAATTAAATATTATCCCCCCAAAAAACAAGGAACGGTCCCCCCAATTTTTGCTAGCAAGGAAGGTGAAGCAGACAGCTGCAGCCTGCAGACCGCAGCTGGCAGCTCTACCTTGGCTGGTGATCCAAAACATAGGGCACCCCACTCTGTTATTTTAAATTAAATGAATAATTTAAAACAAAAATGTGGGGTTCACCCCAAATTGGATCACCAGCCAAGGTAAAGCGCACAGCTATGGTTTGGTATTCTCAGGTCCATGGTTTTGGGCCTTCCCCAGTCTAAAAATAGCAGGCCCCAGCCACCCCAGAAGTGGCGCATGCAATAGCTGCATCAATCCTAGCACTTCGCTTCAGCTCTTCCCATTGCCCTGGTGCAGTGGCAAACTGGGTAATAAATGGGGTTCATGTCAGCTGGGAATTGCCAGCTGACATCAAGCCCTGGGATTAGTCATGAGTTGGCGTCTATCAGATACCCCCCCATTACTAATAAAGTCATTGAACAAAGACAAATAAATTCTATTTGGACAAACACCCCCCGAATACATCCCTCGTTCACCAATTTATTACAGATTTTAATAAAATATGTCTGACATAATCCATAGCGAGGTCCTATGCCGATTCCCAAACGTGAACCTGAAAGACATCAAAAGATAAAATTATTAAAGAAATAAAGACAAGAGACATCCTCATTCACCAATTTATTCCCCTGCAAAATACATAATCCGGGTCCGGCGTAATCCAATAAGGGGGTCCCATGACAATCCATACTCACTGTCCCACTCAGTGACGAACAGAATGTTCCCCATTGCTGGGAGAGCAGTGCAGTGACCTGAGCTAACAACATGAGGTCAGCCCAGGTCACCACAGATGCTCACAACTCTGTGTGTGAGCAGCTGCGGGGATGACGAGCACCGACATCATGAGGTTAGCTCAGTACATTACCTGCGGTGATGAACTTCACTGAACTTGCGACATCACCACTAGACACAGACCGCGATACTTGATGTGAGAAAGTGATGGTCATGGAACTCTGACATCATGAGATCAGCAGAGTTCATCACCGCAGGTAATATACTGAGCTAACCTCATGATGTCGGTGCTCGTCATCCTCACAGCTGCTCACACACTGCTGTGTGAGTCATTGCAGGGCTGGCCAGGGCAGTGAGACATTACATATACTGCAGGGGTAACCATAGACTGAAGCCACATGGAAGTGCTTCTGACACACCCCAGGGCTTTGGGATACTCGGTCCCAGGCAGTATATTTACTGGGACAGTTCACTGGGTGGCCGTTGCCCAGTTCCGTGACCTTGGGGGTCGCTTAAAAGGGGTTATGTACAGGGGAATAATAATAAAGGTTTTGTCATGATGCCACTTGCGGGTTGTGGCTACATGGATGGAGACGGTGCTGCATAGTCTCTTACTGCTGAGGCTGATGTTAATGGCAGCCTGGATGTTGCAGCCCTCCGCAAGTAGGGCTAGGCCCCAGGGGACAAATGATGGTATTTGATGTTTAAGTCCATTAATAATACCAGGGCGTGGAAAGAAGGTAGACCACAAAAGGGATTGCAGTGTAACTGGTTCTTTACTCACGATGGTGATGCTTGCAACCCAATGGAGGCTTGTCCTCACCAATGGTCCCCTTAATCCCAGTGCCGGTGTGGTAACCTGGTGGCTTCTTTCCCCTGCACCTTTCTCTGGTTGGTGGGTCCCCGTGGCTTGGAGCGTCTGGGGGTCCCCTCATGGTAGTCTTTCAGTATTAGTCCGTACGGCGGGCAGTTTGAACCCTGTAGGGTCGGTGCTCTGTTCCGGTCCCTGGTTCTCCTGTCACTGCTGATGCCCCGGACTTTACGGTCAGTTAGGTCCTTGATGGTCTCCTCACCGTGCAGATTTTATCAGGTCTGCCTGGAGCGTTTTCCTGACCTAGAGCTCTTCACCCCATTGGTGCTATGGTTCCGAGAGTACTCCACCGTACTCCTTCGGCAACCACACGTCTGAGCCTGACAGGTAACTGTTACACTCTCCCATCAGTACTGTTACAGCCGTCTGTCTCCTATCACGTCCACTTACTGACTGTCTGACACCTCCTCCCTGGTTGTCGTCTAGTGGACTGGATCGGTTCCACCCCTAGGTGGCCATCCATTGGGTCCAGCCCTAACCTGTCACCAGTCCTTGGGGAAGGGAAAAACAGGGATTATATGTGTGTTTTGGTGTTACCGGTACTGGTCTTCTGGGTCCCTGGGGGTACGCCCTGCTTCTTTGACAGGATGCAGTTTCTTGTAGCTCCTGATGTCTTTTGGGGCGCTACACTACTGTGTGGCTTCAGTTTTTTTTGCGGGCCCATTGACATGTATTGGTCCACGGTCTGCAATTTGCAGAACAGAATAGGACATGTTCCACAATAATGGAATGGACATACAGACATGGATGGCACATGGAAGCACTTCTTTGTGCCATCCGTTTTTACCCAAAACACATTGAAAAACATGGTCTTGTCAGTAGGTCCGCAAAAGAAACTGCACGGACCAGGACAAATGGAACGGTCGTCTGAATGAGTCCTTAACCAGGTTTTATCGGCAATATTAAGCCCATCCATTAGTTGATAACAAATGACTGTACTCCAGATGCTTTTGCATATAGTGACAATAAAAGAGAGAGAGCCAGCACTGCTTGAGAATGGCATACAACAAATGAAAAGTGTAAATTCACAAATTATTCCAACTGTACTATAATGCAAAATGAGATTTTTAGCAAACAATTGATTAATTTTTTGAGCAATCCACGTCAAGGCAAATCTCAATAGGGGTCCTACTCTATATTTTATATTTTCATTGTGCCATGTGGCATTACATTAAAAGCAGAACCATATTGAAGCAACACATATACAGTTAGGTCCAGAAATATTTGGACAGTGACACAAGTTTTGTTATTTTAGCTGTTTACAAAAACATGTTCAGAAATACAATTATATATATAATATGGGCTGAAAGTGCACACTCCCAGCTGCAATATGAGAGTTTTCACATCCAAATCGGAGAAAGGGTTAAGAAATCATAGCTCTGTAATGCATAGCCTCCTCTTTTTCAAGGGACCAAAAGTAATAGGACAAGGGACTCTAAGGGCTGCAATTAACTCTGAAGGCGTCTCCCTCGTTAACTTGTAATCAATGAAGTAGTTAAAAGGTCTGGGGTTGATTACAGGTGTGTGGTTTTGCATTTGGAAGCTGTTGCTGTGACCAGACAACATGCGGTCTAAGGAACTCTCAATTGAGGTGAAGCAGAACATCCTGAGGCTGAAAAAAAAGAAAAAATCCATCAGAGAGATAGCAGACATGCTTGGAGTAGCAAAATCAACAGTCGGGTACATTCTGAGAAAAAAGGAATTGACTGGTGAGCTTGGGAACTCAAAAAGGCCTGGGCGTCCACGGATGACAACAGTGGTGGATGATCGCCGCATACTTTCTTTGGTGAAGAAGAACCCGTTCACAACATCAACTGAAGTCCAGAACACACTCAGTGAAGTAGGTGTATCTGTCTCTAAGTCAACAGTAAAGCGAAGACTCCATGAAAGTAAATACAAAGGGTTCACGTCTAGATGCAAACCATTCATCAATTCCAAAAATAGACAGGCCAGAGTTAAATTTGCTGAAAAACACCTCATGAAGCCAGCTCAGTTCTGGAAAAGTATTCTATGGACAGGTGAGACAAAGATCAACCTGTACCAGAATGATGGGTAGAAAAAAGTTTGGAGAAGAAAGGGAACGGCACATGATCCAAGGCACACCACATCCTCTGTAAAACATGGTGGAGGCAACGTGATGGCATGGGCATGCAAGGCTTTCAATGGCACTGGGTCACTTGTGTTTATTGATGACATAACAGCAGACAAGAGTAGCCGGATGAATTCTGAAGTGTACCGGGATATACTTTCAGCCCAGATTCAGCCAAATGCCGCAAAGTTGATCGGACGGCGCTTCATAGTACAGATGGACAATGACCCCAAGCATACAGCCAAAGCTACCCAGGAGTTCATGAGTGCAAAAAAGTGGAACATTCTGCAATGGCCAAGTCAATCACCAGATCTTAACCCAATTGAGCATGCATTTCACTTGCTCAAATCCAGACTTAAGACGGAAAGACCCACAAACAAGCAAGACCTGAAGGCTGCGGCTGTAAAGGCCTGGCAAAGCATTAAGAAGGAGGAAACCCAGCGTTTGGTGATGTCCATGGGTTCCAGACTTAAGGCAGTGATTGCCTCCAAAGGATTCGCAACAAAATATTGAAAATAAAAATATTTTGTTTGGGTTTGGTTTATTTGTCCAATTACTTTTGACCTCCTAAAATGTGGAGTGTTTGTAAAGAAATGTGTACAATTCCTACAATTTCTATCAGATATTTTTGTTCAAACCTTCAAATTAAACGTTACAATCTGCACTTGAATTCTGTTGTAGAGGTTTCATTTCAAATCCAATGTGGTGGCATGCAGAGCCCAACTCGCGAAAATTGTGTCACTGTCCAAATATTTCTGGACCTAACTGTACCTGTAACATTTCAAAACCGCTTCCATGTTGCAAAGACAGGCAGCTGCGAATAAAGGCAGTCCAGGTCCCAGCATGTGCAACTTGATGCCACACACACAAGGACAATGTCAGAACTGGCCCTCACAGTGCCTGACCAGCAGCCATGAATGAAGGCAGAACGGGCCTAAGTTTATGGTGCTTAATTAACAATGCCTGTGGAAAAGGGTGAAGTGGCTGAGTGTGAACAGCCACCAAAATAATTTTGATGGAAACAGAAGGAATATGCAGAATAAAAAAACAGGCGTGTGCAGCATGGTGGGGATCAGCCACCGAACCAATAAGTAACAATAAAAGAGGGAGAGCCAGCACTGCATGAGAATAGCATGCAACAAATAAAAAGTGTAAATTCACAAATTATTCCAACGGTACTATAATGTAAAATTAGATTTTTAGCAAACATTTCAGTCCCCTTCAGCCATCAAGCCCTGTCCGCAAGCTATTTAATTCATGCAGCATTTGCTTGGGCCTGTTCTGCCCACATCCGTGATTCAGTCATGGATACGGGATTGAAAAGCTCCAAGTAAGTGCTGCCATAAACAGTTCTACTTTTTCTTATGTGAGGCCGTATGGCACATTTTAAATAAAAATATTTTAGAGTAGGACTGCCCCAAAGAGATTTGTCGGGACTAGGCGAGGTAGCTCAAGAAATTGCAATTTTTTGCCAAAAATCTCAAATTTTAAAATAGTACAGTTTGGAATTTTTAGTGCAATGCACATCTTATAATACATGCCATTTTTGAGTTGAGCTGGCTTTTTTGTGTTTTCTTTTCGGCATATTATACAAGTAGTATTCAACCCCCTGCAGATTTAGCAGATTTGATAAGATGCAAATAAGTTATAGCCTGCAAACTTCAAACAAGAGCAGGATTTATTAACAGATGCCTAAATCTTACAAACCAACAAGTTATGTTGCTCAGTTAAATTTTAATACATTTTCAACATAAAAGTGTGGGTCAATTATTATTCAACCCCTAGGTTTAATATTTTGTGGAATATCCCTTGTTTGCAATTACAGCTAATAATCGTCTTTATAAGACCTGATCAGGCCGGCACAGGTCTCTGGAGTTATCTTGGCCCACTCCTCCATGCAGATCTTCTCCAAGTTATCTAGGTTCTTTGGGTGTCTCATGTGGACTTTAATCTTGAGCTCCTTCCACAAGTTTTCAATTGGGTTAAGGTCAGGAGACTGACTAGGCCACTGCAACACCTTGATTTTTTCCCTCTTGAACCAGGCCTTGGTTTTCTTGGCTGTGTGCTTTGAGTCGTTGTCTTGTTGGAAGATGAAATGACGACCCATCTTAAGATCCTTGATGGAGGAGCGGAGGTTCTTGGTCAAAATCTCCAGGTAGGCCGTGCTATCCATCTTCCCATGGATGCGGACCAGATGGCCAGGCCCCTTGGCTGAGAAACAGCCCCACAGCATGATGCTGCCACCACCATGCTTGACTGTAGGGATGGTATTCTTGGGGTCGTATGCAGTGCCATCCAGTCTCCAAACGTCACGTGTGTGGTTGGCACCAAAGATCTCGATCTTGGTCTCATCAGACCAGAGAACCTTGAACCAGTCTGTCTCAGAGTCCTCAAAGTGATCATGAGCAAACTGTAGACGAGCCTTGACATGACGCTTTGAAAGTAAAGGTACCTTACGGGCTTGTCTGGAACGGAGACCATTGCGGTGGAGTACGTTACTTATGGTATTGACTGAAACCAATGTCCCCACTGCCATGAGATCTTCCCGGAGCTCCTTCCTTGTTGTCCTTGGGTTAGCCTTGACTCTTCGGACAAGCCTGGCCTCGGCACGGGAGGAAACTTTCAAAGGCTGTCCAGGCCGTGGAAGGCTAACAGTAGTTCCATAAGCCTTCCACTTCCAGATGATGCTCCCAACAGTGGAGACAGGTAGGCCCAACTCCTTGGATAAGGTTTTGTACCCCTTGCCAGCCTTGTGACCCTCCACGATCTTGTCTCTGATGGCCTTGGAATGCTCCTTTGTCTTTCCCATGTTGACCATGTATGAGTGCTGTTCACAAGTTTGGGGAGGGTCTTAATTAGTCAGAAAAGGCTGGAAAAAGAGATAATTAATCCAAACATGTGAAGCTCATTGTTCTTTGTGCCTGAAATACTTCTTAATACTTTAGGGGAACCAAACAGAATTCTGGTGGTTTGAGGGGTTGAATAATAAATGACCATCTGATTAAACTTTTCTCAATTTAAAAAAATAAATAAAAAAGAAATAACATTCTTTTTTGCTGCAGTGCATTTCACACTTCCAGGCTGATCTACAGTCCAAATGTCACAATGCCAAGGTAATTCCGAATGTGTAAACCTGCTAGATCTGCAGGGGGTTGAATACTACTTGTAGGCACTGTATTCATAATGGCATTGTGAGTTTCAAGCAGCATAGAGCTTCCTTGACAGTGTTTTGGACAGAGAGAATTAATGAATAGGACGACTCTCTGGCTACTTCGCATGCCTTTGACCTGCCCTATTCACTTCTATTGAGCAGCAGAAGAGGTGGCAGAGGTTATTTTTACAGTAGAATATTGGTTTACGAGAACAATCCATACTGGGAGTGTGCTTGTAATCCAAGTTACTCATCTAGCAAAGCAAAATTTCCCATAGGAAATAATGCAAGCTCAGCCAATTTGTTCCACAACTTGTTCAATGTTCCATCCTGGTCCCCTATTGTGCCATTCCACACATTCACAAACACGTACAAACACACACACACAAACACACAAATACGCACACACACACACATATTATGCTTACCTTACCTTCCATTCCATCGCCGGCCTCCCGATTCTTGTAGTTCGCCGGTACAGGATGTGTATCGGGTAACCATCACGATCGATGACGGAGCTTCCGCTGCCAGCGCGCTGACGTCAAAGGCATGAGTCGCTTGCCTCTGATTGGTCAGCATGCTGCCTTTGAGGAAAGGCTTACAGCGGAAATTCCTCCATCGTAGGGATGGTTACCAGATACACATCCTGTACCAGCGAACTACAAGAACAAGGAGGCCGGCAAGGGAACGAAAGGTAAGGTGAGCATAATATGTGTTTGTGTGTGAGTGTTTGTGTGTGTTTGTGCGTGTTTGTGTGTGTTTGTGCATGTTTGTGTGGACAGCAAGAGCGGGTCAGAGCACGGTGAAAGTATAGAACCGGAAGCGTGTGCGGTGAGTATTTGCTCGTACAGCAAAGCTTGCTCAGAAACTGAGTTACAAATTTACAGCAAGCTTTGCTCGTATAACGAAATACTCGCACACAAATTTACTCGTAAACCGAGGTTCCACTGTATTTATTTTTTTCCTTAAAGGGGTTGTCCCTTCATCAACCCCTTCTCATTCCCCTTGTTCGCCCCCTTGAATAAGCCTACACTCACCTCCGGTGCAGCTGCAATTCCAGCGATGTTTAAAGCCACGTGCGAGGCCCACGTGACATTGTTATGACACGCGAGCCCTGTGGCCAATCAGTGTTTGGCGTCTGTCTCTCCGCCTTCAGACATTTCAGCAGGATGTGAGCGCTGTGTTGACTTCCTGCTCAAATGTCTGAAGGCAGGGAGAAGGAAGCCTGTGCTCAAGTGTCATAACAGTGTCACGTGAGCCCCGGGAACGCAGCTTCAGACATCAATGGAACCGCGGATCCATCAGTATATCCCGGCGGCTGCAGTGATCGGTCACGTTTTCTAATGTGACTGGAAACTGCGACTTCATGATGTAGCAGAGCAAGGATCGTCGTGGGATGTTGTGGTGTGGATTATGTTGGACCTGCAGGGGTGTTTTGGAGGTTACTAAATTGGATAAAGAGGGTGCTATTTATTTTAAATACAAGATTTTTCTCTTTTTTGTGTTTATGTCTCTTTACTTATATGATTGGTAATGGAGGGGTCTCATAGACCCCTCCCCATTACTAAATTTGGGGTTGATGACAGTCGTGTTTTTTTGACAAATTACAGCTGTCATTAGCCCCATAAATTAACCCAATTGCCTCCGCTCCAGGGTAATCGGGATAAGCTGGGTAAGTTCCAGTATTAGCGCATCTAATGGAAGCGCCAATTCTGGGGCTGCTGCAGGCTACTATTTTTAGGTTGGGGAAGAACAATAACCATGGACCTCTCCAGCCTGAGAATATCAGCCCCTAGCTGTCCATTTTATCATGGCTGGGTATCAGAATTGGGGGGACCACATGCAGGTTTTTTTAATTATTCATTTAAAAAACCCTGCAGCCTCCTCCTGTCTGCTTTATCTGTGCTGGGTATTTATTTGTTTTTACACTTTACTTCAGGGACCCATAGGTGTTCGGTGTCTGGTCCCGAACTAGACTTTTTATTTTACGTTCCGAACCTGAACATCTGCGGGTTTTCCCATCTCTAATTATTATTAATTGTATCAGAAAAAAAGTTAAAAACAAATTGAGTACACATTATAAGTAAATACATTCAAATGAACAATCACAGTGCAATGAATATAAACTCTAAATTAGTTATCATATGCAAGTGATGGCAATGTGGTCGAATATGTTAATAATGAAAGGGTGTTGTAAGTACGAAAAATATATACATTTCTATGCTCATCTCCTCCTCCTAGAATGGTGCAATGCAGCGACATGAGTTTCGGCGCCAGCCTTTGTCAGGGGGTGCTACAATAGGTTGTACCTGACATATCTGCCCTCCAATTTATGATATGGACAGCATATTTCCAAGCTAAACAACTTATTTCACACTCTTTACAAGTATGAGAAAAAGTGGTAAGAAACTCAATAAATATAATGCTCAACCTACCCATCATACTTATCAATACAATCTTGACAGAACCCCAACACAATGCAGTGATAAAAACTCCCTGTAATTTAACCATATGGGCTATGCTTTTCATCAATGTCTGAAATGTGGTAAGTTTACATATTTATAGGTCACTGCTGAGATTTCAAACAAAGGAGGCAAGTCAATCATAGAAAAGAGGCAGGGGAAGGGAATGGGGAATCACAGACAGGGAGGAAAAGACTCAATGTACAGTCCAGCCCCTGTGTGCTGAAATCTAATCAGTAGAAAACTTCAAATGGTGATTAAAGAAAAACAACAAAGTAAATTTGTTCTTCAAAGGTATCGATTTACTCAGCATTACAGTGTCATCATTACACATCCATGTCTTTACTTTACATTACAAAATCGTGCTAACAGGTTCTTTTTAAAGTGCAACATCTGTTTCGAAATCCAAGGAGTAAGAGAAATATTTTTCCGACTCTAAAATGTTGTAATATTCATAATGAGGATGAGGTTCTGCGAGGATTTAGATGACGATACCATTTTTCTTAACAGGATGAAGAATCACTAAAAGGAAAAAGGAGCAATGAATGTGGAAATCCAAGTTTTAAATATTGTACTGTTCAGGACAAGACGTTTGTGGGACTTAGGGGCCAGGTAACTAAAATATTCCTTATAAATGAGAATATTAAAAAAAGAATAATGCATAAATAGCTGGACTTTGAAATAATTATTGGGATCTCTGCTAATGCTGAAAACACAAATTTTATTTCTGAAATTCTAAAAAGTAGATAAAAGGACCCATTGGAAAAACAAGTAGGTTCTATGTGGAAAATTCCTGGGATAAATATTTTATTTTATAAACTAATGTCGCTGTAACATCAGTTGCCAGGTCATTGTTTATTTGGATAAATGAGCTAAAAAAATCATTCAAACCATAAGACTGGTAGAAATGAAATTATTATTATTATTATTGAATCCATTTCCCTCCTAAGACCAGTTATAGAGTATTTGGCAGCAGAATACATACACATCTGGTAAATTAAATTAAGAGACCACTGCAAAATTGTCAGTTTTTCTGATCTTTCTCTTTATAGGTATATTTTTGAGTAAACTGTAAATTGTTGTTTTATTCTATAAACTACTGGAAACATGTCTCCGAATTTCCAAGCAAAAAATGTTGTATATATTTTCTGAAAATACTAGGTTATAGAATAAAACAACAATTTACATTTTACTCTAAAATATACCTATAAAGAGAAAAATCAGAAAAACGGAAATTTTTGCAGTGGTCTCTTAATTTTTGTCAGGCCTGTATATATATATATATATATATATATATATATATATATATATATATATATATATATATATATATGTATTTTGATCACCAGCTTTTCATTCTCAGATGGTAGTAAGCCTGAAATTCATGGTGTCACGCCAAATTAGACATGGCCACCATGAATTTCTAGCAAACAATAAAAAAAATAGAGAAATATTTTTTTATTAGAAATAAAACAAAAAAAACCCATTTAGAGACTCCATCTTTATTACAAAAAAAATCCTTGGTCCGACGTAATCCACAGGGACAGCCATGTCAACTTCATGACTCTGTACAGACTCAGTCTATACAAAGTGAGAAGCAGAGAGAGCCATGTCAGCTCTGCTACATCGCTCTGCACAGAGCGAGAAGCAGGTTGACAGTGAGGGTATGATTGCCCTTGCATCTCACATTGCATCACCCCGAAAAGCTTGATGCTCTTAGGACAGGAGCGGTCAGCTGCATGGAAATACATGCAGCCGACAGCTCCTGTCGGGAGAGTTTTCACCGTGATAAGATGCGACACTCGCACAGTGACAATCAAAGTTCAGTTAACAGGACAGGACCTTTGATGACTAGAGATGATCGAAAACCTCAAATATTCAGCTGCGCGAATATTTTCTGAATAGCTCGCCACTATTCGACTATGCGCGAATATTCGATGCGCAATGTAAGTCTATGAGAAACTCGAATGACAACTATCTGGAACTATTTGGACTTCCCATAGACTTACATTGCGCATCGAATATTTGCATAGCGGCGATCTATTCGGAAAATATTTGCAAAGCCGAATATTTGAGGTATTCGATTATCCCTATTGATGACGTCATAGTCATGTGACCAGTCTGTAACCAACGAGGTAATACAACATTCACACCTGACTGGTCACATGGCCATGACAACACAGAAGGTCCTTTAGTCACTTGGACTCGGAAGCAGAAGCGTCCGGGAGACAGAGTCTGCAGGAAGCATCACGGGATCTGTAAGCATAATGACAATGTTTATTATTAACTATAGTCTTTATTTTACAGCCCCCCCACGCCTCATACCATAACTGTAAAGCCTGAGATTGGTGATCGGACGCAATATCGTGTTATCTTGATGTCGATCCCGATCTTTACAAAACGATCGGACGAGGCTTCCGATCCCGATCATCGGTGGGATCACCCATCACTTCTATTTATGTCTGCTTTTCTTCGACCATCACAATCTCCAAGAGTAATTCTAGAAGGGCATCCACCAAATCATCTTTTATAACAAATCATTACTAGTGATGAGTAGGGATGGGCGAACCACCCGATGTTCGGTGTTCGGGAGACTTGCCCGAACGTTTTGTAAAGTTCGCGTTCGGGTTCTATTATAATGTGAACTTGCATACGGACACCGAACTTGGACTTTACAGTTATGTGATGGGGCGGGGGGAGCTGTAAAATAAAGAACATAGTTAATAATAAACATTGTCATTATACTTACAGGTCCCGGACGCGTCCTGCAGACTCTGTCTCCCTCCGCTTCTCCTTCCGATCATTGCTGTGCCCTTCCGGTAACCAGCACTGATGATAGGACCTTCCGTGATGCCATAGCATGTGACCAGTCAAGTGTGTATTATCTCATTGGCTACAGACTGGTCACATGGCTATGACGTCATGCTAGGTCCTGTCAGTGCATCTCTTTGGTACGTGGTGCTCGTTCAAGCATCTCCGTGTACCAGCGAGATGTTCTGGCACATGGTCGGCTCCCCGTCCCTGCATGTCGGCGCTCTTTACAGAGTCAGCCCACATGCAGGGACTGGCTGCCACAGCCGGTGAATAGCGGTGCCGGGAAACAGGTGATCGGAGATCACCGTTGCTAAAGTAACCCGCCTGTCAGTTTACTATTGCAACGGTGGCAGCGGCGACATCACCGCTTACCAACCCACAGTCTCTGCTCACTCACTGAGTGATTAGACTGCACGGGGAGCAGAAGTGATCTTCCTCCCATGCAGTGCTGTCTGATTTAGCAGAGCTGCATGGGTTGAAGGAGGAAGAAGACAGAAGATCAGGATTGGAGAGAGGTGAGAGGGAGTAATAAACATGGAGTCTCTAAGTGTGTCTGTGTATTTATTTCTATTAAAGTATTTTTTCTCTGTATGGTGTCTTTTTTAACCCTTTATTGGAGATTCTTAATGGCGGGTCAAACTTGCCTGACATTAAGAATATCTGGCTTAATACTAGCTAGTAAAACAAAGCTAGTATTAACTCCTTATTACCCAGCAACGCACCTGGCATCAGGGCCGCTGGAAGAGTTGGATACAGCGCCAGAAGTTGGCACTTCTATGAAAGTGCCATTTTCTGGGGTGGCTGCAGACTGCAATTCGCAGCGGAGGGGCCCAGAAAGCTTGGGCCAACCTGCGCTGCGGATTCCAATCCCCAGCTGCCTAGTTGTACCTGGCCGGACATAAAAATGGGGCGAAGCCAATGTCATCTTTTTTTTTTTAAATTATTTCATATAGCTAATTTCATAAAGCTACCTGGCAGCATGTCTTTGTAATATTGGCTATCACATGGAGTTTTTTGCGACACTCCAAGTTTATGTCACCCCAAGCTATCACTGACTCACCACCAAACCTGTCATGCTGGATCATATTGCAGGCACCATAATGTTCAGCAAATTGTTTCATACTCTAATGTCTGTCATGTTCTCAGTGTGAACCTGTTTTCAACTGTGAAGAGAATAAGGCACCTTTGGCGGTCCTTCCAATTGTGGTATTTTCTGGGAAATACCAGTCAAGCTGCATGATGCTGGGTTGTGGCAGAGGCCCTACTATAGGATATTGAGCCCTCACGCTACTTTTATGGACTCTGTTTCTGATGGTTAAAACATGCACACCAGTAGCCTGTTAGAGATTATTTTGTAGATTATTGGCAATACTCTTCCTGTTCCTCATTGTACAAAGGAGCAGATTTGATGCAATTCTACAACTCTGTCTGATTCTCCTACGATGATGGCCAATGTCCAGAGAGCTGCTTCATGTCCTTGAGCGAGACGAAGCAAACCTTCTTGTGACAGCATTTATTATGGATGTTCCAACCTGGAGGAGTTGGACTACCTTCTCATGCTACCAGTAGTGACAAAGACACAAACTTTGTGTGGTCACCTCCTGCTAAACCGTTCCCTTTTTGGGAGTTGTCTTGCTGTTTTTTTGTGTCATGTGGCAAATACAGCTGCAAGTCCCCCTGTTTCGGATCATACATAGTACCTTCTATTAATCTTAGAATCTGCCTTATCTGTCTATAAAACTTATTCTAGAGGACACTTTGTGTCCTTGTGCAAATCATATTTTTTGATGCCGACTTTCTCTTCTTAGTCAACAGTTTTTAACTGCTACACATTATTTGGAGAACCAAGCATTAAATCACCATCATTGACTGACCAAGCATCTCACCGTAGAAGGCCGAAAAAAATCCTGTAGGTTAAAAGGTATAAACAATGGCACACAAAGAGAAAGGGGGCACAATAGCATCATTATATAACCCCGTACGTATCATTTTAATATTTTATTTTTAAGCCCACAAACATGTCTCGTATTTTGGGCCAATTTCCCATTTTAAACTTGTTAACAATGAAGTTCTTCTGGTTGTAACCATCCATAAGCAATAAGGAAGGGAAAAGCCACCTTGGGTTCTGTATAAACAAATTACCCATATTAGATGCTAGGGCTGTTTCATTGTTTCTTAAAGGGAACCTGTCACCAGATTTTTCCCTATTAAACTAAAAGAATCACCTTCTGCAGCTCCTAGGCTGCATTCTATGAAGGTGCACCTTCTCCCTGACTCCGCTTCCAGACCCCAAAACTTTATATAACTTGTCCGTTAGGTATTGCACAGCGCCGACCTCACCAGCGCCCTGCTTGTACCCTCCCATAATCTTGCGCCTGCGCATTTAGCTCACCGGCGCAAGCTAGTGCAGCCTAAGTTTTCTGCTGTGCCCGCAATATGGCAGAGCGAGCTGCGCCTGCGCGAACAGACCTAACTGCACAGGCGCGAGATTTGAAAATGCGACGAGGAGGATGACGAAGGGGGCGTCATCCTGTCAATCAAGGAAGGAGGATGGCGATCAGCGGCAGAAGGGGGATAAAGGAGCAGAAAATGAGCCCGCCCATCTGGCCAACCAAGGTAATTAGCATACCTAAGGGCCAAGTATTATAAAGTTATTTTTGGGGTCTGGAAGGGGAGTCAGGGCCAAGGTGCACCTTCATAGAATGCAGCCCAGGAGCTGCAGAAGGTGATTCTTTTAGTTTAATAATGAAAAATTTGGTGACAGGTTCCCTTTATGCTATTGGACATAAGGGGCAACGAAGACAAAATACAATGACAGCAGCTCTAGTTCACAAACAGCTTTTATGTGATATACTCTTCAAAAAACATTCCTTTTTATTGTGTTTTAAGAGAAACCTGTATAGCTGATACATTATTGCGTATTATAGTCTTAGCTCTAGTAGTGATTAACTCACGTTTACTTCCTGTTGTACTTGCAAGTAGAGACATGTAAAGGTGGATGGATAAATTCCCACAGACATAATGACAACTTTTTGCAACTTTCCCCTACATTGTTTCTAACAAAGCCAGTTATTCATTGCCTTACAGCTACAAATGAATCATCAAATGGAATTTATATTTGCTAAATAATATTTCTGAACATAATATTAATAATCTTTGTAGAGCATCAATATTTTTGCCAGCGTTTTACATTTCAGATAGTATACGTACAAATTAAATCACTAAAAGGAACTTAGAGGAGTGGGTGCCTGACTTGCAAGTGCTGAAAATATTTTTTTTGAGCCTAAATATTTGTTTGCAACTCAAATATTATCCATGTAAAGTATTAGTGTATCAAAATTAAATAAAAAAACACCTTTAACTCCTTAGTGCAAGTGGATGTACAGTATGTGGGACCACACAGCAATGCGCTGTCCGTTTCTGCACATGCGGATTGCTACCATGGTATTGGACTCTGTTCACATTGCAGAGTCTGACATGCAGCCTGGTGTAGCTTAGTGCTCAGCTCAGCTGAGTTGTTTCTCTGCTCCCAGCCTTCCAGGAGTTAATCCTTTTTGGAGCAGTGTGCTACTCTTCTGTGAGCTCGGCTGCTGATAACCATCTCCAGATGGTCTCTTCCGCTGAAGAGTGTAGTAAGAGGCTGTCAAAAAAAAGCATCAGCTATCCCAGTCTCAGTGGAGCTCTGTTTATGCTGTACAGCAGTTGCTTTATTGCATAGTGTGAATGATCCCCTGTTGTAAGTTTTTTCCAGCCCTTTTGTTTATTCCTTAAGTACTCATATTGTCTCCCCTTTGTGTGTGAGTGCAGTGTGTACGAGGTTTAATTCTCCCCTGTCCGTGTCTTTTCTGTGGGGTTGTGTTATTGGGTTTCCGGCCCGCTCCCCACGGTTGGGGGAAGTAAGATCAGGGCCGGACAGGAGACAAGGCCAGATTGGGAACCCAGGCCTCCCTACTATCAAGGGTACGCCCGGGGTGAGGGCAAGCATAGGTGCCCCAGTCTTTGGCCAGCTCAGGAACCCCTGGTCTGTCAGTACCACCTCCGTGACTCACACATGTGAAGAGATCTCAGGAGCTGAGCTTACTCCACAGGTGGCATATATCAGCAATCTTACACAACCAGCATGTGTCTTTAACTCCTTTTGACCCCCCAGCCTGTTTTCTCCTTCATGATCAGGCCATATTTTCAATTCTGACCAGTATCACTTTATTAAATAATAACCCTGTAACACTTCATATGATCCCAGTGATTCTGAGACTGTTTTTCTCTTGACATATTGTACTTCATGATAATATTTAGGACGCTATTTTTTGCTTTTATTTCTGAAAATATTGGAAATTTGGCAAAAATTTTGCAATTTTCAAGTTATGTCACATAAAATAGTTAATAAATAACATTTTCTGCATGTCTACTTTACATCAGCACAATTTTTGAAACATATTTTTTTTGTTAGGAAGTTAGAAAAGTTAAAAGTTTGCCAAAAATTTCAAATTTTTCCAACAAAATTTATAAAACCATTTTTTAGAGACCACATTTGAAGTGACTTTGTGGGGTTTATGTTACAGATAATACCTCAAAGTGACACCATTCTATAAACTGCACCCCTCAAATTGCTCAAAACTAAATCCAAGAAATTTAATAATCCTTCAGATACTTTACAGGAATGTGGAAGGAAATGTGGAAGTTACATTTTTTTTTACTTTTTCCCACAAAAATATTACTTTACCTCCAAATTTTGCATTTTCACAAGGGTAACAGGAAAAAGTGCACTATGCAGTTTGAAGTGCAATTTCTCCTGAGTACTACTGTTTTGGGTGCATGGCAGGGCTCGGAAGGGAAGGATCGCTATTTGAATTGTGGAACGCAAACTTTCACTAAAATTGTTAGCAGAAACCATGTCACATTTTCAGAGCTCTGTATGTGCCTAAACAGTGGAAATCCCCCACATGTAACTCCATTTTTTTTAAACTAGACCCCTCAAGGAATTTATCTAGATGTGTGGTGAGCACATTGAACCCCCAGTGACTTCACAGTATTTTAAATTGTTGAACGATGGAAATGAAAAAAATACATATTTGCCACAAACAGGTTGCTTTTGCCCCAAATATTTAATTTTCAAAAGGGTAGAAGGAGAAAATGCACTGTACAGTTTGTTGTGAAATTTCTCTTCAGTACGCGCCATATGTGGTAGAAATCAACTGTTTGGGCACAAAGTAGGGCCCAGAAAGGAAGGAGAACCATATTGGAGTTGAGATTTAGCTGGAATGGTTTGGGGGTGCCATGTCGCATTGGCAAAGCACCTGGCATGTTAGAAAAGGAGACCCCCACGAGTGACCCAATTGTACAAACTACACCCCTCAATAAACTCATGAAGAAAGAATAATTAAATTCACTATTCATCGCGGCATTTAGGAGGTTAAACAGCCCGAAGTAGTCCAGTCACTATAACTGGCTGTGAGAGACGGGGCTCGGCTGTCAGGTAAGCTGAAATATCGGCGATGATCATAGGTATCACAGGCATAGCTCCTGTGCCCATGTGATCGCCATGAGGTACCCTGATCCCACCAAGATATACTGGCTATGTCATATATAGGGAAGGGGTAAAGGTCACATGCACACGCTGAGTATTTGGTGAGTTTTTTACCTCAGTATTTGTAAGGCCATGTGCACACTTTATTTGGTGAGTTTTTTACCTCAGTATTTGTAAGGCCACGTACACAGGCTGAGTATTTGGTGAAGTTTTTACCTCACTATTTGTATGCCAAAACAAGAAGTAAAAGTATAAGGGTATGTTCACACTTCCGTTGTTTTGCTTCCGTCGCAATCCATCACCTTGAGGAATTACGGTATCCTGCAAAATATTTTGCAGGAATCCGTTTTTTCCCCCATAGACTTCTATTAGCGACAGACTGCGACTGATGGCCTTGCGTTGCATCCGCCGCGTGACTGGTCAGTTGATTACTGACTGACCGTCAGGCGGGAGCAACACTGAATGTAACATTTTTTGGAGCGGCAAAAAAAACGGACTCCGCAGGTGTCCGTCGTCATCCGTCAAAAGCTATAATGGATGTCTATGATGCTGGATTCCGTCGTAATCCGTCACACGACGGAATCCAGTGCTGGATTCCATCATGCTCTACTGAGCATGCTCAGCATGTTTAGCACTACCAATGGGCTGTCCCACACACAAACGGATCACGACGGATCCGTCAAAAAACGGACGCACAACAGATGTAACGGATGCGACGGATCATTTTTTTCACAGGATTCCTGTGAATGGAATCATGTGAAATAACACATCCGTTGCATCAGTTGACATCTAAAAAACGACAGATTTTTATGCGACGCAACGACTGACCTGACGGAAGCAAAACAACAGAAGTGTGAACATACCCTAATAGAAACACGGGCACCACATTTTTTATACTGAGATAAACAACACACCAAATACTCAGTGTGTGTACATGGCCTAATAGCTTGCTCCGATTGACAGTGGAATCTAAATGGATAAGCAACAGCAATCTCTGACAACAACATTTAACTGGAGTTGTTTTCCACATCACAATTGTGGGTGCCAATGGGTTAACATGGCATGTGGGGACCAACTGAAAGCTCCCATAGTTGCCATCTTCATATTTCTGTAAAACCCAGCAAGAGACCATAATTTACATTATACACGGCAATACTGTGGTACCACGGTATATAGAAAAAGTGATCAAAGGATTGGAAGTTCAAGTTCTCCCGGGCTACCTTCCCACGATCAGTGCGTGTTGTTTTTTTTACATAGCTGAATTTCCGCATCAATCCTTCACCTAAATTCACGTGCATGTTTCCTTACATTTTTGCATGCGTTTTTTATAAGTTTTTGTCTCAAATAAATTTCCTTGAAACACAGGCAGCAGAGCACAAAGGAAGTTGCCCAAAGCAAAGAAACAAGTTTATTATTACAGTTTATATTGGTATAAAATCATCGTAATTATAAACGTCATCATTTCAGAAGAAACCAATAGATACATATACAGTCACACAAAAAATATATATATACTTAGATAGATGAAAGAAATATATTAAATAGAATAGAGATTGATATCCTGCAGATATCTAGTTTCCCAACCCCCCTACGTATTATACACTTGCACCCCTTACCATTATTTTGTATGACCTGTTATGTGTATATATGTAATGTCATGTATAATTGGCAGTTATTGTGATCAGTTCTTCTGAGTGACGTGCATAATTAGAACTATTTTGGCACAATTTGCTGTTGTACCAATACGTTTATTGAGCACTTAAACGGGTGGTTCACCTATATTTATTATTGGCCACAATGATATTATGTTGAGAAACAAGTTTCTCTCAAATACCTTGTGTTGTCAATAGTGCCTGTGAGAGGCGTTATTGCAGTTCGCTCTTCCCCATCGCCTCACCCTCGGGCTCCGTGACCTTGGGGATCCGGTCATGGCACATCAACTTCCTACTCACCTCACATCACCGCGGCCGGCCCCAGTCTCTATGAGTCACTGGGCTGTGGGCGGAGTTTTCCCCGCTTGTAACAGCGCAGCACTTCTTTGCTCACTCCTCTTTTGCTTGCAGAGGGATACTGAGCTGTGAGGAGCAGTGAAACTCCGCCCACAGCCCAGTAACTCAATGAGATTGGGGCCGGCCGCGGTGATGTCAGGTGAGCAGGAAGATGATGTGACATCACCGGATCGCCTAGGTCACAGAGCCCAGGGATCAGGCAACGGGGAAGGGAGGTCCGCAATTGTGCCGCTCACAGGCTCTATTGACAACACAAGGTATTTGAGAGAAACCTTGTTCCCCAACATAATATCGTTGTGGCCAATAATAAATATGGGTGAACCACTTCTATAATAATGTTATATATTGCTTCTCTTTTTCTGCTGCACTACTACTACATTTTCTAAAAACGTTTGTACTAGCACCTGTGCTGATACCTCATTTTGTTACTACACTGTGTAATATGGTCTATCTTTTCTATGTTGTTTTTAGTCAAATTGAAAGTTTATTAAAATGATTTTTATGGCTTACCTAGCCGTGGTGCGCAATTCTATTCTAGATACCATATGTTTAGCGCAGATTATTCAATTAGTTCTTTCATGTACTGTTAGTATTATGCTGTTGTTCCTATATACTGACAATTTTGGAGCATTGTCTCCTATTAGATATTCTGTAGCAGTTATCAATCAAATAGCAGTGCATTGCTGTAATTTTACTTGCTCATATTTCGGAAATAAAACATCCAATCTCAGAACAAAAGGTATTCTTAGATTCAGCATCCTAGCACCAGTATAGCACTGGCTTTACTTTATATAGGAAAATACTGCTGGTTGGTTATCTTTAACTTTCTGGGGCATGGAGTTTACTGGAGCTTCACAGAAGCCACTGGAATTCTCTTCCACTCCTACATGACAACATTACAGAGCTGGTGAATGTTAGAAACCTCGTGCTTCTGCACCTTCCATCTATGGATGACCCACAGATGCTCAATAGGGTTAAGGTTTGGAGACATGCCTGGCCAGTCCAGCACCTTTACACCTAGTTTCTTTATGAAGCCAGTCATTGTCTTGAAGGTGTGTTTAGGGTCGTTATCATGTTGTAATTCTGCCCTACGACCAAGTTTTCGAAGGGAGGGGATCATATTCTGTTTCAATATGTCACAGTACATGTTGGCGTACATGGTTCCCACAATCAACTGTAGCTCCACACAGCCAGCAGCACTCATGCAGCCCCAAACCATGACACTCCTACCACTATGCTTGATTGTAGCCAAGACAAACATGTCTTTGTACTCCTCACCCGGTGGCCCCCCACACTTGCCTGACACCATCTGAATCAAATACGGTTATCTTTTTCTCATCAGATCAAAGGACATGGTTCCAGTAATCCATGTTCTATGTCTGCTTTTCCTCAGAAAACTGTTTGTGGGCTTTCTTGTGGATCATCTTTAGAAGAGGATTCCTTCTGGGACAACAGCCATGCAGACAGGACTGTACTGAGATTGAAAATCAGCCTTAAGGATTTGCTTGAGGTGTATAGCCCATTTACAGAATCCAAACTGCTGTAGTGTAGGTAACTAACTGCCGTGTAGGTATAGCTGGAAGAGGAGGCATTGTTTATGATTAAAGGCATATAGGCAGGGTTTAATGCCTTACAGTCCTTCTATACTTATACTGCTGCAACCTAAAAAACAAAAGTCCTTTTCAGGGCTACATACTGTCCTTTCTGTAGTAAAAAAGCAGCCACCTGCATTTAGTGTAGGAATAGCTGGTGGAGGAGGCATAGTTTAGGTTTAGAGGCATATAGGCAGGGCATATTGCATTACAATCCTTCTACACTTATACCGCTGTTGCAACCTAAAAACAAAGTCCTTTTCAAGGCTACATACGGACCTTTCTTTAGTAAAACCGTTGCTACCTGCATTTACTGTAGGCATAGCTGGTAGAGGAGCAATAGTTTAAGATTAGAAGCATGAGAACAGGCCTCGCCATGGTCAACCAATGTTGAGTTCACATGCTCAGCGTCATACCCAGAGGTTATCTTTTCAAAATAGATGTATGAAAGCTGCCAAAATTGCTGAAGAGGTTAAAGGGTTGGATGGTCAGCCTATCAGTGTTCAGATCATATGCCACACAGGATATTGAAATGATCTGCATGGCTGTTGTCACTGATGGAAGATTCTTCTAAACATGATGCACTAGGAAGCCCACAAACAGTTTTTCTCAAGACAAGCAGACCAAGGACATAGATTCCGGGAACCATGTCCTATGGTCTGATGAAACCAAGATAAACATATTTGATTCAGATGGTATGGATCGTGTGTGGCAGCCACCTAGTGAGCTTTACAAAGACAAGTTTTTCTTGCCTACAGTCAAGCATGGTGGAAGTGTCATGGTTTGAGGTTGCATGAGTACAGCAGGCTGTGGGGAGCTACAGCTCATTGAGGAAACCATTATGACCAACATGTACTTTTACATACTGAAGCAGGGCAGTATTCCAACATGACAACAACCTCAAACACACATCCAAGACGCCTGTCTAAATAAACTGAGGGTAAAGGTGCTGGATTGGCTAAGCATGTATCTAGACCTAAACATTGTTGAGCATCTGTGGAGCATCCTCAAATGGAAGATGGAGAAGCGAAAAGTCTCTGTGATGTTGTCATGGAGGGGGTGGAACAAGATTCCAGTGGCAACCTATGAACCTCTAGTGAATTTCATGCCCAAGAGACTTAAAGGGGTTTTCCCATGAACAAAGTTCATTTTAATTAATAGATCTTGGAAAAATAATAATAATTTCTACAATTGGATGTGTTTTAAAAAAAATGTTCCTGTGCTGAGATGCTATGTACTGCGTAATGGATCATGTATGTTACATGATTTGATCTAACATCTCTTGGGCAGGAGAGAAAGTAAATAAGTATACAGACATTACAGCAATCCCAAATAATTATTTATTTGAGTTAAAATATTTTTCAGAAATAGGCAGGGAAATGCTTTACCTCACAAAAAGAATCATCTGTGATCCTATGCTGTGCTATTTGTAGAATACAAATAGCATACAATCCCTTGTTTCCTCCCATGCCCAGGAGATGTGGTATGATCAGACCATGTCCCTGTATGGTCAGACACATCCATTACACAGTACATAGCAGGGACACATATATAAGATTATCTCAGCACAGGAACATTTTATATAACACGTCCAAATGTGGAAATTATTATTATTCCAAGATCTATTGATTAAAATCAAGTTTAAAATGAACTTTAAGGCAGTGCTTGAAAATAATGGTGGTCATATAAAATATTGACACTTTGGGTACAATTTGACCATTTTCACTTAGGGGTGTACTCACTTTTGTTGCCAGTGGTTTAGACATTAATGGCTGTGTTTATGTTAGCGGATACAGCAAATTTACACTGTTAGGCCAGCGTTACATGGGACGATATATCGTGCAATTGCACTCGCCCCCGTCGTTTGTGCATCACGGGCAATTTGTTGCCCGTGGCGCACAAAGTCGTTTACCCCCGTCACACGTACTTACCTCCTGAACGACCTCGCTGTGGGCGGCGAACATCCTCTTCCTAAAGGGGAAGGGACGTTCGGCGTCACACAGCGGCCGGCCAATAGAAGCGGAGGGGCAGAGATGAGCGGGACGTAACATCCCCCCAACTCCTTCCTTCTGCATTACCGGCGGGACGCAGGTAAGCTGTGTTCGTCGTTCCCGGCGTGTCACACGGAGCGATGTGTGCTGCTGCGGGAACGACAAACAACCGGCGCGCAGAAGGAGGAACGACTTTATGAAAATGAATGACGTGTCAGCGAGCAACGATAAGGTGAGTATTTTTGCTCTTTCAGAGTCGTTCGGAGCTGTCACACGCTACGATATCTCTAACGATGCCGGATGTGCGTCACAGAATCCGTGACCCCGATGACATATCGCCCGATATATCGTAGCGTGTGACGCTGCCCTAATACAAGCCATACACTGAGTACTTTACGTTGTATGAAACTGTCACATCTTTAGTGATGGCCCATTAAAAGATATAATAAAATATTTACAAAAATGTGAGGGGTGAACTCACTTTTGTGATATATTGTACATCACTGGCTGCTAAAGTGCTTTTCTGAAAAAGATGTAACTCATAAGTATTTGGTGATCAAAGTTTTAAAGAGATGACGCTAAGTCAAGAGACAGAAATTGGCAATGATAAATGTACTGGGGAAAGTTTTCAGATTTTGATATAAAAGTTTGCTGTGTTGGGACTTGGGAGAAGACTTTTAATTCGATAAATTGTTTGTACAAAAATATTATTAAACGTGTAGGTGTATGGACTTTTTCCCTCTAGATTACACTCGTTAAAGAAGGTGGTTCCTGCTTGTGTAATTGCTTTCTGTCATTTCTCATAGATAAAGCAATGTATTGTGCAGTTGCCAAACTCTGCGGGCTCATGAAACACTTCCCTGTGAAAAGCTTCTATTGAGTAACCCAATCTTAGATTGTCTTTACACGACAAAGCTACCCTGATGAATCACATCTACTAATACATGTGTGCATGGGTAATATCAAACTTTATACAAGGAAATGGTTTTAAAAAAACATGAAGAATATTTGAAAGCATGTCTCAATTTTCAGGAACATCTCCAGTGATTTACAGTCACTTGTTAAATCCTTGTTCAAAAAAACCTTTTGGTTATTAGTTTTAGGAATGTCTATGCTAAATTATTTATAATTGTAAGGATTTTTACAGTATTTTAGTCACATAAAATATTATTTTCTAAATTTGGACCCATTGTGAAAAATCCATCTTTTATTCTGCTTGAAGGGAATCTGTCAGCAGGTTTTTGCTACCTCATCTGAGAGCTGCATGATGTAGGTAAAGAGACCCTGAATCCAATGATGTATCACTTAAGGGTGCTTTACACGAGACGATCTATCATGCGATAGATCGCCGGGGTCACGGTTTTTGTGACGCACATCCGGCATCGCTTGCGACGTCGGGCTGTGTGACACCTCCAAGCGACGCAGTATCGCACACAAATCGTGAGTTGTGTACTCGTCGCTCGGTTTCATAATCTCGTTTAATTAAAATGGCACTGTGGAGGTGGCACTGAGCAATAGCTTGTTTGTTCAAACGTAATAAGAATATCTGTGTATATAAATAATCCAAATATAGATGTAGTTGTATAATAATCTGTCTGTCTATGTAGCCATCGCATAGACCCATAATATAATTTTAAGTTGTATAATCATGAAAGAGTTAACCAAAGATAATGAAGCCAGAATGTGAAGCTGCAAAAGTGTTATCAGTAATGTTCACACAGAAGGAATGTACGGGAGGCAGGCAATGTGCTGTGAGAAATTGGGGAGTGAAGCACTCCCTGTTTAGCTTCAAGGTTATTCATGCTTACTGTATAATTGGATCTATCGAATACACGAGTCAGTTGATGATGCTGGCTGAAAGAGAGAGCATGTCTGTGTGTTCATTGTCAGATACATTGATATATCGGCACTGGTATACAGCTAATACGGCACCGTCTCTGAATATCCCAAAAGAAGACTCCATTAGCAGTCTTCACCCAAATTCCTCGCTTGACAGCGCCGGTTGCTCATCGTTCCCAGGGTAGCACATGCCGCTCCGTGTGACACCCCGGGAACGATGAACAGCAGCTTACCCCCGTCCCGCGGCACCCACCGGCTATGCGGAAGGAAGGAGGTGGGCGGGATGTTTACGTCCCGCTCATCTCCGCCCCTCTGTTTCTATTGGCTGGCCGCTGTGTTACGTTGCTGTGACGCCAAACGTCCCTCCCCTGTCAGGAAGAGGATGTTCGCCGCCCACAGCGATGTAACACAGCAGGTAAATGCGTGTGACGGCGGTTAACGACTTTGTGCGCCACGGGAAACTAATTGCCCGAGATGCACAAACGACGGGGGCAGGTACGATCGATCGTGAAATTTCACGATAGATCGTACCATGTAAAGCAGGTTTTAGATTACTGGGTGCAGTGGTTCTGACACAATTTTGAGTTTTTACATTTTGCATGCAAGAGCTCAGAAAGTTGCCCATGCTCAAACTAGGCTCTGTATGTACAATGTCTATAGATAGTGATGTGCTAATCCCAACAGGGGGTGTGCTAGACTACTTGACCGCTAGCTGAACTAATATGGCAATTATTGTTTTCTGAAGCTAAAACAAACATTGCAGGTAAACAACAATAGGCTCATTTTTCTTTTTTATTCATTTAAAATGTAAAAGACTTTTTTTGGGGGGCCTAAAATACAAAGGAAATGTGTCATGTTTAACTTTATGCTTTTTAGAGATCACTTCATCTTAAACTTACTTAATAAGGATGATCGAATACCTCAAATATTCGGCTTCGCGAATATCCGACGAATAGGTCGCCGCTATGTGAATATTTGATGCGCAATGTAAGTTGATGGGAAGCCCGAATAGTTCCGAATAGTTGTTATTCGGGTTTCCCATAGACTTACATTGCGCATCGAATATTCGCAAATAGTCGAATAGCGGCGACCTATTCGGAAAATATTTGCGAAGCCGAATATTTGAGGTATTCGATGAAATAAAGGGCTGTTTAAACTAGGAATGAGGAGGTGGGTAATTACTGTACAGGAGTGGAAGATAATGGAGATGATTACCTCGGCCAATATAATTACTGTAAAGTGGGGTTGGCAAGGGGTTAGGATAGTTAATACACTAAGGAGGAATAGAGGAATACATAAAGTGCATGTACATTAATGCAAGAAGCTTCACTTAAAAGATGGAGGATGTAGCATTATTATTGTTAGAAGAAAATTATGATATTGTGGAGATAACAGAGACATTGCCGGATGTCATCTATAACTGAGCTGTTAATTAACAGGGCTATAGTTTGCTCAGGAACGACTGTACAAATAAGCAAGGGTGAGGGGTTTGTTTATATGTAAAAATGTCCCCAAAACCTATCCAGTGTGATAGTATATGTGAGGCTAATGAAAATGGGTCGAGATTAGGGAAGGAAGAAACAATAATAAAATACTGATAGGGCTTTGTTATGAGTCTCTAAGTACAATGGATGTAGCTGAAAATATCTGTTATGACTAAATCCTAACACTCTCATGGGGATCGCCAAACCAGGAACATGTAAAACCAGAAATCCACAGGTCCCAAAACAGGCTAGTATTTGCCCTAGACCTAACCTTTAGATTTATCTCTGTCTGACAGTGGAGGTTGGCACCCACTTGTCGATGACTGACCCAAGAGTGTCAATAATTGTATACAAGGGGCTGCTAATTGATAAGTCGTTGGCTTTGTGATCTTTTTTTGTATGGCAACGAAGGTTACATCACATTAAAGCCTTATGTGTCAAATATATGTTTTCAAAATTTTATGTTTGTTGCTTATGGCAACAGTGTTCTACGCACGTGGGAAAACAAAATGTCAAAGTCTAATGCGATATTCACAGTAACTGAGAGCAAATGAATGATAAAATTCTTGTTTCTGCAAGGAAAGTCTACGAAGGATAAACATGGTGATTTGTCGCAGACATTGGGGGATCGATGCCCTTCATATTCCACAGTTAAGAACTGGGTTGCCAAATTTAAAACGGGTCACTCCAGCACCATTGATGAGGAACATCCTGGACGACCGAGAGTGGTGGTTGTTCCGGAGATCGTCGATGCTGTGCACAACCTCATGCTGGACAATCGACAACTTTCAGCTAAATCAATAGCAGACATCATGGAGATTTCCCATGAACGTGTTTGTGTCACTATCCATGAACATTTGAACATGAGGAAGCTATCTGCAAAGTGGGTCCCCAAATGTTTGAGAACAGATCAGAGAAGCATGCGAGTGAAAAATTCCCGGTCCATTTGTCAGCGTTTCTGGATTGATAAGAACTTCATGGATTGGCTGGTCACTATAGATGAGACCTGGATAATTTGTATGATCCTGAAAACAAGGAGCAGTCAAAAGAGTGGAGGCACAGTGGTTCTCCTCGTCCAAAGAAGTTCAGGGTGCAAAAATCAGCCTCTAAGGTGATGGCGTCTATGTTCTAGGATAAGGAGGGCGTGCTGCTAGTGGACTACCTTCAAAAGGGTTCCACCATCAATGCAAGGTATTACATTGAACTTTTGGACCAATGGAATGCAGCTCTGAAGGCCAAAAGTCGCGACAAGCTGTCCAAAGGAATCTTGTCCCTGCAAGACAACTCCTCTGCTCACACTGCACAAGCGACAACGGCAAAACTAGCTGCTTCCAGCTGGTTCACCACTCACCTTACTCACCAGATCTAGCTCCCTATGACTATCATCTGTTTCCAAACCTGAAGAACCACCTCAAGGGTACCAAAGTTCATACTATTTCTGATGCCATTGCTGCTAAGGATGCCTGGTGTGAGGGACAACCAAAATCCTTCTTTTTGATAGCCTTACAGAACTTCTGTTTCCATAATGTTGCTGCAGCGACAGGTACGATGTTGTTCCTCGTTCCTGCGGCAGCACACATCACTGTGTATGAAGCCACAGGAGCGAGGAACATCTCCTTACCTGCGTCCCGGCTGCAATGAGGAAGGAAAGAGGTGGGCGGGATGTTTAAGTCCTGCTCATCTCCGCCCCTCTGCTTCTATTGGCTGCCTGCCGTGTGACGTCGCTGTGACACCGCACGATTCGCCCCTTAGGAAGGAGGCGGTTTGCCGGCCAGAGCGACGTCGCAGGGCAGGTAAGTGCATGTGAAGCTGCCGCAGCGATAATGTTCGCTATGGCAACTATCACAAGAGATCGCATGTACTACGGGGGCAGGGACTATCGCGCTCGGCATCGCTACAATCGGTTTGCGATGTCGTAGTGTGCAAAGTACCCCTTAGGCGGGCTTTGCACGTTGCGACATCACAAGCTGATGCTGCGATGTCGCACGCGATAGTCCCCGCCCCCATCGCAGGTACGATATCTTGTGATAGCTTCCGTAGTGAAAATTATCACTACGGCAGCTTCACATGCACTCACCTGCCCTGCGACCATCGCTCTGGCCGGCGACCCGCCTCCTTCCTAAGGGGGCGGGTCGTGCGGTGTCACAGCAACGTCACACGGCAGGCGGCCAATAGCGGCGGAGGGGCGGAGATGAGCAGGATGTAAACATCCCGCCCACCTCCTTCCTTCCGTATAGCCGCCGGCGGCAGGTAAGGAGATGTTCCTCGCTCCTGCGGCTTTACACACAGCGTGCTGCCGCAGGAACGAGGAACAGCATCGTACCTGTCGCGGCAGCGTAATTATGAAAAAGTCGGAGCCTGCAACGATGATACAATAACGACGCTTTTGCGCTCGTTAATCGTATCATCTAGGATTTACACACAACAATGTCGAAAGTGACGCCGGATGTGCGTCACTTTCGATTTGACCCCACCGACATCGCACGTGCGATGTTGCAACGTGCAAAGCCGCCCTTAGTCTTTACCATTAATCTCGAAATAGTATCCAATCTGGAGCAAAAACTATGCCAAAAGCTAGCCAAGAACTGAACTCCTCTATCCGTAATAATACTTTTGGGAACACCATGTAAGCCAACAATATGAGAAATGAACAATATAGCTAAACTCTTAGCAGTAGGCAACTTATGAAATGAGATCACCTGGGTAGATCAGTGACAAAAACCATAGATAACCGAGTCCAAGGCTGTGACGAAATATTGTTAGATAGTAGATAACCTGCTGGGTCCTGATGAGAAGTTTTAGCCCTGCATTTATGAACATACTTATCTATATCCTTACGAGCAATCTGAAACCAAAAGGACCTAGAAAGAAATCTTCAAGTGGCAAAAGAACTCAGATGCCCAGGCAAAACAGAATCAAGCACCTCTTCAAGAAAATCCATGTATAAAGATGGCAGAACGTAGTTTATTTACAGGCAAACCTTCCGACGCACTGTCCTGCGCATCCTGAATGTTGTGTCTGAAACCAATCCCCAGACCACCACCACCACCCCCTCACTACGAATTTTAACAGGATGTTATTCCCTCAACTCCAGAGCAAAGCGTCAGCTTTAACCCCTTCACGACCATGGACGGATCTTTCCGTCATGGATCGTGTCCCGGTAATCCCCGCCCCCTGCCGCGGGCAGGCGGCGTGGATCGGCACACATATCAGCTGTTTTCAACAGCTGACATGTGTGCCTACATGTTCCGAGTGGAATCGCATTCCACCCGGAACATTAACCCCTTAGATCTCGCTGCCAAAGTCTGGCAGCAAGATCTATATGCGCGCGGCCATCTTTTTTTCTTACCTCCGCCCCCTCCGGACGTCACGTGAGTGATCACGTGACGTTCGGTGGTTGCCATCGTAGCACAGGGTCATGTGATGACGCCTGGTGCTAAGAAGTTTCACTTTCATTCTTCCTCGGCACGGAGCAGAGGAAGAAAGAAAGTGACTATTTCTGCTGTTTACAGCGGAATAGCTGTGATCAGCAGATAGCGATCAGCAATCGGATTGCTGATCGCTATAGCCCCCTAGGGGGACTAGTAAAATAAAATAAAAAAAGTAAAAAAAAAGTTTTAAAAAATTAAAAAAAAATAAAAAAACCTAAAAGTTCAAATCACCCCCCTTTCTCCCCATTGAAAATTAAAGGGTTAAAAAATAAATAAATATACACATATTTGGTATCGCCGCGTTCAGAAATGCCCGATCTATCAAAATATAAAATCAATTAATCTGATTGGTAAACGGCGTAGTGGCAAAAAAATTCCAAACGCCAAAATTACGTTTTTTGGTCGCCGCAAGTTTTACGCAAAATGCAATAACAGGCGATCAAAACGTAGCATCTGCGCAAAAATGGTACCATTATAAACGTCAGCTCGAGACGCAAAAAATAAGCCGTCACTGAGCCACAGATCCCAAAAAATAAAAACGCTACGTGTTTCAGAAAATGGCGCAAAACGTGCGCCACTTTTATTGGACAAACTTGTGAATTTTTTTTAACCCCTTAGATACAAGTAAACCTATACATGTTTGGTGTCTACAAACTCGCACCGACCTCAGGTATCATACCCACACATCAGTTTTACCATATAGTGAACACCGTGAATAAAACATCCCAAAAACTATTGTGCCATCACACTTTTTTTGCAATTTTTCCACACTTGGAATTTTTTTGCTGCTTTCCAGTACACCATATGGTAAAACTTATGGTTTCATTTAAAAGTACAACTTGTCCCGCAAAAAACAAGCCCTCATATGGCAAGATTGACGGAAAAATAAAAAAGTTACGGCTCTCGGAAGAAGGGGAGCAAAAAACAAAAACGCAAAAACGGAAAGTGCCCCGGGGCTGAAGGGGTTAATATTGTTATATCTGGGGATATACAGTACAGACCAAAGGTTTGGACACACCTTCTCATTCAAAGAGTTTTCTTTATTTTCAGGACTCTGAAAATTGTAGATTCACATTGAAGGCATCAAAACTATGAATTAAAACATGTGGAATGAAACACTTAAAAAAGTGTGAAACAACTGAAAATATGTCTTATATTCTAGGTTCTTCAAAGTAGCCACCTTTTGCTTTGATTAGTACTTTGCACACTCTTGGCATTCTCTTGATGAGCTTCAGGAGGTAGTCACCCGAAATGGTCTTCCAACAGTCTTGAAGGAGTTCCTAGAGATGCTTAGCACTTGTTGGCCCTTTTGCCTTCACTCTGCGGTCCAGTTCACCCGTAACCATCTCAATTGGGTTCAGGTTTGGTGACTGTGGAGGCCAGGTCATCTGGTGTAGCACCCCATCACTCCTCTTCTTAGTCAAATAGCCCTTACACAGCCTGGAGGTGTGTTTGGGGTCATTGTCCTGTTGAAAAATAAATGATGGTCCAACTAAACGCAAACCGGATGAAATAGCATGCGCTTCAACATGCTGTGGTAGCCATGATGGTTCTGTATGCCTTCAATTTTGAATACATCCCCAACAGTATCACCAGCAAAGCACCCCCACACCATCACACCTCCTCCTCCATGCTTCACGGTGGTAACCAGCCCTGTAGAGTCCATCCGTTCACCTTATTTACAAAGACACGGTGGTTGGATCCAAAGATCTCAAATTTGGACTCATCAGACCAAAGCACAGATTTCCACTGGTCTAGTGTCCATTCCATGTGTTCTTTAACCCAAACAAGTCTCTTCTGCTTGTTGCCTGTCCTTAGCAGTGGTTTCCTAGCAGCTATTTTACCATGAAGGCCTGCTGCACAAAGTCTCCTCTTAACAGTTGTTCTAGAGATGAGAAGGTGTGTCCAAACTTTTGGTCTGTACTGTAGAAAACTTAGAAATCAAACCAAATAAAGAAAATAGCCCACTGGGTATATCTGGTGTTTAGACACTTAGCAGCATAAATATTTGATAGGTTTTTATGATTGGTAGAAAGTATTACCTTATGCCTAGTCCCCTTCAACCGATGTCTCTATTCCTGCAAGGCTCTCTTAACTGTCAAAAGCTCATGGTCACCAATATCATACTTACACACATGGTCAAAATTGTTGGTGCCCCTGTTTAATGAAAGAAAAACCCACAATAGTCACAGAAATAACTTAAATCTGACAAAAGTAATAATAAATAAAAAATCTATGAAATTGAACAAATGAAAGTCAGACATTACTTTTCAACCATGCTTCCACAGATTTTTTTTTAAAAATAAACTCATGAAATAGGCCTGGACAGAAATGATGGTCCCTTAAATTAATATTTTGTTACACAACCTTTTGAGGCAACCACTGCAATTAAACGATTCCTGTAACTGCCAATGAGACTTCTGCACCTCTCGTCAGGTATTTTGGCCGACTCCTCAAGAGCAAACTGCTTTGGTTGTCTTGTGTTTGAAGGTTGCCTTTTCCAGACGGCATGTTTCAGCTCTTTCCAAAGATGCTCAATAGGATTTAGGTCAGGGCTCATAGAAGGCCACTTCAAAATAGTCCAATGTTTTCCTCTTAGCCATTCTTAGGTGTTTTTAGCTGTGTTTTTGGATCATTATCCTGTTGCAAGACCTATGACCTGTGACTGAGACCAAGCTTTCTGACACCGGGCAGCACATTTCTCTCTAGAATCCCGTGATAGTCTTGAGATCTCATTGTATCCTGCACAGATTCAAGACACCCTGTGCTAGATGCAGCAAAGCATCCCCAGAACATAACAGAGCCTCCTCCATGTTTCACAGTAGGGACAATGTTCTTTTCTTAATATGCTTTATTTTTCTGTCTGTGAACATAGAGCTGATGTGCTTTGCCAAAAAGTTCCATTTTTGTCTCATCTGTCCATAGGACATTCTCCCAGAAGCTTTGTGGCTTGTCAACATGTAATTTAGCAAATTCCAGTCTGGCTTTTTTATGATTTTCTTTTTTCAACAATGGTGCCCTCCTTGGTCGTCTCCCATGAAGTCTACTTTGGTTGAAACAACAGCGGATGGTGCAATCTGACATTGATTTTCTGGGCTCTTGTGTTACAATTCACATTATCCGTCTCTTTGATTTGTCATTAATTTTCCTCCTGCGGCCACGTCCAGGGAGGTTGGCTACACTCCCATGGATCTTAAATTTCTGAATATGTGCAACTGTAGTCACAAGAACATCAAGCTGCTTGGAGATGGTCTTATAACCTTTACCTTTAACATGCTTGTCTATAATTTTCTTTCTAATCTCTTGAGACAACTTTTCTTTCGCTTCCTCTGGTCCATGTTGAGTGTGATACACTATATACAGGCCCACTGATTAATTACAAGATTGTAGACACCTGTGATGCTAATTAGTGTACACACCTTGATTTAACATTTTGTCACATTATTTTCAGGGGTATCATCATTTCTGTCCAGGCCTGTTTCATGAGTTTTATTTTTTTAAAAAAATTCTGTGGAAGAATGGTTGAAAAGCAAAGTCTGACTATCATTTGTTCATTTTCATAGATTTTTTTTTATTTATTATTACTTTTATCAGATTCAAGTTATTTATGTGACCATTGTGGGTTTTTCTTTCATTAAACGAGGGGTACCAAAAATTTTGACCATGTGTAGATTCGGCTTGAGAGAACTTTGGGGAATAAAAAGCACAGGAATGATTGTAACCATTTTTTTCTTTTTCTGTGAAAGAACAGCCCCCTTGCCTACAGCAGAAGTGTCAACTTCAACCACAAAATGCAGCTCAATATCAGGTTGACTGAGAACAAGAGTTCAAGAAAAAAAAACAAAAACAAAAAGAGCTGTCTTGATGGCAGAAATGCATTCTCTGCCTCAGCTGACGATAAAGTTCCCTTCTTGGTCATGTCAGTTAACGGTTTAGCTATGACAGAAGAGTTCTTAATAAACTTCCGGTAATAATTTGAAAACCTAAAAATTTTTGCAAAGCTTTAAGGTTAGTTGGCTGAACCCAATCAAGGATGGCCTGCACCTTAATGTGATCCATTTGAAACCCTGAAGCAGAAACCAGATGACTTAGAAATTGGACCTGCTGCACTTCAAAAACATATTTCTCCAGCTTAGGTCACAAAGAATCTGGAGGACCTACTGGTCATGTCCCCGGTGTTCCTTCTCAGAACGTGAGTAAATCAAATGTCATCAAGATACATCATTCACCACAAATCTACCCACAAGAGAGCGAAAGATGTAATTTTTGAAATTCTGAAAAACCACCGGAGCATCACCAGATTTTCAAAATGACCCTCTGACGTATTAAAAGCAGTTTCCTTTCATCACCTTGTCGAACACATATACGTTTATGCCCCCCTCAAGTTAAGATTAGAAAACCATTTAGCTCCCACTGATTAAACAGGTTTGTTATAAGGGGCAAAAGATATGCTTGCCGACCTTGATTTTATTAATCTCTCTAAAATCCAAACATGGGTACACTAAACCATCCTTATTTTTAACAAAGAAACCCCCCAATGGCGATGGGAGAGGTGGATGGCTGTATATGCCCCCTAGCCAGACTCTTCTAAGTACAGTGCCTTGCGAAAGTATTCGGTCCCCTTTTTCAACCTTTTCCCACATTTCAAGCTGCAAACATAAAGATAAAAATTGTAATGTTTTGGTGAAGAATCAATAACAAGTGGGACACAACTGTAAAGGTGAACGACATTTATTGCTTATTTTAAACTTTTGTAAGAAAGAATAAACTGAAAATTGGGGCGTACAATATTATTCGGCCCCTTTACTTTCAGTGCAGCAAATTCACTCCAGAAGTTCATTGAGGATCTCTGAATGATCCAATGTTGTCCTAAATGACTGATGATGATAAATATAAGCCACCTGTGTGTAATCAAGTCTCTATATAAATTCACCTGCTCTGTGATAGTCTCAATGTTCTGTTTAAAGCACAGAGAGCATCATGAAGACCAAGGAACACAACAGGCAGGTCCGTGATACTGTTGTGGAGAAGTTTAAAGCCGGATTTGGTTACAAAAAGAGTTCCACAACTTTAAACATCCCAAGAAGCACTGTGCAAGCGATCATATTGAAATGGAAGGAGTGTCATACCACTGCAAATCTACCAAGACTCGTCCATCTCTCAATAATTTCATCTCAAACAAGGAGAAGACTCATCAGAGATGCAGCTAAGAGGATCATGATCATCAAAGCCATTTCTCAAAGCTATCCATAAAAGGTGTTGTTTAAAGTTTGCCAAAAGTCACCTGGGAGACACACCAAACAAGTGGAAGAAGGTGTTCTGGTCAGAGGAAACCAAAATCGAACTTTTTGGGCACAATGCCAAATGATATGTTTGGCGTAAAAGCAACACAGCTCATCATCCTGAACACACCATCCCCACTGCCAAACATGGTGGTGGCAGCATCATGGCTTGGTCCTGCTTTTTTTCAGCAGGGACAGGGAAGATGGTTAAAATTGATGGGAAGATAGATGAAGCCAAATACAGGACCATTCTTGAAGAAAACCTGTTGGAGTCTGAAAAAAAACCTGAGACTGGGATGGAGATTTGTCTTCCAACAAGACAATGATCCCAAACACAAAGCAAAATCTACAATGGAATGGTTCACAAATAAATGTATCCAGGTGTTAGAATGGCCAAGTCAAAGTCCAGACCTGAATCCAATCGAGAATCTGTGGAAAGAGCTGAAAACTGCTGTTCACAAACGCTCTCTACCCAACCTTACTCAACTTGAGCTGTTTGCAAAGGAAGAATGGGCAAGAATTTCAGTCTCTCGATGTGCAAAACTGATAGAGACATACCCCAAGCGACTTGCAGCTGTAATCGCAGCAAAAGGTGGTGCTACAAAGTATTAACTTAAAGGGGCAGAATAATATTTCATGCCCCACTTTTCAATTTATTATTTTTTATAAAAGTTTAAAATAAGCAATAAATTTCGTTCAACTTCACAATTGTGTCCCACTTGTTGATTCTTCACCATAAAATTTACATTTTTTATCTTTGTGTTTGAAGCCTGAAATGTGGGAGAAGGTTGAAAAATTCAAAGGGGCTGAATACTTTCGCAAGGCACTGTATAGTCTTTCAAGGCCTCTTTCTCAGGAACAGAGAGCTTAACCCTTTAATTATCGCCGATACACCTTTTAACGGCGGTCCCTCAGGGTCCTTTATAAGTGTATAGCATTGTGTCACGCTTGAAAATCCTGCAGGTGTCAGCTGTGCATAACAGCTGACACCCATGGGCATCAGCATCGTTGTGGAACTGATTGGGGCCAATTAACCCCTTAAATACTGCTGTCTATTGCAACAGCAGTATATAAGTGGTTAAACGGGGGATACAAGCTCCCCTATGACAGGATCGACCCCTCACAATTATAATGATGACACCAGGGTATAAGCAAAGTCAATGAGACACTGACAAATGAGTAACAGCAGCACATGAGATCAGTGATCAAAGTGAACAATAAAAAAATCATGGCCCACAGTTGGACCAAGTGAAAAAAATTTAAAAAACTGAATAAAATGTGTAAAAAAAAAAAAAAAAAAAAAGTGCACACAAATCACAACATCTATCTCACCACTAAAAATGCAGCTTTAGTGATCAAACAAAAATAAATAAAGAAACGTACACATAATTTGTATCGCTGCATCCAAAATAACCCGATCAATAAAACTGTAAAGTTACTTATTTCATATGGCGAATACTGTAAGAAAATAATTTATGCCAAAAATGGCATTTTTTCATTATACTGACACATAAAAAGGTGAATAACAAACGATCAAAAAGTCATATGTAAAAGAAAAGGTAGAAACAAAAATGTCAAATTATCCAGCAAATAAAAAGCAAAAGTATGGCTCATTCGGGAAAAAAAAAACAAAAAAAAAAGTTGCAGCTCTCAGAATATGGTGATACAAAAACAAATACATTTTTGTAAAATCTAGATTTTAGTGTGTAAAAGTAGCAAAGCATAAAAAAATCTATATGTCTCGTATCGTTTTAATTGCACTGACCAGAAGAATAAATCCGTGTTATCACTTTTACCGCACAGTGAGAATGCACATGCAAAAAACCCAATAAAAATCTGAATAAATAGTGATAAAAAAATATGTTCCCCAAAATGGTACCAAAAAATGTCCAACTTGTCGTGCAAAAAATAAGCCCTTATACAGCCCTCTTTGCCAAAAATTAAAAAGTTACAGCTCTCAGAATATTGCGAAGGAAAAACTATTTATGTACCATATTATTCGGATAAGACGCACTTGTCCTCCCAAAACTTTGGGAGGAAAATGAGGGGTGCGTCTTAAAATCCGAATGAAGCTTACCGGGGGGTTGTGCAGAGGAGTCAAAGGAGGCAGGCAGACGCTCCAAGCAGTGCACTGTGCTGACGGCGCTGCTGGTCTGTGCGACATTATTCTGTTTGGAGCAGCTCCATTCTGCTCTGTGCACAGCTGCTCCGTACTGCTCGGCTGCTCTGTGCACGGCTGCTCTGTCCTGCTCGGCTGCTCTGTGCACGGCTGCTCTGTCCTGATCGGCTGCTCTGTGCACGGCTGCTCCGTCCTGCTCGGTTGCTCTGGGCACGGCTGCTCTGTTTTGCTCAGCGCTCGGCTGCTCCATCACCAGCCCTGCACAGAGCAGAGCGGCGTCGCCGGCCCCGCACAGAGCAGAGCAACACTGGCCCCACACAGAACAGAGCGGCGTCGCCGGCCCCGCACAGAGCAGAGCGACACTGGCCCCGCACAGAGCAGAGCGGCGTCTCCGGCCCCGCACAGAGCAGCATCCGCGTCGCCGGCCCCGCACAGAGCAGCACCCGCAGTGAGTATCTGGGCCTCTCTCTATACTACTTGCAGTACTCCAGTACCGCCCCTGCCTCCTGTGAGCCCCGCTCCTCTGCAGGCCCCCCTCCCTGGTAAGACACCACCAGATTAAACACGGAACCCATATTTTTTTTTTACCTTTTTTTTCCCTCCAAATTTGGGGTTCGTCTTATAATCCGGAGCGTCTTTTAAAACGAAAAATACGGTATATGTAAAAAAAAATCATTTTTAATGTGTGATAGAAGCAGAACATAAAAAACTATATAAATCTGGTATCGATGTAATCACACCGACCCGCAGAATAAATCTGTCCTATCACTAATACCGCATGGTGAACTGAATAAATAAAACTAAGAACTCTTCTTGTATTGCTGTCTATTTCTTCATTCTGCTTGTAACGCCACCATCGTCGTCTCCTGACTGTCCTGCCCCCCTCTCCGGCGGGAATGTCGGCACATTTGTGATGCCCTGGCGCCGCCAGGTGGTCACAGAAGAACACTTCATCCCACACAACACCATCCTACACCGGGTTCCATCAGCCACAAAACCCTAGCCACCCCCCTCATGGTAAGAAGGACACACCAATGGGCAGGACCAGGCGGATTGGGAGCGCCCACCTAGGGGTCTTGAGGATCCGGGGGAGGGAACCAGTTAGTCAGAGTCAGAGTTGAGTTCAAGTTGAAGGAGGTGGAGGTTGAAGTCAGTCAGTGTCAGTGACAGGCTGTGTCAGAGAGTCTAGTCTGTGCCTAGTGCAGTTAGCCAGGGTAGTGGCCCTGGTCTACTGGCTAGGTGACAAGCAGTGGACCGTGTCCAAAGGCGACGGGAGTCTAGTCATGGGAAATCCAGAGTGGACCGGGACAGGGTTGGAGCCCGCCGGTACCGACAGTGGAGATTCGGTCCGGAAACTGTGCACGGGCGGGGTACCTGGACCCTAGTTAGAAGACGGTTGCAAGCCCTTTCTCTAATTAACGAGGCCGGGAGCAAGGTTCCAGACGTTGCTCCAAAGTGTTAGCCCAGATAGAGCGAAACGGCAGCCCACCGCGGGGGATAGGGTATCCACAAACACCCACTGAGATCCCAAGGGTCAGTTTTCGCGGGCACATCTCCCAACCAAAACCGAACCGGGAGTGGACTTCCCCGTTCTAGACGAGGTCGTCCAAAATAGAAGGAAAATACAGAGTGCCGGAGGATGGGACATTGGTACACCAGCCGAGTGTGGGAACCGTATACATCCTGAAGTTGCGGCCGGCCACTGACACCTTGTGTGCATTTATTCAACCGTAAGTACACCGACACCCTCCGGTCCGGCCCGGTGCATCACCGTCAACAGCCATCACCCCTCGTGTTCTGGACACTGAGTCCCGGGGCATCAACCCCTACCCACGCATGGGTTAAGATCCAGATGCCATTCCATTGCCCCCAGGTGCCCCCCAACAGCAGCAGTGGTACTCCCAACTTACCACACACCGTGGGTGACGTCAAGAAGTATTTACAACAAATCCCTTGCACACACATCACCCCTTTTTATTTGAGTGTCCGCACGACCCCGGGGTCCGGAGACCCCTCGAGCCACTGCGGATCCGGATCCGAGCAGCTCGGCTGCTGGCACGGGGGTGGCACACCTTAAAACCTGGCGTCACGAACAGGATTGTAACCCATCCACCTACCTGGTGGAAGAGTGCCTTGTTTTGGACTGTAAACGGTGCTCCGTTTCAAAATTTTTCTACAGCCGCCATTTTTGGGCGTGAAAAACAACAAGCTCAGCGTCTTCTTCCTGGAAAGGGCGCAAAGTTGAAGCACCGCCCCCTGGGAACGCGGGCGGAAGTTGGTGACTCCCCAGACAGGAAACGAAAAGGACAGTGGGTTCCCGCGAGACTGCTGCCGAAAAACCAAGGGGGAAGAGCCGGAAGAATGTCGGCGCCCGAGAGTGATGGTGAAGCAGCGGCCACCGCTGGAGCGGCGGTGCCCGCGGCAGAACCAAATGACGCAGAAGCGGCAGCTCCGGACGCAAGAGCTGTAGCTCCGGTGGTCCCGGCAGTTACACGAGTTATGCCGATAACCTTACCTTATGTGCCCGGCGCTGCCTGGCTACCTCAGTATGACGGACGGCCTGATGCCCTGCAGGTATTTAAAAAGAAGATTTGTTCTGTTCTCGATATGTACGCCATGACCGGCAAGCAGCGCGCATCAGTGGTGTTAGGACAGCTGACCGGCCGCTGAACAAGAAGTGGAAACTTGGGCCGACGAGGACCGGATCTCGGTAGCCGCCATTTTTGACAAGTTGCGAGTAGCTTTTGAAACCCGCACAGAAGCGGAGTTATGGATGCAGTTTTACAATTGCCGGCAGCGTCCCCAGGACAGCATCCAGGACTATGCCTTGAGACTGCAGACTACCTTGCGCACCCTGAGGCAGATAGACTCCATTAGTGAACCAGAGAGCAATAAGATACTGGTAGAGCAGTTCCTCCAGGGCTGTGGTCAGCAGAGGACCATAAGCAGTTACGGCTGTGGGCCTTGGAGCACCAGGACTTGAACTTTACGGTCCTAAAAGACTGGGCCATTAAAGCGCTATACATCGGAGCTGGTGACCCCGCGCCATCGCCCTGGCCGGCTGATACTTCCCATGTGCTGGTGAAGCCTCCACTCTTGGCCCTGACGGCACCCGCAACAACCTCCGGAGCCCCTGACGACCTGTTATCCCAAGTTCAGCGCCTAAGCAAAGATGTCACTAGGATCCTCGCAACCTTACAGCTCCAGCCAAAGACCAAGCCCACAGAAAATATCCAGCTCGCCGACAGCCCGGAAGACATCCCCTGGATGCAGAGAAGGAACAGCAACCAGTATGGACAAACTGTTTGTTACAAATGCCAATCAACCGTGTACTTAACCAAATTGTGTTAAAGTTTACCCCCTGCTTTCAGTTTTATAAAAATGGACCAAGACCTCAGGACTGTTGAGGTCACCCCAAAAACTTTCTTGGGTCTTATACATACCCCTACCTACCTTCTTGTTACTCCTCACCCTGCACTGCCTCTGGAGAGGTAGATTGGAGGAAGGGCCTGCACTGGAGTAGGCCGAGGCCCAGCCACTAATGAAACCGGTGGCTAACCTCCAGGCCAAGGGTCCCCGGACTATGGGCCCTTGAGATGGGCTACCGGGTAAGGAATTTTTACCCGGACCAAGCAGGCGTTACCTGAATCAGCTTGGGACTGGGGAAAAGGGGTGTCCACCATGATTACAGGTGGCACCAAAGTACCAGGTTGATTGGGTGGCAAATGGAGGAGGGGAAGGTGAAGTTTAAAACCTGTTTTGCAACGTTTAAGTAATGTTCCTCCCATAAAGGGAAGAAATGTTTAACATGTTTTTACCTTTTTCCGTTCAGTTCCAGAAAAAATAAACGTCAGTGGTCGGACAGCCCGCGGACAGGCTGTATTAATCCAAGGAGGAATGTGACGCCCTGGTGCCGCCAGGTGGTCACAGAAGAACACTACACCCCATACAACACCATCCTACACCGGGTTCCATCAGCAACAAAACCCTAGCCACCTCCCTCAGGGTCAGAAGGACACACCAGTGGGCAGGACCAGGCAGATTGGGAGCGCCCACCTAGGGGTCTTGAGGATCCGGGGGAGGGAACCAGTTAGTCAGAGTCAGAGTTGAGTTCAAGTTGAAGGAGGTGGAGGTTGGAGTCAGTCAGTGACAGTGACAGGCTGTGTCAGAGAGTCAAGTCTGTGCCTAGTGCAGGTAGCCAGGGTAGTGGCCCTGGTCTACTCGCTAGGTGGCAAGAAGTGGACCGTGTCCAAAGGTGACGGGAGTCCGGTTGCGGGAAATCCAGAGTGGACCAGGACAGAGTTGGAGCCCGCCAGTACCGACATCAGAGATCCGGTCTGGAAACCGTGCACAGGCGGGGTACCTGGGCCCTAGTTAGAAGACGGTTGCAAGCCCCTTCTCTAATTAACCAGGCCGGGAACAAGGTTCCAGACGTTGTTTCAAAGTGTTAGCCCAGATAGAGCGAAATGGCAGCCCACCGTGGGGGATAGGGTATCCGCAAACACCCACTGAGATCCCAAGGGTCAGTTTTCGCAGGCACATCTCCCAACCAAAACCGAACCAGGAGTGGACTTTCCCATTCCAGATGAGGTCATCCAAAATAGAAGGAAAATACAGAGTGCCGGAGGATGGGACATTGGTACACCAGCCGGGTGTGGGAACCATATACACCCTGAAGCGGCGGCCGGCCACTTACACCTTGGTTTACCAGCAGACTCGTGTGCATTTATTCAACCGTGAGTACACCGACACCCTCCGGTCCGGCCCGGTGCATTACCACCAACAGCCATTACCTCTCGTGTTCTGGACACTGAGTCCCGGGGCATCCACCCCTACCCGTGGAGGGGCTAACATTCAGCTGCCATTCCATCGTCCCCGGGTGCTCCCCAACAGCAGCGGTGGTACTCCACCTTACCACACACCGTGGGTGGCGTCACGAAGTATTTACAATAAATCTCCTGCACACACATCGCCCCTTTTTATTTGAGTGTCCACACGACCCCGGGTCCGGAAACCCCTCGAGCCACTGCGGATCCGGATCCGAGCAGCTTGGCTACTGGCATGGGGGCGGCACACATTCACCCTCCAAGCCGCTCAGAGGTGGCTTCTTCATCCCTGCCACCAGCTCCCAGGGCCTGCTCATGCCGCTTAGGTCTCTTGGGAGCACAGTTAGGGCACATGACTATTCTTAAGAGGCCAATCAAAATGACTGCTGGAACACCATTGTAAATGTGAACAGGGTGCTAGCCAAAAAATACATAATCTATATGAAGTGAAAGCTGCACACCAAATTCAGAGTAATATGAACAAGCATAACTGCTTTATTATACATAAAGAATGAAAAATACAACTAGCCATATGAAAAATGGAAACTTTTTTTGTGATATTGCATAACTGCTGAGGATTATTTTGAAAAAAAGAGATATTTAGCTAATGTATTGATCAATTCATTACTGCCCCATAACCACTTCACGGTAATCTCTTATTTATGGCGTCCCTAACAAAATGTTACCTCTATATGCGGTTAAAACCTGCTTGTGTGCATGGGTACCTAACCAAATGTTACCTCTATGTTTGCTGAAACCTGCTGTGTATGGGAAGCAAGGGACCTGGCTATATAGGAAGTTGAATAATCATGGCTAAAGGGCGGGACTGGGTTCTCAGACAGAATTTTTTGGCTAGCACCCTGTTCACATTTACAATGGTGTTCCAGCAGTCATTTTGATTGTTATGCAGTTTTTTTTCTGTCTGAGAACCCAGTCCCGCCCTTTAGTCATGATTATTCAACTTCCTATATAGCCAGGTCCCTTGCTTCCCATACACAGCAGGTTTCAGCCGCACATAGAGGTAACATTTGGTTAGGTACCCATGCACCCAAGCAGGTTTTAACCGCATATAGAGGTAACATTTTGTTAAGGACCCCATAAATAAGAGATTACCGTGAAGTGGTTATGGGGCAGTAATGAATTGATCAATACATTAGCTAAATATCTCTTTTTTTCAAAATAATCCTCAGCAGTTATGCAATATCACCAAAAAAAAAAATTCCATTTTTCATATGGCTAGTTGTATTTTTCATTCTTTATGTATCATAAAGCAGTTATGCTTGTTCATATTACCCTGAATTTCGTGTGCAGCTTTCACTTCATATTCTTAAGGGGCCAGCGCACCCTAACCCAGAAGTGCCTCTCAACCTATGACTGCCAGTATCCATACTCCTGGGGCTAGCTGTCGTAGCAAAGTGTCTCACTTAGTAGCACGTGGTTGCTATTGGCTGCCTAATCCACCTTCACTATCAAAGGTTCTTTTGAATTCCAAAGTCACGTCTCTCAAGTGTACTGTGTGCTGCGGCCCAGTGGATTCACTCTGCGCTCTCACCCGCGACTCACGAGCATTACACTACCTTCCAAAAATCAGAATAAGGCTTGGCTGACATATCTCCTGTGCTCTCTTCTGAGCACTTACGTCAGGGTTTCCGTGTCAATCTCAAAGACCACGATTCAGACAAAACTCCCTTTGGAACCATTCACTCCATCAATTTAGGCATTTTTTCAGTGCACAAATGCAGAAATACCACAGTTCTGTGTGTGTTTAAAACAATAGACACCATCTAAACGGATGCTAAACGGAGTCTAAAGTGTCTCCAACTGCCTCATTAGAGTGAGTGGTTCCGTCTGGGTTTTTGTCTGAATCACATTTTTGTGGGATTTACATGGAAACCCCGATGTAAGGGCTCAGCGCAGAACACAAGAATGTGATCCCAGGCGTATCACAAGAATGTGATCCCAGGCGTATACTTAAAGTGACCCAAAAATGTTCTGTACCCAAAATGTTACCAATAAAACCCCTAACTTACCCCCACAAAACCAACTCCTACTCAGGTTTGCCATACTGTATGTCACTTTACTGGTGGACCAAAGACTCTGGAAAAGTGATATGGCTCTCATCCACCAAATAATATCCAGTGAAATCTGAACTCTCAAATCCAAATACCCCTCTCCTTCTGAGCCCCCCTGTGCCTATACTGTAGTAAACATCAACATGTGTGCCATTATTGTAGTGGGAAGAATACACTTAATTTACAGGGTGCATGTGTCGCGGGCCGCGGGGCACTGCGCTCGCTAATGATCGGGTCCGGCGCTGCTGCTGCTGCTCGGTGGCTCGAGCGGTGGGCCGGATCCAGGGACTTGAGCGGCGCTCCTCGCCCGTGAGTGAAAAGGGGGTGGTTTGTTTGGGGATTTAGTCCGTGACGCCACCCACGGGTTGTGGTGAAGATGGGCACCAACGCTGCTGGTAACGGGGATCCCGGGAGCGATTGTAGGGAGCAGCTGGGATGTTGTTTTACCCCTCCGTGTGTAGGGGTCGGTGGTCCCGGGGCCCGGTGGTGTAACGGGGAGGCAGGTTTGGTGAGGTGCAGGGTTGCAGGGGCAGCGCGGTGCAGTGCCGGACGGTACGGTTGTACTCACTCAGACAGAAAGTCACAAAGTCTCCGGTAAACCAAACGGCTGGATGGACGGGTACCGCAGCCGGCTGCAATGTCTCTCCCCGGACAGTGTCTTTCCCTGCACCTATGTGTACTGTGTTGACTCCGATGGCTTCCCAACGGTAGCCCGCTCCCCGGTGTATGGATGCCGGAGGAGCCCGTTTTGCCCGCAGGCGCTGGCCCTTGGATCTCTAGCCTGTGGCGGTAGCTGTATATCCTCACGGTGTGGACGGTTGCCTTCTAACGGGTCTTTGGTTGTTAGGAAACCCCTAGGGTTCCGGTCACTATCGGATTTGACCTTTGTCGGCGGCTCCAAGCCTGGTCGGGGTCCGAAGGCCCTGCCTGTATGTGCTAGCTTCACTTTGCTCCCCGGTTCGGTACCGGCGGGACACCGCCCGACCCCGGTCCTACGGTTCCGCGTTGATCCACCACTCCTGCAGATGGCCACCACTGTCTGCCAACCTTGCTGTCAGTGCCTGGGCCACCAACCCAGACACCCTTCACTTTACTCCTCTCACTTCAACCTCCTGAACTGAACTCCTTCTCCTTTTCCCGCCTCCAGGCCTGTGAACTCCTCGATGGGCGGGGCCAACCACCTGGCTCCGCCCCACCGGGTGTGGACATCAGACCCTGGAAGGAGGCAACAAGGATTTTGTGTCTGGCTAATGTAACTGTCTGGGGGTGGGGGTGTGTGAGTGTCTTACCTGTGACGACCTGGCTAGTCCAGGGCACCACATTCCCCCTTGGTAAAATGCAGACCGTCCTCGGGCTGCCCGTCCATCACCGGTTTTATTTTTTTTTAAAACTGTAGAAATATAAATAACATGTAAACGGTAAACATATCAAACATAAGCATTCTTTTCAGGTCACTTTAACGTTGCATATGTAAACATTTTTAATCACAGACGGACGGACGGACGGATTTCTTCCGCTCTCCCACCGAAGCAACCTAGCCCTGATGCTGCCCCTAAGAAGTGAGCAGCACCCCTTGACCCCAGTCCAGGTTCAGGCTGCCCGAGCGGGAACGGATACGGTAACTCGCACCCGGCTGTCACTTCAGGGGACCCCACGTCCAAGGGTGACCCATGACCCCCGGAGGATCGCCACCGGTTGCGGTAGTGGCGGGCGTGGGCCATCACTTTCCTCCAGGCCCATCCTCCAAATCAGCCTTTCCGGAGGCGGCAACGGTATCCATCCCAGAACATTATTTACAAACCCACCAGTTCGTGGGTGGCCTGCAAGTTCTCGGCCATGTTCATGAGGAGTTTCTCATGTGGGTATGGAGGGGGTTAACTGAACAACAGGGACAACTCCAGTCCCAACGGGGACGGTTCTCTTCTCGGACGGTAATCTGGTGATTTTTCGGATTGATTCTTTTTCATTTAACGGAAAAACAATGTGCTGAGGGCCCCAACGGGGACAACAACTTTTCTTTTCCTCCTCTTTAAACAGCAATCCCGCGGCACAGCTGCCGTTGCTGCCGCTCCCAGTGTGGAGCACCTTCTGCTTGCTCCGGTTCAGGCGGTGTGGGGGATGGGCCCAGACAGAGTCCCTCCGTGCCGGCTACGACCGATACCTTCGGTAATGAGGGACCCTGCTGTGACGTGGTCTGCTCTGCATCCTGGCAGCTGCATCCCTGCCGTGCCTCAGCCGAGGCCCGGGGTCTGGGAGCGGTCGACGGGACTTGCGGTGCTGGCCTCTGGTCGAGTATCGCCTCTGCTGTGGCCGGGCGGACTGCCGGGGCCGTCGTCATCTCCGTCGCGGCCGGGATGGAAGCCGGGACGGGTGCCAGGGCGGTGACAAAGGTAAGGCCCGGGGGCCCAGGTCTGGGCCCTCTCCCATAGACGCTGCGGGCTCCGCTACTGGTGGCAGGGGTAACGGGTCGGTCGGGGCGTTGGCCGCGGGCATGGGCAGGGAGGTAGGTAACGTGGTGGACGGCAGCAGGCCGGGCCCCTCAGCTGTATCGACCGATCCCTCGGGGACATAGGGGCGTGGGTCGCTTACCTGCTCCTCTGAGACCACCTCCACTTCGGATGCCCAAACAGTTGCGGCCAGGCCCTTCATCTCCGACGTCCACTTCAACAGCATGAAGTGGACTTGGGCCTGGAGCTCCTTGCACATCTTGCGGCTGGATCCAGGAACGTGTTTCAGCAGAGTCCTGGTGTCCCTGCACGCTGCAGCGCTAGTTACATGCCGCGGCTGCGACCGCCGGCCCTCCAGCATCTCCGTCGGGCGCAGACATCTTGTTTTCCGCCCCCCCTTGGTATTCCTTTGACGCTCCCTCTTTAGGGCCGGGGCTTTGCTTTTCGCACCTTCTCTGCTCGGAGGAGACGCTCGAGCGGGAAAATCTTCGCGCCCAAGATGGCGGAATTCAAAATTTTTCGGCCGGACGCCGCCAGCGGGGACTGCAAGGCGCACTTCTGCTGGTAAGTAGATGGGTAGGATCCTGTTCGTGATGCCAAGTTGTCGCGGGCGGTGGGGCGCTGCGCCTGCTAACGCTCGAGTCCGGCGCTGCTGCTGCTGCTGCTTGGTGGCTTGAGCGGTGGGCCGGATCCAGGGACTCGAGCGGCACTCCTCGCCCGTGAATGAAAAGGGGGTGGTTTGTTTGGGGATTTAGTCCGTGACGCCACCCACGGGTTGTGGTGAAGATGGGCACCACCGCTGCTGCTAACGGGGATCCCGGGAGCGATTGTAGGGAGCAGCTGGGATGTTGTTTTACCCCTCCGTGGGTAGGGGTCGGTGGTCCCGGGGCCCGGTGGTGTAACGGGGAGGCAGGGTTGGTGAGGTGCAGGTTTGCAGGGACAGCGCGGCGCGGTGCCGGACGGCACGGTTGTACTCACTCAGACAGAAAGTCACAAAGTCTCCGGTAAACCAAACGGCTGGATGGATGGGTCCCGCAGACGGCTGCAGTGTCTCTCCCCGGACAGGTGATGGTGGCTGTCTTTCCCTGCACCTATGTGTACTGTGTTGACTCCGATGGTAGCCCGCTCCCTGGTGTATGGATGCCGGAGGAGCCCGTTTTGCCCGCAGGCGCTGGCCCTTGGATCTCTAGCCTGTGGCGGTAGCTGTATATTCTCACGGTGCAGACGGTTGCCTTCTAACGGGTCTTTGGTTGTTAGGAAACCCCTGGGGTTCCGGTCACTATCAGATTTGACCTTTGTCGGCGGCTCCAAGCCTGGTCGGGGTCCGAAGGCCCTGCCTGTATGTGCTAGCTTCACTTCGCTCCCCGGTTCGGTACTGGCGGGCCACCGCCCGACCCCGGTCCTACTGTTCCGCGTTGATCCACCACTCCTGCAGACGGCCACCACCGTCTGCCAACCTTGCTGTCAGTGCCTGGGCCACCAACCCAGACACCCTTCACTTTACTCCTCTCACTTCAACCTCCTGAACTGAACTCCTTCTCCTTTTCCCGCCTACAGGCCTCTGAACTCCTCGATGGGCGGGGCCAACCGCCTGGCTCCGCCCAACCTGGTGTTGACATCAGACCCTGGAGGGAGGCAATAATTATTTTGTGTCTCTCTAATGCAACTGTCTGGGGGTGGGGGGGGTGTGAGTGTCTTACCTGTGACGACCTGGCTAGTCCAGGGCGCCACACATGTCTCCAGAAGCAGAAGCTGGACACAATGTATGTGGGTGCTGCAATATTTGGGGGCACAATGAATGGGCACTAAACTGTCACATTTGTAATTCTTAGATAAAAAGTGGGTATGGATACTACAAAATAGTCACTGCAACCATAGATAAATTGTTTGAGAGGTGCAATTTCTACAATGGGGTCACTTTGTGGTTTTTCTCTTTTCTGGCACCCCAGTGAGTGAAATCTTTGAACATTCTTCTTTGCTCAATAGCTCTAGCTCACTGAGATTGGATGGAGGCATCTGTGAACAGCAATTTTCAAGTCTTGCCATATATTTTCAATGGGATTTAGGTCTGGACTTTGACTGGACCGTTCACACACATGAATATGCTTTGATCTAAAACATTCCATTGTAGCTCTGGCAGTATGTTTAGGGTCATTGTCCTGCTGGAAAGTGAACCTTCGTCCCAGTCTCAAGTATTTTGCAGCCTCTAACAGGTTTCCTCCAGGATTGCCTTGTATTTAGTTCCATCCATCTTCCTATCAACTCTGACCAGGTTCCCTGTCTCTGATGAAGATAAGCCTCCCAACAGCATGATCTTCTCACTACCATCTTTGGAGACCATGTGGGCAACTCTATATAGTGACTTTCACTAGGGAACGTCACACTGGTCCCACTCCTGGGATTATGATGTGGGGTGGCAATGAACTCCTCTATTCTTTACTCCTGATACAATAACAGGTAAGCGTGACATTGATTTAGTCATGTATCCAGTGGTATGGTCATTTCTCCCACGAGCCATTGTTCAATATGACATGACAAAGCCAGGCCACAAATTGCTCATGCTACAATGAGCAGCCTGCATCCCCTAAAAATGCTACCATGTCTTGCTGTGTTTCTGGACTTCCACATCATATATGGCATTGGTCGGCAATTGCAAAGAAAGCTGCCAGCAGTGGATCTTGGTGATTGCCCAAGTACATTTAGAAAGGCAGATGACTCCTCAGAACCATTATTAACTTCACTGAAAGCATACCAAGGTTTGTGTATGGTGCTCATACTCGATACTGAATAAACTAAGATATTATCAGAATTTTGCTTCCATTTTTTCATCATTTGCATATCATGAACATGTCTATTATCCTGTGACTTAAAAAACACTTTGACTTTTCATCTCTTGATGTTGCAGTTTCAATGTTGAGGGTGAGGTATATTTGGATTCATCAAACAATTACAGATTGAAGTCCCATGGGAGGGATATGAAGTGAAAATCAATAAATATATTTTTTTTAATATTTGTAATCATCCCACTACTTTAAAGACAAAAAACCCCCAAAAATAAACATATTAGGTATCCCCCACCTCCACGTCTTCTCCCCAAAAAAGTTAATAGAAAGGGATCAAAACCTCCTAGGTCCCCCGAAATATTAGCAAGAAAACTATAGTACACACCACAAAAAATCAAGCCCTCTTACATTTCTATTGATAGGAAAATAAATAGTGACAAATGGTGTAAAAAATGATTTTTTTTAACCATTAAAATAATAAAAACAGCTATATTAAGTTGGTGTTTTAGTGTACTGCCCTGATCAACCAGTTTTACTGTACAATGAGTGTCATAAACCATTCTAACAAAGATGGAATTGCATTTTTTATCAGTTGGATTTTTTCTTTTGTAGTTTTGTTTTTTTGTATTTCAGTACACTAAATGATAAAATTACAACCAGCTTCGTGAAAAACAAGCCATCATATGACTATGTCAATGGAAAAATAAATATATTATGGCCCTAGGAAGAAAGGATGGGAAATAAATCAAAGCACAAAAAAAATCGAAGCATAAAAAATAAACGCCCAGTCCTGAAAAATATTTATTTTTCATGATTGCCTTTAAAAAAAGCACTTTAGCATTTTCTATTACTTGTGTTTTTCTTGTTTTTATTTCAGTCAAAATCTTTTTTTTCTGATATTAGGTAATAACAGTTGGAAAATAAGAGAAATAGGTGTCTGTTGTAACCATTTATTTTTTTATGACTACAAAGGACTAGAGATGAGCGGACCTGTGCAGCGTCGGACTGGAGAACCCTGGGCCCACCATTGAAAATCAGTCTTGGAGCCCACTATGTAGCTACATAGAAATAAACATAAGACTACCAATTGTGTTTTAAAACGTGCTAATATCAGGGAATAATACAAAGTAATACACTTCTAATAGCACCTCTCCAGGGATTTTTTTTTAATTTTTACCGCTGGAGTGGGGGATCTCATCTAAAGTCCCTGACCTTCCTCTTATACTCCCAGGGGCATTCATAGAAATCATGGGGCACCATAGCAAAAATTTCAAATTGGGCCCCCTCCCCAAAATACAAAATAATCATATTCGGTCCCTAGGTTCCCCTTTCATTGCAGCCATAAAGTATGATGACAACAAAATTGTCCCCCAAACACTGTATGATTCCCCACACTGAATTCCTCCCCATTACCCTCCACATGCACAGTATGATGACCCTACTGTACCTCCCTCAACTACACCAGAAATAATTGGTGACCCAGACACAATAAGATCCATAACTATGACCCCCACACAGCCCTCCATGCAGCATAATAACTCCTACTATCCCTCTAAATTGTACAATGGCCCCCACACAGCCCTCCACACAGTATGATAGACCACACACAAACCTTCTCATTGTTTAATTGCTTGCATACAGTATAATGGCCAAATAAAGTGTAAAGATTTCCTCATGGCCCTCCAAATATTATAATGGCCCCACAAAGCCTTCCATATAGTATAATGGGCCTCATATAATCCTCCATATAATAATGGACCCCACCTAGGCCTCCATATCATCTAATGCACCCCATAGTCCTTCATAAAGTGTAATGCTTCCCATAGTTCTCCATATACTATAATGCACCCCATAATCCTTCATATCGTAATGGGCCCCACATAGTCCTCCATATAGTATAATGGACCCTATAGTTCTTCATATATTAGAATGCATTACGCATAGTCCTCCATTTATTAAAATGCTCCATCCATAGTTCTTCATATCCTATAATTCACCCATATTCATCTATATATAAAAGACTCCCCATATTCTTCTATATAGTATTATGAGCAGGGCCGTATTTACCATTAGGCACCCGTGGTCTGGTGCCTGGGGCGGCAGGTTGCGGGGGGCAGCACCTTCTGGCAGAAAATAAAAATTTAATTTTTTTCCCCCCCGGAGGGGGTGAGGGGGGAGAGGCGCACCTCCATTTATTTGTGTCCGCGTCAATTAAGACGCGAATGCAAACAAACTGTGGCCGCCGAGCACAGGGAGCTGATTGACCCCGGAACTGCCGGCGCCTGCACTTCCATGGTCACAGGCGCGCACCAATCAGCTCCTTCCTCTGTGCTGCGTCCTCTGCTGTGTGGACGTCACATGCAGAGCTCACAGCAGGACGCTGCGGAGGAAGCCGGTGTCAGAAGAGGATACTCACGTGAGCCAGGAAGATGGCGGCGGGCACAGGATCAGGTAAGTGCTCGCAGAGCTGAAGATTCATAAGGAGCGTGGGGGTGTCTCTAATGCAGGCTGGAGATCTACGCATGCGGGGGGGGGCAGAGGCTGATACTGGGGGAAGGCTGGAGGGAGGCTGAGACTAGGAGGAGGCTGGAGGGAGGCTGAGGCTGATACTGGGGGAAGGCTGGAGGGAGGCTGAGACTGGGGGGAGGCTGGAGGGAGGCAGAGGCTGATACTGGGGGAGGCTGGAGGGAGGCAGGGGCTGATACTGGTGGGAGGCTGGAGGGAGGCTGAGGTTGAGACTGGGGGGAGGCTGGAGGGAGACTGAGGCTGAGACTGGGGGGAGGCTGGAGGGAGGCTGAGACTGGGGGGAGGCTGGAGGGAGGCAGAGGCTGAGACTGGGGGGAGGCTGGAGGGAGGCAGAGGCTGAGACTGGGGGGAGGCTGGAGGGAGGCAGAGGCTGAGACTGGGGGGAGGCTGGAGGGAGGCAGAGGCTGAGACTGGGCCTAAACCTGCAATATTAGTAAAAATGTATATGGTTTAACACTAGAACTACTGAGGTAGTCATTTTAACTACTTTGCACCATGTATTTCTATATAGGTGTCACAAGTCCAGTAGTTCTAGTGTTAAGAAATATATTTATTTAGTTGTAAAATTTTGGTTCGATTTTTGCAAAAACTTCCTTAAAAACTGCCGTTTTCAGCTGTCCAAAGTCTATTCACATTTCCATCAATGTCAATGAGAATGAGAGTTCTGAAGATAAAAGACATACAATTTGTTAGATGTTCATGGTGGATAATTCACTGCCCTGGTGATTTTAAACTGTCTGTGCTGCTAATCCACTTATCAGTTCTTGTGCACATAAAGAGCTAATCGGTTTAGAGATAACGATCCTCCTATATTCACAGACATCCCTGAACTCCCAGTAAATCCAGTTCAGATAACCTGGAGTAAGCTAGGGATGCCACAATACACCAAGCACCCGTGGCAGGTGTTTGGCGCAAGTTACCTGGTCACTGTCATCAGTGGTTCAGTGTTTGATGGGTATAGTTAGGCAATCGGCCCTGGATGAATAAGATACCCACAGAGCAAAGGCGAGCTTACTCACCCAGGGCCGATTGCCTAGCTATACCCATCAAACCCTGAACCACAGATGACAGTAAATTCCTTCAGGGTTGCTTTTCCTAGCCATTACATTAGGATACTGAACCACCAATGACAGCTATACTCTTCTTTGGGAATTTTTTGCAATCATTTACCCACAACACACTAAACCACCAACGACAGTAAACTCTGTGAACAAGGCCGTTATGGCCAAAACATCAGAGAAAAAAATCTGTCAAATACTGTTCACTTCCTTTGCTTGGCAGCTTCTTCAAGGCTGCTTTTCTACAGCTACTCCCCTCTTTGGGCATGTTTTGCAAAATTCCTGCAGGGGAAGATAAAAACTGGCTGAGACTGGGGGGAGGCTGGAGGGAGGCTGAGACTGGGGGGAGGCTGGAGGGAGGCTGAGACTGGGGGGAGGCTGAGACTGGGAGGAGACTGGAGGGAGGCTGAGACTGGGGGAGGCTGAGGCTGAGACTGGGGGAGGCTGGAGGGAAGCTGAGACTGGGGGAGGCTGAGGCTGAGACTGGGGTAGGCTGAGGCTGAAACTGGGGGAAGACTGGAGGGAGGCTGAGGCTGAGACTGGGGGGAGGATGGAGGGAGGCTGAGGCTGAGACTGGGGGGAGGCTGGAGGGAGGCTGAGGCTGAGACTGGGGGGAGGCTGGAGGGAGGCTGAGGCGGAGACTGGGAGGAGGCTGGAGGGAGGCTGAGACTGGGGGGAGGCTGAGGCTGAGACTGGGAGGAGGCTGGAGGGAGGCTGAGACTGGGGGAGGCTGGAGGGAAGCTGAGACTGGGGGAGGCTGAGGCTGAGACTGGGGTAGGCTGAGGCTGAGACTGGGGGGAGGCTGGGGGGAGGCTGAGGCTGAGACTGGGAGGAGGCTGGAGGGAGGCTGAGACTGGGGGAGGCTGGAGGGAGGCTGAGGCTGAGATTGGGGGAGGCTGGAGGGAGGCTGAGGCTGAGACTGGGGTAGGCTGTGGCTGAAACTGGGGGAAGGCTGGAGGGAGGCTGAGGCTGAGACTGGGGGGAGGATGGAGGGAGGCTGAGGCTGAGACTGGGGGGGGGGCTGGAGGGAGGCTGAGGCTGAGACTGGGGGGAGGCTGGAGGGAGGCTGAGGCGGAGACTGGGAGGAGGCTGGAGGGAGGCTGTAGGGATGCTGAGACTGGGGGGAGGCTGGGGGGGGGAGGCTGAGACTGGGAGGAGGCTGGAGGGAGGCTGAGACGGGGGAGGCTGAGGCTGAGGGAGGCTGGAGGGAGGCTGAGGCTGAGACTGGGGGAGGCTGAGGCTGAGACTGGGGTAGGCTGAGGCTGAGACTGGGGGGAGGCTGGGGGGAGGCTGAGGCTGAGACTGGGAGGAGGCTGGAGGGAGGCTGAGACTGGGGGAGGCTGAGGCTGAGACTGGGGGGAGGATGGAGGGAGGCTGAGGCTGAGACTGGGGGGAGGCTGGAGGGAGGCTGAGGCTGAGACTGGGGGGAGGCTGGAGGGAGGCTGAGGCGGAGACTGGGGCAGGCTGAGGCTGGGGGGAGTCAGAGGCTGAGACGGGGAGAGAGAGGCTTATGCTGAGGGAAGATAGAGGCTGATGCTTGGGGAGGCTCGGGGAGAGAGGCTCATGCTGAGGGAAGATAGAGGCTGATGCTGAGGGAAGATAGAGGCTGATGCTGAGGGAAGATAGAGGCTGATGCTAGAGACAGAGGACAAGGGTTGAGGGATAGTGCAATGACAAAATCAATTGGGTGGGGGGAGTGTAAGGACTCAGAATAAGAGGGGAGCAGCATTGGGAGCTCATTATGGAGAAGGGGCAGCATGTGTGGACTCAGTAATAATAATAATAATAATTTTATTCATTTATATAGCGCTATTAATTCCATAGCGCTTTACATACATTGGCAATACTGTCCCCATTGGGGCTCACAATCTAGAGTCCCTATCTGTATGTTTTTGGAGTGTGGGAGGAAACCGGAGAACCCGGAGGAAACCCACGCAAACACGGGGAGAACATACAAACTCCTTGCAGATGGTGTCCTTGGTGGGATTTGAACCCAGGACCCCAGCGCTGCAAGACTGCAGTGCTAACCACTAAGCCACCGTGCCAGTATGGAGTGAAGCAATGTAGGGGAGTCAATATCAAGAGCGGGGTAGTGTGTGTGTGGGTGTGTGTCTCAGCATAAACGTTAGTGTGGTGGTCTTAGCATGAGTGGGGCAACATGGAGGTGTCATTATGGAAAAGAGGAAGGCAGCGTTAGGAGCTCATGGAGAGGGGCAGCATGCATCAGACATTGTGAGAAGGGGGCAGCATGCATGGGACACTGAGGAGGGGGCAGCATGCATGGGACATTGTGAGAAGGGGCAGCATGCATGGGACACTGTGAGGAGGGAGCAGCATGCATGGGACATTGTGAGGAGGGAGCAGCATGCATGGGACACTGTGAGAAGGGGGCAGCATGCATGGGACATTGTGAGGAGGGGGCAGCATGCATGGGACATTGTGAGGAGGGGGCAGCATGCATGGGACATTGTGAGGAGGGAGCAGCATGCATGGGACATTATGAGGAGGGAGCAGCATGCATGGGACATTATGAGGAGGGGGCAGCATGCATGGGACATTGTGAGGAGGGGGAAGCATGCATGGGACATTGTGAGGAGGGGGCAGCATGCATGGGACACTGTGAAGAGGGGGCAGCATGCATGGGACACTGTGAGGAGGGGGCAGCATGCATGGGACATTGTGAGGAGGGGGCAGCATGCATGGGACATTGTGAGGAGGGGGCAGCATGCATGGGACATTGTGAGGAGGGGGCAGTATGCATGGGACATTGTGAGGAGGGGGCAGCATGCATGGGACATTGTGAGGAGTGGGCAGCATGCATGGGACATTGTGAAGAGGGGGCAGCATGCATGGGACATTGTGAGGAGGGGGCAGCATGCATGGGACATTGTGAGGAGGGGGCAGTATGCATGGGACATTGTGAGGAGGGAGCAGCATGCATGGGACATTGTGAGGAGGGGGCAGCATGCATGGGACACTGTGAGGAGGGAGCAGCATGCATGGGACATTGTGAGGAGGGAGCAGCATGCATGGGACATTGTGAGGAGGGAGCAGCATGCATGGGACATTGTGAGGAGGGAGCAGCATGCATGGGACATTGTGAGAAGGGAGCAGCATGCATGGGACATTGTGAAGAGGGAGCAGCATGCATGGGACATTGTGAGGAGGGAGCAGCATGCATGGGACATTGTGAGGAGGGAGCAGCATGCATGGGACATTGTGAGGAGGGGGCAGCATGCATGGGACACTGTCCTCACATCATGCTGCTCCCTCCTCACAATGTACAGATCATATTTCATAATTGAGGAAGGTGTGGTGGGTATAATTTATAAGTGAGGACAGTGTGGTGTTTTAGTTTATTAGGGGCAGTGTCACAGCCACAGTATATAAGTGGGGACGGTGTGGTGGGAATATTTTATACTCATGCTATGTTTTGATGTGCCTGTGGTGATCCCCATTGGGGGGGGGTTAGTGCCCTTCGTTTCTCATTGATACTTTTTAAAGTGTTTTACAGAGTAGATCTGCCTTAAACAGATGTCGTGTGCGAAAACTCAGTTTTACGTTGTCACTAAGGGGCGCGACCACTTAAAGTGCCTAGGGTAGCATGAAGGCAAAATACAGCCCTGATTATGAGGCAGCATCCATATAGCATTATGCAGCCCCATATAGTATTATGCAGTTCCATATAGCACTCTGGACCCCATATAGCATTATGCACCCCCACATATTATGCACCCCCACATATTATTATGCAGCCCCACATCTAGTGTTATGCAGCTCCATATAGCACGATGGCTCAGTGGTTAGCTCTGCAGTCTTAAAGAGCTGGGGCCCTGGGTGCAAATCCCATCAAGGACAACATCTGCAAGTTTGTATGTTCTCCCCGTGTTTGCATGGGTTTCCTCTAGGTACTCCAGTTTCCTCCCACACTCCAAAGACATACGAATAGGGAATTTAGATTGTGAGCCCCAATGGGAACAGTGTTCCTGATGTATGTAAAGCGCAGTGGAATATGTTAGTGCTATATAACAATAAAGATTTATTTTATTTGCTATACATACCATATAGTATTATGCATCCCCATATAGTATCATGCACCCCATATAGCATTAGGCAGCCCCATATAGCACTATGCACCCCATATAGTATTATGCACCCCCATATAGTATTATGCAGCCCCTTGTAGTATTATGCAGGTCCATATAGTAGTATGCAGCCCCATATATTATGCAGCCCCCTATAGCATTATGCAGCCCCACCATGTACTAATTGATTAAATATACTCACCTTTTCTCTGTTTTTGTTCCCCAGCTGCGTCCTGTGCTCTGTATATCTCAGTACAGCGCCACGCAGTAGTGACGTCATTGCACTCCAATCCCTCTCTCATCATTGCTTTTAATTGTATTGCTGATACAATTGAAAGAGCAATGCCAGGCAAGGGGTTCCCTGACTCACGGGCTCATAGCGGCCATGTGGTCTCCCGCCATTGGCGGTACACCACTGGGTCTCCCGGCCCTGTCTTCAGCTAATAGAGCGCTTACCTTCCCTGCCACGTCCACCAGCTGTGTGATGAGGTTGCAGCTTGATGATATCATCATGCTGCTGCATGCTGGACTGCTCCACTAATCCTGGTGCCAGCACATGGCTAATTTGCATGCAAAGCACATCACATGCAAATTAGCCATGTGGTAGTGTGGCCATGGAGAGAGGCAAAGTCTGGGGATTAATAAAGCAAAGTAAGTACCCAGGCCGGAGTCAATCTTCATCGGGCCGCATCGGTAAAGGCATTGACGGTTGTCTGGTTCTCCGGTGGGCCAGTACTACCATGGACCAATGGAAGTTTGGGTTCTGTAGGTTTAACCAGACTTTAGGTAAATTTCTGTTCTGGACTCAAACTTCACTCAAACCTCATTGGAAGTCACTGATTGAGAAGTTCTGGTTTCTGCCCACATATAGCCAGCCATAAACAGAGCACTTCCAGGAGAGGAAGGGCAGAGTTTTTTCATTGTTTGTTTGTACAAACTACATCTGCTAATGCTGATTTTATCTCCAGTGTGAGGCATTCAAACATCGAGTGTACTAGCAATGCTCAATTAAGTGGTTAACATGCATAAAGCACCAAAACTCCAAATTCGGATACTGATTTTTTTGTAAAGTCAGTGTTCGGTATGAACACCAAACTTTAAAGTTTGGGTCCACTCATCTCTGTAAAGGACAACTAGGTTACATTTAAAAATCTGTTTCCCATTTTGTAGCAATTATTTTCATATATTGGATACAATCTATTTTTTTATTAAGGGTTGGGGCCAGTTACAGCTATTTGAATTGACATTGACATTTTTATTTATTTTTTACTTGCTATTCCTTATTTATTTACTCGTGTAATTTTTCATTTATTTTACACATTTTTCCCCTGATAAGGTAATAATGTGTATATATGTATAAACATATATATTACATAGTCCCCTCTTTTGTTATGTACAGTATCATCCCTAACATATCAGATACTCTTGTTATTTTGCTATTTATTGCGCCCTGTCTTTATTTCATAGCGTCCTCTCTCGTTAGATATAAAATGATGTGACTACTGATGGAACATGGTAAAGCTTCTTTTCTGATGACATGGTCTTATGGTCAGATACTGCTTCATCAGCAGTCATTTAATATCTAAAATAAGAGGATTTTATAATAAAGAGAAGGCACTGTGAATAACAAAAATAATAATACGCTAAATAAGAAACGCTGCTATAGATAACAAGAGAAGACACTATATAATGAGGGACAGCACCCTATTTCACTAGCGAGGATGCTAATAAGGGACAGTGTTATACATAACAAAAGAGGAAACTATGTAATTAAGGTTGGTGCTTTACATAGTGAGTACACTAAATACTAATGGACGGTGCTATACATAATAAGGCTACATTCCTGCATCCATGTGCAGTGTCGGTGTGCTGCCTGATTTTTTTCTTGGATAGTACACAGACTCATTGAGTATGTCCTATTCCTCATAATCAGATCAGAACCGCACATTCTCTGAGTTTCACAGGTTTCATTCTCGGATCTGTGATTTTCACAGATATGTGAAGTATCTATGAAACTGAGTTCATGTAGCGTTTAATAAAAATATGTGGCAGCACACAAACATATATGAATGAGAGAATATGGCCTAAGGGGTTTAACAAATAACTGCATAATTCCAAGACATACAGTACAGGATAAATATTTCCATTCAGTGACTTACCGCTGACGTCTCATCTGATTAGTTATCTGTTGTTTCTTCTCCATCTTGTCAGACCTTCGTATTGTCATCTTCAAGCCACGACTTGTCTTGTCACACTGATCACCGCAGCCCTGAAAATAGCAAGGTCACTTATATTGTGTATGCAAAATTTGCCTCCTGAAAAAAATTCCCCCACACTGCAGCCCTGAATGTAAATATGTACCCACCATTAGTATACAATTAGCCACACAGCATTCACAATTTAAAGTGATAAATAAGCTGAACTGAGCACCCCCATTAACTATAATATCTGCTGCCTAATAAATATAAATTAATCAGTCTCTGTGATTCTCCCCCCAATTAATTTTAAGGCTATGTGCCACATACATAACATCACCTCCTTCTCCACATATGTAACATCACCCCCTTCACCTTTCAGACCAAAACAAGTAACTATAACCCTTCTCAATGCAGCTCCAGTACACAGCTCCCTGTGCATAACAACCTCGTTCCATATGCAGCCCCCCAGCTTGCAGCCCAATGCAGGTAAACCTAAAGGCCCAGTCACACTAAACAACTTACCAGCGATCCCAACAACGATCCAACCTGATAGGGATCGCTGGTAAGTTGCTAGGAGGTTGCTGGTGAGATGTCACACTGCGACGCTCCAGCGATCCCACCAGCAACCTGACCTGGCAGGGATCGCTGGAGCGTGGCTACACGAGTTGCTGGTGAGCTCACCAGCAACCAGTGTCCCAGCCCCCAACCAGCAGCGCCGCATGGAAGATGCTGCACTTGGTAACTAAGGTAAATATCGGGTAACCAACCCGATATTTACCTTGGTTACCAGTGCACGCAGCTACACGTGCAGAGAGCAGGGAGCAGCGCACAATGCTTAACGCTGGCTCCCTGCTCTCCTAGTTACAGCACACATCGGGTTAATTACCCGATGTGTCCTGCAGCTACATGTGCACAGAGCAGGAGCCGGCACTGACAGTGAGAGCTGCGGAGGCTGGTAACGAAGGTAAATATCGGGTAACCAAGGACAGGGCTTCTTGGTTACCCGATGTTTACATTGGTTACCAGCCTCCGCAGAAGCCGGCTCCTGCTGCCTGCACATTTAGTTGTTGCTGTCTCGCTGTCACACACAGCGATCTGCGCTTCACAGCGGGACAGCAACAACTAAAAAATGGCCCAGGACATTCAGCAACAACCAACGACCTCACAGCAGGGGCCAGGTTGTTGCTGGATGTCACACACAGCAACATCGCTAGCAACGTCACAAAAGTTGTTCGTTAGCAGCGATGTTGCTAGCGATGTTGCTTAGTGTGACGGGGCCTTAACCCTTCACCACTCAACCCCCAGCACACAGTCCCACAAATGTAACGTGACGCCCCTGCGGTAACCAGGTGTCAAAAAACAAGGTAACACCACTGTAACAGCTCGGGTCCTACATAACTGTGCCAGTCAGTACACGCACCAGCACACCAGGACACTTACACTTAGAACCAGGTGACGGGCTAGGCATTGTGAGTGAACAGGCAGCCACCTGGGGAGGAGCGAGTGGCCTGGGGGTGTGGGTAGAGAGTGAAAAAGAGGAGAGAAAAGGGAGAAGGTGGTTGGGAGAAGTCTTAAGTGAGCAGTAGTAAGAAAGAGAGAGTTGACAGCAAAGGTGTCAAGACAGACAAAGGAATCTTGAGACACAGAGAAAGAGAAGGAAACTGAAAGGAGAGTGAGGCGTAAGAAAGCCGGTGAGTAGTAGTAAAGACATCGCCAGGATCTGAGGAGAAACATCAGCTATTCAGGGGAGAATGTAGCTGGAGTGCGAGAGATCAAGCTCCAGGGACAGTGGAATCCTGTGGGGGTGGAAATCCAGGGCTCCCAGTATCTCCCAGATCTGGGATCTGCACACACGGGGTGCAGATCCCAGAATAGACCGGGACTTCAAGCCTTCTGTTAACTCTGCCAGACGGGTGGGTTTCCAGGACTCATCTACCACTACTAACGTCCAAGGCATCAGCAGCAAAGGGAGGAACAGGACAAATTCCCTTAAATAGTCCAAGCTGCCTGCGGCAGGACCCAGACACTAGACTGACCTCTGGGTGCTTCAAGCCAGGGAGGACCCTCACACAGACACGAGTGTATCGGTGGGCGAGTGGCACCAGGTCAACTGGCACAGGGACACAGGACTTGGGCACACCTGGGATCCGGTGTGAACCCAGCTGTAAGTAAAAGCAACAAAACTGCACTCCCCTGTTTGGACTAAGTTATTTCCCTGCACCATCCACGCTGCCCCATCCATCATCCCCAGAGAGAACCGGCACCTCGAGTGGTGTAGTCGGACTATTTTTATTATTTACCTTTTATTTAAAACTGATCAACGGTGCCCCCGGATCCGGGACCCCTCGAGCCACGGGACACCCGGATCCGAGCAGCTCGGCTGCCCTGGGGCGCGATAGTAAGATCACCCCTTGCTTCTCCAACTGGGTAACATCACCTACTTTCCTCCACAGCCCCCCCCGCACACAGCCCCATATCACCCCTTTCCCCATCCAGCCCCACATATGTAAAAATCATCCCCTTCCCTGTACAATCCCCCAATCTGCAGCACCTTCTCTGTGCAGTACTTCAACATGCAGCTCCATTTAGGAACATCCAGTTATCCTATGCCCCCCAAAAAACAAACACCACCTCACATTACTCACACTTAAGGCCCAGTCACACACAACGACTTACCAGCGATCCCAAAAACGATGCGACCTGATAGGGAGGTCGCAGGTGAGATGTCACACAGTCAGATCTTATCAGCGATGCAGGAACAATACAGGTCGCAGTAGCGACCTGTATAACGATCTCAGCAGTCACACAGTGTCAAACACAGCGATGTGTCCTGCCCAGCAGGACATCACCTTTGAAGAAAATGGCCTGGACCATTCTGCAACGACTAGAGATCTCACAGCAGGGGCCTGATCTCTGGTAGGTGTCACACATAACGAGATCGCTAACGGGATCGCTACTGCATCACGGAAACCGTGACTCAGCTGCGATCTCGCTAGCGATCTCGTTATGTGTGATGGTACCTTAACTCCTATGTATGAAGCCCCTCGCTGAACAGTGATCAGCTCTGCGCTGGAGGAGGAAGCACTGCCCCTTCTGATGACATCATCACCTCACAGGAGCAACTACATTCTAGCCACAGAGATGGATTCCTTTGACTCCACTGCTTATACTGTGCAGCGGAGCAGCAGGATCTCTCACTGCCTAGCGCACTGCTTATGATGGATGAGGGCAATCTGGCCAAAGGCCCTCAGAGCCTTAGGTTCCAAATAACAGGCCTGATTGCCCTCATTACTAACTGCACTGCATGGGCCCTTTTCACCTCTGGGCTCCAGTGCAGCTGCACTGGCTGCATTGGCAGTATGTCCACCATTGGGATCTCCTATGACCTAACAGCTCCTGCTCCCTCCCCATACCCAGTAATCACATGACTTCTTTGTATGGAATAGGAATCGCTAATACTGTGTACACAGCGCTTCATCAGCATTGTGTAGACAGGGATTGAGAAGCCCCAGACAGTAATAAACTGCCTATGCTTTCTCTTTGGAGGCCCTGCCCCCGCAGCTACGCAATTGTTTGTAACTACACTACCATGTAATCACGTTTTAGAACATCACTGAAGAGTAAAGCGGGCTTTACATGCTGCAACATCGCTAGCTGATGCTAGCGTTGTCGAGCGTAAAAGCACCCGCCCCCATGGTACGGCTGATATGTGGTGATCGCTGCCGTAGTGAACGTTATCGCTACGGCAGCGTCACATGCACATACCTGCTCTGCAACGTCGCTGTAACCGGCGAACCGCCTCCTTTCTAAGGGGGCAGTTCGTTCAGCGTCACAGCGACATCACTAAGCAGCCGCCCAATCAAGCGGAGGGGCGGAGATGAGCGAGACGAACATCCCGCCCACCTACTTCCTTCCTCATTGCTGGCGGGACGCAGGTAAGGAGAGGTTCCTCATTCCTGTGGTGTCACACATAGCGATGTGTGCTGCTGCAGGAACGAGGAACTACATTGTTACTGCAGCAGCAACGATAATTGGGAAGAGGGGGGCATGTCACCGATTAGCGATTTTGAATGTTTTTGCGACGATTCAAAATCGCTAATAGGTGTCACACGCAACGACATCGCTAACGCGGCCGGATGTGCGTCACAAATTCCGTGACACCAACGACATCGCTTTAGCGATCTCGTAGCGTGTAAAGCCACCTTTAGAACTGGACAGCCTGGATATTTAAAATCTGTGGATGGTCGGGAAGTAGTTAGTAATGCCTTTGTAAATATTCCATAAAGTTGTCATTGCTTATATGCAAAAAAAACTATTATTTTTTCCCTTTCCTCTTGTATATTATTTTGAAGATGATTCTTAAAAATCTCTATGACAATGTTTATATTTAAAAACATTTTATTGAACAAATATTGTCATTAAATAAAAATCATGTAATAAAAGCACGTAAAAATAAATAAATTATATTATTTAAAATAATCATCCAATTCAACTTTAAAGCGAATAATTACAAATTACAGAGGATTATGCAGAGTAATGTATAAAAAAACAATTACATGTACCAACATTTACAGTAAAGTCCTTACTGTTCATAAATACATTTTAAAAATATTTTAGACACTCTACCACAAAAAATAGCAGAGTAAAATTAAAGGGGTTTTCCCAAAGGGTTAATTCTAATCAATAGATCTTGGAATAATAATAATTCCCACAATTAGATGTGTTTAAACAAATGTTCCCGTGGTGCGATGATGTCCTTGGTATGTACTGTGTAATGGATGTGTCTGACCGTACAGGGACAAGGCATGATCACACCACATCTCCTGCGCTGGGGAGGAAGTAATAAAATATACAGACATTACAGCATGGGATGGCAAATTATTCTTTCTATGAGGTAAAACATTAAAAAAAAAAAATAGACAGGGAAATGTTTTACCTCACAAGAAGAATCAGAACAATTTAACATATTTGTTTAAACACATTCAATTGTGGAAGTTATTTTTTATTATTATTATTATTATTATTATTATTATTATTATTATTATTATTATTATTCCAAGATCTATTGAGTAAAATGAAGGTTAAAATTAAATTTAAAACCCTTTAATACTGACACTATGTAGCAAACATAAATACTTCATATACCTATTACACGAGAAATTAAAACATTTCTATGTAATAAAATGTAATCTTTGTCAGTTAGAACCTGGTTTCTTTTAGCTGTATCTCTTTTTCTCCTCTCTAATTGACAGATTTGATTGCCTAATTGCTAGTATATGATACCAGCATATATTTAATTCTGAACATTATAAGGCTATGTAAGGTAGGCTCTTATTACCACATCTGCATCCAGTTGCATTTTTACAACTTTTTAGAAATTTGATGTGGGCAGCTTATTCCATTATCTTCGACAGTACACTTTTATAGGTAAGTATCTCTGTCCACCCCATACTTTCTATATGGATTCTTCTACATAGCGCTTTATTTTCAGCCTTCATTCCATTCACCCAGAGACTTATTGCTTTTCAAGATGATCTCAGTTATTTAGTCTTCTTGGACCTAAATTTGCAAAAGAATAACAAGTAACGGTAAGTTCCAAATAAAAAAGTACATGATGGTCTCATTATTACTAAATTATGGGATTACACATTGATGGCTTCTCATCAGAAATGGCATTAATCAAAATGTTGTGAATAAGGGTTCAATGCCTAGACCACTCACAAATGAGAAGAGCAGGCAATGTGCCCCAAAGGCACAGCAGCACATCTATCCATCTAAGTCTATGGGTCCGTGAAAAATACGTACAGCACACAGAAGGCATCAGTGTACTATGCGTATGCTGTCCGTGTTTAGCACTGAAAAAGATAGGAGAAGTTTTTTTCATTTCTTTGTTTATCTATACCAAAAAGCACTGATGACACTGATGGTAAAAACGGACACACAGATCTGACACCGGTACCATTTTTAATGTTTGTGTTTTATACAGATGTGTGAATGGGGCCTAAGAGATCTATTTATTCATGTATGTAGTTTGTATCATGAAATCCGGTGACTGATTTGCTTTAATGATTTCAATAATTGACATCTCCCATCTTCTTACTATATACTGTATGTATATATTTTTAAATATTTAGGTGATTTCTGTAAAAAATAACACTTACGAATCCAAAGTTTTGTCAATGATCCTCTTGACCCATGGAGCAGTGGGTTCCAAACATATCTCTTGACTAGTTTCTTTACCAGTTTTAACCGTGGCACTGTGGATTGAAAGGACCAAGAACCGTAAATATAAAGGAATAATTGGTGTATACACATATCTATCTATCTCTAAATATATATGTATGTACACTGTATGCGTATATATATATATATATATATATATATACCGTATATATATATATATATATATATACCGTATATATATATATATATCACACACACATACATATATTTTATATATATATATATATATATATATATATATATATATATATATATATATATATATATATATATATACACACACACACATACACTGTGTATAGATCCACTCATCTATGATCTATTCCACATTAATGAAAATAATTAACTTTTACACACTGTGATTCTATATTGACACTGAGTTTTTTTTGAGGCACTCAAGATCAATGAGATTTCAATTTCAAGTGGCTTTAAAAACCATTCATTCTTTGAGATGTTGGAAAACTTTCATTTTTGAAGCATTTTAGAAGCGGGTTTTTTTCATTAAAGTGTTTTTTCAGTCTTTAGTGCCTAGTTTTTAGTATATTCTATCCGTAGATGTTTTAACTTTTTTTTTTCTCCAAAAGGCACTTTTCAAAAACTTGAAAAAAATGCCCAGAATACTTAACATCTGAAAAGTGCCTGGTGGGAAAAAAGAAAGTTCTTGTCACATGTTTGAAGCAACTACTGCTGGAATTGACCCCAAAGTAGGCACTGTCCAATAAAAAGGCTGGAGAAATAGCTTCAGAAAGAAAACTCTACCACAACACTTCAAAAACTCTACAAAATTAAAAACTTCCTCTAGAAACTCCCAAAAGAAGGATTTACCACTAGGAACCTTCTTGTCTTTGACCAAAAACTGTGTGATCACATATTCTTCTAATGTTAGATTAACACTCATTTTAGCCAGTTCTGCCAATTAGCTCCAGTGATTTTCAAAGAAGCTGTTCTTTGTGTAAATCCCCATTCAAATTCACAGCAGAAATCCAAATTTTGCCTAACCTGACCATACGAACATAGCCTAATTGATTTCTATAGGTAACAGGCTTATTGTGTAGCAAAATGAAGATCAGAAGAAAACAATGACCAATACTTACATGACTTCCAAATTCCTGCAGTGAGCACCTTTAGGGATAATTGCAAAGTTCAGGATTTGTCTTAAAGGTATCGGTTTGCTCTCAGTTTTCACACACTGACATCGAAGCTCTCCTGCTATCTCTATTGCCCTTCCTATAATAAATATAATAAAAGGAGAGGCGTTATCAGAGAAGAATATCAATTTTACAATACAAGAGTTAATCATTTTAGGTCATAATGTGGCTGTAAGTTCCTATCGTTGTGAGTCAGGTCTTACCTTCTGAAAGCACTAAGTATGTCAGGCAGACGGCCAGGAATGGAAGGATATTCATGCTTGTTCTTGTGGTTAGGGATGGTCTGCCTTTGTCACGAGCTGTGGCTTTTAGCTCTGTCTTAAGAGTTCTGCTCACACAACTGCTGCTGAGCTCTTTTATACTGTGGAGACTGATTGCATAATAGGAATTTCCAGACCCTCAGGATAAGGAGAGTGTCATACTATACATACACTCGCTTGGGGGATTACACACTTAGGGAAACTCTCCAGGCGGCACATGCTTGGACGACACATTTGGTGGTGACTACTTTTCAAAAAAAATAATAAACAGGATGTTTCTTTTTTTATGTTCCCCATACTCCACATAACTGCATCTACAACAAAAACTTATTCTGATGTGATGAATAAGTTTGCAATCATTTTTCCTATTTCTTTATGTTGGACGAAATCAATACACTTTTATGTATTTTAAATGTTGCATTGTAGGGTTTTATGTTAATAATGCAAAAATCACTTTATAAATGGAAAGTTATATAACTTGGAAGCAGATGTATAAATACTGTCTTAAAGGAGGAGGAATTTGTCCTCTAAATTAATGGAATGATTGCATAAGTAGCGTAAATGTGAGCAAGTCTGTACCTTTCGAGTAGAAATCTGCCTGGCCAGTCCTGAGAAATCTGACTTTGAAGTTATGTGCAAATTGGTTGTAAGTGCTCAGTCAAAGCCTTCCAGCTCTCCGATCCACACTGCATATTCCTGGTGCCTGGCTCCAGCCTGTCATTGATGTATCTGTCCAGGTGATGTTATCTACCTGCCCTTGCTCAGATCTCTTGCAAGGGATGTTACTGCTTGGAGACTATAGAGTGGCATACAGATAAGACCTAACTATGCCGCTATAGGCCATCTTGGCATGGGGTGGCATATAATGTCCCCTGGATTGATATGTCAATCACAGGCAGGAGGGAGGCACCAGGCAGGGAATAAGCAGTGAGAATTGGAGAGCTGAAAAAGTGCTTTGACCCGCCCACAGCACTTACAGCTAATTTGCATACAACTTGAAAGTTAGATTTCTAAAGAATGGCTGGGTGCATTACTATATGAAAGGTATCAATTTCATCAGAATAACAGCATCTACATGACCATATTAGTTTACCATAAACTTCAATGAAACCAGTCAGGAGGATTTGTAGACAGGTTAGACTTAGATTAGATACATGAAATCCATGGCAAATTTAGCACGACTTTAGAAATTTGTCTAATTTTATACCACCTCTTGGTTGAATTACTTTAAAAACTTTTTGGTCCCAAAGTTAAGGCCCATTGTGGTGCATCCTAGACCATGCCAATGTAAGGGAGTGTTAAGGCCCCTTTACACACTGAGACTTTCAGCGATCCCACCAGCGATCCCAACCTAGCCGGGATCGCTACAAAGTCTCTGGTAAGTCGCTGGTGAGCTGTCAAACAGGCAAGCCTGGCCAACGACGCAACAGCGATCCGGACCTGCAGAACGACCTAGCTAGTCATTGGGGACGTTGTAAAGCAGATTTTTGAAAGGGAAGTCGCTAACAAAGTCGCTGTAAAGTCCCCTTTACACACTGAGACTTTCTAGCGATCATGCTGCACAGCGGGAAACAAAGGACCAAAGAATGGTTCTGAACGATTTGTAGCGATCAGCAACTTCACAGCAGGGGCCAGGTCGCTGATGTGTTTCACACACTGCAATGTCGCTGGGGAGGTCGCTATTACGTCACAAAATCGGTGACGTTACAGCGATGTCGTTTGCGATGTTGCAGTGTGTAAAGCCACCTTAAGGCTTGGCTGCCACAGACCTGCAAATCCACTGTATATGAAATGCATGGTTTAGCTGCTTCCCTGGTACTCCCGGGCTAGAGAGAGTTAGGGAAGGGCGGGGGTTTAGTTTGAAAAATAACAGTTAAGAAGTCAGAGTAACAGACTGTGTCTGTGAAAGACGTATGTGGAGGAATACCCCAATAACTTTAACTTAGAGAGACCTTCTGGGTTGAATCCGGATGTCGGACACACAGTGCGGCCCAGGTGGTGGCCATTCCCTGGCGGAGACCTAAGCAACTCCCTCAGTCAGTGGAAGGTCAGTGGGCCCTTGAGAGAAGAATAGGTCCTGACTGACTGGAAAGACTGTTGTTTCTGCCATGAACAATGAAGCTGAGGGAGAGGATGAAGAGCTTATGGATCTTAATGGGAGCCTGAGTACCAGGAAAGCGGTCGACCAGCAAAATGTATGAATTTGCCATTGCTAATGGTAACCCCTTCAGGGAACAAGAATGTGTCCACCACTGGAAAGATAAAAAATAGTTTTTGAAGTTGACAAGTAAAGACGTTTGGTTGAAAGAACATGTGACAGTGGCAGTGCTTGTGATGTATAAAGAGAAAGTATGCTTATTACTGTATTGCATTAAAATGGCAGTTGGCATGCAGAGGAAGAACATCGGGCTGCGCTGCAGCTGAACAGCAGACTCTGCCACTACTACAATGGCCCCAACCGCCCCTTTAACACCTAATCCAAATTAAGCGTTTTTCGCACATATAAAAACTGGTGTAATTAACTACCTTTAGTGCGCATTGAAAGAATGCAAAGAGCAGGAGACCAGCGCCTTCCCAAAACAGACATCCCTTTGGGGTGGAAGAACTGGTCTCTGCTCTACCTGCTTACCTTGTTTTCCCTTTACAATGCTCAATTACAGTTCTCCTACTGGCTAGTCACTTCTCATTAGAGCCGGCAAGGGAGGGCACTGTCACTGTGTATTTAAATGGTATATCACACAGTGACAAGTGAGTTAGTACTGGCTATATATCATAATTCACAGCCAACGCATATTTAGTAGAGCTGGGATAAGCCCAGACCAGAAACAGATATCACTTGTGGTGCATCATTTCAGGTTAGGGAAAGAGGCTATTCCAGTGATCATCGCTTATGCTCCCTGATGATGTTCTATTTCAGTTTCCTAACATGCAGTGTGGATTGTCAAACTAAGTATCAGTACACCAGCAGCAAGGGCCACATGGTGGCTCAGTGGTTAGCACTGCAGGCTTTCAGAGCTGGGGGTTCTGGGTTAAAATCTCACCAACAACAACATCTGCAAGGAGTTTGTATATTCTCCACATTTTTGCATAGGTTTCCTACAGGTGTTCTCTTGGATTATGAGCCCCAATGGGGGAAGTGATTATCATGTCTGTAGAACACTGTAAAATTAATAGTGCAACATAAGACAGTAAAATAAATATAAATAAAAAGTAGGTATGAAAAAGAAAATACATCAGTTGGATAGAGTAGAGAGAGAATGGTAGTGACTTTTTAATTAAAGGGAACCAGCCAGCAGGATTTTCATATATAAAGTAAAGGCAACACTATACTGGCACTAGGATGCTGAATCTAAGCATACCTTTTGTTCTGAGATTGGATGTTTTATTTAAGAAATATGTGCAAGTAAAGTTCCAGCAATACACTGCTATTTGATTGCCAGGTGCAACAGGAAGGGAATTTGTGGGTTGGGTCTTGCTATCTATTCCTAACACTGTCTGCTTGCCTGCACCGGAATTAATGTCTGACGGCGACAGCGGAAGGAAGGCCAGGCAGACAGACAGGAGCGGGAATAGATCGCAATACCCAACTCACATATTCCCTTCCTGTTGCACCTGTCAATCAAATAGCAGTGCATTGCTGGAACTTTATTTGCACATATTTCTGAAATAAAACATCCTATCTCTGAACTAAAGATATGCCTACATTCAACATCCTATCGCCGTATAGCACTGGCTTTACTTTATATATGAAAATCCTGATGGTTGGTTCCCTTTAAAGTATGGTGGAAAAATGAATCGATTTGTACATTCAACAGACATTTGGACTAATAATTTGATCTTTACCTTATCCCAAATGCATTACTGTTACATTTGCATTGCCTGCATTCCCTTACAGTAATTAGAATTCTGTAGTTCTTAACCTTTTGCTGTTTTATTTTCCCCTCCAAAACACATTTCCTCCATACTAAATGAAAAAGTCATGAGGAAGTATGCAGCTTCAAAGACGCAGTTCTTCCAACTATTGTCAGGATTATGGCTGGATTGTATCAGTGACAGTGTAGATTACATCATTAATCATAAAACATGTGTGGACAGATGAAAGAATGTGGAAAAGTAGTATTGAAATACCGGATATGTGGAGTGTACAGGGATCTGGTCGAACCTGTGTTTTAACTTCTTTCCCTTAGGCTATGTGCACACGGGACTCTGTATCTGCGGATTTTTCTGCATCAAAATCTGCAGCTTTCCCCCGGAATCCGCACCTTTTCATAGGTGCGGATTTTGTGCGGATTTGACGCGGATTTTGTTGCGGATTTTGCGTTTTTTTTTTTTTAATTCAATTGAATAGGCAAAATCCGCACGAAAATCCGCAACAATAATTGACATGCTGCAGATTTTTCAGCACGAAAATCCGCACGATTTCCGCTGCGGAAAAATCCGCAGCGTGGGCACAGCATTTCCCAAATGCCATAGAAATGGCTGGGGAGTAGCTGTGCTGCAGATTTCTGGAAAATCCGCGGCTTTTCCGCGAGAAATCCGCGGCAAAATCCGCGCATTTTCCGCAGCGTGGGCACATAGCCTTATTACTCTTAACTGTGATATTTTGCAATGCATTTCACCCATGGTTCCATCTGATGAGACTCCCCGGTCACTGGAGTTACACAATTTGATCAAAATGTGCGCTAAGACCTTGAATAGTGCAGTATAGAACAGTCACAGAAATGAATGCAAAAAAGTCTTGCACATGAGCATATACCTAGTGATACATTATCACAGCCTTTACATCTGTTATTTCATTTTTGATGACCATAAAAAAGTCAGTATTAACAGATGCATTTAATGTAATTTACCAATGCGAATTCTTTGAAGATAAACTAACGTAAAAGTGAAGTATGAGCCACAATGGGTCAGTTGCTGCAGAACTCTAGTCTAGACAATCAGCTTTACAAATTTTGTATCCTTAGGCCATTACATTTGAATGTGAAAAGTACATTCTTGTATGGTTACTTTTACCAAGCATGATATATATATATATCTATATATCTATATATATATATATATATATATATATATATATATATATATATATATATCTATGTATATATATATATTTTTAATATATATATATATATATATATATATCTATATATATATATATTTACTATATATATATATATATATATATATAATATATATATATTTAATATATATCTATATATACCGTATATATATTTTATATATACAGTTAGGTCCAGAAATATTTGGACAGTGACACAATTTTCGCGAGTTGGGGTCTGCATGCCACCACATTGGATTTGAAATGAAACCTCTACAACAGAATTCAAGTGCAGATTGTAACGTTTAATTTGAAGGTTTGAACAAAAATATCTGATAGAAATTGTAGGAATTGTACACATTTCTTTACAAACACTCCACATTTTAGGAGGTCAAAAGTAATTGGACAAATAAACCAAACCCAAACAAACTATTTTTATTTTCAATATTTTGTTGCGAATCCTTTGGAGGCAATCACTGCCTTATGTCTGGAACCCATGGACATCACCAAACGCTGGGTTTCCTCCTTCTTAATGCTTTGCCAGGCCTTTACAGCCGCAGCCTTCAGGTCTTGCTTGTTTGTGGGTCTTTCCATCTTAAGTCTGGATTTGAGCAAGTGAAATGCATGCTCAATTGGGTTAGGCTCTGGTGATTGACTTGGCCATTGCAGAATGTTCCACTTTTTTGCACTCATGAACTCCTGGGTAGCTTTGGCTGTATGCTTGGGGGTCATTGTCCATCTGTACTATGAAGCGCCGTCCGATCAACTTTGCGGCATTTGGCTGAATCTGGGCTGAAAGTATATCCCGGTACACTTCAGAATTCATCCGGCTACTCTTGTCTGCTGTTATGTCATCAATAAACACAAGTGACCCAGTGCCATTGAAAGCCATGCATGCCCATGCCATCACGTTGCCTCCACCATGTTTTACAGAGGATGTGGTGTGCCTTGGATCATGTGCCGTTCCCTTTCTTCTCCAAACTTTTTTCTTCCCATCATTCTGGTACAGGTTGATCTTTGTCTCATCTGTCCATAGAATACTTTTCCAGAACTGAACTGGCTTCATGAGGTGTTTTTCAGCAAATTTAACTCTGGCCTGTCTATTTTTGGAATTGATGAATGGTTTGCATCTAGATGTGAACCCTTTGTATTTACTTTCATGGAGTCTTCTCTTTACTGTTGACTTAGAGACAGATACACCTACTTCACTGAGAGTGTTCTGGACTTCAGTTGATGTTGTGAACGGGTTCTTCTTCACCAAAGAAAGTATGCGGCGATCATCCACCACTGTTGTCATCCGTGGACGCCCAGGCCTTTTTGAGTTCCCAAGCTCACCAGTCAATTCCTTTTTTCTCAGAATGTACCCGACTGTTGATTTTGCTACTCCAAGCATGTCTGCTATCAATCTGATGGATTTTTTCTTTTTTTTCAGCCTCAGGATGTTCTGCTTCACCTCAATTGAGAGTTCCTTAGACCGCATGTTGTCTGGTCACAGCAACAGCTTCCAAATGCAAAACCACACACCTGTAATCAACCCCAGACCTTTTAATTACTTCATTGATTACAGGTTAACGAGGGAGACGCCTTCAGAGTTAATTGCAGCCCTTGAGTCCCTTGTCCAATTACTTTTGGTCCCTTGAAAAAGAGGAGGCTATGCATTACAGAGCTATGATTCCTAAACCCTTTCTCCGATTTGGATGTGAAAACTCCCATATTGCAGCTGGGAGTGTGCACTTTCAGCCCATATTATATATATATAATTGTATTTCTGAACATGTTTTTGTAAACAGCTAAAATAACAAAACTTGTGTCACTGTCCAAATATTTCTGGCCCTGACTGTATATATATATATATATATATATATATATATATAAAACATATATTTAAGATATATATATATATATATATATATAGAGAGAGAGAGAGAGATTTTTATTTATATATATATTTATTTTCTTAATTTCGTGCCTGCTCAAAATTGTGGGGATTAGATAAACTGGGTCCCCTTATGCCTCAACTCCTTTGACTTTTTTGTTACAGTTTTTGCTGTATAATTTTTCAGTGACTGTCTACTGGTAAAAATTACATGATTATGCAATATGCAAACACGCCTTAAGAGGAGAGAATCAACAATATGCTGCAAAGTTTATACTTAACCCTTTTATTAGCAAAAAATGTACCTGTTTAAATTTACAGAATAATTTACCTTTTTTTTACCATTGCAGATTTAAAACAATAACAGCCAGAACATTTACAACTTTATATAAGGGTCTTGTTATTTGGGAGACAAGCTGTTAGTAATTGTTTTAAATAAAGCGATGGCCGAGGGACCACAGCGGTGTAAAGTAAAATGATCTCACACAAGATGAGGTTGCAGAAACAAGGGTATGCTTTATTTAAGTAGGATGTAAAACAGTTATGCAAGTGAATAGGGGAATATTATGTTGAAACAGTAAAAGTGTACAAGCTTCCGATTCTAGTTGAGGCGTGCCAATAGCGCATAACCTCAACTATCACAAACACTAGAAGGTATGTCTGAAACAAGCAAAGTATATTAACAACTATGCTACAGTACCACCTAGCTGGCCTCTGCTATCAGGGCTGTGTGGATGCTGTGCTCTAGCTACTGAGGCTTTCGCTATGCCTAACAAAGCACACACAATGATTATGACTCACTGTACCGCTGCAGGGGAATCAGTTCAATTCCTGGGGTTTTGGTCCTGTGATATTCGTTGGTGCGCACTTCTTCTAGTGGGGTAGGGGAAACTCTTCCTCCGACATAGACCTGGAATGTCCAGGATCATCAGTTGGGCTTCACTAGCCTTGGGGACCTTGTTCTCCTCGGTTCAGTACTCACACCACTGTGACCAGGGGTCACTCATGGTCTGGCTTGCGGTAAGGTTCTCACCACCAGCACTGTACCTCTTCTGACACCAAATTTCTAATACTCCACACCAGTAGATTACCACTCTCTTGACCTCTCTCACAACACACACAGGCCAGCTGTCACACTGCACTAAAATGTGGCCCGGAGTAGTACAGCAAAGTCACCACAAGGTGGCAGCAGAGTGACATCCCGCTGTCCTAAGACGTGACTCGGAGTAGTACAGCAAAGTCACCACAAAGGGGCAACAGAGTAGTTAGAGAGTCGAGTCAGCAACGGGAAGTCATATCAATGTACCAGGGGTGAACAAACTAAGAGCAAGCAAATGGTCAGAGCTAAATGGTAATACAGAAAGCCGAAGAGAGAGACAGATCCAAGTCAGGTACAGGAGTGTAAGTCAAGTACCGGGAAGTCCAAACTACAAACAAAGGTGTCACAAGCGGGACAGGGCCGGGAGTGGACAGACAGACACAAGTTAGGCGGGAGAGGGTGCACAGTAGGACAGATAGGTACCTCAACATAGCCAGCTACACACACTATGAGACTATCACTGGCACTGAAACAGAGGTGCAGCACCCAGATATAGCATCCCAAAAACAGTAATGAGGCAGGGAGAAATTACCTCTGACATGACCCGGCTGAAGCTGGGAAATACCACTGCAGCAGATACCAGCCTGGATCATGACACCAGCTCCTCTATTCCCGCATTAAGCTCTCTGAACCCCCTCCTTACTTTTTCCACACTTTTTGGCCAGTTAAGTCCAAAGGTTTTCAGCTGAAGGGGGAAGAATCGGTTCAACCGGGCAGTCCATGGTAAACAGGAAAGGAGCACTGTCTTTTAAAGGCAAAGCATTCCCTTACAATTTGCAGGGGTGGTACCCCTGCATAAATGCAGAAAAGAACTGTTGTAACTGTTGCTATTACGGATTGCCATATATAATGTGTTCACTTGGTTCTACATTGTTATGATTATGTGGAAACCCAAAATGTCTAGGTTATTTACTGTTTTATGATGTTTATTTAACCCCTTCATGACTGAGGACGTAACGGTACGTCCTAAATCATGAAGGCGTGATCACCACGGGCTGCTGCAGTGAGCCGGTGGTGATCCCCGCACATGTCTGCTGATTTGAACAGCAGACATATGTGGCGCCCCTGACCTGGTCAGGCACCCATGCTGGGTGAGTGCAAACAGGTAATCCAAAAGGCTGGAATAGGGTGTGTACGCACAGACACATAGTGACCAGGTCTCACACACCTTTGAGGGGACCCCTGGGCAGACCCAGGAGGGGGAGTGCCTCCACATCCAATCAAGGGGTGCGGTAGAGAGGCTGGAAGCTAGGTTGCAGTGGCAATCAGGAAAAGGAGCTGGAGGTAGCCAGTCTGAAGTGGAGATGCGGGAGATCGGACACGCTAGTCAGACCCTGCACGTGTAGTGGCCATTGGCGGGGGAGAACGGTCACCAAAGGTTTGACAGAAAAACGCTGGTCGTGTATGGAGACTTCTGGTGGCTAGGCATGCATGGGGAACAGGTCCCTAGAGTAGATATCCAATTATTTGGTCTGCTAAACCTGCCGGTGGGGAGGACCACAAGTCCCACATCAACCAACTAGAGTCTGAGCATCAGCAGCAACGAGGGGGTCCATAAGGAGGATCGAGCCTGGAGACATCTTTCTTGGTCCATGCTGCCAGCAAACGGGCCAAAAAGGGAGAAAAGGCAGTTGCGACTTCCCTGGATGAATACCACATTACTTCAAGTCAGGGGTTATCCGAAACAAGAAGTGCTAGGAAGGCGAGCTAGCGGTTACCCTTATAACAGCCTGAAGGATACCTGGTTCTCTCTTGGTGTATCTCAGCATCGCCCGGGTGCCACTTGAAGCATCTGAAAGTAAGTAAAAACCAGTTGCAAGACACTTTGGACTGAGACTGAGTTATTCTGCTACCTGTTGTTCTACACACATACACCCGAGTCCCTGGGGCCAGCCTCACTCTCGGGAGGCCACACCATCCGACTGCAGATTCCATCAGCTCCAGACGCTCATTAAAACTGCAGTGGCGGTCACCCATAACCCCGACCGCAAACAGAGAGTGGCGTCACGACTCAGATGTAATCAACCTGACAGACCTGTCGCCAGAAGATCCAAAGGAGAAGTCCCTGCAGGTCCCTGGAGGTGGAGCGGTGTCCCTGTGGCCAGGCGACTCACATATGTGCCTGTCCACCTGTGCTTGTTAACCCCTTAAATCACGCTGTCAAAATGTGACAGCGCGAATTAAATAGCCGCAGCAGGTAACGCTCACTTACCTGCTGCCATCAGAGTACCCGTGACGTGATCACGGGGAGCCGATGGTTACCATGGTAGCACAGAGTCATGTGATGACTCTTGTAGCTATCATGACTCACTTCTTGTTACAGCTGGCAGAGCTACAGCTGTAACAGAAGACAAGCATTTCTGCTGATCTGATCTGTGCAGCTCTGATAAGGAGAAATGAATGGCCGATCAGACTGCTGAACCTTATAGCCCCCTAGGGGGACTAAGAAATTTAAAAAAAAAAAAAGTTTTAAAAAAATTAAAGAAAAAGTTCAAATCACCCCCATTCGCCCCATTGAAATTAAAGGGTTAAAAAAATATACACATATTTGGTATCACCGCATTCAGAAATTCCCGATCTATCAAAATATTACACTACATGTACATTATTGCTACAGGTCGCAGAAAATGGCACAAAAACTGCCACTTTTTTTGGATGAACTTCTGAATTTTTTTTTAATCCCTTAGATGACATCTATAAGTTTACTTTTTATGTCTACGAACTGGGACCGACCTGAGGCATCACATCAACACATCAGTTTACCATATAGTGAACATGGTGAATAAAATATCCCCAAAACAATCATGCAATCACATTTTTTTGCAATTTTTCCGCACTTGGAATTTTTTTGCTGTTTTCCAATACATAATAATATTATTATTATTAATAATAATAATAATGTGGTAAAACTTATGGTTTATGGACTTATCGTCCCGCAAAAAAAGGCCTCATGGCAAGATTGATGGAAAAATATAAAAAGTTACGGCTCTTGGAAGGAGAGTAAAAAAAACCCAAACAAACCGAAAAATCACTCGGGGGTTAAGGGGTTAAAGGGATTTTCCTCTATTTTATAACCTATTATTGTGCTTAGACCCAGAGTGGTGAATCAAGAAAAAACAACTGTGTACTTGACTATTGATTGCGCCACTCTTCCACCCTGGCTATTGTGTTCCAGTTGATCAGCTTTTTTCTCATCCGGCATGAGAGAAAAGTCTCAACATACGATTGGATGCCAAAATTGTACGAGACTCGCCAAGACAAGTCAATGGGTGCGAGAAAAAAAACGTATGTCACACAGACCATCCTAGTGGCATCCGTTTTTATGGATACATTACTATCATATAGCACAGAACACTGTAAATGGTCCTGTAAATGACTGTAACTGACTAATAGTTGCTGTGAAAAAAAACGGATTGTACATAGACAGCATGTAAAGGGGACAGGGCAGGCAGTAGTAGTCGTGTATGCAGGGGTTTCCAGGCCGGAGCGCAGCCGCTCGGTGACCCCTTGCCTCCTGGTCGCCATTCCACTGGAAGGATGTTTTCACCACAATCCACACTTCCACTGAGTCAATTAATCAGACACAAATATACTTTCTTCAAACAGCGGAACTTTCCTTGAATTCTTTACAGGGAAACTTTCATCTCGCATACCATGGGCACCGCTTCTGACCTCGATGGGATTCCCTTCAAACTTCAATCCATAGTATAATTTACCTGACTGCTTTTCTTGCACCTGAGCTCCTTTGGATACTGCCCCTCATTCCCCTGTCTGACATCACACTGCACTAGCCAGTTCAAAAAGTCCTTTAGCCTCTCCATCGCACCCACAGGGATTTAGCTGATGCTATTGAAGGGGCTTATTTCGACAGCACTCCTTCGCCCATACTTCGGGCCAGGACTTACTCTTCTCCTTTAAGAGCCCACTGACCTTCGGTCTCACAGGGGATTTCGTTGGGTTTTCAATCCAGGAAAGACAGACGCCACCCTGACCGACCGAACTCAACCCCTCTTCTGGGGACACAGTTATGACAGTACTCTCAAGAGCAGGACCCAGCATGTCCGGTGTCAAAGTGTTGACCGTTAGGATCGTTTATAATACAATCTTTGGGCTTGTTATCGCTTTCTCCAACTGGAGAGTCTTCTACACTCTTTATACATCCTGTCCTATTTATACCATATATGCCACCTTTCTCTTAACCCTGTTCTTACCTAATTAGGTGCCAGGACATCCGTCAATAAGCCACGTTTCCACCTGGTAGCCATTTACAAAATACATGTTACAATTTAAAACATATCATACACATTTCTGTTTGTCAGCTACTTCTGCAGGGGGTGGCGTAGTCTTGACCCCCCTACAAGCACACGGACAGCACACAGATGACAAGTGAGGGAAAAAAAATTACCCTCTCGCATAGCACTCGCAGTACACATGAAACACCACACGGATACCACTCGTCCGACTCCTCTGGAAGAGAATAGGACCCCTTTTTCATATGTTCGTGTGATTACAGCCTTAACCCTATATCTGCAAGTTAATAGTGTTATCCGATGTGACAAGTTCCCTTTAGTGCAGCTATTTTCTTACTTTTGAATCACATTCATTGACTCATGTTTCTGTTCATTTATTCAGTATTTATTTCTCAGCATATTGTGAGATTTGTATCTTGATGCTTTCCTTCACCCATATATTTTTGTTCTATAACCAATGTCGGAGTGGCAAAGTGCCCTTCCCCCAACATCCTGTGCAGGAGAAACTAGAGTATTTATGAGGAATTACTCTGACTGTCCTTTGCAAGAAAAACTACACAGGACCCAACATTGCCGGTTGCCAATGTGGCCTTCTTATTATTCAGAACATTATTTTATATGTACTGTTAAAATTTTATGCTGCATGTTTTCTGTAAAGAGGTTTTCTTAAATTTTACTCATATGGTCAATGGCAAGGGTGAACTGTCGTAGTAGACACACGTCCCAGTATGTGCAATGTAGTGATAAGGTTACATGAGCTGCTCCTGAGTGTCATGACCCTTCATTTTGCAGACCATGTAGATCTCAAGGGGACCTAATGATAGGACATTGATGTAAATTCATGAAATCCCCCTTTACCTTTCAGCAAACTAATATCTATCTATCTATCTATCTATCTATCTATCTATCTATCTATCTATATATCTAAATACATTAAATATCTGACTTCCATCCAAAAAGGATCAAAAATTGTAGTTGTGAGGGGATACCCCCACACAAGACTACCAGCAACTCATGAATCAATAGAAACAAGAGGACAAGGAGTAAATGCTGAAAATATATACGTTTGTTAAACATAACAAAGTGCAAAAAGTGCATATACAGAGGAGGAGAATGTATTTTTCAAAAGATCCCTATAGATGTCCTGCAAAATGGTAGATGTACACATGGAAGATGCGACATATGTGCAGGGCAAGGAAAAGACACCACTACATGGAAACAACTGGCACATGCCAAAGGAATGTCTTGCAAGTATACGAGAAATAGTAATGAATTAAATATGTGCATGACAAATGGACATGTCAGTACCAAGAAAACCCAGTTCAAAAAATGAGGACCAGTAGTAAGAAGGGCCAAATATAGGTAAAAGTATAATCAAATATATAAAATACTCAAAGTGCATCAGGTATAAAAGTGTCGCGGGCGGAGGAGGGGACGTTGCGCTCACCCACTGCTCGGGTCCGGTTGCTGCTGCTCGGTGGTGGCTCGAGCGGTGGGCCGGATCCCGGGGACTCGAGCGGCGCTCCTCACCCGTGAGTGAAAAGGGGAATGATTTTGGGGATTTATTGTCCGTGACGTCACCCACGGTTGTGGTGAAGTTGGGACACCGCCGCTGCTCTGGACGGGGATCCCGGGAGCGATGACAGGGAGCAGCTTGGATGTTGGTTCTCCCCTCCATGGGTAGGGGGGTTGGTTGTCCCGGGGCCCGGTGAGGGTTTGGGGATGGCAGGCGGGTTACGGGGCCTGGTGAGGTGCAGGGTCGCGGGGGCAGCGCTGTGCCGCACGGCACGGTGGTACTCACTCAGCCAGTAATCCACACAGAGTCTCTGGTCAAACAAACAGCTGGATGGACGGGTCCCACAGGCGGCTGCGGTTGTTCTCCTCCCGGCAGGTTGATGGTGACTGCCTTTCCCTGCACCTGTGTAGTGTGTACGGTTCCAATGGGTTCCCACTGGTAACCCGCTCCCCAGCTTGGATGGAGGCTGAGGGAGCCCCTTTTGCCCGCAGGCACTGGCCCTGGGAACTTTAGCCTTGGCGGTGACTGTGTTTCCCTTCACGGTTTGAGCTGTCGCCTTCTATCGGGACTTAACTGCTGGGAAACCCAGGAGGTTCCCTTCGCTAACGGATTTGACAAATTGAACGGCGACTCCAAGCCTTGTCGGGGTCCGTAGGCCCTGCCGGATGGTGCTGGCTTCTCTTTGTTCACCGGTCCGGTAACGCCGGGCCACCGCCCGTCCATGGTCCTTACGGCTCACTCAAATCGGCCTCTCCTGCAGACGGTCACCACCGTCTGCCAACCTTGCTGTACCGTCCGGGCCACACACCCGGACCACCTTCAGACTGCTCCACTACTACTTCACTTTCTCACTCCTCAAACTTCAAAACTGATCTCCTTCCTTTTCCCGCCTCCAGGACTGTGAACTCCTCGGTGGGCGGGACCAACCGCCTGGCCCACCCCCTGGTGTGGACATCAGCCCCTGGAGGAAGGCAACAAGGATTTTGTGTTTGGCTTCGGTGTGCCTAACCGGGGTGTGGGGTGTGTTGGTGTTGTTCTGTGACGACCTGGCTTGTCCACGGCGCCACATTCCCCCTTAGTAAAATGCAGACCGTCCGCGGGCTGCCCGTCCATCACCGATTTTATTTTAACTGTAAAGATAAAACGGTAAAACATGTAAAACAAGCATTTTGCATTCTTCCCACATCGGGAGGCACATTTCTTAAACGTTTCTAACGGTTGTCTTTATTAATGGTATGGCTTCCACGCTCTCCCACCCAAGCAACCTGGCCCTGATGCTGCCCCTAAGCAAACGGGCAGCATCCCTTGACCCCAGTCCAGCACCAAGTTGCCCGAGCGGGTTCTGTCCCTGTCAGGGGACCCGCGTCCATGGGGACCCCTGAACCCCCGGAGGATTGCCACCGGTTACGGTAGTGGCGGGCCTGGGCCATCACTTTCCTCCAGGCCCATCCTCCCAAATCAGCCTCTCCGGAGGCGGTAACGGTTTCAAGCCAACATTTCTATTTACATGCCACTAAGTTTGTGGTTGCCCTGCCAGTTCTCGGGCTTGTCCGTAGCAGTTTCTACGCATTGGTTTCAAGGGGTCCCAACGGGGACCAGTTGCCGGCAACGACCGGTTCAATCACGGTTTCCAATCAGGTGACTTCATCGGTTAATTATTTTCTCTTATCATTCACAAACTGTCTAAACGGTATTCTCAACACACAAAGCCCCCCCTTCTAAAGAGTAGTCTCCCTGTACCTAAGTGGGGGTCTACCTAGGTTGGGACGAGTGGTATCAGTGGTGACAGGCAATGGGGCAGGGGGAACAACCAGTTCCTCCTCCCTGCTATCATGTAGGGCAGGTGGAGGCATAGGGGAGCTGGGTACAGGTTCATCCCTGGGCACTGGCGCATGGTTGATCACTTCCATTACTTCCTCATCCACGGGTTGTGGGAACAGTATCACTGAAAGAATCACCGCGCCGTTCTGCATAGGCAAGTCTCCCGGAAAATCACCCATCATGGTATGGATCACCTCCTTTTCTTTCTCCGCCGGTCTTGGAACTGGAACTTCATCCGCTACCCTCAATGCTGGAGGGCACCTCTTCAGATGGTTCCGGAAACCGTGGCCAGAGTTGCTCCTTGGTCACGGCTGATCTGGTACGCCTTCCCATTCTCCCATCCGGTGGGCTGTATTACGTATGGGATGGGGTTTGTTCCCATTGATCATCCAGCTTGTGGGTCCTCCTTTTTCGCTTCAGCACTACATCTCCAGGCTGGAAGGGGCCGGCGAACGCCTTCTTGTTGAAGCGCTGTTCCTGTTGTCCCCGACTCCGACACAAGTTCTTTTCAACATACTCCTGGATCTGTTGGTACTGCACCCTCCGCCGAGTGTCCCAATCAGCTGTCGAAGGGAGCGCTTCTGGGGCTTCCAACCCCATTTCTAAATCCACTTGTAGCCTGCCGGGGCGAGCCCTCATCAGGTATGCTGGAGTGCATTTTGTCGAGCTGGAAGGGATGTTATACATATCGACCAAGTCAGGTAGCTTCTCCGGCCACAGGTTCCGCTCTTCTAGCGGCAACGTCTTAAGGAGGCCCAGGACCAGGTGGTTCATCTTTTCACACATGCCGTTGGTTTGGGCATGGTAGGCCGTGGTCCGGATTTTCTTGCAGCCGTACAACTGGCAGAATTCCTGGAATACCTCCGCTTCAAAGGCCGGACCTTGATCGGTAAGCACTTTCTCAGGGTACCCATGTGGTCGGCAGAAATAAGCTTGGAATGCTCTAGCGGTGGTACGGCCGGTTAGGTCTTTGACTGGGACAACCACCATGAACCTTGAGTAGTGGTCCACAATAGTTAAAGCATAAGTGTACCCACTTCGGCTGGGGGTGAGCTTTACATGGTCCAGGGCAACCAGCTCCAGCGGTTGATGTGTAATGATCGGGTGTAGGGGTGCCTTCTGGCTGGCCTCGTCTTTCCTTCTCAGCGTGCAAGGGCCACATTCTCGGCACCAGGCCTCCATAGATTCCCGCATTCCACTCCAATAGAACCGCTCTCTTAACAACATCTCCAGTTTCTTCCATCCGAAGTGCCCAGCACCATCATGGTACGCTTGCAGGAAGGTGGGCACGTTAGCTTGGGGAATCACCAACTGGCGGATCTTCTCATGGGTCTTTGGATTAATCAGCTCATGATACAACTTCCCCTGGTGTAGATATAGCCGGGTCCATTCTCGCCACAGGCGTTGGGCTTCGGCAGGGGCGACAGGGTCTATGCCAGCAGCGCCCTATTCCACCAGGGTCTTGACCAGTAGGACAGCGGGTGCCTGGTCCTGAGCTTCCTGCCACTCCTGACTGGGCAGCGGGTCCAGGTTCACCCGTTGTTGATGGACATGCACCTTCTCGGTGGGCGGCCGGTGAAATGCAGGTAACTCAATCTCTTCGAGGTCATCATCCTTGGGTCCTTCTTCCGACAGGTGGGGCATTCGAGAGAGTGCATCGGCATTAACGTTGGCACGGCCGGCTCTGTACTTGATGGTGAAATCGTAGTTGGCTAGCCTGGCCACCCACCGCTGCTCCAACATGCCCAACTTGGCTGTGTCCAGGTGGATCAGCCCGTTATTGTCCGTGAAAGTGGTGAATTTAGCCGCTGCCAAGTAATGGCGAAACCGCTCGGTGATAGCCCACACCAGTGCCAGGAGCTCAAGCTTGAAAGAGCTGTAGTTCTCAGGGTTCCTCTCAGTCGGTCGAAGCTTTCGGCTAGCATAAGCAATCACCTTCTCCTTCCCGTCTTGGACCTGGGATAGGACTGCCCCCAAGCCCACGTTGCTGGCATCGGTGTAGAGGATGAATGGGTGGCTGTAATCAGGGTACGCTAGGATTTCCTCCCCGGTCAGGGCCTCTCTCAGCTGGCGGAAGGATTCCTCATGCTTCTCTTCCCACGCCAATGGGGCTCCTAGGGGTCTACCACCCTTGGTCTGTCCCACGAGGAGGTCTTGCATGGGGGCGGCCATCTTCGTGTACCCTTTAATGAAGCGACGGTAATATCCCACCAGGCCCAGGAACTGCCTCACCTCCCTCACCGTGGTCGGTCTCGGCCAGTCTTGGATGGCGGTGATCTTCTCGGGGTCGGGGGCGACACCTTCTGCACCAACCACATGTCCCAGGTACTGCACTCTGGGTTTCAACAGATGACACTTTGAGGGCTTCAACTTCATCCCATACTTAGCAAGGGACGCGAACACCTCGGCTAGGTGCTCCAGGTGGGCTTCATACGTCTGGGAGTACACAATCACATCATCCAAGTACAGCAAGACGGTCTCGAAATTTAGATGCCCCAGACAGCATTCCATCAGCCGTTGGAAGGTTCCAGGGGCATTGCACAGCCCAAACGGCATGCTATTGAACTCGCAGAGACTCATAGGAGTGGCGAATGCAGTCTTCTCTCGGTCTTCTGGCGCCACAGCCACCTGCCAGTACCCACTGGTGAGGTCAAGGGTGGAAAAGTAGTTAGCGGTTCTCAGCGCAGCCAGGGACTCTTCAATGCGGGGCAGAGGGTAAGCGTCCTTATGCGTTATCTGGTTAATCTTCCGGTAATCCACACACATCCGCATGGTACCATCCTTCTTTTTAACCAGTACCAACGGGGCGGCCCAGGGACTACAGCTGTCCCTAATAACCCCTGCCTCCTTCATGTTCCTCAACATGTCCTTGGCACATTGATAGTGTGCGGGGGGAATAGGCCTGTACCTCTCTTTAATAGGGGGGTGCTCACTGGTGGGGATGTGGTGTTGGACCCCTTTAATCTGCCCAAAATCTAGAGGATGTTTGCTAAAAACTCGCTCGTACTCCCGTACCACCCGATATACCCCTTCTTTGTGATGTGTAGGGGTATCGTCAGTGCCTACGTGTTACTCTCGGCACCACTCGTCTAACTCCCCTTGGGATGGGTGAGTGCTGGCAGTAGGGGATGAGATGGGGGGAATGGCCTCGTGGATGGTGTAGGGATCTAGAGTGAGCAACTTGGCAAGGGTAGCGTACCGGGGAAGCCTGACCTCTTCCTCCCCGCAGTTCAGCACCCTCACAGGCACTCTCTCCTTCTTTACGTCTACCACCCCTCAGGCGGCCATTACTGTGGGCCAGTGTTCGGAGGGCATGGGCTCTATCATGGCAGGGTAGTCACGCCCCTGGGGCCCTACCGCTGCTCTACACCAAATCATCATCTCACTCCTGGGAGGCACAATCAAAGGGGCTGCATCCATCACTCTCACTCCTCCAATCTCCCCTCCTGTCGAGTTCACATGCTGGCGATACATCGGGGCCCGGATCTCACGCTGCACAGCTCTCTGTCGGCTCCCCGCCGCTGTGGAGGCCAGCTGCTGCAGCAGGGTCAGCACGTCACTCATACAGTGCTCCATCACATTAGTCCCTAGCACTACCTTTGGGTTATGATCACTGGGTTCATTCATTATCACAATCATTCCCTGGTGCTGTAGTTCAGCTCGTCCCACAGACATAGCCACTTGTTTGTACCCCACTTGGGTTAAGGGGAGTCCATCAGCGGCAATCAGTGTCATACTGGCATCTGGAGGGGCCAGTTCGTCTTTTCCCCAATACCTTTAATACAGTGTGTATGGTATGGTGGTTACCTGTGATCCAGTGTCCAGGAAGGCCATCAGCGGGATACCGTCCACTGCCACGGGGATGATGGGTCGGGCTCCGATGTACCGGTCCCGCCAGTCGGGGGGGCCATGGGGTTCTACTCCTGAGGATTGGCCCGTGGCCCCAGGGGTTGCTCGTTTAACGGACACCGTCGGGAGTAGTGGCCGGGCTTGTTGCACCTGTAACAAATAGGGGGTCCATACCGTGGGTCATTGGCCCTTTTCCGCTGCATCCAGGGGACGTCCTCGGGGCTGTCGGCGAGCTGCATCTTCGCCGGGGGCTGGGACCTGGTCGGAGGCTGGAGTGCGGCAAGGATTTTGGCGAGGTCCCCATCCATGCGGCGGACTTGGGCAGCCAGCTTCTCCATCATGCCGCTTGAGGTTGCAGGTATTGGAGGTGTTGGGAGGGCAGGGGCCACCGTGACGGGGGGCCGTCTCAGCCGGCCATGGGGCTGCCTCAGGGACCTCCGACGCTGGAGGCTGCAGAGCTTTAATGGCCCGTTCCTTTAACACAGCAAAGCCCACATCAGGGTGCTCCAGGGCCCAGAGCCGAAGTTGCTTGCAGTCCTCCGAGGACCTCATCCCTTGTACAAACTGTTCCACCAGCATTTTGTTGCTGTCCGCATCGTTGATGGGGTCTACCCGCTTCAGTGTGCGGAGGGCGGTTTGTAGACGTAAGGCGTAGTCCCGAATGCTATCCGTGGGGCGTTGCCGGCATTGGTAAAACTGCATCCGCAGCTCGGCCTCGGTACAGGTCTCAAAGGCTGTCTGTAGCTTCTCAAAGATGGTGGCTACAGGGGACCGGTCACCCTCGGCCCAGGTCTCTGCCTCCTGCTCAGCCGCGCCGGTTAGCTGCCCCAGCACTGCCGCTGCACGTTGCTTATCAGTTAGGGGGTACAATTCCAGTAGCGGGCTAAGCTTCTTCCGGAAGACCTGCAACGCATCAGGTTTCCCATCGTACTGCGGGAGCCAGGTAGCTCCGGGCACATAGGGCAAGGAGAACGGCATCACCTGAGCGAGAGCTGGGGCCACGGCACCTCCCGCCAGTGCGGCCGGGACCTGGGCGGGCCCATTCCGATCCACAGGTGCCACTGCGGCTGCGACCGCCGCTCCTCCGGCGGCTCCGTCGGGCGCAGACATCTTGTTTCCGTCCCCCTTAGTCTTTTTCCGGCTCCTCCTCTACAGGGGCGGGGTTTCGGCTTTCGCGCCTCCACTACTCGGGAAGACGCTCGAGCGGGGACTTTTCACGCCCAAAATGGCGGCTTTTCCAAATTTTCGGCCGTACACCTCCGGCTGTCACAAGGCGCACCTCTACCAGACGGCAGAGCGGTAAGATCCTGTTCGTGACACCAAGTTGTCACGGGCGGAGGAGGGGACGCTGCGCTCACCCACTGCTCGGGTCCGGCTGCTGCTGCTCGGTGGTGGCTCGAGCGGTGGGCCGGATCCCGGGGACTCGAGCGGCGCTCCTCACCCGTGAGTGAAAAGGGGAATGATTTTGGGGATTTATTGTCCGTGACGCCACCCACGGTTGTGGTGAAGTTGGGACACCACTGCTGCTCTGGACGGGGATCCCGGGAGCGATGACAGGGAGCAGCTTGGATGTTGGTTCTCCCCTCCGTGGGTAGGGGGGTTGGTTGTCCCGGGGCCCGGTGAGGGTTTGGGGATGGCAGGCGGGTTACGGGGCCTGGTGAGGTGCAGGGTCGCGGGGGCAGCGCTGTGCCGCACGGCACGGTGGTACTCACTCAGCCAGTAATCCACACAGAGTCTCTGGTCAAACAAACGGCTGGATGGACGGGTCCCACAGGCGGCTGCGGTTGTTCTCCTCCCGGCAGGTTGATGGTGACTGCCTTTCCCTGCACCTGTGTAGTGTGTACGGTTCCAATGGGTTTTTTGTGCCTGCGCAGTTTACTGATCAGGTTAATTGATTTTATATTTTGATAGATTGGACATTTCTGAACGTGGTGATACCAAATAAGTTTGTATAGATATAGATATATATATATATATATATTAACCCGTAATTTTTCAATGGGGCAAATGGGGAGTGATTTGAACTTTTAGGTTTTTTTTATTTATTTTTTATTAATTTTTTAAAACTTTTTAAACTTTTTTTTTATTTTACTAGTCCCCCTAGGGGACTATAAGGATTAGCAGTCTGATCGCTCATTCAGTTCTGTAGATCACAGCTGTACACACAGCTGAGATCTGCAGAAAAGCTGCTCTCCTCTGACATGGCGTTTTGCCAGGTGTAAGAGGAAGTGACTTATGATAGCTTCTGGAGTCATCACATGAGCTTGTGCTACCATGGCAACAATCGGCTCCACGTGATCACGTTACGTGACTTCCGATGGCGGCCGGTGAGTATGTGATTACTGCGCTGGGCATGTACAGTGGGCTGTCACAGTTTGACACTCATTGTAAGGGGTTAATAGGCGTGGGTGGATGGCGAATCTGCTCGTGCCTGGGAGGCACACATGTCAGCTGTTCAAATCAGGTAATGTGTGGGAATTTCTGCTGACTGCCTGTGGAAGCCGGTGGTGATTACACTGACATAATACATGACGTACACAGTACGTCATGTGTCATTAAGAGGTTAAGAAGCCCTCCTACTCTGCAGTCATTATCTGTATTAATTTCACCTGTTTGAACTCGTTACCTGTACAAAACACACCTGTCCACACAATTACACTCCAACCTCTCTGCCATGGCCAAGACAAAAGAGCTGCCTAAGGACACAAGGGCAAAAATTATAAACCTGCACAAGCTGGATGGGCTATAGGACAATAGGCAAGCAGCTTGGTGAAAAGGCAAAAATTGTTGGCGCAATTATTAGAAAATGGAAGAAACACAAGATGACTGTCAATCTTACTCAGTTTGGGGCTCCATGCATGATCTCGACTCATAGGGTAAGGATGATTCTCAGAAAGGTCTAGAAATCAGCCCAGAACTACACTAGAGGACCTGGTCAATGACCTGATGAGAGTTGGGATCACAGTCTCAAACATTACAGTTAGTAACACTATACGCTATAATAGATTAAAATCCAGCGGGGTATGCAAGGTCCCTCTGCTCACGCTAGCCCATGTCCAGGGTTGTTTGGAGTTCACCAATAACCATCTGGATGATGCAGAGGAGGCATGGGAGAAGGTCATGTGGTTAGGTGAGACCAAAATAGAACTTTTTTCTATCAACTCCACTCACTGAGTTTGGAGGAAGAAGGATGAGTACAACCTCAAGAACACTGTCACAACCATGAAGTATGAAGGTGAAAACATCATACTTTTGGAGTACGTTTTTGCAAAGGAGGATGGATGGGTTCATGTATCTCAAGAGTTTGGCCAATAACCTCTCTCAGTAAGTGCACTGAAGACAGGTCGTGGCATGGTCTTCCAGCATGACAATGACCCAAAACATGCAGCCAGGGCAAATAAAGAGTGTCTCTGTAGAAAGCATTTCAAGGTCCTGGAGTGGCCTAGCCAGTATCCAGACCTGAACCCACCTGAAAATCTTTTCAGCAAGCTAATACTCAATGTTGCTCAGTGACAGCACCGAAACCTAAAAGATCTGGAAAAGATCAGTATGGAGGAGTGGGCCAAAATCCTTGCTGCAGTGAGTGCAAACTCGGTCAAGGACCACAGGAAACATCTGACCTCTGTAATTGCAAACAAAGGTTTCTGTACCAAATAATAAGTTCTGTTTTTCTATTGTATCAAATATTTATTTCATGCAACAAAATGCAAATTAATTAGTGATGAGTGAATGTATTTGTTACTATTCGCTTTTCGCAGAATAGTATGGTATTCGGGTTATTCGTTATATAGCGAGTATTGGTGTATTCGCCTCGCTATATTCGGATTTCCCGCCCAGCTGATTTGCAGCCACTAAACATGCTGGGCTTCTTATCCAATCACAGTTATGCTGCAGCCATCTTGGTTGTGGCATTACTGTGATTGGCTGGTCGCTCAGCGTCATAGGGTCTGTAAAAGACCTTCCACCGCCATTTTGCACACATTGTGTCCAGAGCCAGCATTGTATCAGTGTTGGGATAGAGTGAGCAGCTGCTAGAAGAGTGTAAAACGTCTCAATAACACAAAATGCTCATTTCAGGGCTGCCTGCACTGTAGGTCAGTCTAGCTTACAGAGGGACAGATTTCTGAGCAGGGACAGTGTTTAAAGCAGTGTGTGTCACTACCTTCATAGTACTGTCCAGAAACCAGAATACAATAGCTCTTTTAAGAGGTGATAGCACTGAACAAAGTCACAGCAGGGAGGTAGAGATTGTGGATTAGGTAGGGAATCAGGACCTGTTTCCACAATATTTAGGGGTTCACAGCCTGCGTTGTGGCATCCAGATCATCCACATTAATACATTGCTAGTGGCTTTTGCAAATAATTACAAAGCAGTATTCTGGCATTTACTGCTGCCTGATACAGTAAAGCACCGTTTCTGTTTCCACAATAATTAGGGTTTCACAACCTTACTTATGCCGTCCGTCCACATCAGCCACATTAATACATTGCTTTTGGCCTTTGCAAATACAAAGCAGGACTCTACTATTTTGTGCTGTATGATACAAAGTACTCACTTGTACTTTCTCAACAATATTTTTGGGGTCAAAGTTTGCTTGGCTTGGGCTATCAAAATCTGCAAATATGTCAACAAAACAAAAACTTACAAAAAAGGCAGTTGTTAAGGGACGTGGACGTGGTGTTGTCAGTGGAGGGCTGTGAGGAGGTGGCATGCATTGATGTGCGGGTATTTGAGGACCTACACCAGAAGAAAGCCACTTTGAGGAACATGATTTACTGTCTCCAGAGGTGAAGGCTGATGATGATGAGACGCAGTTACCATCAGATCAGCCTACCATCTCAAGTGGAAAGGAGGATGAGATGGAAGACGAGGTGGTCAATGATGATTCCACTGATCGGACCTGGACCATTGATATGCATAGCCAGTGCAGCAACATAGAGGAAGACAGATATGTAGCACCAACACAGGCACCAAGGGGTAGTAGTTTGCCCAGAGTGAGAACTGGGTCAACTGTTCCCAAGACCACCCCCACTTTGGACCAAGTCAGGGCATGGGGTGTCTGGGCCACTGTCTGGAATATTTTTTCTAAAAATCCTTCAGAGAAAAACATTGTAATCTGTAGCATCTGCCATACCAAGTTGACCATAGGCCAGGGCAAAGGCAACCTGAGCACCACCAGTATGCGGGACCACATGGCAGCCAAGCACCCCAGTAGGTGGGCCGAACACCAGGGTACCAAATTTGTGTCTGCGAGTCAAACCACTGCCATTTTACTTGTGCTACGTCCTTCACAATCTGCTGTCCAGGAAGCAGGGACTCATACATCCTGCCATAAGGTGCAATTGCACAGACACAGCAAACATCAACCACATCCACATCTTTGTCCTAGGGAAGTGTCCAGTTGTCCATGTCTGAGATCTTGAAAAGGAAGCGTAAATACCAGCCATGCACTCACAGGCACAAAACAAACTCGCACATTGCCAAATTGCTAGCCATGGAGATGTTGCCATTTAGGCTTGTGGGAACAGTGTTTCCGTGATCTCTTGGCTCTGGCTGCCGCACGATACAGTGTTCCCAGCTGCTACTATTTTGCCCATTGTGCCATCCCCGCATTACACAATGTGTTAAACAATCTCAACCGGGCTGTGACCAATGGCGCAACTGGGAAGGTCCACCTAACAACAGACACGTGGACAAGTTGTTGTGGACAGGGACGATACATATCTTTCATGGCACACTGAGTGAACCTGGTGGAGGCTGGGACAAACTCGCAAACTGTAACATCACACATCCTACCCACACCAAGAATAGTGAGCCCAACTTCTACCAGCGTTTCCACCTCATCATATGACACTTCCTGTCTTCCCTCCTCCTCTTGCTCCTCATCCGTTGCTGAATTACCCTCCCCATCACTGCCAAGCTGGTAGCTGTGCAGCTGCGTATCAGCAAAGCGGCAACACGCTCTGCTGAAGCTGATCTGTTTAGGTCACAAACAACAGACTGCAGCAGAGCTGTGGCAAGGTATAAAAGCTCAGACCAATCAGTGGCTCTCCCTGCTGCACCTCCAACCCAGCCTGGTCATTTGCGACAATGGGTGTAACCTGGTGGCGGCTTTAAAGGTTGGCAAGCTGGTACACGTGCCATGCATGGCTCACGTGCTGAACCTAGTTTTTCAGAAAGGTATGAAAACATACGCTGACTTGCCGTACCTACTTGAGAAGGTGCGCCGTATTAGTGCCCATTTCTGCCATTCCTCTACCACTTTTGTTGGTCTTACAGCACTGCAAAAGCGCTTTAATTTGCCAAGTCATCGACTCATGTGTGACTTGCTCATGTGGTAGAACTCAACATTCTATATCTTGGCGAGGATTACTGAGCAGCAGATGCCAGTAGCTGAATATCAGCTTCAACATGCCCGTCAGATTGAGATTCAGCCACCACACATAACTGTTGAGTGGGTGTGGATCGCTGACATTTGTGAGGTTCTTGATAACTTTGAGTACTGCACCAAGCTTGTGATTGGGCTATTATCAGCTTAATCATCCCGCTGCTGTGTCTGTTGAAACAATCACTGCATAATCTCAAAGAGGACGCTTTGAGTGCCCAACATGTGGCTGTGGAGCCAGATTTCCCAATGGGTGATACTACCAAGGCCAGACAATATTCTGAGGCAACATTGGATAAAGATGAGGAGGATGAGGAAGAAGACTTGTTTTTCTGTGTTACCCAGGGGACTCCCAATGCTACACAAGGGCCTCTCAACCCCATCTTCATGTCTGTCTAGCATTGATGGGCTGGAGATGAGAAGGTGGAGGTGAGTCAGCATGAGGAGATGATGGGTATTGTTCCTCCTGGTGGAGATACAGAACCTTTGTGTAACAAAAAACACCAAAAAACTGAGCTGAAACAATGTTCAGTAAACATGCAACATTAAGCATGTGAATTGCAGCCTTAAGACTAGAAAAAAACCAAAGAGAAAAATTGCATGAAAAATACCCTGACTATAAATAAATAAACTGCAAGTGCTTAATAACAGGGTACTTAGTGTATACATTTTTGCAAAAAGGTAAGAAGCTGTCTCACCTCGTCAAGGTGTACCCATCTGAGACAGTCCCTAACCTACTGAAGTTAAAAACATTATCAATTTTTGTGTAACGCCTGTCTGGATCCACAGACTCAGACGGGCTGTAATGGACAGGCTAGAGGAAAGCCACTCACCAAGCAGGACCACTAGAACCCTGAAACCCTTTAACCCCTATATAAGGATTTGGAATTACACAGGGCCCCGGTGATCACTACCTGTGGAAGGCTGCAGTCCGATGAGAGTAGTAGTCAGGCAAGGTCAAACTAGGAATTGCAGAACAGGGACAGAATCACGCAGGCAAGGACATAATCAGAAAACAAAGCAGAGGTCAAATCTGGATCGGGCAGCAAGGTACATAAACAGGCAGGAGGGTAGTCAGGAAAAAAGCAGAAGTCAGAACACCAGAATCACTAAACAGAACAGGGCGGGACAGGAACGAGGAATACAGAACTATCTCTGGCAGTGGTCAGCAGACAGCAGGGGAAATAAGAAGGGTGTGGTATCTTCCCATTGGTTGTAGCTGAATAATGGTAACTTCAGCAGGAAGACACACGCCACCTACAGTCAGCCAGTGGTACTGCAGATCCCAAACAAACCCAGCCCAGTGGATGAGCAGAGCCTGTGCCCACCAGTGCCGCTGGCATGGAATCCTCTCCTACCACCAGCACTATCCATAGCAGGAACATGGCGTCACCTAGTGATCAAAGCAGAAGTCGCTGGAGCGGACTCCGGTGGGGATGTAACACTTTGACTGTTTGCAGCTTGGCCCACATGGCACAGTTCATGTGTAAGGGGTACTTTGCACGTTGCGACATCACTAGCCGATGATAGCGATGCTGAGCGCGATAGTACCCGCCCCCGTCCCACATGCGATATCTTGTGATAGCTGCCGTAGCGAACATTATCGCTACGGCAGCTTCACACGCACTTACCTGGTCGGCGATAAAGCTTTGACTGCTGAAGAATCGCTCCTTCAAGGAGGTGGTGCTTTCGGTGTTACCGCGACGTCACCGCGACGTCACTAATCGGCCTGCCAATAGAAGCATAGGGGGGAGAGGAGCAGGATGTAAACATCCCGCCCACCTTCTCTCCTCTGCATTGCGGAGACGGCGGGCGCAGGTAAGGAGATGTTTATCGCTCCTGCGGCTTCACACAGCGATGTGTGGAGCTGCAGGAACGACAAACAACATCGTACCTGCGGACGCACCGACATTATGAAAATGACCGACGTGACACAGATCAACGATTTTTCACTGTTTCATGCTCGCTCATCTTCTCTCCTAGGCTTTACACGTTGCGACGTCGTTACCGGTGCCGGATGTACGTCACTTTCGATTTGACCCCGACGATATCGCAGTAGCGATGTCGCAACGGGCAAAGTACCCCTAAGTGTCTGTGGCAAGACCCTCGTGTGATACACATTTTATCCAACAATCTATACTGGTTGGCTACCTTTCTAGACCCACGGTACAAGGAGAAATTTCCTTCTCTTCTTTTGGAGTCACCAAAGGGTTGCACAATGGAATCCTTCAAGAGGGTCATTGTAGATCAGTGATGAAAACATCACCCTCAGACAACTCTGGCGGCAGAGTTACCGGCTCTTTTCAACACCAACGATTAATGGGGAGAGACACCAACACTGGGTCCTACAGAGGTGGGGGGAAAATGTGTGCAAACTAGGCCATTTTCAATAAACCAGGACATCAGCAAGGGCTATCTGTGCCTGTAACAATGCCAGGGAGAGAGAAGTTGAACAACATAGTCAAGGGGTACTTAAGTGACCATACCTGTGTCCTTTCTGATGTTTCAGTTCCCTTTAATTTTTGGGTGTCCAAGCTGAACACTTGTTCCGACCTTATACACATTGGAGGTGCTGGCCTTCCCGGCTGCTAGTCTGATGTCAGAGCGTGTTTTCAGTTCTGCTGGGGCAATCATCAATGATAGGTGCTCATGCCTCTCCACAGAAAATGCAGACAGACTTAAGGCTACTTTACACACTGAGATATCGGTCCCGATATCGCTAGTGTGGGTACCCGCCCCCATCTGTTGCGCGACACGGGCATATCGCTGCCCGTGCCGCACAACATCGCCCAGAGCCGTCACACATACTTACCTGTCCGGCGACGTCGCTGTGACCGGCGAACCGCCTCCTTTCTAAGGGGGCGGTCCGTGCGGCGTCACAGCGACGTCACTGAAACGTCACTGAACCGCCGCCCAATAGCAGCGGAGGGGCGGAGATGAGCGGGACGTAACATCCTGCCCACCTCCTTCCTTCCTCATAGCGGCCGGGAGGCTGGTAGGGAGAGCTTCCTCGCTCCTGCGGCGTCACACGCAGCGATGTGTGCTGCCGCAGGAGCGACGAACAACCTCGTTACTGCTGCAGTAACGATAATTGGGAATGGACCCCCATGTCGCCGATTAGCGATTTTGCACGGTTTTGCGACGATGCAAAATCGCTTATCGATGTCACACGCAACGGCATCGCTAATGCGGCCGGATGTGCGTCACAAAATCCGTGACCCCAACGACTCCGCATTAGCGATGTCGTAGCGTGTAAAGCCCGCTTAACACTGATTAAATTCAACAAAGACTGGATTTCTCCACAGTTTGCAATCCCTCCAGATGAGAGCAAGCCAAACTAAATTCCCCGAAAATGTTTATTTTGACTACTGCTGTTAATGTCCACCCCTTACCATATAAAGCCATTTCTTTCCTGCGTCAACCATGACTCTGGCCATAGGCAGGGGCGTAACTACCGCAGTCGACTGCGACCAGGCTGGGAGGTTAGGGGCCCGCGGCCGCCCGGCAGATCAACAGCCAGCTCCTTTCTGTGAGAGAGGATCTGCGCTGTTCTGCCGCAGACCACGTGGCGCGGCGGCCACTATATGACCCGGTCGCCGCCGCTGACACCGGGCCCCCTGCCTGGTGTCAGCAGTGGCGTCACCGCGCTCCCGTCACTCACCACACCACACTCCCTTCACCGCGCTCCTGTCACCGCGCTCCCGTCACTCACTGCACTCCCGTAACCGCGCTCCCTTCACTCACCGCACCACGCTCCCGTCACCGTGCTTCCATCACCACGCACACTGCAGTGCTTTGATATTGCATAGAGCGGCCGGCGCCGCTCTTTGCATCATCAGTCTTCCCCCGTGCCTGCAGTGACATCACTCCTGTGCGACCGCTGTGTGTGGTGAGAGCACAGAGCGCAGGAGGACGCCGACCGGAGCCACGGGGGAACGAGGACAGAAGTGAAGACGGGCAGCGGTGAAACAAGTAGAGGTGAGGACAGAGCTGCGGTGGAAGGAGAAAGAGAGGTGAGTACTTGTTATTTTATTATTTTTTTTTTATAAATCAGTGAGTACATGGGGAGGCTGGCTGCAGGACACATGGAGGCCCTGGGGGGGGGGGCTGGCTGCAGGACACATGGAGTCCTTGGGGGGGCTCTGGCTGCAGGACTCATGGAGTCCTTGGGAAGGGCCCTGGCTGCAGGACACATGGAGTCCTTGGCGGGGGGCCCTGGCTGCAGGACATATGGAGGCCCTGGGGGGGGCTGGCTGCAGGACACATGGGCTGCAGCCCAATGACTCCATGTGTCCTGCAGCCAGCTGCCAGGACCCCCTAGGGCGTCCATGTGTCCTGCAGCCAGGGTCCCCCCAAGCACTCCATGTGTCCTGCAGCCAGGCCCCATGGAGGCCCTGGGGGGGGGCTGGCTGCATGACTCATGGAGGCCTGGGAAGGAGCTGGCTAAATGACAAATGGAGACCCTGGGGGGCTAGCTGTATGACACATGGAGGCCCTGGGGCGGCTGGCTGCATGACACATGGAGGCCCTAGGGGGGCTGGCTGCATGATACATGGAGGTCTATGGGCCGTATTTACCATTAGGCACCCGTGGTCCGGTGCCTAGGGCGGCAGATTGTGAGGGGCGGCACCTTCTGGCAGCAAAAAAAAAAAAAATTTTTTTTTTTTTTTTTTACATTTATTTTTTTTTTGTGGCCGCCGAGCACAGGGAGCTGATTGACCCCGGAACTGCCGGCGCCTGCACTTCCGGGGTCACAGGCGCGCGCCAATCAGCTCCTTCCTCTGTGCTGCGTCCACTGCTGTGTGGACGTCACATGCAGAGCTCACAGCAGGACGCCGCGGAGGACGCCGTGATGGAAGCCGGTGTCAGAAGAGGATACTCACGTGAGCCAGGAAGATGGCGGCGGGCACTGGAGCAGGTAAGTGGATTCATAAGGAGCGTGGGAGTGTCTCTAATGCAGACCAGAGATCTGCGCATGCGGGGGGGGGAGGCGGCAAAGGCAGATACTGGAGGGAGGCAGAGGCTGAGACTGGGGGGAGGCTGGAGGGAGGCAGAGGCTGAGACTGGGGGGAGGCTGGAGGGAGGCAGAGGCTGAGACTGGGGGGAGGCTGGAGGGAGGCAGAGGCTGAGACTGGAGGGAGGCAGTGGCTGAGACTGGGGGGAGGCTGGAGGGAGGCAGAGGCTGAGACTGGAGAGAGGCAGAGGCTGAGACTGGGGGGAGGCTGGAGGGAGGCAGAGGCTGAGACTGGAGGGAGGCAGAGGCTGAGACTGTGGGGAGGCTGGAGGGAGGCAGAGGCTGAGACTGGGGGAGGCTGGAGGGAGGCAGAGGCAGAGACTGGGGGGGGGCTGGAGGGAGGCAGAGGCAGAGACTGGGGGGAGGATGGAGGGAGGCAGAGGCTGAGACTGGGGGAGGCTGGAGAGAGGCAGAGGCTGAGACTGGGGGGAGGCTGGAGGGAGGCAGAGGCAGAGACTGGGGGGAGGCTGGAGGGAGGCAGAGTCAGAGACTGGGGGCAGGCTGGAGGGAGGCAGAGGCAGAGACTGGGGGGAGGCTGGAGGGAGGCAGAGGCTGAGACTGGAGGGAGGCTGAGACTGGGGGGAGGCTGGAGGGAGACTGAGGCTGAGACTGGGGGGAGGCTGGAGGGAGGCTGAGGCTGAGACTGGAGGGAGGCTGAGGCTGAGACTGGGGGGAGGCTGGAGGGAGGCAGAGACTGGGGGGAGGCTGGAGGGAGGCAGAGACTGGGGGGAGGCTGGAGGGAGGCTGAGGCTGAGACTGGAGGGAGGCAGAGGCTGAGACTGGAGAGAGGCAGAGGCTGAGACTGGGGGGAGGCTGGAGGGAGGCAGAGGCTGAGACTGGAGAGAGGCAGAGGCTGAGACTGGGGGGAGGTTGGAGGGAGGCAGAGGCTGAGACTGGAGGGAGGCAGAGGCTGAGACTGTGGGGAGGCTGGAGGGAGGCAGAGGCTGAGACTGGGGGAGGCTGGAGGGAGGCAGAGGCAGAGACTGGGGGGAGGCTGGAGGGAGGCAGAGGCAGAGACTGGGAAGAGGCTGGAGGGAGGCAGAGGCTGAGACTGGGGGAGGCTGGAGGGAGGCAGAGGCAGAGACTGGGGGGAGGCTGGAGGGAGGCAGAGGCAGAGACTGGGGGGAGGCTGGAGGGAGGCAGAGGCAGAGACTGGGGGGAGGCTGGAGGGAGGCAGAGGCAGAGACTGGGGGGAGGCTGGAGGGAGGCAGAGGCAGAGACTGGGGGGAGGCTGGAGGGAGGCAGAGGCAGAGACTGGGGGGAGGCTGGAGGGAGGCAGAGGCTGAGACTGGGGGGAGGTTGGAGGGAGGCAGAGGCTGAGACTGGAGGGAGGCAGAGGCTGAGACTGTGGGGAGGCTGGAGGGAGGCAGAGGCTGAGACTGGGGGAGGCTGGAGGGAGGCAGAGGCAGAGACTGGGGGGAGGCTGGAGGGAGGCAGAGGCAGAGACTGGGGGGAGGCTGGAGGGAGGCAGAGGCTGAGACTGGGGGGAGGCTGGAGGGAGGCAGAGGCTGAGACTGGGGGGAGGCTGGAGGGAGGCAGAGGCAGAGACTGGGGGGAGGCTGGAGGGAGGCAGAGGCAGAGACTGGAGGGAGGCAGAGGCTGAGACTGGAGGGAGGCAGAGGCAGAGACTGGGGGGAGGCTGGAGGGAGGCAGAGGCTGAGACTGGGGGGAGGCTGGAGAGAGGCAGAGGCTGAGACTGGGGGGAGGCTGGAGGGAGGCAGAGGCAGAGACTGGGGGAGGCTGGAGGGAGGCAGAGGCAGAGACTGGGGGGAGGCTGGAGGGAGGCAGAGGAAGAGACTGGGGGGAGGCTGGAGGGAGGCAGAGGCAGAGACTGGGGGGAGGCTGGAGGGAGGCAGAGGCTGAGACTGGGGGGAGGCTGGAGGGAGGCAGAGGCAGAGACTGGGGGGAGGCTGGAGGGAGGCAGAGGCAGAGACTGGAGGGAGGCAGAGGCTGAGACTGGAGGGAGGCAGAGGCTGAGACTGGGGGGAGGCTGGAGGGAGGCAGAGGCTGAGACTGGAGAGAGGCAGAGGCTGAGACTGGGGGGAGGTTGGAGGGAGGCAGAGGCTGAGACTGGAGGGAGGCAGAGGCTGAGACTGTGGGGAGGCTGGAGGGAGGCAGAGGCTGAGACTGGAGAGAGGCAGAAGCTGAGACTGGGGGGAGGCTGGAGGGAGGCAGAGGCTGAGACTGGAGAGAGGCAGAGGCTGAGACTGTGGGGAGGCTGGAGGGAGGCAGAGCCTGAGACTGGGGGAGGCTGGAGGGAGGCAGAGGCAGAGACTGGGGGGAGGCTGGAGGGAGGCAGAGGCAGAGACTGGGAAGAGGATGGAGGGAGGCAGAGGCTGAGACTGGGGGGAGGCTGGAGAGAGGCAGAGGCTGAGACTGGGGGAGGCTGGAGGGAGGCAGAGGCAGAGACTGGGGGGAGGCTGGAGGGAGGCAGAGGCTGAGACTGGGGGAGGCTGGAGAGAGGCAGAGGCTGAGACTGGAGGGAGGCAGAGGCTGAGACTGTGGGGAGGCTGGAGGGAGGCAGAGGCTGAGACTGGGGGAGGCTGGAGGGAGGCAGAGGCAGAGACTGGGGGGGGGCTGGAGGGAGGCAGAGGCTGAGACTGGGGGGAGGCTGGAGAGAGGCAGAGGCTGAGACTGGGGGGAGGCTGGAGGGAGGCAGAGGCAGAGACTGGGGGAGGCTGGAGGGAGGCAGAGGCAGAGACTGGGGGGAGGCTGGAGGGAGGCAGAGGAAGAGACTGGGGGGAGGCTGGAGGGAGGCAGAGGCAGAGACTGGGGGGAGGCTGGAGGGAGGCAGAGGCTGAGACTGGGGGGAGGCTGGAGGGAGGCAGAGGCAGAGACTGGGGGGAGGCTGGAGGGAGGCAGAGGCAGAGACTGGAGGGAGGCAGAGGCTGAGACTGGAGGGAGGCAGAGGCTGAGACTGGGGGGAGGCTGGAGGGAGGCAGAGGCTGAGACTGGAGAGAGGCAGAGGCTGAGACTGGGGGGAGGTTGGAGGGAGGCAGAGGCTGAGACTGGAGGGAGGCAGAGGCTGAGACTGTGGGGAGGCTGGAGGGAGGCAGAGGCTGAGACTGGAGAGAGGCAGAAGCTGAGACTGGGGGGAGGCTGGAGGGAGGCAGAGGCTGAGACTGGAGAGAGGCAGAGGCTGAGACTGTGGGGAGGCTGGAGGGAGGCAGAGCCTGAGACTGGGGGAGGCTGGAGGGAGGCAGAGGCAGAGACTGGGGGGAGGCTGGAGGGAGGCAGAGGCAGAGACTGGGAAGAGGATGGAGGGAGGCAGAGGCTGAGACTGGGGGGAGGCTGGAGAGAGGCAGAGGCTGAGACTGGGGGAGGCTGGAGGGAGGCAGAGGCAGAGACTGGGGGGAGGCTGGAGGGAGGCAGAGGCTGAGACTGGGGGAGGCTGGAGAGAGGCAGAGGCTGAGACTGGAGGGAGGCAGAGGCTGAGACTGTGGGGAGGCTGGAGGGAGGCAGAGGCAGAGACTGGGGGAAGGCTGGAGGGAGGCAGAGGCTGAGACTGTGGGGAGGCTGGAGGGAGGCAGAGCCTGAGACTGGGGGAGGCTGGAGGGAGGCAGAGGCAGAGACTGGGGGGAGGCTGGAGGGAGGCAGAGGCAGAGACTGGGAAGAGGATGGAGGGAGGCAGAGGCTGAGACTGGGGGGAGGCTGGAGAGAGGCAGAGGCTGAGACTGGGGGAGGCTGGAGGGAGGCAGAGGCAGAGACTGGGGGGAGGCTGGAGGGAGGCAGAGGCTGAGACTGGAGAGAGGCAGAGGCTGAGACTGTGGGGAGGCTGGAGGGAGGCAGAGCCTGAGACTGGGGGAGGCTGGAGGGAGGCAGAGGCAGAGACTGGGGGGAGGCTGGAGGGAGGCAGAGGCAGAGACTGGGAAGAGGATGGAGGGAGGCAGAGGCTGAGACTGGGGGGAGGCTGGAGGGAGGCAGAGGCAGAGACTGGGGGAGGCTGGAGGGAGGCAGAGGCAGAGACTGGGGGAGGCTGGAGGGAGGCAGAGGAAGAGACTGGGGGGAGGCTGGAGGGAGGCAGAGGCAGAGACTGGGGGGAGGCTGGAGGGAGGCAGAGGCTGAGACTGGGGGGAGGCTGGAGGGAGGCAGAGGCAGAGACTGGGGGGAGGCTGGAGGGAGGCAGAGGCAGAGACTGGAGGGAGGCAGAGGCTGAGACTGGAGGGAGGCAGAGGCTGAGACTGGGGGGAGGCTGGAGGGAGGCAGAGGCTGAGACTGGAGAGAGGCAGAGGCTGAGACTGGGGGGAGGTTGGAGGGAGGCAGAGGCTGAGACTGGAGGGAGGCAGAGGCTGAGACTGTGGGGAGGCTGGAGGGAGGCAGAGGCTGAGACTGGAGAGAGGCAGAAGCTGAGACTGGGGGGAGGCTGGAGGGAGGCAGAGGCTGAGACTGGAGAGAGGCAGAGGCTGAGACTGTGGGGAGGCTGGAGGGAGGCAGAGCCTGAGACTGGGGGAGGCTGGAGGGAGGCAGAGGCAGAGACTGGGGGGAGGCTGGAGGGAGGCAGAGGCAGAGACTGGGAAGAGGATGGAGGGAGGCAGAGGCTGAGACTGGGGGGAGGCTGGAGAGAGGCAGAGGCTGAGACTGGGGGAGGCTGGAGGGAGGCAGAGGCAGAGACTGGGGGGAGGCTGGAGGGAGGCAGAGGCTGAGACTGGGGGAGGCTGGAGAGAGGCAGAGGCTGAGACTGGAGGGAGGCAGAGGCTGAGACTGTGGGGAGGCTGGAGGGAGGCAGAGGCTGAGACTGGGGGAGGCTGGAGGGAGGCAGAGGCAGAGACTGGGGGGGGGGCTGGAGGGAGGCAGAGGCAGAGACTGGGGGAAGGCTGGAGGGAGGCAGAGGCTGAGACTGGGGGAGGCTGGAGAGAGGCAGAGGCTGAGACTGGGGGGAGGCTGGAGGGAGGCAGAGGCAGAGACTGGGGGGAGGCTGGAGGGAGGCAGAGTCAGAGACTGGGGGCAGGCTGGAGGGAGGCAGAGGCAGAGACTGGGGGGAGGCTGGAGGGAGGCAGAGGCTGAGACTGGAGGGAGGCTGAGACTGGGGGGAGGCTGGAGGGAGACTGAGGCTGAGACTGGGGGGAGGCTGGAGGGAGGCTGAGGCTGAGGCTGGAGGGAGGCTGAGGCTGAGACTGGGGGGAGGCTGGAGGGAGGCAGAGACTGGGGGGAGGCTGGAGGGAGGCAGAGACTGGGGGGAGGCTGGAGGGAGGCTGAGGCTGAGACTGGAGGGAGGCAGAGGCTGAGACTGGAGAGAGGCAGAGGCTGAGACTGGGGGGAGGCTGGAGGGAGGCAGAGGCTGAGACTGGAGAGAGGCAGAGGCTGAGACTGGGGGGAGGTTGGAGGGAGGCAGAGGCTGAGACTGGAGGGAGGCAGAGGCTGAGACTGTGGGGAGGCTGGAGGGAGGCAGAGGCTGAGACTGGGGGAGGCTGGAGGGAGGCAGAGGCAGAGACTGGGGGGAGGCTGGAGGGAGGCAGAGGCAGAGACTGGGAAGAGGCTGGAGGGAGGCAGAGGCTGAGACTGGGGGGAGGCTGGAGAGAGGCAGAGGCTGAGACTGGGGGAGGCTGGAGGGAGGCAGAGGCAGAGACTGGGGGGAGGCTGGAGGGAGGCAGAGGCAGAGACTGGGGGGAGGCTGGAGGGAGGCAGAGGCAGAGACTGGGGGGAGGCTGGAGGGAGGCAGAGGCAGAGACTGGGGGGAGGCTGGAGGGAGGCAGAGGCAGAGACTGGGGGGAGGCTGGAGGGAGGCAGAGGCAGAGACTGGGGGGAGGCTGGAGGGAGGCAGAGGCTGAGACTGGGGGGAGGTTGGAGGGAGGCAGAGGCTGAGACTGGAGGGAGGCAGAGGCTGAGACTGTGGGGAGGCTGGAGGGAGGCAGAGGCTGAGACTGGGGGAGGCTGGAGGGAGGCAGAGGCAGAGACTGGGGGGAGGCTGGAGGGAGGCAGAGGCAGAGACTGGGGGGAGGCTGGAGGGAGGCAGAGGCTGAGACTGGGGGGAGGCTGGAGAGAGGCAGAGGCTGAGACTGGGGGGAGGCTGGAGGGAGGCAGAGGCAGAGACTGGGGGAGGCTGGAGGGAGGCAGAGGCAGAGACTGGGGGGAGGCTGGAGGGAGGCAGAGGAAGAGACTGGGGGGAGGCTGGAGGGAGGCAGAGGCAGAGACTGGGGGGAGGCTGGAGGGAGGCAGAGGCTGAGACTGGGGGGAGGCTGGAGGGAGGCAGAGGCAGAGACTGGGGGGAGGCTGGAGGGAGGCAGAGGCAGAGACTGGAGGGAGGCAGAGGCTGAGACTGGAGGGAGGCAGAGGCTGAGACTGGGGGGAGGCTGGAGGGAGGCAGAGGCTGAGACTGGAGAGAGGCAGAGGCTGAGACTGGGGGGAGGTTGGAGGGAGGCAGAGGCTCAGACTGGAGGGAGGCAGAGGCTGAGACTGTGGGGAGGCTGGAGGGAGGCAGAGGCTGAGACTGGAGAGAGGCAGAGGCTGAGACTGGGGGGAGGCTGGAGGGAGGCAGAGGCTGAGACTGGAGAGAGGCAGAGGCTGAGACTGTGGGGAGGCTGGAGGGAGGCAGAGGCTGAGACTGGGGGAGGCTGGAGGGAGGCAGAGGCAGAGACTGGGGGGAGGCTGGAGGGAGGCAGAGGCAGAGACTGGGAAGAGGATGGAGGGAGGCAGAGGCTGAGACTGGGGGGAGGCTGGAGAGAGGCAGAGGCTGAGACTGGGGGAGGCTGGAGGGAGGCAGAGGCAGAGACTGGGGGGAGGCTGGAGGGAGGCAGAGGCAGAGACTGGGGGGAGGCTGGAGGGAGGCAGAGGCAGAGACTGGGGGGAGGCTGGAGGGAGGCAGAGGCAGAGACTGGGGGGAGGCTGGAGGGAGGCAGAGGCTGAGACTGGGGGGAGGCTGGAGGGAGGCAGAGGCTGAGACTGTGGGGAGGCTGGAGGGAGGCAGAGGCTGAGACTGGGGGGAGGCTGGAGGGAGACTGAGGCAGAGACTGGGGGGAGGCTGGAGGGAGGCAGAGGCAGAGACTGGGGGGAGGCTGGAGGGAGGCAGAGGCTGAGACTGGGGGGAGGCTGGAGAGAGGCAGAGGCTGAGACTGGGGGGAAGCTGGAGGGAGGCAGAGGCAGAGACTGGGGGGAGGCTGGAGGGAGGCAGAGGCAGAGACTGGGGGGGAGGCTGGAGGGAGGCAGAGGCAGAGACTGGGGGGAGGCTGGAGGGAGGCAGAGTCAGAGACTGGGGGCAGGCTGGAGGGAGGCAGAGGCAGAGACTGGGGGGAGGCTGGAGGGAGGCAGAGGCTGAGACTGGAGGGAGGCTGAGACTGGGGGGAGGCTGGAGGGAGACTGAGGCTGAGACTGGGGGGAGGCTGGAGGGAGGCTGAGGCTGAGACTGAAGGGAGGCTGAGGCTGGGACTGGGGGGAGGCTGGAGGGAGGCAGAGACTGGGGGGAGGCTGGAGGGAGGCAGAGGCAGAGACTGGGGGGAGGCTGGAGGGAGGCTGAGGCTGAGACTGGAGGGAGGCTGGAGGGAGGCTGAGGCGGAGACTGGGGCAGACTGAGGCTGGGGGGAGGCAAAGGCTGAGACTGGGGAAGAGAGGCTGATGCTGAGGGAAGATAGAGGCTGATGCTGGGGGAGAGAGGCTGATGCTGGGGGAGTGGGAGAGAGGGGCTAATGCTAGAGACAGAGGACAAGGGATGAGGGATAGTGCAATGACAAAATCGATTGGGTGGGGGGAGTGTAAGGACTCAGAATAAGAGGGGGCAGCATTGGGAGCTCATTGTGAAGAAGGGGCAGCATGTGTGGGATCAGTATGGAGTGGAGCAATGTAGGGGAGTCAATATCAAGAGTGGGGTAGTGTGTGTGGGGGGGGTCTCAGCATAAGCGTTAGTGTGGTGGTCTTAGCATGAGTGGGGCAACATGAAGGTCTCATTATGGAAAAGAGGAAGGCAGCATTAGGAGCTCATGGAGAGGGACAGCATACATGGGACATTGTGAGAAGGGGGCAGCATGCATGGGACACTGAGGAGGGGGCAGCATGCATGAGACATTGTGAGAAGGGGGCAGCATGCATGGGACACTGAGGAGGGGGCAGCATGCATGAGACATTGTGAGGAGGGAGCAGCATGCATGGGGCATTGTGAGGAAGGAGCAGCATGCATGGGACATTGTGAGGAGGGAGCATCAAGCATGAGACATTGTGCGGAGGGAGCAGCATTCATGGGACATTGTGAGGAGGGAGCAGCATGCATGGGACATTGTGAGGAGGGAGCAGCATGCATGGGACATTGTGAGGCGGGAGCAGCATACATGAGACATTGTGAGGAGGGGGCAGCATGCATGAGACATTGTGAGGAGGGAGCAGCATTCATGGGACATTGTGAGGAGGGAGCAGCATGCATGGGACATTGTGAGGCGGGAGCAGCATACATGAGACATTGTGAGGAGGGGCAGCATGCATGAGACATTGTGAGGAGGGAGCAGCATTCATGGGACATTGTGAGGAGGGAGCAGCATGCATGGGACATTGTGAGGAGGGGCAGCATGCATGGGACATTGTGAGGAGGGAGCAGCATGCATGGGACATTGTGAAGAGGGGGCAGCATGCATGGGACATTGTGAGGAGAGAGCAGCATGCATGGGACATTGTGAGGAGGGGGCAGCATGCATGGGACATTGTGAGGAGGGGGCAGCATGCATGGGACATTGTGAGGAGGGGGCAGCATGCATAAGACATTGTGAGGAGGGGGCAGCATGCAAGGGACATTGTGAGGAGGGGGCAGCATGCAAGGGACATTGTGAGGAGGGAGCAGCATGCATGGGACATTGTGAGGAGGTGGCAGCATGCATGGGACATTGTGAGGAGGGGGCAGCATGCAAGGGACATTGTGAGGAGGGGGCAGCATTCATGGGACATTGTGAGGAGGGGGCAGCATGCATGGGACATTGTGAGGAGGGGGCAGCAAGCATGGGACATTGTGAGGAGGGAGCAGCATGCATGGGACATTGTGACGAGGGAGCAGCATGCATGGGACATTGTGAGGAGGGGGCAGCATGCATGGGACATTGTGAGGAGGGGGCAGCATGCATGGGACATTGTGAGGAGGGGGCAGCATGCATGGGACATTGTGAGGAGGGGGCAGCGTGCATGGGATATTGTGAGGAGGGGGCAGCATGCATGGGACATTGTCCTCACATCATGCTGCTCCCTCCTCACAATGTACAGATCATATTTCATAATCGAGGAAGGTGTGGTGGATATACAGTAGTTTATAAGGGAGGGCAGTGTGGTGTTTATTAGGGGCAGTGTCACAGTCACAGTATATAAGTGGGGACGGTGTGGTGGGAATATTTTATACTCATGCTATGTTTTGATGTGCCTGTGGTGATTCCCATTGGGGGGGGGGTTCGTTTCTTATTGATACTTTTTAAAGTGTGCTACAGAGTAGATCTGCCTTAAACAGATGTCGTGTGCGAAAACTCAGTTTTACGTTGTCACTAAGGGGCGCGACCACTTAAAGTGCCTAGGGCAGCACGAAGGCAAAATACAGCCCTGTCTATGGGGCTGTATGATACATGGAGGTCTATGGGGCTGCATTATACATGGAAGTCTATGGGGATGCATTATACATGGAGGTCTATGGGGCTGCATGATAAACATGAAGGACACCTTATACATGGACTACATGGACTATATGGGTACATTATACATGGAGGAGTATGGGGCTGCATAATACAATATGAAGGTTTATGGGGCTGCATTGTAATACATATAGGACTATGGGGCTACATTATAATATATGGAGGACTATGGAGGCTACTTTAATTATGGAGGACTATGGGGGTGCGTTATAAAACATGGAGGACTGTGGTGCAGTATAATACACGGAGAACTATGGGGTGAATTATAATACATGGAGGACTATGGTGGTGCATTCTAATATATGAAGGGTTATGTGGGACCCTTTATACTATATGGAAGGCTATGTGGGGGCCATAGTATTTGGAGAACTATATACGAGGGGAGACAAAGATACAAGCATGGGATGGGAATGTTTTGTGCTGAGGGAAAAAGGCTCTTTCCCTTAGCAGGTAATAGAAAATGAGTGGGACTCAGCACCAATATGGATGAATAAAAATCTTCATGCTTTATTTGAGAAGTTTAAAAATAAAGAAAAAGGTCACAAATCATCCAAAATCGCCATGCGACTTGCCGTGCGGCAAGTCGCATGGCGATTTTGGATGATTTGTGACTTTTTTCTTTATTTTTAAACTTCTCAAATAAAGCATGAAGATTTTTATTCATCCATATTGGTGCTGAGTCCCACTCATTTTCTATTACCGTTTACTCTGAAGCCGGACCTGCCTGTCCGCAGGACTACGTGCATCAACCGCAGACTGGAGGACCTTACATGGGTGAGCTGAATACTTTTTTTCTCTACTTTCTTTCCCTTAGCACCCAGCTTTCCCATGCTCTGCTGTACATCTCTCAGCACCCAGCTTTCCCATGCTCTGATATGTGAAAGATGGGTGCTGAGGGAATGATGTATAGCAGAGCATGGGAAAGCTGGGTGCCGAGGACAAGATGGATATCAGAACATGGAAAAGCTGTGTTCTGATAGAGGGATTTCAGATCATGGGAAATCTGGGTGCTGAGGGTATGAGCCAAGTGTCAGCATCATTATCCTGTACCCAGAGTGTCAGTGTCATTATCCAGTACCCTAAGTGTCGGTGTATGTGGAGGGGGGGGCCCCGGTCCATATTTTGCACCAGGGCCCATCAAACTCTAGTTACGCCACTGGCCATAGGGCTAATTTTTATAAACACTATGCACATTGTGCAGTGGCGGACAAACCAGGACAGCACTTCTACTTCAGCCTAATATTTGTCATTGGAGGCTCTTGTGATAGGGACTTCCTGCATCAACCGTGACTAAAGGTACCGTCACACTAAGCAACTTACCAGCGATCCCAACAACGATAGGGATCGCTGGTAAGTTGCTAGGAGGTTGCTGGTGAGATGTCACACTGCGATGCTCCAGCGATCCCACCAGCAACCTGACCTGGCAGGGATCGCTGGAGCGTCGCTACACGAGTTGCTGGTGAGCTCACCAGCAACCAGTGACCAGCCCCCAGCGCCGCGTGGAAGATGCTGCGCTTGCTAACTAAGCTACATGTGCTACATGTACATGTGCACAGAGCAGGAGCCGGCACTGACAGTGAGAGCGGCGGAGGCTGGTATCGATGGTAAATATCGGGTAACCAAGGACAGGGCTTCTTGGTTACCCGATGTTTACTGTGGATACCAGCCTCCGCAGAAGCCGGCTCCTGCTGCCTGCACATATAGTTGTTGCTGTCTCGCTGTCACACACAGCGATCTGTGCTTCACAGCGGGACAGCAACAACTAAAAAATGGCCCATGACATTCAGCAACAACCAACGACCTCACAGCAGGGGCCAGGTTGTTGCTGGATGTCACACACAGCAACATCGCTAGCAACGTCACAAAAGTTGTTCGTTAGCAGCGATGTTGCTAGCGATGTTGCTTAGTGTGACGGGGCCTTAAGCCCATAGGACTAATTTTTGTAATCAGTATGCACATTGTGCAGTGGCAGACAAACTACGACAGTACTCCTACTCCAGCCTAAGGCTGCTTTCACACTACGTTTTTTTAACATCCGTCATGAGCGTTTTAACGCAAAAAGCGGATCCAGTGCAAATGCGGTTTCATTTCAATGCATTTGCAATGGACTCGTGTCAACATGCGTTCACCTGCGTTTGCGTGCGTTATAGTAAGGATCCAGCGAGTTGCAGTTTTTTAACATTCTTCAAAAGCTACTTGTAGCGTTTTTGAGCTGCATCCAAATACTGCAAATTGCTGGATCCTGACTAAACAGCATGCAAACGCATGTGAACGCTGGCATGCTGATAGACAGGATCCTGCTTGCTCTACTGAGCATGCCCAGAAACCAGCCTCGGGTGATCAGTCCCTCTCTCACCCTCCCTCTCTGTCTCTCTGCCCCTCCCTCTCCTCTCTCTCCCCTGCCTGAGAGCTGCGGACACTCGTAACCAAGATAAATATCGGGTAACCAAGCAAAGAGCTTCTCTTAGTTACCCGATGTTTACGTTGGTTACGTGTGCAGGGAGCCGGCTCCTAGCACCTGCGAATGCTCGTAACCAACATAAACATCGGGTATCCAAGCAAGTTACCCGATGTTTACCTTGATTACGAGCCTCCGAAGCCAGCTCCCAGTCTATCACGTTCAGTTCCACTGACTCCCGATCACATGACTCCAATGCCCGCCCATAAACTTAAAGTGACAGGATCCTGCAAAATAACACATGCGTTTGCATGCGTTTTTTTGCTGTAAAAGCAGGATCCGCTTTTACAGCAAAAAAATGTTCATGACGCATGTTAAAAAACGTAGTGTGAAAGCAGCCTAACTACTATTTGTTATTGGAGGCCCTACTGATGGGGACGTCCTGCGTCAACCATAACTGAGCCCATATGGCTAATATTTATAAACAGTATGCACATTGTGCAGTGGCTGACAAACTAGGACAGTACTCCTACTCCAGGCCAACTACTATTTGTTATTGGAGGACCTTGTGATGATGACTCCCTGCATCGACCATAACTCAGGCCATAGGGCTATTTTTTTTTTTTAAACAATGCACATCTGTGTGACAACCTCATCCTTTCCGTTCTGTATACAGTCCATTTTACGTCCATGCGCCTTCCATTTTTTTTTTTTTGCGGACCGCAAAAAAAAAAAAAAAAGGATGGAGGGTTACATGGAGTCAAAAGCGAGAAAGATACAGTAGATAGCTGGATAGATAGAGAGATAGATAAATAGATAGACACATATAATGTCCCACTCACCTGCATTTTTCAATCTTGCACCCTTTAGTGCCATTCATGTGGCACTAAAGGGTGCTTAGCCTTGTATTTAGTCAAAAAATAAATAAAAAAAATGACGTGGGGTTCCCCCTATTTTTTGTAGCCAGCTAGGCAAAAGCAGACAGCTGCAGACCACCGCTGGCAGCTTCACCTTGGCTGGTAATCCAAAACAAAGGGCACCCCTCGCTGTTATTTTAAATGAAATTAAATAAATAATTTAAAGCAAAAAATGTGTGGTCCCCTCAAATTGGACCACTAGCCAAAGTAAAACGGACAGCTGTGGTCTGGTATTCTCAGACTTGGGATGTCCATGGTTATTGAACCCTCACCAGCCTAAAAATAGCAGGCTGCATCCGCCCCACAAGTGGCGCATCCATTAGATGCACCAATCCTAGTGCTTCGCCACACCTCATCCCATTGCCCCGGTGCAGTGGCAAACGGGGTAATATATGGTGTTGATACCAGCTGTGAAATGTCACCTGGCATCAAGCCCTGGCATTAGTGATGTCACGGCATCAGATACCCAACATCACTAACCCAGTCAGTAATAAAAAAAAAATAGACAAAAAAAAATTATTTGAAAAACCACTCAAAACATTCCCTCTTTCACCAATTTATTGAAAAAAAACCCAACAAATCCGGGTCCAGCGTAATCCAATAATCCCACGACAATCCATACCATGAATGTTCCCCATTGGCTGGGAGAGCAGTGCAGTGATCTGAGCTAACATCATTAGGTCAGGCTAGGTCACTGCAGGGTATAACGAGCGCCAACGTCATGAGGTTAGCTGAGTTCATTACCTGCAGTGATGAACTCCGCTGAACTCGTGACGTCAGCACTCGTCACTGAGTTCCATGGCCGCGCATTCTCACACAAACTTTTGGTTGAGCTCGAGATGTCCCCGCTAGTCTCAGTCTGGGGCCGCCCATGATACTTGATGTGAGAACGTGGCGTCATGGAAGTTAGTGATGAGCGCTGACATCTCGAGTTCAGCGGAGATCATCACAGCAGGTAATGATCTGAGCTAACCACCTAATGTCGGCGCTCATCATCTCGCAGCTGCTCGCACACTGCTGTGTGAGTCACTGCAGGGCTGGCCAGGGCAGTGCGACATACACTGCAGGGGCACCGATAGACTGAAGCCACACGGACGTTCTCCCGTGTGGCTTCAGGGGATCCCAGAAACCTTATGCAAGTCAAAAATGCATGCAGGCATATTTTCCAGGCTCCCCCTATTTAGTTTTATCACTTTCCCTTCCATTTAAGCCTTTTCCTCAGACCCCTGGACCTGTTTGTTGGGTCCAGCAGAAAATTACTCGCATTTCCCACTGACTTGCATTGGACTTGCTATTTGGAACGAATATGCAAGAATTACAAAGTACTTGTTATGAATATAGCGTTTATGAACATTAAGGGACACGCTCATCTCTACAGTAAAATTAATTATTTAAAAATCATACGTGATTTTCTGTTTTTTTGGGGGGGGGATTCCATCTGTTAGTTGAAATGTGCCAATAATAAATATTACAGACCTCTCCATTCTTTGTAGGTGGGTGTATCAAATACTTGTTTTCCTCACTATAATTATATATATATATATATATATATATATATATATATATATATATATATATATATATATGCAGAATGTAGTACACATCCCCACCTGGGTTTGGAATGTTTCGCTGGTTTCTCTAGTGAACATGTAAAATTGCTTTAATTTTTATTGATTTTGCTTTTCTAGACATGTTCCCGGTAAGAAATTTAGTATGCACAATGGGAGCCAAAACACGTGCAGATCCACCCAGACAGCAATATCAATTACCTACCCATTTTATGAACATTAATCAAACAAGGTTGTCAAATAGGTTGAATAAATATATATCCTTGATATATATATACTAACACTATGCAGAAATCTATACCTTCCAAACACATGTTCAAAGATCACTATTACATCGGCCAAAGACAAGCATTTAGATCAATCTTCAGACATGCAAATGGCAAATAGAACACCATAGAAACATTAAAGGGAACCTGTCACCAGATTTGGGGTTTATAAGCTGCAGCCACCACCAGTGGGCTCTTATATCTTATATACAGCATTCTAACATGCTGTATATAAGAGCCCAGGTCACTATGTAGAACGTAAAAATGACTATTATACGTACCTAAACGGTCGCTGCAGTAGAGTTGGGTCATATGGGCGTCTCCGTTCTCCGGTGCCGGCGCCTCCTCTTTCGGCCAGCTTTCTCATTCTTCTTCTGAAGCCGGGGTGCATGACACGTCCTACGTCATGCACACGCACCGGCATTGAGGTCCTGCACAGGCGCAATTTGATCTGCCCACAGCAGAGCAGATCAAAGTATTGTAGTGTCTGCACGGTACCAGCGAGTGTGTATGATGTAGGAAGCATCATGAACACAAGCTTCAGAAGGAGGACGAAGATGACCGAAAGAGGAGGCGCTGACACCGGAGAACGGAGACACACATGTGACCCAACTCATCTGCAGCGACTGTATAGGAATGTATAATAAAGTGATTTTTACGTTCTACACAGCTGCCTGGGCTCTTATATACAGCATTCTAACATGCTGTATATAAGAGCTCACTGGTGGTGGCCGCAGCTTATAAACCCCAATCTGCTGACAGGTTCCCTTTAAATGATAAACCATATACACATAACATGGCTCCAGACAGGCTATGAATACAGCCTAATAGGGAATCTATCACCAGGTTTACACTTGCCCATATAAGAGCATAGGGGAAGAGACCTTAATTCCAATCATGGGTCATGTACTGGGGTTTTTGCTGTAGATTTTCTGTAAAATCATTGTTTTATCTACTGCAGCAAGGATGAAGTCCTGCCATACCTGCCGACTTTATAATAACAGAAAGAGGGACAAATTATGCCGCACACTGCGGACATTCGCCATTTCTTTGTATCCTGGCAGGAGGAGATGTCAGAGGGGTGGTGGCAATGAGGAACATTCAGCAGATGCCCGAGACTGCGGGGCGTAGACCTAAATCCAGGACTGTCCTTTGTATCCAGGATGATTGGGGCTAGAGATGATGGCGGGATGGGAGGCTGTGAATCTCTTACCTTCTGGCGTCCCAGGCGCGGCTTTTGAAATTCCAGGACTGGTGTGACGTCATCTGTAGGTCATGCTCACCTCTAGTTGGGACCTATGGATTTATTTTTTGTTCACTTATTTGTATTTGTAGCAGCCAGAACTTTCTCATTTTTTGTAATCTTCACTATACAAAGTTTTCTTTGAATCTACTTTGCTTGGAAAGTTAAACACAGCAGAATTTCTGTGCATGAAAGGGTAGCGCCCTTGACCTGGTCAGGCACCACTGAGTACTGCACCCATGCTGAGTGAGTGCAAAGAGGTAATCCAAAAGGCTGGAATAGGGTGTGTACGCACAGAGACATAGTGACCAGGTCTCCCACACACTATAGGGGACCCTTGGGCAGACCCAAGAGGGGGCGTACCTCCACATCTCAGCTAGGGGTGCTGGGGAGGGGCTTGAAGCTAAGGTTGCTGTGGCAGTCAGAAAAGGAGTAGGAGAAGAGCCGAGCCTGAAGTGGAGACGCAGGAGAGCGGACACGCTAGTCAGACCCTGCACGTGTAGTGGCTGTTGGTGGGGGAGAACGGTCACCAGAAGTTGGACAGAAAGACGCCTAGGAAGTCAGCTGGTCATTTACGAAGACTTCTGGGGGCTAGGCACGCACGGGGAACAGGTCCCTAGAGCCAGACATCCATTTAGTGGTCTGCTAAACCTGCCGGTGGGGTGGACAACAAGTCCCACACCAACCAAAACAGAGTCCGAGCATCAGCAGCAACGAGGGGGCCCATAAGGAGGATCGAGCCTGGAGCCATCTTCCTTGGTCCACGCTGCCAGCAAACGGGCCAGAAAGGGGAGAAAAGGCAGTTGCGACTTCCCTGGATGAATCCCACGGTACTTTAAGTCAGGGGTTGTCCGAAAAAAGAAGTGCTAGGAAGGCGAGCCAGCAGGTACCCTTATGCCAACCTGCAGGATACCTGGTTCTCTCTTGGTGTATCTCAGCATCGCCCGGGTACCACTTGAAGCACTTGAAAGTGAGTAAAAACCAGTTGCAAGACACTTTGGACTGAGACTAAGTTATTCTACGACCTGTGCTTCTACGCACATACACCCGAGCCCAGGAGGCCACACCACCCGACTGTAGATTCCATCAGCCCCAGACGCTCGTTAAACTGCAGTGGCGGTTACCCATCACCCTGACCGCAAACCGAGAGTGGCATCACGACTCAGAAGCAAATAACCTGACATACCTGTTGCCAGAAGGGTCCCTAAAGAGAAGTCCCTGCAGCGTCCCTGGAGGCGGAGCTGTGTCCCGGAGGCGACCACTGCAGCGCTGTGTGGGGCGACTCATCTGGCGTCATGAACAGGGTAAGGACTAGACCTGTTAAGACAGGTGACAGTGCGCCTTAGCGGTCCGATCAGAAAATTTGGACCGCCGCCATATTGACACTGCAAAAGCGCGCAAATTTGAAGACTGCAGCCCGCGCAGAAGAGAAGTACCGCCCATGAAGAGGTGTGGCTGGCTCAAAAACCCCTGGAGCGCTCTGGCCCCGCGAGAGGGGAAGATGGAGGCGGATCTGTCCCTGAACTGCGGGGACGTACCAGTCCAAAGGGAGGAGAACAACAAGAAACGAAACTTAGACGGGTGTGTGACCAGAACCTATTGAGCGGCGAACGAGGCAAGATGGCGTCAGCGAGAAGCGACCGCGAGGAGCTAGGATGGGCCAGACCTGCTGAGCTGGAGGTGGAAGTAAGCCGAATTGCTGACCGGAGAGAGGAACGGAGCAGGCAAAAGATAGCCGCATGGAAAAACGAAATGATCTCGGCAATAAGGCAGATGTCGGTGCATCGAGGCCCGCGTGGAGGTGCCGACCGCGCTCAACTGGAGTTGTCGCCGGCGATTGTGACCCTGCTGCGGGATGTTTCCAACTGGAGCCTGAGTGAGTCAAGGACTGCCCCTGTTCCCCTGAGCATGCCGACCCCGCCGGCATTGTCACCAATGCCCGAAGCGATGTCCGGTGCAGCCCTCGAGACTATGCCTAATGTGCTGCCCCTGGCCAGACCAGACCAGGCCACAACGCCTCGTGTCCCAGCCAGACCAGACCAGACCAGGCCACAACGCCTCTTGTCCCGGCCAGACCAGACCAGGCCACAACGCATCTTGTCCCGGCCAGACCAGACCAGGCTGCAACGCCTCTTGTCCCGGCCAGTCCAGACCAGGCCGCAACGCCTCGTGTCACGGCCAGACCAGACCAGACCAGGCCGCAACGCCTCTTGTCCAGACCAGACCAGGCCGCTACGCCTCTTGTCCCTGTGCCCCGGCATGAAGCGGACAAAGAAATGGCTTGGCTAAGGAGAGGACTGGAGGCTCAGTTCCCCGCGCACCTGGTAGACATGTACCTGGTTCCTAAGCTGCCATACCGACCTGAAGCAGTCCCAGCAGCCTCTCCGCTGGAGAGGGATCCATCACCCTGCCCGGCTGCTAGAGGCTCATCTCCGGAGCTGCTACCAAATCGATCGGAGGAGGACACAGGACCCTTAAAGAGAAAGGGAGGCCTGGAGATCGCGCTGCCATTCCCCCAACGACCAAAGGAGATTGCAGCACCCCCTGCTGAGGAGGAAGAGCTGATAGCATACATAAGGAGGATCGAGTCTGGAGCCATCTTCCTTGGTCCACGCTGCCAGCAAACGGGCCAGAAAGGGGAAAAAAGGCAGTTGCGACTTCCCTGGATGAATCCCACGGTACTTTAAGTCAGGGGTTGTCCGAAACAAGACGTGCTAGGAAGGCAAGCCAGCAGTTACCCTTATGCCAGCCTGCAGAATAACTGGTTCTCTCTTGGTGTATCTCAGCATCGCCCGGGTACCACTTGAAGCACTTGAAAGTGAGTAAAAACCAGTTGCAAGACACTTTGGACTGAGACTGAGTTATACTGCGACCTGTGGTTCTACGCACATACACCCAAGCCCCTGGGGCCAACCTCTCTCTCGGGAGGCCACACCACCCGACTGCAGATTCCATCAGCCCCAGACGCTCGTTAAACTGCAGTGGCGGTCACCCATCTCCCTGACCGCAAACCGAGAGTGGCGTCACGACTCAGAAGTAAATAACCTGACATACCTGTTGCCAGAAGGGTCCCTAAAGAGAAGTCCCTGCAGCGTCCCTGGAGGCGGAGCAGTGTCCCAGAGGCGACTGCTGCAGCGCTGTGTGGGGCCACTCAAAAGCAGCAAACAAACCGCAGCATTTATGCTACATGTGAACACATCTTAAATAACCACGCAAAATGGATGTTATTTCATAAAATCTCTACCGGCTGAGTGTCACTGCTGAACAGTGTGGTTTTTGTGCTTTTTTTCTATAGGCTTCTATATGGAGTCTGATAAAACACAGGTAAAAAATGCCATTTTTAAGCGCAGAACTAAAACTCTGGTATTAAAAAAGGATTAAAAATGCAGATTCACACCTGCACCAAAAACACATCAAATAAGGGGGTAAATTAATTAAAAAAACATAGCAAAAACACAAAATTCAGAGAAGATTGTTATTGCGTTGTGTCCTGCAGACACTTGAGGAAAAAAATGCAGCATTTACGCTACGTTTGAAGATAGTTGTAGCATACATTTTTATTACATTTTTTAATGGATTTAATAAAGAAAATGAATCAATCACACTATGATTTTACGACATTATCCAACTATCATAAGTAATCTGATCACTGTGTTGTGCGGGATGCTATGATTGCAGAGGCACCAAATATGTCCATGTAATTTGCTGATTTGTGATGTTTATTATTTTTTTAATAAGTGCATTAAAATGTCATTATTTTAATTGTTTTTTTTTTATTTTTCTTTATTAATGTTATAGAAGAAAAATATGTCTCTTTTATTTTCCCTGTAGAATACAGAGACACAGAAATACACTGCAATGTACAATTTATCTCTATTAGCGATGAGCGATAACCAATGTGCTGGAGTCCTCGTTATTCGAATTGAGTAGTTCAGACTCGACTGGGCTTGATTCAAGTAACAAGTATAATAGAAGTCAATGGGAAAAAATCAAGCATTTTTCCAGAAGACCCTACCAGAAGAGCTGGGATTGGATGGAAACACAGCTTATATGGAATAGGAACAGCATGAGGAAGATGCCTGGATGCTTCTCTGACTACTTGGTCACTGTTAGCAACAATGTTGTCAGAGTGTTAAGCCCCTTCAATGGACGGACAATAAAACATACCAAATTGAAGATGATATGGATTTTATAGGAAAAAATGTTATGAAACATTGCTTCCTGAATAATGACTTGGCCAGAGAGATTCTGTTTCATTTATGAAGAAGGCACTCATATATTCAATGCAGGAAGCGGACGGAAAAATTGGAATGAAGAGAGACTCTGATACACCCTGTACTAGACATAAAGGAGGGCCTCATACACATTCTGTTAAAAATGTTAGGGAGTTGGACTCTTATACTCCTAAAGCCTATGTACTAAGTGCACAGTCTGCCACAAATTAGGAGAGACTGCAATACACCCTGGAAGACACATAGAGGAGAGACTATGATTCAATTCTGTTACAATATTAACACCTTCCCAACATTGGACTTACTGGGTATGTCATGAAAGGCAGTGCATTGCTGACCAAGAATGTAAGCAGTATGTCCTGGCGATTGTGGAGGCACAGGCGCTGTACCCCCACGATTGCCGCTGAGAACTTGGCTTATCTGACAGCCGAGCCCTTGCTCTCACAGCCAGGGATGGAGTCCATGCCATTCTTAGCTGTTCATTGAGAGGGCCCATTCACATGGTTACCCAGCTACGCAAACCTCAGGGATCATGCTCAGAGCATATTCTCTGATGCTTCTGTCAAACTAAAAACTGTAAAACTGACAGTATAATGTATTGCAATGATCAAGCATTGCAACACATTATACCAGTGATCAGGGGAATAAAAAGTAATGTCCCATATAGGGACTAAGTAAAAAAGTAAAAAAAAATTGTAAAAATATAAAAAAAAAATCTGAAAATAAAGAACAAAAAATATATATTTGAATACATATGTATTTATGTATGGAAAAGTACACATATTTGGTATCGCCGCATCCGTAACAACTCAATCTATAAAAATGTCACACTAGTTAACTCCTTCAGGGAACATGGTAAGAAAATAAATAAAATCAATAAGCAAAAACTATGTCTTTTTATTATACAGCTGACGAAAAAGTACAATAAAACATGATCAACAAGTCGTATGTGAAAAAAGATACCACTGAAATGGGATCTTGTCCAGCAAAAAACAGATTACCCTACAGCTCCATCAGCGAAAAAATAAAAAAGCTATAGCTCTCAGAATACAGCAAGGCAAAAACTGTTTGTTATAAAATACGTTTTATGATGTAAAAGCAGCAAAACAAAAAAACTATATAAATGGTTCCAATAAAATCTATAACCCGTTCCATAAAAAACAAGCCCTCACATGACTGCCTGCAGAAAAATAAAAAATCTATAGCCTTCAAAATATGGTGATACAAAAAACTTTATTTTGTGATAGAAGCCAAACCTAAAAAAAACCATAAAAACCTGTTATCGCTAATTGTAATGACCTGAGGAATAAAGTCGCCTAATCACTGATATAAGACATAGAAAGACCACAGAAATTAGCATATAATGCAGGCAACAACTCAGATTTCATGAAAACCAGAGAGTGTGGAGTCTTTATATGTGCCAAGTAGCAAAAACACCCAGACAAGCCATGGTTGAAATGTATAAAACATTTTATTAACCCCTTCACGACCGCGGGCCGTAAAATTACGTCCTATTTTAACGTGACTTAACGACCAGGGACGTAATTTTACGGCCTAAACTTCATTTGATTGCCGTGGCCATAGCAACGGCTTTCAAATGATGTCCCCTGCTGTTTCTTACAGCAGGGGACCTTTGCTTGACCCCAGGGGGGGCGGCATCGCCACCCCCTATCGACGATCGATGTGATTGGCTGTTCAAATCTGAACCGCCAACCACATCGATCGCACTAATTTCGGCAAAAATAATGCCCGAATTAGTGCGATCCTGTGAGATCCAGCTATGAGATGCCGCAGCTGCAGCAGCATATCATAGGTGGACCTCAAACATGCCGCCCCCAGCCCCTGCAGCACTGATTGGAGCGATCGTGCTATGACGCGCAATCGCTCCAATCAGTGTGCAGTGGGGCGGTCTGATCTGCCGGTGGCCGCCCTCCCCAGGCCTGTGCTGGCCTGTGAGCCCTCCCCCAACATGTCTGCAGCGTGGAGTGGCTGGTACTTTTGGTACCACGCCACCGCTGCTGCCGCCGCCGCCGCCGCCTCTGATGTCTCCGCCTCTGCAGCTCTAATGGTAAGTATTCCGCTCCCTGCGCGCTCCCGTGAAGGCCCCTGCGCGCTCCCGTGAAGGCCCCTGCCCGTGCCCCCCCCCGATCTGCCCCCCTACGCCCCGATCTGCCCCCCCGGCATCCCGATCTGCTACCACCGCTGCTGCTGAGGTCACCGCTGCTGCTGCAAGGTGAGTACTGTGCTCACTTTGCAGCCCGTGCGCGCTCCCGTGGTGCCCCTGCGCGCTGCCGTGATAGCCCCTGCCGTGCCCCCCCCCGCGATCTTCTCCCCCCAACCACCCCCCCCCCGACATCCCGATCCGCTCCCCCCGCGATCTGACTGCCTCCCCCATTATTTCTATTCTGCTTCTGCAGCTCCCTCTCCGGTCTCCCCCTCTGCTCTCCCCCCCTCCCCCTCTGCTCTCCCCCCCCTCCCCCTCTGCTCTCACCCCCCCCCTCTGCTCTCACCCCCCCCCTCTCCCCCTCTCTCTCTCCCCCGACGTCCTCTTACCTGTCTTCACCGGCCTGATCACATCTGCGTCCATCGCTGGGTCCTTCCTGGGCATTCTGCTGATCTGCCTGCTGCTCCTGTAAAGCTGTCCATCTCTCTGCCATCTGTTCCTCTGCAGCTCTTCTGGTCAGTGATCCTCCTGCTAGTCCTCTGGGTACTGTGAGTATAACTTTTTTTTTTTTTTCCGTATCCCCTGTCCATTTTTACACCTCATCCGTCCGTGCGTCCCGCCAAGCGCTGATCAGGGATGCAGATAACGGATCGGCATCCCTGCTCAATTTTTGGCGTGACTTTTTTTTCCGTATCCCCGACGCTTTTTGTATCGCATCCGTCCGTGCGTCCCGCCAAGCGCTGATCAGGGATGCAGATAACGGATCGGCATCCATGGTCAATTTTTGGCGTGACTTTTTTTTCCGTATCCCCGACGCTTTTTGTATCGCATCCGTCCGTGCGTCCCGCCAAGCGCTGATCAGGGATGCACATAACGGATCGGCATCCATGGTCAATTTTTGGCGTGACTTTTTTTTCCGTATCCCCGACGCTTTTTGTATCGCATCCGTCCGTGCGTCCCGCCAAGCGCTGATCAGGGATGCACATAACGGATCGGCATCCATGGTCAATTTTTGGCGTGACTTTTTTCCGTATTCACGACGCTTTTTGTATCGCATCCGTCCGTGCGTCCCGCCAAGCGCTGATCAGGGATGCACATAACGGATCGGCATCCCTGCTCAATTTTTGGCGTGACTTTTTTCCGTATTTGCGACGCTTTTTGTATCGCATCCGTCCGTGCATCCCGCCAAGCGCTGATCAGGGATGCACATAACGGATCGGCATCCCTGCTCAATTTTTGGCGTGACTTTTTTCCGTATTTGCGACGCTTTTTGTATCGCATCCGTCCGTGCGTCCCGCCAAGCGCTGATCAGGGATGCACATAACGTATCTGCATCCATGGTCAATTTTTGGCGTGACTTTTTTTTTTACGTATCCCCGACGCTTTTTTTTATCGCATCCGACCGTGCGTCCTGCAGCGGCCGATCAGTGCACTGCGTCTGTGCGTTTGAAAAGTCAAATGGCGCTCCTTCTCTTCTGAGCCCCGCCATGCGCTCAAACAATTACTTTCCACCACATATGAGGTATCTGCGTACTCAGGAGAAATTGCACAATACATTTTATGGTGCATTTTTTCCTGATAGCCTTGTGAAAAAAAAAGCTACCTAGTTGAAGCAACCGTTGTGTGGTAAAAAAAAAATTTTTCTTTTCACGGCTCAACGCTATAAACTTCTGTGAAGCCCCCAGGTGTTCAAAGTGCTCACCAAACATCTAGAAAAATTATTTGAGGGCTCTAGTTTCCAAAATGGTGTCACTTGTGGGGGAGCTCCACTGTTTAGGCACCATAGGGGGTCTCCAAACGTGACATGGCGTCCGCTAATGATTCCAACCAATTTTGCTGTCAAATGGCGCTCCTTCTCTTCTGAGCCCCGCCATGCGCCCAAACAATTACTTTCCACCACATATGAGGTATCTGCGTACTCAGGAGAAAATGCACAATACATTTTATGGTGCATTTTTTCCTGATAGCCTTGTGAAAAAAAAAGCTACCTAGTTGAAGCAACCGTTTTGTGGTAAAAAAAAAATTTTTTCTTTTCACGGCTCAACGCTATAAACTTCTGTGAAGCCCCCAGGTGTTCAAAGTGCTCACCAAACATCTAGAAAAATTATTTGAGGGCTCTAGTTTCCAAAATGGTGTCACTTGTGGGGGAGCTCCACTGTTTAGGCACCATAGGGGGTCTCCAAACGTGACATGGTGTCCGCTAATGATTCCAACCAATTTTGCTGTCAAATGGCGCTCCTTCTCTTCTGAGCCCCGCCATGCGCCCAAACAATTACTTTCCACCACATATGAGGTATCTGCGTACTCAGGAGAAAATGCACAATACATTTTATGGTGCATTTTTTCCTGTTACCCTTGTGAAAAAAAAAGCTACCTAGTTGAAGCAACCGTTTTGTGGTAAAAAAAAATTTTTTTCTTTTCACGGCTCAACACTATAAACTTTTGTGAAGCCCCCAGGGGTTCAAAGTGCTCACCAAACATCTAGAAAAATTATTTGAGGCCTCTAGTTTCCAAAATGGGGTCACTTGTGGGGGAGCTCCATTGTTTAGGCACCTCAGGGGGTCTTCAAACCCGACATGGCGTCCGCTAACAGGTGCAGCTAATTTTGCACTCAAAATTTCAAATGGCGCTCCTTGCCTTCCGAGCACTGCTGTGTGTCCAAACATTTGATTTCCACCACATATGAGGTATCTGCGTACTCAGGAGAAAATGCACAATACATTTTATGGTGCATTTTTTCCTGTTACCCTTGTGAAAAAAAAAGCTACCTAGTTGAAGCAACCGTTTTGTGGTAAAAAAAAATTTTTTTCTTTTCACGGCTCAACGCTATAAACTTTTGTGAAGCCCCCAGGTGTTCAAAGTGCTCACCAAACATCTAGAAAAATTATTTGAGGCCTCTAGTTTCCAAAATGGGGTCACTTGTGGGGGAGCTCCATTGTTTAGGCACCTCAGGGGGTCTTCAAACCCGACATGGCGTCCGCTAACAGGTGCAGCTAATTTTGCACTCAAAAATTCAAATGGCGCTCCTTGCCTTCCGAGCACTGCCGTGTGTCCAAACATTTGATTTCCACCACATATGAGGTATCTGCGTACTCAGGAGAAAATGCACAATACATTTTATGGTGCATTTTTTCCTGTTACCCTTGTGAAAAAAAAGCTACCTAGTTGAAGCAACCGTTTTGTGGTAAAAAAAAAATTTTTTCTTTTCACGGCTCAACGCTATAAACTTTTGTGAAGCCCCCAGGGGTTCAAAGTGCTCACCAAACATCTAGAAAAATTATTTGAGGCCTCTAGTTTCCAAAATGGGGTCACTTATGGGGGAGCTCCATTGTTTAGGCACCTCAGGGGGTCTTCAAACCCGACATGGCGTCCGCTAATGAGTGCAGCTAATTTTGCGTTCAAAAATTCAAATGGCGCTCCTTCCCTTCCGAGCTCTGCCGTGCGCCCAAACAATTGATTTTTACCACATATGGGGTATCAGCGTACTCAGGAGAACATGCACAATAAATTGTATTGTGTACTTTCTCTTTTCTCCCTTGTAAAAATGAAAATTTTATGGCTAAAGTAACATTTTTGTGTTAAAAAGTAAAATTTTCATTTTTTCCTTCCACATTGCTTTGGTTCCTGTGAAGCACCTAAAGGGTTAATAATCTTATTGGATGTGGTTTTGAGCAGTGTGAGGGGTGTAGTTTTTAGAATGGGGACACTTTTGGGTATTTTCTGTCACCTCGGCCTCTCAAAGTGACTTCAAATGTGATGTGGTCCCTAAAAAAATTATTTTGTAAATTTTGTTGGAAAAATGAGAATTTGCTGATGACCTTTGACCCCTTCTAACTTCCTAACGGAAAAAAAATTTGTTTCGAAAATTGCGCTGATGTAAAGTAGACAAGTGGGAAATGTTATTTAGTAACTATTTTGTGTGACATATCTCTCAGATTTATGGGCATAAATTTTCAAAGTTTGAAATTTGCGAAATTTTCAAAATTTTCGCCAAATTTCCTAAATTTTCACAAATAAACGCAAAAAATATCGGCCTAAATTTACCACTGACATGAAGTACAATATGTCACGAAAAAACAATCTCAGAATCGCCAGGATCCGTTGAAGCGTTCCAGAGTTATAACCTGTCAAAGTGACACTGGTCAGAATTGCAAAAAATGGCCCGGTCATTAGGGTGTTTTAGTGGCCGGGGGTGAAGGGGTTAAATAGATGCTGTAGGGTATAACATAAACATATAAGTAGAGATAGAAGACCAGGGAATAGGAAGTGCTGAAGGGAAAGAAACCCCACGTGTCCTGGATACGAGTAGAAGAGAACAAATCTCAAGGAGATCTGAAAGAAAATTCCGGGGGCAGGTGCCCGAAATGTAACTAATTGCCTATAAGTAAGTGCAAAGTTGCCAACAATAAAGTAATAAAGTCTCTATGTATAGCGTGACAGAAGGCAATTACCTACCAATGGTCAGATCACCAAGATAAGGCCAGGATAACACGTGGGGACCGACGTCCCAACACGTGTTTTGCTTAGTGTGCTTCGTCGGGGGACAGATAAAAATAGTGCACAGTACTGACCTTATAAAGGATCCGAATTACCTCTAAACCGCCCACTCATCTGCGCGTCACAGTGAGTCACCCGGTCCGGGTCGCGCTGTGGTCCAGCGTCGGTGGCGGAACCCGGATGGAAGAAAACTTCCTATGATGACACAAATACTTCCGGTTCTTCTCTGCTAAGGACGCCACCACAGACGCGCCCAGAAGGCGGATGCTCACCGATGACGCGTCACGAGTCCAACCCACTCCAAGCAAGGGAAGAACCCCCGCCCACCCAGCAGATAAAGCGAGGAAAGGAGAAACATACAATCTCTCCGCAACCAAGCGGAGTAGATAGATGCAAGGTATATACTATAATCCTAGCATTAAAATAGAAACAGCAGGGTGTGGAAATTTGTTGAAAACAACACCTTAAAGAGAGAAGAAGGGAAGGGAAAGAAGATAGGCAATCATAAGTGTATCCACGTAAATGTAGTACCGGAGTAATGCAGTAAGTTCATAATGCGATAAAAGGATAGAAAAATACATAACAATAAATCTGGCTAGATGGACGAACTGCGGTGTAGCCCCTCGGTTGGTCCAGTATCATGAAAATTCAGACAAAATTTTTTCAACTGAAAAATTCACTATAATAAGGCAGAAGGATTTACTTTGACCTCCCGTCTGGCCTCTGATTCGGCGTGTCCATCTTTTTAGATTTGCACAAAAGTCATCAACATTTTTGTTCAACTTTGAAATGAAGGACACTGCTGAACAGAGGCAAGACGGAGTCCAGAATAATTGTGCTGCCTAATTAGGGAAGGGATCCATTGGAGTTTCCCCTGAATCATGTATTTTGGAGATGTAGATGGAAACCCCCATGTAAATTCTCACAATAAATGTCAACTGATCCAAAATCTTCCGTACCCCAAATTGCTACCAAATAGCCTCAACTCAACCCACAAAAACCTGCACTCAGGTCTGCTCTCCTTGTTGCTGGTAGCACAAAGGCTTTGGAAAAATGCTATGCCCACCCCCCTCAAAAAAGAAATCATAAAAATCTACGCCTCTATATCCAAATGCCCCCCTCCCTTCTAAGCCCCACAATGTGCCTAATCCAAAGTTAATGTCCCCATTTTTTACATTATTGTAGAGAGGAGAGCCTGCTTAATTTATGGGGTGCAGGTTTCCAGAAGCATGAGCTGGGCACAATGTATGGGCACTACAGTGTACTGGGCACGACAAGGACTTGTTTACAATTTTTAATTCTTTAACATTTATTGCATTTATCTCCATGGATTTTCTCCAGAGACTAAGGGGTGCTTCACACATAGCGAGATCGCTACCGAAATCGCTGCTACGGCACGGTTTTGGTGACGTAACAGTGACCTCATTAGCGATCTCGCTGTGTGTGACACTGAGCAGCGATCTGGCCCCTGCTGCGACATCGCTGCTCGTTACACACAGCCCTGGTTCGTTTTCTTTAAAGGCGCTCTCCCGCTGTGACACACAGATTGCTGTGTGTGACAGCGAGAGAGCGACGAAATGAAGCGAGCAGGGAGCAGGAGCCGGCATCTGGCAGCTGTGGTAAGCTGTAACCAGGGTAAACATCGGGTAACCAAGGTGGTTACCCGATATTTACCTTAGTTACCAGCCTCCGCAGCTCTCACGCTGCCTGTGCTGCCGGCTCCGGCTCTCTGCACACGTAGCTGCAGTACACATCGGGCTAATTAACCCGATGTGTACTGTAGCTAGGAGAGCAGGGAGCCAGCGCTAAGCAGTGTGCGCGGCTCCCTGCTCTCTGCACATGTAGCTGCAGTACACATCGGGTTAATTAACCCGATGTGTACTGTAGCTAGGAGAGCAAGGAGCCAGCGCTAAGCAGTGTGCGCGGCTCCCTGCTCTCAGGGTTATGATCGCTGCTTCGGCTGCTGTGTTTGACAGCTAAGCAGCGATCATAACAGCGACTTACAAGGTCGCTGTTATGTCACAGAAAATGGTGACGTAACAGCGACCTCGTTGTCGCTGTCGCTTAGTGTGAACCAGCCCTAAATCTTCACTACACCCGTACATGAACTTCCAAGAATCAAATGGCGCTCCTTCCCTCCTGAGCCCTGTGGTGCAGCCAAATAATACTGCACAGTCATATGTGGGGTACTGCCATGTTCAGGAGCAATTGTGTAACACATTAAGGCATTATTAACCTATTCGCTTTGTGAAAAATGGAGATCTGGAGTTAAAACAACATTTTAGTGGTAAAAATGTCATTATTTTTTCTTCACTGCACAATAGTGTACACTTGTCTGACACACCAATAGTGTCAATATGCTCACTGCATTGCCAGATGAATTCATTGAGGGGTGCAGTTTGTAAAATGGGGTCACTTGTTGGGGATTTCTGCTGTTCTGAAACCTCAGTGGCTGTGACATTCCAACTAAATCTGAACTCAAATATGGCACTCCTTCCCTTCTCCACCTTGTACTGTGCTTCAAAACTTGTTTTCGACCACAGATGGGTTATTGGCTTACTCAGAAGAAGTAGCAAAAAAAAATTGAATGGTCCATTATCTCCTATTACCCTATTGAAAATAAAAAAATTGGGGTTAAATAAACATATTTGAAGTTAATAATTTTCACGGCTCAGCATTATAAAATTCTGTGAAATAATTACTTGAAATAAGTGTATGTTTTAAGCCGTCTCTTTCTCTTTTATAGATTTATCTATAGATCTCACAGTGATCCTCCTGGAATACTGTGTACAGTTCTGGGTGCCCCAATTCAATAAAGACATCGATTTATTGGAGCAAGTCCATAGTAGGGCAACCAAGATGGTAGAAGGCCTACAAACCATGTCCTATGAAGAACAGCTACAAGAACTAGGGATGTTTAGTTTGAAAAAGAGTAGGCTGAGAGGAGACTTAATAGCGGTCTACAAATATGTGAAAGGAAGTCACAGTGTAGAGGGAACTACCCTATTCTCATTAGCACAAGGAAGTACAAGAAGCAATGGGATGAAACTTAAAGGAAAGAGATTCAGATTAGACATTAGGAAAAACTTTCTGACAGTGAGGGAAGTCAGGGAGTGGAACAGGCTACCACAGGAGGTGGTGAGCTCTTACTAAATTGAAATCTTCAAGCGGAGACTGGATAAACATATAGCTGGGATAATTTAGGATTTAGCAAATTTATTAAACAAGAAAAAAATGAAATATCACATGGTCATAAGTATTCAGACCCTTTGCTCAGACACTCATATTGAAGTCCCATGCTGTCCATTTCCTTGTGATCCTCTTTGAGATGGTTCTACTCCTTCATTGGAGTCCATCTGTGTTTAAATGAACTGATTGATAGGACGTGATTTGGAAAGGCACACACCTGTCTATATAAGACCTCATAGCACACAGTGCATGTCAGATAAAATGAGAATCATTAGGTCAAAGGAACTGCCCAAGGGGCTCAGAGACAGAATTGTGTCAAGGCACAGATCTGGCCAAGGTTACAAAAGAATTTCTGTAGTACTCAGGGTTCCTAAGGGCACAGTGGCCTCCATAATCCTTAAATGGAAGAAGTTTGGGGCCACCAAAACTCTTCCTAGACGTGGCTATCCAGCCACCCTGAGCAATCATGGTAGAAAAGCCTTGGTGAGAGAGGTAAAGAAGAACCCCAAGATCACTGTGGCTGAGCTCTAGAGATGCAGTAGGGAGATGAGAGAAAGTTCCACAAAGTCAACTATCACTGCAGCCCTCCACCAGTCAGGCCTTTATGACAAAGTGGCCCTATGGAAGCCTCTCCTCAGTGCAAGACATATGAAAGCTCGCATAGAGTTTACAAAAAACACATGAAGGACTCCCAGACTATGATAAATAAGATTCTGTTGTCTGATGAGACAAAGATAGAACTTTTTGGTGATAATTTTAAGCTGTATGTGTGGAGGAAACCAGGCACTACTCATTACCTGCCCAATACAATCCCAACCGTGAAACATGGTGGTGGTGGCATGATGCTATGGGGGTGTTTTTTAGCTGCAGGGACAGGACGACTGGTTGCAACTAAAGAAAAGATGAATGCGGCCAAGTACAGAGATATCCTGGAAGAAAACCTCTTCCAGAGTGCTCTGGACCTCAGACTTGTCCGAAGGTTCACCTTCCAACAAGACAATGACCCTAAGCACACAGCTAAAATGACAAAAGGAGTGACTTCTGAACAACTCTGTGACTATTCTTGACAGGCCGAGCCAGAACCCTGACCTAAACACAATTGAACATCTCTGGAGAGACCTAAAAATGGCTGTCCACCAAAGCTCACCATCCAACCTGACAGAACCGGAGAGGATCTGCCAGGAAGAATGGCAGAGGATCCCCAAATCCAGGTCTGAAAAACTTGTTGCTTCATTCCCAAGAAGACACTCAAAAGGGTGCTTCTACTCAGTACTGAGCAAAGGGTCTGAATACTTATTACCATGTGATATTTCAGTTTTTCTTGTTTAATAAATTTGCAAAAATTTCTACATTTCTGGTTTTTTTCCTGACAAGATGGGGTGCAGAGTGTACATTAATGAGAAAAAAATTAACTTTTTTGAATTTACCAAATGGCTGCAATGAAACAAAGAGTGAAAAATTTAAAGGGGTCTGAATACTTTCCCTACCCACTATAAGTGGTGTGAACTTGGAGTTCCATCCTGGTACTTGTAGTGCAACATGTTTCTGCTAATGTGTTCACAGGACAGGTTCACAGGTGGCGGGGGAGATGGGTGGGTCTGGCTACCTACATACCCTGCCCATGTGTTACACGTCGTGGCTCTCTTATTGCAAGGAATGAGGTGGTCCCCCATTCCTTGTCTGCCACGAGCCCTCCTGCTCAGCAGCGCCAAAGGTCTGGGAGACTGCAGGAGTTGCCTTCTCAGAGACACAGCAGAAGGGTGACACCTAGTGGTTCTCCCCTTGCAAGGAATGGAGCGGTCTCCCATCCCTTGCCTGCCACGAGCTCTCCTGCTCAGCATCACGGAGGCTCTGGGAGGTTGCGCAGTGTGCAAAGAATAGATGGTCAGGGAAGCAGCAAGACTTCCCATGTCTCTGCACATTGTGAAACCGGGGATCCCGCCTTTATGACCCAGAGGCAGGAAGATGAGCATGTGCTCCACATGACGTCTTCTGATTCGCTCACTGATATCACACGGCCCGATGACGAGGCTGGTGATGTGCTGAATCCTGACTGGCTGGGCCAGGACGTCACGAATCCTGATTGGGTCACGCCCGTCTCGCGCCCGCCCTTGGGTGGAGCTACACCTCCTTAAAAGCTCCCCCTGCTATCATGGCGGCGCGTGACCGTCCTTCTATGTTTGGATGTCTGGCAGCGTGCTGCCACGCCACTGCTCAGGCACTATTGTCTTTTGTGGGCTTTGCCCTTGCTGCTCAGGCAGCACCTAGTTTGCAGGTCTTGCCCCTGCCTTGCTGCTCTGGCAGTATCCCGTTTAGCAGGCTGTGTTCCTGTCCCAGGTGAGCTCCTCGAGTCTCTGTCGGACTCACTTGGTTTCTGAAGCACACGTGCGTGGGCACCTCTGTGCTACCCCCGTGCCATATTCCTGTGACTCCCGCTGGCACACGTGTGTAGGCACCTCTGTGCGTCCCCGTGCAACAGGTACACCGTACGAGAAGCCCCGAGCCATACAACCCTCACGGGTTAGGGCGGACCGGTGTACATAGATCGTCTGTGACGTTCCAGACGATCACTAGCAGCAACCCGCTCACTCTTTCCTGACCATAGCAGCGGTCCCTTACACCGCACAGTGGACCTTGACCGGCGGAAGCTGTCCATTTCCCATCTTGGCACGCTTCCCCGGGTCCCCCTCGTAACACCATGGGTGTCACATGATAGGTACAGTCATATGAAAAGGTTTGGGCACCCCTATTAACGTTAACCTTTTTTCTTTAAAACAATTTGGGGTTTTGCAACAGCTATTTCAGTTTCATATATCTAATAACTGATGGACTGAGTAATATTTCTGGAATGAAATGAGGTTTATTGTACTAACAGAAAATGTGCAATCCGCATTTAAACAAAATTTGACCGGTGCAAAAGTATGGGCACCCTTATCAATTTCTTGATTTGAACACTCCTAACAACTTTTTACTGACTTACTAAAGCACTAAATTGGTTTCGTAACCTCATTAAGCTTTGAACTTCATAGGCAGGTGTATCCAATCATGAGGAAAGGTATTTAAGGTGGCCACTTGCAAGTTGTTCTCCTTTTTGAATCTCCTATGAAGAGTGGCATCATGGGCTCCTCAAAACAACTCTCAATCTCATTCGATAGAATTGCCTGGTCTTCTTTAGCACACACCCTCATGCACATTGGTCTGGGTCCCTCCTTCTGTGAAAAAATACTTGCACTTTACAAGTCCCCAGCAGCTAGGTTAAAAATAAACGGCTCAATATCTAACCCCTTTACCATCCACAATGGAACTCGACAGGGCTGCCCACTATCCCCCCTCCTATATATACTAATCATGGAACATCTTTTGGCCGCCATTCGTAGCATCCCTGAGATTCGAGGAATTAAATTAGCAGGTAAAGAATATAAATGCTCTGCGTTTGCTGACGACGTACTAATTTATATAACCAATCCGGCAACTTCCCTCCCTAACCTATTGGAACTACTGGAGAGATTCGGCAGATGGTCCAATTTCAAAATCAACATGGACAAATCCGAGGCCCTCAATGTCTCTCTCCCTAAAGAAATGGTACAAGAATTAAAGACGCATTACCCATTTAAATGGCCTTCGGGCAATGTCATAACTTATTTGGGTATTCGTCTTCCCTCGGAGCTGTCTAGACTATTCCCTCTGAACTTCCAGCCATTCCTTTCCAGATTGGAGAATTCCTTGGCCGCCTGGGAGCGGATGAGTTTTTCCTGATTTGGACGCATTAACATACTAAAGATGACAATCCTGCCCAGGTTGTTGTATCTGATACATACGATCCCCACATATATCCCAGCCTCGTTCTGGGACGGGCTTAGGCGACAATTTAAAAATTTCGTCTGGGCGTCCAAACACCCGAGGTTACGATGGGAGACATTGACTCGGCCTAAGGAAGCGGGGGGGACAGGCTTGCCGGATTGTCGTCAATACTATTTCGCAGCAGCACATGCCCGTGTACTAGACTGGATTCATAACTATTCGACAAAACTGTGGGTACGTGTGGCGGCGGATGTGTGTCCAATCCCGTTGGGGGCCCTGCCGTGGCTACGCGCCTCCCTATTACCCAAGAACATAGACATATCCTACACGACAGCCAATACATTGAAATCCCTGAACGTCCCTTCCCTGAAAAAAAAAGGGCTGTTGGACAATTGTGGCCCGTTACTTCATATTACAGGAAACCCTAAGTTTACACCTTAGCAGGTGTACTGCCTCGTTTTTTCTGGGGTTCCCTAAAGCCCGTCCTCTACGTTTACACCAGGTGGCCCCCAATGGAATTTTGTTGCCGCTTGACTCGATCCTGGGAGAAACGACCCCCACGCCACGCCAGGTATTTGAATATACTCAACTCCAGCACTTTTATACATCAATTCCTGAGAAAGATACAGTGGTACGCCCTCTATCTACCTTCGAATCACTCTGTCTTGCTAAATCAACCATACCACATGCGACCTCGGTTATCTACAAGTTGCTCTCGGAAAAACATTTACTCTCCCTTCCGCCATTCTGTAAGGCCTGGGAGTTGGAACTTAACAAAACCTTCACAAAAACCCAATGGGATAAATGTTTCTCCCTCTCTCATAAGTCAGTCATAGCCTCCAAATCACAAGAAACAAGTTACAAAATAATATCGAGGTGGTACAGGGTTCCAACTATATTACATAAATGGTTTCCAGAGGTCCCGGACACTTGCTGGCGTTGTGAAACGGAGTTGGGTTCGATCTCACATATATGGTGCTCCTGTCCGACCCTACATGCGTTCTGGAACGGAGTCCTTAGGGCAGTGTTGGAGGTAACAGGGATCTCAGTCCCAAAATCGCCAGAAGCAATCTTACTTTATATGTTCCCCATGTCCAAATCAAGATATAAAAAATCATTACTCAGACATCTATTGCAGGCCGCAAAAATAGTAATCCCCAGACACTGGAGATCCATGGATCCCCCGTCTTTGGAGGAGTGGTTTGATGAAGTGAACTTGACACACCGCATGGAGTCTCTGATGTCCGGACCTAGCCAGGAAAGGGACACAGTCGCCAAGACTTGGTTCCCTTGGGAAGCGTTCTTGTCATCCCCCGTATACCGACATATTTTGAAATAAAGTGCAATGATCAACTTCTTTTCTTTTCCATCTTTCTTATACGTGATAGCGTGCTCTCTCTTTTTCCTTTTCCTGTATGTAGTTCTTCTCTCTGGTTATGATAGTGAGTCCCCCAAGTTGTGGGACCTATGTTGGGAACGACCTAGAGTATTGCCATGTCTTTGGAAAAATGTATTGTGCTTATTCACCGGGCCCTCAGGCCATAGATGCCAATGTGATTGGTAATGCATTACATTGTATTTCACTAGTCAACTAACAGGATCGTTCCCTATCCTCTCACTATACGAAGTTTGTGTGATTTATTGTATATTGTATTTGACCCAAGGAGTGTTTTTTGCGGGTCTCTTTTGCTTGTTTGTGAACAATTTGAAACTCAATAAAAATCTATTGTTTAAAAAAAAAAAAAACAACATTCAATCTGAAAACAAATTATTCAACATAGTTGTTCAGGGGAAGGATACAAAAAGTTATCTCAGAGATTTAAACTGTCAGTTTCCACTGTGAGGAACATAATAAGGAAATGGAAGAACTCAGGTATAGTTCTTGTTAAGCCCAGAAGTGACAGGCCAAAAAAAATATCAGAAAGGCAGAGAAGAAGAATGGTGAGAACAGTCAAGGACAATCCACAGACCACCTCCAAAGACCTGCAGCATCATCTTGCTGCAGATCGTGTCAATGTGCATCGGTCAACAATATAGCGCACGTTGCACAAGGAGAAGCTGTATGGGAGAGTGATGCGAAAGAAGCCGTTTCTACAAGCACGCCACAAACAGAATCACCTGAGGTATGCAAGAGCACATTTGGACAAGCCAGTTACATTTTGGAAGAAGGTCCTGTGGACTGTTGAAACAAAAATTGAGTTGTTTGGTCATACAAAAGGCGTTATGCATGGAGGCAAAAAACCACGGCATTCCAAGAAAAGCACTTGCTACACACAGTAAAATTTGGTGGAGGTTCCATCATACTTTGGGGCTGTGTGGCCAATGCCGGCACCGGGAAGCTTGTTGAAGTTGAGGGTCGCATGGATTCAACTCACTATCAGCAAATTCTTGACAATAATGTGCAAGAATCAGTGACGAAGTTGAAGTTACGCAGGGGATGGATATTTCAGCAAGACAATGATCCAAAACACCGCTCCAAATCTACTCAGGCATTCATGCAGAGGAACAATTACAATGTTCTGGAATGGCCATCCCAGTCCCCAGACCTGAATATCATTGACATCTGTGGGATGATTTGAAGCGTGCTGCCCATGCTCGGCGACCATCAAACTTAACTGAACTGGAATTGTTTTGTAAACAGGAATGGTCAAATATACCTTCATCCAGGATCCAGGAACTCATTAAAAGCTACAGGAAGCGACTAGAGGCTGTTATTTTTGTAAAAGGAGGATCTACAAAATATTAATGTCACTTTTATGTTGAGGTGCCCATACTTTTGCACCAGTCAAATTTTGTTTAAATGCGGATTGCACATTTTCTGTTAGTACAATGCAGAAATATTACTGAGTCCATCAGTTGTTAGATATAATGAAACTGAAATAGCTGTTGCAAAAACCAAAATTGTTATAAAGAAAATAGGTTAAGATTAATAGGGGTGCCCAAACTTTTTTATATGACTGTGCATATATATACAGTGCCTACAAGTAGTATTCAACCCCCTGCAGATTTAGCAGGTTTGATAAGATGCAAATAAGTTAGAGCCTGCAAACTTCAAACAAGAGCAGGATTTATTAACAGATGCATAAATCTTACAAACCAACAAGTTATGTTGCTCAGTTAAATTTTAATAAATTTTCAACATAAAAGTGTGGGTCAATTATTATTCAACCCCTAGGTTTAATATTTTGTGGAATAACCCTTGTTTTCAATTAAAGCTAATAATCGTCTTTTATAAGACCTGATCAGGCCGGCACAGGTCTCTGGAGTTATCTTGGCCCACTCCTCCATGCAGATCTTCTCCAAGTTATCTAGGTTCTTTGGGTGTCTCATGTGGACTTTAATCTTGAGCTCCTTCCACAAGTTTTCAATTGGGTTAAGGTCAGGAGACTGACTAGGCCACTGCAACACCTTGATTTTTTCCCTCTTGAACCAGGCCTTGGTTTTCTTGGCTGTGTGCTTTGGGTCGTTGTCTTGTTGGAAGATGAAATGACGACCCATCTTAAGATCCTTGATGGAGGAGCGGAGGTTCTTGGCCAAAATCTCCAGGTAGGCCGTGCTATCCATCTTCCCATGGATGCGGACCAGATGGCCAGGCCCCTTGGCTGAGAAACAGCCCCACAGCATGATGCTGCCACCACCATGCTTGACTGTAGGGATGGTATTCTTGGGGTCGTATGCAGTGCCATCCAGTCTCCAAACGTCACGTGTGTGGTTGGCACCAAAGATCTCGATCTTGGTCTCATCAGACCAGAGAACCTTGAACCAGTCTGTCTCAGAGTCCTCCAAGTGATCATGAGCAAACTGTAGACGAGCCTTGACATGACGCTTTGAAAGTAAAGATACCTTACGGGCTCGTCTGGAACGGAGACCATTGCGGTGGAGTACGTTACTTATGGTATTGACTGAAACCAATGTCCCCACTGCCATGAGATCTTCCCAGAGCTCCTTCCTTGTTGTCCTTGGGTTAGCCTTGAGTCTTCGGACAAGCCTGGCCTCGGCACGGGTGGAAACTTTCAAAGGCTGTCCAAGCCGTGGAAGGCTAACAGTAGTTCCATAAGCCTTCCACTTCCGGATGATGCTCCCAACAGTGGAGACAGGTAGGCCCAACTCCTTGGAAAGGGTTTTGTACCCCTTGCCAGCCTTGTGACCCTCCACGATCTTGTCTCTGATGGCCTTGGAATGCTCCTTTGTCTTTCCCATGTTGACCAAGTATGAGTGCTGTTCACAAGTTTGGGGAGGGTCTTAATTAGTCAGAAAAGGCTGGAATAAGAGATAATTAATCCAAACATGTGAAGCTCATTGTTCTTTGTGCCTGAAATACTTCTTAATACTTTAGGGGAACCAAACAGAATTCTTGTGGTTTGAGGGGTTGAATAATAAATGACCCTCTGAATAAACTTTTCACAATTTAAAAAAAAAAATAAAAAAAGAAATAACATTCTTTTTTGCTGCAGTGCATTTCACACTTCCAGGCTGATCTACAGTCCAAATGTCACAATGCCAAGTTAATTCCGAATGTGTAAACCTGCTAAATCTGCAGGGGGTTGAAAATTACTTGTAGGCACTGTATATATATATATATATATATATATATATATATATATATATACATACTATGTATGTATATTTTACCTGTTTCCAGCTAGCTAACGCTCGGCACGCTCATTGCTATCTAATTAACGCTGCTGTTGATTAAACTAAAGTTAATAATGACAACATTCAGTAGCGCTTATGCAGCTGGTGGATTAAATTAAAATGAAGTTAATAACAATAATAATTATCACAAATCTGAATAATGCTAATGATACATTTTATTCCCAGTGTAAAATCGAAAAAAAACTGGATTCAATAAGATGTGCATTTTTTATTTATTCCAGCATCTAAACAAATTTCATAACGAAACATAAATTAAGATAAAACTTCTCTGTAAACACAATTAAATGTATGGTCATTTTCGTCATTTTCAAAGATCTTTCCTTGACTTCTACCAGGTACAATTTGAACTGAAAGACCTTTACGACTTGTTACTCTAGAGAATGTAGTGTATAATTGACTATGTGTGAATACAGGATCAGGTAGGAGAACACCAATCTTATCGAATGTTTGTCCCTGCGATTTTATAATTGTCATGGAATAAGCCAGACGAAGTGGGAATTGTTTTCTTGTTAAATTAAATGGGATATTGCAATTTTCACTACTGTCCAATGGTTTTCTTGGAATGAGAACCTTTTGACCACGACGCTCCACAGAAAAAATACTGCAGTCGATGAGATTTGTGCCAAGAGTTTCTACGATTAATCGAGTACCATTGCACAGTCCTTTCTTTAGATTTAGATTGTGGAGTAGCATGACACATCAGCCTTTTTTAAGGTTCAGCATATGAGGAGAAAGGCCCATAGGAGTCAGGGAATGTACAAATTCGATGGGGTACTGAGCTCTTTCTTCTTCTGTCTCACAGGATGAAATCTTGTCAACACTGAAGTATGATTTAGTCTGACCTCCAAGCATGTTCAACACTTGTTCATTGACTGTCAGTGTGTCACAGTTTTTAGGGCATAGTACTGCTCTGGAAGCAAGATCAGCAGGAGTGAGAGAGTTCAGGTCATTCACAAATATGCTCGTCATGACGTCATGAGTCAGCATGTCTTTGTTCAGCTTCACAAAATCCACCGTATTCCCATCTTCAACTCCTGATCCAACAGTTAGTAGCCACTCACAAAACTCTACCTCATAGGATTGACTCGCATGTTCCTGATTAATTTGAGTTCCTTGAAGGATTTCCTGACTGGACTGCGCTTGACACACGCCTCTACAATACTAACGTGATTTCCGTGAAGTACAACTGGAGCTTGCTGACAAAAATCTCCTCCAACAAGAATCGGGATCCCACCAAAAGGTTTTTCATTGTGAAGGAGAAAACATAAGCTTCTATCAACGGCATTGAAAAGATGAACGTGAGACATTGAAATTTCATTCCATATAATAAGCCTAGTATCCCGAAGCTCTCGGCAGACTGAGGTTCCGTCTTTAATACTTGATACAGTTCTCCCATTCAAATAAATTGAAATTCCAAACAGTGGACTGTTTTACCGCCTGCGTAAAACAAAAAAAAATCTTCAATACAGACATCTTAAATTTACATTTTTCAGTATTCTGTAATCATAATTAAAATTACCTTTTAGTAATGTAGCTGCCAAACCTGTTTTTACAATGCCACCATTCCCAAGTATAGTAGATGTCAAAGTCTTATACACAAACGTCTTTCCACAACCTCCTGCACCAGATAAAAAAAAGCATTTTTGTGACGTGGTTTGATTAACTGCATTCATGATTGCTTCAAAGGCACCTCGTTGTTCTAGGTTCATCATAAACTGCTGTCATTCAGATTCATGTTTCTCCCTTTCCACATCAACAATGTCACACATTTGATACACGTCTGATGAGGAAGGTAGTCCACAACCTTTGCACTCTTTAGCAAACTGTCGTAAGTGGTCTTGGGTATCGGTAAGTGTTTGCTGCTCCACCATGTATTCAGGAGAAAGTCTTCCATCATGTTATTTTTATATTTGTTGTATAAATCAAGTCCACTTGTGATGTTGGCGTGGTTCAGGATTGCAGCAAATAGCTGTCGAAGCTCACCGGGCAGTCTAAACAAAGATGCTTCTTCCATGGTTTTGTCCCACTCTGAGTCATCGTCCAATAATCCCATGGCTCTTGCTGCCAGAATATAAGTTTCATATGTGTATCCTTCCACTGTTCTCAGATCTTTGAATGATGTAGTACATGTAAACAACATATAGAAAATAATTAAAAATTATAAAAAAAAGTCAGGATAATCTAATAACGTACAATTAGATGAATATGACTTACCCTTGATATGCATCAGGAGTAGGCGCAGGGAAAATCTTTCCATATCTTGTGGAGAGACAGAGTACATTCTTGGAAGGATCTTGTCAGCATCTCTTTTTCTTGTCTTCCAAAACTTATTTGTCCAGACATAATGGTAGGGTATTTCACAATATAAATACTGACGTGCTGAAAGATCAGTTTGGTTTAGAACGAACCATTTGGTAAGTTTTGTGCCATCATGCTGAGCTTTTTCCAGAAAACGCTGCTCCGATTCACCCTCAAAGTAAACTGATTGTTGGAAAGGTAAGGTGTACCGGAAGTCTTTATGCAGCGTGGGAAAGTGCAGACATTTCACATTTTCTCACTCGCCACATTGCTTCAGGCGATGCCAAATATCGTGTGTCAATGTAAGTCTTAATCTCGTCCCACTGGTAGGTGCCGGTGTTGCTGGCTTCGTTCACTTGAACGATGGCTGCATCATGTCCTTTGTAGACATACTTGAAAATATATTTGACGGTCTGGATGGAAGAGCAGATTTCCATATTTATATGTGTGTTGTATTTCTGAGAGAGGTAGCGGTTGTATGGTACAACCCAGCGGCTGTCAACTTCCACGTCCCTAATCTTGAGCTTAATCCCATCCTTTCGTCTGCGGTATACTGGATAACCATCCACATTAATATTTGTTTCTTCGCTGAAGTCTTTGGGAAACGTTTTGGAGCATGTCCGGATTCCTTTCACATCTTCCATACACAGTGAATTTCTATTGTGTTCTCCACAGGGCCCATGAATCATTCAGCTGGTGACAACATCGTAAAGCTTCTTGTTAATATCCGGGTCAGGAATTTCTGCACAAACAGCATTGTCACAATCAATATCTTCTCAAAACTTGTCTTCGTCGTCCAGAATTAAGAGAATATGGCAATGGGGAAGACCTGAAACAATAAATGGATGCATTAAATGTGAATTATTAATCATTCCATTCTTAACATAACTGTAACGAACATTCAAATGAATCTATGTAATACCTCTTTTTTGAAATTCAATGACGTAGGTGTAGGCCTTTACTTTTCCCATCACTCCTCCTTTTTTTGCAGTCCAGTCATTTAGTAACTCTTGATGCTTAACGCTTTAAGTGGAATATGGTAGATACCAAGTCTGGGCAGTCTATTGATGTTTCATGTTGTAAAAGGCTGGACTGAATTTCTTCCCACTTTGGGTTGCAAGTGAACGTAATAAATAAATCCGGTTTTCCAAATTTTGCTACCAAAGTCATCGCATCTTGGTAATTCTGTGTCATGGTAAGTTTTCCACCGGTAAAAGAAGAGGGAACTATGACGATGCGACCCAGTCTCAGATCTTGTTGTTCAGCCCTACTGTTGACTTAATCCATAAGCCTGACATATAATTCTACTCTGAGTTTCTTTTAGTTTTGTCTGTTCCAGTCCAATCGCTGCGCTTCATCCTTTAGGTAGGCATCAATTATGTATTGCTGTGTCAGATTGCCAGAATGTAACAGTGGGTTGAAGGATTGTCGATCCTGAAGGTGGTACGCATAGAATTCCCTCATCGACACATTCCTGTTTTTTTTCCTTGCTCCCCTGCATCATGACTGATATCTTCCTGTTCTTCATCATCACCATCCTCCATTTAATTTCCTTTTTGCAGTTCTCCCTTGCTTCCGTATTTCAGGTCAGCCATGTTCACCATACGGAAACAGGAGTGGATACACCATTGGATCACAGTTTGGGCTATGGTACACAATATTCTGTAGTGCTCGCTGCCCAATGGGATGAACAGCAATGTCTCTTTTGATTGGCAGCTCTCCGTCATCGGAGACAAACACGGCTGCAACTTCATTGGCTGTCAGCAAGTTGTGTTGTCTATCCTTTGTTATCCACATTTCGATTTTATGCTGGTCGTAGCCACGCTGGTCAATTAAATCCTTCATCATCTTGAAAGCCTGAGCAAATGGGTTGATATCTGAGTAAACAGTCAATAGTATTCATTATGTCCCTCTTGCATCCTTCATTTTGCTCGTTATTTAATCATTGAATGTTTGCATACTCAGGATCCAACATGTAGTGTTGTGAAGATGAAGGAGTATCAGATCTAAAGAAAGCACAAATATATTTGTAATTATTAAAAAAGAGCAGGAATGAATTAAAAACGTACATTTAATTGTATTCTGATCTTTTACCTCAGAGAAGTTGATGTACGGTGGTACACTTGTCCGTGAATAACTAAAACGGGTGGGCCACCTGAAAATCTCATTGACTGAAATCCAAAGGATGCAAAAGCAAAAGCACTGTTGTACTTCTGATGTTCTTTCTAAAAATGTTTGCCTCGTTCGTATCTTCTTCAGTTAACCACGCTTGAAACTGCTGAGGAAATTCATTTAATTCACGTAAGTGTATGGTACCACTTCCGCAGCACGACACAAACTTTGCACTGTGTAATTTTTCCTTCCAAAAGTGAGATGCACCGCACTACACATAACGTCTCGCTTTCCCACGTGGTGTTCACTGGGTATAGTCTCTGGATTTCTTGCTCCATACCTTGACGGTGGTGGCAGTTTACATTGATGGGCATTGTTGTTTTCAACTTCCGCAGGTGTCAAATTCATTCTTCGTTGACACTGGGAATATATATCAGCTTCACTTCTTTCTGTCGCTCAGTTGGTATAAACCTTGTGATATCTCTCTGTCCTTATCAATCTGCTCAGGTGTTCGTTGTTAAAAAGCCATCCTACGATTTTGTTGGTATTGTTGTTGTTGAGCAGCTACTGCATTGTTGTCTGGATTTTCCTGCGGCCTGTGAGATGGACCTGGCGACTCTTCTTGGCTCATTTTATTTGGGAGAATGCGGATGCAATTAAATGTACGTTTTCCTTAGTTGAAGTGGTTGAATTACATAGAAAGTAAGTGCCGCGTGTTACGGAACTGCCTAATAATAGGTGGACACAGGCTATCAGGCAGTCAGGGTCCACCGTGCAGAGGAAACCTGCTGCTGGTGATGACAGAAGTTATAGAGGAATCTGTACCACAAAAGCGGTACTTGTCGCTGTTACCTCCCAGCGGCACTAGGACCAACTGCTGTACTCCCTGTTAACTCACAGCACTACCGAATTAGCATAAACGTAAATGAGGGAAAGCTAATAGGCTTATGGCGAGTGCCTAAATAAAATTAGAGGTGGACTTGTAGTTCCTGTCCAATCAGAGAAACTACTATAAGCGTCCGGATGGTTACCCCAACCGTAGTCCACTAACTAGCACCTCTTGCCTCACAGAGGTAAAGTAATATATATAGTAACACGTGTGTAAATGTTCACACACTGTATGAATGCAGGTAGGGAATCTGTTACAGGTCACGGAGTTCCCTGGATGCTAACCTCTATTAACTTCAAAGAGGGTGAAGCATGTACCTAAGGTGTAGGTGCGAGCAGTACTACCCGTACTGCCTAGGCTCAATGTACAATCCCTGCCTAAGCCCCTTGGGCTTGCCGCACCATAAGGAGTCAGGGAGCTCTCTATGCTAGCCGCACAGAAGAACCAGAGAGTCACCTGAGAGCACAGTGAGTGAGATCCCTGCCTAAGCCCGGTTCCACTAAGGTGCGAGAAAGCGGGCACTAGCGGTGCACTAGTAGGTAAGGAGCGCTTAACCAGCGGGTGCTCACTGGCTTGTGACTGTATGTATAGGCTAGCTAGTAGGAGAGGTCACACATTAGGCGGCTACCCCATGCATGCACCAAGAACGACTGAGCGCCGAGCAGCGTGCTGTAGGATCCTATATAGACAAAGCACCTCCCACAAGATAGAGGCGCTCTGGGCTGAATTGACTCTCAGCCAAAAGGAATCGAGAACGTCAGCGATGACATCACCCACAGCCAATCAGTAACTAGTGCATCATAGTCACGTGATCCCGCATCATCGGTGACGTTACCCGCGGCCACTCAGCAACCAGTGCATCATAGTCACGTGATCCCACATCATTGGTGACGTCACCCACGGCCAATCAACGGCTGCCACGTGGTGAACATGCTCAGAACAAGCCAGCTGACTTAGTGCAGAAAGTAGCTTGTCTACTCGCGCATGCGCAGAAGCCCCATTTCAGGACTTAGGCTCAGCAGCTAGGAAGTTCTCAGGCGGGTAGACTGCCATGGCAGAGAACCAGAGGAAGAAGAAGGAGAACGCGGACCCGCAGACCCACGACCCATAACACTGCGTGTGGTAATGTGGGGGGGCGGAGCCTCGTGTGGTAATGTACATGGGTGGAACCTCATGTGGTAATGTGGGGGGGCAGAGCCTCATGTGGTAATGTGCAGGGGCGGAGTTTTGTGGGGGCGGAGCCTTGTGGGGGCAGGGCTGCATGTGGGCGGAGCCATGTGTGGATGAAGCTGGGTGTGGGTGGGACCGTGTGTGGGCGGGGGGTGTACGGGGCTGCGTGTGTTCATGTTCGGGGGCGGAGGTAATGTGCGGGGGTGGGATTAGCGAGTAATCACGATGACTCATATATACATATATATATTATATTTGTTTTCTTTTATGTATTTAATTTAATTATCTGATGAAGACCCAAATATAGGGATCAAAATGTTATATTTTTTATATTATATGTATAATAAAGTCCTTATATTAATTTTGGTGTGCCAAGTTTTCTTGTATCTAATGACGGGTTTGAACCCTTCTTAAGCACCCATGATTCAAAATATGCCATAAACCTTATTCTACTTGTGTAAAATTCTGTGAAACACTTGGGGGTTGAAGGTGCTCACAAAACATCTATGTAAAGTCCTTGAGCAGTTTAGTTTCCAAAATGGGGTCACTTATGGGGGAGCTCCACAGTTTAGGCACCTCTGGGGCTTTGCCAATATGACATGGCACCCCCAAACCATTCCAAACAAAGCTGAACTGAAATATGGCTTTCCTCCTCTTCTTTTTGTACTGGGCATCAAAAGAAGTTTTCAACCACATATGTGGTATTGCCAAACTCAGGAGAAATTGCACAAGAAAGATTTGGGTTTAAAGCAACATTTTTGTGGTAAAAAACATTTTTTTTCATTTTCACAGCACAATGTTATAAAATTCTGTGAATCGCCTGGGGGTTCAAGGTACTCCCCAAACATCTAGATAAATTCCTTGAGTGGTCCAGTTTCCAAAATTGTGTCACTTGTGCGGGAAGATCCACTGTTTAGGTACCTAATGGGATCTCCAAACGCAACATGGCGTTTGCTATCTATTCCAGACAATTTTGTGCTCTAAAATTCAAATGACACTCCTTTCATTCAGAACCCTGCCATGCGCCCAAATAGTAGATTCTCACCACAAATGCGATATCGGTCAGTGTCAGACTCAATGAGTTCTGTTGAAGCGTTCTAAAGTTATAACCTGTCAAAGTGGCACTGGTCAGATTTGAACATAATGGCCTGGTCATGAAGGTGAAATTAAGGCTCGGGGGCAAAGGAGTTAAAAACATTCTGACTCCTAAACCAGGAAAGCCTTTGCACTCAATGCAAGGCCTAGCTGAAATGACGAGGAGGCATTGCAATACAGCTAGCAAGAGACAAGGAGGAGAGACTCTGATTCAATTCTAGTCTAGTCTAGATAGGTATGGGGAAGTACCATGCATACGGCGACAAGGAAGGGAAACTCTCTGTCTAGGGAAGGAGAAGATTTGACTACTGACCAAACCATCTGCTGGTCCCTGGCTCACCTGACCACTCTAGATAAATTTCCGCACCTATGCAGTGAGCATGATACATGACCCTAACTTACCCTAGAACTGGGCCCTAGGTAGGGAACAGATGGGTTGAGCGCTTAGTTAACCCCACTAAGCTCTAAAGAAAACACAGGAAGCACACACAGGGGAAAGTACATGAACAATTTATCTCTAGGATGATTCAGAGAGAGGTAGAGCAATGAACAACAATGTTTTTTCAGTTGGATACACGCCTACTGGTTTCATAAAAGGCCTGTATAAGCTTTTAACACTGTCACCAGCAAAGACCAACAGGTAAAGATGGGCAATGAGACCCATAGGGGTGAATGAGCCCCATGACTTTCGGGAGGGTACAGGGTAGGAAGGGGTTAACCTTGGTGGGTAATAGGGCTGTGTAAGGGATTAGGGGATTGGTGGTTTTGGTGAGCGGCGAGGATTGGGCCAGAGGTTATGAGGGGTGGGGAAAAATGGGGGTTTATAAGGGGCAGTTAGGTACGGTACCTCCTCTTTGCCATTGGTGCCATCATAGTGTGGTCAGCATCGCCGGTTCCAGAATGGCTGACCTAGCTGCGCTGCTGGAATGGGTCCGTGGAGCCTCTGAAGTCCTGGGAGTGGATGTGGTGCGGGAGCAGCTGCGTGCGGCCTGTGGAGATGGAGCGATGGTGCCTGTTGCTGTGGCTGCTGCTGCAGCATCCGGACCTGTGATGCGCGGCCGCGGCCGCCGGAGCATTACTCCCCCAGCGGGGGGAGGGGAGCGAGATCCAGGAGCCCCTTAGGGGACCCTCCGGGGCAGGGGAGCCCTCACCAGCCAGCAGGAGCTTCACCGGCCTCCGGGAGGAATCCTCATCGGAGATCCCGCGGCTCGGAGGTGGGCGGAGCTATTGCGAGGCCTACTTCCGGTCTGCGGCCTGCAAGGCCCCGGTCCAGATTAACAGCGGCCCCCGGTGATGTGCCGGCCGGGGGCCGAGCTCTGCATGATGGTGTGGCGGTGGGGACTCCCTGCAGACGGCAGGGGAGGCGCCCGGATAGTGCAGCATGGGAGCTGCGGATCGCCAGACAAGGGGCTGCGGAGGATGGGTGCAGCAACCGGCAGGGCCACAGCGGGCAGTCAGTGGTGACGGTCCCCCCCAGCGTGGATCGTGCTGGGGGGAAGACTCAGCGTCTATCAGAGGGCGGACGGCCTTCCTGCAGTCGGCAGGGAGGGAGACCAGTGAGGATGGCAGGTGCAGCCGCAGTGCAGCAGTCGGCCTCGGGATCATCGTCGGCTGGATGGCGGCAGGACGCTGCGTCGGGCGACACGGAAAAGGTCCAGCAGGAGGCATTTGGAGGAGCAGGGTGCGGTGACCGTGGGGGTCGACGGCCGCCAATTGCAGGCTGTCCCCTTGCTGGTCCCCCCTGAGGTCCTCAGCGGCGATTCGGACTCCGGCGACGAGGATGGAGGCGACAACGCGGCAGGACGGATGGAGCATCAGGGGAATCGTGATACGGCTGTTCCGGATCCAATTCAGAGGCAGCCCGGTGAGCGACCGACGAATATGCTTAATGTTGCGGGTAGTGCGGGGGGGCGTCTTCTGTGTCTGTGAGTGGGCAGGGCTCGGGGGTTGGGGAGCCGTCGGCGTTACCGGGATCAGAGTTTTGGGGTCAGTTATTGGGGGTGCTGCGGGTGCTGTCGGCTGAGCGAGCAGGTACGAGTGGGTCTGGTTCTCTGGCGGGGGCTTGGGTGGGTCCCATGCAGCCGGTGGCGGCGGCGCAGAGTGTTGCTACGCAGGAAGCTACAGCGACGGCGGAAGCAGGGCAGGCGGCAGGAGTTGCGGCCTGGTCGGACGCGGGAAAGGACGGAGAAAAAGAAAAGGAGAAAGAGGATGAGGTGGTGCAGCTAGATGATAGGGCGCGGAGCGAGGTATACGTTTGCTTCGAGAGTCCGTTGGGGGTGCATTTAAAAAAGGAGGTGAGGGAGAAGATATGGAAAGGGGAGTATGTGGAAATTTTTTCCCTGCTTCCCCTTGAGAAGTTTAACTTGGACAAGGTGAAGCCAAGCGATTCAAAAAAGGAGAAGGAGGATGAGGAAAAGAGGAGGTATAGGCTTATTCTCAGAACATTTACCAACTGGTTGCAGGCCTTTGCGATCCTAGCCAGTGTCATTGGGGAAAAGGAGCCGGAACATTGTTCCGCACTTTTCGGGTACATGGATTCGATTGGGGAGGTGTATAGAGTGTACGGCGGTTTAGGGTGGCTGAGGTACGACGAGCAGTTTCGGCAACGCAAGGCTCTGTGGGCCAGAATTAGATGGGACCACAAGGACATCTCCTTGTGGATGAGGTTAATGACAGCCCCGGCCCAGCCCTTTCGGGGGGCTGCCGGGGGTTCGGGTACAAGCAGCGGTTCCCCGGCGGGTCAGAGAAAAGGAGCCTGCTGGCAATTCAATGAGGGACAGTGTAAACTCGGGGCCTTGTGCCGTTTCAAGCATGAGTGTTCCGGATGTGGAGGTTCCCATCCTTTGTCCCGGTGCTTTAAGAAAGGAAAGGGTAAGCCGGGGAGGGGGCTGGAAAAAGGGAGGACGCCGGTGAAGGTAGAGGCGATGCTTCCCTATTTAAGTAGGTATCCGGACGTTCGGGCGGCCGAGTTATTGAGGAAGGGTTTTACTGAGGGTTTTCGGATTCCGTTTGAATCTGGGGCCCCAGTGTTTCGCCCGGGTAACTTGAGGTCCGCAAGGGAACACCCAGAGGTGGTGAAAGAGAAGCTTGACAAGGAGGTAGAATTAGGGAGGATGGCGGGCCCATTTCGGGATCCACCGTTTTCCATTCTTTGGATTTCGCCATTGGGGGTGGTTCCCAAAAAAGAGCCGAAGAAATTTCGGCTCATACATCATTTATCTTACCCGGCCGGGTTGTCGGTGAATGATGGGATATCACCTAAGCTGTCAGCGGTTTGTTATGTTTCTTTTGACAGAGCTTTGGATTTGGTGCGGGCGGCCGGGCGTGGGGCCCTGATGGCAAAAGCGGATGTGGAAGCAGCTTTTCGCTTGCTCCCAGTGCATCCAGACAGTCTGCATCTGTTGGGATGTATGTGGGAGGGAGAGTATTATGTGGATCGTTGCCTGCCCATGGGATGTTCTATCTCTTGTGCTTATTTTGAGGCATTTAGTTCTTTTGTGGAATGGGTAGTCCGGGACATGGCGGGAATTCACTCCGTGATCCATTACTTGGACGATTTCCTTTGTGTTGGGCCGGCAAGGTCTTCGGTTTGTTCATTGTTGTTGTTTACGTTACAGCGGATAGCGCAGAGTTTGGGTATTCCTTTGGCAAAAGAGAAAACTGAAGGGCCAGTGACGGCCTTATGTTTTTTAGGCATAGAAATTGACACGATGGCAATGGAATGCCGCTTGCCGGAAGGGAAGTTGGTGGATTTAAAAGCGTCAGTGCGTTCATTATACCAGGCTAAAAAGGTGAAGCTGAGAGAGTTGCAGTCAGTTTTGGGTAAATTGAATTTCGCCTGTCACATCATGCCAATGGGGCGAATATTTAATAGGAGATTGGCGAGTGCGACTGCGGGGGTGACAGCGCCGAATCATTTTGTCAGAGTGACGAGGGTGATGAAAGGAGATTTGTTGGTTTGGGATTCCTTTTTAGACAGGTATAATGGTAGGACATTGTGGATGAGCAAGGCAATGTCCAATAGCCAGATAGAGCTGTTTACGGATGCGGCAGGGGCGACGGGTTTTGGAGCAATTTTCCAAACCCATTGGTGTGTGGAACAGTGGCCACAAACATGGAGGGAGAAGGGGCTGGTAAAAAATTTGGCGTTGCTCGAACTGTTCCCGATCATAGTGGCGCTCGAGCTGTGGGGCTCTGAATTTTCAGGAAAAAAGGTTTGCATGCATTGTGATAATATGGCGGTGGTTCATTCTATCAATTCGTTGTCAGCAAAATCTCCCCCGGTGGTGGGGTATTTGAAGCATCTGGTGCTCCGTTGCTTGGCGTTGAACATTTGTGTTGTGGCGAGGCATGTGCCAGGGGTTCAAAATGAGGTGGCTGATGCGCTGTCTCGGTTTCAGTTTCGCAGGTTCAGAATGCTGGTGCCGGGAGCGGACGACGATGGAGCACAATGTCCGGGATGGTTATGGGATCTGGCATTGGTGTAGCTTTGGAGGGCATTAGGAGATCGGTGTCTGAGGCTACTTGGTGCCGATACCAGGCAGTGTGGAACGAGTGGGAAGAGTTAGGCAAGTCAGACTTCATGGAGCCGGGTTATAATGGCCGAGTGGTGGGGGTTTTGGCGGTGATTAGTGGCGATTTTTCAGCGGGACGGTCCATATCGGTAATGAGTTACCGGTTGTCAGCCTTGGCCTTTTTATTCAAGCTGCAAGGGGTACGGGATGCCACGAAGGATTTTCTGGTGCGGCAGGCTATGAGGGGTTTTAGAAGAGGGGTGCGGTCGCGGGACACTAGGCGGCCTATATCGCTTCCGTTGTTAGTGCGTTTAGTGGGGTGCTTGGGGGAAGTGTGTGCGTCCCTTTACGAACAGAGGTTGTTTGCAATGGCATTTGTACTGGCCTTATTCGGGGCCTTTCGGTTTGGCGAGTTGGTTAGTCCGGCGAAGCATGTAGTAGGAGGGCTGTTATTGGGATAGATCGAGTGGAATATCGATTTCGTTTTTCCAAAACGGATCAGGTGGGACGCGGGCGCCTGGTGGTTTTGTACGGGATACCTGGCCACCAATTGTGCCCGGTTATGCAGGTGACAGAGTTTTTGAAGATAAGGGGAGGTTACCCTGGGGTTTTCTTGAGGCACGTGGATGGCTCTGCACTGTCCAGATTCCAGTTTATCGCGGTTCTTAAAACTGTGTTGGCACGAGTGGGGGAGGTGCCAGGTGATTATGGGTCACACTCCTTTTGGATTGGGGCAGCAACAGAGGCGCCTAGGTGGGGTTTGAGCGATGATTGTATCCGGCGCATTGGGAGATGGGAGTCGTCCAGGTTCCGTTTGTACATAAGGCCGCACCTGTTGAGGGGTGACGGGGAGTGATTCGGCTGGTTTGGAAGTACGGAGGTTAATATGTGTTTACTTTGAGACCTGGTTTACTTGTTCAGTTTCTGTTTATTCTTGGTGTTATATTTTTTAGGTGTGTGCCTGTTGTGGATTCTCGGGCATTCCTTTGTTCACTGGGGAGCGTTGAGGGCGGATGTGCGTTCCGACGGTCGGACACTTGGAGTGGCGAGAACGGATGCGCGGGTCAAATGGATCGGGATTCGGGGCATGACCTGGGGGAGAGTTCGGCCAGAGATGGCTTACTATAGTAGGATCGACCAGGATCCCAATGTTCTCATTTTGCATGTGGGTGGAAATGATCTAGGGGTGAGAGCAGCGAGAGAGTTGAAAAGGGATATTAAGCTGGATCTTCTTCACCTGTGGAGAGCATTTCCGGGTATTATCATAGTATGGTCGGATATTGTAGCTAGGGAGAACTGGCGTTTTGGGAGGTCGGTCGACCGTATTAACAGGTCACGTATTAAATTGAATAGGGCGATTGGCCGGTTTGTGGCGCGGAATGGGGGCTTGGTGGTGCGACATAGGGAATTGGAGGAGTCAGCAGGTCAATATTTGCGGAGAGATGGGGTGCATCTCACAGATATCGGCTTGGACTTGTAGATGCTTGGTTTGCGGGATGGTCTGGAGCAAGCCATGGGGGTGTGGAGGGCCCGGGCCACGTAAGGGGTCACGTGGCCGGTCTGTGGCGGGGGGATAGGTCCGTTCCTAGAGGCCGGGAGTACCGATAGTCGGTTGGGAGTATGAAGTCACTCAGGGGTAGTGGCTTCAGACAGGATTGGGAACTTGTGGGCGTAGGTCCTGCAGTTTCTGGGGAGGGGTATTTTAACGATGGAACGTTATTACCCCACACCTTAGGTCGGTTGGTCACGGCCGAGGTGGTCCTCTGGGCCGGTTGTATGTTACGGCCGGGGGATAAGGATGATTGTTGGCTTCTTGGACGGACCTATCGGTTGTTTGTCGGTTGGGAGGGTATACATGTATCGGTTATGTTAAAAGAGGGTGGCATGTTGAGCCACAAGTTTTTGATACATGTATACTGTTTAAATAAAAGCTGTGGCCATTCGCCCATAAAAGTTTTTATGTCTTTATTTCAAGTAGAGTGGTTAAGAGGTGTGTTGTACATTGGAGACCCAATTATCCCTTTTAGATACGTCAAGATGGGCAATGAGCCCCATAGGGGTGAATGAGCCCCATGACTATCGGGAGGGTACAGGGTAGGAAGGGGTTAACCTTGGTGGGTAATAGGGCTGTGTAAGGGATTAGGGGATTGGTGGTTTTGGTGAGCGGCGAGGATTGGGCCAGAGGTCATGAGGGTTGGGGAAAAAGGGGGGTTTATAAGAGGCAGTTAGGTACGGTACCTCCTCTTTGCCGTTGGTGCCATCATAGTGTGGCCCGCCCACCCGCCCTTAATGTGTAAAAAAAGAAAAAAAAATGTAAAAAAAAAAAAAAGATTTAAAAAAAAAAAACAAATGTTTTTATATAGTGGCTCTTTGTTTCTCACAGCGGGGGATAGGTCCGTTCCTAGAGGCCGGGAGTACCGATAGTCGGTTGGGAGTATGAATTCACTCAGGGGTAGTGGCTTCAGACAGGATTGGGAACTTGTGGGCGTAGGTCCTGCAGGTTCTGGGGAGGGGTATTTTAACGATGGAACGTTATTACCCCACACCTTGGGTCGGTTGGTCACGGCTGAGGTGGTCTATGCACTCACTGCAAGGCCTAGCTAAAATGACAGGCATTTCAGTACACCCTGGAATAGATGTAGAGGGGGAATGTAATTTAATTTTGGTACACTATTAAAAACATTTTGACACCAAAACTGAGAAAGCCTATTAATTTTATTAGAACGTAACGTTCCCAGGTCTGACGTAGTCCAGTGCTTCCTGCGACGTTCCTCAATTGTGTAGATGAAAGGCTATGGAACTTCAGAACGGCGCCTCATAGGTTTTGAGCAGCAGCCCCTCCAGGTCAGACTGTGAACCACAAGACCTGGCGAATATGACGAGTGATGACGATGTCAGTAATGCTACCAACATCACCGCTGTTGCTGGGTCACACAGAGGGAGCAGAGGAATGTCTGATGAGCAGTGACTTCAGTAACTCAGTAACATCCCCGCTCTTCACAACCGCCGGGTCTCGCACCCCCCTCTGTGTGAGACAGCAACTGTTGTGATGTCAATAATGTTACTGATGTCATCACCGCTTGTCACAGCAGCCAGGTCTCACAGAACGCAGCGTGAGCTGGGACTGAGTGCTGCTCAAAGCCTGGTTCTGAGAAAACTAGTTTCTGAGATAAAAAAAAGACATTGCACACGGGTGTCATACGCATGTCATGCTAGGCAAGAAAAAAAAATTGCACGCTTGCATAGAACGCAATACACTCATCCAACTTGATGTGTGAACCTAATCACAAAATTCACAAAATATACCATAAAGGCGCAAATTCTACTTTATGCTACTCTTGCACAACACAACTTCTTAGAGCAGAGACATATTATTAGCATTTATATTTACTGAATGTTTTGAAAAAAGTGTTAACATCCAATTTAGAAAGTTAAATTACTCACTAAAATCAGTCAACTAAGGGCAGTTGTGTTAGTTTGCATAGAAGCCTCTCTTCTGCCTGGGGTAAACAAAACTTGCTGGTTCATGTTCCTGATATACTACAGTAAGTTCTCGTAGCTCACTTCATACACCCATTCACTGTTCACAGCCAGGACAAATAATGGTAAATCTAAGTGTGCTTCACCATTGCTTTACAAACAGGGGTGTAACAATCGTGGTCGCAGAAGTGGAGGGGACCCTCAAACCTCGCGCCTACTTTAGCTTGAAGTGCGTCCATTGGATGCCACTGTTTATGACGCGCCCACCGGGGCTGTGGGGGTTACTCGTTACCGGGCCGGCTACGTTGTATGGGATGCTGCGGTGGCGGGGCCCAGCTCTGTGATCCCGGTGGTGCTCGTTAATAAAGAGATGGGGATGACGATATAATAGTTATATTTTGTCATGACGGCACCTGTGGTACTCGGCCAGAGATAGCCAACGCTGCGGGATGGAACCCCTGGGGAAGATGATGGCGCAGCTTGGTTGGTATAGCTCTCCACAGGTAGAGCTGGGCCCCAGGGCCAATGGGAGTAGTAGTCTATGATGGCGGGGGTGCAGGGCTCGGGCGCAGGTGAATAACGGAGCGACACAGGGATGCAGTCTTAAGGTTTTTACTCACTGTAACAGGTTCCAAGGTAACACGACTAGTCAGTGTCCGCCTTTGGAGTGCTAGGTTTCACTGTGATGGGCTCAAGAGTTCAATACCGGTGCACCCGTCGTATGTTTCTTTCCATGGTCATCTTCCTGCGCTGATGTCTCGCCCTCCTGTCCCACGCCTATGCACAATTTGCCCTGAGCCGGTGTCCGCGGACCTTGTTGGGTGGCTTGAAGCTCTATCCCATGGCCCTCTGTGGTCACCTTCTAGCGGATTCATGTGCGGGTGAGGTCTTGGTGCTTGCAGTCACCTCGGCCTCCGGTTTTACTAGATGAGCATGTTGGTTCTTCGCCTCTAATCTAGGGATCGGATCCCCGTTTGCGGCCATGTCCCTCCACTCTAATATGTCGTATGTGGAACGAGACCACAGGCGTCTGGCACACGTCCTGTGGACTCTAGGACCCTTCCTCCTTGCGCCTGGGTCGAGCTGCACCAGCTCCAGACCGCAGGTCTTCACTCCTCCACTGCTCCTTCTCAACTCTCCCTCTCTGACTCATTACAGTCTCCTCCTACTAACTAGTCTCCACCCCCAGGCTTGATTGGATTAGGGGGAGTGAGGAACCACCACCAGTGGTGGCTTTACATAGCTTTAGTGGAACCAAGCCCTAACCCTGGCCCAGTGGGGAGCTGCTAATTGAGGGTGTTGTGTGTTTTGTGTGCATACCAGTGGATGACCTCATCCTTACTCAGGGATGGGATACCACACCTCTGGCTGAGGTGCAGTACCTCTATGGCGACTGAAGTCTAAGGGGCGCCACATTTACAGAACACCGCTCATTGAAAAGCAGTATGAGAAATCTGATTCAGACACATAGTTTGCGGAGTCAGAATTTCTTTAGTAGTACATTAAAGAATTATTCCCATTTAGTTTTTTCCCCAGTAAATCTGTGTATACAGTGTGTAAAATAAAATAAGTAAATATATTTCTAAAGGTGCTTTTGGCAAGAATGTCTCATCAGATATCGGTAACAACACATCCAATCAATACAGACACGTAAGTCAAACCACAGATATTCATAAAATAAGTTCTGTGTAATAATGAGAAATGACACAGTGAGATAGCATTGTATACATTAACTGAAATGTATGTAATACTTTGTACAAAAACCTTTGTTGGTGATGACAGTTTCAAGATGCCTCCTATCTGGAGACACTAGTGGTATGCATTGCTCAGGTGTGATTTTGTCCATTCATCCACACAAACGCTCTTCAAATCCTGAAGATACTGTGGACTCCTTTTTATTAACTATGAGTTGTAGTTCCAAAAAAATTCTTTTGTATTCAGGTCAGATTATTCTAGCAGCTTTGTTTTCTTTCTCTGAAACATATTGAGAGATTCCTTGTATGTGATTTTGGATTCATTGTCTTGCTGAAATGTCCACCCTTGTTTCCTCTTTATCATCCTGGTGGGTGGCAGCAGATTTTTATGAAGAATGACTCAGTATATTTATTTCCATTAATCCTTCCTTTAGTTATATGAAGTTTGCAAGTGTCGTATGCTGAAACCAGGCCCAGACCATGATGTTCCTACCTCCAAACTTCACTGTTGGTATGATCTTTTTGAGGATGATATGCAGTGCCTTCTGGCCTCCACAAATGGTGTATATTGTGACATCCAAAGAGTTAAAATTTGGTCTCATCTGAGTAGACTATATTCTCCAAGTATTTCACAAGCTTTTCTACATGTTGTTGAGCAAACTTTAAATGTGCTTGAACATGCTTTTTGCTCAGCAGTGGAGTCTTGCATGGTAAGCCTGCATACAGGCCATGGAGATTTAGTGCATTACATATTGTTTACTTTGAAACAATTTCTCATTATTACACATAACTTAATTTATGGTCATCTATGGATTGATTTATTTGCCTTTATGGACTAGATGGGTTGTTACCAACATCTAGTGAGACATTTTTGTAAATAGCTCCTTTAGAAATATATTTGCTTAGAAAATTGATGACGTATTCAATACTTATTTAACCAGCTGTATGTGCATGAAGTGTAGTGCGAGTGTGGTAATATACCTTCTGTCACTTTCTGTCAGATCCAGCACCATTCTGCTCATCTATCGTCACAGTGATATCACTGCTCTTTAGACTGTCCCACTCTATGCTCTAGGGCAGGCATACGCCAAGAATCTCTTTTCAAATGTAAGTCTATGGAGCCTTTTTCTGAAGATCCATAGACTTATATTGTAAAAGCCACATCTGGCTCACACATAGAAAGCACCGAGTGAGCTAGATTGTCTGAAGAGCAGATACGTCATTTAGAAGAGCAGCAAAATTGCTGGTGAAGGAGAAGACGGTAGTAGGTGAGTATATTACCACACTCACACTACACTACACATACATATACACAGAATTAATTAAAAAAAAAAACACTTCATGGTAGTTCTCCTTTAAGAAAGTAGCCTTGGGCAGATAATATTCTTTTTTTCTGCTGTATTATATTTCACAATCAGAAGGGCGGATCCACTGACAGTATCTGTCACTAAGCAGTGTATCTATTTAAAAGGAGTTCTGTTAGGGGTGCTTCACACACAGCGAGCTCGCTGCCGAGATCGCTGCTGAGTCACGCTTTTTGTGACGCAGCAGTGACCTCATTAGCGATCTCGCTGTGTATGACAATGAGCAGCGATCTGGCCCCTGCTGCGAGATCGCTGCTCGTTACACACAGCCCTGGTTCGTTTTCTTCAAAGGCGCTCTCCCGCTGTGACACACAGATCGCTGTGTGTGACAGCGAGAGAGCGACAAATGAAGCGAGCAGGGAGCAGGAGCCGGCGTCTGGCAGCTGCGGTAAGCTGTAACCAAGATAAACATCGGGTAACCAAGGTGGTTACCCGATATTTACCTTAGTTACCAGCCTCCGCAGCTCTCACGCTGCCTGTGCTGCCGGCTCCGGCTCTCTGCACATGTAGCTGCATTACACATCGGGTTAATTAACCCGATGTGTACTGTAGCTAGGAGAGCAAAGCTAAGCGGTGTGCGCTGGTAACTAATGTAAACATCGTGTAACCATACCTGATGTTTACCTTAGTTACCAGTGTCCGCAGCTTCCAGACGCCGGCTCCGTGCAAGCGCAGCGTCGCTTGCACGTCGCTGCTGGCTGGGGGCTGGTCACTGGTCGCTGGTGAGATCTGCCTGTTTGACAGCTCACCAGCGACCATGTAGCGATGCAGCAGCGATCCTGACCAGGTCAGATCGCTGGTCGGATTGCTGCTGCATCGCTAAAGTGTGAAGGCACCCTTAGGCTAAAAATCCAGTAAAACAAAATTATAGCTTTGTAAAGGAAATAGCCCCTATAAAGATAGTACCTTTAGTCCTCTAAAATCTGTCCCCATACTACAGAGTCTAAAGTTTAAAGGGGTACTCCAAGAGATCAGGGTATGTGACCTGCTCCTGGTGTTTAGTAGCCATCAACTCCAATCACCTTAATTAGCATATTTTACTAAACTTGTGCAGATTGGAGGCAGTGATAACAACATAAAAGGAGGGATTTTAATAGAGGCTATGTCCCCAACAAGGTCATGTGCTTAGTTTATGTTATCTAGACGCATCACTACAAATGATCCTTCAAGAAGGAGTTAACAAGAAGCAGAGAGAATACAGTACATCACTAAATTTCAACATGGGCAGTAATAACGCAAATCATCTCTTCTGAGAAAGAAAAAGACACTCTAGTGCAGGGGTCTCAAACTCGGCTGGTTGTATGGGCCGCACAGAGGAAAAAAATAATTTGGGGGGGACGCATTCTTTGCAAGACAAAGTGACATTTTTATTGGTACCATATACTGTATAATATAATTTTTTTTTTTTTCACACCTTTGGATCACTGATTTTGAACATTTTTTCACTTGTTTATTATAGCAAACGTGCACATTCTTTGTTTAAATATAAACATTTTTTTTTTACATTTTATTCCTTTCTTGTAACTAAGGGGCACTTTGCACACTACGACATCGCAAGCCGATGCTTGCAATGCCGAGCGCGATAGTCCCCGCCCCCGTCGCAGCTGCGATATCATGGTGATAGCTGCCGTAGCGAACATTCACTCACCTGCCCCGCGACGTCGCTCTGGCCGGCGACCCGCCTCCTTATTAAGGGGGCGGGTCATGCGGCGTCATAGCGGCGTCACACAGCAGGCGGCCAATAGAAGCGGAGGGACGGAGCTGAGCGGGATGTAAACATCCCGCCCACCTCCATCCTTCCGCATAGCCGCAGGACGCAGGTAAGGTGATGTTCCTCGCTCCTGCGGCTTCACACACAGCGATGTGTGCTGCCGCAGGAACGAGGAACAACATCGTAACATCGGTCCTTCCGAAATTATGGAAATGACCGACGCTGCACTGATGATGCGATTTGGACGTTTTTGCGCTCCTTAATCGTATCAAAAAGGATTTACACACTACAATATCGACTGCGACGTCGGATGTGCGTCACTTTCGATTTGTCCCCACCGACATCGCAGCTGCGATGTCGTAGTGTGCAAAGTGCCCCTTACTCTTACAATTAGCACTATATAGAAATTTTGACCAACATCTTTTAGTAATGTTCCCCATCTTGTTGTAACATGCCCATCCTTGTCCCCTTGTAGTATTAGGCCCCATCGTAGTCCACATCCCACAGTAATGTGCTCATCCTTGTCCCCATCCTAAAGTAATGGTCCCCATCCTTGTCCCTATCTTGTAGTAAGGTGCCTCATCCTTCCTTGTCCCCATGTTATAGTAATGTGTCCATCCTTATCCCCATCCTATAGTAATGTCCCCAGCCTTGTCCCCATCTTATCGTAATGTGCCCATCCTGTACTAATGTGTTCATCCTGGTCCCCATCCTATAGTAATGTCCCCAATCTATAGTAATGTATCCATCCTTGTCCCCCATCTTATAGTAATGTTCCCCATCCTTGTCCCCTTGTAGCAATGTCCCCATCCTATAGTAATGTCCCCATTCTATAGTAATGTGCCCATCCTATAGTAATGTGCCCACCTTGACCCCATCCTATAGTAATGTCCCCAGCCTTATCCCTATCCTATAGTAATGTTTTCCCATCCTTGTCCCCTTGTAGTAATGTCCCTATCCTGCAGTAATGTCCCCATCCTATAGTAATGTGCTCACCTTGTCCCTATCCAATAGTAATTTGCTCACCTAGACCCCATCCTATAGTAATGTCCCCAGCCTTGTCCCCATTCTACCCATTCTATAGTAATAATGTCCCCATCCAATAGTATTGTGCCCATCCTTGTAATGTCCTCATCCTATAGGGATGTCCCAATCCTATAGTAATGTCCCCAGCCTTATCCCCATCCCATAGTAATGTGCGTAGTTTGTCCCCATCCTGTAGTAATGGGTCGGGGGGGGCAGTAGCGGCGGCTGAAAGGGGGCAGTGGCGCTTACCGATCGCTCTCTTCAGCTTCCACAGACGCCGGAGTGAAGCTGAGGGGCCGGTCTCCGGCCCCAGATCCACAGTGATTGGAGAGATCGGTCACAAGGTCGGTCTCTCCAATAAGAGCTGGGGGCGGGTGAAACATGTCACTCAGCTCCAGCCAATGATCGGTGCTAAAGCTGCACTGATCTTGGCTTGATTTCAATGTTTCAACCATTTTCAATGGCTGAAACATTAATGTGGCTGTGATTGGCTGAGCGGCGTTCTTCAGCGAATCACAGCCTCCGTAGGTCCGGGGAGGATGCACCCCCCCTCCTGAGGTCAGGCAGAGGTCCCCTCCTCCCCGACCGGGGCCGCGATTTCGCCATGACGTACTGGATACGTCATGAGTTCTTAAGTATCAGGGAGCCATGACGTACCCAGTACGTCATAGGTCGCTAGGGGGTTAAGCCGGCCTTCACATACACAAACCCCCCCCCCCACCATTCTTCTCACCTGTCCCGCGTTCCCTCGGCTGCCTCACCTCTGCTTCGTGCGGCCCCCAAGCCCGTGCCCCCGGAGACTATCACGGTAGGTGCAGGGGCCACAGCCCCTGTCAGCGATTTATGTCAGATGATTGTATTGCCGGTGCGAGAGCGCAGCGCTGGAAATACATTCACCTGACATAAAGCGCAGACAGTGGCTGCGGCCCCTGCACCTGCTGCGATAGTGAACAGGGGCATGGGCTGCCTGAGGGGCCGCATGCGGCCCGCGGGCCTCGTGTTTGAGACCCCTGCTCTAGTGCCACCTATAAGCAGTGCAAACTGAATCTGTGTTGTCGGAAGCTACAGAATTTATAGTGTAATTATGTTAACCACTTTAGTTTAGTTAAGATTTAGTTTTCCAGCGATAGGCAAAAAATAATTTGATGGTATAATATAAAACTTCACATTTATTGATCCATTAAAAATAGGTAACAGGACATAAGATAGCAAACGCTGTTAAAATCCAACACATTTCAGCAAAGCCTTATTCGTGGTTTAATCACATTATGCCCGGCTTGCTGAAATAGAAGAATCCGAATTCATTAAGAGGCACACTGTAACGGAAATGCTACTCTTGTCAAGGACTGGAGTAGCATTTTGGCATACAAAGTGGCAGCATTTTTTGTGAATTTTACCAGTGAGTGTGACCACCCCCCAAACCCAACTCCACTTCATGGCCAGACAGGTCTAGTCAGAATGTGTGATGGAAGTATGCAAATTGAATACTTTCAGTCACTTAACCACTCGCTCGCAGCATCTGAGAATCCTAACAGCACATACTAAGGGGATTCACAAGGGCTGCAGTAATATAGAGTGACTGCAGACTTGCACTCCAAGCCTGGACAGCCCCTTTATATCTGCTGAAAGTAGCACAAGCAAATGTGGCCTTTATTTATCGTGCTGAGAAATGGATCATGGGACACTTTAGAGAAGTGGCTGCCACTGTGGTACCCCTGAGGCTTCAGGCGCCACATGGTACTGCACCTCCATTAGGGTGCAGTACTTATTCTGGGTCCAAGGAAGGTCGGTACTGGTTTCCACTCATACATACGCACAGTAACAGTGGGTTGCCCTCCCCAATTGGGGACCGGGCCAGGGTCGGGTCACAGTAGGGGGTCACTATAGAGGTTGGGTTTACAGGACGCCACCACTCCCCGATCCACTGGAACCGGGGACTCAGAGTCAGGGAGAAGCAACCACCGGGGGAGTCAGGAGCACACAGTGGGAAGAGTAGGTTGACCTAGTGAGAGTAGTGAAGCAGCTGGTGGCAACAGCTTGGAACACACAACACAACTATAACAAGGAAAGATATAATATATATAATAATAATAATATTTATTTATTTATATAGTGCTATTAATTACACAGCGCTTTACATACATTGGTAACACTGTCCCCATTGGGGCTCACAATCTAGAGTCCCTATCAGTATGTTTTTTGAGTGTGGGAGGAAACCCACGCAAACACAGGGAGAACATATAAACTCCTTGCAGATGGTGTCCTTGGTGGGATTTGAACCCAGGACCCCAGCACTGCAAGACTGCAGTGCTAACCACTGAGCCACCGAGAACAGCTACAGACACAGAGCAGAGTGGACATGCCGCAAGCAGCTCTGTGGGCCAAGGCGTTCAACACGGTTGCTGGGGAGAAGCAGGCGGCTGCTTCCACAGGACCGGCGCTGTCAGTGTACAGAACCCTGGGGCAGGCATACTTGACGTTGTCTACCAACCCTGCAAGGGTCGCGTGAACGGCTAGAAAAGTTACTGGACCTGTCCCACCGAGTCTGCAGCCAAATAGCATATAGGATCCGGGGCTGAGGTCCTCGACCGGGCCCGCATCGGAACCGCACTATCAGCATACAGAATGGGACACTTTACTGTCACCGGGATCCCCAAGTGCTTCACGCCACAGGGATCTGATACTTAGCACATCAAAGGAGGAAAGGCCCATGGGCTGACACACACCGGATCTGACCTTCTACAGATTCGGGATCAGCTTGAGCCCATCGTGGTAGAGGCCGGTACTCTGGGGCAGCGCCTGAACTACCTGTGAGTAAAAGACCTGGAACTGCATCCCCTATCTCTGCCTCTCCTTTACCGTCGCCGTCGCCCAGTGCTGCGGTGCCAATGGGGACTACCACCACCCCCGTCCGGCCTCCATCCTCTTCCCCGGTTGTAACCCCGATCCGCCTGTGGGGAGCGACAACATCCTGGCTGCAACCTTCACCATCAGCCCTGGAGAACAGCAACCGCGGCGGCGGCCCATCCCTGGCCGTGTACCACAGGTGGCGTCACGATCATAAAAAAGAGACTTTCCTCACCGTCACTACCACCCCCATCCTCCATCCTTCCCCCCCGTTTACCACCTTCCCTCCCTCCTGTACGTCTCAGGGTCATGAAACTGGGCCAGGTCAGCCTGTGACAACGCAGAGGATCTGCACCCCCAGCCCGGCAACATGTCGGATGAAAACCCCTCGACCCCGGGGTGTTACACCACCATTGATTTATTCTGTACTGGAAGTGAAAATGATTAACACTTTAGGCTTGGTATACAGCATAACGTCTCCACACAAACTATTAGACAAGACATTGCCTACGAGCGAAATGTCTGGCTACAGCTGTGTCACACTGAGTTTTGCAGAAACTTCACTGACTGTCATGGCGATATCGGGCTTTGTTCAAATTGCTGATTCTGACACTCCATCCAATGTTTTCTCTGCTGAGCTGTCAGTTGAGTGAGTGACAGCTCAGTTGTCCAATCCTATACTGGGAAGTGCTGGGTTTCTGCAAGTGTTTCCTTTTCCCTCTGATTGCCAAGCTACTTAATTGAGCAGTTTAAGGCTAAGTTCACACTTCCGTTGTTATGCATCAGTCACAATCAATTTTGTGGCTGATGTGACTGATGCGTTGCCGATTGTGGTACAACTAATGGGACAGATCCGTTAAAAAAATGGATCCATTACCTGGCAAAGGGGAGAGAGAGCCCCCATCATCACCGCACACACCGGCACTACCGCCTCCATCATCACCGCACACACACAGGCACTACCGCCCCATCATCACCACACACACACACAGGTACTATCGCCCTCATCTTCTCCGCACACTCACCGCGTGTTGGAAGCAGTGAATACGAGATGAAATAATGAGTGGCCGGCATTTTCAAAACCAGGAGAAGCCGCTGGAGCAGTGTGACAGCCCTGCAGCACCGCGCCGGTGATCGGTGAGTATGAAGGAGCGAAAAAGAGGGAGAGACCGACAGAGAGAGAAAGAGAGAGAGAGCGACATTGACAGAGAGAGAGAGACCGACCGACAGAGAGAGAGACTGACATCAACAGAGAGATAGAGACTGACCGACCGTCAGAGAGAGAGACCGACATCAACAGAGAGGGAGAGACCAACCGACAGACAGAGAGAGAGAGAATTTTGTATTAACCAGAAAGGAATTTCCACTTCTGAGCATGCTCTGTTGCTAAAAACAGATCCGTCGCCGGAATCAGTCATTTGATGGATTCCGACGGATTCCAGTGCCCATAGGCTTCCATTATAACCATGACGGATACCGACGGAATCCTGCGTGGTGCGTTTTTTTTGCCGCTCCAAAAAATATTAGTTCACACTTCCGTTGTTTTGCATCAGTCACAATCCGTTGCCTTGAGGAATTACGGTATCCTGCAAAATATTTTGCAGGAATCCGGTTTTTCCCCATAGGCTTCTATTAGCAACGGATTGTGACTGGTGTCCCTGCGTTGCTTCCGCCGCTGACGGATCAGTCATTTACTGACTGACCATTAGGCGGGGGAGCAACGCTGAATGTAACAATTTTTGCGGCGCATCATTTTTCCTGCTCCCAGCAAAGTAAAACATTTGTGGTTTACTGTGATACACACATACGTTTAGCGAAGTGGTTTATGGAAGGATTGTTTATTGGCAAAAATCCCCCATTTATTCTATATTCTCCAAAAATGTTTTTTTAAAAAAAAGATGTGTTTTTTTTAAAATGTCTACAATAAAATAATTCTGTTTTAATCCTCTGCTATTTACTCTGGTTACTACATCGGTGTTTTACAGTAAAAAACAATCAGCTGATCGCCCGGCGGCCGGCTGTGAGTGATCAGCTGATCAGCACATCAGCACATCAGTTGTGCCACTATCTGCAGCGAATCCATTGCATCAGTCACACAACTGATTGTGACTGATGCAAAACAACGCAAGTGTGAACTTAACCTTACATTCTGCGTTGCATCCGCCCTACTGTCAGTCATTTCACGACTGATCAGTCGCATAGCGGATGCAACACAAGGCCATCAGTCACAATCCGTCATTAATACAAGTCTATGAGGAAAAAACTGAAGCTCTGCAGGATTCAGTTTTTTCTCAAAACAACGGATTGTGACTGATGGAAAACAACGGAAGTGGGAACTTAGCCTAAAGGGTACTTTACACGCTGCGACATCGCTAACGATATATCGTCGGGGTCACGGTGTTTGTAACGCACATCCGGCGTCGTTAGCGACATCGCAGCATGTAACACCTCTGAGCGACCTAAAACGATCACAAAAGAGGTAAAAATCTTTAGTATTGGAGAGGTCGCTCCAACACCAAAAATCGTTGACAGGTGAGTAGTGAGGTTGTTTGTCGTTCCTGCGGTAGCACACATCGCTATGTGTTGCACCGCAGGAACGAGGAAACTCACCATACCTGCGCCCCGCCCGCAATGAGTAAGGAAGGAGGTGGGCGGGATGTTTGGCCCGCTCATCTCTGCCCCTCCTCTGCTATTGGGCGGCCACTTAGTGACGTTGCTATGACGCCGAACGAACCGCCCCCTTAGAAAGGAGGCGGTTCGCCGGTCACAGCGACGTCGCTAGGCAGGTAAGTAGTGTGACGGGTGTAAGTGATGTTGTGCGCACGGGCAGCGATTTGCCCGTGTCGCACAACTGACGGGGACGGATACGCTCGCTAGTGATATCGGTACCGATATCACAGCGTGTAAAGTATCCTTTAGGTCAGTGCTGGCGGTGCAGTTGATTTGTGGAATGAAAGTCACACACCTGCAGAGGACTAGCAATCAGGGTCAGACTGGGACTATATAACTGAGTAGTTTTCTCTTGTTACTTGCCGGTGCTCAATGGTCTTCTGTGTGTTAAGGACATTCTGTAATCAGCCCTGCTCACAACCAGAACGCCTCTCAGATAAGTGGTCTTTGTACCTCTGCTTTTTATTTTCCACTTTCTTGTTGTTTTTTTCTGCTTTAATACTAATGCTTGATTCCTATTTTGTCTGTGTGGAGTTTTTGGTGGAATAGGATCGTTCCCTGCTGGGAGTGTCTGTATACTTAGCTCCATGATTCTGAAAGGTATTGTGTTTGTCATGCTTGGTATTAATTCAGCCCCTGATCTGTATTAGTGTTTTTGGATCCCAGTAACATTTGAGTGCTGATTCAGTGGGGGAGAGGCTGTGTGACCTTAGGATTTTTCCATATCAGAAGTGCTGGTATTTATTAGGGTTTTTTTATGGTTGCAGACAGTGCTCCTTCCAATCCTTTTCTATAAAGATAGTTTGGGCCTCACCTTTTCTGAATCTGTCTTTTCTAGCTTTGTATTGTGTTTTTCTATATCACCGTCGCCTTTACATGTGGGGAGCTATCTATCTATCTTTGGGGACTGCTCCGAGGCAGATTAGCTTTCTCATATTTCTATCTGTGAGAATATTTAGTTCTCCGGCTGTGTCGAGACGACTAGGTCATCATAGGCTTGTCCCACAGCTACTTCTAGTTGTGTGTCAGGATTAGGTCTGTAATTCATTAAGGTTCCAGCCACTCTGTTACTATTTGGGATTCTGCATTTTTTGATCCTCCTCGGTCCCTGAATCATAACAGGAGCCCTCAGCCCGGGTTCCTCACAGCTGGAAGGTAAACTCTGAAAAAGGACTTCCTTCTTTCAAACACTGGTGGTTTCTTCTAACTTATCCGAGGTTGATGAGACATTACATCGAGTGACCAGTACCACCCAGATGAGCAGCACAAAGAGTGAGTAAAGACACCTGCAACCTCAGCATCTGACTCTGACTCTTATTACCAGCGCCACCACCCCACACCTCGGCGCCAAAGGCCTTCACCATCACTACTCCTCTCGTTATCCTTCCCGGGGCCCGCTCTGCCTGTGAGGAGCGATACCATCTTTGGCTGCTATTACCATCTACCCCAGAGGACAGCAAAATCAGTGGCAGCTAATCTCAGGCTGTGTACCACAGGTGGCGTTACGACAATCATCCTATTACAACCCCCATCATCCTCCCTCCTTATTGGTGTACACCTCGGGGCACGAAGCTGGGTAGGCCATCGCGACATCCCAGACCACTACACCGGCCCGGTGATGAGTAAAGCAGGTACGAAACCTGTACCTGATTACCCCCTGCCTCCCGGCAGACTGTGTTTAACATTTTTGCTTAAAGAGGACAGTTGCCATTATTGGCGAGCGGGAAACAAAGGGGCATGCCTTAGTGGTTGGAGCTTGAAAAGCAGGCCAAAAAGAACCCCACTGCTAGCAATTGGCAGGAAACCCTGTGCTTGCAAGGATATGTCCACTGAGGAGAATTGCATACCTGAGTGACTTCAAAGATAGACTGTACAGCTTGTTTTGACTGCGGCTCCAGATCCTGGAATTGATTAAAGGTATGGCTTGGCTACTTTGACCAAAGTGGTGCAATCCAAGCAAGGGACTCAGCAACCTGTATTCATTAAATTGGCTTCCAGTGCTGATGACCTCTTGCTGCCACCAGTTCCTGATTGTTATGATGCTGATGGGCAGCCAATCTGCCGGCACTGCGACAAAGTTGGACACTTTGCCTATGGGTGTGCATTGAGTGCCCAGAGCCAGGGGACTGGGACCAGCCCTCTGGCACCACCAGCAGCCAAGCAAGCATAACTGTTTTTCTTTTTCATATGCAAATGTTAATATTAATTGTATGATGTTACTGCTGACCGGTAACTGTTGAAAATGTTTGAAACTGTTTACTAATGGTGCCTCCAATAAAGGGAAGAATGTTACTTGTTATACTGCATATTGACAAAATGCAGTGTACTAATTTTGTTTAGTTGCAGCCCGGGAGTGCTGCCATTTGCTGTGGGGGAATGTGGCGCCCCTGAGGCTCCAGTCACCACAGAGTATTGCACCTTATTTAAAGTGCAATATTCATCTCGGATAAGGAGGGGCTTACTCCATATTCACACTTTACATACAGCTTAGGAGCCTTCTCACAGGGGGGGTTGGCTCAGGGTAGATAGGGGGGTGGCCATTATGATACATGGGACTTCTCTGGTCACTGAAGCCAGTCACCTGGGGGGCGGGTTCCACTTGGGGTAGAAGTAGGAGCAACTCACACAATCTTCAGTCAGTTGACCCGGGACACCAGTTATTGACACTATCATCACTACTTTCTTCTCTTCACTTCACGGGGCCTGCGGCTTGGAGTTCAGTGCTCAGCCGGGGTTCTTCACGGCTGGAAGGGCAACTCTGAAAAAGGACTTTCCTCTTTCAAACACCGGTGGTTTCTTCTAACTTATCCGAGGTCGACGCGGCACATTACAGCGAGTGACCAGTACCACCCAAGCGAGCGGCACAAAAAGTGAGTAAAGACACCTGGAACCGCAGCATCTGACTTGGACTTTTATGACTGGCGCCAAAGGCCTTCGCTATCACTACTCCCCTCATCCTTCCCGGGGCTCGCTCCGCCTGTGGGGAGCAATACCATCTTTGGCTGCTATTACCATCCGCGCTGGAGGACATTGACAGCAGTGGTGGCTAATCTCTGGCCACGCACCACACCGGCCTGGTGACGAGTAAAGCAGGTATAAAACCCATGCCTGACTACCCCCTGCCCCCTGGGTGCTATATAACCCCAGGGCCAGATAATGCTGAGCCCAAGGCAGCACACAAAAGCCAAGTAACAAGAACCTGGTAGCTCCAGGAAAGTAAATTGATAGGCACAAGCGACCTGGGGTGGACGTAAAGATGACCTTACGCATGTCGCCGTGCAAGACCCCTGACAAAGTCGCTGTGCGCAGCTATTAAGCTCGTGTTCACACTGGCCATAAGACAAAGAGAAACCAAGGAAAAAATTGGGAAAATATACCTTGCTGTAACTAAATAAAAGCATAGTGCATATAAACATAGGGTACTTAGTAAACACTGTTTTTGATCAAAAAAAGCATAAAGCCATCCCATCAACGACAAGGTGTACCTTGTCTTATGGCCAGTGTGAACATGAGCTAACAAGCTCCATGTATACCATCTCATACTCCGGCTCACTTTTTTGTTTTTATGTAGTTTTTTTGTATTCAGTACAAATAGGGTGTGGCCCTCCCTCTCAGTGAGCTGGACATTTCATTCTGTGCATCCCCTGACTGTGTGTCCTGTTGGGACCCGGTCACTCTCAGCTCTTAGGGGTACTTTGCACGCTGCGACATCGCTAGCCGATGATATCGATGCCGAGCGCGATAGTCCCCGTCCCCATCGCAGAAATCTTGTGATAGCTGCCGTAGTGAACATTATCGCTATGGCAGCTTCACACGCACTTACCTGCCCTGCGACATCACTCTGGCCGGCGACCCGCCTCCTTCCTAAGGGGACGGGTCATGCGGCGTCACAGCGACGTCACACGGCAGGCGACCAATAGAAGCGGAAGTGCGGAGATGAGCAGGACATAAACATCCCGCCCACCTTCTTCCTTCCGCATAGCCAGGACGCAGGTAAGGAGATGTTCCTCGCTGCTGCGGCTTCACACACAGCGATGTGTGCTGCCGCAGGAATGAGGAACAACATCGTACCTGTCGCTGCAGCGAAATTATGGAAATGACCGACACTACACAGATCACCGAATTACGATGCTTTTGCGATCATTTATCGGTGCATCTAGGCTTTACACGTTGCGACGTCGTTACTGGCGTCGGATGTGCGTCACTTTCGATTTGACCCCGACGACATCGCAGTAGCGATGTCGCAATGTGCAAAGTACCTTTAAGTCCCATTGAGGCCTATTTTAGACCCATGGTGATGTTTAATATTAGAGAGTGTAGGTACTGTCCCAACTGGGTACACCTTTTCGTTGGTGAGATGGCTTTATGCTTTTTTTGATCAAAAAAAGTGTACTAAGTACCCTATGTTTATTTATATGCACTATGCTTTTATTTAGTTACAGCAGGGTATATTTTCACAATTCTTCCCTTGTTTTCTCTGTGCGCAGCTATTGTCTATATTTATTCTCGGTGTGCACATATGTTCATGCACAGTTCTTTTTCATGTGTGTGGTATAGTGCATAGTGTGGACTCCGGACAAAAATATATACAAAGCTCTACACTATATAGTATATTATAGTATATTGCATGAAGCTATGTATACAGTAGATAGAGTGTAGGCTATACAGTGATCCCTCACCTACCGTGGGAGTTATGTTCCAGAGACCCCTGCAATAGGTGCGAAGTAGCGACGCTATATTTAGGCTATTTATATATATACAGTATATATATATATATATATAAAATTTTAATTTTTTTTAAAGTCTTAATAATCCCTTCCCACACTCCTGTAAACTCCCACACTCTTATAAACACTTCATATGCGCTTAAACAATATAGATATTGGCATACAGTACTACATTTCCATTGTGTACAGTACGGTATTCATGCGCTGATGAAATCCAGTACTATACAGCACACCGCAAAATCCCGCGATATAACGAAAACTCTGATATAACGAAAAATTAGATATATATTTTAAAAACCCACCATACAGTGTAGCCGCAATAAGTGAACCACGATATAGCGAGGGACGACTGTATTACAGTATATAGTGGGGGGCTGTGTATACTGAGTGTAATTATACACTGCACAGTACCACTTCTGTCCTGTACACTGGGTGTAATTCTCAGTATAGGTATTATTCTGCATATACACTGCACAGTACCACTTCTCCTGTTATGTATACTGAGTGTTATTCTCATTATCTGTATTATTCGGTATATATACACTGTACAGTACCACTTCTCCTGTCATGTATACTGTACATGTAACCCTCACTATCTGTATTATTTGGTGTATATAAACACTGCACAGCACCACTTCTGTCCTTTATATTGTATATTGGCTGTAATTCTCAGTATCTGAATTAGGCTGCGGTTCCACTTGCACATTTTGTATGATGCGATATGCTAATGACACTCGGCTCAGGCTCTGCTGTGATCTTGTGATTGGACCACAGCTGCAGAGAAGAGGGAGGGAGCACTTTCTCCCGTTTACCCGCGGCCCGTCTCTGTGTATATTGCATAGCACTCGGATGACATGCGAGTGCAGTGCGATGTTTCGCACACAAACTCATAGACTTGTATGAGTGCATGTGAGCTGAGACTCGCTACCAAAATCAGCATGCTGCAATTCTTTTCTCATGCCATTATGGCAAGAGGAAAAAAATAGCCGATGGACACTGCCTCAAAGTTTTACACTGGTGTGAGTGCAATCCAATTTTTTGTCAGATTGCAGTTGTCCGTGTAATTGGAACCGAGGTCTACTTCAGTATATATACACTGCACAATACCACTTCTCCTGTCCTATATACTGGGTGTAATTCTGAGTATTTGTATTATTATGCATATACAGTATACACTGCATAGTACAACGTCTCCTGCTTTGTATATATATATACACACACTGCACAATACCGCTTCTCTTGGCCTTTATACATTATATACACTACACAGTACCATTATTTCCTGTTCTGTATACTGGGTGTAATTATCCAGTATCTATTTTAGGGCTCGGTTTCACTTGCAATTAACATAGGCAAGCGCAATCCGATAAAAGATCGGATTGCACTTGCACTAGTGCAAAACTATGGGGCAGTGTCCATCTGCGATTGATTTCTCATGCCATGTCGGCGTGAGAAATTAATCCCAGCATGCTGCGTTTGGCAGCGAGCCTTGGCTCACACCCCCCATACAAATCTATGGATGCGTGTGAAACATCGCACTGCATTCGCATGTCATCTGAGTGCAGTGCGATGTACACAGAGACAAGAAGCAGAGGAGAGGGAGAAAGTGCCACCCCCCTTCTCCGCAGCTGTGATCCGATCGCAAGATCCGATCACAGTCGTATGACTCTCGGCTTACACTCGCAGCAGAGGGTCATTAGCATATTGCTCTCGCATTGGAAGCTATGCGTTTGTGGAACCGAGGCCTTATTCTGTATATATACACTCTGCACAGTACCACTTATCCTGCTCTGTATATATACAATGCACAATTCCACTTCTCATGCCATAGATACATATATATATATATATATATATATATACACTGCACAGTACCACATCTCTAGTCTTGTACAGTGGTTGTAATTATCAGTGTCTCTATTATTCTGTATATATACTCTGCACAGTACCACAACTCCTGTCCTGTATACTGGGTGTAATTCTCAAAATAGATACAAAAAAAGATGGAACCAGCTCACACGATCTGGTGGAGATCCACAAGACACAAGACAGTGTGTCGCGGGCAGAGGAGGGGTCGCTGCACTCACCCACTGCTCGGGTCCGGCTGCTGCTGCTCGGTGGTGGCTCGAGTGGTGGGCCAGATCCCGGGGACTCGAGAGGCGCTCCTCGCCCGTGAGTGAAAAGGGGAATTATTTTGGGGATTTTTTGTCCGTGACGCCACCCACGGTTGTGGTGAGGTTGTGACACCACCGCTGCTCTGGACGGGGATCCCGGGAGCGATGACAGGCAGCAGCCTGGATGTTGTTTTCCCCCCCGTGGGTAGGGGGTTGGTTGTCCCGGGGCCCGGTGAGGGGAGGATGGCAGGTGGGTTACGGGACCTGGTGAGGTGCAGGGTCGCGGGGGCAGCGCGGTGCCGCACGGCACAGTGGTACTCACTCAGCCAATGATGAACACAAAGTCTCCAGTAAAACAAACGGTTGGATGGATGGGTCCCACAGACGGCTGCGGTTGTTCTTCTCCCGGTAGGTTGGTGGTGACTGCCTTTCCCTGCACCTGTGTTGTGTTCTCGGTTCTGGTGGCTTCCCACCGGTAACCCGCTCCCCAGCTTGGATGGATGCTGAGGGAGCCCCTTTTGCCCGCAGACTCTAGCCCTGGGAACTGTAGCCTTGGCGGTGACTGTATTTCCCTTCACGGTTTGAGCTGTTGCCTTCAATCGGGACTTGACTGCTGGGAAACTCCGGAGGTTCCCTTCGCTAACGGATTTGACCGGTTTTACGGCGACTCCAAGCCTGGTCGGGGTCCATAGGCCCTGCCGAATGGTGCTGGCTTCTCTTCGCTTCCCGATCCGGTACCGGCGGGCCACCGCCCGTCCCCGGTCCTTACGGTTCACTTCAATCAGCCTCTCCTGCAGACGGTCACCACCGTCTGCCAACCTTGCTGTATGTGCCCAGGCCACTCACCCGGACACGGTCAGTCTCCTCCACTACCACTTCACTCCTTCACTCCAAAACTAATCCCGACTGAACTTCCTTTTCCCGCCTCCAGGACTGTGAACTCCTCGGTGGGTGGGGCCAACCGCCTGGCCCACCCCCTGGTGTGGACATCAGCCCCTGGAGGGAGGCAACAAGGATTTTTGTCTGACTTCGGTGTGCCTAGCCGGGGTGTGGGGTGTGTTTTTGCAGTACTTGTGACGACCTGGCTTGTCCAGGGCGCCACAGGTGCACGGACAATTATCCAGTTGGCGAGACTGTAATCACGGGCAAAGAAGGGGAGAAAATCCAGTATTCAAGTCCAGGGAAATTTTTAAAATTATCCATTTATTCGGTATGCATTAAAAATGTTTCCATCATTTTAAAACTATATATACATGACGGTAGATAGGACGCGTTTCGGATGCTTTGTCCTTAATCTGAGTCTATACCGTACTGATTACAAGCACAAGTTAAAAAGGGGTAACCAGCCAGAAATTATGTAAAATTACCAAAGTAATCACGTGCAATTGATTTATAACACATTCAAAAGTTTGATTCTTAAATTCATGCCAAGGGGCATTCTACTTTCCAACTGAAAGATCCATTTGGCCTCTTTACAGCGCATCACTTCAGTTATATAACCCCCTGTATTGGCACATATACTTTCTCTATTGCATTAACCCTGAATGATCCAAGGCTGCCTCCATGTGTATTAAGAAAGTGTTGAGAAGCACCTGAGAGGCTTCTGGTCGTAGTGTTGTTAACATCATACACATGTTCAGAAATCCTGCGTCTCAAGATGCGTGCGGTGCTGCCAACATATTGAATATTGCAAGCTGTACAAGTAATAACATAGATTACATTAGAAGAAAGAAGAAAAATCCAGCTCTTCAGGCGAGGAAAGCCACGGTCTTTATTTTAGCATGCCGAAACAATGGATAGCATGACCAGCACTACGTGTTTCAGGTGAAACAATCACCCTTAATCATGATTGGGTTGTGGTAGCGCCTGTCCGTGCTCCAGGGAGAAGCCAGGAGTGAGCTTATACACGATGAGCTGATACACACAAATTGGATAGAGTACATTGCTAGTTCCGCAATTAATTAACGAGTGCATCTTAAATTCTTTTTTGGAAACACTAGAAGTAGTTTGAGTTGTATGTGTGTCGCCCCGGCGTGGACCGGGGTGCTCGGATCCGGGGTGGTCGTGGCTCGAGGAGTCCGGACCCAGGCTCGGCTAACACTCCCATCCTTGGAAGTGGATATTTACAGGGGAGAAGTTTGTGATGCCACCTGCGGGTTGCGGTAATGTGAGTACCACCGCTGCTGGAAGGAGTACCGGGGCAGATGATGTGGAGCAGAAAGGTGTCAGTCCCTCCGCAGGTAGGGAAGGCCCCAGTCTCTGGGGATTTTTGGTGTGGGATATTTGGGAGCGCAGGGTGCAAGGGGACCAGGTTACTCACTGTGGGTAGTCGTGGTGCAGGATGAGGATTATAAAGCAGACACTCACACTGATGATAAACCAAAAGCTCTTTGCATCACAGTCTCAACAAGGGAGCCCGTCCAGGTGTCCGCTCCCACCGGTGTCACTTGATAGTCCGTACTCTGCCTCCGTGCACAATTTTAGTTGTCTGTTATGGCCACTTGGCATGAAGCTGTTGGGGCCCCGCTACCTGTGTGTAGGGCAGCTGTGCTCTTGATGGCTGGCACTTGGGATTTCAATTGGGCTGCTTTTTATAGAGAACCCTATCCCCCGCGCTGTGCTGATGCCCTCAATCTCTGAGCTCTTAGGGAAGTTCATCAAGATACTCTCCCTCCCAGGTTAATTATCAGGATGGATAAACCTGCTCCCGACCTTGGGTCCTGTATCCCACCGTGCTAGGTACGGGTCAGTTCTTTTGGGGTTCTGATGCCGACAATCCTCCTTGACTATGTCTGTTGCACCCTTTCCAATTTCACTGCCACCGGTCCCCGACTCCTGTGGTCCTGGACCACCGTCTGCGACCCAACCTTGGTCTCGCTCCCTGGGAGCTACTACTCCCAGCTCCTCACTCTTTGAGGGCTACTCTCAACTCTTCTGCTTCTTCCCTCCCACCAGCATGCCTGTCCCCTAGGTGGGTGGCCCTACTCCAGCTTGACCATCCTACTGGTGTGTCTGACAGGTTTGATGTGAGGTATGGTTGGGATTTGTAGTGCTGATGGAGTAATATCAGTTATTGGGAACCTGGAACCATGGGGGTTGGGTCCTGCACCCTGGAAGACAGAATACAGTTCCCTATAGCACCCTGATATAGTCAGGGGCGCTACATATGTAACATGAACTGGCACAGTCCGCAATTTTTGTGGCTGCATTTGTAGAGCCAGTGGATGGCAACCAATTAGATGTATTTTCATTTCTACTTTTTTTGTTGGTATGGTTGCTAGGAGAAACCTGAGCAAAAAAATGCTGTACCACACAAAATATGTATGAAAACCAATATGACCTCATTAAGAATCGTTTCACTATTAGGTGTTATTTGGAGAAATTTCTGGATAAAGGATACTAGAACCGATATCAAGACTAGAGTTTAATATTTAGAAAAAAAATAATAAACCATTTGAATCAGTTATGGCAGACGAATCACCTGTAGTTTTCTTTACAAAGTAACAACTACTATCAGGTTATTAAAACTCTAAAAAATTCCTCCTCATTTTGACAACGGACAATATTCTCAAAAATATTCTAAGTAATGGGGTTAAATTTGTATCCAAGAGGAACAGTACCATTGGAGCTCAGGTTTCTCCTAGTGACCACACCAATAAAAAAAAGTAAAAATGAAAATACATCTCATTGGTTGCCATCCACTGGCTCTTTAAAAATATGAAAAAAAAACAAAAAACAAAAAAACCCCACAAAAGTTCAAATCACTCCCCATTGAAAAGAAAACAATTAAAAAACAAATTCAAATTAAACATACACATATTTGGTATTGCTTCATCCAGAAATGTCTGAAATATCAAATAATAAAATAATCTGATAAGTAAACAATGTAAGGAGAAAAAAAAATTAATAACGCCAGTGCGTTTTTTTGGCCACTGCAACATTGCACTAAATTACAATACGTGGCGATCAAAACATTATACAGTTAGGTCCAGAAATATTTGGACAGTGACACAAGTTTTGTTATTTTAGCTGTTTACAAAAACATGTTCAGAAATACGATTATATATATAATATGGGGTGAAAGTGCACACTCCCAGCTGCAATATGAGTGTTTTCCCATCCAAATCGGAGAAAGGGTTTAGGAATCATAGCTCTGTAATGCATAGCCTCCTCTTTTTCAAGGGACCAAAAGTAATTGGACAAGGGACTCTAAGGGCTGCAATCAACTCTGAAGGCGTCTCCCTCGTTAACCTGTAATCAATGAAGTAGTTAAAAGGTCTGCGGTTGATTACAGGTGTGTGGTTTTGCATTTGGAAGCTGTTGCTGTGACCAGACAACATGCGGTCTAAGGAACTCTCAATTGAGGTGAAACAGAACATCCTGAGGCTGAAAAAAAAGAAAAAATCCATCAGAGAGATAGCAGACATGCTTGGAGTAGCAAAATCAACAGTCGGGTACATTCTGAGAAAAAAGGAATTGACTGGTGAGCTTGGGAACTCAAAAAGGCCTGGGCGTCCACGGATGACAACAGTGGTGGATGATCGCCGCATACTTTCTTTGGTGAAGAAGAACCCGTTCACAACATCAACTGAAGTCCAGAACACTCTCAGTGAAGTAGGTGTATCTGTCTCTAAGTCAACTGTAAAGAGAAGACTCCATGAAAATAAATACAAAGGGTTCACATTTAGATGCAAACCATTCATCAATTCCAAAAATAGACAGGCCAGAGTTAAATTTGCTGAAAAACACCTCATGAAGCCAGCTCAGTTCTGGAAAAGTATTCTATGGACAGATGAGACAAAGATCAACCTGTACCAGAATGATGGGAAGAAAAAAGTTTGGAGAAGAAAGGGAACGTCACATGATCCAAGGCACACCACATCCTCTGTAAAACATGGTGGAGGCAACGTGATGGCATGGGCATGCATGGCTTTCAATGGCACTGGGTCACTTATGTTTATTGATGACATAACAGCAGACAAGAGTAGCCGGATGAATTCTGAAGTGTACCGGGATATACTTTCAGCCCAGATTCAGCCAAATGCCGCAAAGTTGATCGGACGGCGCTTCATAGTACAGATGGACAATGACCCCAAGCATACAGCCAAAGCTACCCAGGAGTTCATGAGTGCAAAAAAGTGTAACATTCCGCAATGGCCAAGTCAATCACCGGATCTTAACCCAATTGAGCATGCATTTCACTTGCTCAAATCCAGACTTAAGACGGAAAGACCCACAAACAAGCAAGACCTGAAGGCTGCGGCTGTAAAGGCCTGGCAAAGCATTAAGAAGGAGGAAACCCAGCGTTTGGTGATATCCATGGGTTCCAGACTTAAGGCAGTGATTGCCTCGAAAGGATTCGCAACAAAATATTGAAAATAAAAATATTTTGTTTGGGTTTGGTTTATTTGTCCAATTACTTTTGACCTCCTAAAATGTGGAGTGTTTGTAAAGAAATGTGTACAATTCCTACAATTTCTATCAGACATTTTTGTTCAAACCTTCAAATTAAACGTTACAATCTGCACTTGAATTCTGTTGTAGAGGTTTCATTTCAAATCCAATGTGGTGGCATGCAGAGCCCAACTCGCGAAAATTGTGTCACTGTCCAAATATTTCTGGACCTAACTGTATCTATACAAAACCGGTATTAGTAAAAACGTCAGCTCAGAGCGCAAAAAATAAGCTCTCAGACAGCCCCAAATACAAAAAAAAATTACATTCTCGGAAAATGGCTCCAAAGGCAAAATCTTTTTTTTTAGAAACTTCTGAAATTTTTTTCACCACTTAAGTAGAAAAAAACCTATACATGTTTGGCATCTGTGTACTTGTTCTGGCCTGAAGAATCATACTGCTAGGTCAGTTTTACCCTATATAATGAACATGGTTAATAAAAAATTAATACATTTTAATACATTTTTCCTGTTTTCCAGTACGCTATGTGGCAGAATTAATGGTGTGATTCAAAAGTATGACTCGTCCTGCAAAAAATAAGTCCTCATATGGCTATATTCATGAAAAAAATATGGTATTCTAAGAAGGAAAGGAAAAAAACAAAAAGGAAAAACGGAAAATTGAAAGGTAGCGAAGGAGTTAAGGGCCAAAAAGCTTCCAGGGTAAAAAGGTTAAAGCATTAAATATCTATAACATTTCTAATGGTTTATTTTAATTGAAAACAACTTTATGGTGACAAATAAGGATATAAAACCGAAAAAGACAAGCATTTACTTCCTAATTTAGAAAACTAGAGAGGATGTGAATCTAAGGTTATACACAGGATGTGAATTACGGAATAATATTTACTAATCAGTATGTCACACATGATGTGCATAATGTAGACTGTACAATTCTACTCTTATCTAAAGGCTCAGTTATGACAAATATCTTGCTAAGTACTCAACTTTTTATAGATATTGTCTCCTGTTAGTAGATAATCTTCTGTTGCACATTGGACCTCATTTATCGAAACCATTTATAAGTAAAACAGAGCACAGGTGACATTTTTCCTGGTAGTTTGACCCCTTAAGCACATAGACAATTTTCATTTTTGTGTTTCATTTGCTCCTCTGCGTCTCCCAACGTCATGAGAACTTAGATTTTTGTGGGTCTAAGTTAGTTTTAAATCTTACCTTCCACTTTATCATATAATGCACTGAAAAACCAGAGCAAAATTTCAAGTGAGTAGAAATGGGTAAAAAGATTGCAGCTCCCTTATTGAACGATTATGGCAGTAACAAACATACGGTATATACTAGTTTAAAAAATCCTAAACTTGTAAAAAAAAAAAAAAAATAGTTTTTCTAGACATATTTCAAAACCCTTAAAGTTTAAATATTTGGAGTACGAGAGCTTGTTTTGTGCAAGTCTAGGTTTAGTGTTTTAATTGCATGTTTGGGGTACATACAACATTTTAATCACTTTTGATTTCATTTTTTTGTTGGAGGCGCTTTAACATTTTTCTTTTTTTTATCATGACATTTAACATATGATTTAAATTATTTTAAAAGGCACAGCAGTACTGAATATAATTATTTTTTTATTTTATGTTTTAGATTTGTTTATTTTTAATCAGATAAAGGGGTCTGAAACTGCGGTCTTTTAAAGGGAACCTGTCAGGTCCAATATGCACCCAGAACCACGAGCAGTTCTGGGGGCATATTGCTAATCCCTGCCTAACAGTCCCTGTATACACTAGCATAGATAAAGAGATCTTTAGAAAAAGTATTTCTAAAGTTCTTTTACCGTATGCTAATGATCTCGCGGACTAGTCCCTGTGTCACGCTCCCCGGGTCCTCGGCTCCCCTCCCCGGGTCCTCAGCTCCGCTCCCCGGCTCACCTGCCACGCTCCCCTCGTCCCAGCCTCCGGTGCCCGTCCTCCATAGGTCCTCTGGTCGCCGATCCCGGCGTCCGACATCTTCCCAGGCCCTGGCCGGCTCTCCTGCGTCCTCCTCGCAGCCTCCTTCCCTGGCTTCTGGCACCCGGGCCGCGCGCATGCGCATTAGGGCACGCGCGCGGTCACTGACCCTTTCTTAAAGGGCCAGCGTCCAGTAACAGGAAATGAGGTTAGTCAGGTTCAGGGTATAAAGGGGGTTCTTGTCCAAGGGGGCGGGGCCTGATCTTCGTGTTCCCTGAGCTAGGAGTCAGGTCTCCTGGTGTTTATGTGCCTGTACTCACCTATCTCTCTTTGTAGAGCCGTACCTGCCTCGCCATCCAGTCTGCCGTATCCCGAACCCCGCACGCTGTCCGTCTGCCATCCGACAGCACCTGCCATCTCGGATCCCTGCGGTGACCCGTCATCTTGCTCCAGAGGTTCCGGACGCCGCCTGATATCATCTCGGCCTCCGAACCTGAGCTACGTCACCAAGACTACCTTCTGTGACTCCGTGGTCCCAGGGACTCCTCCGCTGTCTTCACTTGCACGGACTATCCTGCTGCCCTTCAGTGCTTCAGCTGCCGGACTCCCTACCTCCATCTTTGAGTTCGGTCCAGTGGATCCACCTCCTGGGTCTGCCCGACCGCCCGGCCGTGACAGTAAGATCAGGCCATGGATCCCGCTGCTGCACTAATGGCCCTGCAAGAGGAACTCCAACGCCAGCGTGAAGTCCAGACCCGCATGCTGCAATTCATGACCTCCGTGGACACCCGCCTGTACACATTACAAGCATCAATGACGCCTGCGGCACCCAGGTCCCCCGCCAGGCAAGCCATGGCTCCCGTACCAGTGGCAGCCTCTTCAGATGCTTCCCGACTCCGTTTGGCGTCACCTCCTCGGTATGCTGGAGATCCCAAGACCTGCAGGGGCTTCATAAACCAATGTTCCCTTCACTTCACGCAGCTGCCACATCTGTTCGCCTCCGACCAAGCCAAGGTCGCCTTTATAATGTCCCACCTAGAGGGCGAGGCGCTGGCGTGGATGAACCCCTTGTGGGAGAAGGAGGACCCCATGACCAAGGATCTTCAACAGTTCCTACAGGCCTTCCGCAGTACCTTTGACGAGCCAGGACGCGCCTCTGCCTCTGCTTCATCACTCCTCCGCTTACGTCAAGGGACACTGACGGTGGGTCAATACGCCATCCGTTTCCGCACTTTGGCTTCAGAACGCGGGTGGAATAATGAGGCCCTAACAGCCGCCTTCTGGGAAGGACTCTCGAGTCGCATCAAGGATGAGTTGGCGGGTCGGGACGTGCCCTCCACCCTAGATGCACTGATCGCCCTAGCAACTCGTGTGGACATACGTTTTCAGGAGCGCTCCAAAGAGCTATCTCGGGAGAGACGCCCGGTACGGCATTCTCCTCCTCCGCAGAAGTCCTCCGTTCCTCAGTCATCAACAGCTGGGATTCCCGTCCACGAGCCCATGCAGATCGACCGAGTGCGGCAGTCTGAACGACGTCGAGCAGAGCGGCTTGCCCAGGGCCTCTGCTTTTACTGTGGTGAGGACACCCACCTGCTACGCTCCTGTCCAGAGAGGCCGGGAAACTCCAAAGCCTAGGGTTGGTAGGAGAGGCCACCCTAGGTGCTGGGACCCTCTCTGACCCAGTTACATGGACAGTGCAAGTGACCACGGGAGAGACGCGGTTCACGGCTGATGCCTACCTCGATTCCGGGGCAGCAGGCAATTTCATCCAGCAGGCCACGGTGGACAAGTACCGGGTGCCTGTCATGCCACTCGACAAACCCCTAGTGATTGCCTCGGTGGATGGGAGGCCTCTCTCTGATACCATCTCCTTGATCACCAGGCCTGTCGAACTACGCATCGGTGCTCTTCACACCGAGAACATCGCTCTCTACGTTCTCCCACACATGTCCCACCAGATCCTGTTGGGACTCCCATGGTTGCGGACACATGAACCATCGGTTAGCTGGGGTACTGGCGAAGTCACCCGTTGGGGCTCTTCGTGTCATGAGAGGTGCCTAAAGTCCATACCACCCCTCCGACGACCTCCGGTTCCTGAGACCCTAACGGGGCTGCCTTCGGCCTATTGGTCCTTTGCCGATGTCTTTGACAAAAAGGAATCCGAGGTACTGCCGCCACATCGTCCATACGATTGTGCCATTGACCTGCTTCCAGGGACAACCCCACCTAGAGGACGGATATATCCTTTATCTCCAGCCGAAACCAGGGCCATGTCAGATTACATCTCAGAGAGCCTAGCAAGAGGGTTCATTCGGAGATCCTCCTCTCCTGCTGGAGCAGGTTTCTTCTTTGTCAAGAAGAAAGAGGGAGATTTACGCCCATGCATAGACTACCGGGGTCTCAATCAAATCACCGTGAAAAACAAATACCCCCTGCCGCTCATTCCCGAATTATTTGACCGGCTTAGAGGAGCTCGTGTGTTCACCAAGCTGGATCTTCGGGGTGCTTACAATCTGGTACGCATCCGCTCTGGTGACGAATGGAAAACCGCGTTTAATACGCGCGATGGACATTATGAGTACTGCGTGATGCCCTTCGGTCTGTGTAACGCTCCTGCCGTCTTCCAAGAACTGGTGAACGACGTGTTTCGGGACCTTCTCTACATCTGTGTGGTTGTTTATCTAGATGACATCCTTGTCTTCTCTCCGGACCTCCAAACCCACAGAGAAAACGTACAGCTGGTCTTACAAAGACTGAGAGAGAATCGCCTGTACGCAAAGTATGAGAAGTGTGTCTTTGAGCAGTCTTCCCTTCCCTTTCTGGGGTACATCATCTCTGATACTGGACTGCAGATGGACCCCAAGAAGGTCTCCGCCATCATCAACTGGCCTCCGCCTTCTGGACTGAAGGCAATCCAACGCTTCCTGGGATTCGCCAACTACTACCGCCAGTTTATCCCGCACTTCTCTGCCTTGACCGCTCCTCTCTCCGCTTTGACCAAAAAGGAGGCTAATCCTAAGGACTGGTCACCTGCGGCAGACGCCGCATTTTGTTCTTTGAAGCGAGCATTCGCCTCCGCCCCTGTACTCCACCGACCGGAGTTAAACCGCCAGTTCACCTTGGAGGTGGATGCCTCCTCCTCAGGAGCCGGAGCAGTGCTCATGCAAAAATCCTCCTCCGGGAAGATGGTGACCTGCGGTTTCTTCTCTAAGAGCTTCTCAGCACCCGAACGTAATTACACCATCGGTGACCGAGAACTACTGGCGGTCAAACTGGCTCTGGAGGAGTGGCGCTACCTCCTGGAAGGAGCAGTGTACCCCGTGATTATCTACACGGACCACAAAAACCTGGAATACCTGCGGTCCGCTCAGCGACTGAACCCACGGCAAGCCAGGTGGTCCTTATTCTTTGCCAGGTTTGACTTCCAGCTCCACTTCCGACCAGCGGACAAGAATGTACGCGCTGATGCCTTGTCTAGGTCTCTCATGCCCATGGAACAGGAGGAAGAGACTATCCAGCCTATCATCTCTCCTAGCAAGATTGTTCCGGTGGCTCCTGTCACTCTGGCCCAGATACCACCGGGGAAGACCTATGTCTCGGAGACCGACAGGCTAACGGTCTTACACTGGGGTCATACCTCAAAAACAGCCGGCCATGCAGGCCAGAAGAGAACATGGGGTGCGATTGTACGCCATTACTGGTGGCCATCTCTTCGCACGGACGTCGCCGCCTTTGTCTCTGCCTGCTCCTCTTGTGCCAGAAACAAGACGCCCAAACACCTCCCACATGGCCGCCTTCTGCCTCTGCCGATACCTTCGATTCCGTGGCAACACATAGCAATGGACTTTATTACGGACTTGCCATTGTCATCCGGGCACACAGTCATATGGGTCGTGGTGGACCGGTTCTCAAAAATGGCCCATTTCGTTCCTATGGCTGGACTGCCCTCTGCTCAGGAACTCGCGGACGCTTTTATACAACACATCTTCCGCTTGCATGGCTTTCCATTACACATCGTATCAGACAGAGGAACTCAGTTCACCTCCCGCTTCTGGAGGGCTCTCTGTAACCATCTGGGAGTGACTCTGGACTTTTCATCTGCATACCATCCTCAGTCTAATGGCCAAGTAGAGAGGGTCAATCAAATCTTGACCTCATTTCTACGTCACTATGTTAACGCCCATCACGACGACTGGTCCGCTCTTCTACCTTGGGCTGAATTCTCCCACAACCACCACATCAGTGAGTCGTCCTCCAGCTCTCCCTTCCATGTTGTTTACGGACTTCAGCCTTCCATCCCATTGCCTGTATCCCCCTCTTCGGATGTCCCTGCTGCAGATACAGTAGCCCGTGACTTTGCCACCATTTGGGACTCTGTCAAGGTGTCTCTAGGACGTGCTTCCCTGCGGATGAAGAGACACGCAGACAAGAAACGCCTGGATCCTCCGTGTTTCTCTCCTGGAGACCTCGTCTGGCTTTCTTCCCAGTACGTCCGCCTGAAGATACCTTCATACAAGCTGGGTCCTCGCTACATTGGGCCGTTTAAAGTCCTCACCAGGATCAATGAGGTCTCCTACAAGCTGCAGCTCCCGGCCACGATGAGGATACCCAACTCGTTCCACGTCTCCCTGCTCAAGCCGGTGGTCCTTGGTCCCTTCTCCGCTGCTGCCAGTCCAGCTCCTCCACCTATTGCCGATGATGACATCTATGCGGTAAGGGATATCGTGGCCATGAAGACCGTACGAGGTCGGCAGTTCTTCCTGGTGGACTGGGCAGGGTATGGTCCTGAGGATAGGTCCTGGGAGCCCAGGGAGAACGTAGGCACTCCTCTTATCCGTGCCTTCATGTCCCGGTTGCGGGGTGGGGGGCGTGGGGGGGGGGTACTGTCACGCTCCCCGGGTCCTCGGCTCCCCTCCCCGGGTCCTCAGCTCCGCTCCCCGGCTCACCTGCCACGCTCCCCTCGTCCCAGCCTCCGGTGCCCGTCCTCCATAGGTCCTCTGGTCGCCGATCCCGGCGTCCGACATCTTCCCAGGCCCTGGCCGGCTCTCCTGCGTCCTCCTCGCAGCCTCCTTCCCTGGCTTCTGGCACCCGGGCCGCGCGCATGCGCATTAGGGCACGCGCGCGGTCACTGACCCTTTCTTAAAGGGCCAGCGTCCAGTAACAGGAAATGAGGTTAGTCAGGTTCAGGGTATAAAGGGGGTTCTTGTCCAAGGGGGCGGGGCCTGATCTTCGTGTTCCCTGAGCTAGGAGTCAGGTCTCCTGGTGTTTATGTGCCTGTACTCACCTATCTCTCTTTGTAGAGCCGTACCTGCCTCGCCATCCAGTCTGCCGTATCCCGAACCCCGCACGCTGTCCGTCTGCCATCCGACAGCACCTGCCATCTCGGATCCCTGCGGTGACCCGTCATCTTGCTCCAGAGGTTCCGGACTCCGCCTGATATCATCTCGGCCTCCGAACCTGAGCTACGTCACCAAGACTACCTTCTGTGACTCCGTGGTCCCAGGGACTCCTCCGCTGTCTTCACTTGCACGGACTATCCTGCTGCCCTTCAGTGCTTCAGCTGCCGGACTCCCTACCTCCATCTTTGAGTTCGGTCCAGTGGATCCACCTCCTGGGTCTGCCCGACCGCCCGGCCGTGACACCCTGGGCATTAGTTCCCCTGGCTAGTCAGCTCCATTAGCATATTAGTACGCCCCTGTGGACATGCTAATGAATGCGCAACATCAGAGGATGATCTCACTCACCTCTCCGCTGCCATTGCGTCCGACAGGGGATTTTGGCTCAGTGCACATGACCCCGAAGTTTTGGTCATGCGCACTACTTCAGTTTGAAGCCAGGACACGTACACCCGGCTTCATAGTGCCAAAACTTCGGGGTCATGTGCACTGAGCCAAAATCTGGTGTCGGGCGGCAATCGCAGCGAAGAGGTGAGTGAGATCATCCTCTGACGCTGTGCCACATTCATTAGCATGTTAGTACGCCCACAGGGGCATACTTACATGCTAATGAAGCGGACTAGCCAGGGGAACTAACGCCCAGGGGACTAGTCCTCTTGCTCATTAGCATTCAATAAAAGATCTTTATAAATACTTTTTCTAAAGATCTGTTTATCTATGCTAGTGTATACAGGGATGGTTAGGCTGGGATTAGCAATATGCACACAGAACTGCTCGTGGCTCTGGGTGCATATTGGACCTGACAGGTTCCCTTTAATAACTTGATTTGTTTATTCCAATACTACAGTATTGAAGTATATAGGTCAAATCTCAGTTTCACAGAAGTACCAACATAGCATTAACAGAGCCATTAGTAGGCCCTTGGCTGCCCTGGCAACTTAACTGTACCCCATTACAGAGGTTGGTAGAGGCGTGATGGGTGGCCTAATGGATACTTGGGAAAAATAGTACTGCTTTAATGCTACTGTCTGATCCAATCTCTGCTCTTAGAGGAAGATTTGATCTGTGTTACGAGGAGCTGTTGATAAGTCTTTGGCTTTACCCAGAAAGAAATGAGTTTGGATGATGAAAGTTTACATTTATTCCACATACTCTCCACTGATGTCAACACACTTCTTACATCAGTATTCCAAGTTCTGCAAGCCTAGCAAAAAGAAGGATTTCGGTTGTGCCTCAAACCAGGCATCCATAGCAACCATGGCATCAGAAAAGGTGTGACATTTGGTACCCTTGAGGTGTTTCTTCAGGTTTGGAAATAGATGCTAGTTGGAGGGAGCTAGATCTGGTGAATAATGTGGGTGGTCAACCAGCTGGAAGCCCAGCTTTGCCAGTTTTGCCGTTGTCACTTGTGCAGTGTGACTGGAGGCGTTTTCTTGCAGGAACAAGATTCCTTTGGAGAGCTTGCCATGTCTTTTGGCCTTCAGAGCTGCCTTCAATTGGTCCAAAAGTTCAATGTAATACCTTAATTTATGGTGGAACCCTTTTGAAGGTAGTCCATTAGCAGCACGCTATGCTTATTCAGAACACAGACTCTATCACCTTAGTAGTTTATTTTTGCATCCTGAACTTCTTTGGACGAGGAGAACCACTGTGCACCCACTCCTTGTTTTTAGGGTCATTCAAATAAATTCAGGTCCCAACCATAGTGACGAGTCGATCCATTATCAGTCCGGAAATGCTGACAAATGAACAGGGAAGTTTTCACTTGCATGCATCTCTGATTTGTTGTCAAACATTTGATAGCTTCCTCATGTCCAAATGTTCATGGATGATGACACAAACACGTCCACAGGAAATCCTTATGATGTCTGCTATTGTTTTAGCTGAAATTCATCGATTCTCCAGTATGAGGTTGTAAACAGCATCGACGATCTCTGTAACAACAACCACTCTTGGTCGTCCAGGACGTTCCTCATCATTGGTGCTGAAGTGGCCCATTTTAAATTTGGCAACTTAGTTCTTAACTATGGGATATGAAGGGCATTGATCCCCCAATGTCTGCGACATATCACCATGAATATCCTTTGCGGACTTTCCTTGCAGAAACAAGAATTGTATCACTCATCTGCTCTCAGTTGCTGTGAATATCGCATTAGACTCCCCCATTTTGTTTTCTCGCGTGAATAGAACACTGTTGCCATAAGCAACAACATTTTGAAAACATATGTTAGGCACATAGGGTTTTCATGTGATGTAACATTCATTACCATAGAAACAAACAAAAAAAGATCACAAAGCCAAAGACTTATCAGCAGCCCCTTGCACATAAATGGCACCTATCCTGTGTGGAAAAAGGTCAGCTACATGCCCCAACTTGCTTCATGATGTACATATTAGTGATGAGCGAGCCCTACCATGCTCAGGTGCTCGGTACTCGTAACTAGTGATGAGTGAGCACTACCTTGCTCAAAAGCTCAGTACTCGTAACTAGTGATGAGTGAGTACTACCATACTTGGGTGCTTGGTACTCATTTGGGCACGACTCAAGTACCTGAGTATAATAGAATCAATGGGGAAATCAAGCATTTTTCCGTATGATTTCCCGAAAAAATGTTCGAGTTCCCCATGGACTTCCATTATACTTGGGTACTTAAGTTGCGCCCATCCGAGCATTAACTGCTCATTACACAGGTCTGCGACTAAAAAGCTGTTTGATTATTTTCATCTAATTTCCATGTATTTTGGTGTGCTGAAAATGAAAAAAATATTGAAAAAAATCCTGGAAGTCAGGATTTGCCACAAAATGCAAAATTCTCTTCAAATTTAGTAAATTTTTCATAACTTTTTTTTTTTTAAGCTTTTGAAAGTCAAAATTACTATTAATTAATTCACATCAATGCATTGAAGATATATAATGCCAAAAAAATATAACTTTCAAAGAAAATAACTTTCAGAGTGAGCTAATAAAACCAGCATCAACATTTTGCAAGCTGAATGAGCGGGCTCTGACATGCCCGGGCTTGTTTAAATTGTTTTATCTTTGTTCTCGCCTGTTCACACTTTTTAATCTCAGTTCGTGTTAGCTCTTCATATTCAACCGTGTTTCCCAAAATTAGCATTATGGCTCAGCGGAAGTGTATTAATTCGCCTGACAGTTTCTGTTACATTTGTGGTGAATATACAGTGTTGAAGCAACAGCTGAATATTACAGACTTTGTGAAAAAAGTATACTTTGAAAATTTCGGACTAAAGTTTGGAGATCAAGATAAAGCTTGGGCGCCTCATAAAGTGTGCAAACGGTGTGTTGAGGACCTCCAAAATTGGTTCAAGGGTAAGAAAAAAGCTTTCCGTTATGGGATTCCTATGGTATGGCGAGAGCAAAAGAACCATAGTGACGATTGTTACTTTTGTTCATGCGATGTGAAAGGGTATAATTCAAAATGGAAGCATTCCATTTCATACTCCAATATTCACTCAGCAATTCATCCCATCCCCCATAGCACAGATATACCAGTACCCAAGGCCCCTGCTACCTTGGAAGAGATAACTATGTCCGATGAAGGTGGAGTCATACCTGAACCAGATGAATCAAGTTCTGACTTTGAAGATGATACAAGACCAAAATTGTTTCCCCAGGTGGAGATGAATGATTTGGTAAGAGACTTAAATCTTCCCAAAGATGCTGCAAAGTTACTCAGCTCAAGGCTCAAAAGCAAGAATTTATTGTTGCCAGAAGTGTCTTTTTCATGGTTCAGACATCGTGAACACGAGTTCGTTCCTTACTTTGCCCAGGAAGATAAGTTGGTTTATTGCATCGATGTCGAAGGTTTGATGGGTCAATTCAAAATCCAATATGATTCAGCGCAATGGCATCTTTTTATAGATTCTTCAAAAAGAAGTCTCAATGCAGTTTTACTCCACAACGGCGGTTTTTATGCTTCCATCCCTGTAGGTCATTCCGTACACCTCAAGGAAACCTACGAGAACTTGGAATTGGTTCTTCGTAAGCTTAAATATGAAGACCACGGTTGGCAAGTGCGCGGGGATTTGAAAGTCTTGTGCATTCTGCTCGGGCAACAAGCTGGGTATACCAAATACCCTTGTTTTCTGTATCTATGGGACAGTCGAGACCGACAAAATCACTGGACAAAGAAGAATTGGCAGTCGAGGGTGCTCACAGTTGGTGAAAAAAATGTCCTCCAAAAAACTTTGGTTCCTCTCCATAAAGTTCTTCAACAACCTCTCCACATCAAATTGGGATTGATGAAGGAATTCGTAAAATCACTTCCAAAAGATGGAGAATGCTTCAAATACTTGGTTGCCAAGTTTCCAGGCCTCTCGGAGGCAAAATTGAAGGAAGGTGTGTTCGTCGGACCAGACATTAGAAGGCTTATAGCTGATCAAGAGTTTACCAATACCATAACGCATCCTCAAAAAGAAAGGTGGATTGCATTTAAAGAGGTCGTAGAGAAATTTTTAGGCAATAACAAAGACCCTGACTACAAACAAATTGTCGGACGAATGCTGAAAGCATTTCAAGCTTTAGGTTGCCTGATGAGTTTGAAAGTGCATTTCCTCCATTCCCACCTTGACAACTTTCCTGAAAATTTGGGAGCTGTGAGTGAAGAGTGAACTATTCCACCAGGACATTAAAGAGATGGAAAGAAGATACCAGGGAAGATGGAGCATTTCAATGATAGCAGACTACTGTTGGACGCTTCAGAGAGATATTGCAGATGCTACTCACAAGCATAAATGTACCAAGAGAAGCCTCACAGGGAAGAAGAATCTATTTTAGTGTGTGTTATTGAGCTCATTGCAGTTAAAAAATGGATTTTTCATGAAACATTTGTAATTAAAAATTAATTTTTAAGTTAAGTTAATTAAGTCTATTTTCATTTATTTTGAGGTATTGTCTTATTTAACATAGTTACTTAAATTGTCAGAAAACGTGATGTCCTATGACAAAACGGAGGTCATTTTCGGATTCAGCGCTCTCAAAAACATAAAGATTATGTGGAATAACCAAAACAGCTCTTGCAAAATTTTTTTTGCAGACCAGTGAGTAAAGAGCACCCAAGCATGGTAGTACTCACTCATCACTAGTTACGAGTACTGAGCTTGCTCATCACTAGTATACAGTATATCTCTATAAGTATATGACTTGTTGTACACTCCTGACAGAAGTGTTTTAACCATCCTTTCATGCTGCTGACATTAATTTATTAACAAATCTAATGCAAGTCAATGAGGAACCTGAACATCTTTCTTTTCGTGACAAATAATACTTATCTACAGAAAGCCTGTTTCAGGGCTTTGCCACTCATCAGGGTAAAGCAGAGTCTGTCTTTGAGATATTACTGGTACTCCTTAAAGAGTCATACTGAGTATGGAATGAAGCAGGCAATGCTTCATGGGAGAGAAATATGCAAATAAGCTCCCTCGCAGAAGAAAATAAACTAACCTGCAAGTACTACCTAGGAGATTAGCTAGTGATACCCTATAAGACAATGTTCATATCTGTAAGAAGCCTTACAAAATGACAGATAAATGCCAAGCAAAGACTCCTCTATAGGCAACCTGTTTTGAGGACTTTGCCCCCCGCCAGTGTAGAGCAGTCATGAGTACATATGTATTCAACTAAAACGTTTTAACGACATGTGTTCACCTATTCTGTAACAAGACACCTAAACAAGGTCTTGTGAAACAAATTAACTTCAGAAGTCAGAAAATTAGTTACATAAGGTGGTGTTCAATCAAAGTGTCACATGTCAGACAGGTCACAGACATAGTAAAGTTGTAAAAAGTATAGATAAAGGATGGGTTAGATAAATTTTTTTTCCAAACTTCCAGATCTCATAGAGCGCTAATATACCCATCATTACAAAATGCAAAGAATATTGCAAAATTAGATACCTGACAACAGAAGAATGACCTCCAAAACTCACAGACCGGGCATTAATCAAAGATTCAACAAATGCACCAATGATGACACTGAAAAACAGTCAAAGATATAAAATGAACATGGAAGTTTCTGTCCATAGGATCACTTTGGAGGGCTTTATGTAAAAGTGACCCCCAAAAAATATTGCTTAAAGAGTAACTGTCGTTTTAACCCTTTCACCACCAGGCAATTTTTCATTTTAGTTTTTTCCTCCCCTTCTTCCAAGAGACTTAACTTTTTTACTTTTTCTGTCAATATAACCATATGAGGGCTTGTTATTGTGGAACAGGTTGTACTTTTGAATGAAACTATTCATTCTGCCACATATTGTATTGGAAAACGGGAAAAAACATTTCCACGGTAAATTGCAAAAAAAGTGCAATTGCACAATGTTTTTTTGGCTTTCTTATTTACCATGATCAGTATACAGTAAAACTGACCTAGCATTATGATTCCCCAAGTCAATAAGAGTTCATATATACCAAACATGGATAGTTTTACTTTTATCTAAGTGGTGAAAATAAATTCAGACATTTGTCAAAAAAGGAAATTAGCTTTTGTCACCATTTTCCGAGACCCGTAGTGTTATATTTTGTTTGGATTTGGTGCTGTGTAAGGGGTTTTTGACTCGCCCGCCCCAGGGACTTAGGTGACTCGGTGTTGGGCCGCACTAGTCCGGGGTGGTCAGCGGTGGCGGGGCCCGACTCCGTGACCCTGGCGGAGTCAATTAAAATGGCAGTATTGGGGGAGATGATGATGGGAGTTGTAGTTTATTGAAATTCGTGACGCCACCTGTGGAATTGTGCGGCTATGGAGCTGCAGCTGCTGGAAGGGACCTCCGGGGCTGATGTTGTTACAGCTGAGGTGTTTCTTGCTCCCCACAGGTGGAGCGGGTACCCCGGGGCAACCTTTGGAAAAGTCTATGGTGTTTGTTGATGAGGTGCAGGACCGACAGGTCAGTGGAAAGGAACAGACACAGACAATGATTTCTTTTACCTTCTCCTTTACTTGTCCTCAGTCGGTGACCTCCAGGGAGCCTGTTACACGTGGTAGCGGCGATCCGGTAGCCTGGAAGCAGTCAGGGAACTCACACCGGCCAGGTGAGTAATGAGGCCTGCTCCCTACGCTCCGTCTGTGTAGGTAGGGTCCCGCTGCTTCAGCAATGCTGAAACCCGTTCTATCGCTCTCTGAGGTAATTTATTACCTCCCCCGTATGGCAGGCTGCGTGGACTGTCACAGGTGCCGCTCTTCCTATCCTGGCTCCAAGTCCTGGCTCCACAGCTGCGCCTCCGGGTATGGGGTGGACAGAGACCTGCAGTCCTCTCGTCCTCCGGATATGACCACTGGTACTCGAGTACTCGAGTGTCCCCGAACTCCGGTATTCGTTTTTCTTTCAGCGATGACGTCAGGGTGAGCTAGCTGCGCTCCACTCCCAATGTCCTTCTCCTTTATGCCTCGCTGTGGACTGTGTTTTTCCTGGGATGAATGATCCCACACCACACTATTTGAGTTCTTTCCTCACTGAACTCTCCTCACAGACTGCCTAACTCCTCCCCCAGGTCAGAGCTTAAGGAATCTCCCTGGAACTCCAGGTTTAGAGCTCCCTCTGCTGGCCCAGGGGAGAAACTGTGTTGGATGATGGTACTTACTGGCCAATGAACTTCTCCAACTACCTCCAGGCTCAGCATTAACCATTTTGAGGTGGGTAACACTGCTGTGGCAACCAGACCGCAGGGGCACCACACTTTTTTGCGTCCTGAGCTGACATTTTTTAATTATACAATTTTTGGGTAGATGTGATGTTTTGATTTTATATTTTGATAGATCGGGCATTTCTGTACTCGGTGATACCAAATATGTGTATTTTTTATTATTGCTTTATTTTAAGTGGAGCAAAAGGGGGTGATTTGAACTTTTAGTTTTTTTTCTATTTGTTCATATTTTAAAAACCTTTTTTTACTTTTTATTGATTTTCCTAGTCCCCTTAGGGGACTTTATGACAGTACCGCCTGATTGCTTCTGCTGATGCACCACTTCAGCATCCCTCTGAACAACAGAAATGCTGTTCTGTAAATGCCGGTGCTCTGCCGACACCCACAGGAAGGGAATCAGTACAGGGACAGGGGTCATTAGCTGAATCCACGCTGTCATGACAACCCATTGGCGCCCCGTGATTGTTTCACAGGGCCGCTAATGGCAGCGAAGAATGGCACAATCTCCACTGGAGCGCCTTAGATTGTGCTGTCAGAGTTTGACAGCACGATCTAACTAGTTAACAAGTGCAGGTTGATCTATGGTCCACCAGCATCTGTTAGCTGCACATGTCTGCTGATCAGATCAGCAGGTATCTGCGGGGAATAATGTGGACTTGCAGCGTGATCCTGCATTAAAGGGACAGATACGACCTTGGAAGTAGAGGTACGTCCAATGTCGTGAAGGGTTTTTAATTCTTTTAAAAAATCAATAATACAAGTGAAGATAAGAAACTTTGTAATATATCATATAAGAGAAATCTACTTCTTTCTCTTCCTGGACTGATCATTTGCTTTCAATTCACTAGTAAAGTCTGTATCCAGTCAATGTAGAGTTTCAGCTCAGTGGGGGATAATATGCAGTTGCTGCTCATAAAATTTAAGAGAATGAAAGTAGAGGAGGGGGAAGGAGAAACATCAAGTAGACATTGTGCTGCACATTCACCTACCAAGTGGCAGATTCCTCAAACACACAAATCTCTGGTCAGATGAGACTAGAAAGAAAGTCTTTAGATATCATGGAAAACAATATATGTGGTAAAACTGCCACATTTGTCATCATTCCAAGAACACCATTCCCACAGTGAAGCATTGTCTTAACAGCATCATACTGTGTATTGTTAAGGAATGGATGCAAACGAAACCGAAAGGCATTAATACAGGGTAATTCCTGAGGAAAGCCCATGTCTGGCAGTCATAGATTTGAGATTCGGATGAAGATTTGACTTTCTGCAGGAGAATGATCCTAAATATACAGCTGAAGCTCGTGACCGCGATCTCCCCTCTGCCTCCAGCGTTCTGCGCAAGCGCTGGAAGATGACCCGACGTCACCTCCTTCCCATCCTGCCCTGCAGCAGGATATAGATGGGAGGAGCGGAGCAGCACAGCACAGGTTACAAAAAAAAAACGTTTAGTGTTTTTCACTTTTCAGAAGACAATGTGTGTCTTTGTTTGATTTTACATGTTTTTTTTACTGTGTACGTCGCTCAGGTCCTCTCCGCGTCTCCTCATATCCTGTGGTGGCCTGCTCCGCTCCTCCCATCTATTTCCTGCTGCAGGGCAGGATGGGAAGGAGGTGACGTCGGGTCATCTTCCAGCGCTTGCGCAGAATGCTGGGGGCAGAGGGGAGATCGCGGTCACGAGATTATGGACGGGCACTTGCGATGCAATCACAGCGCCGCCCATATCTCGTGCCTGCGACCACGTCACCAGCGGTCCTCGCGTGCGCGGCACCTCGGGCGCAGTGGGCGGCATCCTGAGATATGAAATGGAGCAATGGGGGACGGCGTCAATCTGCAGGAGGGACAGCAATGGACGCAAGAGAGCCCACCCCCATGGATAATTTACAAGAATTGCAGACAAAAAGGTACAACTTTATAAAGTGTTTAATTTGGTTTCAAAGGGGGCACAAAAAGTACAGGAACCTTGCTAGAATGCAGCCCAGGAGCTGCAGAGGAGGAAACTTTTAGGTTTCAAGCTAAATTTCTGATGACAGGTTCCCTTTAAGCAGTTTTACCTAAAACAATGGACAAGAATCCCAAGATCTTATGCTGGGTTTACACACTGCAACATCGCAAACGACATCGCTGTAACGTCACCGGTTTTGTGACGTTACAGCGACCTCCCCAGCGACATTGCAGTGTGTGAAACCTATCAGCGACCTGGCCCCTGCTGTGAAGTTGTGATCGCTACAAATCGTTCAGGACCATTCCTAGGTCCTTTGTTTCCCGCTGTGCAGCATGCATCGCTAGCAAGTTTCAGTGTGTAAAGGGGACTTTACAGCGTCTCAGCGGCTCTGTCTGTGTAGCATCCTGATTAGCGGTCACCGGTGAAGGATTCACCGGTGACCGCTAATCCCCCGAGTGACTGAAGTGTCCCCCCCTCTCTCATACTCACCGATCCCCGATCCCCGGCTCTGCACGGCGTTCACTCTGCTCCAGCGGTTTTTCCTTTTTTGAAAAAGCCGGCCGCTCATTAAACAATCTCGTATTCCCTGCTTTACCCGCCCACCGGCAAATATGATTGGTTGCAGTGAGACACGCCCACACGCTGAGTGACAGCTGTGTCACTGCACCCAATCACAGCAGCCGGTGGGCGTGTCTATACTGTGCAGTAAAATAAATAAATAATTAAAAAATCCGGCGTGAGGTCCCCCCCAATTTTAATACCAGCCAGATAAAGCCATACGGCTAAAGGCTGGTATTCTCAGGATGGGGAGCCCCACGTTATGGGGAGCCCCCCAGCCTAACAATATCAGTCAGCAGCCGCCCAGAATTGCCGCATACATTATATGCGACAGTTCTGGGACTGTACCCGGCTCTTCCCGATTTGCCCTGGTGCGTTGGCAAATCGGGGTAATAAGGAGTTATTGGCAGCCCATAGCTGCCAATAAGTCCTAGATTAATCATGTCAGGCGTCTATGAGACACCCTCCATGATTAATCTGTAAATTACAGTTAAAAAACACACACCCGAAAAATCCTTTATTAGAAATAAAAAACACTAACAAATTCCCTCATTACCAATTTATTACCCACAACAAAGCCCTCCTTGTCCGGCGTAATCCACGGTCCTCCAGCGTCGCATCCAGCTCTGCTGCATGCAGGTGACAGGAGCAGCAGAAGACACAGCCGCTCCTATCACCTCCACGCAGCTAATGAAGAGAGCCGTGTGATCGGCTGAGCTGTCACTGAGGTTACCTGGATCCAGCGGTGGATGCAGCGGTGGCCGCGGGTAACCTCAGTGACAGCTCAGCTGATCGTGCTACTCACCGCCGCTCCGGTCACCTCCACGCAGCAAATGAGGTGAGTAGCGCGATCAGCTGAGCTGTCACTGAGGTTACCCGCGGCCACCGCTGCATCCACCGCTGGATCCAGGTAACCTCAGTGACAGCTCAGCCGATCACACGGCTCTCTTCATTAGCTGCGTGGAGGTGATAGGAGCGGCTGTGTCTTCTGCTGCTCCTGTCACCTGCATGCAGCAGAGCTGGATGCGACGCTGGAGGACCGTGGATTACGCCGGACAAGGAGGGCTTTGTTGTGGGTAATAAATTGGTAATGAGGGAATGTGTTTGTGTTTTTAATTTCTAATAAAGGATTTTTTCGGGTGTGTGTGTGTTTATTTACTGTCACTTACAGATTAATCATGGAAGGAATCTCGAGGAGACGCCTGACGTGATTAATCTAGGACTTATTGGCAGCTATGGGCTGCCAATCACTCCTTATTACCCCGATTTGCCAACGCACCAGGGCAAATCGGGAAGAGCCGGGTACAGTCCCAGAACTGTCACATCTAATGTATGCGGCAATTCTGGGCGGCTGCTGACTGATATTGTTAGGCTGGGGGGCTCCCCATAACGTGGGGCTCCCCATCCTGAGAATACCAGGCTTCAGCCGTATGGCTTTATCTGGCTGGTATTAAAATAGGGGGAACCGCACGCCGGATTTTTTAATTATTTATTTATTTATTTTACTGCACAGTATAGACACGCCCACCGGCTGCTGTGATTGGGTGCAGTGACACAGCTGTCACTCAGCGTGTGGGCGTGTCTCACTGCAACCAATCACATTTGCCGGTGGGCGGGGAAAGCAGGGAATACGAGATTGTTTAATGAGCAGCCAGCTTTTTCAAAAAAGGAAAAGCCGCCGGAGCAGTGTGAACGCCGTGCAGCGCCGGTGATCGGGGATCGGTGAGTATGAGTGAGGGGGGGAAATCACCAGCAAATGAGGTGAGTAACGCGATCAGCTGAACTGTCACTGAGGTTACCCGCGGCCACCGCTGGATCCAGGTAACCTCAGTGACAGCTCAGCCGATCACACGGCTCTCTTCATTAGCTGCGTGCAGGTGACAGGAGCGGCTGTGTCTTCTGCTGCTCCTGTCACCTGCATGCAGCAGAGCTGGATGCGACGCTGGAGGACCGTGGATTACGCCGGACAAGGAGGGCTTTGTTGTGGGTAATAAATTGGTAATGAGGGAATTTGTTAGTGTTTTTTATTTCTAATAAAGGATTTTTCGGGTGTGTGTTTTTTAACTGTAATTTACAGATTAATCATGGAAGGTATCTCGGGGTGACGCCTGACATGATTAATCTTGGACTTATTGGCAGCTATGGGCTGCCAATAACTCCTTATTACCCCGATTTGCCAATGCACCAGGGCAAATCGGGAAGAGCCGGGTACAGTCCCAGATCTGTCGCATCTAATGTATGCGGCAATTCTGGGCGGCTGCTGGCTGATATTGTTAGGCTGGGGGGCTCCCCATAACGTGGAGCTCCCCATCCTGAGAATACCAGCCTTCAGCCGTATGGCTTTATCTGGCTGGTATTAAAATAGGGGGAACCGCACGCCGGATTTTTTAATTATTTATTTATTTATTTTACTGCACAGTATAGACACGCCCACCGGCTGCTGTGATTGGGTGCAGTGACACAGCTGTCACTCAGCGTGTGGGCGTGTCTCACTGCAACCAATCACATTTGCCGGTGGGCGGGGAAAGCAGGGAATACGAGATTGTTTAATGAGCAGCCAGCTTTTTCAAAAAAGGAAAAGCCGCCGGAGCAGTGTGAACGCCGTGCAGCGCCGGTGATCGGGGATCGGTGAGTATGAGTGAGGGGGGGAAATCACCAGCAAATGAGGTGAGTAACGCGATCAGCTGAACTGTCACTGAGGTTACCCGCGGCCACCGCTGGATCCAGGTAACCTCAGTGACAGCTCAGCCGATCACACGGCTCTCTTCATTAGCTGCGTGCAGGTGACAGGAGCGGCTGTGTCTTCTGCTGCTCCTGTCACCTGCATGCAGCAGAGCTGGATGCGACGCTGGAGGACCGTGGATTACGCCGGACAAGGAGGGCTTTGTTGTGGGTAATAAATTGGTAATGAGGGAATTTGTTAGTGTTTTTTATTTCTAATAAAGGATTTTTCGGGTGTGTGTTTTTTAACTGTAATTTACAGATTAATCATGGAAGGTATCTCGGGGTGACGCCTGACATGATTAATCTTGGACTTATTGGCAGCTATGGGCTGCCAATAACTCCTTATTACCCCGATTTGCCAACGCACCAGGGCAAATCGGGAAGAGCCGGGTACAGTCCCAGATCTGTCGCATCTAATGTATGCGGCAATTCTGGGCGGCTGCTGGCTGATATTGTTAGGCTGGGGGGCTCCCCATAACGTGGGGCTCCCCATCCTGAGAATACCAGCCTGCAGCCGTATGGCTTTATCTGGCTGGTATTAAAATAGGGGGGGACCGCACGCCGGATTTTTTAATTATTTATTTATTTACACGGCACACAGAGTGGCACACAGGCGGCATTAAATGAAGTCGGGTGAAGTTCACCTGCTTTTTTGACACGTCCCCAACGACCAGCTAGTCGCTCTGCAGGTCCGGATCGCTGTTAGGTCGTTGGCCAGGTCTGCCTGTTTGACAGCTCACCAGAAACTTTGTAGCGATCCCGGCTAGGTTGAGATCGCAGGTTGGATCGCTAGAAAGTCTCAGTGTGTAAACCCAGCTTTAATGTGCTAAAATATCTGTATCTGCTCCACAAATATTGACTTTCAGGGGGTGAATATTTATGCACCTGTTGTCCTAATTTTTATTTCTGTTAGGATATGTGCATTTTTACCACGTTTTTGCTCAGGGTTTTTTTTACATGTGTGTTTGTTGCAGATTTTTTTCTCACTGAGTATATGGGTGAAACCTGCAGTAAAAACACTGAAAGATTTCCCATAGTGCAGAATTTAATCTGCAAGGGAAAAATAAGTATGCATAAGACGTTTGGATTCTCATTCACCTTTGCGGTATCAGGATTTCCTTCAGGTTTTATGAAAAGCTGCACCGAAAAAAACCCAACAAAAATGCAACGTGTTGGACAAACCATACGAGTAGAAAAGTATAATGCACCTCCAAAGTGATAGGCAGGGTACAAAATGTCCATGTACCGCCCCAGCGTTAGCAGCCAAGACTGCTCGGATCCGGATCCGCGGTGGCTCGAGGGGCCATTTGAAATAAAAGGGGGTATTTGCAGGGGGTTGTGTATTTAGAGTTTGTGACGCCACCCACGGTGTGTGGTAAGGTGGAGTATCACCGCTGCTGTTGGGAGTGCCCGGTGGTGATGGGATGGCAGCCAGGTGTTTAACCCCTCTGTGGGTAGGGGGAATGCCCCGGGGTTTGGTGATGGTAGAGAGGGGATACCGTTGGGGAGGAAAGGATCACTGCGTACTCACTCCGTCCAATAACGCTGACACTGACAACTTGTAAACCGAAATTCTGAGCACCGCTGCAGCAGGGAGGGAGCACGCCTGGATCCCGTGCCTGATGGTGTTGCTTGTTAGCCTGTGACCTTTCCTTGACACCTTCTTTACTGGTTGGCCCCTGTAGAATAGAACTAGTCGAGTCCTGCTCACCCGTATGGCTAACGGAGTGAGCTTGCTCTCAGGGTTCACGCTTGGGATTTTCTGGACTGTATATTGGGAAGGTCCTATCCCTCTCGTTGCGCTAGTACTCTGATTTCGGAGCGAGTGGAGAACGATTCCTGAAGAATTCGTCCTCGTCGGGTGAATTACCAGGATGCTTGAAGCTACTTCCCGGCCTAGGGTCCACGTACCCCGTCGTGCCCTGGCCCCTGCCCGGAGATGGCACAAGGCCGCCGACTGCCCTCCTCGGCAGTTCTGTGCCCCTTGACTTGATCCCCTGTGACCGGGGTTCCAGCTCCTACCAGGCCCAGACCAACGTCTGCCACCTAGTATTAGCAAGGAACCCAGCTACTGACCTCCTCCAACTGACTTGTGACCTCTCCTCACGAGAGTCACCACACAACTGACTACTCCTGACACTCCTGACCCTCCCTAACCAACCCCCTAAGTGTGCGGCCCTATTCCCTTCAGGCTACTCATTGGTGTGTCTGGTGGGTGTGGTGCAGAGTGTTTCTAGAATTTCGATTAGCTTGTTCTTAGCAACACAAAAGGCCAGGGACCCGTAACCAAGGATGATGTGGATACCATGCAGAAGGGCAGATTGCACAATACCCTGTGACAACCTGATAGGCCAGGACGTCACATCCAAATAACCATTTCATTTTTAGATGAAAAAACAAAAATTTCGAAGGGGAGTAAATACTTTTAGAAGGCACTTTATGTTAATACACTGCTGTTTCTATGGGGAGGAATAAGCTAACTAAACATAGATTTGTATTTTCTTAAAATATCTATATATTATACTATCATATACTAAATATGATATAATTTAAAATATTAACTATAATATGTGTATGGTTAAATTCATCTTATGTTGAGTAACTCATTAATTTTCCTTTAAGAACTAAATTATTATACTCTTTGAAAGAAGTATAATTATTCATTGTGGTTGCAACAATCTTTGGGTAAATCAATAGAATAAAAATTATAAGAAATAAAATTCTGAGAATTTTGCATCTGTTCCCACTTATTAGCCACTTCTTTTCCTCCTTCTACCTCCTAAACCCATTATTCACTCAAAAAATGGAAGACTGTGGCTTACTGAGGTGTTAAAGTTGAGCTTTGAAGATTTTGAAGAAAGCACGATGGAAGAGCAGAGTGAGAAGCAGAGTAAGGCCTGAAACACATATCCGTGAAACACGTGCGTGTTTGGTCCGTTTCCGTGTATACTGGAGACACGGCCAAACGTGCACCAATGTTACTATATCTCTGCGGTTACAATTGCGTTTTTGGTTATGTCCGTGAGTCCGTCTCCGTGATGCATTTTTTGGTCCGTGTCTCACGCCAGCATGTCCGTTTTCTGCACGCAACACGCAGCACGGACCCAATGAAAGTCAATGGGTCTGTGCGCACGTCCGAGTGACACGGACGCATCTCTGTTTGCTCCCTGTACGTTTTGTGCTTTTTTCATGTGATGTCGGTCTTTTTTCTTTTTCTGTTTCGTTCTCTCCCTCAGTCCGTCGGTCGGTCTCTATGTCTGTCGGTCGGTCTCTCTGTCTTATCTGTCCCTCTAGCTGTCTGTCGGTCAGTTCCCCCCCTCTCTCATACTCACCGTTCCCCGATCTCCGGCGCGGCGCTGCACGGCTGTTATAAAAACTCCGGCGGCTTTTACTATTTTGAAAAAGCCGGCCGCCCATTAATCAATCTCGTATTCCCTGCTTTACCCGCCCACCGGCGCCTGTGATTGGTTGCAGTGAGACACGCCCACCACGCTGAGTGACAGCTGTCTCACTGCACCCAATCACAGCAGCCGGTGGGCGTGTCTATACTGTGCAGTGAAATAAATAAATAAATAATTAAAAAAACGGCGTGCGGTCCCCCCAATTTTAATACCAGCCAGATAAAGCCATACGGCTGAAGGCTGGTATTCTCAGGATGGGGAGCTCCACGTTATGGGGAGCCCCCCACCCTAAAAATATCAGTCAGCAGCCGCCCAGAATTGCCGCATACATTATATGCGACAGTTCTGGGACTGTACCCGGCTCTTCCCGATTTGCCCTGGTGCGTTGGCAAATCGGGGTAATAAGGAGTTATTGGCAGCCCATAGCTGCCAATAAGTCCTAGATTAATCATGTCAGGCGTCTCCCCGAGATTTCTTCCATGATTAATCTGTAAATTACAGTTAAAAAACACACACACCCGAAAAATCCTTTATTAGAAATAAAAAACACAAACAAATTCCCTCATTACCAATTTATTAACCCCGACAAACCCTCCATGTCCGGCGTAATCCACGGACCTCCAGCGTCGCGTCCAGCTCTGCTGCATGGAGGTGACAGGAGCAGCAGAATACACCGCCGCTCCGGTCACCTCCACGCAGCTAATGAGATGAGTAGCGTAGTCAGGTAACTCGCGGCCACCGCTGGATCCAGCGGTGGCCGCGATTAACCTCAGTGACAGCTCAGCTGACCGCTATACTCACCTCAGTTGCTGCATGGAGCTGACCGGAGCGGCGGTGAGTAGCGCGATCAGCTGCTGTCACTGAGGTTACCCGCGGCCACCGCTGGATCTAGCGGTGGCCGCGAGTTACCTGACTGACAGCAGCTGATCGCGCTACTCATCTCATTAGCTGCGTGGAGGTGACCGGAGCGGCGGTGTATTCTGCAGCTCCTGTCACCTGCATGCAGCAGAGCTGGAAGCGACGCTGGAGGTCCGTGGATTACGCCGGACATGGAGGGCTTTGTCGGGGTTAATAAATTGGTAATGAGGGAATTTGTTTTTGTTTTTTATTTCTAATAAATGATTTTTTCATGTGTGTGTGTTTTTTTACTGTCACTTACAGATTAATCATGGAAGGTATCTCGGGGAGACGCCTGACATGATTAATCTAGGACTTATTGGCAGCTATGGGCTGCCAATAATTCCTTATTACCCCGATTTGCCAACGCACCAGGGCAAATCGGGAAGAGCCGGGTACAGTCCCAGAACTGTCGCATATAATGTATGCGGCAATTCTGGGCGGCTGCTGACTGATATTTTTAGGGTGGGGGGCTTCCCATAACGTGGAGCTCCCCATCCTGAGAATACCAGCCTTCAGCCGTATGGCTTTATCTGGCTGGTATTAAAATGGGGGGGGACCGCACGCCGTTTTTTTTAATTATTTATTTATTTATTTCACTGCACAGTATAGACACGCCCACCGGCTGCTGTGATTGGGTGCAGTGAGACAGCTGTCACTCAGCGTGGTGGGCGTGTCTCACTGCAACCAATCTCAGGCGCCGGTGGGGAGAGAAAGCAGGGAATACGAGATTGCTTAATGAGCGCCCGGCTTTTTCAAATTAGAAAAAGCCGCCGGAGCAGTGTGAATGCCGTGCAGCGCCGTTGATCGGGGATCGGTGAGTATGAGAGAGGGGGGGGATACTTCAGTCACTCGGGGGATTAGCGGTCACCGGTGAATCCTTCACAGGTGACCGCTAATCAGTACACGGCACAAAGACAGAGCCGCGGCATGACAATGAAGTCGGGTGAAGTTCACCCGAGTTCATTCTCATCCCGCTACTCTGTCTTCCGACATGTAGTAACGACATTTTGCATCACACACGTACATTTCACACGGACAACACACACACATGTCAGTTATTTCACTCACGCACACACGGACATTCCACATGCACATACGGCTAGCATATAGCATACGGGATACACACGCAGGCCACACATACCATAAAAACGGACCTAAAAACCGGAAAACGGACCCAAAAAACGGCCCGTTTTACACGGACGTGGTTTTCACGGATGTGTGGCGGAGGCCTAAAAGAGAGGGAGAGGTACAGACGTAAACGTGTGCTGCATTCTAGTGATTTATCTCACACCAGAGCTGGATTTACAGCTACACTGCTTAGTACTGCTGTATAAATAATCTCGAGGAGCAGCCATAAAGAAGATTTCCCAAGAAAAGAAAAGCGGCATCATCCACCTTATCAATAGTAGTCTCTTGAACAAGAAAATTGGCAAATTACATCATGTGAATGCCATGACAGTTTGAAGAATATGAAATTAAGTCTGTCCATCCATTCAAAATCCAGAAGGTGGACGTCCAGGCAAAATATTAGAGTGAGCTTATCATAGTCTATCAGTTTTGGGGCGACAAGCACAGTAGTGGAGTTCACTCGTATGCCTCATAATAGGGAGATCACAGTCAAGCATCCAAAAAAATAGAGAGATTGAAGAAACCGAAGTTTGGTGGAGGAAGGCTGATGATATGGTGTTGTTTCACAGACAGAGGCATTGGATACTTGACCAGGATCGATTGTTGTCTAAATGCTGAGCTATATGTGAGTATCTTTCAAGACATGTTATTTCATACAATCCCTATGGGTATGAAAAGGAGAACATAGAGTTCCAGCAGGACAATGATCAAAAGCTTATGTCAAGGTTGGCAAAGAAATGGTTTAACGACAATGAAGTAGAGGTGCTGGATTGGCCCCACAGTCCCCAGATCTCAACCAAATCTAACACTTGTGGGTAGAGTTGAAGAAAAAACTGTATACCTACCCAAGTGAGTCTACCAGTATGCACCAACATTGAGCATGTGTTGAACAGACCTGGGATCAGATTTTGATTGAGACATGCTTCAATCTGATTGAGAGCATGTCCATAAGGATCCAGGCAGTGTTGAAGCCAAAGGTGGATTTACAAAATACTTACAAAACAATAAAAATAATATTTATACCTTTAGGAGCAAAACAGTAACAATGCAGTGACATGACAAGAATCTGCATAACTAATCATATGCTAAATAGTTGTGAGTCAAATTTATGTAGGAGATACCCAAGTTGATTGTCTATAAAATGAAGGTACATAGGTAAGGATGGTTGACCTCGGGGAGATCAACATCCAACACCGCGGAGACACCATCACGTGTTTCTCAACACAGTGACACTAGAACAAGACCCCTTGGGAAAATATGCAAAACAAGAATACCACGGAGACACCATCACATGTTTCTCAACGCTGGCAGGAAACTAGCCAGGTCTTTCACCGGGAAGGAACAACCACGGGAAGGGCAGTCTCCAGTCAAGGAAACCGCCTATACCAAAACATGATATCCATCCACAGACAGCTGTTTCGGGGTATTTGCCCCTCATCAGTGTGGAGTAGGAAACTGGCTAGTGGGAGCAATGCCTAGTAGAAGACTATGTTTTGGTATAGCAACTCAAAGCGAAAAAATGATTATATATTTTTTCAAAGAGGAGAGCGTGAGTCTAAAAATGAATCAAGAATATATTATTTTATTGAGAACAAAAAACATATCAAAAAACAATTCCCCACACAGTAAAAAGGAGATAAATGCAGTAAAAATGTATAGAACAAGCAGTATAATATTTATTGCACATAATAAAGTCCAAACATAGGACATAAAAGTGACCAGTGCCTTAATTTATCAATTTTTCAAATGTTTATGGCAAATATCCATGCTACAGATCTGTCAACAAAGTGTTTAAAGCCTGCTTTACATGTTACAATTCTACATATGATATCGTATGCGATCGTAACCGCCCCCATCGCATGTGCGGCATCTTCAATTTTGTTGAATGTGCCGCACAAACGATTAACCCCCGTCACACGTACTTACCCATCCATACGACCTCGATGTGGGCGGCGAACGTCCACTTCCTGGAGTGGGAGGGACGTTCGGCGTCACATCGACGTCACGCGGCAGCCGGCCAATAGAAGCAGAGGGGCGGAGATGAGCGGGACATAAACATCCCGCCCACCTCCTTCCTTCCGCATTGCTGGCCGGGAGCCGCAGGACGCAGGTAAAGCCTGCTTTACATGTTACGATTCTGCATACGATATCGTATGTGATCGTAACCGCCCCCATCGTATGTGCGGCACCTTCAATTTTGTTGAATGTGCCGCACAAACGATTAACCCCTGTCACACGTACTTACCCGTCCATACAACCTCGATGTGGGCGGCGAACGTCCACTTCCTGGAGTGGGAGGGATGTTTGGCGTCACATCGACATCACGCGGCAGCCGGCCAATAGAAGTGGAGGGGCGGAGATGAGTGGGACGTAAACATCCCGCCCACCTCCTTCCTTCCGCATTGCTGGCCGGGAGCCGCAGGACGCAGGTAAGATCTGTTCATCGTTCCCGGGGTGTCACACACTGCGATGTGTGCTACCCCGGGTACGATGAACAACCTGACGTTCAATTCATGAGGAACGAACGACGTGCGTGCGATGAACGTTTTACCGTTCATTCGCAATCGCATGTAGCTGTTACACACTACAATGTACCTTACGATGCCGGATTGTGCGTCACTTACGACGTGACCCCGCCGACACATCGTAAGATATATTGTCGTGTGTAAAGCGGGCTTAAGTGCATAAAATTGCACATATCCCGTATGAAGCATGATCAAACATTATGCTAAATATATAACCTCAAGAAGAGACAATTGTAACTACCACTCACTAGTTCATAATAATAGATTGTGTGCAACCACCCAGTAGCTAAATCAACTATGACTGCGCTGCCGTTTATCACATTACAATCGATCTGATACCACACTAACCACAGCGTGCTCAGCCCAAAAAAAAATAAATAAATCTTATGTCCGCGGGCACATGGTATCCACCTCAATCTATCGTACGGTGATCATTTCAATTATTGTAAAAAAGACCGCTGTCATAGCACTAAAGCGTAATAATTACCTGGTTATAAGCGTGTCATATGACTGACGTAAGTTCTAATGCGTCCCCGATTGTCAGGCGGGTATACTTAATCCCTTCGTTTCCTTCTGCCCGACACGCCCCCTGTAGAAGCCGGGTTGCGAAACGTACGTCGGGGAATAGGATGCCAGCGGCATCCAGACACGCTTACACCCAGGTAATTATTACGCTTTAGTGCTAGGACAGCGTTTTTTTTTTACAATAATTGAAATGATCACCACACGATAGATTGAGGTGGATACCATGTGCCCACGGACATAAGATTTATTTTTTTTTTTGGGCTGAGCACGCTGTGGTTAGTGTGGTATCAGATCGATTGTAATGTGATAAATGGCACCGCAGTCATAGTTGATTTAGCTACTGGGTGGTTGCACACAATCTATTATTATGAACTAGTGAGTGGTAGTTACAACCTTCTTGAGGTTATATATTTAGCATAATGTTTGATCATGCTTCATACGGGATATGTTCAATTTTATGCACTTAACACTTTGTTAACAGATCTGTAGCATGGATATTTGCTATAAACATTCTAGATATTGATAAATTGAGGCACTGGTCACTTTTATGTCCTATGTTTGGACTTTATTATGTGCAATATATATTATGCTGCTTGTCCTATAAATTTTTACTGCATTTATCTCCTTTTTACTATGTGGGGAATTGTTTTTTGACATGTCTTTTGTTCTCAATAAAATAATATATTCTTGATTCATTTTTGGACTCACGCGCTCCTCTTTGAAAAAATATATAATCATTTTTTCGCTTTGAGTTGCAATTTGGTAATGGGAGTGTCCTTGCATTAAGGTAGACCATTTTCAGTGTTGACATATGTTTTGGTATAGGCGGTTTCCTTGACTGGAGACTGCCCTTCCCGTGGTTGTTCTTTTCCGGTGAAAGACCTGGCTAGTTTCCTGCCAGCGTTGAGAAACATGTGATGGTGTCTCCGCGGCATTCTTGTTTTATAAAATGACGGTAGTCTCACGCTCAAAGCTGTAATGGATGGTGAGCTGTGAAGCCTGAAAGTGAAAAGTTCAAAACATTGTTATCCTTTTGCTTGCCAATGTATTACTAGTGTGCTTGCCCTAAACTGCCAGCTATCTCATTCCTGACCCATCCTTTTTTTTTTACCATGTTGATTTGGCCGCTGCGGAACACATCTCCTGACTGCTCACTGTGTTTTATAGCTATACTGTACTGCTGTTGGGAAGCATACTCTCTTTAGGGTAAACAAACATGAAACAGCTTTAAAAATATGGTTGATTTTCTACACAGTAAATTGTTGACAAGCCAGTACTTTTTCACTTTCAAAACAGCCAATTTGTCCCAGCTCCTTACATAAATGGCTTATTTTTGGATGGCTTGTGAAAAGCTATGGCTTGCTCATTTAGCAAATAACAAAGCTCTTCATACACTTAAAACACCTACTTGTAAAAAAGCCATGACTTCTGATTGAGCCACCAGTGTAAAAGCACCAGAGAACAAGGCATTTGCAGTAACACATATGTTTATTCATGGAGATTGTTGTTTACTTGGCTGTTCGTTTCAAGCAATTAACATCAGTTTTCCCCTAGTCAGATGAGCATCAATTGTATTATGTCAGCTCCTGAGTTTGCTCCACACCCCCTCCCCCCCAACCTGCTCTACTGCATTGAAAGGTGGAGTTTTTAGACATCTCGGTTCACAACTTGAGGCAACATGCTCATGTCCCCTCATGACAGGAGTGGTCCTGCCTGTAACATTTTTATTATTTCGTCAGTAGCGCTGCGTGAGGACTTGTTTTTGCATAGTGAGCTCCTGTTTTCATTCATATCATTTTGGGGTATACAGTTATGTCCTGAAAAATTTGGACAGTTACATAAGTTAAGCATTTTAGCTGTTCACAAAAACATATTCAGGATACAGATATATAATCAAAATGGGCTTAAAGTGCAGACTCTCAGTTTTAATTTGAGATATTTAATTTAATTTGAGTATGTACATCCTAATTGGAGTAAGGTTTAGGATTTATAATGCTTTAATATGTAGCTGTGTTATGATCTGATAACCGTGGATGATCACAAAAAATCCCATTAATAAGGAAAAAACAAAACCACAAGAGTAGTTGGAAACTGAGCTGATCGCAATCCCCTATCTATCAGACAACACTAGAAGTAGCAGTGGGATGTTCCTAACACACCTAAACACCTCATTCCTGCCTTTCTGCCTTCCTACACCTCAAAGATAGAAATGAGGAATCCGAACTTGCGTTGGAGCAGTCCCCAAAGAAATAGCAAGCCCCCAACATGCAACAACGATGATGTAAGAAAACACAATACACAGATATAAAATATAGATCAGCAAAGGTGAGGCCCGACTTACTAGATAGAACAGGGCAGCGCAGGATAGATAATTGATTGCGGCCAGCAAAAAACCCTGCAAAAAATACGAAGCTCCTGATAATAAAAAATACTGAAACCACACGGATTCTCCCCCACTATATCAGGTACTCTTGTGCTAGACACTTTAAACAGAACTGCAGATATAATGGGAAGAAACAAAATCACAGAACAAATAATATTCTAAAGTGCAAATAATCCAAACATGAACAGGAAGCAAGCTCCCTTTCTTGCTGGAGGAACTGCTCTGCTTACAAAAGCAGAAAGACAGATCCTCACATAGAAGAAACCAAACAAAGAACCAAATGGAATATTCAGAAACACTCTTAGGCTAGTTTCACACTTGCGTTGAACGGGATCCGTAGCATTGCGTTGTGTGACGCATGCAACGGATGCGTTGCATATAGTGGCACAACGCATGCTACAGATCGTACAAAATAACGCAGTCCGTTGTAGTTTTTTTTCCTTGACTTTACACATCTGAGCATGTGCAGTTGTGTAAAGTCAGCTGCGTTAACGGAATCCGTCAAATGACGCATTCTAACGGAATCCGCCACAATAGGCGTCCATTATAAAAACAACGGACGCCTAACGGATTCCTGCAGATTGCGTTTCTTTGACACTCCGCCAAGCGCAGAAAAACGTTACATGCTGCGTTCAATCCACTAGACGCAGCGTCAAAATAACGCCGCTGCATCGTCTAGCGGATGCAACGCAGACACTTGCGTTACAGTGCGTCGTCCATACAACTCTATGGAGAATAGCGCGGTCCATTAACGGACTGCGTAATTCTCCATAGTGACGGAATGCGCTGAACGCAAGTGTGAAACTAGCCTTAAGTGCAAATCCAGCAATTAAGCACAGAAACAGTAAACTTATCTGGAGTAGATTCAGGCACCAAATAAATGGGAAAAACAGAAGGGAAAACTCCCAGCCATCTTCAGAAGAGGGCAGGAATATTTATCACCAGCGACCGCCAGGCACAAAATGCTCTCCTAAATAAACTAGGCTGATCTACAATAGGATTTCCTGGATTCCCAATTAACTCCATCACCTGTCTGAAGCATAGACTCAAACTCAGACTCATCACTATTCCTGGCCACCAGAGGAAGCTCCACACCAGCACCCACTTGGATGACATTCACAGCATAGCTGCCTCTTGTTCAAAGCACCAAAAATAATTGGACATGATCTAAGAACTTCTTTAATATGCTGCATAGGCAATTCCCTCATTAATCTATCATTAATTAAGCAGGAAAAAGGTCTGGAGCTGATTCGAGGTGTCATGTCCCCACCTGAGTCCACTCCTGCGACTTCTGCTCCGATCGCCATACGACGCAGTGTTCCCACCATGGATAGTGCTGGTGATGGGAGAGGAGTCGGTGCCCGTGGCTCTGCTGAGCACAGGCTCCGCTCATCCACTAGGCTGGGTTTCCCTAGAACCTGCAGTACCACTGGCTGACTGTAGGTGTCGTGTGTCTTCCAGCTGAAGTTGCCATCATTCACCTGCAGCCAATGGGAAGACACCACACCTTTCTTATTCCCCCTCCTGTCATGTGACCACTGCCAGAGATAGTTCTGTACTCCTGGTTCATGTGCTGTTTGTATTTTGATTCCTGTGCGCTGACCTTTGCATGTTGTTTGAATACCCTCCTGCCTGTCGTTTTTGTACCTTGCTGCCAGTTCCGGATTTGACTTCTGCTTTGTCTCCTCACTACGCCCTTGCCTGCCGATTCTGTTCCTGTTTAGTATTTCCTGGTTTTTGACCCTGCCTGACCCCCACGGACTACAGTCTACCACAGGTAGTGATCGCTGGGGCTCTGTGTAATTCCAAATCCCTGTATAGGGGTTAAATTATTGCGGAGTTCTCGGAGTCCTGCTTTGTGAGTGGCTTTTCTCTAGACTCCCCTTACAGCCAGTCTGAGTCAGTGTCTCCAGGCAGGCATTACACCAGGTGTGGCATTTGCATTTGGAAGCTGTTGCTGTGAACACACAACATGTGGTCAAAGAAGCTTTCAATGCAAGAGAAACAGACCACCATTAGGCCGAAAACAAAAAGGAAACCATGAGAGAGGTAGCAGAATGTTAGGAATGGCCAAATGAACATTTTGGTACATTGTGCAATAAAAAAGAAAAGAGTACACTGGTGAGCTTTGGAACTCAAAAAAGCCTGGATGTTCATGGAAGACAACAGTAGTGGATGATCGTAGAATCTTCACAACAGCCACCTAAGTGAAGAACACTCTTCAGGAAGCAGATGTTTTAGTATCCAAATCTACCATAAATATAAGTAAATACACATGGGGCAAACCATTACTCAGCCTTTGAAATAGAAAGGCCAGATTAGACTTTCCTGGAAAAAAAACATCTAAACAAGTCAGCAAAGTTCTAGAAAAGCATTCTTTGGACCGAAAACTAAATGCAACATATACCAGAATGATAGGAAGAAGAAAGTATGGAGAATGCTTGGAATGGATAATGATCCAAAGCATACCACATCCACTGTAAAAGATGGTGGAGGTAATATGACAGCTGGGCATGCATTGCTTTATATGGCACTGGGTCACTAGTGATTATTAATAATAATGAGCAAACCCGTGGATATTCGGCAACCGAACTTGATGCAGGATGCTGAACCCCTTTTAAGTGTAAAAAAAAGTAAATAAGTAATAAAGCATGGCAGTTATACTTACCGAACTTCCCTGTGGCTGTAACACAGCTTCCGAGTCTGATCATATTCACTGCTTCCCCCGCCCTCCATCAGTCCTGGCGTCTGTGATTGGTTGCAGTCAGATAGCGCCCTCACCCTCTGTGACAGCGTCTGCGAATCACACAAGCTGTCTGCGTCTCTATAATGGTGTAAAAATAAATAAATAAATTAAAAAAATGATGTAGGGTCCCCCATATATTGATACAAAGTGCAGATCCAGTTAAAGAAGACAGCAACAGGCTGCAGCCCCTAGCAATGTGCGTTACCTTGGCTGTGTACCAAAATACTTGCTTTTTTTAAATTATTTAAATATTTGAAAAAACAATGTGTGACCCCCTCCCCAATTTTGATACCAGCTATGGTTACTGGGCCCTCTAGCCTGAAAATACCAGCCCCCCCACTGTCGGCTTTATCTTGACCGAGTATTAAAATTGTGGGGGACCGTATGCTTTTTTAAATAATTATTTATTTAAATAATTTTAAAAAAGTTGCAAGTGGTTATCTGTGCTGTGTATCTATATATATATATATATATATATATATATATATATCCCTATGTCATTTTTATTATTTATTTAGCTTTACACTCCATTAGGGGACCCAGACAGCCTTTGTGAGGGCAACCAATCAGACATGCCGAGACACCGGTAGTCTGCCTGCAGTCAATAACAGACACTGTTACAGATGGTGGGCGGGGGATGCATTGAATATGCATGAGATGTAATGAGTGGACCCGGAAACAGCTGCAGGTGTGGAGACTGGAATGTCCTCCTTTAACCAGTTTGCTTCCTTTTTTTTATTATCCGGGTGACCGAATCCGCACAGGAACCGGACATACAGGTAAAAGTCCGTGTTCGGATTTGCTCATCCATATACTATGTATTTATTTTATAGCATATTAGAATTTCCAGCTTACTGGCAAAAATGATTAAACAGAATTTGAGGAAGTAGTTACATTACATAGCTGCCAGCTAATGTTTTCCTTGAGTGCCCCCTGTTCATCTTAGTATTTGACAAGATTTGTTCCTTTTTTTCATTCTTTTTTTTTATTCATGCATGACAAATATTCACAAGATCTGCCAAATTACTCTTAAAAGCAAACATGTGCAATAGATGAAGAGGGAAGGTAGATGAAGAGACTGAAGATTAGGAATTTCCGCCTTTGCCACCTTAAAATAACTTGTTGCATAATATGTGATTTCCTGGGTGAGAATATCAATTAGATTTTTTTTAGATAATGTGATACTGTTATAGCTAGCTAACCTTGTGACAATGGACCTTTATAAAGAAAAGATATACAATATACTCACGCAATTGTTTTTCTATTTTAGGAATGAAGTACAAATAGCCAGAGTATTGCACTTACAGCTAGGGGCAGATATAGAAATCATGGGGCCCCATAGCTGAAGTCCCAACTGCCCCCTACAAAACCCCCACAATTAATTTCTCCACACGTACAGTATGATGGCACTACAGTACCCCACATGACACCACCACAATAACCCCAATAGAGTATGATGGCCACCATAGTGCCCTACATATACAGTATGATGGCTCTGACACAGTCCTATGTGCAATATGATGGTCTCAACACAGCCCTTCATACAGTATAGTGGCTCTTCATACAGCATAGTGGCCCTCCTTACAGCATAGTGGCCCTCCTTACAGCATACACTGTATAATGGCCTGGACAAATTATAATGGCCCAGCTATCCCTCCAAACAGTATAATGGGTTCCCACACAGTCCTTCATACAGTATAATGGGCTCCCACACAGCCCTTCAAAAAATATAATGGCTCCCACATAGTCCTCCAAATAGTATGATGGCCCCCAAATATCAATTCAAATAGTGTGATGTTCCCCCAAATAGTATGATGGCCCCCACGTACCACTCCAAATACTATGATGTCCCCCATACAGCCCTCCAAATAGTAGAATGGCCCCACAAATAGCCTTCCAAATAGTATGATGGCACCCCAAGTAGCATAATAGCCTCCACATAAGACTTAAAATAGTAGGATCACCACCACAAAGTACTCATTGATTAATAAAAATAAATAAACTTCCCCTCTCCTCGTTTCCTCACTGCTCTGTTCTCTGATGCTCCCTCCTCCAGGATGGGGGAACAGTTAAAAGTCGCTGGCACCGGGCCTCCAGAATCATGGACCCCATAGCGGCCACATGGTTTGCCACTATTAGCGGTACATCACTGCTTAAAGAATTCTTCAATATGATTTAGTATGAAACCATACAACCATTATTTCTTGTGTTTCAAATGAGGTACTTACTAAAACCAGAAAGCTAAAAACAAGTTAAAGGGAACCTGACAGCTAATACAAGTAACCTGACCACAGGCAGCATGTACAGTATGAGACAATAACTGTATGATTTCAGCCAGATATGTTTGATTCTGAAATGCTGCAAGGAAGGGCATCATGACTTGTTGCCATGGGGGGCTTCACTGCCCCCCCGTAACTACGATCGCTGTGATTATCTGTTCCACTGGTGGACACAGACTGAAAAGGGCTCCTGTGCAAGAAAAATATATGGGTCCTTTGCAGCCTAAGAGCTCATCAAAATGCACAATTCCTCCTGATTTGGAGATAGAAATAGGCCCCTTTACCTCTTGGGCCACACAGGTTGCACTAGAGGTATGTCCACCCCTGCTCCTTCCCCTACTTGTGCTACTGCTAGGTACTTGAGTCAGACTGATTCTAAATCCTTTAAAGATATGTGTTGTACCCCCTTCTATTATGTAGTAATGTCCCCCATCTTGTACTAATGCCACCTATCCTGGACCCATTCTTGGTATATCTGTTCCCCATCCTGGTCTCATCCTAGTATTTGTTTCACCCATCCTGGAATAAATTACCACATTTTTAGGCCCATCCTGATATATCATCATGTACATCATCAAAGAATTAACAGTGCTCTAAAAGTGAATAATATTTCCCCATCCTGGTATATATGTCCCAAATCCTGGTGAATATGTCACCATCCTGGTATATATCTCCTCATCCTGGGCCCATCCTGGTAAATATGTCTCCTATCCTGGCATACATGTCCCAAATCCTGGTATATTTGGTCACCATCCCGGTACATAGTACCCCCATCCTGATATATATATGGCCCCTATCCTGGTAAATATGTCCAATATCTTGGTAAATATGGCCCCCCATCCTGGTATATACAGTATTTTCCCATCTTAGGCCCATCCTGGTAAATATATCTCCTATCCTGGTATATACATGTCCCAAATCCTGGTGTACATATGGCCCTCATACTGGCATGTATGGCCCCCACCCTGGTATATATGCCTCCATTCTGATATATATGACCCTCCATCCTGGTATATATATCCAAAATTCTGGTAAATATGTCCCCCATCCTGCTATATAAACTGTGGAAAATAAGTATTTAATACACTGCTAATTTTGCAAGTTTTCCCACCTACAAAGTGTAACTACAGTTGTACGTACACTTCAACTGTGACAGACAGAACTAAAAGAATCGAGAAAATCACATTGTATGATTTTTAAATAATTAAATTGCATTTTATTGCATGAAATAAGCATTTGATCACCTACTAACCAGCAAGAATTCTGGCTCTCACAGACCTGTAATTTTATTTTTAAGAAGCCCTCCTACTCTGCACTCATTACCTGTATTCATTGCACCTGTTTGAACTCATTACCTGTATTAAAGACACCTGTCCACACACTCAATCAATCACTCTGTAGCCTCTCCACCATGGCCCAGATCAAAGAGCTGTAAGGATACCAGGGACAAACGTGTAGACCACCTATCCATCAAACATAATTACCACCCTTGTATTTTGGTTTGATTTATTGAGAACTAATGTATGGAAATACCTAATTGTTATACATCATAAACAAATAAGGAGATGGAACCTTAATTTTTGAACACCTAATTAAATACAATCTTTACCTATACCTAAAGCCATTGATCCAGAAAAAGGCAAAAAACCTAGACACGTTCAGCCAATTTGTGCCACAGGGGAAAAATTCCTTCTTGACCCCAAGAAAAGGCAATCAGTTCAAGAACTCTGGACCAAGCCTATATTACAAGTAGCTAGCTGAAATATAGGACAGTTATGTCATATCAGATCCCTTTTGTGGCATTCATATGTGACGCCCTGGACTAGCCAGGTAGTCACAGACAGGCCCTTGCACAAACACCCGTCCCCCTAAAAAGGTAACAGCAGCCAACCTAAAAACTTTGGTCACCCCTCTTGACGTACACTCCACACACCAGGGGGCGGAGCCAGGCAGTTGCCAACGCCCACGGAGGAGTTCGGATAGCCTGAGGCGGGAAAGACAGCAGATGAGTTTACGAGGTGAAAGAGAGTGGAGTTAACGTCTGACAGGGGTCTGGGTCGTAGCCTGGACACCCTTTGGCCAAGAGGCAGACGGTGGTCGCTGCCTGCAGGAGCTGGGAAGACGGCCTGGTGGAACCGTAAGGGACCGGGACAGGGTAGTGGCCCGCCGGTACCGAACCGGGGAACCGACTGGAAACCGGAGCACACAGGGGGGGTACTCAGACCCTGAAATGAGGTCCCGAATCTACCGGACTAAGTTAATTCACTGATTGAGGTCTGGACCTTAGGTCCTTTCCCAACCAAGTCCCGACTGAAGACAACAGCCCAACGAGGGGGATAGAAAGCCACCGCTCAGGCAGAGAAAATTCACGGGCCAGCGTCTGCGGGCAAACAGGCTCTCCCAACACACACACAGCCGGGGAGCGGACTCCTGTTGCTGAAGCGCAGGCAGTCCACAGCTACAAAACAAGGTGCAGGAGAAAGGCGGGGACCACCAAACCGGGTTGGGGACCAGACGCAGCCGGCTGCGGGTCACCGACCACCATCTTTTTGGTTTACTAGAGACTCCGGTGTATATGTCAGAGTGAGTAAAACTGTGCCTTCGGGCCGCGCACCGCCCCGCACCACACCAATTCGCCCGCACCCTCACGACCGGGCCCCGGGACCATCACCCCCTACCCATGGAGGGGTCAACACCTGGTTGCGCAACACCGTCCCTGGGGACGTAGTAAACAGCAGCGGTGGTGTCTACATTCACCACAACCCGTGGGTGGCGTCACGAACTTAACTCAAACCACGGTCCCTGCCGTAAACCTAACTACCAACCCCCTACGTAGCGCCAGCATCCTTTCAGAGCGACGTGACCCAGGGTCCGGAGGCGCTCGAGCCACCCACCGACGAGCCCGGATCTGAGCGGCTCGGCTGCAGCCGAGCGCGGGTGCGGTACACATCGACTCTTCTGGCGTCACGAACAGGATGCTTACCTAATCACCTACCTGGTGAAGTGCGCCTTGAAGTGAAAGTCAGCGGTGACCCGTTAAAAAATGTCAGAATCCACCATCTTGACGCCATCTTTTGGCGTGAAGTTTTCCGCCAAAGCCGTCTTCCCCGCGAAAAGAGCGTGAGAGTTGACGCCCCGCCCCCTGGGAACTCGGCTGCGCAGGAAAGTGTGCAGCCGAAAAACGAAACTAAGTAGCAAAAGAACCGAGTGCCGCGAAAAGACCAAGGGGGAGCAGATGGAGGATGTCTGCTCCCAAGCCTGACGCCAGCCCCGCTGGAGCGGCGGCGCCTGCAGAGAATGCCGCCGGCGAGGAGGAGGTTACAGCCCACGCTCCGGTCGCAGGAGCGGCGGGTCCAGAGGCCCTGATGGTGACTCCCCGTGCGACAGCTGGCGGTGAACCGCCTGCCTCAGGGAGGATGTCGGCCCCGGCAGTCCGCCCGGCCGTGTCAGGAACAGTGCCCGGCCCAGAAGGCCCTGTGGGTGCCAACTCAGAACCGGAGACGACAGATGGCAGCAGCTCAGGGAATGATACGGAGTCCGTCTCAGAGGATGAGGCCCCGCTCGTCATTGGCGTCTTTGGAGACATGATGGTCGCGATCTGCAGGTGGCTCAGGTACTTTGCGGGAGCGTGCCCTGAGAATGGCCGGCCTTAAAGGAGCCGGAACCTGCCGCAAGGTTGAAGTTTTAAAGTTGATGTTTCCGTTTTAACATAGACATGGCTGAGAACTTGCAGGCCACCCAATAACTTTTGGGCTTGTAAATAATTCCAGACCAACCTTCCAGGTCCTACAGTCTACGGAGAGGCTGGTTGGAGGAAGGGCCTGCAGAAGAGGAGGCCGAGGTCCCGTCACCATGCAAACCGGTGACAACCCTCCGGGTGAGGGGCCCCCTGGACGTGGGGCCTCTGAGAGACTGCCAGGTAAGGAACTTTTTACCCGGCCCATATGGGCAATACCCGGACTTGACCCGATTCCTGGACTGGGGAAAAAGGGTGCTGACCTGGTTTCAGAGGCAGCATCAAGGCTAGGTTTGTTTGGGTCGTTAAACGGAAGGACCCAGTCTTGTCCCGTTCCCGGTTAATAAAAATGTTGGTTTTACATGTTTGCAACGTTTAAGATATATGCTTCCCGCAAGAGAAGAATCCATAAAAGGATGCTTAATGTAAATAATGTTATTATAAATGTAAATGTTTTCCATTTTATCTTTACAGTTACAAAACTAAACCGGTGGTGGTCGGGCAGCCCGCAGACGGTCTGCATTTAACCAAGGGGGAATGTGACCCCCTGGACTAGCCAGGTAGTCACAGACAGGCCCTTGCACAAACACCTGTCGGGTCTTGACGTACACACCAAGGGGCAGAGCCAGGTGGTTGGCCACGCCCAATGAGGAGTTCAGATAGCCTGAGGCAGGAAAGACAGCAGATGAGTTTAGGAGGTGAAAGAGAGAGGAGTAAACGTCTGACAGGGGCCTGGGTGGTAGCCTGGACACCCTTTGGCCAAGAGGCAGACGGTGGTCACTGCCTGCACCACCCCACACCACACGAATCCGCCCGCACCCTCACAACCGGGCCCCGGGACCATCACCCCCTACCCATGGAGGGGTCAACACCTGGCTGCGCAACACCGTCCCCAGGGGCTTAGTAAACAGCAGCTGTGGTATCTACATTCACCACAACCCGTGGGTGGCGTCACGAACTTAACTCAAACCACGGCTCCGGCCGTAAACCTACCTACCACCCCCCTACGTAGTGCCAGCATCCTTTCAGAGCGACGTGACCCCAGGTCAGGGGCGCTCGAGCCACCCACCGACGAGCCCGGATCCGAGCAGCTCGGCCACAGCCGAGCACAGGGCGGTACACATAAACTGCCCAACAGAAGAACTGTAATTAAGGCCGGTGGTAGTATAGGACGTGTTTAGGCCTTGTGGCACCCCAGTTGTCCGGTTGCCATAGTAACATTGCCCTCCTCACAGGGGGTGATGTTATGCCTGGAAGCAAGAGGGGGGTCTCCCATGCTAGGTACATTAGCACTCAACACTTCCTACTCTAGACCAGAAGGGGGAGCTCGAGAACCCTGTTTGAGGGGAGCTTTCCTATTCATTCTGGCCTGGAGGAGGAGTTAAGAACACACACATGAAAGTGAAACTAACAGATTAGAACAAGTCAGGAGTGGAGAGAAAACGGTCGCTGAGAAGAGAGCTCAGCAATAGCTCCCTCAGGGCCAAGCGCATAGAACTGGACATTGGAGTCTGAGGCTGCGTGGGTACTGAAGTCCCCGTAGTATAATCCAAAGGGCAGGAGACTGCAGGTCTTCTGGCCCATAGAGTGCCCGGAGCCCAGCAGCATACTAGAGCCAGGAGCCGTGATAGAAGAAGTGGCACCAGTAAAGGACTTGTGTTGTCTCCCATACGGGTGAGAACCAGAATCAACATAAGGCAGAGGGTCTCAGCGTAGCTTCAAGCTGCAGGGATCCACACATTACAGCGCAAGCAGGAAGGCCTACAACCCACCTGAATAGGTGGATCCCCTCAATTGCCTCCAGGCTGACTGGACTTCTGTTACCTGCTGGACCAGTCTCCCGGGACATGTCAATTGTTTTTGCCATTTGCGTTTAGAACTGCAAAGCAGAGTTTTTCACCAAATTTCTGCCACTAAAAGGCTGCAGTTTGAACTGCATAGTGGGGTTTAGAAACCCAAATTCCCATAGACTCTGCTTGAAAAGCAGAACACATCCATTTTGGCATTAAGGCTATGTGCGCACTTTGCCTCAAGGTAGTTGCAGTTCAAAAAGCATCCTCTGGCAGAAAGGACAATGCTTTTGGCTTTAAAAATGCATGTAAAACGCAAAGAAAGTATCCTATGCGCACCTTGCGGTTTTCATGAGTTTTTAGTGCTTTTCCAATGCTTTTAGAAACTCTGCAGTTTTGTGTTAAATTAAATAAATGGGAAACGCAGCCAAAATGGCAAAAACAATTGACATGTTGCTTCTTTAAACGCTTAGTTTTTGCCCAAATTTATGCAAATTAAACGCAGCGTTTTGAACAGCATAGTGCGCACAAGAAAGCTCAATGTCCCATTGACTTTGCTTGAAAAGCATAACACAAGCATTTTGGCATGAAAAGGCTGCAGTTGAAAAAGCAGTGGAAAAGCAGATAAAAAAGCAAAGTGCGCACATAGCTTTAACGCTGCAGTTGAAAAAGCAGGTAAAAAGCAGGTAAAAAGCAAAGTGGGGTCTTAGCCTAAAGATACACAGCAGTGCGTTTTTTAGTGCATGTTTGGTGAATGAAAATAACTTCATTTAAAGATGAACTGTAGACAAATGACACACCTAAGGGTATGTGCGCACGTTGCTTTTTACCTGCTTTTTACCTGCTTTTTTGCTGCTTTTTCTTCTGCGCTGTTTAATGCCAAAATGGATGTGTTCTTCTATTCAAGCAAAGTCTATGGGAATTTGGGTTTCTTGTTCACACTATGTTGTTCAAAATGCTGCCTTTTTGTGGCAGAACTTTGGTCAAAAACTCAGCTTTTCAAAGAAGCAACATGTCAATTGTTTTTGCCATTTGGGTTTTGCACTGCAAAGCTGAGTTTTTGACCAAAGTTCTGCCACAAAAAGGCAGCATTTTGAACAACATAGTGTGAACAAGAAACCCAAATTCCCATAGACTTTGCTTGAATAGAAGAACACATCCATTTTGGCATTAAACAGCGCAGAAGAAAAAGCAGCAAAAAAGCAGGTAAAAAGCAACGTGCGCACATACCCTAAAACACACCAAAAATGCACTGTGTGAACATAGCCTAAGCGAATATGTTGGCAAAAGTTTCAGACTGAAAACCATGGGAAGTTCCTCATTGACCTGTGTCCTTGAACCTGGGTCCTCTGCTCTCCTTGTCTTCACCTTCTGAGATGACTGAGTCATCAATCCTGCATCCACCGCCCTCTGTGTCTTCCCTTCTTGACTTGAACATCTGAGTCCATGATCTTTGATCCTCCACTTTCATTGTCTTCAGCTCCAGAGATGACAATCTGTATCTTCAATCCTGAATCCTCTGCTTTCTTTGTCTTCTGAGATAAATATCTGGGTCCTTGATCCAGGATCCTCTGCTCTTTTCTTCACCTTCTGAGATGACCATGTGTGTCCTTGATCCTTCGCTCTCCTCAATTTCATCTACTGAGATGAGCTTTTTCCTCCTGGACATTAAAGGCCCCTTTACACACAGAGATAAATCGTTGGCAGATCTGTGGTTGCAGTGAAATCGTGGACATATTGTTCCATTTGTACACAGCCACAAACCTGGCACTGATTGTCCACAATTTCACTGCAACCACAGATCTGCCGCAGATTTATCTCTGTGTATAAAGTGGCCTTTACTTAGTCGAGGGGCTGCTGATAAGTCTTTGGCTTTACCCAGAAAGAAACGAGGTAGGATGATGAAACTTTAAATTTTTTACACATACTCTCCACTGATGTTAACACACTTTTTACATTGGTATTCCAAGTTAAACCAGGCATCCGCAGCAGCCAATACATCAAAAATGGTGGGAAATTTGGTATCCTTGAGGTGTTTCTTCAGGTTTAGAAACAGATGATAGTTGGAGGGAGCTACATCAAGTGAATAAAGTTGGTGGTCAACCAGCTGGAAGCCAAGCTCTACCAGTTTTGTTGTATTCAATTGTGCAGCGTGAGTGGAGGTGTTGTCTTGCAGGAATAAGATTCCTTTGGACAGCTTGCTGCGCCTTTTGGCCTTCAGAGTTGCCTTCAATTGATCTAAAAGTTCAATGTAATACCTTCCATTAATGGTGGAACCCTTCTGAAGGTAGTCAATTAGCAGCACACGCTCCTTATTCCATAACACAGATGCCGTCACCTTAGTGGCTGATTTTTGCACCCTGAACTCCCTTGGACGAGGAGAACCACTGTGCCTCCACTCTTTTGACTGATCCTTGCTTTCAGGGTCATACAAATAAATCCAGGTCTCATCCATAGTGACCAATCAATCCAGGAAGTTCTTATCAATCCAGAAACGCTGACAAATGGACCGGGAAGTTTTCACTCGCATGCTTCTCTGATCTGTTCTCAAACATTTGGGGACTCACTTTGCTAGATAATGACACAAACAGGGGTCACGGGAAATCCCCATGGTGTCTGCTATTGCTTTAGCTGAAATTCGTCGATTCTCCAGTATGAGGTTGTGCACAGCATCGACGATCTCCGGAACAACAACCACTCTCAGTCGTCCAGGACGTTCCTCATCATTGGTGCTGAAGTGGCCCGTTTTAAATTTGGCAACCCGGTTCTTAACTGTGGAATATGAAGGGCATTGATCCCCCAATGTCTGCGACATATCACATATGAATATCCTTCATGAACTTTCCTTGCAGAGACAAGAATTTTATCACTCCTCTGCTCTCAATATCTGTGAATATCAAATTAGACTCCGCCATTTTGTTTTCCCGCGTGCGTAGAACATTGTTGCCATAAGCAACAAACACAAAATTTTGAAAACATATTAGACAAATAAGGCTTTAATGTGATGTAACATATATTCCCATAGAAACAAAAAAAATCACAAAGCCAAAGACTTATCAGCAGCCCCTCGTATAGATTCACAGTCATTGTGTCATCACGTGGTGAGGTAACAAAGGCTGCCTGTATAACATGATGTCACACGTGTGACCATGAGTGACATTTCCTGTTATTAACATTGATAACAGGTGGTAATAATATGGGACAACATATTGGTTAGGATCAAGACTGTGAGGAGCAAGGTGATTAAAAGAAAGTCGCTAAAGTAAAATGTTTATTTTGTCTGAAAAATATACATCACCTTATGATAATGTATTTCTGCGACAGATTACGAGCACCTGAAATATAATGCTTAACGACAGCAATTTCATCCCTTATGCAACAGTGCACATTATAGAAATAGAGGTCTCATTATTAATAAAAATGTAGCCATTGCCCATAGCAACCTGAGAAATTACAGTTTATGGGATTTTTTTTTGTTTTAATATTTGTGGATATTATTTTTTTTTGCAGCAAAAACACTGTGTTAATATGTTTGAGTTAAGCAATGCATTTTCACACCATTTTCATGGGTTTTTTGAGGAGTCCTGACAGGTTTTTCTAAACTCAGCTTTCTTTAGTTTTAGCTCTTTTCATGCATATTAACGTTTTCTGTTTACATCTTTTACAAACAGTGGCTGCTAACGGTATGATATCATGCAATAAGTAGGAGTCACCTTACGTATCCTCCTGTGCCAATGCTGCCCGTGCCCCTGGCAATGTCTGCTACGCTGAATGCATGAACTGAAATATAGAGTTAAAACACCAAAAAAACAAAACAGTAAACATGCAATGTTCCTAGCATGTAAATGGCAGCCTCTAGACAATCAAAAAACAAAGAGATGTTGGTGTTATTTGTCTGCTATCTTGCTTTATTGCAAGTTGGGGGCGCAGCCCTCCTTATACTGAGGCTGAACAACCAATTGCTTCCCACTTTGCTGTGTATTTAATCTGGGACCCAGCTGACCATTTGTTATCATTCACATTGCATTTTTGATAGACACAAGTCAGGTATATATAATGGTTTTAACTTTAGTTGGTTAGGTTAGCCATGTGCTCATGGTTATGGAAGACATTCTCATAATACTGGTAGTGGTTTTCATCATGGTGGCATGGGCACTAGTTGTTACTTTCCTAATGGTTCATTTAGACAAGCTGATCCAGGCTATTACATGAACACCGGTCCGGTATATACATGGCAGTGAATTACTGGCCTGTTTGCCTAATTCGCATCCACAGCAGCATACTCCCTCCTTCCCACTAGTGGACACCAACAGAAAAAGGCCCCTGTGAAAGAAAAATATATAGCACCTTTGCAGCCTAATGCGGGCGACACACGAGACGATATATCGTGCGATATGTCGGCGGGGTCACGTCGTAAGTGTCGCACATCCGGCATCGTTAGATATACAGTATCGTAGCATGTGACAGCTACGAGCGACGGTGAACGAGCACAAATACTCACCTTATCATTGCTGGTTGACACGTCATTTTCAAAAAGTCGTTTCTTCTTCTCCGCGCTGGTTGTTCATCGTACCCGGGGCAGCACACATCGCTCCGTGTGACACCCTGGGAACGATGAACACATCTTACCTGCATCCCGCCGGCTATGCGGAAGGAAGGAAGTGGGCGGGATGTTTACGTCCCCCTCATCTCCGCCCCTCCGCTTCTATTGGCCGGCCGATGTGTGACGTCGCTGTGACGCCGAACGTCCCTCCCCCTTCAGGAAGTGGATGTCCGCCGCCTATAGCAACGTCGCTCAGCAGGTAAGTGCGTGTGACGGGGGTTTAACGACTTTGTGCGCCACGGGCAACTAATTGCCCGTGACGCACAAACGACGGGGGCGGATGCGATCGCTCGTGCGATCGTACGATAGATCGTCTCATGTGACGCCCGCATAAGAGCTCATCAAAATGCACTATTCCACCTGGTTTAGAGGTAGAAATGGGCCCCTTTACCTGTTGGGCCCCCGTGCGGCTGCACAGGTTGCACCAATGGCATGTCCGTCCCAGGTTGGTTCAATTCTGAACAGCCAATCACAGCTGTTTCAATATTTCAGGCAAATGAAGTTGCCTAGAAACATTTAAGACCAGCAATGAGCTATTATCGTTGCTAGAACAGCACTGATCTAAAGGGCCATTTACACGCTGCGACATCGCTAACGATATATCGTCAGGGTCACGGTGTTTGTGACGCACATCCGGCGTCATTAGCGACATTGCAGCATGTAACACTTATGAGCGACCTTAAACGATCGCAAAAGAGGCAAAAATCGTTGGTTTGTGATACGTCGTTCATTTACCAAAAATCGTTGTCTGGTCAGTAGCGAGGTTGTTTGTCGTTCCTGCGGCAGCACAAATCGCTATTTGTGACACCGGAGGAACGAGGCACAACCTCGTACCTGCGGCCGCCCGCAATGAGGAAGGAAGGAGGTGGGCGGGATGTTCGTTCTGCTCATCTCCACCCCTCCGCTTCTATTGGACAGCTGCCATGTGACGTCACTGTGACGCCACAAGAATCGCCCTCTTAGAAAGGAGGCGGTTCGCCGGCCATAGCAACATCGCAGGGAAGGTAAGTCCGTGTGACGGGTGTAAGCGATGTTGTGCGCCACGGGCAGCGATTTGCCCATGACACACAACAGACGGGGGCGACTACGCCCGCTAGCGAGATCGCAGCGTGTAAAGCACCCTTAAGGCTGGAGCTAGGCAACGGCATTGTCAGGAGCCCCAGCACTGATGGCTCCTGATCGCACTAATCAGTGAGCAGTGACCACTCTTCTCCTCCTCATTCCAGCTTACAGACATGAGCAGAGTGGTCACTGTGCTTTTATGCTGCTAGATCTGCTAGGCCTTGTGGTAACTGATATTTTAGCCTGTGCCCACTGTGGCGCCCCTAATGCTCCAGTCGCCACAGAGGTACTGCACCTCATCCAGAGGTGTGGTATCCCATTCCCTGGTAAGGAGGTGGTCACAAGTCAGTATACACAAAAACAGACTCTTAATTTAGCAACACTCCATTGGGTCATAGTTAGGGTGAGTTGCAACCTAAGCGGTCACCTTAAGGAAAACACCAACCCGAAGCTAGTCTGGAGGTAGAGTTTAGTTAATGGGAGCAAACTCTAGCACATTAGTCAGTCAAGAAGTGGAAGCGGAGGAGAAAGGTCCTGGGGTCTGGAGCAGCTCGTCCTAGAATCAGGGAGAAGGAGTCTCAGAACCACGGGAAGTGTGCCATACACCCATGGGCTCGGATCCACAGCCAGTATACCAGTGTGGAGGGACTTGGTCGCAAAGGGGACCGGCCCCTCAACTAGTGAAGAATTACAAGGCTAAGCTAGCAAACCGGAGGCTGAAGTTACTGCAAGTACCAAAGCCACATCCAAACATATCCAGTGAAAAGGTGACCACATGGGACAAAGGGACAAGGCAGGAAAGCCACCCATAAAAGGATCTGTGATGCCCCTGGACTATCAGGTCATCACAGGGTATTGCACAATCTGCCCTCCCGTGCTGTATCCACCTCCTTCTTGGTTTAGGGTCCCCAACTATATGGTCTTGCCTACATCAGCTAATCAAACCCTAGATCCACTTTGCTCCACACCCACCAAACACACCAGTGGACGGCTTGAGTGGAATAGAGTCGCCCACCTGGGGGGTTGGAGAGGGGAGGTCAGGAGTATCAAAGAGAGTAGAGTCTGGAAGTGAAAGAGAGAGGAGGTCAGGAGCAGGGATGCTGGGAAACAATCTAGGTGGCAGACGGTGGTCTGGGCCTAGAGGAGCTGGACCCCCATTCGCAAGGGATCATGGCAAGGGGCACGGATCTGTCAAGGAGGACAGCCGGCAGCCTTGCACCATCACCGGGCTGGGACCAAGGCACGACGGGGTAGGTGGACTCTAGGTCGGGGAGTAGCTTCAGACAACCCGACAATTTACCCGAGGAGAACGGGATCTTCAAGATCCATTCCCACCTGCTCCAAATTCGGTGTACTTGCGCAACGAGGGGGATAGGTCTTTCTACTCAAAACGGTCCAGAAAATCCCAAGTGTGTACCCTGAGAGCAAGCTCCCACATTTAGCCATAGTGGGGAGTGGGACCCGGCAGGTTTCATACTACTGGGACCAACAGAGAAGTAAACTTAGTGCCAAGTGGCAGGTCACGGATCACAAGGCAGCACCATTGGTGACGGGACCCGAACTAAGCTCCCCACAGCGACAGCGGTATCCAGAACTTTGGTTTATCCAGTTGTCGGTGTCAGCTTCATGTACTGAGTGAGTACACAAGTGACACCATTGCATCCAACGGCATTCCCCCACCATCACCAAACCCGGGGTATGCCCCCTACCTGTGGAGGGTCACAACACCTGGCTGCCCCATTCCATCATCCCCGGGTACTACCAACTGCAGCAGTGGTACTTCTAATTACCACATACCATGGGTGGCGTCACAAACTCTCTAAATCCCCTTGTAAATAACCCCCTTCATTTGAGTGGCCGCACGACCCTAGGGTCCAAAGACCCTCGAGCCACTGAGAACCCGGATCTGAGCAGCTCGGCTGCTGGCACGGGAGCGGCACAGATCCGTGGACACTGGCTTGGTGCTTTGTGTGTGAGTCGTGGGGCAGGTGGGAGAGGCCAGTATAGGAAGACGACCAGGGAAGGAACACAGAAGGGTGTACCGGGTTGTGCCTCCGAACTATCCAGGGATCAGCTGGTGTCCATCACAGAAGGACTCAGCACTCCAAGGGCAGTCTTTGACTAGTTGTGATAACCAGGAACTTTTAACTGTGAGTAAAGACCTTCTGACTGCATTCTGTGTTGCCCAGTTATTGCCTGCGCCTCTGGCCCTGCACCACGCCATTACATTCTATCTCCCATCGACAGCCCTGGGGCCCAGCTCTGCCTGTGGAGAGCTATATCAACTTAGCTGCATCACCACCGACCCCCAGGGAACTGAATAGCAGTGGCGGTACCAATCTTGCCACATACCACAGGTGGCATCACAAACTCACATCCCCTGTAAATTTTTCCCCCACGTTATTTATTTAACGACACCGCCAAGGTTGCCGTGACATCCTCCAAGCAGAAACAGAGCCGACCCGGTAACGAGTGCCCCCAGGCCCCAGAGGGGCGTGTCACCACCACTTCTTGTGCTGCTGTTGCTGCTGATTGAAAAAAGAAGAAAGATCTTCCTTTCCTGTTCATGTTCCCTTTTTTTTTTTTATAATCTACTCTGAACCCTCCGTCCCCCTACCCCCACCTCTGCCTAACCTCTTCCCCACAGCCATTCTGCTGCTTAGTGCTGATCAATACTTGATTGCTAATTTTTTGCCAGATTTTTTTTCTTGCACCACAACCAAGTGCTGTTCAGTGACGCACATCACTGATCGTTGTCTCTGCTCACTTTTGGCCAGGACTTTTCTGTCCATTTTTCCGCCGTTTGCACCACATCTGTGCGTGCATACTGCAGCCGTTGGGCACTGACCAATGACACTGCTCAGCATCCGATTGGTGGGGGTTTTTTTGTGTAAAAATAAGAATTAAACCCCCCCAAATAATTTACATTAGTTAATAGGGCTAGATTAGAGGCAGTAAAAATATAGTATACTGTAATAATCATTGTCTACAACAGTATTTTTTACTGAATAAAGTCAGGGTTAGTATCGAAAATAATTTAAATCAGTTGGAAGGGCTAGATTAGAGACAGTAAAAACATAGTGTATTACTCAGTGTCTACTACAATATTTTTTACTCAATATACTCAGGTTTAGCATATGATAGGTGCGGGCAATCTGTATTTTTTTTAAGTCCATTTAGTAATTGTAGTCTCAGAATTGTAGTGGAAAATATTTGTAGTACTTATATTACAGGTTTTATTACTGCATATAGTTATGGTTATTAACTGTCTTTACTGTTGTCCGTTTAGTTAGTTTTCTTTTATTTAACCATGGTTTTATATATTTTTTTATTTTATTTTTATTTTTTTCTTTCTAGATTTTCTTCTTTTTTTCCTCTTTCTTCTATCCTAACAAAAATGTTTACACCAAACACATGCACAAATGAATAAAATTTGATTATTTTATTTACACACCACACTACATTAAAATGTCCTGCTCGTCACAAAGACAGTATTCAGCTGAGGAGGCATACATCGTCCTTGCTTCTGACATTGATAATGTGATAGGATCCCATGTTCCTTTAATTTTTTGTGTCACAGAAATCTCTGGTTTAACGGTATAAAAATTCAAAAGTTGAAAATTGATACATTTTCAAAATTTTTGCCAAAATTCTATTTTTTTCATAAGTAAACGCAAAAAACATTGTCCAAAATTTGGTACTAACATGAAGTCCAATATATAACGAAAAAACAGTCTCAGAATTACTCGGATCCGTTGAAACGTTCCAGAGTTATAACATCATAAAGTGACACTGGTCAGAATTGAAAAAGTTGGTCTGGTCATTAAGATGAAAATTAGCTCCGTTACCAAGGGGTTAATCAACTGGTGCTCTGTGGGCGAACTCTTACTTTAATCTCTGTGGGGGCACTCTTAATTTTTTTTGTTTATTCATTTACTTCCTATGTAACCATAATTGTTATGTTGGCAGAACCCCTTTAATGTATTTCCCTATCTACATTTCTTTGCAGGGCAATTCTCCTGCTCTTAACCCCACTTTGCTTCCTTTTGCAGCCCCCTAACCCTTACTACGACCATATTACAGCCATTTTACAGTACAGAAGTATGGGTCCCCATTGACTTGTATGGTGTTCTGGGTCCGGAGTCAAGTTTGAGTCAAGTTCGAGTCAAGTTCAAGGACCGAACTGAATTTTTAACTAAAGTCCAGCTGAATCTTGTGAACCTGAACATCCATAGGTCTGCTCATCCCTAGCCACCAACAGACTGTATACTAGGAAGTGGATTGAAGTTTGTGAGCGTATTCAACGTTGATTCATTGACAGCTAAGAGTTAAAATTTGCTTGTCATTAGGGTGTGCTCCTAATCTGGCTCTGCCACTACTGATTTAGCAGTGTCATAGTGTGTAACAAAAAATGACAATGAAATCATACATTTATCGAAAGAATAAAAGCGGAACGGCACAACACATACTTCTCAGAAAAACAATTCCAAAATTGTCATTTTATAGGGAATGTAAAAAAGATGTTTCAGAAAAGCTGTCCCAGAATTGTTAATTTATCAGAAATTCAAGTATTTATGAGAACAGTATTCTTTATACTGTATACTGATTGGGTTTTAAATATAATTTCATCTCTGAGAATTAGGCACGGTTCACACCACATTCCTTTTCTGCACTTACAAAAAATCACGCAATGTATTCAAAGACTTAAGTAAGACAAATGAAGTCTAAAATATGAAACTCTGGACTGTTTGACCTCTTTTCCATTTATTTCAGTCATTTTTAATTGCAAACAATAGCACGGTAGACACATGTATTTTTTAAAAAAAAAAATAGGACCCAGATCAACCCTTGTGCTCACCACTTGTTCCTCGTCTCATTAAAATGCCAATAATTTCCAACAATATTCTGGTATCTATACCTGAGCCAACTACAAATCCACAGAACTACCCAGGTATTGAGTCCAATTTCTATTAACTTGTCTTATAGAACTATACAAAGCCTTCTCTGGAGTTTAGAAAATATTTTTGCTGCTACGTGCATTTGTGAACTACTCGAAGAAATCAACGAGATTTAGTTTGACTTGATTGGACCTTAGTAAAGCCATGCTGTTCAGAGTACAATTAATTGTTGATTCTCCAGGTTAGTATGATTATTTTTTTATGTTTATTAAAGATGGGTGAGCGTGCTCGGCACTGATCAGTACTTAATCAAGCATTTAGGTACTCAAATCTCTCAGTACTTGATCGAGTATCCTGGTACTCGGGCACCATGCTCGATACCCCTCCCTGCATGTTTTGTGGCTGATTTTTAAACACAAGGGAATTGCCTGTCAATCACGGTAATGCAGCAGCCATGTTGGCTACTGGCATTACTGTGATTGGCTGGCCACATAGCGTTATTGGGTCTATATGAGACCTGGCGATACCATGCTCAACACACTGTACCCAGAAATACTGTAGGGAGAGTTTCTGCTGGAGAATGGATAGTGTATCAGTGTGATTCTAGCCTTAGAGACATTGCTGCTGCTACATAACAATATGTTAAATTCTATAATAATATGACTCTTACCTGAATTTAGTGTTGGGCAAGCTGGTGGAGAAGGGATAGCATATTAGAGGCATGTAGGCAGGAATTCTAGCCTTACAGTCCTTGCTGCTGCTACTACGTACAACCAACAGTCCTTTTGGGGCTAATTCAAATAGACTCTATTCCACAATAATATCACTCTTAGCTGCAGTTAGTGTAAGGTTAGCTGCGAGAGTAAGGATAATGTATTAGAAGCATTTAAGCATCGGTCATTGCGTTATAGTCCTTATTGTTGCCACATTCAATTAACAGTCCTTTTAAAGGCTAATTCAAATAGATTTTATTCTATAATAATAACACTCAGCTGCAATTAGTGTAGGGTTAGCTGCTAGAGTAGGGATAATGTATTACAGGCATTTAGGCATGGTTAATTGTGTTACATTCCTTGGTGCTGCCACATACAACTGACAGTCTTTTTTAGGGCTAATTCAAATGATTATTTTCTGTAATAATACTGCTCTTAGCTGCAATTAGTGTAGGGTTAGCTGCTAGAGTAGGGATAGTGTTTTAGATGCATTTAGGCAGGAAATCCAGTGTTACAGACTAATCCAAAAGTCCTTTACAGGGCTAATTTAAATTGAGTCTGTTCTATAACAATAACACTCTTAGCTGCAATAAGTGTAGGGTTAGCTGCTATAGTAGTGATAGTGTATTGCAGGCATTTAGACAGGGTTCATTGTGTTACAGTCTTTGGTGCTGCCACATACAACTAACAGTCCTTTTTAGGGCTAATTGAAACACATTATTTTCTATAATAATACTACTCTTAGCTGCAATTTGAACCGCTAAAGTAGGGATAGTGTATTATAAGCATTTAAGCAGGGTTCATTGCTTTACAGTTCTTGGTGCTGCCAGGTACAACCAACATTTGTCTTCAGGGCTAAATCAAATATATTCTATTTTATAAAAATACTGCTGTTAGTAGTAATTAGTATACACTTATCTGCTTGAGTGGGGATAGCATATTACAGGCATTTACACAGAGTTCATTAAGTTACAGTCCTTGGTGTTGCCACATGTAACCAATAGTCCTTTTCATCACTAAATTCAAATAGACTATTCTACAATAATTCCCCTCTTATCTGCAATTAGTGTAAGGTTAACTGCGAGAGTACGGATAGTGTATTAGAGGTATTTAGGCATGGTTCATTGCGTTACAGTCCTTGGTGCTGCCACATACAATCAAGAGTCCTTTTTAGGGCTAATTCAAATAGATTTTATTCTATAATATAATAATACTGCTCTTAGCTGCAATTAGTGTAGAGTTAGCTGCTTGGGTAGGGATAGTATATTAGAGGCATTTAGGCAGAGTTCATTATGTTACAGTTCTTGGTATTGCCATGTATAACCAATAGCCCTTTTCATCACTAATTCAGATAGATTCTATTCTAGAATAATATCACCCTAAGCTGCAATTTCTGTAGGGTTAGCTGCTAGAGTAGGGATAGTGTATTAGAGGCATTTATGTAACGTTCATTGCATTACAGTCCTTGATGCTGCCACGTACAACCAACAGTCCTTTTCAGGGCTAATTCATGTAGACTCTGTTCTATAATAATGCAATTAGTGTAGGGTTAGCAACTAGAGTAAGGATAGAGTACTAGAGGCTACTAGTCAGGGATTATTACCTTTCAGTCCTTGGTGCTACCTCGTACAATCATAAGTCCTATCAGGGCCAATTTATATAGCTTTTACTCTCTAATAATAGCAATATTAACTGTGTATATTATTTAAAATGCCCAAAACTTACAGTAAGGGACAGGGAAGTATACGTCCCATTGACGGTGCTGAACGCAGAGGCTATGGCTGTGGGCCAGAGCAAAGTGGGCCTGCAATGGGAGCACACCAAACACATACATCATCTAGATCTAGTTGTCTGTCCAACTTTGCAGGGGGGCACGGGACACCACACTTAATGCCAAACCAGTGCAAACAGATTGTGGGTTGGATGGCAGATAATGCTTCCAGTCTGTTTTCAAGCACCACCCAGTCTTCTATATGGTAAAGTCTAACTCACCAAGAGTGTGGACCCCATAATCCTCTTTCCTCCTACCATAGCAAGTCCCAGGAGACAAGTGACCCCACACTTGGGCACTTAAAGTAGATTTTATCTTTCCATTTATAGCTTTTTCTGATCTCTCACCGTGCATGTTTCAAGAGGGACACGAGGAGATCATGTGAGGTGATGCTGAAACATTTGAGTAGACACAGACAGAAGAGGCCGACAGTGGGGAATGGCAATTACTGCCTCAAGAGGTGGATGATGATGAGACACAGTTGCCAACAAGTTATATTAAGTCAACAAGTCAGGAGAAGGACCAGAGTGAGGAAGTGGAAAACAACATCATGAATGATGAAGTCACTGACCCAACCTTGCAAGGAGACATGAAGAGCAAGTACGGCTGCACAGAGGGAAAGGGATCCGCAGCTTTTTATAGAACAAGCAGAAGACAAGAATTAAGGTTACTTTCAACCTGTGCCATACTAAGCTCAACATGGGCCAGCCCAATACCAGCCTGACCACCACCAGCATGCTCAGGCACTTGTAATTCAATCAGCTCACTAGGTTGGCCAAACTCCTGGGGCCACAATCAGTGTCTGCTTGGAATACCATTTCTTCTTCACCTATGCTATGTGCTGAGCAACTCCCTGTCCAGGAGACAGATTCGCCCTTTTCCTGTCATTGCACATTCTCAACCACTATCAGGCCACATTTCCAGACTGCTTTCTCTGGGAATGTTGCTGTTTAGGCTTGTGGACACTGAGGCTTTCCGCAACTTAATGGCCGTTCCTTGGTACTTGGTCCACAGCCGCCACTATTTCTCCCAGTGTGCAATCCCTGCCTTATATAAGCACATGTCCCATAACATCATCTGTGCTTTGACCAATGCAGTTACTGGGAAGGTCCACTTAACCACAAACACGTGGACAAGTGCTTGTGGCCAGGGATGCTACATTTCCATGAAGGCACACTGGGTGAACCTCGTAGAGGCTGTCCGCTGGAACCGAGTCAGTGCCTGGGGCAGCATGAGTGCTACCTAGAATTGCCGGACCTGTTTCCAACAGGGTTTCTCCCACCTCCTACACCAGTTCCTGCACCCCCTCCTCATTCTCCATCTCCGAATTGTCATTCTTATCAGTTGCAATCTGGAAGCACTGCAGCACTGCCTTGGTGTAGCAGCCACGGGCTATGCTTGAAACTGTTATTTTTAGGTGAAAAACAGCACATTGCATTGTTATTGAAAGGTTTACCAGACAAGGCAGATCTGTGACTCTCGCTGCTGAAACTTCATCCATGCATGGTTGTGTGTCATAATGGCTGTAAGTTGGTGGCGGCTCTGAAGTTTGGTTTGCAACCTGCCCATGCGCTGGATCTCAACATTACATATGTTGGCAAGGCTTTAGGAGCATCAGAGGGTAATAGTTGAATACCAGCTACAACATGCCTGTTGGTATTCCTGTTAGCCTCCGCACATAAGAACCAACAAGTGGCCATGGATGTGTGCCGCCCCCGCGTCAGCAGCCAGGGTGCTCGGATCTGGATCCGCGGTGGCTTGAGGTGTCTCCAGACCCGGGGATCGGGGTCGTGTGGCCACTCAGAATAAAGGGGGAGAGTATTTACAGGGGATAGTGTGGAAAGTTCGTAACGCCTCCCGTGGTGCGTGGCAAGACGGAGCACCACCGCTGAAGTGGCGATGGCGTGGGCAGCCAGGTGTTTAACCCCTCCACGGGTAGGGGGGATGCCCCGGGACTCGGTGATGGTGACGGGGAGGTGCCATTGGGACGGTAAGGGTCACTTGTGTACTCACTCAGTCCAAAAACGCCGACAACGACAACTGTGGCAAACCAAAGTTCCTGACACCGCTGCCACTTGGAGGCAGCATGCCTGGATCCCGTGCCCGTTGGCGTTGCCCATCAGCCTGTGACCCCCTCCGTGGCACCTTTTCTTCTAACTGTTCCCTTTTAGCATAAAACTAGTCGGGTCCTGCTCACCAGTGTGGCTAACTGGGTGAGCTTGCTCTCAGCGTTCACGCTTGGGATTTTCTGGACTATGTAGTGACAAAAGTCCTATCCCCCTCGTTGCGCTAGTACCCCGATTTTGAAGCGGGTGGAGAACGGATCTTGAAGGCTCCATCCTCGTCGGGTAAATTGTCAGGACGCCTGAAGCTCCTTCCTGACCTAGGGTCCATGTACCCCGTCATGCCCCTGCCCGGTGATGGCTCGGTGATGGCTCAAGGCCGCCGGCTGTCCTCCTCGACAGTCCGTGCCCCTTGTCATGATCCCCTGCGATCGGGGTCCAGCTCCTACCTGGCCCAGACCAACGTCTGCCACCTAGTAGTCTCAAGGAGCCCAGCTCCTGACCTCTCCTCTCGAGAGTCAGCACTCAACTGCCTGTCTCCTGACACTCCTGACCTCCCCTTCAACCAACCCCCAAGGAATCAGCCAAGATGATGAACTGCAATGATGCCATAAGCAGCGTAACCTCCTGTACTTGTGTCTATTCAAACCCTTGCTGCTCATAATTAAAGAGGAAGCTTTGTGTGAAGACCAGGTGGAAATGGCAGAAAAAAGCAAGCAGGCCAGCTTCATGTCATCTTTTTCAGCACAAATAGGGTGATATTGAAGAGATGAAGGCTGAGGAGGAGAAAAGAGATGGTTGCCTGCACTAAATAAGGTACTACCAATATCAGCTTCTTGTCTGTTCAGCGAGGATGGCCTCAAGAGGGGGAGCAGGCAAATTAGATAAAAGAGGAGGAGATGGAGAGTTGTCCTTCTGGTAGGGACAGGGAAGTCCTGATTGTTGGGAGTCTGACATGCATTGCAGACTTTATGTCCTACTGCTTGTCCGGGACATGCAATGTGTTTGACCATATCACTCACACACACCACATGCCAAGATAAGGTAGTAGAATGTTAAATTTACATTTACCGGTTAATGTTTGTTCACCAATGAAAGCATTGAGAAAATACAGACATGCTGTAAAAATGCTACATAGCATAAGGGGTAGAAGAGACATTTTTTTTCTTTTTTTTTTAATTTGCGACTTGGCAGTCAGAGATGCGTCCATGCATCATCCCCATGCTCAGGGCAGGCCTAAAGGCCCCGTTACATGCAGCGACGTATCTAATGATATATCGCCGGGGTCACGGATTCCGTGACGCACATCCAGCATTGTTAGCGACGACGTTACGTGTGACAGCAAGGAACGACCGTTAACGATGGAAAATACTCACCTTATCGTCCATCGTTGACACGCCGTTCCTTTTTAAAAAATCGTTGATTGTTGAGCACGCAGGTTGTTTGTCGTTCCCGAGGCAGCACACATCGCTATGTGTAACACCTCGGGAACGACGAATTACAGCTTACTTGTGGCCGCCAGCGATGTGGAAGGAAGGAGGTGGGCGGGATGTTACGTCCCGCTCATGTCCGCCCCTTCACTTCTATTGGGCGGCCGCTTAGTGACGCCGCTGTGACGCCGCAAGAACCGCCCCCTTAGAAAGGAGGCGGTTCGCCGGCAACAGCGACATCGCTAGTCAAGTAAGTCCCGTGTGACGGCTCCAAACAATTTTGTGCGCCACGGGCAGCGATTTGCCTGTGACGCACAAACGACGGGGGCGGGTGCTTTCACCAGCGATATCGCTAGCGATATCGCTGCGTGTAACACCCCTTTTAGCCTGAATGGTGCCCTGAGCAAAACTGCCCTTTGGGACCCCCACCCTACTAATTTTTTTACCCAGTTTCCCAGGAAACAAACGAGGATAGGAGGCCATTTTTTTTTATCCTAAGAAAATTAATCATTTCAAATGTACAATAAACTCCTCCAGATTTGTGCTGGAGAATCTGCACCTCAAATCCACATTAATGTCACCACGTCTGATCTCGTTCTTATAGAGGTCTTCTGATTTCAACCATTTATGACGATGTTCCAGATATTAAAGGGTAATGTAAGAATTAGAAAAAAATCTCTGCTTTCTACATAATAATGAGCCCTTAGGTTATATGTGTCACTGCCTCTTAGCTCAAATGACCTAAACAGACTGAGGTGCAGTACCACATAGACACCATAAGGGAGGGGCACTGTCTATGGAAGAACTACGTGATATATCCTGTAATCCCTTTATTAATCAGTCTGGGCTCACACCAGCTGGCAATGCTGCAAATAATTTTGCTGGAAAATTTGTAAGATAAATAGACACCGAATCATATGATATCCTGGAGAATATTCTGCTTCTCCCTGCTCTGACAGGTGTCGCCACTGGGTTTGACATTCTGCACATTGACCGGATGTCCAAAGTGTGTAATATACGCTGTCAGGATTTCATTTGCCAATTTGAGTGGTCGTGTGATCGCTCACAAGTGATTTGCAGACTTGCGGTCATCTGCAGAATAACATTTCATCCTGCTTCTCTCATTGTTATAATTTTCAATTTGAGAGCAACAGGAGACGTCATTGGGCAGATGACCACACATTGCAAATCGCATGTGAGCAATCAGATGACAACTATTCAAATCGGCAAGTGAATTCCAAACAAAGAACACATTACATACCTTTAGGATATGGCAGGTCAATATTCAGAATTACATTACATTACACACTATACGTGACAGGTACAGGGCATATGTAGGGTGTTTAATAAATATATATGTATCTGTGACACCCTGGACCCCAGGGGTCACAGAATAACATCACATACACACCCCCCCCTCCCCTGGTCATGAACACCAGTCAAACAAAACCCTTGTTGCTTCCCTCCAGGGTCTGATGTCCACACCAGGTGGGGCAGAGCCAGGCGGTTGGCCCCACCCACCGAGGAGTTCACAGGCCTGGAGGAGGGAAAAGTAGTCAGTCAAGTTCAGTTTGGAGTTGAGTGTGGAGGGTTGAAGTGAGAAGAGGAAAGTCTGTGGGTCTCTGGGTCGGAGCCCTGGCACAATCAGCAAGGTCGGCAGACGGTGGTGGCCGTCTGCAGGAGTTGGTGGAAGTCTGCGGAACCATAGGACCGGGGTCGGGCGGTGGCCCGCCGGTACCGAACCGGGGAGCGGAATGAAGCCAGGCACCAAGGCAGGGTACTCAGACCCCGACTAGGCTCGGAAGCCGCCGTAAAGGTCGAATTCTCTGATTGCGGTCTGGACCTCAGGGGTTCATTCCCAACCAAGTCCCGTCAAAAGGCAACAGCCCAACCCGTCCGGATAAGAGCCATCGCCAACGGCCAGAGATCCAAGGGCCAGCGCCTGCGGGCAAAACGGGCTCTCCCAACACATACAAGCCGGGGAGCGGACTACCCGTGGGAATCCATAGGGGTCAAACACTTACACATACGTGCATGGAACGACAGCCACCATCAACCTATCCGGGGAGAGTGAAGACACAGCAGCCGGCTGCGGGCCCCGTCCATCCAGCCGTTTGGTTTACCAGAGACTCTGTTCTTGTCTACCTGAGTGAGTACATCAGTGCCATCCGGCACCGCGCTGCACCGTAACGCTGCCCCCGCATCCACGCTGCCTCCCCGCATCGGCACCTGCACCTACCCCTCCTCACTGCTCCCCAACCGGGGCCCCGGGACCAACAGCCCCTACCCACGGAGGGGTCAACACCTTCGCTGCTCTCCGCCATCGCTCCCGGGATCCCCCGTCACCAGCAGCGGTGGTGCCCACCATCACCACAACCCGTGGGTGGCGTCACAACCGACATCCCATCACCAACCAACCTTCCCTCCCCTTTCACTCGTGGGCGAGGAGGCGCTGCTCGAGCCCCCGGGTCCGGCCCCGCGCTCGAGCCACCGAGGAGCAGAAGCAACGGACCCGAGCGCCAGCGAACCCCCAGGCGAGCGGCGCTCCCGACCCCTCCGCCCGCAACATATCTATTACCCCCCACACATGCTCTGCACCCACTCTGACCGCAGCTGCAGGGCACACTGGCATCACGTCACAGGCTCTGCCTGATGTCATTAACGCCTATCAGGGGCCCACAGCTGCAGAGCAAGGCGAAACAGGGAGCCAGTGGCCATCCGCTCCTCAATGGTGTTCAACCATGCATCCAAGGAAATAGCAATGGCCACTGTGACACCCTGGCTGGGCCAGGTAGTCACAGATAGGGCCCCGCAGTACACCAGTCCCTTAACAAGGTGACAGCAGCCAAACATTAAACCCTAATCACCCCCCTCAGTGCTTGATGGACACACCAGGGGGTGGAGCCAGGTGGTTGGACACGCCCACCGAGGAGTTGGCCTGAGGCGGGAATAGTAGTCAGTCTGTTAGTGGAGGTGAAGTTAAGTGGAGGCAGGCCTGTGTGTCAGGTCTGCAACTAACTGACAGGTGCCAGGGTAGGAGCCCAGGCGCCTTTGACTAGGAGGCATATAGAGGCCTCTGCCTGCAGGAGCCGGGAAGACGGCTCGGTGGAACCGCGGTGGACCGGGACAGGGTAGTGGCCCGCCAGTATCGACCCGGGGAACCGACTCGGAAACCGGAGCACAAAGGGGGGTACTCAGACCCTGAAGCTAGGTCCAGAAGCTACTGGGGGCTGAGGAGCGGTCTCCTGTAGTTGCAAGCGCAGGTAGTCCACCATCACACAAACAGGTGCAGGAGAAAGGCAGAGACCACCAACTCGGTGGGGAACCAGACTGCAGCCGGCTGCGAGCACCGACCACCATCACCTTGGTTTACCAGAGACTCGTGTGTGAGTAAATCAGTGCCCTCCGGCCGCCCATCTCCCTGCACCACCCAACTACTCTCCCAATGGGTCCCGGGGCCACCATCCCTACCCATGGAGGGGTTAACAACTTGCTGCGCAACATCTCCCTTGGGTGCCCCATAACTGCAGCAGTGGTGTCCACCTTCACCACAACCCATTGGTGGCGTCACGAACTTAAACACGGCTCTGGCCGTACACCTACGTCCCCAAAACCACCAACCCCTTTTAGATCGGAGTGACCGTGGGACCCCCGGGTCCAGAGACCCTTGAGCCACCCACTGAAGGTCCGGACCCGAGCGGCTCGGCTACCGCCAAGCACGGTGCGGCACACCACCATCACCCACAGGCCTGGTCGTTTTGCCACTGCATAAATCACATCATATACTGTACATGGCACACACATAGATACTATATAAAAGATAAATGGATGCAAGGTCGGACTGGGGTGTCTGGAGTCCACAGGAGTTAAATCTAGAGGCCACACTAAAACTATATGCAAATACCTGCAGGAGCCCCTGTAAGACCTGTTAACATTTACATATATAGGTTAGAAGACTGTTTGTGGACTTTCCCTTGTGTTATGCTGCCACCTGCTGTCAAAACAAAGAACAGCGGGCACAAGGCCCCTGCTGGTCCGATTTACTTGGTACAGTCCTCAACAGGATGTGAAGAGAGACAGGAGGAGGAGCTAGTTTTTGTTTTGTAGCTGTTTATGTAGAGAGCAGTGTGTTCGGCCGTGCTGAAGAAGAGAAGGCTGCAGTCTGCTCTGCTGAATGAGGTCCAAGTACCTGAGAGTGTTGCGTGGCGTCTCCCCAAGACACAGATCCAAGAAAGGCTGGATGTGGAGCGAGGTGCCAGGCAGCATGGGCAAGTTACAGATCCGGGACAAAGACTGAACTTTACAGGTGTCTGCCGGCGGAACGAGGTACCCCACGCTGAAACCTGCAGTTAAGTGTGCACAGTACTTTTAGCTAGGGACAGATAGGAAAAGACTCTGCACTGTGTTATACGAGTAAGGTAACAAGGACCCTGCGTTTTTTTTGCTTAATAAGGATTTTGTGTTTTGCTTTTGGAGGACAATCTGAGGCTTTGCAGCCTTGACAAGCTATTCAAAGTAGTTGTATGTTACATTATATCTACTGCTGTGCACCTTCCCGCTTTTCTCCCCTTCCTTTCCCGCACTTTTCCTCCACCTGTGTTGTGTAATACGTTATTAAATTTGCATTGATTAACCCCCGTGGTTCCGTGCAGTCCTTGCGTATCCCGTTACCTGCAGGTTGTTACATTTGGCGTAGTCGGCAGGATACGCAGGCTGGTACGGAACAATGGACGGACAGGGAGGTGTTCTAATACAACCTGATGGGGGAATACCAGCAAGGCAACTATCCCTGGGGGCTATGCTGACCCATATACCAAAATTTACTGGCAACAATTTACCTCTCCATGACTGAGCGCAGAGAGTGAGGGGCATGTTGAGAGTAGCAGGAGTGACTGCAGAAAATCAAGGGGAGATACTGTTGATTGCCCTTGAAGGCCATGCTCAAGAGACTATTTTATTGCGCCCTGAGATTCTTGAGAGAGTGTATGGCGGTAGACCAGAAGCAGGAGATTTACAGGTGCAACTGTTCTACAGGCTGCAGGGTGAAGAAGAAGGTCTGCCACAGTATGCAAATGCACTCCAGAGAATAATGAGACAAATGCTAACAGCAGAGCCAGAGCTAGCACAAACCCCTGGTTATGCTGACCGTACCCTACGATGTCAATTCCTCCATGGGTTACATATCCCCAAGATCAAAGGTGCCCTCCGTGAACGGCTCAGGGTAGAAGAAAAACTAACTTTCCAGGAAATATTGGAAGAAGCAGTCTCCCGCGCACAAACTAAAAATTGCGACCCGCAGAACGCCTGGGGAGAAGTTTGTATGCATAAGGTAGTCCCGGGTGAGAAAAACCGAGAACCGAACCAACTTGAGGATAAAGTGGATCAGTTACAAGAGACTGTTACTGCTCTACAAGAGTTGCTGAAGAATATGCAAGCCCCGGCGTCAGAAGTAAGAACGACAGCACCGCGGCCAAATATCCGCACGCATACCTATCAAGAAGAGAGGGGACAGATCGAGCAGAGACGATCGAGACCCGCTGGAGAGTACCAGTGTTGGAACTGTGGAAATCGGAACCATTTATTCCGACACTGTCCGGAGAGGAAGATGTCTCAAGAAAGACCGCCGTTAAACTAGTGCCTCCCTCCATGGATGGGCACATGGCGGTGAGACCAACTGAGCTTAGAGAAAACCAACGCCCTGAAGATATAGCAGCCAGCACGCCGACAATCACGGACGAATTTGAAGGGGAAGAAGTAAGATGCCTGATGGATACTGGGTCCCAAGTGACCACCATGCCAGAACAGTTTTTCTACCAACATTTTGGACAAACTGTATCCATTGACAAAGGGGCACATATCAAACTGAGGGCTGCAAACAATCTTCCCATTCCGGTTGTAGGGGTCATGTGGATGAACATACATGCCTGTGGCCAGAACTTAGGCAAAAAAGGGATTGTGTTAATGGAGGGCCGGTACGACAGAGAGGTGCCGGCTATTGTGGGCATGAACGTCCTGAAAGAATTAGACCAGTTGCTCTTCAACAAGGGGGGCTGTGATTACTGGAAGACGACAGTTGCTAACAGGCCAAAAAGGTCTTCCAACACCTTATCCGTGCCCGAGGACTGTAGAGGAATGGTGGGAGCCGCTACCCGGTGGGGAGGGTTCGAGTCCCAAGACAGACAACAATTACTCTACCTCCAAATCGTGAGACAGTCCTCACCTTGCCAGTCGGGGCCCACCATACACTCGAGGGGATGGAGGTGTTGGTGGAGCCTTACCGTGGTGAAGAGAACGGAAACGAACCGTTGGTGGTTCGCACTTTAGCAACAGTAAGAAATGGAAGAGTCCCTTTCCGTTGCGTGAACACCGGTGAACAGGCCTACACCTTGACCACGGGAGTTCTTCTAGCCCATGCCTACCTGGCGCCTGAAGAGGTGGCGACTGCAGAATCGATTGAATTGCAGCCCATGGCAGGGGAAGCCTGGACTTGGGCTGTTTCTATGGAAAGAAAAGAGAAACCCACTGATCAGTGGAACAGTCGCGTCATCTTAGGGCAGATGGGAGTGGACCTGAGCCCCTTCGCTTCGGAGCAAGCCCAAGCCATAGAAGACTTTATTTGGGAGAATCAAGCCACGTTCTCTTGTCACGCAGACGATTTCGGCTGTACTGCCAAGATTCAGCATGAAATACCCACGGGAGATGCCCCACCGATCAGGGAAAGGTACAGACAAATACCCCCAAAGTACTACCAAGAGGTGAAAGAGCTTTTGGCGCAGATGCTGAAGAGCGGGGTGATAAGAGAAAGTCAGAGTCCATGGGCTGCCCCAATCGTGCTGGTCAAGAAAAAGGATGGGTCTACCCGCTTCTGTGTTGACTACCGCAAGCTTAATGGATGCACGGTTCGTGATTCCTACCCTCTGCCCCGGATAGAGGAGTCCCTGTCGGCGCTGGGAAAGGCACGTTACTTCTCCTCCCTCGATCTAGCCAGCGGATATTGGCAAGTCCCTGTGGCAGAGAAAGACAAGGCCAAGACTGCATTTATTGTACCCAAGGGACTCTTCAAGTTCAATCGCATGCCGTTTGGACTAAATAATGCCCCAGGAACTTTTCAGCGCCTCATGGAAAGTTGCCTTGGAGACATTAACTTCGAGGCCACGTTGATTTACCTGGACGACATAGTAGTGTATTCTGCATCTTTCGAGAAACATCTAGAAAACCTTGGCCAAGTGTTTCAGCGGTTACGGGCCCATGGGCTTAAACTGAAACCAAAAAAATGCCGGATCTTTCAGGAAGAGATTGAATATCTCGGACAAAAGGTGTCGGAAGCCGCCGTACAGCCCTCCGATGGGAAAGTGAGAGCAGTGCTACAATGGCCCACACCCAGCACAGTGCGGGAGGTTCGAGCTTTCCTAGGGCTAGCCGGATCGTTTTATCAAAGATTTTGTGAAGGAGGCAGAACCTTTCCACGAATTGCTCCGAGGGACTGCGAAAGGATCAAAAGCACAGAAAATTTGCTGGGGACCAAGACAAGCAGAAGCCCTACACCGATTGAAAGAGGCCTTGGTTAGCGCCCCTGTGCTTGCCTATGCAGATTATAACCTCCCCTTTCGGTTGTATACAGACGCGAGCCTCTACGGCCTGGGTGCAGTACTGGCCCAGGTACAGAATGGTACTGAACAGGTGATTGCATAAGGAAGTCGGACTTTACGGGAAGCCGAGCGCAACCCCGAGAATTACAGTTTCTTTCAGCTGGAGTTAATGGCACTAGTATGAGCAATAACCGAAAGGTTCTCGGAATATCTCACGGGAGCCCAAATTGAAGTCTATACTGATAATAACCCCCTGGCTCACATCTTCACCGCCAAACTGGGAGCAATGGAACAGAGGTGGCTGGCACGACTCTCCAGATACAATTATCATTTGCAGTACCGCTCCAAGCATGAAAATCAGAATGCGGATGCCCTTTCTTGTGTTACCACCGAAGCCCCAGTGAGGGAGAAAGATGAACAGTTGGAGGAAGATGAAATTCCGGACTTCAGTAAATTCAGCGCTCAAGTGGTAGAGGCTCGTATGCTGGAAATTACGTCGGGCACGACATCATGCCTGCTTGGCCAAACCAGAGAGGAATGGGTGAAAATCCAGTCATCTGACCCAGAACTGCTTCAAGTGAAAGAGTGGGTGATCCAGCAGCGCAAGCCTAGAAAGGAAATACGGGCCACGCTGTCGCACGTGGCCCTCCAGATTCTCAGCCAGTGGGATAAGCTGTCGGTGCAAGAAGGGATGCTGTATCGGAAGGTGCACCTAGCTACAGAGTTGGAAGTACGGTGGCAGGTAGTGATACCCCAGAAGATGGCAGTACCATTGGCCCGAGAGGCACATGAGAAGGGAGCCCATTTCGGACCGGACAAGACTTACCAGTGGTTGCAAAGAATAGTAGTCCTCAGATGCTTCAGGCAGTAGAGAAGGCCTGTAAACTGTGCCGTTCCTGCGAGTTAAGCAAGGCTCCCCCACAGCGAGCACCAGTACAGACTATTGTAACCAAAGAGCCGTTGGAAGTACTCATGATCGATTATCTGAAGATTGGTCACTCCCACCGGGGCTATCAGTTCTGCCTTGTGATGACACTTCTCCAAATTTGCGGTGGTGACGCCCACCAGAGATCAGACGGCTGAATCAGCTGCTCGAGCCATCAGTGATTACTTTATCCGGATGTACGGCTGCCCCAAAAGAATACATTCCGACCAAGGGGCTTGCTTTCAGGGCGGTGTCATGAGAGAGCTGCAAAGGATTTACGGAATGCAGAAGTCAAGGACTACGCCTTATCATCCACAGGGCAACGGAGCCTGCGAGAGATTTAACCGGACCTTCCTACAAATGCTACGCACATTGGAGGATGATCGTAAGAATCACTGGCCCGGCTATCTCGCAGAACTCGTGTGGGCGTACAATAATCGTGTCCACTCCACCACTGGGTACACCCCGTATGCGCTACTGTTTGGAAGAGCCGGAAGAGGGATTGAAGAGCTAAACCAGGCTCCCCCCGAGATCAGTGAAGGTCAGAGCGTGTGTTCCTGGGTTGACTGTCACCGTCGACGGCTGGAGACTATCCATCGAATTGTCACCAAGCGGCTGCAAGAAAAGACACATCCACAGCGGAAACCTGTGTGTGAAACCCCGTTCTTGCCAGGGGACCGAGTACTAGTTGCAACACCCGAGATACAAGTTGAGCGAGCGCTGGAAAACAGAGCCTTACATTGTGATCAGAAGAATCTCGCCCCACGGATCAGTATACGAAGGGAGAGGTGAGCAAAGAGGCAGCACCCTCATCCTGCATCGCAATATGCTGAGGCCCTGCTATTCAGAAGACAGGACCAGACAAAGTACCTCAGAGACGGAGTCCATGCCCGTTCCTGTTACACTCGAAGAGGGCTCTGACGATGAAGAATGGTGGCAGGCCCCGACCAACCCAGCAGACTGGGAGAGATCCACACCCCCATCCGTTCAAGACACAGGTGCCACCCCTGCAGAGCAGCACTAATCGCCAGAGATGGGAACGAGAATACTGTACTCCCTGATACGGCGTCGACGTCTGGTGGCTTAGCCGTAGTACCACGCCGGACTGAGCGGGCTAATGCTGGTATTCCCCCTGATCGGTACTTGGCAGATGAATTTGTGTGTTCTGTCACTGGATCCTGTTTTAAGAAATTGGCTCCCAAGCAACAGGTTGTGAAGCAGGGCAGGAGTTGCCACCATGTACCCCTGTGCAGAGCGCCTCAGGAGAGTAACGGCCGGGACGGTCGAGGTTAAAGAGGGGGAGAAATGTAAGACCTGTTAACATTTACATATATAGGTTAGAAGACTTTTTGTGGACTTTCCCTTGTGTTATGCTGCCACCTGCTGTCAAAACAAAGAACAGCGGGCACAAGGCCCCTGCTGGTCCGATTTACTTGGTAGAGTCCTGAACAGGATGTGAGGAGAGACAGGAGGAGGAGCTAGTTTTTGTTTTGTAGCTGTTTATGCAGAGAGCAGTGTGTTCGGCCGTGCTGAAGAAGAGAAGGCCGCAGTCTGCTCTGCTGAACGAGGTCCAAGTACCTGAGAGTGTTGCGTGGCGTCCCCCCAAGACACAGATCCAAGAAAGGCTGGATGTGGAGCGAGGTGCCAGGCAGCACAGGCAAGTTGAAGATCCGGGACAAAGACTGAACTTTACAGGTGTCTGTCGGCGGAACACGGGCCCCAACGTTGACGAGGTACCCCACGCTGAAACCTGCAGTTAAGTGTGCACACTACTTTTAGTTAGGGACAGATAGGAAAAGACTCTGCACTGTGTTATACGAGTAAGGTAACAAGGACCCTGCGTTTTATTTGCTTAATAAGGATTTTGTGTTTTGCTTTTGGAGGACAATCTGAGGCTTTGCAGCCTTGACAAGCTATTCAAAGTAGTTGTATGTATATTACATTATATCTACTGCTGTGCACCTTCCCGCTTTTCTAACCCTTCCTTTCCCGCACTTTTCCTCTACCTGTGTTGTGCAATACGTTATTAAATTTGCATTGATTAACCACCGTGGTTCCGTGCAGTCCTTGCATATCCCGTTACCTGCAGGTTATTACACCCCCACACAGCCTCCTATGCACAGCATGAGCCCCCACACAGCCTCATCTGCACAGCAGGAGCCCCCCCCACACGGCCTCCTCTGTACAGCAGGAGCCCTCATTTAGCCTCCTATACACAGCAGGAGCCTCCTATGCACAGCAGGAGCCCCAACACAGCCTCCTATGCACAGCAGGAGTCCCCACAGAGCCTCCTATGCACAGCAGGAGCCCCCACACAGCCTCATCTGCACAGCAGGAGCCCCCCACATGGCCTCCTCTGCACAGCAGGAGCCCACACAGACCCCTATGCACAGCAGGAGCCCCCACACAGCCTGATATACACAGCAGGCACCCCACAGCCTTCTAAACACAGCAGGGGCTCCCCAGCCTCCTAAAAACAGCAGGAGCCCCCACACAGCATCCTATGCACCACAGGATCCCCATACAGATGGACAGACAGATAGAAAGACAGATATATACCGTAATAGAGACATAGATGGATAGACAGATATATAATTGATAAATAGATCGATAAGACAAATAGATTACACAGATAATAGATAGATACAGACATATAGATATATAATAGAGATACATAGCTAGATATAGACAGATATATAATAGAGAGATAGCTAGACAGATAGATAATAGAGAGATAGAGGGATAGATAGATAATAGGTAGATAGATAATAGATATACTGTACATAGACAGACAGCCAGAATGGATGTATAGACAGACAGCTAGATATTGCACAGTATGCAGGACACACAAGTTATACATAACACATAAAAACAGCACATAATACATTACAGATATGACACACACAGCACATTATACTCACATACAGTTACTTCCTGGGCTCCATGACAGCAGCGGGGCTTTAGCAGCATCTCTGGTAGTGCAGGCGCCCCTCCCTCCTCTCTCTCTGGTAAAGATGGGAGAAGAGAGGAAACCGAGGCCAGAGGAGGGGAGGGCGCTCTCTGCTGGAGCCTGTGCACCAAAGTGAATTGCTGCTCCCTGGGCGCCCCCTCTGCATTCTGCCGGCAGGCGCCCTGTGCGACCGCACCACTCGCACATAGGTAAAGCTGGCCATGCCCATGCTGTTCCCATTTGAGAGCGGTTTCCATCCACTTCAGGAATTTTCATAATTTATATGCCACCCCCAGACATCCTAGAAGGTGTCTACCAGAAAAATGCTCAACCTTTTCAGTGACTTCCATTATACTCTTTACTTGATACGAGTATTGCTCTATTCGAGTACCGTGCACCCAAGCATTTTAGTGCTCGCTCAGCACTAATGTTTATATATAATTTTTTATATTAATTAGGGAATGAAATTTTAGGACTTGCTGGGTACATGGACTTGTAGGTGACATCAAATTGCGATTGTTTGAACTGTTTTCTTTGCACTGCAATATTTTGGGTGGTTGCACTTCACAGTAGTACCAAGTTCGCAGTCTTGGGCTCTTCACCAGACAAACCACTGTACCTTGCATTCATGGTTGTGCAGCAGGGGAAACAGGCAGATAATACGACATGGGGAACACACAAACTGTCTAAATCCTCTGATGTCACAATAGCTGTTGACTGTGGCATATGAAGGTTAAGGTTATGCACCCACAGGAAAAACGCATAAATAAAGCATGCGTTTTTTGTGTGTTTTTTGCTGCTTTTTGCCGTGTTTTTTTGCTGCGTTTTTGTCCAATGCATTCAATGGGTGAAAAACACAGTGAAAAACGCAACAAAACCTGACATGCTGCATCTTTGTAGTCACCACAAAGACGCAGCAAAAAAAAAAAAAATGTGTGGACAGCAAAAATAAAATCTCAAAGACTTTGCTGGGGAAGGAAATTCATGCAGTTTTGAGTCCAAAACTGCACCCAAAAACAGCGCAAAAACGCTGCGAAAAACACAGCATGTGCGCATAGCCTAAAGCTGCTAGGATTGCTAGTTGCTGTGGAAACTTAAGGGTGCTTTACACGCAGCAACATCGCCAGCGATAGCTAGCGATGTCGTGCGCGATAGCACCCGCCCCTGTCGTTCATGCGACATTTGGTGATTGCTGCCATAGCGAACATTATCGCTACGGCAGCATCACGCGCATATATCTTTTCAGCGACGTCGCTGTGACAGCCGAACAATCCCACCTACAAGGGGGAGGTGCGTTCGGCGTCATAATGACGTCACTGCGGCGTCACTAAGCGGCCGCCCAATAGCAGAGGAGGGGAGGAGATGAGCGGCCGGAACATGCCGCCCACCTCCTTCCTTCCTCATTGCCGGTGGACGGTAGGGAAGGAGATGTTCGTCATTCCTGCGGTGTCACACGTAGCAATGTGAGGTGCCGCAGGAACGACGAACAACCTCACTACTGACCAGACAACGATTTTTGGTAAATGAACGACGTGTTACAGACCAACGATTTTTAAATCTTTTGAAATCGTTTAAGGTCGCTCCTAGGTGTCACACGCTGCGATGTTGCTAACGATGCCGGATGTGTGTCACAAACACCGTGACCCCGACGATATATCGTTAGCGATGTCGCAGCGTGTAAATGGCCCTTTACTCTATATTACAGCCAACTTCTCCTGGTGGTAGCATGGCACAACTCCTGTGACTGTACCTATACAATACATCCTAATGATGCCATTAACTCCCCATTGGTAAATACTTTAAGGGGTGAAACTTAATATTTCACATAAAATATCATCCTCCAAAAACAATGGCACTGAACTTTTACCACAAGAGCTGATATTATGACCAAATTTATTCAGAATTTTAACAAAAGTAGCAATTCAAATGGTCTCTTCTTTTTCCCGCTGCGTTTTTCCTGCCAAGAGATGCAGAAATGGTGAGCAATTTCTGCATCCAAATATTCAATGTGTGTACATACTATAACACTCTGACAATGTTGTTCCTCGCAGCGATCTGGGAGACAGAGATACAGGGGCATCTCAATAAATTAGAATATTATCAAAAAGTTAATTTATTTCAGTAATTCCGTACAAAAAGGGAAATGTGTATATTATATAGAGTCATTACAGAGTGATCTATTTCAAGTGTTTATTTTTGTTAATGTTGATGACTATGGCTTACAACCAATGAAAACCCAAAAGTCATTATCTCAGAAAATTAGAATAATTACCACAAAACACCTGCAAAGGCTTCCTAAGCATTTAAAATGGTTCCTTAGTCTGGTTCAGTAGGCTACACAATCATGGGGAAGACTGCTGACTTAACAGATGTCCAGAAGGCAGTCATTGACACACTCCAGAAGGAGGGTAAGTCACAAAAGGTCATTGCTAAAGAAGCTGGCTGTTCACAGAGTGCTGTATCTGTACCGCCTCGCGGGCTCGGCTGCGACCGCCGAGCCGCTCGGATCCGTGCTCGTACGGTGGGTGGTGGCTCGAGCCTCTCACGGACCCGGGGGTCACGTCGCTCTGCAAGGTAGTTGGCGCTACACGCAGGGACTTGACCGGGAGTTCCACGGCCGGGGCCGCGGTGGTTTGGTTTGGGGATGTAAGTTCGTGACGCCACCCACGGGTTGTGGTGAATAGATGGACACCACCGCTGCCGTTAACTAGGCCTCCCAGGGACGGTGTTGCGCAGCTTGGTGTTGACCCCTCCGAGGGTAGGGGAGCGATGGCCCGAGGGAGGTGCTGGGGCGTGTGAACGGGTGTGTGCTGGATGCTGATGCTGTGCGGCGCGGTGCGCGGCCCGAAGGCACTGGTGTACTTACTATGACACAATACACTGGAGTCTCTGGTAAACCGAATGGGGCCCGCAGCCGGCTGCAGCTTCTCCCAGAATAGGTTGGTGGTTTCCGCCTTTCTCCTGCACCTCTTTGTATGAATGTTTTGACTCCTATGCCTAAGCAACGGTAGTCCGCTCCCTGACTTGTATATGCCATAGGAGCCCGTTTGCCCGCAGACGCTGGCCCTTTGGGTCTCTATGCCTCGGGGGTAGCTTTACCCTGTATGGTTGGGCTGTTGTCTTCTAACGGGTCTTGTGTGGAATAGGTCCTAAAGTCTAGTCCGCAATCAGTTGATTTAACTCGGCCCTGTTGGTTCGGGGCTTTTTACTGGGTCTGAGTACCCCTCCTGGTGCTCCGGTTTCCAATCGGTTCCCCAGTTCGGTACCGGTGGGCCACCGCCTGACCCCAGTCCCTGCGGTTCCACCGGCTGTGATCCCAGCTCCTGCAGGCGGCCACCACGGTCTGCCTCCTTGCCAAAGGTGACTGGGCTCTGACCCAGCCACCAGAGTAGTCTGTTGGCAGGCCTGGGCACAGGTCTGCCCTTGAACTTGACTTCTCTCTACTCTGCACTACAACTTGTGATGTTTGTTTTCCCGCCTCCAGGCCTGTGAACTCCTTGGTGGGCGGAGCCAACCACCTGGCTCCGCCCCCCCTGGTGTGGACATCAAACCTGGAGGGTGGTGACAAGGGTTTCTTGGTTGGCTGGTGTCACCTACTCTAGGGAGGGTGTGTGGTGTGTGACTACCTGGGACGACCTGACTAGTCCAGGGCATCACATATCCAAGCATATTAATGGAAAGTTGAGTGGAAGGGAAAATTATGGTACAAAAAGGTATACAAGCAACTGGGATAACTGCAGCCTTGATAGAATTGTTAAGTAAAGCCATTCAAAAATTTCGGGAGATTCACAAGGAGTGCACTGCTGCTGGAGTCAGTTCATCAACAGCCACCACACACAGACATATAGAGGACATTGGCTACAACTGTTGCATTCCTTGTGTCAAGCCACTCATGACCAATAGACAACGCCAGAAGCGTCTTACCTGGGCCAAGGAGAAAAAGAACTGGACTATTGCTCAGTGGTCCAAGGTGTTGTTTTCAGATGAAGGTAAATTTTGCATTTCATTTGGAAGTCAAGATCCCAGAGTCTGGAGGAAGAGTGGAGAGGCCACAATCCAAGCTACTTGAGGTCTGGTGTGAAGTTTCCACAATCAGTGATGGTTTAGGGAGCCATGTCATCTACTAGTGTAGGTCCACTGTGATTTGTCAAGACCAAAGTCAGCAGAGCCGTCTACCAGGAAAGTATAGAGCACTTCATGCTTCCCTCTGCCGACAAGCTTTTTGAAGATAGAAATTTAATTTTCCAGCAGGACTTGGCATCTGTCCACACTGCCAAAAGTATCAATACCTGGTTTAATAACCACAGTAACACTGTGCTTGATTGGCCACCAAACTTGCCTGACCTAAACCCCATAGAGAATCTATGGGGAATTGTCGAGAGGAAGATGAGAAACACCAGACCCAAAAATGCAGACAAAGTAAAGGCTACTATCAAAGCAACCTGGGCTTCCATAACACCTCAGCAGTGCCACAGGCTAATCACCTCCATTCCACGCTGTATTGATGCAGTAATTGATGCAGTAATTGATGCAAAATGAGCCCCGACCAAGTATTGAGTGCATTTACTGTTCATACTTTTCAGTAGGCGCCAACATTTCTGAGTTTAAAGTCATTTTTTTAATTTGATCTTATATAATATTCTAATTTTCTGAGATAATGACTTTTGGGTTTTCATTGACTGTAAGCCATAATCGTCAAAATTAACAGAAACAAACACTTGAAATAGATCACTCTGTGTGTGTAATGACGCTAAATAATATGTGTTTCCCTTTTTGTACTGAATTACTGAAATAAATGAACTTTTTGAAGATATTATAATTTATTGAGATGCACTTTTATGTTAGAGATTATTTGAGGTAGGCTTCTAAAAATAATGCATTTTTTTTCAAGTTGTCATCCATGTGCAATCCATTTTTTTTATAGTAGATATTAATCATTTATAGTTTCCTATGTTTCAGAATTGGAATGTATCCGTAAAAATTGGATGATATATTGTGCATTTAAATTTCTTTACGCACCCTAAGGGGTACTTTACACGTTGCGACATCGCTCCCGAAGTATCGTCGGGGTCATGTCGTTAGTGATGCACATCCGGTGCCGGTAACGACCTCGCAACATGTAAATCCTAGATGCGCCGATAAACGATCGCAAAAGCGTCGAAAATCGGTGATCTGTGTAGCGTCGGTCATTTTCACAATGTCGGGCCGACCGCAGGTACGATGTTGTTTGTCGCTCCTGCGGCAGCACACATCGCTGGGTGTAAACCCGCAGGAGCGACAAAACATCTCATTACCTGCGTCCCAACGGCAATGCGGAAGGGAGAAGGTGGGCGGGATGTTATGTGATGTCGCGGTGACGTTGCTGTGACACCGAACGCACCTCACCTTGAAGGAGGGATAGCAGGTAAGTGCATGTGACGCTGCCGTAGCGATAATGTTCGCTACGGCAGCAATCACCACATATCGCATGCGCGACGGGGGCGGGTACTATCGCGCTCGGCATCGCTAGCCGATGCTAGCAATGTCGCAATGTGCAAAGTACCCCTTAGACTTGAACGGGTAAGTCTCATTTGATCTGTGAGAGAAGCTAGGGCATGTTATGATTGTTTTCAGATTCAGATTTGGTTAGTGAAAAAAAAATCAGTCTTCTGCACCGCTGTCACAGACAGCACTCAGACCAAACATACGCTTCTGTGAACGAATTATTTTGAGTGAGACCACAAACCGTGGCTGGCCGTATATGGTAAAAGCTTCATATCTTTCCAATTGTTGCCCCATTTTGTGACACAATCGTGCAGCCATTGAGTCACCACGGCTAGACTGAGCTTTGGCCATCTGGTTAGCCACAGTGTGGTCGCATTCCTAGTGCTTCCAAGCTGCTTCATTTGCAAATACTGAATATGTCTATGTCACTTACAGCCTTGCATCATCAGATTGGCAAATCATATAGAGCAGGGGTCTCAAACTCGGCTGGGTGTATGGGCCACACAGAGGAAAAAAATAATTTGGGGGGCCGCATTCTGTGCAGGACAAAGTGACATTTTTATTGGTACCATAGATAATATATATATTTTATTGTTTTTTGCACACCTTGGGATCACTGATTTTGAACATTTTCACTTGTTCATTATAGCAAATGTGCACATTCTTTGTTTAAATATAAACATTTTTTTTATATATATATTTTATTCCTTTCTTGTAACTAATAGTCTTACAATTAGCACTATATAGAAATTTTGACCAACATCTTTTAGTAATGTTCCCCATATTGTTGTAACGTGCCCATCCTTGTCCCTTTGTAGTATTGTGCCCCATCCCACAGTAATGTGCTCATCCTTGTCCCCTTGTATTCTACCCCATCCTAGTCCCCATCCCACAGTAATGTGCTCATCCTTGTCCCCTCCCACAGTAATGTGCTCATCCTTGTCCCCTTCCTATAGTAATGTTCCCCATCCTTGTCCCCATTTTGTAGTAATGTGTTCATCCTTGTCCCCATGTTAATGTGTTCATCCTTGTCCCCATGTTATAGTAATGTGTTCATCCTTGTCCCCATCCTATAGTAATGTCCCCAATCTATAGTAATGTGCTCATCCTTGTCCCCCATCTTATAGTAATGTTCCCCATCCTTGTCCCCTTGTAGCAATGTCCCCATCCTATAGTACTGTCCCCATTCTATAGTAATGTGCCCATCCTTTAGTAATGTGCAACCTTGTCCCCACCCTATAGTAATGTCCCCAGCATTATCCCTATTCTATAGTAATGTTTCCCATCCTTGTCCCCTTGTAGTAATGTCCCTATCCTACAGTAATGTGCCCACCTTGTCCCCTTGTAGTAATGTCCCTATCCTACAGTAATGTGCCCACCTTGTCCCCATCCTGTAGTAATGTCCCCATCCTATAGTACTGTGCCCATCCTAGTCCCCATCCTATAGTAATGTCCCCAGCCTTGTCCCCATTCTATAGTCATGTGCCCATCCTTGTCCCCATCCTATAGTAATATCCCCAGCCTTGTCACCATTCTATAGTCATGTGCCCATCCTTGTCCCTATCCTATAGTAATGTCCCCAGCCTTGTCCCTATCCTATAGTCATGTGCCCATCCTAGTCCCCATCCTATAGTACTGTGCCCATCCTAGTCCCCATCCTATAGTAATGTCCCCAGCCTTGTCCCCATTCTATAGTCAAGTGCCCATCCTAGTCCCTATCCTATAGTAATGTCCCCATACTATAGTAATAATGTCCCCATCCAATAGTATTGTGCCCATCCTTGTAATGTCCCAATCCTATAGTAATGTCCCCATCTCATAGTAATGTGCGCACTTTGTCCCCATCCTGTAGTAATGGGTCAGCAGCTCCCTTCACCTTCCACAGACTCCGGAGTGAAGCTGAGGGGAGTGGTCTCCGGCCCCAGATCCACAGTGATTGTACAGATCGGTCACAAGGCCGGTCTCTCCAATCAGAGCTAGGGGCGGGTGAAACACAGGTCACCCAGCTCCAGCCAATGATCAGGGCTACAGCTGCACTGATCTTGGCTGGATTTCAATGTTTCAGCGATTTTCAATGGCTGAAACATTAGTGGCTGTGATTGGCTGAGCGGCGTTCGTCAGCCAATCACAGCCTCCGTAGGTCCGGGGAGGAGACACCACCCCTCCTGAGGTCCCCTCCTCCTCGAATCTAAGGTATTTGCAGCGATCGTAGCCACCGGGGCTGCGATTTCGCTATGACGTACTGGGTATGTCATGGGTCCTTAAGTACCAGGGAGCCATAACGTACCCAGTACATCATAGGTCGCTAAGGGGTTAATGTCCAACACACACACACACACACACACACACACACACATACACACACACACACACACACACACACACACCCATTCTTCTCACCTGTCCCGCGCTCCCTCATCTCTGCTTCGTGCGGCCCCCAGGCCCGTGCCCCTGTTCACTATTGCGGCAGGTGCAGTGTCACTGTCAGTGATTTATGTGAGATGATTGTATTGCCGGCGCGAGAGTGGAGCGCCAGCAACACATTCATCTGACATAAAGTGCAGACAGTGGCTGCAGCCCCTGCCCCTGCCGCGATAGTGAACAGGGGCACGGGCCTGGGGGCCGCACGAACTACCCTGAGGGACCGCATGCGGCCCGCGGGCCGCGTATTTGAGACCCCTGATATAGAGCATTTAAGTTATCTCTAACTATAAAATCGATGTTATCAGGTGATTAAAAGGGTTGGGAGGAAGCAACCCGTATTAATTATTAATTCTGGAATGGCGTACCCTATCTAATTATACTTCCAGTGTAAGGGTAAGTTCACACAGTGCGTTTTTCGCGGCGTTTTTGCGCAGTTTTCGGGTGCGTTTTTGCTCAGAAAACTGCATGACTTTGACCTGTTTTTCACTGCGCTTTTCATCCATTGAGTGCAATGGGATGTTGAAAGACGCAATGAGAAATGCAAATAGGTGCGTTTTGGTGCGTTTTGGTGCTTTTCTAAGACCAAAAACGCAGCTATAAACGCAAGAGGTGGGTAGTAAAGTGACATGTACAGGAAGAGGATTCCTTCTGTCAGTAAACACAGAATTGTGAATCCTCCCGGTACCGTCACCGCCGCTTCCACCTACAGCCCTGTGCATGTATGCTGCCGTGCGGCGTCATGTACGGGCAGGAGGTGGAAGCGGCTGCAAAATCAAAAGTGAACAGTAGAAAAAGAAAAGTCATACTCACCTGTCTGCAGACTCCCGGTGCCATGCCCGCTCCCATCTCCTCCCGGTACCACCGCTCCGTGTGCAGTCTCCCCGGGTACGTATGCCTGCAGGATGCAGGACCTGGCGATGGATCACCTGATGCAGTCACCTGACGCATCAGCTGATCGTAAGTCTCGGGCTGACGCCAGCGCCCCGGCCGGTTTAACCTATCAGTGGATGCGTCTGGAGACTTCATCCCTGATTACCGGCAGCTCCTGCAGCGATTGGACGGGATCAGACTCGTTCTAGGAGCTGCCGGTAATCAGCACATAAGAGTGAGCATTTTTTTTTTTTTGCACCGATGCATCTGCTGATTGTATAAACGGCTTTTATACAATCAGCTGCTGTGTGATGTGATTCAGGCACTTGATCCTGACACATCATCTGATCGCTTTGCCTTCCAGCAAACCGATCAGATGACATTGGATCCGGATTGGACGGCGCGGGACCCTTGACCCAGGATTACTGCGGAGGGGGGGTTCTTTATTTCAATAAAGATGGAGTCACTAATTGTGTTGTGTTTTATTTCTAATAAAAATATTTTTCTGTGTGTTGTGTTTTTTTTTATCTTTACTAGAAATTCATGGTGGCCATGTCTAATATTGGCGTGACACCATGAATTTCGGGCTTAGGGCCAGCTGATAATATACAGCATCAGGGCAGCTGGAAGAGTTGGATACAGTGCCAGAAGATGGCGCTTCTATGAAAGCGCCATTTTCTGGGGTGGCTGCGGACTGCAATTTTCAGCGGGGGTGCCCAGAAAGCATGGGCACCCTGCACTGTGGATTCCAATCCCCAGCTGCCTAGTTGTACCCGGCTGGACACAAAAATTAGGCAAAGCTCATGTCATTTTTTTTTTTAATTATTTCATGAAATTCATGAAATAATTAAAAAAAAAGGGCTTCTCTATATTTTTGGTTCCCAGCCGGGTACAAATAGGCAGCTGGGGGCAGCCTGTACCTGCCTGCTGTACCCGGCTAGCATACAAAAATATTGCGAAGCCCACGTCATTTTTTTTGTTTGGGGGGGGCAAAGAAATCCTCCATACAGTCCTGGAAGGAGGATGCTGAGCCTTGTAGTTCGACAGCTGCTGTCTGCTCTCCTGCATACACTATTGGATGGAGGATGCTGAGCCTTGTAGTTCGACATCTGCTGTCTGCTCTCCTGCATACACTATTGGATGGAGGATGCTGAGCCTTGTAGGTCTGCTCCCCCTGACTCTCCCTCCAGCATACAGTCCTGGATGGAGCATGCTGAGCCTTGTAGTTCTGCAGCTGCTGTCTGCTCTCCTGCATACACTATTGGATTGAGTATGCTGAGCCTTGTAGTTCTGCAGCTGTCTGCTCTCCTGCATACACTAGTGGAGAATGAAGAACATATTGAAGAAGGAAATGACATCAGACCTTTTTTTTTTGTTCACTGATAAAAAACGCATAAAGACGCAGTGAGCAAAAGCGCAGCAAAACGCAGCAAAAAACGCACCAAATCGCGACATAAACGCGTTCATTTTTTGCCGCGTTTTTTTTTTACACGGGTGCGTTTTTGTGCGTTTTTTGCCGCAAAAAACGCACAAAACCACAGCGTCAAAAAAACGCAGTGTGTGAACTTAGCCTAAGACGTTTTCCTTTTGTTTTGAAGTTTTTAGATCCTAAAGCAGGTTTTATACGTTGCAACCTCGGCAGCGATGTCGTTCTTGTGCACAAGCGATCGCACACGCCCACGTCACAGCAGCAATATTGGTTGACCGCACCTGAATTGGTTATTAGCGGTTACACGAAACGAGCGCTGTGGCGAAAATCCCGACCAGCAAATGCTGTCAATGTCTGCAGCGATATTCTTTCTGTGTCATGGTTGTTTCGAGGGCGTCACACGAGTCACGCTTCAAAAGAAATAGTCTGTGTCCGAGGCGTCCATTATACTTCATGCAAACCCATATGCGCCATTGATTCACTCTCGCCTTCCGCCCTTTGCTGCATGACATGTTACGTACGCTATGATTTCTCCATTAAGATTGGTTAACTCAACTTTAAAAGCTCTGTGTGAGGCACAACGGAGGGGCGATGATGCTGATCGCATACGCGATATTGTTCGACCTGCAAGGGGTGTCACACGGAGCGATTATGCATGTGTACTGAGCGATGAACCATTTGTCGCAGGATCAACCTGCGATATTATAGAAATTTCGACGTGACAACGAGGTACGATATCGCACATTTTTGCGTTCGTTGATCGTCACGCATTAGCGTCACACGCTACGATGTCGCTACCGGCGCCGGATGTGTGTCACTACCGACGTGACCCCGACAATATATCGGTAGCGATGTCTCAGTGTGTAAAGCCCGCTTTAGTGATGAGCGAAAATATTTGGCACGATTCGTTACTTGCACGAATATTAAGGTATTCAGGATATTCTATACTCACCGAGTATTTTGGTCTTTCCCTCATGAATTTCGAGTCTCCTTCCCGCATGTTTGATGCTTTATTTTCTGCCACTAAACATGCGAGGATTGCTTGCCAATCACAGGAATATTGTGGCTATCTTTGCTACTGGCATTACTGTGATCATTAAAGCAGGAGAATTATACTTACGAGTTTCCCAGTGGTTGTCATTAGGGCCGCCTTTAGGGTATTACAACCATGACTGGTGTATGGGACCCATTGAAGAAGGGGGCCCGGTATAATTATTTAGCTTTATGAAGCCCCGGGCCCGAGCTGGGCCCCCCTCTTCACCAGGCCCCAGTCACAGCAGAGGGACTTCAACACTTCGCTAAGTTGCAGGTGAAGCGCTTCATGGGCATCGCATTCAAATTAGCCATGTGTGCTGGAGGCAAGAGGGTCAGTGGAGCAGAGCAGGAAGTTGCCGCGTCATCACTCTGCAACCTCATCACACTGCTGCAGGCAACACACAGAGAGTGGTGATGGTGAGCATGCGTCAACTGTCAGGGAAAGCCATTTTGCGCTCAGTGAGCTGAAGATCACCGGGGGTGGTAGGGCTGACCGCAGTCCCTGCCTTGGTTCAGCTGAATGTGCATCAGAGGGCACGCATTCAGCTGACATGCTTTGCGGCTCAGAGAGGACAGCGACGTGGGAGCCAGGCAGGGTGAGTAAAATGTTTAGTTTGTTTTCTTTTTTTCCAGCAGACAAATATAAGAGTAGAAGCCCATGGAGGAACATATATATAAGAAGGAGAACATATATACGAGGAAGGGGACTAAAACCAGGGTGGAACATATATACCAGAATGTGCCCAGGAGAGGTGTATGTATATATATATATATATATATATATATATATATATATATACATATATACATATATATATATATATATATGTATACGAGGAGGAAACCAGGAAGGGGACATATATACCGAGAGAAGGACATACCATGTATACCAGGATGGGAACATATATACCAGGATGGGCCCAGTAGGAGGACATATATACAAGTGGGGGGACATGTATACCAGGAAGGGGCCACATATACCAGAAGGAGGACATATATACTAGGAGGATATTATACAGGGTGGCAGTGTGTGTTTGTGTGTTGGGATTGTATAGAGTGGTTGTGGGTGGGGGGCGATAAACAGAGGGGCAGTGTGTGTAGGAGGGTATATAAAAAGGGGGGAAGCTTGTTTGGAGGGATAGTATACAAAGGGGTAGCTTATGTGAGGGATATTATACAGAAGGACAATGTGTGTAGGGGGATATTAACAGAGGGGCAGTGTCTGTGAGGGGATATTATACAGCGGGGCAACATGTGTGGGGGGATATTATACAGAGAAGCAATGTGTGTGGGGGATATTATACAGAGGGGCAGTGTATGTGGGGGATATTTTACGGAGGGCCAGTGTGTGGGGGGATATTATACAGAGGAGCAGTGTGTGGGGGATATTATACCAAGGGGCAGTGTGTGTGTGGGGTAGTATACAGAGAAGTGTGGGGGTGATATACAAAGGAACAGTGTGTGTGGGTGGGGTATCTACAGATGAGCAGTGTGTGGGAGAGATATTGTACACAGGGGCAGTGTGCGTGGGGATATTATACACAGTGTCATTGTGTGGGGGTATATTTTACAGAGGGGCAGTGTGTGGGGCTATTTTGCATGGGGCAGGGTGGGAGAGATATTATGAACATGGGTGGTGTAGAGGGTCTATTATGGAGAGGGGCAGTATAGGGGGTGTATTATTAATTTTCTGGGGGAAATGTAGTATAGGTGCGGGTTTTTTGCCATGAGATGCAGATTTGGTGCAGCCACATACTCAATGTGTGCAGATAGCCTAATCAGGTAATCTGGAATTGAGTTCAATGATTTTCCCTGAGGTGAAGTCACTGAGTTCAATAAGTTCACCTCAGGTCAGTTCACCTGAGGTCACTGCTGGGGTATTGTGGGAACCGCAGCTTGACCTTAGGCAAAGTCATTGAACTCAGTGCTGGATTACCAGAGTAGGCTATGTGCACACGTTGACTATTTAGTTGCAGACATTTCTGCACCAAATTGGCAAAAAAATGCATCAAAAATATCTGCAACCAAATACTGAATGTGTGCCCATAGCCTAATCCGGCAATCCAGAATTGAGTTCAATTATTTTACCTGAAGTGAGATCAGTCAATTTAATGACTTCGCCTAAGGTCTGTTCACCTGAGGTCACAGGTGGAGTACCATGGGAACCCTAGCTGTGATCACAGGTGAACTCACTGACGTCACCGCTCACAGTTGTGGCTCAGTCAATGTGTCCCTGATGCCGCAGTGCTCAGTCACGTTTTCTAATGTGACCATGCACTGTGACCTCAGGATGTAGCAGAGCCAGGATCATCATCGTGGGACCTCGTGTGGATTACTTCAGACCTGCAGAGGTTGTTTGGAGGTTAATAAATTGAAAAAAAATATATACCGTATATATATTTTTTTTAAATAAAGGATTTTTCCTCTGTGTTGTGTGTTTATTTATTTTTACTTACATGATAAGTAATGGGGGTCTCATAGACCCCTACCCATTAGTAATCAAGGGCTTGATGACAGCTGTGATTTTTTTTGACAAATCACAGATGTCATTAATTCTTTAGATTCCCCTAATTGCCACAGGACCAGGGCAATCTAGATGAGTCGGGTAAAGTGCCAGGACATCCAGTGCTTTTTTTGTAAAGATATATTTGCTGGTACTCATCTCAGAGGCGAGGAGTGGTAAGGGAGGGGTCGGGCGCCACCGGCCGAGCTTAAGGAGCGGGGGGGGGGTTGTGACAGGTATGACAGGTATGACAGTTGTATACTTCTGGCCTCATTCTGATTTGATGTGTCCAGCCTCAGTCAATTCATTTTCATTGAGCGAGGCCATGCATGTCTGTTCAGCACGTAAATCGCATACTTGCAGCTTTATAACCTCCCACTCTCACCGCCGGCACCCGAGAACCCTGACAGCGTGCAGTGTGCACACTGTGGGAATTCAGAAGTTTGCAGTCACAGAGTGACACACAGAGTGACTGCAGACTCATCACAAATTTGGACAACCCCTTTAATGTTCCTAACAACATACATAAAAACATAGTAACCCTTAACTTGTCAGACGGCACAAGACTTTATTAAAGAGATTGTCCATTACTTTAACATTAATGACCTTTCCTTAGGATAGATCACCAATGTCTGACTGGTCGGGGTCCGGCACCTGGCAACCCCGCCAATTCCCTACTCTAGATGTCAGTGGTGGCAGGTGGCCGGAAGTGCTCAGTTCTGGATCTGCTCCTTCTTCTGATAGTGGCAGCAGTCTCCTGTTAAAATCAATGAGGTGGATGTGCAGTACCCGGCCGCAGACACCATCAGAGGACGGAGCACATCCAGAAATAAGCATTTCCGGCCACCTGCACCATAATCAGCTGATCAGTCGGGGTCCCATTGCGCTCACATCAGAAGCAATGCGCAAGTGGGACCAAGGCCTAATGATAAGACATTGTCAGTATCACAAATAAATATTTACATTCAGGTACCTTATAGATGATGTTGTCTCTAGTCATTTCTTTCTATTCTTCATCTTGTCCTGACGCAATGATGACTTTTCACATTCACATCTCGTCTCTGCAGATTTCCATCTTCTCCGGTCTTCTGTAACACATCCCGACACGATGCCCCTAAAATAGCAGAATGATTATAATACTTCTACTTAAAAATATCTGCCCTACACTGTGCCCCAGAATAAATAATGGCCTCAGTATTCTCTGCACAAAATATGACCCACACTGTCCCTCTTATGGTACGTGCCCTCCATATTCCCTCTCTTTCCAAATAGAGCCTACTGTTTACAGCAGGGGTCTTAAACACGCGCCCCGCGGGCCGCATGCGGCCCCTTAGGGTAGTTCGTGCGGCCCCCAGGCCCGTGCCACTGTCTGCACTTTATGTCAGATGAATGTGTTGCAGGCGCTGCGCTCTCGCGTCGGCAATACAATCATCTCACATAAATCACTGACAGTGACACTGCACCTGCCGCAATAGTGATCAGGGGCACGGGCCTGGGGGCCGCACGAAGCAGAGATGAGGGAACGCGGGACAGGTGAGAAGAATGGGGTGTGTGTGTGTGTGTGTGTGTGTGTGTGTGTGTGTTGGACGTTAACCCCTTAGCGACCTATGACGTACTGGGTACATTATGGCTCCCTAGTACTTAAGGACCCATGACATACCCAGAACGTCATGACGAAATCGCAGCCCCGGTGGCTACGATAGCTGCAAATACCTTAGATTCGGGGAGGAGGGGACCTCAGGAGGGGTGGTGTCTCCTCCCCGGACCTACGGAGGCTGTGATTGGCTGACGAACGCCGCTCAGCCAATCACAGCCACTAATGTTTCAGCCATTGAAAATCGCTGAAACATTGAAATCCAGCCAAGATCAGTGCAGCTGAAGCCCTGATCATTGGCTGGAGCTGGGTGACCTTTGTTTCACCGGCCCTAGCTCTGATTGGAGAGACCGGCCTTGTGACCGATCTGTCCAATCACTGTGGATCTGGGGCCGGAGACCACTCCCCTCAGCTTTACTCCGGCGTCTGTGGAAGGTGAGGGGAGCTGCTGACCCATTACTACAGGATGGGGACAAAGTGCGCACATTACTATGAGATGGGGATAAGGCTGGGAACATTACTATAGGATTGGTACATTACAAGGATGGGCACATTACTATAGGATTGGGACATTACTATAGGATTGGGACATTACAAGGATGGGCACAATACTATTGGATGGGGACATTATTACTATAGTATGGGGACATTACTATAGGATAGGGACTAGGATGGGCACATTACTATAGAATGGGGACAAGTCTGGGGAAATTACTATAGAATGGGGACAAGGCTGGTGACATTACTATAGGATGGGGACTAGGATGGGCACAGTACTATAGGATGGGGACATTACTACAGGATGGGGACAAGGTGGGCACATTACTGTAGGATAGGGACATTACTACAAGGGGACAAGGATGGGAAACATTACTATAGAATAGGGATAATGCTGGGGACATTACCATAGGGTGGGGACAAGGTTGCACATTACTAAAGGATGGGCACATTACTATAGAATGGGCACAGTACTATAGGATGGGGACATTGCTACAAGGGGACAAGGATGAGGTACATTACTATAAGATGGGGGACAAGGATGAGCACATTACTATAGATTGGGGACATTACTATAGGATGGGGACAAGGATGAACATATTAACATGGGGACAAGGATGAACACATTACTACAAAATGGGGACAAGGATGGGGAACATTACTATAGGATGGGGACAAGAATGAGCACATTACTGTGGGATGGGGACTAGGATGAGGTACAATACAAGGGGACAAGGATGAGCACATTACTGTGGGATGGGGACTAGGATGGGGTACAATACTACAAGGGGACAAGGATGGGCACGTTACAACAATATGGGGAACATTACTAAAAGATCTTGGTCAAAATTTCTATATAGTGCTAATTGTAAGACTATTAGTTACAAGAAAGGAATAAAATATATAAAAAAAAAATGTTTATATTTAAACAAAGAATGTGCACGTTTGCTATAATGAACAAGTGAAAATGTTCAAAATCAGTGATCCCAAGGTGTGTAAAAAAAATATATATATTATATATGGTACCAATAAAAATGTCACTTTGTCCTGCAACGAATGCGGCCCCCCAAATTATTTTTTTTCCTTTGTGCTGCCCATACACCCAGCCGAGTTTGAGACCCCTGGTTTACAGTGTCCTTTACACTGTGTCCCCTTATACTGCCCAGTCTTTATACTGTGCCTTCATCACACTCCCCCTCCTTACTATAACCTCACACTGTCCTCCCATTCTGCCCCCTCTCTATACCACCCCCCTCCACTACCCAGTCTTTATTCTGTGCCCCTCACATTCTTCTCATCCCTTACTGTCTCCTCACTACCTCCTGTGTATCCATATACTTTTCCACCGCACTCCCCATCCTGCCCACTTGCTTCTTATACCATGTCACTCTTTATTCTGTGTCCTCAAAATTTCTTTCCAGTTCGCTCCACATCCTCTCTGTCTCCATGCATCACCCCTCATCCTCTCTGTCCCCATGCATCACCCCTCATCCTCTCTGTTGCCATGCATCACCCCTCATCCTCTCTTTCCCCATGCATGACACCTCATCCTCTCTCTCCCCATGCATGACACCTCATCCTCTCCCTCCCCATGCATGACACCTCATCCTCTCTCTCCCCATGCATGACACCTCATTCTCTCTCTCCCCATGCATGACACCTTATTTTCTCTCTCCCCATGCATGACACCGCATCCTCTCTCTCCCCATGCATGACACCGTATCCTCTCTCTCCCCATGCATGACACCGCATCCTCTCTCTCCCCATGCATGACACCGCATCCTCTCTCTCCCCATGCATGACACCGCATCCTCTCTCTCCCCATGCATGACACCGCATCCTCTCTCTCCCCATGCATGACACCTCATCCTCTCTCTCCCCATGCATGACACCTCATCCTCTCTCTCCCCATGCATGACACCTCATCCTCTCTCTCCCCATGCATGACACCTCCTCCTCTCTCTCCCCATACTGTGTCCAAGTATACTTCCCCCTCCCCATCGTCTCTTCCCACCATACTCTGTCCAGATAGTTCCCCCCCTACTGTGTATATACTGTAGCTATTGCCCCCTCCCCACCCTCTGTCCCCCCAAAGTGTGTCCACAGATGGTTCCCATTCTCCACCCTCTGTCCCCCCCATAGTGTGTCCACAGATAGTTCCCTCCCCCACCCTCTCTCCCCCATACCATTTCATAAATACTCCCCTCTTACCCCATAATGTTTCTCTTCCGTTCACTGTCTTCAGCTCCACAGTGGAGCACTTATCAGCGTTTCTCAGCCGCCTCTGAGCTGCGGCCCTGACTTCTGGGTCAGCAGTCTGATCAGCTGACCTGATCACATGACAGCCGTCGCTCTGACCCGAAAGTCAGCACCGGCGCCACCGCTCCAATTGTCCTCGCGTCTGACAGCTACAAGGACAATTGAGCAGTGGGAGCCGCGCGCTGCACTTTCTATGAGTGCGGCTGTCAGTGTGACAGCCACACTCAGAGAATAGCGGCTCCCACCCCGGCAGACTTCCACACCGCAGCATCAGGCAGCTCGCCAGCTCCCCCTAGAGATGCCTCTGGTTTGTGCCTCCGCTCCACATGGCTAATTTGTATAGTTTACAAATTAGCCATGTGGACAGAGCCAGAGGCGCTCTGCAGATTTTCCGGTACGCTGTACCGGCGCATACCGCCGCAAAAAAAGCACTGGGCACATCTAATGGATGCGTCATTTCTGAGGAGGCTGTGGGCTGCTATTTTTAGGCTGGGGAGGGCCCAATAACCATGGGCCACCCCAGCCTGAGAATACCAACCCCGAGCTGTCTCCTATATCTTGGCTAGATATCAAAAATGGAGGGGCCTCACAACTTTTTTTATTAGTTATTTAAATAGTTAAAAAAATGATGAGGTCCCTTGTATTTTGATACACAGCCAAGATGACACAAACAGCTGGGTGCTGCAGCCTCCATTTGTCTATCTTATCTTTGCTGGGTATCAAAATACAGGGGACCCTATGTCATGTTTTCCAATTATTTATTTATTTATTATTTATTTATTTATTTTTACACTCCACTTCCTGACCCAGACAGCTAGTGTGAGGGCAACCAATCATAGAGGTCGGCACAGAAGGTGGGCTGGGGAAGCAGGACTGCAATCAATTACTGTTACAGAGAGTGGGTGAGGGAAGCAGTGAATATTCATAATGATCGGACCCGGAAGCAGTCAACAGGTTTTTGCCCCCTAATCTGAGAGCAGCATAACTTGGGGGCTGCTGTTTCACTTACTAGGTTGCTTAGTGTAGTTTTGATAAAATCACTGTTTAATCAGAAGTAGATTATCATTAGCGGACAACATGTCCTGCTGCCAGGAAGTTCAGAGAATATTCATGATCCCTGTATAACTGCTAAATCTGCAGCAGAGAAAACATTTGTTTTATCAAAATGACAGCAAACAGCTCAGTAATTGACACACCGCTGAAATCAGGGTCTCTGTATCTACATTATGTTGCTCTCAGATAGGGGAGCAAAAACCTGGTGACGAGCGTGCGAGGTGCTGAACTGAAGTAAAGTGCTGAATTTAAGATAAGTGCATAGTTTCAACACAATTACATAGTGGTGATAACTGTAATTGTTGAATTTCATTAGGGAATTGTGTGTCTGTTTGTGATTCTGTGAAAAGGAAAAAAAAAAAAAAAAAAGTTAGTCTTGTGATTTAATTAGTAGGATTAGTCACACCTGTTTCTAGAAGCTTCTAGCAGCTTCTGGTAGTCATTGTACATCTATATAAACCAGCCAGTGCAAGCGAGGTGCTGAGCGTGCGAGGTGCTGAACTGAAGTAAAGTGCTGAATTTAAGATAAGTGCATAGTTTCAACACAATTACATAGTGGTGATAACTGTAATTGTTGAATTCCATTAGGGAATTGTGTGTCTGTTTGTGATTCTGTGAAAAGAAAAAAAAAAAAAGTTAGTCTTGTGATTTAATTAGTAGGATTAGTCACACCTGTTTCTAGAAGCTTCTAGCAGCTTCTGGTAGTCATTGTACATCTATATAAACCAGCCAGTGCAAGCGAGGTGCTGACCGTGCGAGGTGCTGAACTGAAGTAAAGTGCTGAATTTAAGATAAGTGCATAGTTTCAACACAATTACATAGTGGTGATAACTGTAATTGTTGAATTTCATTAGGGAATTGTGTGTCTGTTTGTGATTCTGTGAAAAGAAAAAAAAAAGTTAGTCTTGTGATTTAATTAGTAGGATTAGTCACACCTGTTTCTAGAAGCTTCTAGCAGCTTCTGGTAGTCATTGTACATCTATATAAACCAGCCAGTGCAAGCGAGGTGCTGAGCGTGCGAGGTGCTGAACTGAAGTAAAGTGCTGAATTTAAGATAAGTGCATAGTTTCAACACAATTACATAGTGGTGATAACTGTAATTGTTGAATTTCATTAGGGAATTGTGTGTCTGTTTGTGATTCTGTGAAAAGGAAAAAAAAAAAAAAGTCAGTCTTGTGATTTAATTAGTAGGATTAGTCACACCTGTTTCTAGAAGCTTCTAGCAGCTTCTGGTAGTCATTGTACATCTATATAAACCAGCCAGTGCAAGCGAGGTGCTGAGCGTGCGAGGTGCTGAACTGAAGTAAAGTGCTGAATTTAAGATAAGTGCATAGTTTCAACACAATTACATAGTTTGACACAAGAACATAGTTTGAATTTATCCTTATTCGTTTTCCATTGGTTTTTTTTTCTCTTTGTTTTACTACTTTAACGTTTATCCCCATTTAATAGGTGCTCCATGGACAATGCTACCAGGTGTGTATCTTGTCAGATGTATGCATGCCTTGAGCAGCCGTTCGAGGGTGACTATGTCTGCACTCGATGCAAGCATGTTGCGTATTTGGAAGCCAAGGTAACTGATCTAAATAAGCAGCTTGCAACACTAAGGGGCATTGCAAACCTGGAGAGGAGTTTAGAGCTCACTGAGCTTTCTCTGGCTGGGGCCAGTGATATGGAGGAGGGTGGAGGTGGGGAAGATCAGGACCCAGAGGTAGGTAGCTCGGTAACAGTTAGAAGAAGAGGTAGGGGGAAAAGTGTCAGGGAGCCTAGTCCAGACCTGGCACAACCTAGTAAATATGCCTGTTTGGCTGATATTAGGAATGAAGGGCCTGGACTAGGGTCACTACAGCAGGATGTTGCTCCTAGCAACCAGGAAAACAACTGCTGTAGGAAGGAGGGAAATAGGAGTGCAGCAAAGCCCAGACAGATGTTGGTGGTAGGGGACTCTATAATTAGGCGGACAGACAGGGTCATCTGTCGCCGAGACCGTGAATGCCGAACAGTGTGTTGTCTGTCGGGTGCTCGGGTTCGGCATATTGCGGATCGGATAGACAGATTGCTGGGTGGGGCTGGGGAAAACCCAGCGGTCATGGTGCACATTGGTACTAATGACAAAGTTAGAGGCAGGTGGAAGGTCCTTAAAAATGATTACAGGGAACTAGGAGAGAAGCTGAAGTCCAGGACCTCCAAGGTGGTGTTTTCAGAAATACTACCGGTGCCACGAGCGTCACTAGAAAGACAGCGGGAGCTTAGGGAGATAAATATGTGGCTTAGAAATTGGTGCAGGAAGGAAGGGTTCGGGTTCATGGAGAACTGGGCCGACTTCTTAGTCGGCTACAGGCTCTATGGTAGGGACGGGCTGCACCTCAATGGGGAAGGTGCAGCTGTGCTGGGGGAGAAAATGGTCAGACGGATGGAGGAGCTTTTAAACTAGGATCGGGGGGGAGGGAGGGTAGTGGAGCAAATAAGGGGAGAGAGAGAGCAGATGGAGACAGTGAGATGGTAGGGGTCAATGAAGGATTAGGGGGGGATGGGACATACAAGGAACCTAGGGAGGCTAGAAGTAATAAAGGTGTTAATAGGATTAAATGTCTACTGGCAAATGCAAGAAGTCTTGCAAACAAAATGAATGACTTGGAGACTCTTATGTCAACCATGGATTATGATGTGGTGGGCATTACGGAAACCTGGCTGGATGAAAGCCATGACTGGGTGACAAACATACAGGGTTATAGTACATTTAGGAAGGACAGGAAAGGCCAAAAAAGGTGGTGGGGTGTGTATATTTATCAAATCTAACCTAAAACCTGTGTTGTATGATGACATTGAGGGGAACAGCAACAATGTAGAGTCAGTATGGGTAAATGTACATGGGGAGGAGAATAATGGAAAAATGCTAATTGGAGTTTGCTATAAGCCTCCTAACATACCTCAACAAATAGAGGGTGAAATGCTGGAACAAATTGAAAAGGCAGCTAATAATAATAATCGGGTTCTTATTATGGGGGATTTCAACTATCCAGACATTCAGTGGGACATAGAATCTTCTGGTTGTGCTAAAAGCTGTAAATTCTTATCTACCATTCAAGACCATTTCCTCTCTCAGATGGTAGATGAACCGACGAGGGGAGATAATTTGCTAGATCTGGTCCTGTCAAATAGACCGGATACAATTTCAGATCTACAGGTCCGGGAGCACTTGGGCACCAGCGATCATAATATGGTAAGCTTCAACATAATATTCAATAGAACATTTCAAAGGGGGAATGCTAAAACCTGGAATTTTAGGAAAGCTGATTTCAACAAATTAAGGGAAGAGCTTAAATGTGTAGATTGGGACAAAGTCATAATAACTGGGGATACTGAACATAAATAGGGTAAGTTTAAGGATATACTACTAGAGTCCTGTAGAAAACGTATACCCTCTGGTAATAAAATGTCCAGGAATAAAAAGAAACCACTATGGATAAATAAGACTGTACAAAGTATAATAAAACAAAAACAAAGGGCATTTAAAATCTTAAAGGCTGAGAATACAGAAATAGCATTTCAGAAGTATAAAGATATCAATAGGAAATGTAAAAAAGAAATCAAACAAGCAAAATTAGCTACTGAAACAAAAATCGCCAATGACATTAAAATAAATCCCAAAATCTTTTATAAATACATTAATGCCAAAAGGAAAACAAAGGATAGTATCGGCCCCTTAAAATATAATAACAAGTTAGTTATAGAGGACAAACAAAAGACTGAGATATTAAATAGGCATTTCTCATCTGTATTCACCAAGGAACTGACTGTACCAGGGATCATTCAACAAGTGAAAAATCAAAGTTCACCACCCGATATAATTAATTTAACACAAGATGAAGTACGCCTACGTCTGAGTAAATTAAACATTGACAAATCCCCAGGGCCAGATGGCATTCATCCACGAATATTGAGGGAATTGAGCTCCGTAATCGACAGACGGCTGTATCTCATCTTTTTAGACTCACTTGTAACAGGGTTGGTGCCTCAGGATTGGTGGATTGCTGATGTGGTACCGATATTTAAGAAAGGTAAGAGGGTAGATCCAGGCAACTACCGTCCAGTAAGCCTGACATCAGTAGTATGCAAAGTTTTTGAGGGCATTTTAAGGGATGACATGCAAAAATATATTGCAGAAAATAATATGATAACTGACAAACAGCATGGATTCATGAAAGATAAGTCGTGTCTAACCAACCTGTTGGGGTTCTATGAGGGGGTAAGTTCAAACCTGGATATTGGTAATGCAGCTGATGTGATTTATTTGGACTTTGCAAAGGCATTTGATACTGTACCACATAATAGCCTTATACTAAAGCTCCAGAAGCAAGGACTAGGGGACACAATATGCAACTGGGTAAGGAATTGGCTAAAAGATAGGAAACAAAGAGTAGTCATAAATGGAACATTCTCTAAATGGGCTATAGTCAGCAGTGGGGTGCCGCAGGGATCTGTGCTAGGACCAATTCTTTTTAATCTCTTTATTAATGACCTTGTGGATGGGATTGATAATACAGTGTCAGTCTTTGCCGATGACACCAAACTATGTAGGATATTAAAAACTGACCTGGATAGTACAATATTACAAAATGATCTGGATAAGATGTCAGAATGGGCAGATACTTGGCAAATGAGATTTAATGTTGATAAATGTAAAGTAATGCACCTAGGACGGAGTAATCCTATAGCTGCATATACATTAAATGGAAGTAAACTCGGGACTACAGAACAGGAGAAGGACTTGGGTATTCTCATTACAAATAAGCTGAGCAGCAGCACTCAATGTCAAGCAGCAGCAGCTAAAGCAAACAAGATTTTAGGATGTATAAAAAGAGAGATTAGATCCCGTGATCCCAACGTATTGTTACCCCTCTATAAATCACTTGTAAGGCCACATCTGGAATATGGGATTCAGTTTTGGGCTCCACATTTTAAAAAGGACATTCAGAAGTTAGAGTCAGTTCAAAGGCGGGCAACTAGACTATTACAAGGAATGGAAGGCCTCTTATATGATGACAGGTTGAAAAAGTTAGATATGTTTAGCTTAGAAAAAAGACGTCTCAGAGGAGATCTCATTTATATGTATAAATACATGTGTGGTCAATATAAAGGACTGGCACATGACTTATTTCTTCCAAAGACAGTACTAAGGACCAGGGGGCACTCACTGCGAGTGGAAGAAAAGCGATTCCAACAGCTAAATAGGAAAGGGTTCTTTACAGTTAGAGCAGTCAGACTGTGGAATGCCCTACCACAAGAGGTAGTAATGGCAGATACTATAACAGCTTTTAAAAAAGGGCTGGATGATTTCCTCAGTACACAAAACATTGTTGGCTATAAATGACTTAGTGACTAAATGTAGAACTGGTGGAGGAAGGTTGAACTAGATGGACATAGGTCTTTTTTCAACCTAAGTAACTATGTAACTATGTAACCAACATTGAGTCAGAAATGCATCTGTGCCACCCCCGTGTCAGCAGCTGAGCTGCTCGGATCCGGGTTCTCAGTGGCTCGAGGGTCTCCGGACCCGGGGGTCGTGCAGCTGTGGCGCCCCTGACCTGGTCAGGCGCCACTGAGTACTGCACTCAGGCTGAGTACAAAACAGGTAATCCTGAAGGCTGACTAGGGTGTGGACACACAGACACTTGGCAACCAGGACACACACACACAGCTTAGAGGGGACCCCTGGGCAGTCCCAGGGAGGGGGCGTAGCCCTCGCATCCCAGCTAGTGGTGACTAGTGGGACTGGAGACGGAGAGTTGTCTAGTGGCAGCCGAAGGAGTAGGAGTGGAGGAGCCGCGTCTGGAGGGTAAAGCAGAAGAGCAGGACTCTGTCAGATCCTGCACCTGTAGTGGCTGCTGGCGGGGGAGAGAGGCTACCCAGTAGTGCTGCCTGAAATCCACCTAGTGAAGAGGTGGCTGAGTAAGGAGACTACCGGTAGACCAAGCCCGCATGGGGAAACAGGTCCCTAGAGCAGGAACCCATTTACTTGGCCTGCTTAATCTGCTGGTGAGGGTGCTGAATGCACCTCACCGAACCACACAGAGTCCGCAGCATCAGCAGCAATGAGGAGACCCATAAGGAGGATTGAGCCTGGAGCCATCTTAACCTTGGTCCACGCTGCCAGCAAACGGGCCAGAAAGGGAAGAACGGCAGTTGTGACTTCCCTGGGTAATCCCCGCAATAATACAAGTAGGAGTCACCCCAAACAAGAAAGGCTAGGAAGGCGAGTCAGCAGTCACCTCTACATCAGCCGAAGGGATACCTGGTTCCACTTGGTTCATCATAGCATCGCCCGGGTTGACTCACAGCTACCATCTGAAAGTGAGTAAAAACTCTGAAAGACATTGCTGCCTGTGTGTGAGTTCTTCTGCGACCTGTGGTACTACACACTTACACTGGGCCCTGGGGACAGCCTCACTCTCAGGAGGCTACAACATCTGACTGCATTTACCATCGGCCCCAGTCGCTCCCTAAACTGCAGTGGCGGTCACCCCCTGACCGCAATTACCGAGAGTGGCGTCACGATTCCCATTGAAGTTAACCTGACCTGCCTGTTGTCAGAAGAATCCCAGCATGTGGAGTCCCTGGAGACCCTGAGGCGACCTGAAGGTAATGCGGGCTCCACACAGCCACTCAAATGAAGGGGGGTATTTACAAGGCATAGTATAGAGTTTGTGACGCCACCCATGGTATGTGGTAATTAGGAATACCACCGCTGCAGTTGGGAGTACCCGGGGGTGATGGAATTGGGCAGTCAAGTGTTAGAACTCTCCACGGGTAGGGGGGAAAACCCCGGGACTCGGTGTTTGAGGGTAATGCTCATCAAGGCATCTTCCCCATGCTGTTCCAATTCAATTCTAGCTCTTTTCTATCCATTCCTTGGAAAATTTTTACAGCCCTCCCAGTCCTCCTTGCAAGGTCCTTCGGAAAAATATTTGAGATTCCCATTGGCTTGCATTAGGTAATGAATACACTAATAGTAGAAATTATTCGGTATGAATAATTTGAACCCGAATATTTTATTATTCACCCATCACTAATCCAAAGTTTCCAAAGTTTTCCAGAGTTGCCTTTTACAGCACAATGCTATGTACTTTTATATCGCTGTAAGTTGAAGCCTGTATGTATTTCCTGCTATGTCCAGATTCCAAAGACTTGTTTAAGAAATGCAATGCCATGTACTTGCTCCTATGTGCATATGAAATACATTGGAAAATTGCTAACAGCGGAAGGTAATTATTTAAATGTTGTTGTTCTCATATTCTTTATAAAATATTGTACAAACTGAGAGATGCTGTCCACCGTGGGACTAGAGTCTTCTACTTATTGGCCATCTTGGTGCCAGGAAAAATCATCCTGGATGATGTTGCCAAAGATGACAATCACCATGTCCATATGTTAGTGTCTGTGAGAGTACTGCAGTGACGGTTATGCTTCATTCTCTAAAGAGAAAAGGAAAGGATAAATTGAAAGGTCTGTGGAATCTGAAAAGGCCAGAGATACAAGGGAGCTCAGACTTAAATAGTTGTTGTATGGCACCTCTGCGACCTCAGGCGCCAAGGGGCATTGCACCCACTTAAGGTGTAATGTCTTCTCCAAGGGACCAGCACCGGTATGCAAAAGCCAGACTAAATTGCCCACCCCTGTCCAAGCCCAGGGGGGAGGAGTCAGTTTTGGGGGAGGAGAGAGCAGAGACAAGAAGTTGAGGGTTGGAGGCTGAGCAGTGAAGAGCTCTCCTGGCAACCTCTGTGGACTGTGAGGAGGAAAGTGAACGGTTGCTGGTGGACGTCAGACAGGACTCCCAGAATCGTGTGTGCCAGGTGCAGAAACCTAGACCAGGGAAAAATTCCAAACCCCTGGTAAATCTGCAAAGGGGAAGAGAAGGACAGAATGGAGTCTGCCCCACCAGAAGGCTGATACCTAGCTGCAAGAGAGTAAGCCTGGGTAGACAAGTGAGGAAGCCTGCCCCAGAGAGGTTCCCTGCTGCAGGTGTGCAGGCCGCTATTAACACAGGTCACAGGGACCAAATTACTAGGACACAAAGCAGGAAGAGTCTGCAGGGGAGAATACCGGTGTCAGAACCCGAGGAGAGAGGGATCCTGAGACCCAATTTGGGGAAGACCAGCCGCCGGGGCCCACCAACATTCCCAGTGAGTAGAAAGACTTTAAAATGACTTCCCTGTGTTGTCCCAGTGACTTTCGTGCACACACTTACATTGACTACTACTCTCATCCTCCACTGAGGCCAGCCCTACCCACGGAGGGCTTACCAACCTGCTGCTCATAACATCGGCCCCAGCAGGAGGGAAACACAGCAGCTGTAGCCATTCCACCTGACCACACTACTGTGGGTGGTGTCATGAACTTTTCCACTTAAACTATCCCCCTTTTATTGTAGAGCCACCCCAGGGCACGGAACCGGGCAACGCCACCAGTGACTTGTTAAACCTGGGACCGAGTGACTGCCCCTGATCCCTAGGACTGCACCCCGTAATAGCGTAGGGTGAAAAAGTTGTGTCAAGGAGTAAATAAACAGTCACCATCACAGAATTCCACCTTTTGTAATGTACAGTATGTTCTGGCCAGTTCTGTGCCCATTATGAACTACCATGCTTTCAAAATAAAGCGGGCTTTACACACTACGATATCGGTCCCGATATCGCTAGTGTGGGTACCCGCCCCCATCTGTTGCGCGGCACGGGCAAATCGCTGCCCGTGCCGCACAACATCGCCCAGACCCGTCACACATACTTACCTGCCCGGCGACGTCGCTGTGACCGGCGAACCGCCTCCTTTCTAAGGGGGCGGTCCGTGCGGCGTCACAGCGACGTCACTGAGCGGCCGCCCAATAGCAGCAGAGGGGCGGAGCTGAGCGGGACGTAACATCCCGCCCACCTCCTTCCCTCCGCATAGCGGCCGGGAGGCAGGTAAGGAAAGCTTCCTCGTTCCTGCGGTGTCACACGGAGCGATGTGTGCTGCCGCAGGAACGAGGAACAACCTCGTTACTGCTGCAGTAACGATTTTTGAGAATGGACCCCGATGAGCAACGATGCAAAATCGCTCATCGGTGTCACACGCAACAACATCGCTAATGCGGCCGGATGTGCGTCACCAATTCCGTGACCCCAACGAGTTCGCATTAGCGATGTCGTAGCGTGTAAAGCCCCCTTAAGGATTATTTGCAACTCTTGAATAGTGTCCGAAAACCTATTAATGAAATATTGACATGGGTACCTGTTATAGGGGGACTAGCGGATTAGGAAAAGGTAGTAAATCTCCCAAACGCCAGTCGGGGTCCACTGTGCAGTGATGGTAAACTGCTGCTGGCAACCTGAAGGTCAGGTGGATAATGCAGCTAGGTGGCTCGGTAAAGAAATAAAGCCTGACCTGAGTTAAAAGTCACTCTGATCAGGATAACTGTGAACCCTGTTAACTCCACAGGGCACACACACACCGAGACCAGGAACTCCTCTGTTAGCAGCAGAGAGAGTCCTGGAGGTGACTGTCCGTGCACGTGGAGTGCACACCTGGACAGTCGGCGCAGCCCAGTTAGAGTCACTGAGCTGCCCTGACACACTGAAATGGTAAGACAGAAGTGGGGTATCAGTCCCTAACTGTGCCACACCACGGATCTTGGTGCGACAGGCACCGGACGTCTAACCCTGCCTACCGCTTCAGATGTAATAGTACTAACCACAAGGTGGCTCTAACGCTCTGCTGTGGCTACAGAGCAATGCATATGGGCATTTTTGAAGACTGCGCACCATGGTGCGCTCTTCAGGCTTTTTTAACAACTAGGGTCTGCCCCAAACCCAGTGCGAACCACAATGGTGTCTCCAGGGGCCAATGACGGAGGCAAACCGCCACGTCACTCATGACACAAGCACAGCAATGCCCCAAACACCCTACCAGTCATCGTCTGATGAACAATTATGGAGTGCCAGGTCATAGGGGCAGGCTTCCATGAGCCAGTCCGGAGTGGCCACATCATCAGGACACCTGCCGCTGACCGGCCTATCAGGTCCTGCCACCTTACGGACATGCCTAGTGAAGTCCTCACCGGACTTAGCCTCAGATGATGCACTAAGTGCCTGAGCATGTGTAGCACGCAGGGGGAATCAGGCATGGAGAGTCTCGTACCTGAATTACTCGTCACTGGGCTGGTGTGATGATCCGAGATGTCGCGGTGGCCTGCCCGGCATTGTGCCCCAAGGTGTACACCAAGAAGGAGGGAAGATGATGGGGTAGTAGAAGGATGAATGTCGTGACGCCCCATGTGGTATGCGGCCAGGGTTTTAGCCGTGGCTACTGTCGCTGTCCTCCGGGCATATGGTAGTAGCAGCCAGAGATGGTATTGCTACCCACAGGTGGAGCGGGCCCCGGGGAGGATGATGAGGGGAGTAGTGGTGCCGGTAATAAGAGTCCGAGTCAGTGGCTGCGGTTCCAGGTATCTTTACTCACTCTTTATGCTGTGCCGCTCGCCCAGATAATACTGGTCACCCACTGGGATGGGCTCCGCCAACCCTGGATAAGTTAAGAGAAGTCACCGTTATTTGAAAGAAGAAAGTCCTTTTTCAGAGTTGCCCTTCCAGCTGTGAGGCACCTGGGCCGAGCATTCCGCTCCCAGCCCCAGGCCCCGTGAAGAGAAGAGAAGAAAGCGGTGATGGTACTATTGTGTCCCAGAACTGTTGTCCCGGTTAGACTGACCAGTGATTGTCTGAGTGTGCTCCTACTTGTACCCCAAGTGGAACCTGCCCCCCAGGTGGCTGGCTTCAGTGACCAGAGAAGTCCCATGACTCATGATGGCCACCCCCCTGCCTACCCTGAGCCATCCCCCCTAGGGAGAAGGCTTCTAAGCTTTATGGAAAGTGTGACTTTATGGAAAGTGTGACTGTGGAACACCAGTGATTAACTCCCTCCTTACCCGAGGCGAATATCACACCGAAAATAAGGTGCAATACTCTGTGGGGACTGAAACCTCAGGGGCGCCACACATGCTCAGTAGCCTGAACAACAGACTTAGGCCCCTTTCACATGTCAGTGATTCTGGTACATTTGTGCTTTTTTTTTATACGTACCAGAATCACTGACATACGCAGACCCATTCTAAACAATAAGTCTGCTCACACATCAATGATTTTTCACTGAACATGTCTCCATGCAGCGTGCACCCTTGGCCATGATTCTGCACGGAGACATGTCAGTTTTTGTCTGGCATCACTGATTACCCACGGACCACACTATGGTGTGATCCGTGTGTGATCAGTGAAACACGTACAAGAAAATCACGGGCTTATTAAATATTAAAAATGTTCAACTTACCTTGCCTGCGATTCGCTCTGCAGCCTCTGCTTTCGGCAGCTCCTGCCTGGCTCATGAATATTCATGAAAGCAGGAACTGCCGACCAGGAAGTAGCTGCTGAGAGCGGTGAGCGGACGCTGGAGAGCCAGAGACTTCAGCACCATGGACAGCAGCAGTGAAGGCAGGTGAGTAATGTCCATATGCGATCACGGATCACGGATTGCACATGGACAACCCACGTGTGCCATGAATCACGGAACACGAAGGGACATGTGCGTGTTTTACACGTCTGTGAAGAACGTCAGTGTTTTTCACTGACGTGTGAAACGGGCCTTAGCCTCAGAAATAAGACTATCAGGCTGAGCATGTATGGTAGGCACAACACAGGAATTGGACACAGCACGAAGTCCAAGCACCTGGGCATATAGGCTTTTCGCACTAAGTGTGTGGGCATGCTCAGTAGCCTGAACTGAGGACTTAGCTTCAGGAATGGAACTAACAGCATGCTCACTAGGCAAAACACTGGACATAGGCTCTGGCTGGGGTAAATCGGCAAACGCATGCCCACTAGCCGCCTCTTCACACTTAGGCATGGATGAATAAGCAGCCAGCTGGACGACCCGAGGCACAGCCAAAAATGGAAGCCGATGCCTGCGCGTAACAGGAACTGCAGCAGGCTGCTTGCGGCTATGGCGGTGCCAATTTGTAACAAGTACTATTGCTCCTGTAAGATCAGTCTGGGACAATTGCTCTCAATTCAATGGCACCTCAATAAGAATATGCAGGATCTCAAGACCTATGTTCTCTTACCAGCTGCACTAGAAATATCCTGGCCCCAGGAGTGTACATAGAAATCATGGGGGACCATAGCAAAAGTTCTAATTAATTCATATTTGTCTGTGTCATATAAGAACATATCACAACTTTATAGCCCTTCCCAAGTATGTTTTCTCCTATTGAAGCCCCTAGATTCCCCTTTTATTGCAGCCATAAAGAATGATGCCAATAAAAGTGCCCATACTGTATGATACCCCCACAGTGAATTCCTCCACAGTACCCTCCACACGCACAGTATGATGACCCTACTCTAACAACTCTTAACTAACCTTGGAAAGTATGGTGACTAGAGTTGAGCGATCTGAAAAGGTAAGTTTGGTGTTTGTACTGAACACGGACTTTACTAACAAAAAATTAATGTTTGAGTTTGGAGATCTGGTGCTTTATGTATTCTGACCAGTCGAGTGAGCATCGTTGTGCTCGAGTACACTCGTTGCTCAGTCCAACGCAAGCCGCTTGCAGTGTTTTTAATGGCTCTCACTGCAGGTAAAAATATTATTATTGGATGTAGTGTGCAAATCCCCTGGAAGTGTTCTGTTTATGGTTGGCTGCATGAGGGTGGAGACCTGAACTGCCTAATTTTTTACTTCTATTGGGGTTCAGGTTAAATCCTAATTGAACTTCATCTAAAGTCTGGATAACCCGCTGAGTTGAACTCCACGGGGCCATTCAACTGTAATAGTGACCTCAACACAGTATGATCCCCATCCCCAACTGTAACCCCCACACAACCATTTATACAGTGTAATGGACCTACATACAGTATAATGGCCCCCCACACCTCTTCATGGTATATTTGTCCCCCACCCTGGTATATATGTCCCCAATCCTAGGCCCATCATGACATGTCCTCCATCCTGGTATATATGTCTCCCATCCTAGTGTATATGTTCCCCATCCTGGTATATAAGTTGCCAATCCTGGACCCATCCTAGTATAGTGATTCAAAATAGAAGGGGAAGGTTTCCAGCGAGGAAGTAAGTATCTCAAAAATTATTAAAACATGACTTTTATTATTAGCTTCAAAATAGATAGAAAAACCCGCATCGACATATAGGGAAAGCAGGGGGAAGGGACTACGCGTTTCGGTATAAAACCTTCATGACGGACCATTATGAAGGTTTTATACTGAAATGGGTAGTCCCTTACCCCCCCTGTTTCCGTATATGTCAATGCTGGTTTTTCTATCTATTTTTAAGCTAATAATAAAAGTAATGCTTTAATAATTTTTGTGATAATTACTTCCTCACTGTAAACCTTCCCCTTCTGTTCTGCATTGCTATTGTGGTAGGCTGCTCTCCTACTTCCGCACGGGGACTGTGAGATCCACACTTGGGTCTGCAACCCGGAGAACTACAGGAACACTGAGCTGGCATTTATATAAAATCATTATCCTGGTATATATGTCCCCCTGACCTGATATATTTTCTTAGGTTCATTTGATGTATTTAGCTTATACACTAACATGCCTAATGATTAGAGATGAGCCACCCCCCTAGTGTTCGAGTTCGGTTCGGTTCGTGGAGCATGCTGAGCCTTGTAGTTCTGCTGTCCCTGTCTCTCCCTCCAGCATACAGTCCTGGATGCAGCATGCTGAGCCTCACCGCTCGACTTATAGTGTCAGCTGATTCCATCAGGTGACCGCATCAGCTGATCATCGCCAGGTCTGAGAGAGAGAAAAGAGAGAGAAAAGAGAGAGAGGAGATAGAGAATAGGAGAGAAGAGAGAGAAGAGAGAGATAGAGAGAGAAAAAGAGAACAAGATAGAGAGAGAAAAAGAGAGAGAAATTAGAGAGAAGAGAGGTGAGAGAAGAGAGAGAGAGAAGAGAGAGAAAACAAAGAGAGAAAAGAGAGAGAAGAGAAGCGATAGAGAGAAGAGATAGAGAGGAGAGGGAGAATAGGAGAGAAGAGAGAGAGAAGAGAGAGAAAAATAAAGAACAAGATAGAGAGAGAAAAAGAGAGAACAAGAGAGAGAGAACAAGAGAGAGAGAGATGAGAGAGAGAAGAGAGGAGAGAGAAGAGAGAGAGAGAGAAGAGAGAGAGAAGAGAGAGGTGAGAAAGAGAGAGGAAAGAGGAGAAAGAGAAGGAGAGAGAGAGAAGAGAGAGAGGAGAGAGAGAAGAGAGAGAGAGGAGAGAGAGAGAGAGGAGAGAGAGAGGAGAGAGAAGAGAGGGAGAGAGAGAGAGGAGAGAGAGGAGAGAGCAATGCAGCCTCATTCCGTGAACTGCTCCGATTTTAGAGGTGTGTCCCGCGGCTCACAGCTGATGTCCGGTTCCTCCCCTCAGTGCATAATTAAATTAAATTATAAATAAATAATAATTATAATTTAAAATTATAAATAAATTAAATTCTTTACCGGGATGGCCGGGACTCGAACTCATAAACTAATTCTCCTTAGGCAGTAGCTCTACCCATTGAGCCACTGCCTCTAATGAAAAGCATAGGAAGATTTGGTAATCTTGACCTCTATATTGCAGTAGAGAATCCAAAAGCAGATTCTTCAGCTGCAAGGATAGATGGATGGTGAAAGGAGGAAACACTGGCACCATTCAGCGAGCTAACCGCTCAAACTTCCTATTTCAGGTTTATGCACGCATTATATGGCTTGCAAATTTCCTTACATTCTGGCCACGGTGCTCATTCCAATATAACAGTGAAAGGAGGAAACACTGGTACCATTCAGCGAGCTAACCGCTCAATCTTCCTATTTCAGGTTTATGCATGCATTATATGGCTTGTAAATTTCCTTGCATTCTGGTCATGGTGCTCAGTCCAATGAAAGGCCACGCCTTTCCCCCTGACCTTATGGTAGAATAAAACAGCTTTTTTTACCGCATATTTGGTGAGTGCCTTCCGTCTCTTTTCACATGGACTGGATGGATGGAGGGATGGATGGATGGAGGGATGAATGGATGGAGAGATGGAGGGATGGATGGAGGGAGGGATGGAGGGATGTATGAATGGATGGATGAATGGATCGATGGAGGGATGAAGGGAGGGATGAATGGATGGAGGGAGGGATGGAGGGAGGGATAGATGGATGGGAGGGATAGATGGATGGGAGGGCAAACACCGGCACTACCCTACTCATCACCGCACACACGCAGGCACTACGGCACTCATTATCCTCGCACAAACGCAGGCACTACGGCACTTGTCATCCTCGCACACACGCAGGCACTACGGCACTCATCATCCTCGCACACACACAGGCACTACAGCACTCATCATCCTCGCACACACGCAGGCACTACGGCATTCATCATCCTCGCACACACGCAGGCACTACAACCCCCATCATCACCGCACACGCAGGCATTACCTCAGTGACGTCCCCGCTGACAGCGCGGCTCACGTCAGTTGCTGCGTGGATCTGACACAGAGCGCTCGTGTTCTACGGTGTTCCTGTCATTTTCATGTAGCAGAGCTGGATGCGTCGTGGGACTTCGTCGATTACGTATTTGGGGATTTTAATAAAATGGTGAAAGAGGGTGTTTTTTTGTCTTTTATTCCAAATAAAGGATTTTTTGTTGTGTGTGTTTATTTACTTTCACTTACAGGTTAATCATGGAAGGTATCTCGGGGAGACGCCTACCATGATTAACCCCTTATTACCCCGATTGCCACCGCACCAGGGCAATTCGGGATGAGCTGGGTAGAGTCCCGAGACTGTCACATCTAATGGATGCGGCAATTCTGGGTGGCTGCCTGCTCATATTGTTAGGGTGGTGGGCTCCTCATAACGTGGCACTCACCATCCTGACAATACCAGCCTCCAGCCGTGTGGCTTTATCCTGGCTGGTATCAAAATTGGGGGGAACCGCAGGTTTTTTTTTATTATAATTTATTTATTTTACTGCACGATATAGACCCGCCCGCCGGCGGCTGTGATTGGTTGCAGTGAGACAGCTGTCACTCATCGTGGGGGCATGTCTGACTGCAACCAATCATGGGCGCCGGTGGGCAGGGAAAGCAGGGAATACCAGATTGAATAATGAAGCGGCAGCCATTTTCAAAAGAGGAAAAGCCGCTGGAGCTTTGTGACAGCCGTGCAGCGCCCGTGATCGGTGAGTAGGAAAGAGAGAGGGATTGTTCTGGGGATGCAGGACGCATGCAAATACACAACTTGCGCACATAGCCTTACTGAGAAAAGCCATGCTTTTGGTGATCGAAGCGTTATCAAACGTTACTCGAACAGCCGAACTTGAAGCAAATCATTCGAGTTCGTCGAACGACTCAAACACCGCCCAAAATCCCTCGAATTTGAAATTGGCGAACTGTTCGAATCGAACATCGCTCAACTCTACTAATGATAAAGGCATTTGTCATGTTCGAGAACGGCTGAATGAAAGCCCTGGTCTCAGCAATGCTAAGATTGGTTTCATTGTCTCTCTCTTATGCGGGCTTCACACGAGACGATCTATCGTGCGATCGCACGAGCGATCGAACCCACCCCCGTCGTTTGTGCGTCACGGGCAATTAGTTGCCCGTGGCGCACAAAGTCGTTAAACCCCCGTCACACGCACTTACCTGCTGAGCGACGTTGCTGTGGGCGGAGAACATCCACTTCCTGAAGGGGGTGGGACGTTCAGCGTCACAGCAACGTCACACAGTGGCCAGCCAATAGAAGCGGAGGGGCGGAGATTAGCGGGACGTAAACATCCCGCCCACCTCCTTCCTTCATCATTGCCGGCGGGACGCAGGTAAGTTGTGTTCATCGTTCCCGGGGTGTCACACGGAGCGATGTGTGCTACCCCGGGAACGATGAACAACCGGCGCAAAGAAGAATAAATGACTTATTAAAAATAAGAAACGTGTCAACGATACACGATTTGTAATCGATTTGCGAACGTTCAGAGTCGCTCAAAGGTGTCACACACAACGAAATCGCAAACGATGCCGGATGTGAGTCATGAAAACCATGACCCCGACGACATATCGCACGATAGATCGTCTCGTGTGACACCCGCATTATGCCCCCATCACACCCACGTGAAAATCACGCACGTGCCGTGAGACACATAATTTCCTTGCGTGTTGCGTTTGGTAAGTACGTGTCTCCGGTACGTGCGGGCCACGTGTGTTCTACGTGTGCTATCCGCGATAACACATGGAGAACCGGTAGTTTGAATACTCACGTGGTCCTTGCTGCTTTCCAGGCTACTGATCTTCGGCTCTAGCCCCGCCCAGTCCCCGCTGATGCTGCTTCTGGCCGAGCAGAGGGGCAGAGATTAGTGCCCGTAACATCACGCCCACCTCCTTAACACGCTAATAATGTGCGGTGGTCGGCATCAACTGTTTGCAGCGGAAGATTCTGCAGGGCTGGTGGTGGTAAGTATGTGTTTTTTTATTTTAAAATAATGACACGTGTTTCTCCAGTGCGTGTCACGTGGACCCGCATCCACACTACATCCGTGTGGTACATGTGCAGGCTGCGTGACACCCGTGCTGCCAGAGAAAAAGGGACATGCCTCCGTATGGAGTACACGGGCTCACGTGTGCTCCACACGGAGGCACGGGCCAATGGCTGAACACATGCATGCACATAAACCCATTGATTTTAATGGGTTTACGTGTGCCCATGTCTCCAGTACATGCGGGCACGGACCTAGCACGTACCGGAGACACGTGCGTGTGAAGGGGGCCTTAGAGATTGTTTTTAAACACAATTATTTAAAGTTTGGTGATGATTTTTACCTGCAGCTACAGGGAATTCTATGGGGTCCCCAGGTTTTGCTAATATTTTTATGGCTAATTTTGAGAATAGATTTATTTTTTGTAGCAATTTTTCACAATTTATTAAATTGTGGGTTCGTTTTGTTGATATTTTTGTTTTCTGGTCCATTCCAGATACAGAGCTAATAGCATTGGAGGAATATATGAACAGCTATCTTTCGAACATTAAGTTCACAATGGAAAAAAATTAGGTGGAATTGAGATTTTTAGATGTGTTGGTGAATACAGAAGGAGGAATTTTAAGAACAAGTATATTCAATAAAGAGACTGATAGAAACAGCTTGCTACATAGTGAGAACAATAATGCCTCTCAGGTTTTTAAGGGGAAACCGAGGGGACAATTCACTACACTCTGTAGGATTTGTTCCAATGACAATGACTACCATGTTAATAAAGAGAAGTTGATCAATAAGTTTGTTCAAAAGAAGTATAATAGGAAAATGCTCACTAGAAGAGGAGAATAGATTGATTCAAAATCTAATGAGGAAATAGGATGTAAGAAGGATAGGGATAAGGAGAAAAGATGTGCATTTATTTCAGTGTATAACTAACATGCAGGTTTCATCAAGAGGATGGTTAATAAATATTGATCACTGTTATAGTACGGTCAGAAGTATGGTAGATTGATTAGGGAAGCTCCAATGTATATTTATAAGAAGGATAAAACATTAGCTAACTCCTTGGTACGGTCTGAGATCAATCCACCTAGAATGTCTACACAAACGTTTTTGGAGTCTAAGTGAAATGTTATGTGTTTGAGTTGCCAAAATTGCAATGCAATCATTCCTAGTCACTATATATCCCATCCCACTATGGACAACAGAATCCGAATAAAAGGTTTTTATTACATGTGGTTCTGAAAATGTTATTTATTTACTAAAGTGCCCTTGTGGGATGGGGTATATAGGACAGACCTCACATAATATACAAGTTCGTGTTACAGAGCATAGATCAGCAATTACAGTTAGGTCCAGAAATATTTGGACAGTGACACAAGTTTTGTTATTTTAGCTGTTTACAAAAACATGTTCAGAAATACAATTATATATATAATATGGGCTGAAAGTGCACACTCCCAGCTGCAATATGAGAGTTTTCACATCCAAATTGGAGAAAGTGTTTAGGAATCATAGCTCTGTAATGCATAGCCTCCTCTTTTTCAAGGGACCAAAAGTAATTGGACAAGGGACTCTAAGGGCTGCAATTAACTCTGAAGGCGTCTCCCTCGTTAACCTGTAATCAATGAAGTAGTTAAAAGGTCTGGGGTTGATTACAGGTGTGTGGTTTTGCATTTGGAAGCTGTTGCTGTGACCAGACAACATGCGGTCTGAGGAACTCTCAATTGAGGTGAAGCAGAACATCCTGAGGCTGAAAAAAAAGAAAAAATCCATCAGAGAGATAGCAGACATGCTTGGAGTAGCAAAATCAACAGTCGGGTACATTCTGAGAAAAAAGGAATTGACTGGTGAGCTTGGGAACTCAAAAAGACCTGGGCGTCCACGGATGACAACAGTGGTGGATGATCGCCGCATACTTTCTTTGGTGAAGAAGAACCCGTTCACAACATCAACTGAAGTCCAGAACACTCTCAGTGAAGTAGGTGTATCTGTCTCTAAGTCAACAGTAAAGAGAAGACTCCATGAAAGTAAATACAAAGGGTTCACATCTAGATGCAAACCATTCATCAATTCCAAAAATAGACAGGCCAGAGTTAAATTTGCTGAAAAACACCTCATGAAGCCAGCTCAGTTCTGGAAAAGTATTCTATGGACAGATGAGACAAAGATCAACCTGTACCAGAATGATGGGAAGAAAAAAGTTTGGAGAAGAAAGGGAACGGCACATGATCCAAGGCACACCACATCCTCTGTAAAACATGGAGGCAACGTGATGGCATGGGCATGCATGGCTTTCAATGGCACTGGGTCACTTGTGTTTATTGATGACATAACAGCAGACAAGAGTAGCCGGATGAATTCTGAAGTGTACCGGGATATACTTTCAGCCCAGATTCAGCCAAATGCCGCAAAGTTGATCGGACGGCGCTTCATAGTACAGATGGACAATGACCCCAAGCATACAGCCAAAGCTACCCAGGAGTTCATGAGTGCAAAAAAGTGGAACATTCTGCAATGGCCAAGTCAATCACCAGATCTTAACCCAATTGAGCATGCATTTCACTTGCTCAAATCCAGACTTAAGACGGAAAGACCCACAAACAAGCAAGACCTGAAGGCTGCGGCTGTAAAGGCCTGGCAAAGCATTAAGAAGGAGGAAACCCAGCGTTTGGTGATGTCCATGGGTTCCAGACTTAAGGCAGTGATTGCCTCCAAAGGATTCGCAACAAAATATTGAAAATAAAAATATTTTGTTTGGGTTTGGTTTATTTGTCCAATTACTTTTGACCTCCTAAAATGTGGAGTGTTTGTAAAGAAATGTGTACAATTCCTACAATTTTTATCAGATATTTTTGTTCAAACCTTCAAATTAAACGTTACAATCTGCACTTGAATTCAGTTGTAGAGGTTTCATTTCAAATCCAATGTGGTGGCATGCAGAGCCCAATGCGCGAAAATTGTCACTGTCCAAATATTTCTGGACCTAACTGTAGGTTATATTATACCCTTGAAACTTTGACCCCGAAAAGGTTAATTGAAATGTGTACCTTTTAATGCATTCTTGTTGTAATCCACGCATATGTATTTGACTGTCAGGAAATTATTGAATTTATTTATTATATAATGATAGGACATAAAAGAAAGCTGGTATAATATTATCCAGTTTGCAATTTGTTTGCGTTTGTATATAATTGTATTTCTTTGACTTTAGATTGGTGTGGTACTATTGGTAAAGGGATAAGGGTGTGCATCGTTAAATACCTTGGAAGAATGAATGACGGTCAGTTTGAGAAATGGGGCTTCACCTCCGAAATGTTGCTCAGAAGTGAAGGATTTTGATCAGCGTCCTCCTTGCAACCTCTCAGCGGTAATCCCAGGTGTATCCTCATGAAATTGGGCTGTTTACAGTATGTCTAAAGAGGATTTGATATGTACTTTCACAAGATATAGCTTTTGGCCGTACCTTCATTTAGCATTAGTTATGCACAGGTGATTATGCGTTGAGCCCGCAGCCCGCCGGCAGACTCAATGGTGCCCGCCGCGATGCCTAATCAACCAGTATCACCGACCCTCCTGAGCCACGACACCCCCCACTCCCAAGCTATAAGTATTGCCGCCCTTCCGTCCTGTGACCCTCCTAAGCCGTAGACACCCCCATCCTATGTGTTGCACAACTTCCAGCATCCCAGGTGCAGAACAAAGTACACAGAGCAGATTACAGGGGATAATAAAGTCTTTACTTCTTGGAGCATGAGGTAATGATATGCACAGTCATACAGCATTGCATCAGAAGAGAAAGTGAAACCAGGAAGAAACAAAAGACTTTTTACAATACAGTGAATATGGAAACTTTAAGCAACATCGCCATCTACTGTTAGATCAGCATAAAGTCCTCCTTCACACATATACAAAGAAGTCCTCAGGTGTTGCAAATACCAACACCCCTTCTCAACAGTAAGGAATTATTCATTTAAGCCTAATTTCTTCATTAGTCTCTGATGTCTTTCAGCATTTGACTCACCCACCCCAGGGCTATGGGACACCCGGTGCCGGGCCGGACTAGTCCGGTGGTAGTCAGTGGTGGCTGGGCCCGGCTCCGTGGCCCTGGTGGGTGTCAGTAGAATATATGGCTTGATGAATAAAGTTTGTGTTCGTGACGCCACCTGTGGTCTGCGGCTATTAAGCCGCCGCTGCTGTGTGAGGCCTCCGGGGTAATGTTATGGCAGCAATGGTAGTACTGCTCCCCACAGGTGGAGCGGAGCCCGGGGACACTGTTAGTGCTTGTGAAAGTCTATGGGGTTGTGTGGCTAACACGGTGCAGGGCCGACAGGCAATGAAAGAACCAGGCACAAACAACAGTCTCTTTACCTTTTCCTCCTTTACTTTGGGAACAGTCCAGTCCTGGGAGACCGTTACAGGTGGTGATGGGGATCCGGTCGGCCTGGAAGTACTTGGGGTGATCTTTCTGGCCAGCTGAGTATGAGGCCTACTCCTGTACTTTTCTTGTGATGTTAGGACCCTGCTTCTCTGAATCCAGCAATGGCCCTCCTTGCTGCTGGGACTGATGGTACGTCCCTTTCCCTCTGTAGCAGGCTGCGCAGGCCCTCTCTCTGGTGCTTCTCTGCTGGAGTCCACACCGGGCCTTGATGCTGCAGCTGTACCTTTGGGATGTTTTTGGGTCAAGTGCTTGCAGCTCTCCTGCCCTTCGGATTCGGCTACCAGGGAATATGTTTAAGCCCTGGTGGCCACAGACTCCGATGTCCGAGTCTCTCCGCTGCCTCTCAGCTACTCCTGCTTCTCTGGGCCAAGCTACTCTAGCTCTAGGCCCCAGATCCACAGGACAGCTCACTCTGCGTCTGTTCACTTCTACTGCTCTCTAGAGACTGACTACTACTTCCTCCCCCAGGCCAGACTTGAGGAATGCTCCCTGGAATTCCAGGTTCAGAGCTCCCCCTGCTGGCCGGAGGGAGAACTGCGTTGGGTGTTAAACTTGCTGGCCAATGGACCCCCCCATTACCTCCAGGCTCAGCATTAACCCTTTGGAAGGTCAATGCTGTTGTGGCGACCAAATCCTGGGGCGCCACACTCCCCCTTAGTTAAATTCAGTACTCCCGGACTGTGGAAACAAACATAACATGTTACAACATTTCATCCCCTGACATGGCAATTCTACCCGCCCCACTTTAATGGTTACTTCTTTGTACCCAATTTGAGGTAAGGGCTGACCATTACTGGCCACAATTGTTAAATCATCATCTGGGCCATGGTCAATGTCTGAATCAGCCCAATATCTTTTGTACAGTTTATAGGGAATGGTTGTTACCTGGGACCCCGTATCCAGGAGGGCATTCAAAGGGATCCCATCCAGCACAATAGGAAGGACCGGTCGTCCACCCACATACTTGCTGCGGCTGGAGGTTGAGCCGGGCTTCCTTACACCTGGGGGTCGGCTCCTGGCCCCAGGCTCGGCCCATTTAAAGGACAGTGTCGTGCAATGTGGCCCGCCTGGCTGCAGCGGCGGCAGATCGGTTGTCCCGTTGAATCATACCGGTCTGTGTCTCTGCCTCGGGTCGGCGGAATCCTCCTCTGTCGCATCCATGGGACGTCATCTGGGCTGGAGGCCAACTCGATTCTGGCAGGTGATGGGGTCACTTGTAGAGACTGCACGGTCTTGGCAAGGGCAGCTACAGTCTTGGTCAGCTCCCGGACCTGCTGTCTGAGCTCTGCAGTGGGATCCTTTTCCAGGGACTGCGCCTCGGCCCCTGCAGCAGCTTGTGTTGCAGGCACCACCCCGGGGCACGTGATAGCAAGAGGCCGGAGGGATACTGGGTCATTCGGTGTAGATTCTCGCAGTACCCAGATGGCCTGGTCCTTAAACTTTGCAAAGTCCAAAGCAGGGTTCTGCAGGACCATGATACGCAGCTGGGTCCTGTGGGCATCTGACAGGAGCCCCTCTATGAACTGCTCAGTTAGGAGTTTGTGTTCTTCACGTACACTCTCTGGATCCACCTGTTTAACTGCTTTCAGGGCCTCCTGCAAGTTTAAGGCATAGTCCCTTATGCTGTCTGTGGCCCGTTGTTTGCACCCAAAGAATCTCATCTTTATTTCTGCTGCGGTGCGGGTGTCAAAAGTACTCTTTAGCTTGGCCAGTATCTGGGTTGCTGTCCCTTTATCTGTATCAGGCCAGGACTTCACTTCACGCTGGGCCGCGCCGGCTAGCTGCCCCATTAGTATGCCCACCTTCTGGCTCTCAGTCAGAGGATACACCCGGAACAAGCTGTGCAGACTTTCTCTGAAGTCGCTCAAGGTATGGGACTCCCCGGAGTACTGCGGCAGCCACTCCGCTCCCGGAATGTACGGCATTGTGATCGGCATTACCGGCGCTACAGCGGGGGCTGGGGCGACGGCGACTGGGATTGCTTCGGCCGGTGCTGTGGCGCCTCGGGCTATGGCAGCCACCTGCTCTCCCTCTGAGTCGGACATCTTCCTCCCCCTTAGTGAACCTTACCAGGCTCCGTTCACTTTTCAAATTCCCTTCTGGGTCGTGCGGGGTTAACAGCGCTCTGCTCTGATGGCGCGCTCCCTTCGCGCTCTTTGTCAGGCACGCCCCCCTTCTTCCTGCACTCAGCGGGGCTAATGGCGGCGGCAGCTTGCAAACAGTAACACAGTCTTTTAAGCACAGTTTCTGCAGGCGCACAGTACCCGGTGGGACCGGGCACGAAATCCTGTTCGTGACGCCAAAATTGACTCGCCCACCCCAGGGCTATGGGACACCCGGTGCCGGGCCGGACTAGTCCGGTGGTAGTCAGTGGTGGCTGGGCCCGGCTCCGTGGCCCTGGTGGGTGTCAGTAGAATATATGGCTTGATGAATAAAGTTTGTGTTCGTGACGCCACCTGTGGTCTGCAGCTATTAAGCCGCCGCTGCTGTGTGAGGCCTCTGGGGTAATGTTATGGCAGCAATGGTAGTACTGCTCCCCACAGGTGGAGCGGAGCCCGGGGACACTGTTAGTGCTTGTGAAAGTCTATGGGGTTGTGTGGCTAACACGGTGCAGGGCCGACAGGCAATGAAAGAACCAGGCACAAACAGTCTCTTTACCTTTTCCTCCTTTACTTTGGGAACAGTCCAGTCCTGGGAGACCGTTACAGGTGGTGATGGGGATCCGGTCGGCCTGGAAGTACTTAGGGTGATCTTTCTGGCCAGCTGAGTATGAGGCCTACTCCTGTACTTTTCTTGTGATGTTAGGCCTCTGCTTCTCTGAATCCAGCAATGGCCCTCCTTGCTGCTGGGACTGATGGTACGTCCCTTTCCCTCTGTAGCAGGCTGCGCAGGCCCTCTCTCTGGTGCTTCTCTGCTGGAGTCCACACCGGGCCTTGATGCTGAAGCTGTACCTTTGGGATGTTTTTGGGCCAGGTGCTTGCAGCTCTCCTGCCCTTCGGATTCGGCTACCAGGGAATATGTTTAAGCCCTGGTGGCCACAGACTCCGATGTCCGAGTCTCTCCGCTGCCTCTCAGCTACTCCTGCTTCTCTGGGCCAAGCTACTCTAGCTCTAGGCCCCAGATCCACAGGACAGCTCACTCTGCGTCTGTTCACTTCTACTGCTCTCTACAGACTGACTACTACTTCCTCCCCCAGGCCAGACTTGAGGAATGCTCCCTGGAATTCCAGGTTCAGAGCTCCCCCTGCTGGCCGGAGGGAGAACTGCGTTGGATGTTAAACTTGCTGGCCAATGGACCCCCCATTACCTCCAGGCTCAGCATTAACCCTTTGGAAGGTCAATGCTGTTGTGGCGACCAGGTCCTGGGGCGCCACACATTCAATGCCATTGTGAAAATATCTGCTGTCATATCTTCAGTTGGACAATATTCTAATTTCAGGATTTCTTGCTCATGGTGATCCCTCAAGAAATGATACTTGGTGCTTGGTTCTTGGGTTAACTCTTTCCATCTGAGCAAGAACAAGACATCCTTGATTGTCCTCATTTATTTTTGTTGATACCAACTGTGGTTGTCTTAGGTCTATTAGCAATTGTCTTAACCATAAAACTTCTTGACTTGCATGTGCTGCTGCAACATATTCTGCTTCTGTTGATGACAGCGTTACTATAGATTGCTTTTTACTAGTCCAACTAATTGTTCCGCCTGAGAAAAAGAAAAGATTGCCACTGGTAGATTTCCTGTCAGTTGGATCTCCAGCCCAATCTGCATCAACGTATCCAGTTAAAGTGCATTTATCACTTGTAGGTAGTGTCAGTTTAACGTTGCTAGTTCCTTTCAAATAACGTATTACTCTCTTCACGGCATTCCAATCCATTTTATTTGGCTTCGACACTTTTCTACTCAGAATTCCTACTGCTGCTGTGATGTCTGGCCTTGTCAAAGTTGCTAGACACAGTAATTTTCCTATTGCTGTTCTGTACTCTTCATTATTTGTAACACATTTTGCTCGGTCTTCATCTACTTAAGATAACTGATTTCCATTGGAGACTTTACTGTTTTTGCATCCTTCAATCCAAATGTTTCGATTATGTCTTGAATCATGTAATTTTGATTAAGTAGGAAACTTCCATCTTCTTTTCTTTCTAGCTGTATTCCTAGGTACTGTTTCACATTTCCCAAGTCTCAAAATGTTGATTCAGAATTCTTATTATGTCCTCTTTATCCCTTTATTTTTCAAAACAAACTAAAATATCATCAACATATATGAGCACATAGATCCATCTGTCCATCAGTCTTTTTGTGTATAGGCAAGGATCAGCTTTGCTTCTTTGAAATTTTTCATTTGTGAGCACTTCTGTGATTTTATTTTCCACACTTTAGCAGTTTGTTTTAAACCATACATACTTTTCTGTAGTTTACAAACCATATTCTGGTTACTTTTATCTTTGAATCCTGGAGGTTGTTCCATGTAAATATCTTCTGTTAAATCTCCATTCAAAAATGCTGTCTTTACGTCCAGATGCTTCAACTCCATTTGTTTCATTGCTGTAACTGCAAACAAAGTTCTTATTGTAGTATGTTTGACAATTGGAGCAAATGTTTCATCATAGTCTTCTCCATATTTTTGAGAATAACATTTAGCTACGAGTCTTACTCGGTATCATTAAGCTTTGTCATCTGTTTGGTATTTTACTTTAAAAATCCATTTACATCCTATAGCTTTTCTTCCTTCTGGTAATTCTGTCAGTGTCCATGTCTTTGAGTCATGCATGGATTTTATTTCTGTTTCTGTTGCCTTTATCCATTTATTAGCTTCATCTTCAGGAAGTCGAGATATGTCTTCCCAAGAGGTAGGCTCATAAAGTTTTCTTGCACTTGCCTTGTATGAAAGACGTATTGGTGGTTTTCCTTTGTTTTCTATTATTGAACGTCTTGGTTCTGTGTCTGTTTGTAGTTGTATCTCTTCATTTTTAGTATTCTGTTTTTCATCAATTTCAACTTCTTTTTCATCAGATGTTCTTTCAGTTATATCAGTGCTGTTTTTATCATTTTTTGTTTCTAGTGAAATCATAGTGTCTTCATTTAGATCCTCAATGAATGTCACACTGTTACTGTTACTATCTGTTTTGGGATCTAGGATTCTATATCCTTTGCGATTTTAACTATATCCAACAAATATTCCTTCTATTAATCTGTTTTGAAGTTTGAAATGTTTCACACTTGGTTTCTTACCCTGCCACAGTTCAAGCGGGTTTTTTTCAGTTTTCTAGAAAAAAAAGTCGGTTTTGTAGGTAAGTAGCTGTCATTGGTGCTTCACCCCAATATTTCTTTGGTAGTTTGGAATCTGTTAGCATACATCTTATCATTTCAGTCAGAGTTCTGTTTTTCCTTTCTGCTAGCCAATTTTGTTCAGGTGTGTATGGAACAGTTTTTTGATGCTCTATAGCATTTTGTCTTAAGTAGTTTTCTCTTTCGTGTCCTGTGAATTAACCTCCATAATCACTTCTAATGACAATTGGCTTCCTCTGAAACTTGTTATTCGACTTTGTCACGTAGTCTACTAATTTATTGAAAACTTTACTTTTGTTCTTGATCAAGTATGTGACTGTGCATCTTGAGTAGTCATCTATAAAAGTCACTATATATCTATTGCCTCCTGATGTACTCACTTTCATGGGTCCACATACATCAGCATGCACCAAATCAAGTGTTCTTGTGCTTTTCGTCTCACTTTCTTTAGGTATAGATATTCTTGTAGCTTTAGATTTTATACAACATTCACATCTTATGGTAATTGAGCAATCAGTTTTCAATAGATCCTTTGTCAATTCTTTCTTTTGTAGCTCCATTATACTTTCAGCATGTCTGTGTCCTAGACGTCTATGCCACATGTGAATACAATTCTTGTGGTCATGTGTACACAACTTCATCGGTTCCTTTAATGTGTCTAGATGATATAATTGTTCATCTGCCTTGACATTGGTTATTATCTTATTTCCCATTAGGATTGTACATTCATCATCTTTGAATTTTGCAGTAAGTCCTTTAGCTGTTAGACGTTTTACAGATAACAATCCTCCTTCTAATGCTGGAACATATAACACATCCTGTACAAGTATTTTTGAATCATGCCCAATCTTATTAGAACTGTTTAGCATTCCTTGTCCAATACCTTCCGCAGTTATTTTGCTCCCATCTGCAAGATAAATGTCTTCCTTCTTATTTAAATCAAGTTCAATAAAAAAAACTTTTATTACCTGTCATTTGACTTGTTGCTTCAATGAGTCAATAAACTAACCTGATGATGATTTCTTATCAGTTACTTTAAATGTGCGATTCCAATTATTTACACATGAATCAGAAATTGTCTTTTTCACCTGTGTATTCTCTTTATGGTGTAATTTCTGTTGTTCTGCTTTCCATATAGTACAGTCTTTCTTTAAATGTCCCTTTTTCTTACATCTGAAACATTTTCTTGTCTCGTTATTATAGGGTCTTTTTGATTCTGTAGCTTTAAGAGCATTTCCACCATCTTTTTCAGTAGAATCATGTGTTTGTTCTGTCCTTCTTTGATATTCATCTATGAGTCTGGTCTTCACAAACTCTTAAGGCCACTTTACATGCTGCGATATCTGTACCGATATTGCTAGCGTGGGTACCCGCCCCCATCGGTTGTGCGACACGGGCAAATCGCTGCCCGTGGCGCACAACATCGCCCGGCGTCACAGTGACGTCACTAAGCGGCCACCCAATCAAAGTGGAGGGGCGGAGATGAGCGGGACATAACATCCCACCCACCTTCTTCCTTCCGCATTGCGGGCGGCGGCAGGTAAGGTGAGGTTCCTCGTTCCTGCGGCGTCACACGGAGCGATGTGTGCTGCCGCAGGAGCGACGAACTACATCGTACACGCTGCAGCAGCGATATTTGAGAAGGGATCCCCATGTCACCGATGAGCGATTTTGAACATTTTTGCGACGATTCAAAATCGCTCATAGGTGTCACACACAACGACATCGCTAATGAGGCCGGATGTGCGTCACAAATTCTGTGACCCCCAACGACATCGCATTAGCAATGTCGTAGCGTGTAAAGCGGCCTTAATGTAATGTCTGTTTCAGGTCTTGTCTCTAATGCCTTTATTAAAGCGGTTCATGAATCCGGTAAACTGCACAATAATATTGCTGCTATGTGGCTATCCTTAATATCTTCACCAATTGATCTCAGCTGTGATATCACTTCCATCATAGAGAATATATGCTCCTGTATATCATTGTCTGCACTCAGTCTCATACTGTAAAGCTTTCTTAGCAGAAATAACTTGTGATTTAAGCTGGGTCTTTCATGTGGCTTTCTTAATGCTTCCCACATTCCCTGTGCTGTATCCTCATTCCTTATGTGGATTAATTGAGAATCTTCCACTAACAGGCTGATAGTAGCTCTTGCTTGTCTATTTTTCTTAACCCATGTCTGATTATTATCATTGCATCTATCTGTAGTGATTACTTCCCATAAATCATCTTTAGACAATAACATCTCCACTTTGAACTGATAGTTCTCATTACTCAGCTTAGCTACTATAGTTCTGGCTCTGTGCTACTCATTATCTTTAATTTGTCTTACTTGTTTGGAGAGAATTGTACTGAAGAATTCTTTTGCATTCATCAGGGTCTTGCTGAGCTTTCTGGTGTCCTGGATGTCTGGGATCTTGGGTGTCTGGGATCTTGGGTGTCTGGGATCTTTGGTGTCTGTGATCTTTGTGTGCCTGGGCCCATAACCTGGTGCACAGCTTCCAGCTTCCCAGGTGCAGAACAAAGTTCACAGAGCAGATTACGTGGGATAACAAGCTCTTTACTTGGAGCATGAGGTAACGATATGCACAGTCATACAGCATTGCATCAGGAAGAGAAAGTGAAACCAGGAAGAAACAAAAGACTTTTTACAATACAGTGAGTAAGGAAACTTTACACAACATCGACATCTACTGTTAGATCAGTATAAAGTCCTCCTTCACACATATACAAAGAAGTCCTGATCTGTTGCATATACCAACAGTATGAGCCTGCAGCATCGCTGACCCAGCCTTCTGAGCCACTCTGCAGCCACCGCCGCCCCGCCCTGGTGAGCTACTTAATATAACACACACTAGGATTATAAGACGGACCCCCATTTTAACATTAAAAAATATTTTTTCCAATTTTTCTTCTCTAAATTTGGGTTGTCTTTTAATGATAGGCTTATACTTGAGTCAATAAGTTTACCTAGTTTTTACTGTAGTATAAGTATATACTGTAAATTAATTTTTCAAAATGATCCTGTATCGTTTGTTGCTATATTTTGGAGGGAATTACTGGGTTAGTAATGGGGGTGTCTGATAAACACCTTTCCATTACTAACGCCTGGGCTTGATGTCAGCTGACATCAAACAACTATTATCAACCCCAAAAGTTATTTCCCCGGTTGCCACCATACTAGGGTACTCAGGAAGAGCCAGGTAAAGCACCAAAATTAGAGCCTCTAATGTGATGTGCTAGTTTTTTGGGCAGCTGAGGGCTGGTATTTTTAGGCTTGGAAGGGCCAAATTACCATGGATCTTCCCAGCCTGATATCAGCCCCCAGCTGTCTGCTTTACCTTGGCTGGTTATCAAAAATGGAGGGACCCAAAATCATTTTTTTAATTATTTATTTATATAGTTCCCAACATTGACCTAGGAGTCAGAGATGCATCTAGGCATCTCCCACATGCTGTTCCCATTCCATTTTACCGCTGTTTATATTCATTTGAGTGATTTTCCTATTTCCCTAGCCATCCTGTTCAGGTCTTCAGGGAAAATGCACGAGTTTCCCATTGACTTCCATTATACTTATTAGTCAAGTCAAGCCTGTCCGAGTATCCAACCTGCTTTATATGAGTTCCAAGTACTCAAGTATTTTAGTGCTCGCTCATTACTAGTCAAAAATACTGATGTGTAAATGAAGCCTTATTGTGCATTACAAGGAGATAACTTGTGAGCAGAGATCAGCCCCACCCCAAAAAGTGACATCTGCTTTGGTGGCAGGACTGGTCTCTTCTTGCCGAGTTATTTTCTTACAAGGCGCACCAACAGTGTGTTCGCTTGCTAGCTTGTCACTTCTCATCAGAGCTGCTGAGATGAATATTGTACAGTAAGAATGGAACTCGTACTGAGTGTCACGCCTGTGACTTGCAGAGTTAGCAAGCATCACCCTACTCACTGCAATTACTGCTCTGGTCTTCCCAGCCTTAGTTTGTCTCTATGAGCTGCCTCCTGCAACCTTTCCAACTCTGCTTCATCTTTCTGTATGCAGTCCCTGCAGCGGTCGAACCGCTCGGATAAGGGGGTGATGATTACTCGTGGCTCGAGGGTCTCTGGACCCGGGGGCTAGGGGCCACACTCAAATGAAGAGGGGGGTATTTACAGGGGAGATATAGTTCGTGACGCCACCCGTGGTGTACGGTAATTGGGAGTACCGCCGCTGCCGTTGGGAGTACCCAGGGTGATGGAGTGGGGCAGCTAGATGTCGTCACCCTCCACGGGTAGGGGAAGGCTCCGGGACTCTGGGTGGTGGGGTGCAGGGGGAGCGCAGGCTCGCTGGTTGAAGGGGTTAATTAGGTACTCACTTAGCAATAAAGCAGATGCTGACAAAAGGGTAAACTAAGTCTCTGGGTGCCGCTGCCCTCTTGGGGGAGCTCGTCCAGGTCCTGTCCCTTGCAGCACAGCCTGGTGGTCCGCGACCTGCCTCCTGACACATTAGTTTTAAAGTGTCCTTTGTGGCCCATCAGCTTGGAGCTTTCCGGGCCCCGCTCCCCACTCCCCACTGTGGCTAAGTAGAAGAGCTTGCTCTCAGGAGCTCACGCTTGGGGTTTCAGTGGGCTGCTTGTTTGGAAAGCCCTATCCCTCTCATTGTGCTAGTGCCCCCGATCTCTGATCTTCGTGGGAACAGTCCATAGAGGTCCTGTCCTCTGCAGGTTAATTGCTGGGTCGCCTGAAGCTTCTCCCCGACCTAGAGTCCGTGTACCCCGTCGTGCCTTCGGTCCCGGACCAGTGATTAGGCCCAGGCTGCAGTCCGTCCTCCAAGACAGGTCCTAGGCACCTAGCTCAATCCCCTGCGACCAGGGGTCCGACTCCTCTAAGTCCAGACCACCGTCTGCGACCTAGTCTGCTTCACCCCTAGGAGCTACAACACCCAGCTTCCTCTGCGCTCCTCACAGCTCAAGGGCTACCACTCAACTAACTTGACACCTCCCACCTCCCTGCCTGACCCCTAGGTGGGCGGCCCTATTCCAGCTTAAGCAGCCCACTGGTGTGCCTGACAGGGTGTGGTGCAAGGTGTATCTAAGATTTGTGAATGCTGGTGGAGGCAGTACTGCAGGTTAGGTTCCCAGAACCATGGGAGGTTGAGCCCTGCACGGCGAGAGAAAGATTGTGCAGAACCCTGTGACGACCTGAATAGTACAGGGCGTCACATCTGCTGCTCGTGAGCTACACCTGGCTATAGGGAGGCATGGCCAGATTCTCTATAATATTAGTTTCGGACTACCCTTTTAAGTTTTAAAATAGTAGGATGAACTGGGCAAGGTACTCGTCTTCAACGCCACACTACATGAAACTGTGGTTCCTGGCTAGACGTTTCTGTCTCTGTGGTGCTCTTTGCCTAGGCAATATGCCACTGCAGAAAGCCGATTGTCATTGGATACGACAGACCAAGACCAGATGCTTCATAGTGAACTAAAAGAGACCAATGTCCAAAAATATAATATTTTACTAAACTTTAGCTTGGTTACAACTATGTATAGCAGATAGTAGGCACATTTCCTCTGGTACAGCTCTCTTGATATAACAGACATAAACACTAATTCATTCAATAGAACCTTTCGAATGTCTCCCATACACGTATTCCACTACAATTTCATTAACAGTTCTGGTGAATCTCATCTTCCCCTGTGAGGTTTCTGCTAGAGGGGTTACGTCAATACGACTCCCCTACATTGGATACAAAGTCTTTTCTCCGAGGGTCACAGACTCCAGGCTATGATGCGCCCTTAATCCCCTGTAGAGGAATTTGTATTCCAAAATGGCGACCATTATTGCCTTCAGTTTTCACAATTGAGATTCCTTTTCACTTTATAGTATAATTTAACTCATGTCCCTCTGATACAAGTTCTTTGCTCCGTCTGTCTCTTTCTATACAGGTATTTCATGTCACCTGGACATCTCCGTGTATTCTCTCAATCGGCCTCTCTGGCCAAGGTTTAGGTCTATCAGTCTTTTCTCATTTACCAAATGTTGTGACTCTTACCATTTTCACCAGTTTCTCAGACTTTAAATTGTACAGTACTATCTGTACTGGTCTTTTCTCCCAAGACACCTCAAACTCAGCAGTCTGTTAACAATTGACCTTTAGGTCCACTCATCACAATTCACGAACTCTGTCTTCTGACTGTCACTTCCTGGGAAACACTCCTGTGTCTTTCCACATAACTCCTCCCCAGTCAGCATCACACATTAAACACACCTGTGCCAGACTACATACAGGTCAATCAACAAACACATTATAACACTTCAGATTATCTTTGAGAGGGATAGCACTTTAAACTCCTTACCAGTCAAACATCCATGCAAATTGCCTAAGATCGGACCGTAAATGCACAGACTGGCTTCAGGTCTCTCGACCCAAGCATTGGAGCTTCATATAAATATACAGTATGAAGCTGACATGCTCAGGTTGGGAGAGCCACATTCAGTCTGTGCATTAGTGGTCTGTACGGACTGATTGCACTGATGTCTGAATGAGCCCTAAAGGTACCATCACACTAAAGGGTGCTTTACACGCTGCGTCATCACTAACGATATATCGTCGGGGTCACGTCATTAGTGACGCACATCCGGCACCGTTAGCGACATCGCAGCATGTGACACCAAGGAGCGACGATCAATGATCGCAAAAACGTCAAAAATCGTTGATCGTTGACACGTCGCTCCTTTTCATAATGTCATTTGTGGTGCATGCCGCTGGTTGTTTGTCGTTCCTGCGGCGTCACACATCGCTATGTGTGACGCCGCAGGAACGACGAACATCTCCTTACCTGTGTCCACCGGCGGCAATGAGGAAGGAAGAAGGTGGGCGGCATGTTCCGGCTGCTCATCTCCGCCCCTTCTCTGCTATTGGCCAGCCGCTTAGTGACGCCCCAAGGACGTTGCTATGACGCCGAACGCACCTCCCCCTTGAAGGAGGGATTGTTCTGCGGTCAGTGACGTCGCAGCAAAGGTGTGTGCGTGTGAGGCTGCCGTAGCGATAATGTTCACTACGGCAGCGATCACCAAATGTCGCACGAACAATGCGGGCGGGTGCTATCGCGCACGACATCGCTAATAATGTCGCAGCGTGTAAAGCACCCTTTAGTGACGCTACAGCGATCTGACCCGGCGTTGCTACATGGTTGCTGGTGAGCTGTCAATCAGGCAGATCTCCACAGCGATAAGAGATCAGTCACCAGCGACCCATGTAACGACTCTGTGCTTCGTAACCATAGTACACATCGGGTTACTAAGCAAAGCGCTTTGCTTATAGTTACCCGATGTGTACCTTGGCTACATGTGCAGGGAACCGGCTTCTAGAAGCTGCGGACGCTGGTAACAAAGGTAAATATCGGGTAACCAAGCAAAGCGCTTTGCTTGATTACCCGATATTTACCTTGGTTACCAGCGTCCGCAGAAGCCGGCTCCCTGCTCCCTGCACATTCAGATTGTTGCTCTCTCGCTGTCAAACACAGCGATATGTGCTTCACAGTGGGAGAGCAATGACCAAAAAATGGTCCAGGACATTCAGCAATGACCGGCGACCTCACAGCAGGGGCCGGCCAGGTCGTTGCTGGATGTCACACACAGCGACATTGCTAGCAAGATTGCTGTTGCGTCACAAAAACCGTGACTCAGCAGCGATGTCGCTAGCGATGTCACTTAGTGAGACGTGGCCTTTACACTGAAAAGCCAGCATGGACACAAATCAGCTGATTGATTACCTGTAACTGATAGGGTTCATAATGTCAAACTTCTAGGAAATAATGTTTGTTTTGTCATCACTTTATAGTCTTTCATTCATCTCTTCTTCAAGGATTCATGATTATGGCATGCTTCCTTATTTTCATTATACTGGCTCATTGTAAAAAATCAGGTTTTACTGGATCAGAAATAACAGAGGAAGTGAAGATGATACAAGCTCTTGAATACAAGATAAAACTTGTGCTGAATATTCTCTGTAAATCTAATAAATGATTACCTAAACTATAGCCATCTTAAGTATTTGATATGCAGTGTGATATATAGTAAATTCATATACTTTTGCCTATAGTGCAGTAAATTCAAACTTCCCAAAAGGTAAGATTAACACCTATTCTAGGTTTTTCTCATGGTCCCCTATCTTGGAAAAACTTCAGAGGTACAGATTTAGGGTTGGTCTGAGTGGGCTCTTAACACGTGATGGTTAGTGATGAGCGAGTACTAAATAGCTCGGGTGCTCGAGGCTCGGGCCGAGCATCCCAAGATACTCGTGTACTCGGCCCGAGCACCGAGCCCAATGTTATCCTATGGGAGACCCGAGTATTTTTATGAAATCACCCCCGGCAGCATGTAGAAACCCTAAAAATGTCACAAAAGTCTCAGAAGAGTGCTCAAATGACATGGCAACAGCATGGGGAAGATCCCTTGAAGCATTTATCACTCAAAAGTCACAGCTGTGAACAATTTTGTCCGCGTTTTACGCCATTTTTACGGACTCACCAGAAAACCTTCCAAAATGACACCAAAATGAATTTTCATGGTGGAAATGTTAAGGGCACATACCCAATAGTGAGATAGAGCTGGTGTATGTTACTTTTGGAGATTACATGAAAGATTTTACGTGAAAACATTGTGTGGCACTTCGATGTCCCTGAGAAGAGACGTACATGAAGGCCTCTTGAGTCTAATGTGCCCATTTTGAGGAAGTGGGTCTATTGTAGTATAGCCCTTTGGCGGGGCAGCCAAAAATTGGGAGGCTCCACGTTGTCCCTGGATAGAGACGTGCATGAGGGCCTGTAAACCTGAAGTGCCCATTGTAAGGAAGTGGGTCTATTGTAGTATAGCCCTTAGGCAGGGCAGCCAAAAATTGGGAGGCTCCACATTGTCCCTGGATAGAGACGTGCATGAGGGCCTGTAAACCTGAAGTGTCCATTGTCAGGAAGTGGGTCTATTGTAGTATAGCCCTTAGGCAGGGCAGCCAAAAATTGGGAGGCTCCACATTGTCCCTGGATAGAGACGTGCATGAGGGCCTCAAAACATTGTTCCCATTGCAAAGGAGCGGGTCTCCTATCGTTGTAATGTCCATTCTGAAAGAATGGGCGAAAAAATTTACCACTGGGGGTATACCTGAAACAAAGGCCTAACTATTGTAACGGTCATCATGGTGGCGCATGAGGAGAAGGAGGAGCAGTCCAGCGATTATCCAAAGTCCAGAAGTGTGTACCCATGGGTGAGTGGAGGTACATGGCAAATTCCCGTTACAAACTTTAAATTCCGCTCTCATTTGCTGGTGGTGTGGTGAAGTCTGGCCCAATCCAACCCTTGTTCATCTTGATCAGAGTCAGCCTGTCAGCATTTTCAGTTGACAGGCGGGTGCGTTTATCTGTAATGATTCCACCTGCGGCACTAAAAACACGCTCTGACAAAACGCTAGCGGCAGGGCAGGCCAGGACTTCCAAGGCGTAGAGAGCCAATTCATGCCACGTGTCCACCTTGGATACCCAATAATTGTAAGGCACAGAGGAATGTCGGAGTACAGTTGTTCGATCTGCAAGGTACTCCTTGAGCATCTGGGCAAACTTAGGATTTCTTGTGGCACTACCCCGCACCTCAGGGGCTGTGGTACGTGAGGGGCTGAGAAAACTGTCCCACATCTTAAAGACTGTTCCCCTACCTCTGGCGGATTGGACTTGTGCCCCTCTCGGCTGTACGCCTTGGTTTTCCACTGATTCCTGACCTATGCCGCTAGCGTTTTGTGAGGGGAATGCTTTGCCTACTTCCGTGACTATGGCCTTCCGGAACTGCTGCATTTTGGCTGACCTCTCCGCCTCGAGAATAAGAGACATAAAGTTCTCATTGTAGCGTGGGTCTAACATTGTTACCAACCAGTAATGATTGTCGGCCAAGATGTTCTTAACGCGAGGGTCACGAGACAGGCAGCTTACAATAAAGTCAGCCATGTGCGCCAGACTCTCAACAGCCAGTACTTCAGTATCCTGACCAACACGATGACTGAACATGCTGTCCTCCTCCTCCTCCTCCTCCTCATCTACCCTGTCGTCTGGCCAGCCACGCTGAACCGAGGATATGACTGGTGTGCATGTCATATCCTCAATTTGGCCGGAGAGTTGCTCCATGTCTTCATCCTCCTCCTCGTCATAGTCCTCCACTGCACGTTGTGATGAGACGAGGCTGGGCTGTGTGTTATCACCCACACCCACTACTGTTTCTTGCTCCAACTCATCGCGCTCCGCCTGCAATGCATCATGTTTGTTTTTGAGCAGAGACCGTTTTAGAAGGCAGAGAAGCGGTATGGTGACGCTAATAATGGCGTCATCACCACTCACCATCTTGGTGGAGTCCTCAAAGTTTTGGAGGATGGTACATAGGTCGGACATCCATCTCCGCTCATCAGGTGTTATGTGTGGAGTTTGACCCATTTCCCGACGGCTTAGGTGATGCAGGTACTCAACAACTGCCCTCTTCTACTCACATATCCTGACCAACATGTGCAGAGTTGAATTCCAACGCGTGGGGACATCACACACCAGTCTGTGAGCCGGAAGATGCAAACGGCGCTGAAAGCCGGCAAGGCCGGCTGAAGCAGTAGGTGACTTTCGCAAATGTGCAGACAGGCGGCGAACTTTTACCAGCAGATCAGACAGCTCTGGGTATGACTTTAGAAACCGCTGAACCACGAGGTTGAGCACATGGGCCACGCATGGAACATGTGTCAGCTGGCCTCGCCTCAAAGCCGCCACCAGGTTCCGGCCATTGTCACACACGACCTTTCCTGGCTTTAGGTTCAGAGGTGTGAGCCAGTGATCTGCCTGCTGTTTCAGAGCTGTCCACACCTCTTCTGCATTGTGGGGTTTGTCACCTATGCAGATTAGCTTCAGCACAACCTGTTGCCGCTTTGCCGAGGCAGTGCTGCAGTGCTTCCAGTTTGGGACTGGTGTGGAGGGTAAAGTGGATGAGGATGCGCAGGAGGAGGAGGAGGCTGAAGAGCATGACATTCCGGAGCTGTAGAGTGTGGGTGAAACCCTGACTGAGGTAGGGCCTGCAAACCTTGGTGTGGGAAGGACGTGTTCCGTCCCTCGCTCAGACTGGGTCCCAGCTTCCACAATATTAACCCAGTGTGCCGTCAACAAGATGTAGCGGCCTTGCCCACAAGCACTTGTCCATGTGTCTGTGGTTAGATGGACTTTGGGTGAAACAGCGTTGTTCAGGGCACGTGTGATGTTTTGTGACACGTGGTTATGCAATGCGGAGACGGCACACCGGGAGAAATAGTGGCGGCTGGGGACCGAGTAACGTGGGAAAGCTGCCGCCATCAGGTCGCGGAATGCTTCTGTCTCCACCAGTCTAAAAGGCAACATTTCCAGCGCAAGCAGTCGCGAAATGTTAGCATTTAGAACTGTGGCATGTGGGGCGTTGGCAGTGTATTTGCGCCTGCGTTCAAAGGTTTGCTGAATGGATAACTGAACGCTGCGCTGGGACAAGGACGTGCTTGATGATGGTGTTATTTCTGCGTAGGCAACTGCAGGTGCAGGACCGGAGGAGGCTTGTTCTCAGGCAGCATGGACAGGGGATTGGCTCGCATGCACAACAAGCGAAGACGTAGCAGTGACATCCGCAAGCACTGCTCCTCGACTCTGTTGTACTTCCCACAAAGTCGGGTGCTTGGCTGACATGTGCCTGATCATGCTGGTGGTGGTCAGGCTGCTAGTTTTGGTACCCCTGCTGATGCTGGCACGGCAGGTGTTGCAAATGGCCTTTTTAGAATCATCTGGAGCCAACTTAAAAAACTGCCAGACTCGGGAAGACCTAACATTTGTACAGGCACCTTGTGTCGTGTTGTTGTTCCGGGGAACAGTTGCCTGACTTCTGCCTGGAGCCACCACCCTGCTTCTTACTGCTTGTTGGGATGCTACGCCTCCCTCCCCCTGTGCACTGCTGTCCTCGCTCTGCATATCCTCCTGCCAGGTTGGGTCAGTTACTGGATCATCCACCATGTCGTCTTCCTCTTCCGCACCCTGCTCCTCCTCCTGACTTCCTGACAATTGTGTCTCATCATCGTCCACCCCTTGTTGAGACACGTTGCCAACTTCGTGAGAACGTGGCTGCTCAAATATTTGGGCATCTGTACATACGATCTCCTCATGACCCACTTCAACATGAGCTGGCGAGAGGCCAGAATGTGTGAATGGAAACGTGAACAGCTCTTCCGAGTGTCCAAGTGTGGGATCAGTAATGTCCGAGGATGTGTACTCTGCCTGGTGGTAGGAAGGAGGATCAGGTTCTGAAATGTGCGGTGCAGTATCACGGCTACTGACACTTGACCGTGTGGAAGACAGAGTGTTTGTGGTGGTGCCAATCTGACTGGAAGCATTATCCGCTATCCAACTAACAACCTGTTGACACTGGTCTTGGTTCAAGAGCGGTGTACTGCTGTCCCCAAGAATTTGGGACAGGACGTGCGAGCGAGTAGATGTGGCCCTTTGGAGCTTGCCCATGACCTCGGCCTCTGCCTGCACCACCATCACATCCACTTCCTTGTTCGTTGCCAACGCCCTTGCGCATTTTGCAATGCTGTGCTGACGTGTATTCACTAGACTTGTGCGTTATATCCAAGTTTGTGCAAAACGCACACAAGTGCACCTGTACGCTGCCACCGACAGGCACACACGTGCGGTTTTTAAATGCAAGCACGGACGCACTAAGAACCTAACAGGTTTTTAGGAGCAACAATTACTGAGAAGTCTGACACTATCAGACACTGCTGACTGACGTGTATTATTCACTAGACTTGTGCATTATATAATAGTTTGTGCAAAACGTGCACCTGTACGCTGCCACCGACAGGCACAAACGTGCGGTTTTTAAATGCAAGCACGGACGCACTAAGAACCTAACAGGTTTTTAGGAGCGACAATTACTGAGAAGTCTGACACTATCAGGACTGTTTTAGACTGTGTACACCAGCCCCAGATATGATGAAGGCTGGTATACGGTCACCACTAGGAATGGCTATATACCCTGCCTGCCTGCCTGCCTGCCTGCCTGTATACTGCTACAATAGTCCTGACAAGAACTCTTCTGGTCACTAGCCTGTATTCCGACCTGGCTATACCCTGGCTGCCTGTATACAACTAGAATAGTCCTGAGAAGGACTTCTGGTCACACTGTTTGCAGCCCTGCTACGGAAATAACTATAAAGGACCGCAAACCTTTCCCTGAAGCAGCAACACTCTCCCTGCACTGACTGTCTGGATGGCTGTGAGCAGAGCACAGCGCGCCCGCTGGTATAAAGGCTCGGTCACGCTGTGCAGGCCGGCCAATCACTGCAATTCCACAACTAACAGGGCTGTGGCATTGCAGTGGTCTGCCAGCCATCCCTGCATGAGGGCTAGCTCTCAAATGAGCACCAACATGCAGGGATGAAGACCACGAGTACAGCACGAGTATCGCGAGATTACTCGGTCCCCGCCGAGTAGCCCAAGTACAGTGATACTCGTGCGAGTACCGAGTAGTAACAAGCATACTCGCTCATCACTAGTGATGGTGTCTCCGCGGTGTTGGATGTTGATCTCCCCGAGGTCAACCATCCTTACCTATATAGTCTTCTACTAGGCATTGCTCTCACTAGCCAGTTTCCTACTCCACACTGATGAGGGGGCAAATACCCCGAAACAGCTGTCTGTGGATGGATACCATGTTTTGGTATAGGCGGTTTCCTTAACTGGAGACTGCCCTTTTCGTGGTTGTTCCTTCCCGGTGAAAGACCTGGCTAGTTTCCTGCCAGCGTTGAGAAACATGTGATGGTGTCTCCGCAGCATTCTTGTTTTGAGTGGGCTCCTAAGACCAGGTAACTCGTGTTTACAACTTCAGAGCTGCACCCTAATTATAGTGGGTATTTGTGATGGTGGGATATGGGGGGGAGGTGTATTTTGCTGTACAGATTCCTTATTTTAGCCTGGTTCACTGTCCATTATTTGTACTGCTTCTGTGTACATTTCTATTGTTTGTAAGTAATCACCCCCTACAGTGCAAGGTTATAGCATATTGAGGCGCTTCCATCCCTGGGTGTAAGGGGAGGTGGGCCTAGAGTCCAGCCACCTGTAAACCCTTTGCTTACCTGGGAGATTCAGGCAGTCTGTTTGAGAACTTCAAGAGTAAAGCAGGAAGATTGAACCTCGGGGAGAAGCTGTGACTTCTCTGAGAGACCTGGATATTTATCGCTTACCGGACAATATTTGTGTTACTGGACTAATTTTACCCTCTGTTTAGTGGATTATGTTATGGACCATTTGATTTGCTTGAAATAAGTGCTCCTTGGAGTGTACAGCCATTTCTCGCTCTGTTGATTGTGTGATATGGGAGAAGGACCCCGTCACAGTATTAATGGCCTATCAGCACACAACAATGATGTTTCGTAAATAAAAATCAGCTCACGTAGGACTGCAATTAAAAATAATCACAGAAGAGAAACAGCCGTTATCAAGACAAGGTCAGATTACCAATGCACTAGCAGGATGCAGCAGGCCCCCATGATAAAGGTGGAGGTGACACATGCTAAACACTATTGAAACAACCACTCACAACCTGTGCCCTTCCTGTAGGGTGCACTTATTTTGTACTAGGCAGCTTGGCTGATATAATAGTATGGGCGTTATTCAGGGGCGGACACTAAGAGCAAAGGGCCCCTGTGCAAGAATTGTGTATGCCCCCCCCCCCTCCTCCGCAAGGCAAAAAGTCACCCCTGGGACAGGCAGAGCAGCTTGTTCCAGAGAGTTTATAGCGCAGTGATATCACTGAGAAGAGGAGGCCGACGCTGGACACCAGAGAGTGCAGTGGTACTTGAGTATATTATCACACATCAGCATTCAGTGAATACAACATTTATTGGGAGGCTTCTTTAACAATGGTAAGGTTGTTACCAGAAAACAGATCTACCTCTCTATACTGTCCCCCTATGCTCCCACTTCAACATATAGTTCCCCTACGTCTCCATGCAATTCCCCTTATGCTCCCACTTATCCACACTGTTCCCCCTATGCTCCCACTTATCCACACTGTTCCCTCTATGCTCCCACTTTTACATACTGTCCCCTTATACTCTCACTTCTCCATACAATCCCCACTATGCTCCCACTTTTCCATACTATACCCCTATGCTCTCACTTATCTATACTGATCCCCCTATGCTCCCACTTATCCATACTGCCCCTTATGCTCCCACTTATCTATACTGATCCCCTATGCTCCCACATATCAATACTATACCCTATGCTCCCACTTATCCATACTGTCCCCTATACTTCCAATTATCCATACAATCCCTTCTATACTCCCATGTATCCATACTGTTTCCCCTATGCTCCCACTTATCCATACTGCTACCCTATGCTCCCACTTATCAATACAATCCCCCCATGCTTCCTCTTATCCATACTGTTCCCCCTTGTTCCCACTTATCTATACTGCCCCCCCCTATGCTCCCACTTATCTATACTGTTCCCCCTATGCTTCATCTTATCCATACTGCCCCCCTATGCTCCCACTTATCTATACTGTCCCCGTTGGTCCCACTTACCCATATTTACCCCTATCCTTCCATTTATCCATACTGCCCCCTATGCTCCCCCTTCTCCATAAAATCCCCCCTATGCTCCCACTTCTCCATACTGTCCCCCTATGGTCCCAATTATCCATACTGCCCCCCTATGCTCCCACTTATCCATACTGCCCCCCTATGCTTCCACTTATCCATACTGCCCCCTATGCTCCCAGTTATCCATACTGTACCCCCGAGTTCTTTCCTCTCCATACTGTTCCCCCCTTCTACATACTTTTCTTTCACTTCTTAATACTGTCCCCCCATTTTTCATGCAGTCCACCCACCCCACGCTGCTCTCTCTCATACTGTCTCTCAGTGTGTTCTCACAGTCTCTGCAGTCTAACGCCGAGTCAGTTCAGCCTCCATAGCACAGCGGTAAGCAGTGATTGCTATTAAGGGTACTTTACACGCTGCGATATCGGTACCGATATCGCTAGCGAGCGTACCCGCCCCCGTCGGTTGTGCGTCACGGGCAAATCGCTGCCCGTGGCGCACAACATCGTTAACACCCGTCACACGGACTTACCTTCCCTGCGACGTCGCTCTGCCTGGCGATCCGCCTCCTTTTAAAGGGGGGCGGTTCATGCGGCGTCACAGCGACGTCACACGGCAGCCGTGCAATAGCTGAGGAGGGGCGGAGATGAGCGGCCGGAACATGCCGCCCACCTTCTTCCTTCCTCATTGCCGGTGGACACAGGAAAGGAGATGTTCGTCGTTCCTGCGGTGTCACACATAGCGATGTGAGCTGCCACAGGAACGACGAACAACATCGTACCTGCAGCAGCACCGATACTTGGAAAAGGAGCAACGTGTCAACAAGCAACGATTTTTCACGTTTTTGCGCTTGTTGATCGCCGCTCCTTGGTGTCACATGCTGCGATGTCGCTAACGGCACCGGATATGCGTCACTAACGACGTGACCCCGACGATATATCGTTAGCTGCTATGCACCGTGCGCTGATAGCAGTTCCAGGTAAATAGCATTAATGTTTAATAGCCACCGTCCTATCAGAGGCCGCTCGCAAACATGCGCGACCTTTGATAAGCCATTAAACTTCACTGCTATGCGCTGCATGCTGACGTTGGTGCTTGGTGCATAGAATGATTGATTGCTCTCAGTGAGATAAACACAATTTAAATTTTGTAGTTGAGATGCCTTTTAATGGCTAACTAAAATACAATAAAATCATATTACAAAGCAAGCTTTCGAGACTTCTCAGGTCTCTTCATCAGGCTTAAAGCAAGAAGGCCTGCGGAGACACCATCACATGTTTCTCAACGCTTGGCAGGAAACTAGCCAGGTCTTTCACCGGGAAGGAACAACCACGGGAAGGGCAGTCTCCAGTCAAGGAGACCACCTATGCCAAACATAGTATCCATCCACAGACAGCCGTTTCGGGGTATTTGCCCCTCATCAGTGTGGAGTAGGAATCTGGCTAGTGGGACATTGCCTTGTAAAAGACTATGTGAGCAAGGATGGTTGACCTTAGGGAGATCAACATCCACCACTGCGGAGACACCATCACGTGTTTCTCAACGCAGTGATTCTAGGGCAATGCCCCCTGGGAAATATTCAAAGCAAGAAGGCCTGCGGAGACACCATCACATGTTTCTCAACGCTTGGCAGGAAACTAGCCAGGTCTTTCACTGGGAAGGAATAACCACGGGAAGGGCAGTCTCCAGTCAAGGAGACCACCTATGCCAAACATGGTATCCATCCACAGACAGCCGTTTCGGGGTATTTGCCCCTCATCAGTGTGGAGTAGGAATCTGGCTAGTGGGACATTGCCTAGTAAAAGACTATGTGAGCAAGGATGGTTGACCTTAGGGAGATCAACATCCACCACTGCGGAGACACCATCACGTGTTTCTCAACGCAGTGATTCTAGAGCAATGCCCCCTGGGAAATATTCAAAGCAAGAAGGCCTGCGGAGACACCATCACATGTTTTTCAACGCTTGGCAGGAAACTAGCCAGGTCTTTCACCGGGAAGGAACAACCACGGGAAGGGCAGTCTCCAGTCAAGGAGACCACCTATGCCAAACATGGTATCCATCCACAGACAGCCGTTTCGGGGTATTTGCCCCTCATCAGTGTGGAGTAGGAATCTGGCTAGTGGGACATTGCCTAGTAAAAGACTATGTGAGCAAGGATGGTTGACCTTAGGGAGATCAACATCCACCACTGCGGAGACACCATCACGTGTTTCTCAACGCAGTGATTCTAGAGCAATGCCCCCTGGGAAATATTCAAAGCAAGAAGGCCTGCGGAGACACCATCACATGTTTCTCAACGCTTGGCAGGAAACTAGCCAGGTCTTTCACCGGGAAGGAACAACCACGGGAAGGGCAGTCTCCAGTCAAGGAGACCACCTATGCCAAACATGGTATCCATCCACAGACAGCCGTTTCGGGGTATTTGCCCCTCATCAGTGTGGAGTAGGAATCTGGCTAGTGGGACATTGCCTAGTAAAAGACTATGTGAGCAAGGATGGTTGACCTTAGGGAGATCAACATCCACCACTGCGGAGACACCATCACGTGTTTCTCAACGCAGTGATTCTAGAGCAATGCCCCCTGGGAAATATTCAAAGCAAGAAGGCCTGCGGAGACACCATCACATGTTTCTCAACGCTTGGCAGGAAACTAGCCAGGTCTTTCACCGGGAAGGAACAACCACGGGAAGGGCAGTCTCCAGTCAAGGAGACCACCTATGCCAAACATGGTATCCATCCACAGACAGCCGTTTCGGGGTATTTGCCCCTCATCAGTGTGGAGTAGGAATCTGGCTAGTGGGACATTGCCTAGTAAAAGACTATGTGAGCAAGGATGGTTGACCTTAGGGAGATCAACATCCACCACTGCGGAGACACCATCACGTGTTTCTCAATGCAGTGATTCTAGAGCAATGCCCCCTGTGAAATATTCAAAGCAAGAAGGCCTGCGGAGACACCATCACATGTTTCTCAACGCTTGGCAGGAAACTAGCCAGGTCTTTCACCGGGAAGGAACAACCACGGGAAGGGCAGTCTCCAGTCAAGGAGACCACCTATGCCAAACATGGTATCCATCCACAGACAGCCGTTTCGGGGTATTTGCCCCTCATCAGTGTGGAGTAGGAATCTGGCTAGTGGGACATTGCCTAGTAAAAGACTATGTGAGCAAGGATGGTTGACCTTAGGGAGATCAACATCCACCACTGCGGAGACACCATCACGTGTTTCTCAACGCAGTGATTCTAGAGCAATGCCCCCTGGGAAATATTCAAAGCAAGAAGGCCTGCGGAGACACCATCACATGTTTCTCAACGCTTGGCAGGAAACTAGCCAGGTCTTTCACCGGGAAGGAACAACCACGGGAAGGGCAGTCTCCAGTCAAGGAGACCACCTATGCCAAACATGGTATCCATCCACAGACAGCCATTTCGGGGTATTTGCCCCTCATCAGTGTGGAGTAGGAATCTGGCTAGTGGGACATTGCCTAGTAAAAGACTAGAATCGTTGACCTTAGGGAGATTCCTACTCCACACTGATGAGGGGCAAATACCCCGAAACGGCTGTCTGTGGATGGATACCATGTTTGGCATAGGTGGTCTCCTTGCCAAGCGTTGAGAAACATGTGATGGTGTCTCCACAGGCCTTCTTGCTTTGAATATTTCCCAGGGGGCATTGCTCTAGAATCACTGCGTTGAGAAACACGTGATGGTGTCTCCGCAGTGGTGGATGTTGATCTCCCTAAGGTCAACCATCCTTGCTCACATAGTCTTTTACTAGGCAATGTCCCACTAGCCAGATTCCTACTCCACACTGATGAGGGGCAAATACCCCGAAACGGCTGTCTGTGGATGGATACCATGTTTGGCATAGGTGGTCTCCTTGACTGGAGACTGCCCTTCCCGTGGTTGTTCCTTCCCGGTGAAAGACCTGGCTAGTTTCCTGCCAAGCGTTGAGAAACATGTGATGGTGTCTCCGCAGGCCTTCTTGCTTTGAATATTTCCCAGGGGGCATTGCTCTAGAATCACTGCGTTGAGAAACACGTGATGGTGTCTCCGCAGTGGTGGATGTTGATCTCCCTAAGGTCAACCATCCTTGCTCACATAGTCTTTTACTAGGCAATGTCCCACTAGCCAGATTCCTACTCCACACTGATGAGGAGCAAATACCCCGAAACGGCTGTCTGTGGATGGATACCATGTTTGGCATAGGCGGTCTCCTTGACTGGAGACTGCCCTTCCTGTGGTTGTTCCTTCCCAGTGAAAGACCTGGCTAGTTTCCTGCCAAGCGTTGAGAAACATGTGATGGTGTCTCCGCAGGCCTTCTTGATTTGAATATTTCCCAGGGGGCATTGCTCTAGAATCACTGCGTTGAGAAACACGTGATGGTGTCTCCGCAGTTGTGGATGTTGATCTTCCTAAGATCAACCATCCTTGCTCACATAGTCTTTTACTAGGCAATGTCCCACTAGCCAGATTCCTACTCCACACTGATGAGGGGCAAATACCCCGAAACGGCTGTCTGTGGATGGATACCATGTTTGGCATAGGTGGTCTCCTTGACTGGAGACTGCCCTTCCCGTGGTTGTTCCTTCCCGGTGAAAGACCTGGCTAGTTTCCTGCCAAGCGTTGAGAAACATGTGATGGTGTCTCTGCAGGCCTTCTTGCTTTGAATATTTCCCAGGGGACATTGCTCTAGAATCACTGCGTTGAGAAACACGTGATGGTGTCTCCGCAGTGGTGGATGTTGATCTTCCTAAGGTCAACCATCCTTGCTCACATAGTCTTTTACTAGGCAATGTCCCACTAGCCAGATTCCTACTCCACACTGATGAGGGGCAAATACCCCGAAACGGCTGTCTGTGGATGGATACCATGTTTGGCATAGGTGGTCTCCTTGACTGGAGACTGCCCTTCCCGTGGTTGTTCCTTCCCAGTGAAAGACCTGGCTAGTTTCCTGCCAAGCGTTGAGAAACATGTGATGGTGTCTCCGCAGGCCTTCTTGCTTTGAATATTTCCCAGGGGGCATTGCTCTAGAATCACTGCGTTGAGAAACACGTGATGGTGTCTCCGCAGTGGTGGATGTTGATCTCCCTAAGGTCAACCATCCTTGCTCACATAGTCTTTTACCAGGCAATGTCCCACTAGCCAGATTCCTACTCCACACTGATGAGGGGCAAATACCCCGAAACGGCTGTCTGTGGATGGATACCATGTTTGGCATAGGTGGTCTCCTTGACTGGAGACTGCCCTTCCCGTGGTTGTTCCTTCCCGGTGAAAGACCTGGCTAGTTTCCTGCCAAGCGTTGAGAAACATGTGATGGTGTCTCCGCAGGCCTTCTTGCTTTGAATATTTCCCAGGGGGCATTGCTCTAGAATCACTGCGTTGAGAAACACGTGATGGTGTCTCCGCAGTGGTGGATGTTGATCTCCCTAAGGTCAACCATCCTTGCTCACATTCTCTTCATCAGGCTTGGTATGATAAAATATCTGAAGAAACACATGGTGCATAGCAGTGACGTTTGATGGCCAATAGGCCCATTCAAACAGCTGTGGTTATTGGAGGCGGGTCCCCTCTATATCAAGCACAGAGGGCCACCGAGGACACGGAGCCCACGCTGTCTAGCAAGGAAAGTCAGATCCTGGTTGTGAAGGGGGCTCCTCTCACCTCTGAGCCCCGTGCAGCCGCACCAGCTGCACCGGCTATATGTCCGCCAGTGGCGTTATTAATAGGCTGTAAGCCAGACACGCGTAACTGTGTGACTGGTGCCTTATGCAAGCCCTATCTGTGTGCATGTTAAATACTTGCAACCACCTCCTCCATGAATTGATAGGTTGTGAGTGGTTTTTTCATTCAGCAGCATATCCAGGGGGGCAGCTGGCAGGATGTGATATCAGGATATCAGGCCGTGCGATGTGCCAATTTGAAATGTCACCTCAGCATCTACATTTTACCTCCCCCAATAGTAGGAGTTGGCCATTCTCTGAGCTGAATATCACGCTAACAGCTGGATCAGAAAATGTGCAGTGCGCTGGCTCCCAGTGATCAATTGTACTTTCAGACGTGAGTAGAATTGAAGCCGTGACAGCCAGTACTTCTGGGTATGGGTGACGTGAGCAGCGTGATTGTGACGCCCTGGCCAGCCAGGTAGTCACAGATAGGGCACCGCATTACACCGTTCCCTAACAAGGTGACAGCAGCCAAACATATAAAACCCTAGTCACCCCCCTCATTGCTTGATGGACACACCAGGGGGTGGAACCAGGCGGTTGGAAGACGCCCACCAAGGAGTCTCAGACAGCCTGGGGCGGTAAAGTTTAGTCTAGTCGGGAAGTTCAAGTCTAGAGGTTAAGAGGAGAGGTGTGTGGGCTGGAGCTGTGTGCAGCTCCAGCAAAGGAAAGACCCAAACTGAACCGGAGCCAGGGTAGGAGCCCTGGTACTGCTGGCTAGGAGGCAGATGGCGGTCTCCGTCTGCAGGAGCCAGGAAGACGGCTCGGTGGAACCGAGGTGGACCGGGACAGGGTAGTGGCCCGCCAGTACCGACCCGGGGAACCAACTCGGAAACCGGAGCACAAAGGAGGGTACTCAGACCCTGAAGCTAGGTCCAGAAGCTACTGGGAGCTAGCTAATTAACTGATTGCGGCCAGGACTAGAGGTCCTGTCCCACCCAAAGTCCCGACTGAAGGCAACAGCCCAACGAGGGGGATAGAAAGCCACCGCCACGGCACAGAGATCCCACGGGCCAGCGTCTGCGGGCAAAGGGCTCCTCAGGCAACCAAAAGCCAGGAGCGGACTGCTGAAGTTGCAAGCGCAGGTAGTCCAGCATCACAAACAGGTGCAGGAGAAAGGCAGAGACCACCAACAGGATGGGGGACTAGACTGCAGCCGAATGCGGGCACCGACTATCATCACCTTGGTTTACCAGAGACTCGTGTGTTTACTAATCGTGAGTACATCAGTGCCCTCCGGCCGCCCATCTCCCTGCACTGCCAAACACCCCCCAACGGGTTCCGGGGCCACCATCCCTGCCCACGGAGGGGTTAACAACTTGCTGCGCAACATCTCCTCCGGGTGCCCCATAACTGCAGCGGTGGTGTCCATCTTCACCACATCCTGTGGGTGGCGTCACGAACTTAAACACGGCTCCGGCCGTATTCATACGTCCCCAAACCGCAAACCCCTTTTTGATTGACGTGACCTCAGGACCCCCGGGTCCGGAGACCCTCAAGCCACCCACTGAAGATCCGGATCCGAGCGGCTCGGCTACCGAGCACGGGGCGGTACACCTCGATTTCTGGCGTCACGATCAGGATACTAACTCATCCACTTACCTTGTGGAAGTGCGCCTTGAAGTGAAGTCAGCGGTGATCTATTGCAAAATTTTCAAAATCCGCCATCTTGCCACCATTGTTTAGCGCAAAGATTCCCGCCAGAGTCTTCTTCCCTGCGAAAAGAGCGCGAAAACTGAAGCCCCGCCCCCTTGGAACACGGCCGTAAAGCAAAGCCGGAAGTCGGAAAACGAAACTTACTGGCTGGCGGGAGGAGTACCGCGGGGGGACCAATGGGAGGATTTCGGCACTCGGAAGGGGGTCGGCGGGGCGGTGCCCGCCGCCGGAGCAACGGGGCTTGGGGGCAGTAGAGGCGGAGTGGCTTTCGACGCGGGAGACCGGGGCACGAATTGACTGCCTGCGGGAGCCGCTGCCTGGCTGGAGCGGGAGCTGGCCCGATTCTGCGTCCGGGTGAGAGCCCAGGCGCTGCAGTGGGTGCTCGACTGGAAGGCAGAGGTCCGGAGGATGGTTGCCGTGGTGTGGACCCATGAACAAAGGGTCGCACCAGCCATGCTGCGCCATAATAAAGCTACGCAGACCCCCGTGTCGTCCCTAATGAGCTGGGAGCTGGAGACTGCCAGCACCGTGACAAGTGAGGCCTGTATAGCGCAGCTCCTGGAGGAAGCGGTGCCGTCTACGCTACCACCACCACCGTAGCCATTGGAGGTCCAGAGTCCGGGGATGTGTTGCATCTGGGAGGGGAGCCCGGCCGGGGATGGTGCAGTGCGGTCCTCTGCGATGGTAGCCGCACCTGTAAGTTAACCCTAAGTTCACAAAAACCCAAAAGGTAATATTGAGGTAGTTATTATGAGAAAAACCACCACTAGAACTACTCTCATAAAAATAATTTTAATCATAAATAAATAAATTTATGATTAACCCTAAGTTCATCAGTGTTAAGAAGTTGAAAAGTTTTAAGTGGACTCACTCCCGTTATGTAACTCCTTCCCTTTGTTGAACGTCCCCAAGTTCCCGGGAGACGCCATCCAGCACACGGGGTGGAGAGGGCGCCATCAGGGGTCGGAGCCCCTGGTGGAGGACGACAAGATGAGTTAGAGTGAGGACAGCTCCTGTTGATAGAGCCCAGTCTGGAGGAGCAGTCGTACCCGCACTGCCGGCAGCTGAAGACGGAGTATTTTTGGACAGTGTCGCCCGTGAAGTAAAGGTGGCATTGGGGACTCATGCTGCCCGATGGTGGACCGTGGGAAAGCTGCAAGAAGAAGCTGTGCCGGAGTTAAGTGTTTTAGATAGCCCCTGACCGCCCTTTTGCATAGTCCTACCGTCTCTGGAGAGGCTGGTTGGAGGAAGGGCCTGCGGGAAATTGTAGGCCGAGGTCCTGTCACTAGTGAGACCAGTGACGAACCTCCGGGTCAGAGGTCCCCTGGATGTGGGGCCTCTGAGAGAGACTGCCGGGTAAGGAACTTATTACCAGGCCCGTGTGGGCAACACCCGGACCCGAACCCGTTTCCTGGACTGGGGAAAAGGGGTGCTGACCTGGTTTTTAGAGGCAGCATCAGGGCTAGGTTTGCTTGGGTGGGCAAAAATGAAAAGGACCCGGTCTCGTCCCGTTCCCGGTTAATAAAAATGTTTTATATTGCAATGTTTAAGTAACCTGCCTCCCGCAAGGGAAGAAATTCACAAATATGCTTGATTGTCCAAAAGGTATTATAATTGTAAATATGTTCTTATATTTTTCAGTTAAAGCAAAAATAAACCGGTGGTGGTCGGACAGCCCGCGGACGGTCTGTGGTTAACCAAGGGGGAGTGTGACGCCCTGGCCAGCCAGGTAGTCACAGATAGGGCCCTGCATTACACCATTCCCTAACAAGGTGACAGCAGCCAAACATATAAAACCCTAGTCACCCCCCTCAGTGCTTGATGAACACACCAGGGGGCGGAACCAGGTGGTTGGAAAACACCCACCAAGCAGTCTCAGACAGCCTGGGGTGGGAAAGTTTAGTCTAGTCGGGAAGTTCAAGTCTAGAGGTCAAGAGGAGGGGTGTGTGGGCTGGAGCTGTGTGCAGCTCCAGCAAAGGAAAGACCCAAACTGAACCGGTGAAAGGGTAGGAGCCCTGGTACTGCTGGCTAGGAGGCAGAAGGCAGTCTCTGTCTGCAGGAGCTGGGAGGATGGCTGAGTGGAACCAAGGTGGACCGGGACAGGGTAGTAGCCTGCCGGTACCGACCCGGGGAACCGACTCGGAGACCGGAGCACAAAGAGACTCGTGTGTTTACTAATCGTGAGTACATCAGTGACCTCCGGCCGCCCATCTCCCTGCACCACCAAACACCCCCCAATGGGTTCCGGGGCCACCATCCCTGCCCAAGGAGGGGTTAACAACTTGCTGCGCAACACCTTCCCCGGGTGCCCCGTAACTGCAGCGGTGGTGACCATCTTCACCACATCCCGTGGGTGGCGTCACAAACTTAAACACGGCTCTGGCCGTACACATACGTCCCCAAACCGCAAACTCCTTTTTGATTGACGTGACCGCAGGACCCCCGGGTCCGGAGACCCTCGAGCCACCCACTGAAGGTCCGGATCCGAGCGGCTCGGCTGCCGAGCACGGGGTGGTACATGATCATGTCAGATGTCATGTCTGCTGACATTACTCACAGGTGCCGCAAATGCAGCTGACATTACGATATTGTTGGTGGTAAGAGCTCCAGTGAAACTGAAGGCACCGAAGTTTTAGTGTACTTAGGGTATTCTGCCACTGATGCATGTGAGTGAGATGTGTCTGAGGAATGAGAGCACGGATCTCTGTGCAAGCAATAGTAGGTTATTTGTTATCATTTCCTTCCATGCCTCACTAGCTGCATGTGGTAAGGAAGGACAATGCAGCAGATGAATTTCAACTTATTAATTGACAGTACCTTGGTTTGATTAGGTAGGAAGTCAGAGAAGATGAAAGGATAGATGAGGGTTACAAGATGGAGGATGTAGAATAGAGGTAACTGTAGCGCCCCTGAAGCCATCAAGGATCTACAAGGTACTGCATCCCCACCAAGATCAGGGCCTACCCCCAGGGACCCAGAAGACCAGTGCCGGTAACACCAAAACATTCCAGTTAATCCCTAGTTTTGTCCCCATATTCCCCAAGGACTGGCAACAGAATAGGGTTGGACCCAATGGATGGCCACCTAGAGGGTTGAGCTGATCCAGTCTACTAGACAACCAAGTGGGAGGGGCAGAGAGTGGAGAGTGAGCAGTTAGTCGGTGACAGCGAGAGTGTGTGGAAGCACTGACAGGAGTGTGACGGTGACCTGAGGGCCCAGGCGTGTGGTTGCCGGTGGAGTACGGTCGAGTACTCCCAGAACCATAGCATCAACGAGGGTACAGAATCCTAGGTCAGGCAAACACTCCACACAGACCTGATAAAATCTGCAGAGTGTGGGGACCATCACTAGAGGTGCACAGGACCAGTGTACCTGTGCCGCCCCCACGTCAGCAGCCAGTGCTGCTCGGATCCGGATCTACGGTACGGCTCGAGAGGTTCTCCGAACCCGGGGGTCGCGCGGACACTCCGAATAAATGGGGATGTATTTATACGGGATTGGTTGTAAAATGTCTGTGACGCCACCCACGGTGTGTGGTGAGATGCAACACCACCGCTGCCGTTGCGGGGCTCCCGGGGACGTTGGGCTGGCAGCTGGATGTTAAGCCCTCCGTGGGTAGGGATGGATGTCCCGGGGCCCAGTGTCTCTATGCTGAGGATGGTGATTGCAGGGGCCGGTGATGTTACTCACGGTCGAATAAAGCACACAAGTCTTGTGGTAAACCAAGGTGATGGTGGCCGGCTATCGCAGACGGGTGTATCTGATCCCACACCCAGGTTGGTAGTCAAAGTCTCTCTCCTCTGCACTCAGTGTGTTGTAGGTAGGACTTCCCGGTTTGAAACACGGGAGTCCGCTCCCGGTCCTTTGGTTGGGAGCCGTGCCTGTCTGACGCTGACCCTTGGAATCTACGGGCCCTGGCGGTTGCCTTATCCCTCTCGGTGGGTGGTTGTCTACTTTTCGGGACTTAGATTGGGACAGGACCTAAAATCCTGCCCTCAATTGGTTAATTAGCTAGGCCGTCGGTGCCGGTCCTGGCTTCAGGGTCCAAGTACCCCCTCTGTGCACACGGTTTCCGGTTAGGTAGTCTGATGTCAGTACCGGCAGGCTCCAACCCTGTCCCGGTCCACCTCGGACCCCCGGCAGCCATCTTCCTGTCTCCTGCAGACTCTGGCTACCGTCTGCCACCTAGCTTGCAGTCACCTCACCCTGGTTTTACTAGTGGAGTACGTAGGTTCTTCTCCTCTAGCCTAGGGACCAGTACCTGATTTGCGACTTAGTCCTTCTACTCAAAGATTAGATGTGGAAAAAGGCCACGGGAGTGTATTACACTTCCCCGTGGTCTCTAGGGCCCCTTTCTGTCTTGCACCTGGGTCGAGCCTTGCCAGCTCCAGACCACAGGTCTTTCCTCCTCCACCACTTTTTCACAGTCCACTGACACTACTGTGTGTTCCCACTCTTAAGACTCCACCCCCCCCGACCTGGCTTCGGGTATAACATGCCCTTGCCATGTCTGATGAGGTGTTGCTGTATGATGGTGTTGTGTTTTGCGTGAACTGGTGATGACCTCCTTCATACCCAGGATGAAATACCACACCTCTGGATGAGTTGCAGTACCTCTGTGGCGACTGAAGCCTCAGGGACGCCACAAATGTATGCGGACACAGTATGAGGAATGAGGGGGATGAGTGCCGAAACAGTATGGTGAGAGAGGGGATGATGGGCTTTGACAAAGTATGAGGCATGAGGGGGGATGGACGCGGACACAGTATGGTGAGTGAGGGTAGATGCACACAAACACAGTATGGGAAGCTAAGGGGGAAGGTATGTGTATGGGAAGCCAGGGACCTGACTATATAGGGAATTGAATAAACATGGCTAAAGGGCGGGACTGGGTTGTCAGGCAGAAAAAACTGTATAACAATCAAAAAGACTGCTGGAACACCATTGTAAATGTGAGCAGGGTGCTAGCCAAAATATACACAATCCATATAACGTGAAAGCTGCACACCAAATTCAGAGAAATGTAAACAAGCATAACTGCTTTATAATATATAAGGAGTGAAATATAGCCAGATCCCTGGCTTCCCATACACAAGCAGGTTTCAACTGCACATAGAGGTAACATTTCGTTAGGGACCCATACACACAAGCAGGTTTTAACCACATATAGAGGTAACAATTGGTTAGGGACCCCATAAATGAGAGATTACCGTGAAGTGGGTATGGGGCAGTAATGAATTGATCAATACATTAGCTAAATATCTCTTTTTTTTTTTTTCAAACAATCCACAGCAGTTATGCAATGTCACATTTCAATTTTTTCAATTTTTCATATGACTAATTGTATTTTTCATTCCTTATGTATTATAAAGCAGTTATGCTAGTTCATATTTCTCTGAATTTGGTGTGCAGCTTTCACTTCATAAGGACATGGGTGGACACACTGTATAGTGCCAGTGTACAGGTAATACAGTGGATACCAAAAAAGAAAGGAAAAGACAGTGTGTATAGCATTTGGGATCACCACAAATACTTTTTGGATCTGCATACAACAGGTGACAGAATGCATGACTCCTGAATCTCTTAAAAATTGTTTTGAACAACAACTTTTTTGTCTTTAATCGTGTCTTCTATAGAAATATATCTAGTACCGCAATGGGACCCACTGTGCCCCCTCCTATGCCAACCAACTTGGTTGGTAGGAGGAGTCACATGTAGGTCAACTTACATCTTTTTTCATGTGGGTACTTCTTTGGTACAGATATATTGACTATATTCTCTTTTTCTGGACAGGTTCATTGAGTGAATGCCAAGAATTTATTGCCTCCCTGAATAGGAACCCTTGGAATACCACCCTCACAGCAAACATCTCAGCCTCCTCCGTGGATTTCTTGTATCTCAGTATCAACATGGAAAACGGAGGTATGCATACATCATTATACCGGAAGGGCACAGCCACTAACCATATCCTTCTGTCCACCACTATAGCAGTTTCTATCCTCGCCATGTCCGTTACGGCATCCCTAAGAGGCAATTCTTGTGAGTTAGATGGAACTGCAGCAGTATGCATAACTTTAAAACGGAAGCGAGAGAACTCATTTCTCGCCTTACCGATAGAGGGTACTCATGTCATGTTGTGTCACGTGGTTTTCAGTTCATAGCAAAGATTGACAGGAGGGAAACCTTTAAAACCTGCACTAGGGAGGCCCCTGCAGTGGTCAATCTGGTTACGATGTATAACAACCATTGTGGCCATATCCATCAAATCCTGGATAAGAATTGGGGCATTTTACTTAGCTAGCCTAAACTGAGACCATACATTGGGAGTCATCCCAAAAGGATAGCAAGAAGAGCCAAAAACCTTAATTATGTCTTAATGAACAGTCACTTTAAGTAACCAACAAAATCTTTAGCCTGTGGGCATAAGATTATCGGCTCTTATCCATGTGGTGAGTGTAGTATTTGCCCCCATAAGATTAACATCACCAGCTTTCCAGGAACAATCATCACTAAGCTATATGCTAACTGCAGAACAAGAAATGTGGTTTTTGTCCTCATTTGCGGCTGCCCCAAAAAATACATTGAGCAAAACTATGTCGCGGGCTGGGAGGAGGGTGTCAGCACACCGCGCTCACCCCTTCTGCTCGGGTCCGGCAGTTGCTCCTGGTGGCTCGAGCTGCGGGCCGGATCCCGGGGTGTCTCGAGCGGCACTCCTCGCCCGTGAGTGAAAGGGGGGTGGTTTGTTGGGGTTATAGTTCGTGACGCCACCCACGGTTGTGGTGATTGCACCACCGCTGCTCGGTGTGGGGGTCCCGGGGATGGTGATGGGAGCAGCCAGGTGTTGTGTTGCCCCTCCGTGGGTAGGGGTTGGTGATCCCGGGGCCCGGTGGAGAGATGTAAAGTGTAGGGCCTGGAGGGCGCAGGGACGCGGGGGCAGCGCTGTGCCTTGCGGCACTATGGTACTCACTCAGCCTGACACGGACACAGTTTGTACGGTAAACCAACGGCTGGTAGGACGGTCCCACAGACGGCTGCACCTGCACTCCCGGTAGGTGACGGTGACTTCTCTCTTCCTTGCACCTGTGTGGTCTGGTGGTATCGGTGGATTCCCTCCGGTTACCCGCTCCCCGACTGCAATCTGGGCCGGAGGAGCTCTACACTTTGCCCGCAGGCGCTGGCCCTGGGGAAACTGGTGCCTTGGCGGTGGCGGTGTCTCCCCGTTAATGGTCGGGCTGTTGCCGTCAATCGGGACTTTGTTGTTGGGGGATCTGCGTCCCCGTCACTGACGGATTCGGCAAATTGGGCGACTCCTAGCCTTGCCGGGGTCCGAGAGGCCCCTGCCCTGGTGCTGACTGTCCTTCGGAACACTGCTCCAGACCACCGGGCACACAGCCAACGGGGTCCTTCCAGGAACTTCCGAACTGTCCCACTCCGGACAGTCACCGCCGTCGCTGACCTTGCTGTTCTAGCCCTACACACAGCTGGGCTCTCAGGCTCTGCGCACTCTCTGCGCTCTCTCCACTTCTTGCTTTCCTCCTTTTTTCACTTTCCTTTCCTTCACTTTCACTTCTGGTTGTTTCCTCTAGCCCCTGCCTGGGCTACTCCTCACTCCTTCCACTTCCTCCTCCTCGACAGAACTCCTCTCTCCAGCTCTCCCCTGAGCTATCTGCCTGGTTTACTTCCTGCCTCCAGAGTCGTGAGCTCCTTGGTGGGCGGAGCCAACCGCCTGGCCCACCCCCTGGTGTGCATCACAGACTCCTGGAGGGAGGCAACAAGGATTTCTGGTTAGCAGGTGTGCCTACCTGGAGTGTGGGGTGTAGTGGTGTTGTTATCTGTGTCCCCTGGCTTGCCCAGGGCGACACATTCCCCCTTAGCAAAATGCAGACCGTCCGCGGGCTGCCGTCCTACACCGGTTTTATTTTTCTGTAAAAGAGGATAACAAGGGTTAATCAAAACATGCATAACATTTTTAATAACTTCTTCCCAAGACGGGAGGCACATTTTACTTTTAACGTTTCAACGGTGTACGGTCACGGTTTCCGCTCTCTCCCACCCAAGCAACCTGGCCCTGATGCTGCCCCTAAAACCCAGGCAGCACGCCTTGACCCACAGTCCAGCACAAGTCACCCGAGCGGGATCTGTCCTTGCCCTCCAGAGGGTAGCCACCGGTCCCTTTGGTGGCTGGGCCCTGGCCTGCTCTGCTCAGGGCCCTCCCTCCAACCTGCCTCTCCGGAGGCGGCCTGCGGAAACGGTAACGGTACCCAACATATTTACAAGCCACTAACGTTTGTGGTTGCCCTGCAGAGTTCACGGGCTTGTCCATGGATAGTTCCCATGCATTTTAAACGGTCCCCACGGGGACAACGGTGCCGGCTCCTGCCGGTTGCTAATCACTGCAGACAATCAGGTAAACTTCGGTACATCATTTTTTATTTTCAAAACTTTCAACTTTTTCAAACACACACACAACAACCTTTTACATTTGTGGACCCCTTTCACTCATAGAACGGTCTCCCTGTACCTAAGTGGGGGTCTACCTAGGTTGGAACGGGTGGACCTTCGGGGCCCGGTGTCGGTGGTGCTAGACAGTGGGGTAGAGGGAACAATCGGTTCCTCCTCCCTGCTACAGTGTGGGGCAGGCGGAGGTGCAGGGGGGCTGGGTACAGGTTCATCCCTGGGTACTGGCACTGGTTCTGGCTCACGGTTAACCGCTTCCACTACTTCTTCATCCACGGGTTGTGGGAACAGTATCACTGGAAGTATCACCGCGCCGTTCTGTGTAGGCCAGTTTGCTGGGAAGTCACCCATTACAGTGTGGATTACCTCTGCTGCCTTTTCCACTGGTGGAGAAACCGGTACTTCAGCTTCTGCTTTCAATACTGGGGGGCATTTTTTCAAATGGTCCCGAGAAACTGTGGCCAGGGTGCCCCCTTGGTCACGACTGATCTGGTAGGTTTTCCCATTGTCCCACTCGGTGGGTTGTACGACGTAAGGGACTTGCTCCCACTGGTCATCCAGTTTGTGGGCTTTTCTCTTCCGTTTCAGCACCACATCTCCTGGCTGGAAAGGACCTGCAGGCGCCTTCTGGTTGAACCGGTGCTCTTGCTGTTCTCGACTTCGACTGAGGTTTTTCTCTACATACTCCTGGATTTGCCGGTACTGGGCCCTCCTCCGACTCTCCCACTCTGCCGTTGAAGGGAGTGCTTCCGGAGCTTCCAACCCCATCTCCAGATCCACCGGCAGGCGGCCAGGCCGAGCCCTCATCAGATACGCTGGGGTGCACTTCGTCGAGCTGGTTGGGATATTATTGTACATGTCGACCAAGTCGGGTAACTTTTCCGGCCACATGTTCCGTTCTTCCAGCGGTAGCGTCTTGAGGAGCCCCAGGACCAAATGATTCATTTTCTCGCACATGCCGTTGGTTTGGGCGTGGTACGGAGTGGTCCGGATCTTCTTGCAGCCGTACAACTGGCAGAATTCGTGAAACACCTCTGCTTCAAAAGCCGGGCCTTGGTCAGTCAGCACCTTCTCGGGGTACCCATGAGGTCGGCAGAAATAAGCCTGGAACGCACGAGCAGCAGTTCGACCAGTCAGGTCCTTGACGGGGACTACCACCATAAATCTGGAGTAGTGGTCTACCATGGTCAATGCGTAGGTGTACCCACTTCGGCTAGGGGTGAGCTTAACATGGTCTAGGGCGACCAGTTCCAGCGGCTGATGGGTGACGATGGGATGTAACGGTGCCCTCTGGCTAGTCTCGTCCTTTCTCCTCAGCGTACAAGGACCGCACTCTCGGCACCAGGCTTCCACCGATTCACGCATCCCACTCCAATAGAACCGCTCTCTCAACAGCATCTCCAGCTTCTTCCACCCGAAGTGGCCAGCACCATCATGGTATGCCCGCAGTACAGTAGCGACATCAGCCTGAGGAACGATTAACTGGCATATTTTCTCATGGGTCTTCGGGTTGATCAGCTCACGGTACAGCCTCCCTTGGTGTAGGTAAAGCCGTTTCCGTTCTTTCCACAAGCGTTGGGCTTCGGCTGGAGCGCTGGGGTCCATTCCCATGGCGCCTTGTTCCACCAGAGTCTTGACAAGGCGGACAGCCGGCGCTTGGTCCTGGGCGTCCTGCCACTCTTGACTGGGCCGCGGGTCCAGATCCACCCTTTGCTGAAATACCTGTACCCTCTCAGTAGGCGGCTGGTGAAACGCAGGCAACTCAATCTCCTCGAGGTCGTCGTCCTCACACCCCTCTTCTGACAAATGGGGCATCCGGGAGAGTGCATCTGCATTGATGTTGACACGACCAGCTCGGTACTTTATGGTGAAATCATAGTTGGCTAACCGGGCTACCCACCGCTGCTCCAGCGCGCCCAACTTGGCCGTGTTCAGGTGAGTTAACGGATTGTTGTCCGTAAACGCGGTGAATTTTGCTGCCGCCAGGTAGTGGCGGAACCGCTCTGTGATAGCCCACACCAACGCCAATAGCTCGAGCTTGAAGGAGCTATAGTTCTCAGGGTTCCTTTCGGTCGGCCGGAGTTTTCGGCTGGCGTAGGCAATCACCTTCTCCTTTCCATCCTGGACCTGGGACAAGACCGCTCCTAGCCCCACGTTACTGGCGTCCGTGTGGAGAATGAACGGGCGCCCATAGTCAGGGTACACCAAGACCTCTTCTCCGGTCAAGGCCGCCTTCAACTGGCCAAAGGACTCCTCATGCTGGTCCTCCCACAACAGTGGGGCTCCAATGGGTCTACCACCTTTGGTCTGTCCCACGAGGAGATCTTGCATGGGGGCAGCCATCTTCGTGTACCCCTTTATAAAACGCCGATAGTACCCTACCAGCCCCAGGAACTGCCGTACTTCCCTCACTGTGGTTGGTCTCGGCCAGCTCTGGATGGCAGTGATCTTCTCAGGGTCGGGGGCAACACCATCCGCACTCACCACATGTCCTAGATACTGCACCCTGGGTTTCAGCAGATGGCACTTCGAGGGCTTCAACTTCATCCCGAACTTGGCAAGGGACGCGAACACCTCGGCCAGGTGCTCCAGATGGGCTTCATACGTCTGGGAATAAACAATCACATCATCCAAATACAGCAGGACGGTCTCGAAGTTTAAATGTCCCAAACAGCACTCCATCAACCGTTGGAAGGTCCCGGGGGCATTGCACAGCCCAAACGGCATGCTATTGAATTCGCAGAGCCCCATCGGGGTGGTGAAGGCGGTCTTCTCCCGGTCCTCGGGGGCCACGGCCACTTGCCAGTATCCGCTGGTGAGGTCAAGGGTCGAGAAGTAGTTTGCAGTTCTCAGTGCAGCCAAAGATTCTTCAATACGAGGCAATGGATAGGCATCTTTATGGGTTATCTGGTTGATCTTCCGGTAGTCCACACACATCCGCATGGTACCATCCTTCTTCTTGACCAGTACCAACGGAGCGGCCCAGGGACTACAACTGTCCCGAATAACCCCTGCCTCCTTCATATTCTTCAACATATCTTTGGCACACTGGTAATGTGCAGGGGGAATAGGTCTATACCTCTCTTTGATAGGGGGATGTTCACCCGTGGGAATGTGGTGTTGGACCCCCTTTATCTGCCCAAAGTCCAGGGGGTGCTTACTGAAAACCTGTTCGTACTCCTGCACTACCCTGTGTACCCCTGCCCTGTGATGTGTAGGGGTATCATCAGTGCCCACATGTAGCTGTTGGTGCCACTCCTTGGTGTCCCCCTGGGGTGGGGAAGTGCTGGTGGTAGGTGGGAGTGTGGATGGACGGGCTTCCTGGATAGTGTGAGGGTCCAGGGTGAGTAGTTTGGCAATGGTGGCATACCGGGGGAGCCTGACTTCCTCCTCCCCACAGTTCAACACTCTCACAGGCACTCTCCCTTTCTTCACATCTACCACCCCTCGGGCGGCCACTACAGTGGGCCAGTGCTCGGAAGGCATGGGCTCCATCATCGCAGGGTAGTCACGCCCCTGAGGCCCTACTGCTGCCCTACACCAGATCATCATCTCACTCCTAGGGGGCACAGTCAATGGAGCAACATCCATCACTCGCACTCCACCAATCTCCCCTCCGGTTGAGCTTACATGCTGGCGGTACATCAGGGCGCGGATCTCACGCTGCACAGCCCTCTGCCGGCTCTCCGCCGCCGTGGCGGCTAGCCGTTGCAAAAGGTTCAACACATCAGCCATGCAGTGTTCCATCACATTGGTTCCCAGCACTATTTTCGGGTTATGATCACTAGGTTCATTCATGATCACAATCATGCCCTGATGTTGCAGTTCAGCTTGCCCCACTGTCATAGCCACTTCTTTATACCCCACCTGGGTCAATGGAAGTCCATTAGCGGCAATCAAATTTATACTAGGGTCTGGAGGCGCCAGCTCGTCTGTGGCCCAATACTGCTGGTACAAGGTATACGGTATGGTAGTTACCTGTGATCCAGTGTCCAGGAGAGCCATCACGGGTATGCCGTCCACAGCCACAGGGATGATAGGGCGGGCCCCGACATATCGGTCTCGCCAGTCCGGGGGGCCACGGTGTTCTACTCCTGAGGATTGGCCCGGGGCCCCAGGGGTTGCTCGTTTAACGGGCACTGTCGGTAAACATGGCCCGGCTTACGGCACTTGTAGCAGATTGGAGGTCTGCTCCGCGGGTTGTTAGCGCTTCTCCGCTGCATCCAGGGAACATCTTCGGGACTGTCAGCAAGCTGTATCTGCGCTTGGGGCTGAGATCTGGTCAGGGGTTGTAGTGCAGCAAGGATTTTGGCAAGGTCTCCGTCCAGGCGACGGACCTGGGCTGCCAGTTCTTCCACTGTGCTGCTTGAGGCTGAAGGTAGTAAGGAGGTTGGTTTGGCTGGAGCCGCCACAACGGGAGCTGTCTCGACGGGCCACGGGACGGGTTCCAGAATTTCAGCAGCTGGGGGCTGTAGTGCTTTGATAGCCCGCTCCTTTAACACAGCAAAGTCCACATCAGGGTGTTCCAGGGCCCACAGCCGGAGCTGTTTACGATCCTCAGGGGACCTCATCCCCTGCGCAAATTGCTCCACCAACATCTTGTTGCTATCCGCCTCATTAATAGAGTTCACCCGCTTCAGCGTGCGGAGGGCGGTCTGCAGACGTAGAGCATAGTCCCGAATGCTATCCCCAGCTCGTTGCCGGCACTGGTAAAACTGCATCCTCAGCTCAGCTTCTGTCCGGGTCTCGAAGGCAGTCTGTAGCTTCTCGAAGATGGTGGCTACAGAGAGCCGGTCCCCCTCGGCCCAGGTCTCCGCTTCCTGCTCCGCCGCACCGGTTAACTGGCCTAGCACTATCGCTGCACGTTGCTTATCAGTCAGGGGGTACAGCTCTAGCAACGGGTTAAGCTTTTTCCGGAAGGCCTGTAGGGCATCCGGTTTCCCGTCATACTGCGGTAGCCAGGCAGCTCCGGGCGCATAGGGCAAGGAAAACGGCATGACCTGAGCAAGCGCGGGGGCTGCGGCACCTCCCGCCAGTACGGCCGGGACCTGGGCAGGCCCATTCCCATCCGCGGGTGCCGCTGCGGCTGCGACCACCGCTCCTCCAGCGGCTCCGTCGGGCGCAGACATCTTGTTTCCGTCCCCCTTAGCTCTTTCCGGCCCCTCCTCTCTCGGGGCGGGGTTTTGGCCTTCGCGCTTCTACTGCTCGAGAAGACGCTCGAGCGGGAACTTTTCGCGCCAAAGATGGCGGCTTCTGAAATTTTTCTGCCGGATACCTCCGGCGGTAACAAGGCGCACCTCTACCTGACGGCAGAGCGGTAAGATCCTGTTCGTGACGCCAGGTTGTCGCGGGCGGGGAGGAGGGTGTCAGCACACCGCGCTCACCCCTTCTGCTCGGGTCCGGCAGTTGCTCCTGGTGGCTCGAGCTGCGGGCCGGATCCCGGGGTGTCTCGAGCGGCACTCCTCGCCCGTGAGTGAAAGGGGGGTGGTTTGTTGGGGTTATAGTTCGTGACGCCACCCACGGTTGTGGTGATTGCACCACCGCTGCTCGGTGTGGGGGTCCCGGGGATGGTGATGGGAGCAGCCAGGTGTTGTGTTGCCCCTCCGTGGGTAGGGGTTGGTGATCCCGGGGCCCGGTGGAGAGATGTAAAGTGTAGGGCCTGGAGGGCGCAGGGACGCGGGGGCAGCGCTGTGCCTTGCGGCACTATGGTACTCACTCAGCCTGACACGGACACAGTTTGTACGGTAAACCAACGGCTGGTAGGACGGTCCCACAGACGGCTGCACCTGCACTCCCGGTAGGTGACGGTGACTTCTCTCTTCCTTGCACCTGTGTGGTCTGGTGGTATCGGTGGATTCCCTCCGGTTACCCGCTCCCCGACTGCAATCTGGGCCGGAGGAGCTCTACACTTTGCCCGCAGGCGCTGGCCCTGGGGAAACTGGTGCCTTGGCGGTGGCGGTGTCTCCCCGTTAATGGTCGGGCTGTTGCCGTCAATCGGGACTTTGTTGTTGGGGGATCTGCGTCCCCGTCACTGACGGATTCGGCAAATTGGGCGACTCCTAGCCTTGCCGGGGTCCAAGAGGCCCCTGCCCTGGTGCTGACTGTCCTTCGGAACACTGCTCCAGACCACCGGGCACACAGCCAACGGGGTCCTTCCAGGAACTTCCGAACTGTCCCACTCCGGACAGTCACCGCCGTCGCTGACCTTGCTGTTCTAGCCCTACACACAGCTGGGCTCTCAGGCTCTGCACACTCTCTGCGCTCTCTCCACTTCTTGCTTTCCTCCTTTTTTCACTTTCCTTTCCTTCACTTTCACTTCTGGTTGTTTCCTCTAGCCCCTGCCTGGGCTACTCCTCACTCCTTCCACTTCCTCCTCCTCGACAGAACTCCTCTCTCCAGCTCTCCCCTGAGCTATCTGCCTGGTTTACTTCCTGCCTCCAGAGTCGTGAGCTCCTTGGTGGGCGGAGCCAACCGCCTGGCCCACCCCCTGGTGTGCATCACAGACTCCTGGAGGGAGGCAACAAGGATTTCTGGTTAGCAGGTGTGCCTACCTGGAGTGTGTGGTGTAGTGGTGTTGTTATCTGTGTCCCCTGGCTTGCCCAGGGCGACACAACTACACAAGAGTTACGTCGCCAAATATAAAATCACTTTTTGAATATTGCATGTGCCCGAGAGGATAGGGCAAAAGGGAAGAGAATCACCTAGGTTGAAGCGCATTTTTGGACACTCACAATGGCTCTTCCCGACAGGCAAAGGTTATGGTTGTTGAAAAGGCTAACACTAATATTAGAGGGGGTTGAATCTCTGATGATCTTTTGAGATGTGAGTCAAGATGGATCTGAAGTCTAAAGCATGACACCGCAAGGGATGAATGAGGAGTTGTTATTTACTGGCTTTCACAGAAGATAGAAAACCCGCAAAAAATTCATGGGTAGTGGGACGTTTTATGTCTTTCTTATTTGCTCATAAATTTTCTTTTACTTCCCCCACAGGTTCCCCATAGTTCCCCATAGCAGTCCATCTTCTCCTGCCGGGCATACGAGCGATATCATCACCTCAATATTCCATCTATTGGATTTAATTACAGGGGCTTATTCTTGCTTATTAGGACTTATACCCTTGTTCATAGTAGAATTCATTATCAAAAATATATCATCACATCTGTCATGTTTGGGTTTTATTAAATACCCTCTCTTCTTTTTTTATGCTCGGCACTTCAGCACATCATGAGACTGCTAGTTTTTAAAACACAGTCTTCCATGGAGATCTTGCTATGGAGCTTGTTCCACTAACTTGCATTCCAGCATTGCCATGCTTATTTAAATGCATTACATATGCACAGCATTGCTGGAACGCATGCTAATGTAACATTAGTGAGTTGGGGGCAATGATACAGTTGAAGACAATGGTGCAAGAAGCAACCATTTGTTTCCTGCTCCACCTTTCAGCCTGTGCTCATGGAATCCACATGCTGCACATTCCGGAGTCTTAATTTAACACCAGGTTTGAGTAAGATACATCAAACCAATAAAGCTACAGAAATAAATTATTAAAAAATATCAATTTTTATTCAACAATTTTAATATAAAAGCTGTATAAAATTCATTTCAGGAAATACCACATTATAACAACCAGAGACGCTGACTGAAGTAATTTGAATACAATTTTATAAAATGTGGTGGTTAAAGGCAACAGTGATCCATAATAGGGCAAGAAAAAATAAAATAAATTAAATTAAATTAGTGAATTATAACTGCATAAGAACATATATGTATTTAATACCATGTAAAAATTGCTAATTGCAAATAAAAATAGATAGTAACATATATGCATATATACAAGTCATAAAGTGCACAATGCTAATAGATCACAGCATAATCGGTAATAAAGTGAATAGTGCTTAAAGTACCAGCAATGTGCTCTAGCAGAGTGCATCCAAAAAAGTGCTATGTGCCATATGTGGACCACCAGATTCAAACCACCACATTTAACTACTAAGATATGCCGATAATCATGCTCAACCCTGCTCCAGGTAAAAATACCATTATATTTAATCAGACAGCATAGGAAAAGCAAAGAGGAGGGAATACCTGTTCAGTATTAAATTCAATCAACGTCCCGTCACCCCAACATGTTTCGCCACTGCTTCTTCGGGAGGCGTGTCAGGGTGAGAGGCTGTGATGCTTTTATAGTGTGTTTTACTTATGCCTGGATTGCCGACACCGGTGTCTGCTGGCGCATAGTACGGGGCGCGAGGCTGCTCATAAAAGTGATCACCGCACAGTGAAAGTGAACCACACGTTATAATCCATTAGTCGCAGACAATGGAAACTCCGTGGTGTCACTGTAAATCACTGGTTGGAGATCGCAGCGTCGCGATCTCGGATATGCGCACTGTTCAGGGAGGGCAATGCAGGTATGCACCCCAAAATATTACAATATATAAACGTATCATATAAACAAAAAAATCCCCATAGACTATAGTATACATGGAAGAGATACATTGAAGAAAAATATATAGTGATACATATAATTTTACCAAAGGCATTGCATAAAATATTATAAATAGATAAATCAAAATCTGCGTATAATACATGATCTAAACTGATGAAAATATTGCAGAACACATATATATATATATATATATACATACATATATATACACATATACATATATATATATATAAACATAAGTACATATACATAATCATATGCACATACATATAAAAAGACATAAAGTGTATTATTCTTATACAATGTGAAAATTATACAAATACATAAAAATATGCATGTGCATTATAAAAATCATAAAAATACAAATTTATTTTTTTATTTTTATTTTTTTATATATATTTTTTATATTTTTTATGTCTCTTTCCAAACATTCACACAAATAAATGAATATATACATTAATGTGTGGATGTGTAGAAGATAATAGGTGCACTGTGAAAAACAAAAATAAAAAATATATCCATATAGGAAAAAACATCATTCAGTGATACATATAAATATATAATGAGTGTATCTTGTGTGCATGTGAAAGTGAACACCAATATACATGTGTCACACAAAATATCTTAGACACTAAAACGCACACCAATATTATGGGGGCGATAATGTCACAGATCATCCGTACCATATAATAAAAATCACAGACTTTAATCTAAAAAAGAGGAGAAAAAGAACAAATGACAATCAGCCTAAATCCATAAATAGTAGTCTTAATGTTTCAAAACCGTATATCAATCTTCATCCAAAACATCATTTTTTGAGGGAATAATTTTTATTTCTAAAAATGAAAAAAAAACAGGGATTAAAATCATGATAATAATAACACTATAAAAACACAAAACCAAACCCACCCATAAAATTCAATCTCATCTCATCTAGTTTACAAGAAAGCCCCGAAACCCATAGTTTCATTTAACCCTTGTGGACTTAAAGTACCCAATCTGAAAATCCACCGACTTTCTACTTGTGCTAATACCTTGGACAAATCTCCCCCTCTAAATCCTAGGTCAACAGTGTCAATACCCCTAAATTTTAGTGAGTACGGGTTGCAACTATGTTCTTTTTTAAAATGTCGGGCTAGTGTTTTGAGTTGCGATTCATCATCACACGTTTTTGCTTTTTCGATATCACGACAGTGTTCTCGTATTCTAACCTTTAGTTCCCTTGTTGTTAAACCTATGTATACCTTATTGCAAGGACATGAAGCATGATAAATGGTTCCCTTAGTTGAACAGGTAATGTGTTTTCGAATTTCAAAAATTCGTGTACCATCGAAGTTTGGGAAAGTTTTTGTCTTAATTGTATTTGCACATGCCTTGCAAAGGCCACATGGAAAGAAACCGGATGTTAGAGGTTTATTCACATTGTTTTTGGGGTTTTGAAAATGGCTGTGTGTTAACCTGTCACCAAGATTGGGACATCTTTTCGCCACAATAGATGGTCTTGAAGGCAATATTTTTTTCAGTAGAGGGTCAGATCGAAGGATATCCCAATGTTTTGAAAAAATTCTAATCATGGGTTGCCACTGATTATGAAAATTGGTTATGAAGCGTACCTGATTATTGTCCTCATCCTTGTTTTTCTTATTAGTACTGTATAATAGTTGGTTCCTTGGCGTTCTCATTGCTCTCCTATATCCTTTCTTGATCCATCTTTTGCTATATCCTCTGTCCAACAAACGACAAGACAATTCCTGTGATTTGTGAAAAAATTGTGGTTCATCAGAGCATATTCTTTTTACTCTTAAAAATTGTCCTATCGGTATACCCTTAATAGTATTTTGTGGGTGAGAGGAATTTGCATGTAACAATGAATTAGTTGCTGTTTCTTTCCTAAATACCGTTGTTGATAGTCCTCCAGTTGGCATCACATCAATCAAAATATCTAAAAATTCAATCTTATTCCCGAATTTGTATGTGAGTTTAATATTTTGATTGTTTTTATTCAGACAATCCATCAAGGTATGTAATCCATCAATCAACATTCCGGAGTCTTGTATCAGGGGAACAGAGCTAATAGAGTAGATTTTTTTTTAATTTTCTCAGTTCTCAATACTTTTGGAAGAAAATAATGGGGGTATCATACTGTGTGAGGCGATATGGGGTTAATCATACTGTTGGGGAAGCTGTGAGGGCAGCAGACTACAGGAGAGCTGTAGAAGGGAGTTGTAAGGGTATTATAACGTATGTGGGGATGTAGGGACCATCATACCATATGCGGGGGGTCATCATACTGTGTGAGGGCTGTGATGGTCATCATAGCGTGTGTGTGTGGGAGCTCTGGCACAATCATGCTGTGTGTGGGGTCTCTGAAGCCATCATTCTGTGTGGGGTTTTTGTGGACATCATACTATGTGGGTAGCTCTTACGCATTATACAGTGTAAGAGCTGTTGAGGGCATATTAATATGTGTGTGTCATCTCTACTTTGTTGGGGGCTGTGTGGGCCATCATAAATTGTGGGGAGTGGTGGAGGGACATCATACTGAGTGGGATAAATTTAGCACCATTTACTTGGGCCTGCTCCACCTTTATCCATGGCTGCTGGTCTGACACTGTGAGGGCCAGTTCTGACATTGTGCTGGTGTGTGTGGCCTTGCTGCATATGCTGGCACCTGGACTGCCTTTATTTGAAGTTGTCTGTCTTTGCAACATGGGAGCGGTTCTGAGATGTCACTGGTATATGTGTTGCTTTTATATGGTTCTGCTTATTAAAATATTTAGGAGGCCGTATGGCACAATGTTAAATGATGTAATATAGAGTAGGATCCCCCTATTGAGATTTGCAGTGACGTGGCAGGGGTGGCTCAAATTAGTGATCAATTGTTTGCGAAAAATCTAATTTTGCATTATAGTACAGTAGGAATGAATTTGTGAATTTTACACTTTTTATTTGTTGCATGCCATTCATAGGCAGTGCTGGCTCCCCCCTCTCTATAATGATTTATTGGTTTCGTGGCTGACCCCCACTATGCCGTGGATGCCCAGTGTGGTTTGCAAATTCCTTCTGCTATAATCAAAACTAATGTTGGTGGTTGTTCACACTCAACCACCTCACCCTGTTCCACAGGCATCATTAATTTAGCCCCATTTACTTGGGCCTGCTCCATGGCTGCTGGTCTGACACTGTGAGGGCCAGTTCTGACATTGTGCTGGTGTGTGTGCCCTTGCTGCATATGCTGGCACCTGGACTGCCTTTATTCACAGTTGTCTGTCTTTGCAACATTGGAGCGGTTCTGAGATGTCACAGGTATATGTGTTGCTTTTATATGGTTCTGCTTATTAAAATATTTAGGAGGCCGTGTAGAACAATGGTAAATTATATAATATAGAGTAAGATCCCCCCTATTGAGATTTGCCGTGACGTGGCAGGCGTGGCTCAAATTATTGATCAATTGTTTGCGAAAAATGTCATTTTGCATTATGGTACAGTAGGAATGAATTTGTGAATTTTCCACTTTTTATTTGTTGCATGCCATTCATAGGCAGTGCTGGCTCCCCCCTCTCTACAATGAGTGGGATAGGCTATATAGACATCATTCTGTATGTGCTGGGGAGCTATGAGGGCCATCATATTGTATATAGGAGGCTCTGGGAGCATCCTACTGTGTGCATTCACACAGAAGAGGCTATGATGAGCATCATACTGTGTGTCTATGTAACCTGTGGGACCCTGCTACTGTGTTATGAATGTTGTTGGGGACATCTTACTGTGTGGGGGCTTTACAGGCCATTATACTGTGTAGGGGGCTGTGGGGAATCGGCATCAAACTGTAAGAGGTGTGTGAGGGCATCATACTGTTTGGTGATAGCTGTGCGGGCATTATACTGTGCAGGGGCTGTAGAGGATATCATTCTGTGTGGGGTGGTTGTGGGTGCATTATATTGTGTGTAGAGCCAACATACTGTGTGTGCATCATATTGTGTTAAGAAGGTCCCTGTAGAGAACTCAAAATGTGTGGAGGGAAACTGTGGTGTTATTAAACTGTGTGAAGGGTGCTGTGGGGGCCCTCATACTGTATGGAGCATCAGAGGGAATTATACTTTTTAGTGAAGATGTGGGGGTATGTTGTAACGGTGTCATAATATGTGAGTGGTGACTGTTGAGACATCACACAATGTCGGGCTGTGTAGCAATCATACTGCGAGGGGATCTGTAGGGCATCATACTGTGTGTAGGTATCATACTGTGGGGATCAGCTATGAGGACTGTGAAGACATTTTCCTGTCTGGGGGCCATTGTACTCTTTAAGAAACTTTAACATTATCAAACAGGTTTGAGGGATTTTTTGAGGCATCATACTGTGTGTTAGTGGGCTACAGGGCCATCATATTGTGTGGTCGGCTGTGTGGGTCATCATACTCTGTGGGGCCATCATAATGTGGGGGATTTTAAGGGGATTCATACTGTGTATGTGCATCATTATGCTGTATAGGAGGCTGAAGGTTCATCATATTATGTTGGCTGAAATATATGCCATTATGCTATATGGAGTTGAGGCGGTTTACCATACCCTGAGGGGGGTTGTGGAGGTCATTGGGCTGTTTGTTGGGAGTGGTAGTGGTGGCATCATACTGTGTAGGAGTACTGTGAGTGTATCATACTATGGGGCATGTTACTGTGGTAGCCTATTAATGTGGGAGGACTAAGGCTATGTGTCCACGGGAGAATGTAGCTGCGGATTTTTCTGCATCAAAATACGCAGCTTTCCCGCAAAATCCGCACCTTTTCAAAGGTGCGGATTTGCCGCGGATTTACCGCGGAATTGACGCGGATTTTGGTGCGGATTTTTTTTTTTTTTTTCCCCCAATTTTAAAGCCAAAATCCGGATGAAAATCCGCAACAATAATTGACATGTTGCAGATTTTTCCGGATCAAAATCCACACGAAATCCGCTGCGAAAAATCCGCAGCGTGGGCACAGCATTTCCAAAATGCCATAGAAATGGCTGGGAAGTGCCTGAGCTGCAGATTTTCGGGAAATCCGCGGCTTTTCCGCGAGAAATCCACGGCAAAATCCGCGCATTTTCCGCAGCGTGGGCACATAGCCTAAAGGGTCATCATACTATGTGGTTAACTGTGGAAGCTGTACAGTTTTCATGCTGTGAAGGGGAAGATGTGTGTGCACTATACTGTGTGGTGGTATTGTGTGAGGGGCTGTGGCTGCATTTTATTTTGCTGGGGTAACTGTTGGGGTGTCAAACACTTTGTATGGATCATTTTGGGGGGTATCCTATTCTATGTGGGCTATGAGAGGGGCATTGTATTGTGTAAGAACACTATGGGTCGTCAATAGGGGCACAAATTTTGTGTACATACAACAATACATGTTCCTCTTCCTGTACTTAAAACTTGCTCAGTATGACCTTCTATACTGTGACCCTGCCTACTCCTATCAAAATATTTGTATTTATTTTTTTATGAGAAGATCTTTTTAGGACTTTTGGACTTGGGTCCTATGATTTCTATATAAGCACTTGAAAGGATAATCCCATTTTGGGTAGGTTTACACAAATATATTTTCGATCTGGGGGCTGTCTATGAAAAAAATGGACTGTGCAAAGCACATGGGGCAATGTTAATCACTGTAATAGTTGAATATTTTTCCACATGGACTAATCTGACAAATTTTATAGCTGAAACTCAAATGTACAGAACAATTCAATGGCTGCAAAAATGGATGCAATACAGATACCATTCATATGGCATCCATTTTTAATGGATCCACTCCAATATTAACATAGCAAACTGTATTTGGCCTTGTATAATTTTTTAATTAGTGCTGTATAGAAACAAATAACGTATCGCTGCCATACAAATGTGAAAAAATCAACATTACAATGGCATGTGGATGGCCTTTTACTGAACATATAGATAAAAAAACTGACCCTTTTAAGTATGCCTCTAAACTTTCTAAAGGACTTTAGAAAATTTTGTCTTTTTATGTTTCCAGGATAAAGTTATTACTTAAATTAGTAGTACAATATAATTATTATTTACTTTCAAAGGCCAGGGTCAAACGACAGTAGATTCTCTCATCAGGTCGATTATCCGAGTGTCGCCTTATTGTGATCCGATTCTCTCAGATGAGAGAATCGGATCATACTGTGAGGAGAAGATGGAGAACAAAATTTCATCATCTTCTCAATTCCGTGAGTCCGCGGAAATCAGACTGCACTTGGATATCATATGAGTGCATCTGACGATTTCCACACACCCATAGACTGGAATAGGCAAGTATCGTCCAACTCTCGTCCAATCACACCATGCTGCAATTTTTTTTTGCTCATGCCGAATCGGTATGAGAAAAAAAAATGTTGATCCGCACTGCCCCATAGAATAACGTTGTATTGAGTGCTATCTGATATAAAAATCGGATGGCTCATGTTTGATTGATATAGTGGACACCTAAGGATCATATTCTTACAAACATTTTGTCTCTAAAAGTTTGTGTTCAGATCATATACTATGTATGTTACTGACTTTGTAGGGTTTTTTTATATTTCTATCATGTGAAAAAAGTAATGAAACACATGTGTATAGTTTAAATACCAGACATTTATATGTTTGTGATTTTCCAATCTGCGTTAAAGAAGCATGTAAAGCTTTTCTATCCTTCCATATGTACATGTGGAAATTTCGTCATCTCCTTTGCACAATCCAAATTGATAATTCAGTTACCAAACTGTGTAAACTAGAAGAAAACATATTTGTATGCTTTTGTCTTAAACATTGAAAGGACCCCACGTGGAAATATTACTGACGGTGTATTACTATCAATGTAAAATAATTTGTATATAAATTGAGAGTTCACTTTTATCCAAAAATGTGGCCACACATATCCATAGCTTTTGATAATAAAAAAAAGACCAGATCAACATTTTATGCAATATGTAATCTATATACAGCTTGCTCTCATCAACTGTAATAGGAAACTAAACTACTCATTATGCAGTTTACTAAACTTTTTTTTTTTCATTGAGTCCTTTAGCAAAAAACTTTTCAGTGGAAACAAACACTTATGTATAACGGGAACCAAGTCCTACATGTGGGGTCCCGAACGGGGAAGTGGCCGGTTCTGAGAATCTCACGCCAGGGAAATCACAATCACATTTTCAGAAAAATAATATTTATACAAGTTTGTGTTCAGATCATATGCAGGGTATGCTACCCACTTTATAGGGGATTTTTTCTTTCTATCATGTGAGGAAAAAGTAACTAAACACATGTCTATAGTTTACATAACAGACAATTATGTGATTAGAAAACCTCAAAAAAACATGCAAAGCTTTTACTTTTATTCTTCCTTATGCATATTATGCCTGTAGAGATTTTTTCATCTGCCTTGCTCAATCCAAATAGATACAGTCATATGAAAAAGTTTGGACACCCCTATTAATGTTAACCTTTTTTCTTTATAACAATTTGGGTTTTTGCAACAGCTATTTCAGTTTCATATATCTAATAACTGATGGACTGAGTAATATTTCTGGATTGAAATGAGGTTTATTGTACTAACAGAAAATGTGCAATCCGCATATAAACAAAATTTGACCGGTGCAAATGTATGGGCACCTCAACATAAAAGTGATATTAATATTTTGTACATCCTCCTTTTGCAAAAATAACAGCCTCTAGTCACTTCCTGTAGCTTTTAATGAGTTCCTGGATCCTGGATGAAGGTATATTTGACCATCCTGTTTACAAAACAATTCCAGTTCAGTTAAGTTTGATGGTCGCCGAGCATGGACAGCACGCTTCAAATCATCCCACAGATGTTCAATGATATTCAGGTCTGGGACTGGGATGACTATTCCAGAACATTGTAATTGTTCCTCTGCATGAATGCCTGAGTAGATTTGGAGCAGTGTTTTGGATCATTGTCTTGCTGAAATATCCATCCCCTGCGTAACTTCAACTTCGTCACTGATTCTTGCACATTATGGTCAAGAATCTGCTGAGTTGAATCCATGCGACCCTCAACTTTAACAAGATTCCCGGTGCCGGCATTGGCCACACAGCCCCAAAGCATGATGGAACCTCCACTAAATTTTACTGTGGGTAGCAAGTGCTTTTCTTGGAATGCCGTGTTTTTTTGCCTCCATGCATAACGCCTTTTTGTATGACCAAACAACTCAATCTTTGTTTCATCAGTCCACAGGACCTTCTTCCAAAATGTAACTGGCTTGTCCAAATGTGCTTTTGCATACCTCAGGCGACTCTGTTTGTGACGTGCTTGCAGAAACGGCTTCTTTCACATCACTCTCCCATACAGCTTCTCCTTGTGCAACGTGCGCTGTATTGTTGACCGATACACATTGACACCATCTGCAGCAAGATGATGCTGCAGGTCTTTGGAGGTGGTCTGTGGATTGTCCTTGACTGTTCTCACCATTCTTCTTCTCTGCCTTTCTGATATTTTTCTTGGCCTGCCACTTCTGGGCTTAACAAGAACTGTACCTGTGTTCTTCCATTTCCTTACTATATTCCTCACAGTGGAAACTGACAGTTTAAATCTCTGAGACAACTTTTTGTATCCTTCCCCTGAACAACTCTGTAGAATAATCTTTGTTTTCAGATCATTTGAGAGTTGTTTATTGGAGCCCAAGATACCACTCTTCATAGGAGATTCAAATAGGAGAACAACTTGCAAGTGGCCACCTTAAATACTTTTCTCATGATTGGATACACCTGCCTATGAAGTTCAAAGCTCAATGAGGTTACAAAACCAATTTAGTGCTTTAGTAAGTTAGTAAAAAGTAGTTAGGAGTGTTCAAATCAAGAAATTGATAATCGTTCCCATACTTTTGCACCGGTCAAATTTTGTTTAAATGCGGATTGCACATTTTCTGTAAGTACAGTAAACCTCATTTCAATCCAGAAATATTACTCAGTCCATCAGTTATTAGATATATGAAACTGAAATAGCTGTTGCAAAAACCCAAATTGTTATAAAGAAAAAAGGTTAACATTAATAGGGGTGCCCAAACCTTTTCTTATGACTGTACTGTAATTTAATTTCCAAACTGTATATTCTAGTACAAGATTGTTTTATGCTTTTGTGAAGAAGGTTGAATGGATCCAATGTGAAAACAAAAGGCACACTTGATGCAGAAATTTCTGGGACTAAAAAGCTGTTTCATACACAAAAATATATTTTTTCTCCTGTATATGCAAGCTTCATTCACATACATGGACCTGTAATGCTTTGTGCACACAGTATTTTTTAGATGCTGAAAAAACCACCGAGAATTTACAGGCAATCGTTTGCTTGAAGCGGCTTCACCGTCATTTGCTGTCAGCATCTTTTACTCTATATTGTGAAGTATAGAGAATGGATTCTGAGCAGAAGTCTCCAAAAGAATGAGATTGTCACTTCTTTAAGCCACTTCAAGGATTCGGAAACTGGAGTTTGGTACTGGAAAGTGGTATAAGAATTTGTGGAGCAATGTCATCAATGTGCATGGTGTTCATTTTATTGGGTGTTTTTGCAGCAATTTTTAGGTGGAAATCCATCTGAATGAGACGTCATGTGTATAACCCTTATAAAGTATGTACTGCAAATCTGCCACTTGTGATAGTTCACATCAATTTCTGATTATAGTAGCACAAAGGCTAGAACTATTTAATAGCATTAAACAAGATTAAAAAATATATTAAATGTTTTGGAAATTTTAATTAATTCCCAATTTTGTACTTCCCTATACTCCCACTTTAGCATAACAATATGTGATTAATACAGTCAAAATATATTGCACAATCACTTATTTAAAATTTAGTTTTAAAGAAGTACTATCCTAAAATAGATACTATTCATGCATGACTGTACATACCACAAAGACTTTTATTTCGTTCCACAATGAAATTGTAATTTTATACATACTTATTGGATATCTGACTAGTATTATTATAATTTAACAAAATATTGGTGCATTGTCTAATTTCAATAAAATCTCAACCAATTTTTAAAAATTTGACCAAAATTTCAGATTTGCCCAAACCAAAACTTTTGGGATTGAATTTTCATGATTCCAGCAAAATGAACGATAGCCAGCAGTCACTGAGAAAGAATTTCTTTTATGAGGGCCGGGAAGTGATCTTCAAAACACCCCCCACCAGTCTTGATGTCACAACTCCTCCCATGCTTAGGGTGGTGTTTGGTCCAGATCTTCCAATGCTAACTAGTTCGCAATGGAAGATCCGGACCAAAAACTGATCCAAAGACTGATCAGATGACCATTCTGAAGTGAAAGGAAGAATGGGCTGGGAGGTGCAATGGCAGGACAGAGGTGGACCTAGGACAAGTGAGTCTAATATTTTATTTTTAACACCATTATGGTCCTTCTTTTCTAACGTTTAGCCATGTAGAGAGACATCAGAGCATAATAAATTACTTTCCGGGGCAAATTTCATTCAGACCATATTTTATTCTGAATTAAATAATGTGCTGGGCAATTTGAACAAGTCTTCTGAAAACAAATTTTGAATGATTCGCTCTGCTGTAATCATAGATTATCCTTTCTTCTAAAGGAGGCAATATTGTTATGGTTTTATGACGTCTGGCAACTCCAACAAGGGCAATGATGGACAGGCTTAGCACAGAGGAGTCTGGTTCGCAGATCCCAGGAAAGTTTCTAAAGTTTCTTGTTTTCAGCCTTATACAGGCATCAGGCCTTCACCACAGAGGATTCATGGTTATATCCAGAATAGCTGCTGACTGGTGGAAAGAGTTTAAAATAGAAGAGGAACAGAGACAATGACAGAATCATTAGGCAGGAACATAGTCAGCAGAATTGTCAAGTCTAGGCAGCTTCGTAATCAAACACTCTAAGGTCATGTAAGAAAGGCATCCAAAATGATAATCAGTAGTGTAAACGAGGAAAAGAGGTTGGGTCAGAAAGGCGTGAATGAATTCATTAAAGCACACAAGGAACAAAGAAAAACATAACTGGCACAACTGTCAATGAGTGTAACTAGAGGATCTAAATAGGGTGCTGAGTCCTCCACCGACCACCCAACCCTGTCCTGTAACTAATGGAAAATCAGCAGCACTGGCAATCTGAAAACGGTGTTGCACATGTCTCAAGGACTTGATCCAAAAATCAATAAATATGAAGACGGCATCGTTGAGAAGAGGTCACTGGAGCTGAAATGTTGCATGAGTTAATAAAAGGTTAATTTCACTAGTTATGCTACCTCATTTTTCATATTTATTTATTTTTTCAATACTGAGTTGTGATTTTTCTGCTGAGCTGACCACCACAATGGCTGCTCAGCAACACCTAAGTGAAATAATTAAAAAAAAATAGACATTAATCTATTGTCAGCTGAATCTGGCAATTTTGCTAAAGGCTGCTTTACACGAGTCGATCTATTGTGCGATGCATCGTTGGGATCACGGTTTTCGTGACGCACTTCCGCCGTTCGTAACGACATCTTTGCATGTGTCACCTCCGTGCAATTCCAAACGATTAATAATCGTTATAAAATCGGCCATCGTGTACTCGTCGTTTATTTCCATAATATCGGGGTTTTTTTGGCTTTCAGAACGACACATTGATAAGTGTGACTCCCTTTCATCGTCCTTCTTCGTCGTTTTTTGAAACGTCATCAGCGTCCAGGGCGTAGTTGCTATTTTAAATAGACATGCCTAATATGTTGTGATTGGTTGTCGCTGATGCGTTTTGATTTGCTAATCATGAAATAAAAGCCGGAGCTAGTGCTCTGAATTTCTGAATTTCGTCCATTCTGGGTAGCCTTGGCGCAGTGTGTATAATAGTACAGTGTTACTTATTTGTTTTTGTTTTTTTTCGGGATTCCTCTACTTGTGTCCTTTTGCAACCATATTTGTGGTAAGTTTTATTTTAGCCCCCTTTTTTTTTTCTTCTTTAAAACACGTTTGTTTTTTATAATTTTTATTTTTTCAACATAAAATGTCAATATCAATTGAATAAATTAAGGTAAAAACCTTTGCTTAAAAAATTAACAAAAATAAGGAAAACATTTTTTGAAATGAGACAACAAGGACGGACGCACGAGAGACGATTTATATTAAAGCCAACTAATCAGACAAAGAATAAAGACAGGAGTGTGCTGGAAAACAAGGTTCTAGGCATGATCAATTATAGACAACGTCACAGAGGGGTGTATAGTTTACATAAAAACTCCCCTCCGAAAGACAGATTGACTAAAACAAAACATGGGTGAAGCCTTTGGCACGACCGCCATGGAAATCAATACATCGCTGATCGCTATTCGGTCGTTGATCAAAACAAAAAGTGTGACGCATAGACAACAACCTATGTGCGATCAAAAAAAAAAAAGACATGGGCGTGACGCATTGGATACAAAATCGCACGATCAGTCGTCTCGTGTAAAGCAGGCTTAAGACCAAATAATCATCTAATGTGTACTAGGTATTTATCTGATAATAATTCAGATGAAATCTAGAATAAAAGATCAGGCATGATGATTTTTAACACATTAGTGCTGTAAGCGGTGACCGAGCCTCTTTGTACCCACCACTCTGACTGAAAGCCAGCGCCTCCTGGGAAGAAACAAGTTAATTTTCTCCCAGCAGTTGCACTTTCAGTAAGGGTATGTGCGCACGTTGCTTTTTACCTGCTTTTTACCTGCTTTTTTGCTGCTTTTTCTTCTGCGCTGTTTAATGCCAAAATGGATGTGTTCTTCTATTCAAGCAAAGTCTATGGGAATTTGGGTTTCTTGTTCACACTATGTTGTTCAAAATGCTGCCTTTTTGAGGCAGAACTTTGGTCAAAAACTCAGCTTTTCAAAGAAGCAACATGTCAATTGTTTTTGCCATTTGGGTTTTGCACTGCAAAGCTGAGTTTTTGACCAAAGTTCGGCCACAAAAAGGCAGCATTTTGAACAACATAGTGTGAACAAGAAACCCAAATTCCCATAGACTTTGCTTGAATAGAAGAACACATCCATTTTGGCATTAAACAGCGCAGAAGAAAAAGCAGCAAAAAAGCAGGTAAAAAGCAACGTGCGCACATACCCTAAGGTGGACTGGCAGTATTGTTATGCTATATACTGGCAGATTAGCACTATATCTGCAGATAAATAATGTTTTTCAAGGAGTCAGGTTCTCTTTATTATAGCTGCCACACTTTTTAAAAAATGTATAGGTTATATTATATATTTATGAAACTATTTTGAAAATGTAGTTTTTAATGCAATTAAATATATATATTAAATATACATTTCTACGGCAGTTTGGTGAGATAACCCGGGTATTCCTAAGACTGTACCTAAATACCATGTAAACAAATTACCCTGTATGTATGGAAGCCTGTATATGCAGAAATCCATCTTATCTAGCTTAACTGCACTGCAGTAAATGATGCGATATACATGTGGTTTCCAGCACCGTAAAAAAGCTAGTAAATTCCCAATATCCTGCATGTACACACATTCCTTCTCACAGATGTCAGTAAACTCTCAAAAGTGTTGCTCCATAACGAATAAACCTCAGAAAAATAAAACAAAATGGATTGACTAATATGTTGCCTAAACTGACAATTATATATTAAATGGTACCATCTGTCATTACACGTGACACAATTATTGACCAATACCCACATCATACAAGACTGAGTAATCAGGTTACATTGTTACTGTATTTCATCCTCAAAGTATTAGCATGATTATTTTATACAGATTTGAAAACCAGTTTGTAAACTATTGAAGGATACATGGCAAATGCAATCACCCGCAGCATGAGGTTTTATAGAGTAACAACTTGGATCTAAATTTACACTGATCAGCAGAAAAAAATAATTGTAAACTGCTTAGTAGATACAGTCATATGAAAAAGTTTGGGCACCCCCATTAATGTTAACCTTTTTTCTTTATAACAATTTGGGTTTTTGCAGCAGCTATTTCAGTTTCATATATCTAATAACTGATGGACTGAGTAATATTTCTGGATTGAAATGAGGTTTATTGTACTAACAGAAAATGTCCAATCCGCATTTAAACAAAATTTGACCAGTGCAAAAATATGGGCACCGCAACATAAAAGTGACATTAATATTTTGTAGATCCTCTTTTTGCAAAAATAACAGCTTCTAGTCGCTTCCTGTAGCTTTTAATGAGTTCCTGGATCCTGGATGAAGGTATATTTGACCATTCCTGTTTACAAAAACAATTCCAGTTCAGTTAAGTTTGATGGTCGCCGAGCATGGACAGCATGCTTCAAATCATCCCACAGATGTTCAATGATATTCAGGTCTGGGGACTGGGATGGCCATTCCAGAGCATTGTAATTATTCCTCTGCATGAATGCCTGAGTAGATTTGGAGCGGTGTTTTGGATCATTGTCTTGCTGAAATATCCATCCCCTGCGTAACTTCAACTTCGTCACTGATTCTTGCACATTATTGTCAAGAATCTGCTGATACTGAGTTGAATCCATGCGACCCTCAACTTTAAGAAGTTTCCCGTGCCGGCATTGGCCACACAGCCCCAAAGCATGATGGAACCTCCACCAAATTTTACTGTGGGTAGCAAGTGCTTTTTTTGAAATGCCGTGTTTTTTTGCCTCCATGCATAACGCCTTTTTGTATGAGCAAACAACTCAATCTTTGTTTCATCAGTCCACAGGACCTTCTTCCAAAATGTAACTGGCTTGTCCAAATGTGCTTTTGCATACCTCAGGCGACTCTGTTTGTGGTGTGCTTGCAGAAACGGTTTATTTCGCATCACTCTCCCATACAGATTCTCCTTGTGCAACGTGCGCTGTATTGTTGACCGATGCACATTGACACCATCTGCAGCAAGATGATGCTGCAGGTCTTTGGAGGTGGTCTGTGGATTGTCCTTGACTGTTCTCACCATTCTTCCTCTCTGCCTTTCTGATATTTTTCTTGGCCTGCCACTTCTGGGCTTAACAAGAACTGTACCTGTGTTCTTCCATTTCCTTACTATGTTCCTCACAGTGGAAACTGACAGTTTAAATCTCTGAGACAACTTTTTGTATCCTTCCCCTGAACAACTATGTTGAATAATCTTTGTTTTCAGATTGAGAGTTGTTTTGAGGAGCCCATGATGCCACTCTTCATAGGAGATTCAAATACGAGAACAACTTGCAAGTGGCCACCTTAAATACCTTTTCTCATGATTGGATACACTTGCCTATGAAGTTCAAAGCTCAATGAGGTTACACAACCAATTTAGTGCTTTAGTAAGTCAGTAAAAAGTAGTTAGGAGTGTTCAAATCAAGAAAATGGTAAGGGTGCCCATACTTTTGCACCGGTCAAATTTTGTTTAAATGCGGATTGCAGATTTTCTGTTAGTACAATAAACCTCATTTCAATCCAGAAATATTACTCAGTCCATCAGTTATTAGATATATGAAACAGAAATAGTTGTTGCAAAACCCCAAATTGTTATAAAGAAAAAAGGTTAACATTAATAGGGGTGCCCAAACTTTTTCATATGACTGTATATTACATTTATGATCATTACACTTAAAGGGATTTTATGGGAAACTCTTATTTCTCCCCATTGCTTATGCAAGGATACAGTGGCTCTGCCAATGTAATGTAGAGGGCAGAAGCTGCTGAGCCCATGGGACTGACGCCCCAGGGGTGATGATCCTGTTCAGGGATGCCACAGGGCTTGTTCGATACGGCAAACAGGTAATGTCAGTTTTTATTTTATGTGTCGTGACGCCACTCACGGCTTACGGTCAGAGATGTGAATGACCATCGCTGCAGTTTTTACGAGTGTCGGGGACTGATGGGATCTGCAGCCAGATGATGTAGCCTCCCGTGAGTGAGGCAGGCCCCAGGAGCTCGGGTGAGTAGGATAGCGGATCCCGGAATAACACAGGCTGAGTCCAAAAGTCTTTCAACTGGTTTTTACTCACTCAGATGTTGCGGTGAGCTGACCCGGTCATGGCTGTGATTAACCAGGTAAGACCAGGGTTCCTTCGGGCCAGTCTGAGGGTAACCTGTTAGCTCGCCTTCCTAGCACTTTGTGTTCGGATAACCCCCTGACGTGAAGTTCCATGGGGGTCTATCCAGGGAGTCGCTACTGCCTTTTCTCCCTTGTGTTCGGCCCGTTTGCCGGCAGCGTGGACCAAGTGAGATGGCTCCAGGCTCTGTCCCCTTATGGGTGCCTGCGTTGCTGCTGAGGCTCGGACTCTGTGAAGTTGGTGAGGTACTTGTAGTTCCCCTCACCGGCAGGTTTAGCAGGTCGTTAAACTGAAGTCTGCTCCTAGGACCTGTACGTGCCTAGTCACCAGGAGCTCCATACTCTTACTACCAGGTGACCGTTCTCCCCCGCTAACGGTTAGTACCCCGTGCAGGGTCTGACTAGTGGGAGCGCGTGTATCTACATCACGACCGCTGCTCACCACCACCAGACTGGTTCTCCCCCTCCTTTCCTGACAACCTTTTCACTCTCTAGCTCCCAGCCCCTCCGCTACACCTCTTGACAAGATTTGAAAGCCAGCCCCATCCGGAGACTGCCCAAGGGTCCCATCTACTGGTATGGGAGAACTGGTTGCTATGTGTCTGTGCATACACACCTCGTTCTTGCCCTTAGGATTACCTGGAAGTACTGTCCCAGCATAGGTGCAATACTCAGTAGTGCCTGACCGGGTCAGGGGCGCCACACAGTCTGTCAACAAAGACTGGTCCAGCATTGGAGATGCACCACTGGCCATGAAGAGGATGAGTAGCCCTTGAGTTTATCAGCTTTAACAATCTTTTAATAAATTTACAAGACAAATGTGCAAATAATACAAAGAAATAGAGTAGAAGTCCAGCTCTCACATAGGAAATCTTCTTTATTTAGTCCATTTCATATATAGTGCATCACAAAGCAAACAGTGAACACATGAACAGTGGTTCCTACGCGTTTCAGGTGTACTCAGCAGCACCCTTAATCATGATCATGTCAGAGCCTGACTTTTACTCTATATCTTTTGGATTAAATTGGCCAAGGTGAAGCCTTTGCCCACGCTCCATACGGAAACTGGATTAGCAACATGGTGAACTCTTTTTTATATATTTTACGAAGGCATATTACTTTGATTAGATACATAAAATTGAATAGTATTGGACATTCAAGTAATAAATTGCCTCCTTTGGAATGTATTCTGTACTTTTTTAAGTACAAAGTGTGTGAGGCCTCATAAAACAGGAGGGGAACCAGAAGAATGAACTGTGGGAAGGGGAGCGGGAAGTAGGATTTTAGGTGGGTTCTTATCGACCACAATTTGGGTATGAACAGGGTGTCCGGGTTTTAGCGAATGTACAATTTTATCTGGGATAATTCTTATACATTTTTCATTGATCAGGAAATTGCTCAGTTTATATTTCACCTCTCCTAAAGAAGCAGAGGGTTGTTTACAAGTCCTTGCTTGGAAAAAAAAATTACCGAAATATATATCGAGAAGATGAGAGAGGTTATACAATTTGCTTATGGAATTTTGAGAAACCAGATGTAAAAAAGGGAAGGAACTCAATGGTATTACCAAATCATATAAGTAATCAAGTGAAGATCATACTTTTGTCATTGTTTATATCTGTTATTATTTGTATACAATTGCTGTATAGCAGCACAAAAAATAAATATCTCACAGTATTGCTGTAAGGGGCTTAAAATAACCTAACATATATGATTCACTGAGAAAATCAGCCTCTTCAGCTATTCATGTTCCTCTTTCTTCATCATAAACTGATGGAAAATCACAGTGATAATCAGATTTGTTGATATGTCACAATTCACAAACCCACTTTCCACTGGGTTCCTACAGTAAATTCCATTTCCAACCCTAAAGTCCACATTGAACTACTTCCCACATCAAGCATTTAGTCACTATGAAAAGTTACTTTTGTAGATATTTTTATGTACAGAAAGTTTTATTGTGAAGAGATCTTCTATTAGGGGTACTTTGCACGATGTGACATCGCTACTGCGATTTCGTCGGGGTCAAATCAAAAGTGACGCACATCCGGAGTCGGTAACGACGTCACAACGTGTAAAGCCTAGATGCGCCAATAAACGATCACAAAAGCGTCGTAAATCGGTGATCTGTGTAGTGTCGGACATTTTCATAATGTCGTACCAATAGGAGATACGATGTTGTTCCTCGTTCCTGCGGCAGCACACATCGCTGTGTGTGAAGCCGCAGGAGCGAGGAACATCTCCTTACCTGACTCCACCAGCTATGCGGAAGGAAGGAGGTGGGTGGGATGTTTACGTCCCGCTCATCTCCGCCCCTCCGCTTCTATTGGATGGCTGCCGTGTGAAGTCGCTGTGATGCCGCATGACACAGCCCCTTAGGAAGGAGGCGGGTCGCTGGCCAGAGCGACGTCGCAGGGCAGGTAAGTGCGTGTGAAGCTGCCGTAGCGATAATGTCGCTACGGGAGCTACCACAAGATATCGCATGTGCGACGGGGGCGGGTACTATCGTGCTCAGCATCGTTAGCATCGGCTAGCAATGTCGCAGTGTGCAAAGTACCCCTTACTCTCCAATATTTCATACAGCACAGTACCACATCATCATCAGCCTCTATGCTTGTCTGAGCAGCATTATTTCACAGAGATATTAGGCTATGTGCGCACGTTGCGTCGGTGTACCTGCAGTTTATTCTGCACGTTTTCCTTCCCTTGGTTTTTGACCAAATGGCTTTTGACAATTTTTTAGCGCTAAAAACGCATGCGTTTTTACCGCGTTTTTAGTGCGTTTTTAGCGCTTTTTACCTGCGTTTTCACCTGCGTTTCTGCAGATGCGTTTTTGAGATCAAGACACTGAGAAATAAAGTTGAATTAGTCAAAAAGAATGAAAAAAGAGAAAAAAAGTATAAAATTAACTTTTAATAAAATTATATGGGAAATTATCAATTTTAATGTAATAATAGTGGTTATGCACATTTTAACAGAAAAATAGCTAAAGTTTATTATTTTTTAACATTTAAATTTTCGGTTATTGTGTGTGTGTAAAGGAACATTAGAACCCATTAATTTTTGGCCAGAAAAGCATGCGTTTTTGGAGCCAAAAACGCAGTTGAAAAGCAGGTAAAAAGCATGAAAAACGCAGGAATTGGGATTTTGGTTGCTTTTTGCCATTTCTCATTGACTCCAATGTTAAGGAAACGCTGCAGAAATGGCAAAAACAACTGACATGCTGCTTCTTTTTCAGCATGGTTTTTGACCACAAATATGCAAATTAAACGCTGCAGAAAAAAAAGCAAAGTGCAGACAGGATTTCTGCTTTTCCCATAGACTTTGCTGGAAATCAAAAACGCATGCGTTTTTGCACAAAAACGCTGCTGCCAAAAACGCTGCAGAAACGCGGTAAAAAACGCAACGTGCGAACATAGCCTTAATTCCACAGCTTTTTACACATATCATCATCACTAGCCTCAATGGGACTCACAATCTAAATTCCCTGTATGTCGTCAGAGTATTGGAGAAAACCAGAGTACCAGGAAGAAACCCACATAAACACAGGAAGAACATACAAACTCCTTGCAGATGTTGTCCTTGGGTGGATTTGACCCTTTGACCACAGTCCTGCAAAGCAATACCGCTAACCACTGAGCCACCACGCTATCCTAGCTGTTGAGGGAAAAGGGCTCATGTAATGAAGACTGAAGCCTCAAAGAGCTTTAGAACATTAAAAGGGACCTATCAGCGCTTTTTGCTAAACTGACTACATCATGATAAAGTGTCTGAAGAGCTGAATGTAGCATCATTTGCAATTTTTCATCTGCATTGTAAAGATATTAGCTTGGTAAGATTGGATGCCAATTTCTTCTACAAGCAAGAGCAGAGAGTCTTATCTAGTGATGATTTATCTACTGTATGACAGTGCCCAATTGTAAGAAATCAGTGTCATACACGGGAAAAAAAATAGCAAACACCCAAAAAAACAGCTTTCTCAATGTGATCTGGTAAGACTGATATGACTTTACAGTATGTGGCGTGGGAGGCGTGCCATTCTACCCACTCATCAACCTCCACTGTGATGTGATCATGGGGCACTGATGGGTTGCTATGGCAGATTGTGGTTGTGCTTCATCAGGAACTGTAGTTTTTGTTACAGTTATGATCAAAGTGTTGGCACCCTTGAAATTGTTCCACAAAATGAAACATTTCTCTTAGAAAGTTATTGCAAGTACACATATTTTGTTACACCTATGTTTATTTCCTTTGTGTGTATTGGAACAACACAAAAAATAGAGAAAAGAAAAGACAAATTCAACATTATTTCACACAAAACCCCAAAATGGGACGGAAAAAAATTGTTAGCCCCTTTTCCAAAAGTTGGGTAAACAACTTTGATTCAAGCATGTGATGTTCGTCCAAACTCACCTGTGGCAAGTAACAGGTGTGGGCAATATAAAAATCACACCTGAAACCACCTAAAAGAGACTGACTTAATCTTTGCATTGTGTGTCTGTGTGTGCCACATTAAGCATGGAGAACTGAAAGAAGAGAAGAGAATTGTATGAGGACTTGAGAATTAAAATTATTGAAAAATATCAACAATCTCATGGTTCCAAGTTTAGCAACAGAGATTTTGATGTTCCTTTGCCCACAGTGCACAACATAATCAAGAGGTTTACAACCCATAGCACTGTAGCTAATTTACCTTGACATTGATATAGAAGGGTTAATAGTTTCTATATTTCTTCATTAAAGATATTTTATTGTTATTAGTAAGTATATCTGGTGGTAGTTCATAGTCATTTTGGAGCCTTCGGAATAAGAGACAGGCTCAAAGATTATTTTGTCTCTAAATGTTCTTCTTATCTTCTTCTTATCTCATATGCATGACTCTACATTTTTGCTTTGCTAAAACTTAAAGGTCATATGAGCAACTTGTAAAGTCCAGCTTAGAAGCCTTATTTGCAATATCACATTGATCTGTAAATGGTATAAATAAAGTGTACTTTGGTTAAATAAACAGAAAATTGATCATGCCCACAAGGATGCTGGTCTTTTTCTCCGAGCGCTCGATCTTGATTAGGTCTGAAGAGGCCTAATTGAGAAGACCTCACTGGTGATCCCATAAGCTGACTTGTGACAAAACAGAACAGCTACAACAGTTTTTGGCGCCCAACGTGGGGCCGTGGCCAACCAGCCTATTCGGAAGAAGTTTTGGGGACTCTTGAGACAGTGAAATTTCAGCTGCAGCAAGGTGAGAAGCTTTATTCTTACACTTTATTTCACTCTCTCTGATTTCCCGAATATTCTGGGTAAGGCTGTACACACGGTTCAAGAACTCTGGCATCACCAGTGAGTATTGTTTTTTCATGCATGTCTGAATGAGAGTTGAAATATAGAGTAATGAGATAATCTGTTGTCCGTCCATTAACTGATTGCATAGATTGCATAGCACGGAATTTGGGACAGTCTCTGTATAATTGCATTTGCTGTGTTGCTGTGTTTTGTGTTTTGCTTTGGCCATCTTTGCATTTTTGATGGGCAATACACTGGTCTAGGGATATGTGTTCATAAGTGGTTCCATACTAATGCCTAGATAAAGTAGGGAGGCAATAGGTTGTTGTATATTGATGAGAAGCCTCTGAATAACAAAGTGACAAGTAATTGAGATAAGAGACTTGGTGAAATAATATGTATGTATAAGTCTAATGGTTATAGGTCATACTGTGGACTGTGAAAAGATGTTCCGGTTGTGAAATGTCACAGGGCATAGCCATATAGAGTATTTGAGTGGATACCTGACATATGTATTTTTTTTCCCATCAGTGTCAAGAGCGGTTTAGATAATTTTATTTGCATGTGAGGTTAACTGATCCTTGGAAGGTGTATTGTTACATATGCTTCTGGAATCAATGAATGAGTAGGACAAGTGGTCCTGGGATCTGTCCTTATAGTGAGATATTGTATGTTTCTTCCCCTCAAAATGGGGATGAAGGTTTTATAGTAAAATAGAATATTAGTGCTGTGAAGGTATATAAGTAGTCTCAATTTTCTGCAGGGATTGTGTATTATACCAGTGGGTATTAGGATTGTGTTTTGGGAAGCTGAATCCGGATGATATAACACTCTTGCTAAACAAACTGTGCGCTACTGACATTCTTTTGGGAGGGGTCAAGTGAACAGCTGCGCGATTTTCTGCCCTCTGTGAGAAGTCAGCTCTGTTAATTGTTTTGGTTTAACTCTTACGTTCGTTGCTGGAATACTCTGTAAAGGACCAGCATGGAGTAGCCAACTGCACATCAGGTCTAAGTGGGTTAGAGAGCCGTGTGGCCTTCCCACTTACATGGAGGTGGTCTAGCAGGTGAGAGGACTATCACACCTGGTCCTTCCTGCTTTAGTCATCTGGTCTATTGGGTGAGAGAGGTTTTTAACCCTTCCCAATACGCCCTACAAGTGTAGCAGGTGAGAGTGAATGCTGATTGAGCCTTCTTGCTACCACTTGAGAGCCCATTCTGACTTGCCAGGAGACGTGTGGCCTGTTAACAAGGTTCAGGGACACTGAGAGGGCATTTGCAGAAAGGTGGGCTGTGTGGGAATAAGTTGAAGCCATGGGCAACTTGTTCAGTGTGCAGCGTGGGGCTCCAGCAGGATCCAAAACAGCCAAACAGATAGTGCAAGAAAGAGAAGGCAAAGAAGCAGTGAAAAATGTCAGACTAATACTCAGAAAGGCAGACATGCCAGAGTGTGGGTATTTGGATGTTGAGAAATGGCACAGATTCAGGGAAGAGGTGCAGCATTGTGGATGTAAAGAAATAACTGTGGGATGTATTATTATATTATTGTTATGTAAAGTGTATTATAAATGTTTTAATGCACCAAGAGCAAAAACTGTGACTGCTACCGCCCCCCCCTTCACATGATCAGAAACCCAGACCAGATGAATGGACTTGTAAACATTGTAGTCAGAAAAACCCAGACTGGAGAAGTACTTGTGCTACGTGTAATGTTACTCGCCCTAAGCAGATTGCACTAACTCCTGTTCGAACCAGATCACATGTGATGACAGAGGACGCTGACACTGAGACAGAGGTAGTGAAGGAATTGAGTTTTGGGGAGGAAGCTGGACATTACTCTGACGGTGAGGAAAGAAAACAGTTATCTGACCCTGAAGACCAACCTTTCCCTCTTTCCCTGACTGACGTAATACAGCAGGAAGGGGAGAGTATAGAGACGTACTTTTGGAGGTTACAGCTGAAGTGGGCAGACGTGGGGTACAAAGTCAGAACCTCCCTTAATGACAAAATACTGATGAGTATATTTGTTAACGGTATGAATAAGTTTTTACGAGAAGCAGTACAGACAGCCAGACCTGAGTGGAGAAACATGGACCCAACAGACCTTCTGCAAGTAGCTAAGGGGGTTGAACTGACAAAATGCAAGCAACCAGTTATGTATGCTAGAGCACAAGGAAAACAGTGGAAGCAGAGAGGGAGGGCACCAGGTGACCGAGTGACCGTACAGTGCTGGAATTGTGGACAGAATGGACATTACGCCAGACAGTGCAAAAACCCCAAATAGGAGAGGGAGCAGACTGACTCTCCTCCTTCCTTCCCTCCTCCTTCGCCTCTGGCCTAGGAAACTGGTGACCACGAAGGGACTGGAGGGATTGGTGTTTGAAATTCCCTTGATAAAACAGTATCCCTTAAGCCCAGCCAAATCAATGGCCCTGACCAGAGAATGTGTGCAAGCAGGGGCTCTAGTACAAAGGTCCTCCCCCCTGTAACACTCCCTTGTATCCAATCAAGAAAAAAGGGCCCAAAGGTTCCCCTGACACGTACAGAATGGTGCATGATTTGAGAGCTGTCAATGCTGTCACTGAGAGTGTAACACCAATTGTTCCAAACCCACATACCTTACTGTCACAAATCCCAGGGACCTCCAAATGTTTTACAGTAATTGATTTGGCAAATGCATTTTTCTCTGTGCCTCTACCCCCTGACTGTCAGTATCTTTTTGCCTTCACACATGAGGGGAAACAGTACATGTGGACAGTCCTCCCGCAAGGAGGAATGAATTCACCTACCATTTATTCTACAGCTATGGCAGGAATTCTGGAGCAGTGGCAACCGCCTCATCCACAGGTTACGCTATTGCAGTACGTGGATGACCTTTTGCTCTGCTGTCCAGACCAGACGTCCTGCAGAGAAGCCACAATTTCTTTGCTGTGTTTTCTGGCAGAGAATGGTTGCAAAGTTTCACGTGAAAAATTACAATACTGTAAGCAAAAGGTAACATTTTTGGGTCACTGTATCTCTGAAGGTACGAGACACCTGACTGAGGAGAGAAAACAAGCAGTCCAAAATCTCTCCTTACCCAGGTCCCACCGGCAACTGTGCACCTTTTTGGGCTTAGTGTCATACTGCAGGCCTTGGATAAGGTCTGCCTCGCAAATGATGCAACCCCTCTATGATTGTCTGTCATCTGACCCCTTTGACCTCACTCAGGAAGCTATTGATTCCTTTCATTCCCTTAAACTACTCATTGTATCTGCCCCGGCCCTGGGTATTCCAAATTACGATCAACCATTTTTCTTGTTTTGCACAGAACAGGGAGGGCATGCGACAGCCGTCCTCACACAGCAACATGGTGACAAACAAAGACCAATAGCTTACTACTCAGCGCGATTGGACCCAGTTGTCAGAGGGTCACCCACGTGTGTCCGTGCTGTAGCGGCTGCTGCAGTACTGCTAGGGAAAGCTTGCGAGATCACATTGACATTTCCCTTAACAATTTACTCCCCGCATGACATCCATGCTATACTTGTGCAAGTCCAACCGAAACACCTGTCTATAGCCAGACAGCTCAGACTTGAATGTGCCCTTCTGATTCCTGAGTATGTCACCCTCAAGAGGTGTAATGTTCTGAATCCAGCCACCCTTTTGCCAGTAGATTCAGAAAAGGGGGAATTGGTGACAATGGTAGCAAGTGAGGATGAATACTTTGACATGACGCACGAGCATGACTGCATAGAGCTGATGAGTCAGGAGACAGCAGGTTTTCCACATGTCTATGATACACCTATTACTAATGTAGATTTTGAGTTTTTTTGTAGATGGCTCCAGATACCACCTGGATGGGAGATTCTACACTGGATATGCAGTAGTATCCTCACATGAGGTAATCCGAGCTGAACCACTCCCGCCGCACATGTCCGCGCAGGAGGCGGAGCTAACAGCGCTCATTGAGGCGTGTAGAGCGGGGTCAGGTAGGAAAATTAATGTTTATTCAGACTCAACGTATGGATTTGGGATCTGTCATGATTTTGGTCCTATCTGGAGAAGTAGAGCTTTTCTTACGTCAGCTGGTAAGCCTATTAAAAATGCAGAATTGGTAAAACGGTTAATGGAGGCACTAATGTTACCAGTCCAGGTTGGCATCATTAAGGTGAAAGCACACACAAAAGGTGACTCACTGGAGGTAGCGGGCAATAGAAGGGCGGATGCAGCTGCGAAAGCAGCGGCAAAGAGGCCTAGGGATCAGAGGGTAGTGGCAGGGAGCCAGCAAGTCCCAGCCACAGTGAGTCTGGATGTCCTGAAATCCCTCCAGCATCAGGCTGCCCAAACAGAGAAGGAACACTGGGGAAAATGGGAGCTGGGCTGAACTCGAATGGAGTATGGGAAAGTAAGGATAGGTTGTGTTTACCAAGGTCCCTGTTCCCTATGATGGCACAAGCAACACATGGCCCCACTCACGCCTCAAAAAGTCACATGTGTAACAAGGTGAATGCCTTCTGGATCGCTCCTGGCTTCAATTACGTAGCCTCCAAACACGTACAATCCTGCATTATCTGCGCACAACACAACCCAGGTAAAACAGTAAAAGTCCCTAAGAAAGCAACACCCAGACCGCTCTACCGTGTCAACGACTGCAAATAGACTACATACAACTACCCAAGGTAGGAGTGTATGAATACGTCCTGGTATGTGTAGATCTCTTCTCAGGATGGGTTGAGGCCTATCCAGTAAAATGTGCAAATGCTAAAACAACTGCAGAAAAACTGATGAAGGAACTAGTCTGCCGGTATGGCATCCCAGAAGCCATAGAAAGTGACAGGGGTACACACTTCACTGGAGAAATAATGAGGGACATTATGCAGGCCCTGGGAATAGAGCAGGCATTCCATACCCCTTATCATCCACAGAGCAGTGGAAAAGTAGAGAGATTAAATGGGACACTTAAAAAAAAAAAAAAAAAAAATTCAAAAAGGCCATGGCAGAGACAGGAAAGAATTGGGTAGAGTGCTTATCCCTGGCACTCTTTTCAGTCAGACACACTCCAAATAGAAAGACAGGCTTGTCTCCTTTTGAAGTCCTTTTTGGTAGTGCCCCAAAAACAGGTCTCTACTTTCCACAAGTGTTACAGATGCAACACGGCACTATGACAGCCTACGTCCAGGCCTTACAGGAAAGACTTAATGTGGTGCATAAACATGTCTTTTCATCCATTCCAGATCCCAATGCAAGTGCAGATGTGCATCAGCTGAATCCAGGTGATTGGGTGGTCGTGCGCAGACACGTGAGAAAGAGCCTAGATCCACGCTTTGATGGCCCATTCCAAGTCCAGCTGACCACATCCACCTCAGTGAAACTTGAGGGAAAGCCCACCTGGATCCACGCCAGTCACTGTAAAGAGGTCACTCCACCGGCAGAATGACAGTCTTGCTAATTATCCTGCTAGGTGTAGCAGGGTTGCTGCGCCAAACAAAGACACTGAGCAAACTTTTAAATACGGACTGGGATAATAAACTCATTCGCCACCATATTTCTCTTACTGAGGACATGGAAGGAGAAAAGCCAAAAGACTGTTGGATCTGCACACACAGTTTTATTTTCTTCAAAGACTATGCCTTATTTAGCCTTACCTCTGGAACCACAGGAGGTGTTGATATCAGACTGTATACACAATGAAACCTGGACTCTATCGATATTCTGGTGAAAAGATGTATTTGCCACCTTGACTATGGCTGGAAAGGTCACTAATCCCTGGTTCCAGCTAAATATCACACAGCCTAGGGGACAGTCGTGGTGGATGGAATACAATCCGGACATTGAGGGTGTAGTTACCAAAGTAAAGACTAAGATCCCTCATTCAGGCCCCATTACCTACGATGGATTATGGTTCAGTATTTAATATAATGATGTTGCTATCTGTGGAAAGGACAATGATTGTTTCCGTGTGTTTGTGTCTATGTGTGTATCTACATACATGTTCACCAGTTTTTGTCTGTTCTCCTATTATATGTATATACATGTGTATGTATATATGTATATATATGGATGACTCCAGCGAAGACTCCTGGTGAGGAAATAAATTTTCTTTTATGAATCCAGCTAATTGGTTTAAGGGCCTAGCAGGTTGGGTTTCTGGCATTATACAGTCCTGTATGCAAATATTGTTATTCTGTCTATTGCTTTATATAGCTGTAAAAGCATTGATACATGCGTTAGCTAAACTATTGAATAATGTATGTTCTAAGAGTTTCAGTATTGAACCCTCTGTAGTTTACTACGGACCCCAAATGGCCTCTACTGACGGGGAGTAGGTGTCCACACTGAGGGTGGATGGGTGAAGTGGTAGGAAGACCCCTCATGGGTACTAGGCCCATGAGCCAGCAGCTCCTGTTTGGACGCCTACTGACCCTGTAGTGAAGGTTATACCATTTACAAAAGGGGGAAATTGATATAGAAGGGTTAATAGTTTCTATATTTCTTCATTAAAGATATTTTATTGTTATTAGTAAGTATATCTGGTGGTAGTTCATAGTCATTATGGAGCCTTCGGAATAAGAGACAGGCTCAAGGATTATTTTGTCTCTAAATGTTCTTATCTTCTTCTTATCTCATATGCATGACTCTACATTTTTGCTTTGCTAAAACTTAAAGGTCATATGAGCAACTTGTAAAGTCCAGCTTAGAAGCCTTATTTGCAATATCACATTGATCTGTAAATGGTATAAATAAAGTGTACTTTGGTTAAATAAACAGAAAATTGATCATGCCCACATGGATGCTGGTCTTTTTCTCCGAGCGCTCGATCTTGATTAGGTCTGAAGAGGCCTAATTGAGAAGACCTCACTGGTGATCCCATAAGCTGACTTGTGACAAAACAGAACAGCTACAACAACATGGATGGCAAAGAAAAATTAATGAAAGGTTGCAATGCAGTATAATCTGGATGGTGGATAAGTAGCCCCAATCAATTTCCAAAAACATTCAAGCTGTCCTGCAGGCTCAGGGTGCATTGGTGTCAGCGTAAACTATCTGTCCACATTTTAATAAAATGGACCGCTATGGCAAGAGCACCCAGTAGAATCCCACTGCTGACACTGACACATAAAAAAGCTTGACTGCATTTTTTCGAAATTTGAATAAGCCAAAATCCTTCTGGGAAAGCATCTTGTAGACAGATGAGACCAATATAGAGCTTTTTGGTAAAACACCTCATTCTACTGTTTATCAAAAATGGAATGAAGCCAACAAAGAAAAGAACACAGTAACTACAGTCAATTATGCTGTAGGTTCAAAGATGTTTTGGGGTTGTTTTGCTGTGTCTGGCACTGGGTGCCTCAAGTGTGTGCAAGGCATCATGAAATCTGAAGATTACCAAAGGATTTTGGGTCACAATATAGCTCCCTGTGTCAGAAAAGTTGAGTTTGTGTTTAAGGTCAGATGTCTTCCAGCAGGACAATGACCCCCAAACATACTTCCAGAAACCCCCAGAAATGAACAGAAACAAGGCACTGGAGAGTTCTGAAGTGACCAGCAATGAGTCCGGACCTAAATCCCATTGAGCTCCTGTGGAGAAATCTTAAAATTGCGGTTGGTGAACGCTTTGAGCAGTTTGCAAAGGAAGAGTGGTCAAAAATTCCAGTTGAGAGGATGGTTATATGAAGCGCTGATTTCACTTATTTATTCCAACCAAATATTAAGCTGAGCGTGCCAACAATTTTGTCCTGCCCATTTTTTGAGTTTTGTGTAAAATTATATCCAGTTTGCCTTTTTTTCTCAGTTGTTTTTTTTTTTCTGTTGTTCCAATGGAAATAAACATGTGTAAAACTTGTAATTGAAATTAATATTCTGGGAGAAATACTTCCTTTTCTGAAACAATTTGAAGGGTGCCAGCACTTTCGGCCATGACAGTATATACTTCAATTTTATAGCAGAGGCGTAGCTAGGGGGGGTCTGGCGGGGCATCTGCCCCGGGCACAGCTGTCAGGGGGGCACTGTTGAGCCGCCTGATGCGGCGGTCTGAGTCTCCTCGACGGCTGTGTGTTGCCGACCCAGTACTGGCCGCACGCTATTCTGCGTCTCAGCTGTCACGCTCACAGCCGAGTCTCAGAGAAACTGCAGCGCCTAGCTCCCACTGCTCAATTGTCCTTGTATCTGTCAGATGCGAGGACATTTGCGGTGCCTGCCGGTCCTGACTTCCGGGTCAGAGAGATGTCTGTAATGTGATCAGGTCAGCTGATCACACTGCTGACCTGGAAGTCAGGGCCACAGCGCAGAGGCAGCAGAGAGCGGTGATAAGTACTCCAGTGGAGCTGAAGACATCACCGAAGAGGAACATTATGGGGTGAGGGGGCGAGGTATCTATGGACACAGAATGGGGAGACAGAGGGTAGGGAGAGGGAACGATCTGTGAACACACTATGGAGGAAAGGGGGAAGGGAGCAGTATCTATAGACAGCATGGGGGAGAGAAGGTGGTGGGAGGGAACTATCTGTGAACACACTATGAGGGGGGACAGAGGGGGGGGAGGGGGCAGTATTTATAGACACAGCATGGGGGAGAGTGAATGGGGAAATATCTGTGGACAGAGTATGATGGGAACAGGGAAAGGGGAAGTATCTCTAGACACAGTATGGGGAGAGAGAGGATGAGGGATGATGTATAGAGGTGTGCCGCCCCTGTGGAAGCAGCTGAGCTGCTCAGATCCGGGTTCGCTGTGGCTCGAGAGTCTCCGGACCCGGGGGTCGTGCAGCCACTCAAATGCAAGGGGGTCTTTACAGGGCAGTTGATATATAGTTCGTGACACCACCCGTGGTGCACGGTAATTTGGGGAGTACCGCCGCTGCCATTGGGAGTACCCGGGGTGATGAAGCAGGGCAGCAAGGTGTTGTAACCCTCCACGGGTAGGGGAATGCCCCGGGACTCGGTGAGGGGGTGCCGTGGGATGCAGGAGTTACTCTCGTACTCACTCAGTTCATAATCAGACACTGACAACCGGGTAAACCAAGTCTCTGGGTACCGCTGCTGCTGAGGGGAGCTCATCCGGGTCCCGTCCCCAATGGTGCTGCCTGGTGATCCATGACCTGCCTCCTGGCACTTAGTTTGACTTCAACTTGATGGCCCGGTAGCATGGAACTAGACGGGCCCCACTCTCTACTATGGCTAAGTATGGGAGCTTGTTCTCAGGGCTCACGCTTGGGATTTTCTGGACTGTTTTGATTTGGAAAGTCCTATCCTCCTCGTTGTGCTAATGCCGATTCTGCAGCGGGTGGGAACAGATCATAAAGGCTCCATTCTCCTCAGGTAAATTATCAGGTTGCCTGAAGCTACTCCCCGACCTAGGGTCCATGTACCCCGTCGTGCCTTGGGTCCCGGACCGGTGAAAGTGCTAGGCTGACGGCTGTCCTCCTCGACAGGTCTGAACACCTCACCACAATCCCCTGTGACCGGGGGTCCAACTCCTCTAGTCCCAGACCACTGTCTGCAACCTAGACAGTACTTCAGGAGTCACTACTCCCGACTTCCTCTGAGCTCCTCACAGCTCGAGGGCTACTTCGCAACCTCTCTCCTTCAACTCTCTTCTACACACTCTTCACTGACTACACTCCTCACCTCCCCTCCCTGACTTCCCCAGTGGGCGACTCTATTCCACTCAAGCATCCACTGATGTGTCTGGTGGGTGTGGTGTAGGGTGTATCTAGGATTTGATTTGCTGTTGGAGGCAACACCATTTAGTTAGGGACCCAGAACCAAGAGGGAGGCGGAATACTGCACGGAAGGGAAGCTTGTGCAGTACCCTGTGACGACCTGATAGTCCAGGGGTGTCACACAGACATAATATAGGAAGAGAGGGTGAGGAGTGATGTATACAGACAGTATAGGGAGAGAGGGTGAGGAGTGATGTATACAGACATATTATGGGGAGAGGGGGTGAGAGGTGATGTATATGTGTCGCCAGGGATAAGGGGTACTCAGATCCGGGCCAAGGGGTCACTTTTGTAGGTGTACGGTGGCGTGACCCGGTCTGTGATCCCAGGCTCCACAGTAAAAAGTGGATTAGGTAAGGGAGATTGTCCGTGACGCCACCCACGGGTCGTGGTGATTATTGGCACCACCGTTGCTGGTGATGGTGGGGGCTCCCGGGTTGCGGTGTTGTGCCGCAGGTAGGTGTTGATCCCTCCGTGGGTAGGGATTGTGGGTCCTGGGGACCGCTGGGGGTGATGAGGCTGCCAGAGGGATGCAGGGCAGGGCGGCAAATTTTTAGGCCACGCCCCCTAACCACACCCATTTCACAGTCACGCCCATATCCACTCCCCATCCACACCCATTCAGCACAAACACGCAGGCAGCCGGCGGGCCTCCAGCACGGACACGCAGGCAGCCGGCGGGCCTCCAGCACGGACACGCAGGCAGCCGGCGGGCCTCCAGCACGGACACGCAGGCAGCCGGCGGGCCTCCAGCACGGACACGCAGGCAGCCGGCGGGCCTCCAGCACGGACACGCAGGCAGCCGGCGGGCCTCCAGCACGGACACGCAGGCAGCCGGCGGGCCTCCAGCACGGACACGCAGGCAGCCACAGTGAGGCGGCCGGTCGCCTTCACAGACAGGCGGCCGGCCGCCTTCACAGACAGGCGGCGGGCCGCCCGCACAGAGAGGCGGCCAGCCGCCCGCAGAGAGAGGCGGCCGGCCGCCCGCAGAATGAGGCGGCGGGCCGCCCGCACAGACAGGCGGCGGGGGGCGCCCGCACAGACAGGCGGCAGGGGGGCGCCCGCACAGACAGGTGGCGGGCCGACCGCACAGACAGGCGGCCGGCCGACCGCACAGACAGGCTCCGGCCGGGGGTGAGGGGGGAGGGAGGGAAATCAGCGCTGGGGAGATTAGTTTACTGTACCAGCAGCAGCACAGGCAGCGCTCCTCTCTATGCCACGTCTACTAGGATGGTAGGAGGGAAAAGCAGGGAGGCGGAGAGAGAGTGGGTGGGCGGAGCCCGGGAGCCGGCCGTCCCGCCCGTGGCAACGGGACAAACAACGTAAAGCGTGAAAGTCCCGCTGTATCCGGGACGGTTGGGAGGTATGCAGCATGTTAGAATGTGTACATAAGATCCTGCTGGTGGTGGCCGCAGCTTATAGGCCCCAAATCTGGTGACAGGTTCCCTTTAAAGTGAACCTGTCAGGTGCAATCTGCACTCAGAGCCAGGAGCAGTTCTGGGTACATATTGCTAATCCCTGCCTAACCGTCCCTGTATACACTAGCATAGATAAAGAGATCAAGAACAAATATTTTTAAAGATCTTATATCTTATGCTAATGAGCGCGGGGACTAGTCACAAGGGCGTTACTTCACTTGGCTAGTCGGCTCGCATAGCATGTTAGCATGTTATTACGCCCCTGTGTGAGTACTAACACGCTATGTGAGCCGACTAGCCAAGTGAAGTAACGCCCTTGGGACTAGTCCCCGCGCTAATTAGCATAAGATATAAGCTCTTTAAAAATACTTTTTCTATAGATGCCTTTATCTATGCTAGTGTATACAGGGACAGTTAGGGAGGGATTAGCAATATACACCCAGAACTGCTCCTGGCTCTGAGTGCAGATTGCACCTGATAGGTTCCCTTTAAAGGGAAACTGTCACCACAAATTTAGCAAAAAAAATAAAAGATTCCCCTCTGCAGCTCCTGGGCTGCATTCTGGAAAGGTTCCTGTTGCTATTGTGCCCCCTTTGAGACTTAAAATAATACTTTATGAAGTCTTACCTTTTTGTATGCAAATCTGTTTTTATGGTCACGGGGGCGGGCTGCCTGGCGTCCGTTATTCCCCCTCCTGCCGTTGTACGCCGTCCCCCATTGCTCATTTCCATACATGAGGACGCCTTCCTCATGTAACTGTCCTCCTGAAGTTTTGTGCATGCCCAGTGCCACTCTCGCGGGAGTGAGCACTGTGCAAAGTGTGAACGCTTTTGAGGTGATTGCGCAGGCGCGAGATTATGGGCGGCGCTGTGATTGTCATCAGCAGCGTTATCCAAGTACCCACCCATAATCTCGTGCCCGCGCTTCTCACTCTGCCTCCACCGTTATGCGCAAGCACTGGCCATATGAACCACGTTACCTATTACCATGGGCGCGAGATTATGGGCGGCGCTGTGATTGTCATCAGCAGCGTCATCCAAGTACCCGCCCATAATCTCGTGCCCGCGCTTCTCACTCTGCCTCCACCGTTATGCGCAAGCACTGGCCATATGAACCACGTTACCTATTACCATGGGCGCGAGATTATGGGCGGCGCTGTGATTGTCATCAGCAGCGTCATCCAAGTACCCGCCCATAATCTCGTGCCCGCTCTTCTCACTCTGCCTCCACCGTTATGCGCAAGCACTGGCCATATGAACCACGTTACCTATTACCATGGGCGCGAGATTATGGGCGGCGCTGTGATTGTCATCAGCAGCGTCATCCAAGTACCTGCCCATAATCTCGTGCCCGCGCTTCTCACTCTGCCTCCACCGTTATGCGCAAGCACTGGCCATATGAACCACGTTACCTATTACCATGGGCGCGAGATTATGGGCGGCGCTGTGATTGTCATCAGCAAAGTCATCCAAGTACCCGCCCATAATCTCGTGCAAGCAGTAATAGGTAACATGGTTCATATGGCCAGCACTTGCGCATAACGGTGGAGTCAGAGGGAAAAGTGCGGCCACGAGATTATGGGCGGGTACTTGGTTAACGCTGCTGATGACAATCACAGCGCCGCCCATAATCTCGTGCCTGCGCAATCACCTGAAAAAGCGTTCACATGCGCAAAACTTCGGGAGGACAGTTACATGAGGAAGGTGTCCTTGTGTATGTAAATGAGTAATGGGGGACTGCGTAAAGCGGCAGGAGGGGGAATAACGGACGCCAGACAGCCCGCCCCCGTGACCATAAAAACACATTTGCATACAAAAAGGTAAGACTTCATAAAGTATTTTTGTAGGTCTCAAAGGGGGCACAATAACAACAGGAACCTTTCCAGAATGCAGCCCAGGAGCTGCAGAGGGGAAGCTTTTACTTTTATTGTGAAATTTCTGCTGACAGGTTCCCTTTAACTGGTAGAGGAGCCAGGATAAAGCAGAGCTGAACCTGTTGGGAAGCTAGGACCCAGCAGCTCTGCTCCACAGGCAGGAGACCACTGATCGGTAAGCTAATAGAAGCCTGCAGATGTCACTCTGCATAGGTTATTACTGGCCAGTGCTATTTGCAGGAGAGAGAAGCGCTGATTGCACGGTCTCCTCAGCTTCCTGATCCCCGTGTGTCTGCAGCAGTGAGAAGCCGCACAGGGGGAGTCAGAGAACAGCTGCAGAGAAACGCAGGCTCCAGGACTGGGGGGGTCGGCTCTGGGGGAGGGGGGATCGCTCTGCTGCAGGGAGGGGTCGCTCTGCTGCAGGGGGGTCGCTCTGCTGCAGGGGGTGATTCATACCTCAGCAGCAGTCACAGGAGTAGGTGCGCGCTCGGCTCTGTAATGAATAGTAGAAGGGAGAAACAGCGAGGCGGGGCTACAGTGGGTGGGTGGAGCCGGGATAAACAGCCTCACGGGCGGGACCCGGGATCAAAGGCTCAGAAGAGGGACTGTCCCGCTGTATCCGGGACGGTTGGGAGGTATGGTATGAGGCCATAGTGAGGATGTAGGAAAGAAGTCCAGCGCAGTCCTCAGGATGTAGACTTTAAAATCCTCAATATTTATTTGTGAAATCCAATAAAATCCATAGAGTATAAAGCGGTCAGCAAAAAATACAGGGGATACAGATATGGAGACCCCACAGAACAAAATGGGTGTGTGATGAGAGAGCACAGTATAAAGTCTGGGCAGTATAAGGGGACACAGTGTAAAGGACAGTGTGAAGAGGCTCAGTATGGAAAGGAGAGGGTAGTGTGTGGGGCATGTACCATAAGAGGGACAGTGTGGGGTCATATTTTGTGCAGAGAACACAGTGAGGGGTCATTATTTATTCTGGGGCACAGCGTAGGGCAGATATTTTTAAATAGGAGTATTCTAATCATTCTGCTATTTTTAGGGGCATCGTGTCGGGCTGTGCTGCAGAAGACTGGAGAAGAGAGAAATCTGCAGAGATAAGATGTGAATGTGAAAAGTCATCATGGCATCATGACAAGATAAAGAATAGAAAGAAACGACTCAGAGACAACATCATCTATAAGGTACCTGAATGGAAATGTTTATTTGTGATACTGACTATGTCTCATCATTTGGCCTCGGTCCCATTTGCACATTGCTTTTAATATGAGAGCAATGGGACCCCACTGATCAGCTGTTCTTGATTCAGCTTATTTCTGGATCTGCTCCGTCCTCTGATAGTGTCCGTGGCCAGGTACTGCACATCCACCTCATTGATTTTAATAGGAGGCTGATGCCACTATCAAAAGATGGAGCACATCCAGAACTGAGTGCTTCTGGCCACCTGCCACCACCGGCACGGCACCTAGAACAGGCGATTGGCTGGGGTGCCAGGTGCCGGAACCCGACCAGTCAGACATTATTGACCTATCCCAAGGAAAGGCCATCAATGTGAAGGTAGTGGACAATCTCTTTAATAAAGTCTTATGCCGTCTGACAAGTTAAGGGTTACTATGTTTTTATTTATGTTATTAGGACCATTAAAGGGGTTGTCCAAGTTTGTGATGAGCCTGCAGTCAGTCTATGTGTCACTCTATGTGACTGTAGACTTCTGAATTCCCACAGTGTGCACACTGTCTGCTGTCAGGATTCTCTGATGTCGGCGGTGACAGTGAGAGGTTACGAAGCTGCAAGTATGCGATTTACATAGATGTGATCACGTGCTGAACAGACATGCATGGCATCGCTCAATGAAAATGAATTGACTGAAGCTGGACATGTCAAATCAGAATGTGGCCAGAAGTCTACAAATCTCATACTTGTGCTCACATGATCGTCCACTCTTGTCACTGGCACCGGAGAATCCTAAAAGTGTGCAGAGCATGCGTTGTAAGAATTCAGAAACCTGAAGTCACGAATAGAGTCACTGCAGACTTTCATCTTAAACCTGGACAACTACTTTAATTATAAAATTAAGCCGTGTTGTATCCTCAGTTCTAACAGCGTGTAATATAGTCAGTGTCGGGATTCAGCTCTGCTTGCTGGGTCCAGCAGTCACCAAATGGCTGCTCCACTCATATGTGATTTTCATACTTGCATGTGACAACCGTCTTTTCTCCCCATGTTTCTCATTGAACATTGAGAGAATTATTAAGAGAAGCTCGTCATCACGTGACTGTAAGTGTGCAAATCACATATGAGTGATTGGTCACATGATGACCACCCAAAGTGCAGGGGGGGGGGCGCCAAACTGAATTCTTGTCCCGGGTGCTGGAAAGCCTAGATACACCTGTGTCTATACTGTAGTATTGCAGTATATAATATAAGTGATCGGCTAATCGCGGGCTCATGTAAACCACTAAAAATTCAATAGTGAGCAATTAAAACATTTGATCCACCCCAAAATGGTATCAATAAAAACATCAACCCAGGCGATAGTGTCGCTCACAGGCATAATTGTAAAAGAAGGTACTGTATTTAGAAAAAACCTTCTTTCTCTGCGTTAAATCAATGTGGCCACTATGCTTTGTAGTGGACCACCTCTTTTATATAAAACCATGACTATAATTAATATATTAACCCCTTAACGTCCCATGACGTACTGGGTACGTCATGGATCGTGTATGGTTAATCCCCGCCCCCTGCCGTGGGCAGGTCGCGGCGATCCGTGCACATATCAGCTGTTTTCAACAGCTGACATGTGTACCTGCTAGTCGCGATTATTAACCCCTTACATCTCGCTGCCAAAATCTGGCAGCGAGATGTATATGCGCGCCGGCATTACAGTGACTTACCCTGCCCCCATCGGAAGTCACGTGACATGATCACATGACTTCCGGTGGTTGCCATGGTAGCACAGGGTCATGCGATGACGCCTGTAGCTAACATAAGTCACTTCCACTCAATGCCGGAATACAGCTGGCATTGAAAGTAAAGCACCATATCTGCAGTTCTCAGCTCTGTAGCTAAGAGCTGCAGATAGGGCAGAGCGATCGGATTGCTGATCGCTATAGCCCCCTAGGGGGACTAGTAAAATAAAAAAAAGTAAAAAAAAAGTTTTAAAAATTAAAAAAAATAAAAAAACCTAAAAGTTCAAATCACCCTCCTTTTGCCAGATTGAAAATTAAAGGGTTAAAAACAAAAAAAAAACACATATTTGGTATCGCCGCGTTCAGAAATGCCCGATCTATGAAAATATAAAATCAATTGATCTGATTGGTAAATGGCGTAGCGGCAAAAATTCTAAACAACAAAATTACGTTTTTTGGTCGCCGCAAATTTTGCGCAAAATACAACAGGCGATCAAAACGTAGCATCTGCGTAAAAATCGTACCATTAGAAATGTGAGCTCGAGACGCAAAAAATAAGCCGTCACTGAGCCAAAGATCAAGAAAAATGAGAACAATGCGGGTTTTGGAAAATGGCGCAAAACGTGCGCCACTTTTTTTTGGACACGCTTGTGATTTTTTTTTAACCCCTTAAATACAAGTAAACCTATTCATGTTTGGTGTCTACAAACTCGCACTGACCTCAGACATCACAATGACACATTAGTTTTACCACATAGTGAACGCGGTGAATAAAATATTCCAAAAACTATTGTGCGATCACAATTTTTTTGCAATTTTTCCACACTTGGAATTTTTTTGCCGTTTTCCAGTACATTATATGGTAAAACATATGGTTTCATTGAAAAGTACAACTCGTCCCGCAAAAAACAAGCCCTTATATGGCAAGATTGATGGAAAAATAAAAAAGTTACGGTTCTCGGAAGAAGGGAAGGAAAAAAACAAAACGGAAAAACGCAAAATGCCCGGGGGCTGAAGGGGTTAATATTGAACAGAATTAATTTCAGCCTTTTGGTTTAGCATTCTGCAACAGTCTCTCAAAATACATTTCCTACCCTGCTCTATTATGTGTGCCGCCCCTCGACAGGCGACGGGCTGCTCGGATCCGGATCCGCAGTGGCTCGAGGGGTCTCCGGACCCGAGGCGGGATTGCGCGGCCGCTCGAAATGAAAAAGGGGGAAAAGATATTTACAAAAGGGGGTGAAAGGATTGGATAGTGTTCGTGACGCCACCCATGGGCCGTGGTAAGGCGGGATACCACCGCTGCTGCGTTTGGGGGAGAGCGCCCGGGAGCGATGGGATGGCAGCTTGTGATGTTAACCCCACCGTGGGCAGGGGAATGGTGTCCCAGGGCTTGGTGATAGATGGCTGGGGACCCATCGGGAGTAGAGGGGTATAATGTACTCACACAGTCCAAAGATGCTGACACTTACACCGGGTAAACCAAAGTCCTGAATGCCTTGCAACCTTTGGGTGAGCACGCTGGGTCCATGCCCTTTTGGCGATGCTGGTTAGTCTGAAGCCTTGTCCCTTGGCACTGTGTTTCCTCTGTGTGGATCTCTTTTGCCTGAAACTACTCGGGTCCCGCTCACCTGCATGGCTAGCAGGGTGAGCTTGCGCTAAGGGTTCACGCTTGGGATTTTCTGGACGGATTTGGGAAGTCCTATCCCCCTCGTTGCGCTAGATTTTGGAGCGGGTGGAGAATGGTTCGTGAAGATTCCGTCCTCGTCGGGTGAATTACTGGGCTGCATAAAGCTCCTTCCCAGCCTAGGGTCCGCGTACCCAGCCATGCCCTCGCCCCTGCCCGGTTGTAGCACAAGGCCGCCGGTCTGCCCTCCGTGGCAGTACCGTTTGCCCTGTCACTACCCTCTGCGACCGGGGTTCCAGCTCCTTCCAGGCTAGGCCAACGTCTGGCACCTGGGACGGGTACAGGAGAACAGCTCCACAGCGTGACCTTGTCCTGTCACGGCTCACTGACACTTTCTGACTACTCTGACACTTCTGTCCTTCCTTCTACCATCCCCCCATCTGGGTGGCCCTATTCCCCTCAGGCCGCCCAATGGGTGTTTGGTGGATATGGTGCAGAGTGTTCCTCAGGACTTCTGTACACCTGTTCTTAACAACACCAAAGAGACAGGACCCGTAACCAAGGAGGAGCGGGTACCATGCAGAAGGGCAGATTGCACGGCACCCTTGTGACAACCTGATAGGCCAGGGCGTCACATATGTATAACACTATGTTATGTATATCGCTGTACGCAAGGGGACAAAATTGTGTGGCGCTGGCTTACCGCTGAAACACTGTAGCAGCCGAGAGGTAACCAATTGCAAAAGCCAGACCAGAGCTGGAAACAGATGAAGACGATGGCGTCAGGTCAGTATATGGCAGAGGACTTACATTTAAAGGGAATCTGTCACCAGGTTTTTGCTCCCTCATCTGAAAGCAGCATAATGTAGAGACAGAGACCCTGATTCCAGCGATGTGAGCAGTTTGCTGTCATTTAGATAAAATCAATGTTTTCTCTGCTGCAGATCTAGCAGTTATACAGAGCTCATGAATATGCTGGACTATCTGCAGCACGCCAAGTAGTCCTCTAATGATGATCTACTGCTGATTAATCAGTGATTTTATCAAAACTACACTAAGCAGCCCAGTAAGTGACATATCGGTGGAATCAGGATCTCTGCCCCTAGATTATGCTGCTTTCAAATTAGGTGTCAAAACTCTGGTGACAGATTCCTTTAAAGCACCACCAGATTTTTTTTTTTTAATTTAACGGCTCTCTAGGCTCTCTCCTACCATCTTCTGGCCAGAAGAAGAACTGCAGAATATTTCTCTCAAATGTAGGCATTTTTAATTTATTACATAATGCCCTAGGTGTACATAGGCTACTAATATACCAGTGTGCAGCATAAGACCACTGTCGGCAATGGTTCGCTGGAACAGCAAAGTAGGTAGATAGGATTCATTGCAATAGAGCGTTATAGAAAGACTGAATTGGAGCACCTAAACAGCGGTACATGAGAAAATGGTGATTTAACGAGTGAGTATAGTTATGTTTTGCTATTTAATATCATTCCTCCTTAACATATGGTATTAAACAACCTTATTGAGATGTCCGTGTTGCATGTACGTGTTCTATCCGTGTTTCTCATGGATACAACACATAATATTATTTTTCAGTCCAGGTTCTTACATATATCTGTCCGTGTAAAACAACCAGAGATGTCCGTTTTTTCCCAGCAACACTGAAGAAAAGTGTCAATACTATACCTCCCAACTTATGGAGAGAAGAATGAGGGACAAACTATGCGTCAAATTTTGACCATGCCCCAAACTATTCCCCAAGTCACACCCATTATACCTTTTTTTTCCTAAAAAAAACCCAAAAAACTGCAGTTTTCTTACACCCTTTTTTTAAGGCTTTACATAAAAGCTTCTAGAGACCCCCCCACCCCCCCACAAAAGACGCACAGTGGGCGCGGTATTCATGAAATCATGTCTTCTCTGCTTGGACACTGATGAATTTCTGTACAAAAAAGAAGCAGAGAATAAACATTTACACTACATGTGAACATGGCCTAAATGTCTAAGCAAGTGGATGTGATTTCATGAGAATCCCTGCTCTCAGTGCGTCTATAGATGTGGCTGAACTCTGCGGTTTTGGTGCATTTTTTGTCTATAGGCTTCAATATGGTGACTGAAAAAAACACATGTAAAAAAATTGATTTTGTATTCTTAACTGCAAAATGTAAGCTTTTCTGTACACCAGAAGCACATCAAATAAGGGGGGAAATGCACAAAATAAATGCAGCAACAATGCCATAACCAGAGAAGATTCTTATTGCTTTGTGGGATGTGGACACCTGCAAAAACCATGGAAGAAAAAAAGAAACAGCATATACGCTACATGTGAACACGTCCTCAGCGTTATATTTTTATGGGTTTTATGGAGAAAAATAAAATTAGTCATGTCATTTTTTGATGCAACTTTCCAATCACCGTAAGTAACCTAATCGCTGTACGGTGTGGTTTGTTACAATTACAAGGATACCATATTCATGTTATTTCATGATTTGTGATTTTTTTTTTTTAAAGTGCATTAAAAATGACATTATTGTAATTGTTTTTCACCATTTTTTAGGATTTTCATAGAAAAAAAAATAATCTGACTTTTAATTTCTTTCTAGAAACCAGGGGCAAGAAATACTCTGCTACAATATGTACAAATAGATCTCTATGTAGCAGGATAATCTGTCTGTAAGATCACAGTTGGCAATGCAGATACAAAAACACTGATCACAGGAGAAGATAATTGTTTATTTAATGTCAGTGTGCATAGAGATGACGGCCCCCTCCCCAAAGAGGGGCTAAGGAGCAATGAAGAGAAGACTGGGATAAAAATTGGACATGTTTATGAGACTGTGTGCAAACCACTCAGTCTGCAAAAATACACAGACATGTAACTACCCCATAGACTGTAATGGATGCTAGATCTATCCATAATATCGCCATAGAGAATACGCAAAAAAACTGACTGCTAATGGTATGTTTTCATGATATGCTATTGTAGAGTGTTTGATGTTGAAGAATTTCTGCACCTATTATCTAAATTACAGTGCCTTGCGAAAGTATTCGCCCCCCTTGAATTTTTCAACCTTTTCCCACATTTCAGGCTTCAAACATAAAGATACAAATTTTAATGTTATGGTGACGAATCAACAACAAATGGGACACAATTGTGAAGTTGAACGAAATTTATTGCTTATTTTACTCTTTTGTAAAAAAGAAATTACTGAAAATTGGGGCGTGCAATATTATTCATCCCCTTTACTTTCAGTGCAGCAAAGTCACTCCTGAATTTCATTGAGGATCTCTGAATGATCCAATGTTGTCCTAAATGACTGATGATGATAAATATAAGCCACCTGGGCACCTGTGTGTAATCTAGTCTCTGTATAAATGCACCTGCTCTGTGATAGTCTCAGTGTTCTGTTTAACGGCGCTTTCACACTTGCGTTGTGCGGCATCCGTTACAATGCGTTGTGTGATGCATGTGACGGATGCCTTGCAAATAGTGTGGTAATAAAGGCAACGGATTCCTGTGAAATAACGCGTTGAGTTAAGTTTTGTAGCCGCGAGAGAGACCCCATCATCACCGCACCCACCCCAGCACTACTGCACCCATCATCATCGCACACACCCCGGCACTAGAGCCCCCATAATCACCGCACACATGCAGGCACTACCACACCCATCATCACCGCACACACCCCGGCACTACCGCCTCCATCATACCTGCACATACCAGCACCACCGCACCCATCATCACCGCACATGCAGGCACTACCGCACTCATCATCATCACACACACCCCGGCACTACTGCACCCATCATCACCTCACACGCAGGCACTACCGCACCCATCATCACTGGACATGGAGGCACTAACCACCCATCACCGCACACACCAGCATTACCTCAGTGACGTCCCCGCTGACAGCGCCACTCCCTTCAGTTTCTGCGTGGAGCTCACAGAGAGCGGCGGTGTTCTACTGCCGCTCCTGTCAGCTTCATGTAGCAGAGCTGGAAGCGTCGTGGGACATTGTGTGGATTACGTTGGACCTGCAGGGGTATTTGAGGATTAATAAAGTGGTGAAAGAGATGTTTTTTTGTCTTTTATTCCAAATAAAGTATTTTTTCGGTTGTATGTGTTTATTTACTTTCACTTACAGGTTAATCATGGAATGTGTCTCATAGACGCCTGCCATGATTAACCTAGGACTTAGTGGCAGCTATGGGCTGCCATTAACTCCTTATTACCTCGATTGCCACCGCACCAGGGCAATTCGGAATGAGCCGGGTAGAGTCCCGGGACTGTCGCATCTTAAGGATGTGGCAATTCCGGGCGGCTGCTGACTGATATTTTTAGGCTGGGGGGATCCCCATAACGTGGGGCTCCCCATCCTGAGAATACCAGCCTTCAGCCGTGTTGCATTACCTAGGCTGGTATCAAACTTGGGGGGACCGCACGTTGTTTTTTTAATTATTTATTTATTGTACTGCACGATATAGACCCACCCACCGGCGGATGTGATTGGTTGCAGTGAGACAGCTGTCACTCAGCGTGGGGGCGTGTCTGAAAGCAAACAATCATAGGCGCTGGTGGGCGGGGAAATATTGAATACTAGATTAAATAATGAGCGGACGGCATTTTCAAAAGCAGGAGAAGCCACCAGAGGAGTGTGACAGCTGTGCAGCGCCGCGCCGGAGATCGGTGAGTATGAGAGAGGGGGTGAGGGGGGGGGGGGAGACCAGGAGTGATTTTAAACAATTTAGATCGTTCTACTGGACATGCTGAGCATGCGCAGTAGAACGTGATGGAATCCATCAGCGGATTCCGCCGCCTAGTGCAATCATAGACAAACATTAGACACCTTGGCGGATTCTAACGGAATCCGTCAAAGTGCGTTAGTTTAACGACCCAAAATACCCTACATGCAGTGTTCCCTCCGCCCGACTCTGCGTCAAAATTACAACGCAGCATCTTCCAGCGGATGCAACGCAGACACTTGCATTACGGTGCGTCGTCAATACAAATCTATGAAGAATAGCACAGTGCGTTAACGGACTGCGCTATTCTCCATAGCGGCGGATTGAGCTGAACCCAAGTGTGAAAGCAGCCTAAAGCACAGAGAGCATCTTGAAGACCAAGGAACGCAACAGGCAGGTCCGGGATACTGTTGTGGAGAAGTTTAAAGCTGGATTTGGTTCCAAAATGGTTTCCACAACTTTAATCATCCCAAGAAGCACTGTGCAAGCGATCATATTGAAATGGATGGAGTATCATACCACTGCAAATCTACCAAGACCCGGCTGTCCATCCAAACATTTATCTCAAATAAGGAGAAGACTGGTCAGAGATGCAGCCAAGAGGCCATTATCATTCTGGATGAACTGCAGATATCTTCAGCTGAGGTAGGAGAGTCTATCCATAGGACAACAATCAGTTGTACACTACACAAATTTGCCTTTATGGAAGAGTGGCAAGAAGAAAACCATTTCTCAAAGATATCCATAAAAATTGTTGTTTAAAGTTTGCCACAAGCCACCTGGGAGACACCCCAAACATGTGAAAAAAGGTGCTCTGGTCAGATGAAACCAAAATTGAACTTTTTGGTCACAATGCCAAACAATATCTTTGGCGTAAATACAACACGGCTCATCACCCGGAACACACCATCCCCGCTGTCAAACATGGTGGTGGCAACATCATGGTTTGGGTCTGCTTTTCTTCAGCAGGGACAGGGAAGATGGTTAAAATTGATGGGAAGATGGATGGAGCCAAATACAGGATCATTCTTGAAGAAAACCTGTTGGAGTCTGCAAAAGACCTGAGACTGGGATGAAGATTTGTCTTCCAACAAGACAAAGGTCCCAAACATAAAGCAAAATCTACAATGGAATGGTTAACAAATAAACATATCCAGGTGTTAGAATGGCCAAGTCAAAGTCCAGACCTGAATCCAATCGAGAATCTGTGGAAAGAGCTGAAAAATGCTATTCACGAACGCTCTCCATCCAACCTCACTCAGCTCGAGCTGTTTGCAAAGGAAGAATGGGCAAGAATTTCAGTCTCTCGATGTGCAAAACTGATAAACACATACCCCAACCGACTTGCAGCTGTAATCGCAGCAAAAGGTGTCGCTACAAAGTATTAACTCAAAGGGGCCGAATAATATTGCACGCCCCAATTTTCAGTTTATTATTTTTTAGAAAAGTTTAAAATAAGCAATAAATTTCGTTCAACTTCAAAATTGTGTCCCACTTGTTGTTGATTCTTCACCATAAAGTATAATTTTTATCTTTATGTTTGAAGCCAGAAATGCGGGAAAAGGTTGAAAAGTTTAAAGGGGCCAAATACTTTCGCAAGGCACTATATGTTACTTGCTTGTTTTAATACAGGTTTTTGTGTGCATTTTCAACATACGTTTTTTATCGCTGCGGGTTTTTTTTATCTCTTTTTGGTGTGTCATGCTTTAAATAAAGCTGCTTTGTTTTTGAAATTTCCTGGTATTTGACTTTGAAAATTGCTCCTCCGGTCAGTTTATGCAGAGTAAAAAAGAAGCAGAGTGGGCATGATTTCTATACATCCCATATAATTTGTTAAAAATGCAGCATTTTACAGTTCGAGTAGACTCAAGAACTCACCAAAAGCTCATTGTGGGAATGACTCGCCCACCCCAGGGCTATGGGACACCCGGTGCCAGGCCGGACTAGTCCGGGGGTAGTCAGTGGTGGCGGGGCCCGGCTCCGTGGCCCTGGTGGGTGTCAGTTAAATATGGCTGCAGTGTTGGGGGTGAATAAAGTTTGTGTTCGTGACGCCACCTGTGGTATGCGGCTATTAAGCCGCCGCTGCTGTGTAAGGCCTCCGGGATGATGATATGGCAGCAGTGATGGTACTGCTCCCCACAGGTGGAGCAATGCCCCGGGGCACACTGTTGGTGCTCGTGAGAGTCTATGGTGTAGTGGAAGTCTAAGCAGCTAAAATAACAGAGACCACTCCAAGGGTGCAGTTCAAGTTCTTTACTCACAATTCTTGTCAAGGCCGGCAGGAACCCTTGGACTGCTGGGACCACTGTCAGGGACCTCCGCCGTTTCTGGGTGATTCTTGGAGCAAAACCCGGTGCCCTTCTCTTAAGTGTCTCTGTCTTCCGCTGTCTTCCTAAGCCTTGCCTTTTGTAGGGTAAACCTGGCTTGGCCTCCACAACAGCCTCCAGGCTGGGGGGTCACCTGTCGGCTGATTACCCCTTTTCTAGAGGTTCTGCTGTGGGCTGTGGCCCGGGGAGTTTACAACTTTCCCTGGGCCTCGGTTTTTACTGTTTGGAGATGATTTTGCACTCCTCCGGTTTCTAGGGACCGTCCCCTGTTGCAGCTTGATCCCTCCACCGATGTTCCTGTGGAGCAGGCCACCGCAGCTCTACAGCTACCCGTGGCCCTGGGACCCCTTCTGTTCTCTGCTTGGTGTCACCTGGACCCTCTGAGTCCCAGGATCTTCACCAGGAAGCGTCTCTTTCTTCTTTTCAGCTCCTGACTGACTTGGAGCTCTCTTTCCTTTCACTTCTCCTCCTTGCCTGCCTCCTGCAGACCTCCTCCTCCTTCCCCACACTCTATCTTCTGTTGCTTTCTCTGTGCAGACACTCTGAGCTCACAGAGCTCCTTTCTCTTTCACAGCTACATGCTGGCTCCTCACTCTCTCACTCTCTGAGGTAAACTGCAACTAACTTGACCTTCCTTTCTCTATCTGCTCTCTCGTGGCTCCTCCCACCTCCCCAGTTGCTATGCTGTACCCTATAGGAGCAGGGATGGGTCTTACGGCCCCTCCCAGCATGCAGCATGGGAGGGTTACTGCCACTGTCCCTGGTCCCAGTATGTACCTAACAATGGGTGTTGTGTAGATTTACCAGGGGACCGGTGTTCACTCCTTTCCTCACCCAGAATGGGGCATCACACCGCTGGATGGGGTGCAATGTCCTGTGGCGACGGAAGCCTCAGGGGCGCCACACTCCCCCACAGCGAATCCCAGCACGTCCTCGGGCTGAAAAACAACAGAAAATGTGGAAAGAAACTGCAAAAACATTTTTACATGCATGTAACAAAAACAATAAAACTTTTCTTCCCTTTATGGGAGGCACAGATACTTTAACGTTGCAAAGAAAACGAACCAGCCACTAAGTCCAGTGGCCTGGTAACACAGGACACATATACATTCACGTTCACCGGGGACCACATTCCAGTTCCGTGGCCCGGTACATATAAACATGGGGGGTGACATCTTCAAAAAGTAAAAGGGGCAGTAAGGCTGGAAAGGTTTCATCTTCAAAAAGCACATTAGGGCAGAACAAAAGGGACATCTTCACCAAGGATGAGGGGCTGACAGCGGCTATATACAGTTCAGCATCTTCTTACTTCTTTACATGTAGGGATTCTTCTCCGGCTCCCCACCTGGCAGCAGGTAGACAGCGGTCAGCACAGTCTGCATCTGCTGGTCTTGGCGGGCCGCGCCTGGCATGGCGGCGGCCTGTATTGGAGTCGCTGCTGTGACCGATTCTTGACGGGCCGCACCTGGCGTGGCTGCGGCCTGGGCTTGGCGGGCTGCATCTGCAGCGTGGATTAACGTCGCCGCTGCGGTGGGATCTTGGTGGTCCGAGCAGGGTATCGCTGCTGGGGCCTGAGCTGGACGGGCCGGGCTTGGCGTCGCTGCTGCGGTGTGGATGGGCGTCGCTCCGGCGGCGAAATCTTGGCGGGCCGCACCTGGCGTGGCTGCGGCCTGGATCGGCGTCGCCGTGCCGGGCATCTCTCCAGGGACCGCGGGCATGGTAGCGGGGGTTGGGGCACTCGCGCTGGCAGGGGCATTAAATGACTCACCCCTCAGCAGCATCTCCGGTGTTCTGGCGGTCGCTGCTCCGCGCGTCGCTTGCCGGATCTGCTGCATCACCTTCGCCTGCAGCCTTTCACACCACTGGTCCATCTCCCAGCCCCACCAGTCAGCGGAGTCTAGCTCTGGATCGCTGCGTGTGGACGCCATCCTCTCTGCGTCTCCTTCTGCACGATCTCCCAGCAGCAGATTCGTCGCTTCTTCTAGTAGCAGACTTTTGATGTTGCTCAGCAGCAGGCTGGTAACTTCCCGCTCCTTCATCCTGTCAGCCATCCTCCCGACCTCTGCCTTCAGCTCAGCGGCGGTCACAGGCCCGATCAAGGTGAGCTCCTCCTGGCCTCCGCTTACAGGAGCCCTTTTCTCTCTTCCTCTAGACAGCATCATTAATTGCCAGTCAGTTTCTTAGCGCGCCATTTCTTCTTCCTCCGCTCTCCATGGCGGGCACCGCTTCGCGCTCTTTTCTGGGCAAGGGGGCGGGGCTTCTTTTCGCGCTCTTTCTGCAGGCACGCCCCCCTTCTTCCCGCTCTTCAGCAGCGGTAATGGCGGCGGTTTTCACAGTGAAACACGCAGTAACATAGTCTTTTAAGCACAATTCTTCAGGCGCACAGTACCCGGTGGGTCCGGGCACGAAATCCTGTTCATGACACCAAAGTTGACTCTCCCACCCCAGGGCTATGGGATACCCGGTGCCGGGCCGGACTAGTCCGGGGGTAGTCAGTGGTGGCGGGGCCCGGCTTCGTGGCCCTGGTGGGCTGTCAGTTAAATATGGCTGGTGACTTGGGAGCAATTAAAGTATTTGTTTCGTGACGCCACCTGTGGTTTGCGGCTATTAAGCCGCCGCTGCTGTGTGAGGCCTCCGGGGTGATGATACGGCAGCAAAGGTGGTACTGCTCCCCACAGGTGGAGCGGTGCCCCGGGCACACTGTTGGAGCTCGTGAGAGTCTATGGTGTAGTGGAAGTCTAAGCAGCTAAAATAACAGAGACCACTCCAAGGGTGCAGTTCAAGTTCTTTACTCACAATTTTTGTCAAGGCCGGCAGGAACCCTTGGACTGCTGGGACCACTGTCAGGGACCTCCGCCGTTTCTGGGTGATTCTTGGAGCAAAACCCGGTGCCCTTCTCTTAAGTGTCTCTGTCTTCCGCTGTCTTCCTAAGCCTTGCCTTTTGTAGGGTAAACCTGGCTTGGCCTCCACAACAGCCTCCAGGCTGGGGGGTCACCTGTCGGCTGATTACCCCTTTTCTAGAGGTTCTGCTGTGGGCTGTGGCCCGGGGAGTTTACAACTTTCCCTGGGCCTCGGTTTTTACTGTTTGGAGATGATTTTGCACTCCTCCGGTTTCTAGGGACCGTCCCCTGTTGCAGCTTGATCCCTCCACCGATGTTCCTGTGGAACAGGCCACCGCAGCTCTACAGCTACCCGTGGCCCTGGGACCCCTTCTGTTCTCTGCTTGGTGTCACCTGGACCCTCTGAGTCCCAGGATCTTCACCAGGAAGCGTCTCTTTCTTTTCAGCTCCTGACTGACTTGGAGCTCTCTTTCCTTTCACTTCTCCTCCTTGCCTGCCTCCTGCAGACCTCCTCCTCCTTCCCCACACTCTCTCTATCTTCTGTTGCTTTCTCTGTGCAGACACTCTGAGCTCACAGAGCTCCTTTCTCTTTCACAGCTACATGCTGGCTCCTCACTCTCTCACTCTCTGAGGTAAACTGCAACTAACTTGACCTTCCTTTCTCTATCTGCTCTCTCGTGGCTCCTCCCACCTCCCCAGTTGCTATGCTGTACCCTATAGGAGCAGGGATGGGTCTTACGGCCCCTCCCAGCATGCAGCATGGGAGGGTTACTGCCACTGTCCCTGGTCCCAGTATGTACCTAACAATGGGTGTTGTGTAGATTTACCAGGGGACCGGTGTTCACTCCTTTCCTCACCCAGAATGGGGCATCACACCTCTGTATGGTGTGCAATGTCCTGTGGCGACGGAAGCCTCAGGGGCGCCACAGGAACATAGCCTAAGTCTGCCTGTGGCTCCCTCTAGTGGGAGCCTACTTGTTTGATTGCACCGCTGTAGTGGTGCTTTAAATGTAACAGCCCTGACCCCTGCCTGATACTCACCTTGCAGCAATTTCTTTTTCTATCACCACTGCTCCAGTCGGTCTCCAGCAATTTGTGACCTGCCAGCAGCTCTGGTGTTACATGGAGCGTACCAGAGGTCACAACTCAATTCATCTCTATGAGAGCCTCATTCTGGCCTCGCTCTGGCTCTCATAGAGATGCATTGGGAACTTGAGACGTAGACTCTGACTTTCAGCCAATCAAAAGTTACAAGATGGCGCCGCTGGACCGAAGCTGCATCAGTAAAAGGTGAAGCCGCTGGAATATGAGCTTACATTTAATGCGCCACTCAAGTGTTGAAAATAAAAATACTGGAGTGGTACGTTAAAAGGTAGTGAAGCTGAAATTATTATTGATTTTTCATCAGGGAGCCATAATTATATTATTTACCATCAACAGAATAACCAGAAAGTAAATAAATCTACAATTTATGTCGCTGCATGCTGTATTGTTTTGTGTGTATCTTTTAACTTTGCCATGCACCCCACCACAGCCGGCTCCAGGTTTTTCTCAGCCTAGGGCGAAAGAGACTCAGTGGGCTCCATGCACATGCAGACATGCACATACACAGATACGTATACATACAGGCATATGTACACATACATATTTGAAGACAAATTCACAAAAGACATATAAACAGTCATAAATATATATACAATTATATATACTGACATATATAGATACACATCATAGATGCATACACAGACACATTAGAGATATTATAAATATGGGGAAGCCGGCAGCAGCCTCACTCACCTCCCCCCACTTGTCTCCCGTCTAGCCCCTCCCGAGCAGGTTGCTGTGCAGGGCACTTTGTATGATTGCCATCAATAACAGGCATGGCCCACGTGCATTGTGCTGAGACTGCTGTATATACATCACGGAAGACATGAAGGCTACAGTGTAAAAATAACAGGAAGGGCTGGGGGCACATTACTGAGGGGGCACACATATTACTGGAGGTGTATATGTGGTGACCCTGAGGCTTCAATTGCCACAGAGGTACTTCATCTCAGCCAGAGATGTGGTGCCCCATCCCTGGGTAAGGAAGAGCTCATCCACCAGTATACACAAAACATAGACACTCCCATTAGCAGGACTCCACTAGACCGTGGTCAGGGCAAGTTGCACCTTCGATATCACCATCGGAACGCACAGGCAGATCCAGGCTGGGGGGTGGAGTCTAGTTGGTGGGAGCAGCCTGTAGAAGGTTAGGCAGTCAAGAATGAGCAGTGGAGGAATGAAGACCTGTGGTTTGGAGCTGGAGCAGCTCGGCCCAAGTACAAGACAGAAGAGGTCCTAGAGCCCACGGGAAGTGTGCCATACACCCGTGATCTCATTCCACATACAACATATCGGAGTGGAGGGACTTGGCCACAGATGGGGATCCGGTCCCTAGACTAGAAGAGAATAACCAACGTGCTCATTTAGTAACACCAGAGGCTAAGGATAACGCTAGTACCAAAGCCAACTCTGCACACGAATACGCTGGAAGGTGGCCATAGAGGACCAAGGGACAGAGTGTCAGGCCACCCTGTAGGATCCGTGGACACCGGCACAGGGCACTGTGTGCGTAGGCGCGGGACAAGCGGGCGAGAAGTCAGCGCAAGAAGATGACCAGGGAAGGAACATAAGAAGGGTGCACCGGTCTTGACCTACGAAATACCGGTATCGACTGGAACCCATCACATTGGAACCCAGCATTCCAAAGGCAGTCACTGACTAGTTGTGTTACCTTGGAACCTGCTACAGTGAGTAAAAACCTTGAGACTGCATCCCTGTGTCACTCTGTTATTCGCCTGCGCCTCCGGCCCTGCACCCCGCCATCACGACTACAACTCCCATTTGCACTGAGGCCTAGCTCTGCCTGTGGAGAGCTATACCAACCAAGCTGCATCACCATCTGCCCCAGAGGTTCCATCATGCAGCATCAGCTATCTCTGGCAGAGTACCACAGGTGGCGTCACGAATAATATCGTCCCTTGTAAATATCCCCCTTTTTATAAAGGCACTGCCGGGGTCATGGACCCGGGCCTTGCCGCCATAAAATCCCTCCCCCCAGACAAGGAGCGGCCCAGTAACAAGTGCCCCATGGCCCTGATGCGGGCGTGTCACATACAAATTACTGTTAGGGCATACACAATACTGGGGGGGCATATACGTTAGAGGGGGCATACATGTTACTGGGGTTCATAAATGTTACTGTGGGGGCATACACGTTACTAGGGGCATACACATTTCTGGGGGGGCATATACATTACTGGATTAGGGGCACATAGCACTGGGGGCATTCACCTTTGACATAAAGCTCTGGGGGATACATACAGCTCTGGTGGGCACACACCTTACTGGAGTGGGGGGCATACAGCTCTGGTGGGGCATACTGCTCTATGGTGAGGGCATACAGCTCTGGGGTGACATACAGCTCTGAGGGATGCTGGCTGACGCTGTGGCTACTCTCTTCTTCTGTGGGACGAGAGCCCATTGCACACTAGCTACAACCACAGATGAAATTCAATGCACATACACGTAGCTTTCAGCAGTGAATACTGCATGCAAGCACAGGTTTAAAGGGCCGGCAGCAGTATAGATCATCGCCCCTAACAAGGATTTGGCCCCCTGTTAGCCCAAGGCCCCAGCACTTGCTCAGGTGTGCAGGGTGCTGACACCAGCCTGCACCCTACTTTGGGATGATGCACAAATAGAGGCAAACTCAGTAGAGATCAAGCAATGTTTGCTTTGACTATCTCCCAAAGCATAATTTTTAAAAGCAGAGACGTAGCCTGGTGGTTGTGCTCAGATATGGGTACATGTAGAGCCTCTGAACCCATCAGGGCACTACAAGGTACTGCATCCTGCCAAAGATGCAGGGCCTACCCCCAGGGACCTGGAAGACCAGTGCCGGTGTGAAGCCCCACAGGTGTAGTGTCAGTGTCGGTGCATTACCTTCAGGGACTCCACGTTGCTGGATCTCCGTCACTGGTAGGAAATCTTGTTTGATCGTGACGCCACTCTCAGTATTGCGGTCAGTGGGGACCGCCACTGCAGGTTAGGGGACGCCTGGGGCTGATGGTGGGTGCAGTCGGATGTAGTAGCCTCCTGAGAGTGAGGCAAGCCCCAGGGCCCGGTGTAGGTTTGTAGTACTACAAGTCGCAGAATGACCACACAGGCAGAGTGTCCTTCAGGGTTTTTACTCACATTTGATGGCAGGGTGAGTAACCCGGGCGTAGCTGGGACGAACCAGGTGGGAACCAGGTATCCTTCAGGCTGACTTTATGAGGGTGACTACTGACTCGCCTTCCTTAGCCCTTGGTGGTTTGGGGTAACCCCGACTTTGAGTCCCTATGGGGGTCACCCAGGGAAGATGCTCCAAGCCTCTCTCCCCTTCTTGTTTCGCCGTGTGCTTGTTCCCCGGACCAGGCCACTCCAGCCTCTTGCCTCCTATGACCTATGGGCCCTAACTTGTGGTTACGTGGCTGCGGCTTTTGTAGTGTTGTGGTGTGGGCTTTAAGAGCCCCACACCGGCAGGTTTAGCAGAAGAAAGTTGAATCTATCCCCGCTTCGGGATCTGCCGCCCGGTTGGGCCTGGTGCTCTCTAGCAGTCTCCTTACTTCCCACTCCGTTGCACTCCCTAGCTGAAGCTGGCTTTCAGGCAGCACTCCTAGTTGACCGTTCTCCCCCGTCTGTAGCCACTGCGCGGACGCTGTCAGATTGCACAGCTCCAGGGATCTGCTCCTCACTTGAGCTCCCTGGACTCTACACTGAACTGGCTCACTGCCCCTCCTCTCCTGTTCTTGCCTACGCCACCTAGCAACCAGACTCTCTACCACACCCCTTGAGAGGAGATGGAGGCTCTACCCCCTCCACTATTCCAGTGAAGGTGAAGGCTTGCCCCCTCCTGGGATCCCCAGGGGTCCTCTCATGGGTACATGTGTGAGACCTGATCACTATGCGCCTGTGTTCCACACCCCAGTCAGCCTTCTGGATTACCTGTATTGTACTGTCCCCAGCATGGGTGCAGTACTCAGTGGTGCCTGACCAGGTCAGGGGCGCCACATTCCCCCTTAGTTATCACCAGCACGTCCTCGGGCTGCAAGACAACATTTTAAAATGCATAAAACATTAAAACATGTAAAACATTTTTAAAACCACCAGATATCAGACATCACCACCCTCCACCCACAAGTCCGTTAACCCACCCAAAACCCTCTCAGGAGGCAGGTCACCGGTCCTGTTGGTAACCAGGTCTGGGCCATCCGTTTCCCCAGACCTTTCCTCCAATCTTCCTCTCCCGTTGGCCGCGACTTCAGCCACTTCTGGCAGGATGTAGAGGCGGCTTACATGGGCTGGTGGTTTCAGGGTATACCTGGCCTGGTGGATCCGCGCCTTCAGCCTCTTCTGGCAGGATTCAGAGGCGGCCTCCACAGTTGGTGCTGACCAGGTACCCTCTTTGTGGTGGAGAGCCAGGCCCCATAAACAGGCGTGCTCTCTGGTCGCAGGTGAGCCAAGGCCCTTTTCTACGGACGGGCCCCCCTGGTTGCAGACGAGCCAAGCCCCTAAACAGGCTGGCCCTGGTGGTGGTGCCACTGGTGTAACTATTTACACTGCGAGAGTTTGTGGCTATAGCAAGTTCATAGCCTTAAAGTTTATTTCTCACAATAGTTTTTGTGGGCACATGCTTAAACATAAACGTTGCAAAACAAACTTTTCAAAACTTCAACTGGTAACTTCTCTTCTTACTTTACTTTTACTCCTCCATTTCACCAGGGCGTGGGCATGTAGGGCACCGGCACCTGTGACTTTCTTGCTCTCTGTCGTCGTCCGTGGTTGTTTCATCTGTAGGATCTTTGTCTATGGTTGTTTCATCTGTAGGATCTTTATCTTTCCGTTCTTGGTCTTCGTCTGTTTCTACAGCTGGTTCTTTATCTCTGTCTTTTCTTTCTTGTCTTTCTTGTCTTTCTTGTCTTTCTTGTCTTTCTTGTCTTTCTTGTCTTTCTTGTAGCATGGGATGGCTGTAAGGTTTGCTGGGACATAACGCTACGTCCAGGGCATACAATCCCCTTTCGCCTTGATGCATGGTGAACTGAACTGAGTCTCCCATCTTTAGATTTCTGCCAGGGTGTCCTCTAGGCAGATGAGCGCTTACATCTCTCCTGTTAACAAATATCCCCTCCTTGATGCCAGGGGCTACAATGAATCCATAACCACTTCTCAGATTGAAATCTTCCACTACGCCATAACACAGGGGTCCTCTGGCCTGGGCTTTGGACCTTCTTAGGCACCTTTTCTCCTCCAGGTCTCTGACCGTGACTTCTCTCTGCTCTGGGGATTGTGGTGCTGGAGCAACCTGTGTTCTGCTGCGCCGTGTCTTGCGGGCTGGATTCATGCCTGTGGGCTCCCAGGTGAGGTCTTTGGGCTGATCTTCATCTGCTGACGGTGTCAAGTCTTCCTCATCCCAGCGAGAATAGGGCAGCATCTCCGGCTCTGAGTATAGATCCACTGCTGGTGGCTCCGGAGTCAGCTCCTCAGCTTCCTGGCCTCCTCTCCCCCTTAGTTCTTCACTGCACTCTGGTTGTGGCAGTGCTGGGGATGGGCTTTCTTCAGCTGGTCTGGGCGGTGGACTCTCTGGCGCGGCTGCAGGGGTTGCCTGAATCTCCTTGGGGGTATACGGAGGGAGCAGATACCGATCCACCATCTCTTGTGGGAACTGGGCCTCTAGGTCAGCCTTCAGCTTCCAGTATTCAGGGTCCTCTCCTATCAGGGTCTTCCTAGCAGGGACCTCTCTGGACTGGGGAGCGGTGTCTGCTCTGGCCTTGCAGGCCGGGGAAAATAGTGATGCAATCTCTTGGCGGGCCGCGCCCTGTATGGCGGCGGCCTGGTCTTGGCGGGCCGCGCCTGGCATGGCGGCGGCCTGGTCTTGGCGGGCCGCGCCTGGCATGGCGGCGGCCTGGTCTGGCGTTTCTGTCGCGGCCGGTTCCTGGCGGGCCGGACTGGACACTGCAGCCGCGGTCTCACTTGGCGTCGCAGCCTCGATGGGGTCCGTGCAGGCTGAGCCGGGCGTCGCTGCAGTGATCGGAGCTTGGCGGGCCAGGCGGGGCATCGCTGCAGCGGCCTGGGCTTGGCGGGCCGCACCTAGCGTGGCTGCGGCCTCACTCAGCGTCGCCGCACCGGGCGCCTCCTCTGGGACCGCGGTCGTAGCAGCTAGGGTCGGGGCTCTTGTTCTAGCCGGGGCAACACCGGACTCACCCATCGGGGTCTGAATCGTCGTCGCCGCTCGATCCGGCAGGCTCCGCGCGGCTCTCTCCTCATAGGTCCGGACCGCTGCAGCCATCTCCAGGAGCTCCTTGCGTTCCTCATAGAGCCGTCGCATAATCCTGGCCTCCAGCTGATCACAGAAGAGGGCAAGCTCCCGGCACCACCAGGCAGCAGAGCCTGGTTCTGGGTATCCGCGTCTGGATTCCATTTCTGCTCTCCGCAGCAGCAGGTTTGTGGCTTCCCTTCTCTCCCGCCGTTTCTGGACGCTTCCGCTCTCATAGCCGGCAAGGTCAGAACTCTCTGGGGGATCTCTGGGTAGCCACACCTCTTCGTGGGCGGTAACTTCTTCCAGCGCGGGCTGCTGTTGTTTTTCAGCGCGCTTTTCATGGTGGCAATATGGCGGCGCTTCCAATTTTTCAAGCGGACCGCCTAGGCACATGGTCACCTGTCTGAACAGGTCTAGTCCTTATCCTGTTCGTGACGCCAGATGTGAAGCCCCACAGGTGTAGTGTCAGTGTCGGTGCATTACCTTCAGGGACTCCACGTTGCTGGATCTCCGTCACTGGTAGGAAATCTTCTTGTTTGATCGTGACGCCACTCTCAGTATTGCGGTCAGTGGGGACCGCCACTGCAGGTTAGGGGACGCCTGGGGCTGATGGTGGGTGCAGTCGGATGTAGTAGCCTCCTGAGAGTGAGGCAAGCCCCAGGGCCCGGTGTAGGTTTGTAGTACTACAAGTCGCAGAATGACCACACAGGCAGAGTGTCCTTCAGGGTTTTTACTCACATTTGATGGCAGGGTGAGTAACCCGGGCGTAGCTGGGACGAACCAGGTGGGAACCAGGTATCCTTCAGGCTGACTTTATGAGGGTGACTACTGACTCGCCTTCCTTAGCCCTTGGTGGTTTGGGGTAACCCCAACTTTGAGTCCCTATGGGGGTCACCCAGGGAAGATGCTCCAAGCCTCTCTCCCCTTCTTGTTTCGCCGTGTGCTTGTTCCCCGGACCAGGCCACTCCAGCCTCTTGCCTCCTATGACCTATGGGCCCTAACTTGTGGTTACGTGGCTGCGGCTTTTGTAGTGTTGTGGTGTGGGCTTTAAGAGCCCCACACCGGCAGGTTTAGCAGAAGAAAGTTGAATCTATCCCCGCTTCGGGATCTGCCGCCCGGTTGGGCCTGGTGCTCTCTAGCAGTCTCCTTACTTCCCACTCCGTTGCACTCCCTAGCTGAAGCTGGCTTTCAGGCAGCACTCCTAGTTGACCGTTCTCCCCCGTCTGTAGCCACTGCGCGGACGCTGTCAGATTGCACAGCTCCAGGGATCTGCTCCTCACTTGAGCTCCCTGGACTCTACACTGAACTGGCTCACTGCCCCTCCTCTCCTGTTCTTGCCTACGCCACCTAGCAACCAGACTCTCTACCACACCCCTTGAGAGGAGATGGAGGCTCTACCCCCTCCACTATTCCAGTGAAGGTGAAGGCTTGCCCCCTCCTGGGATCCCCAGGGGTCCTCTCATGGGTACATGTGTGAGACCTGATCACTATGCGCCTGTGTTCCACACCCCAGTCAGCCTTCTGGATTACCTGTATTGTACTGTCCCCAGCATGGGTGCAGTACTCAGTGGTGCCTGACCAGGTCAGGGGCGCCACACCGGTAACAGGAAAACACATTAAAATCCCAGTTTTCCCCATCCACAGACTGATTATAGACTAGATTGGACCGATCCAGTCCACCAGACGACAACCAGGTGGGAGGGGACGGACAGTTAGACAGTTAGGAAGTGGAAGTGAGAGAGAACGGATGTAACTACACTGACACAGGAGTGTGACAGTGACCTGAGGGCCCAGGTGTGTGGTTGCCGGTGGAGTAAAGCAAAGTACTCCCGGAACCATAGCACCGATGAGGTACAGAGCCCTAGATCAAGCAAATGCTTCAGGCAGAAAAACAACAAAAAACTGAGCTGTGACAGATGTTCAATAAACATGCAATATTACAAGCATGTGAATAGCATGCTTGTAATGTTGCATGTTTATTGAACATTTGTTACAGCTCAGTTTTTTGGTGTTTTTTGTCTGTTATCTTGTGTCGCGGGCGGAGGAGGGGATGCTGCGCTCTCCCACTGCTCGGGTCCGGCTGCTGCTGCCGCTGCTGCTCGGTAGTGGCTCGAGCGGTGGGCCGGATCCCGTGGACTCGAGCGGCGTTCCTCACCCGTGAGTTAAAAGGGAATTTGATTGTGGGGATTTGGTTATTGTCCGTGACGCCACCCACGGTTGTGGTGATATTGGTGACACCACCGCTGCTCTGGATGGGGATCCCGGGAGCGATGACTGGGAGCAGCCTGGATGTTAGTTCGCCCCTCCATGGGTAGGAGTTGGTTGTCCCGGGGTCCGGTGATGGGGTAGGGATGGATGGCAGGCGGGTTATGGGGCCTGGCGAGGTGCAGGGTCGCGGGGGCAGCGCTGTGTCGCACGGCACGGTGGTACTCACTCAGCCAATGATGAGGACACAGTTCTCGGTAAAACACTCGGCTGGATGGACGGGTCCCACAGACGGCTGCGGTGTTGTTTCTCCCGGCAGGTTGATGGTGACTGCCTTTCCCTGCACCTATGTAGTGTAACGGTTCCAATGGGTTCCCACCGGTAACCCGCTCCCCAGCTTGGATGGGTGCTGAAGGAGCCCCTTTTGCCCGCAGGCTCTGGCCCTGGGAACTTTAGCCTTGGCGGTGACTGTGTTTCCCTCTCTCGGTTGGACGGTTGCCTTCTGACGGGACTTGGCTGCTGGAAAACCCAGGAGGTTCCCTTTGCTAATGGATTTGGCAAATTCACGGCGACTCCTAGCCTTGCCGGGGTCCGTAAGCCCCTGCTGGATGGTGCTGGCTTCTCTTTGCGTACCGGTCCGATACCGCCGGGCCACCGCCCGTCCACGGTCCTTACGGTTAGCTCCAATAGGCCACTCCTGCAGACGGTCACCACCGTCTGCCAACCTTGCTGATCTGTCAGGCTGCTTAACTGCCACTTTCCTCCTTCCACTTTCACCTCCAAAACTAAACTGCCTGTTTTCCCGCCTCCAGGACTGTGTACTCCTCGGTGGGCGGGGCCAACCGCCTGGCCCACCCCCTGGTGTGAACATCAGCCCCTGGAGGAAGGCAACAAGGATTTGTGTCTGTCTTCGGTGTGCCTGACCGGGAGTGTGGGGTGTGTAGGTGTTGTTCTGTGACGACCTGGCTTGTCCAGGGCGCCACACTTGCTTTAATGCAAGTTGGGGGCGCAGCCCTCCTGATACTGAGGCTGAACAATTACCTGCTTCTCACTTTTTGCTGTGTATTTAATCTGGGACCCAACTGACCACTTTACCATTCATATTGAAGTTTTGACATGACACAAGTCAGATACAGAATATGTTTTTAACTTTAGTAGGTTAGGGACTGTCTCAGATGGGTACACCGTGACGAGGTGAGACAGCTTCTTACCTTTTTGCAAAAATGTATATACTAAGTACCCTGTTATTAAGCACTTGCAATTTATTTATTTATAGTCAGGGTATTTTTCCTACAATTTTTCTCCTTGTTTTTTTTCAAATGCTTCAGGCAGACCTGATAAAATCTGCACAGTGAGGGGACCATCCAGGACATCACTGACCGTAAAAGTCTGGGGGCACCAGCAGTAACGGAAGAACCAGGGACCGGAACGGAACACAGACACCACAGGGTTCACACTGCCGCCATACGGACCAGAGACTGAGAGACAAACAGGAGGGAACCCCCAGATGCTCCAAGCCACAGGGACCCACCAACTCGAGAGAGATGCAGGGGAAAGAAGCCACCAGGTCATCAAGGCACTAAGCGAACCAGAGGTGAATACCAGCCTTCCTCCGGGTACTAGTTACCATCCACTGTGAGTAAAGAGAACCAGTTACACAGCAACTCCTTGTATGGCCTACCTTTTTCTGCACCTAACTTCATCACCTACTCCCTGGGGCCCCGGCCCTACTTGCGGAGGGCCCAACATCTAGGCTGCCGTCAACATCAGCCCCAGTGGAGAGACTGTGCAGCGGCGGTTCTTTTTCCATAACCGCAACTTGCAAGTGGCTTCACGACAAACTTTATTCAACAGTCCCCTCTATATAACACTCTTTAAAGCGACCCCCAGGGTCACGGAACAGGGCAACGGCCACCCAGTGACACCTCCCAGTAGTACACCGCCCGGGATTGAGTACCCCATAGCCCCGGGGTGGGACATACACAGCATGGCAGGTTGCAGTCTATCACTTAACTTGCTAATTACAAAGCAACCCTGGGCTCACTGACACTAGAACACCCTGTCTGTAGTCCGCAACCACTGTAGAAAACAAAGTCTCTGAATATTGTTTCCGTCAGGCCTAGGTTACTCTCTTTCACAGTAGTTGAAGATCAACGCTCTTGTTTTGATCCAGAAACACAGGTTGTATAGGGTTTCTCCAGAAAATAGATTCTCTGCTAGGCTCGTTATTCTTTTTTATTTTTTAATTTATTTTACATAAAGGGCAACAAAAATAGAAATAAAATAAACTAAATCAAACAAATTACAGGTTTGTTTATTTAAAACATAAATAGTACAAAACATTGTTAGTTATAAAAAAAAAATTGCACTATAAAATAGATAAATATTTAAAAAATGACATTTTACACAAACATAACAAATAACTATAAGGCCTCAAAGCAGGCTGCAGCTTAACATAGCTGCTAAGCCTGCAGCCCAGGTGGAGTAGTTATGCTTCTTGGATAAGATGGTTCCAGGGTAAAAGAAACACTTTCACCACCTTATATTCAGATGCTGTAGAGTTTTGAAATGTAAATCCACCAAGTGCACAAAGCCCCTAAACTTACTAGTAATTTTTTATTTATTTTTTAACATTTGTCTATGAGCTGTGTCTGGAATTGAAGTTTATCCCTATTGATGGAAATGGAGACCCTTATATAATCTCATGCAAGCCAATAAATATTAAATAAATAACATAAAAAGTAGATATAAATATATAAATATGCAAATATTATAGATCATCCCCTGTTCATAGAACTTACTGCTTTGTTAAACGTTTTCTCATGTTTAAAATGTTTTTTGATCATTTCTATATTCTCCATTTAATTTTTAGATTTTCCATTAAAGTTTATGATGTTTCATGCTATGATTTTGATATAAAAAACTGTTAAATGGGTTTTGCCATCAAGGTCCACAGACCCTCAATACATGATCTATGGGAGTCAACCCCCAAGGACCTCACTGATTAGCTGAACAAAGTAAACTATGGCACCTTCATTCTGGTGGCCCCGGAGTCTGAGCTACATGGCTGAATTGAGATATCAGAAGTCAGATTTTTCACGGTCCGTACACAGACCCAATGCCTGGACCAAGTATTGGTTTTCTCACCTGACCACAGTAACCTCATATATGACTGTGGGGATGTTAGTTGACAATATAGAACCAGGCATTATAGTCTATGTACAGATCGTGAGTCAGGTATGTCTGAATTCATCCTAAGGATGGTAAAAGCCAAACCACTTTGTAATTCGCATTCATTTTTCCAGCTGAACATGTCACAGCTATGAAGACAACAAATCACTTGTATCTTATCAATATGAGAAGTATACATAATCCAACATTGAAATCCATGGCCGAATATAAGGTGATCTTCTGTTAAGGTGAAAGTCATATCTTAAACTGTTGCCTTATTTTCTTGCCTGTTAAGTAAAAAGATTTTCAAATATTAGAAAAATGATATATATATATTTTTTTCTTTGCGGTAATGTGCATTGAATATAGTTAGTATTTGGTAAAATCTATTCTGTTTAACAATTTTTCTTATAAACTTTTCTAATTCCTTTTTCTAAATGTTTTAAAGTCAACCTGTCGTGTCCGATAATACTAATAACTTACATAGGGTTAATTGCGTTAATAAGGTGCCTGGCCAAAGTACTCAAAGTGTGGCACCCAGAAGAAAATGAACTTTATTTCTCCCAGTAACCGCTGGCTTTTAGTCATGTAGACGTGCCTGGAGAAATTACTGTCACACTGTACTGGTGTACTGTAGATCCGGCTGTCAATCACAGCCGACTGTCGATCATGCCGGCTGTCGATCAGTGCCAGAGCGGGCTTACAGCTGCCACTTTCAGTTCTGTGAGCAGTGACTGTAATTGCTATGGCACGCCTTCATGACTGAAAGCCAGTGGCTACTGGGAAAAATAAAGTTAATTTTCTCCCAGGTGCCACACTTTCAGTACAGCAGATGGACACTTTCATAATTCTACTAACCTGCCGATCAATTCTACATCTGCAATTTAATAGTGTTTATTGGACCTTACAGATTCCCTTGAACAGAGTTGCCTTAAGAATACTATAGACCCTGATCGCCTAGTGTGAGTAGCACAGTATCAGGCCTTGATTGCACTGATAGAAAGTAACAAGTATCAGCAATTCTCTGCAGAGGAATGTGAAACGCAGCCAAATAACAAAAGACAAATGGCGGCAGTCAAGGCTATCCTACCTTTCCAATATAGTCTTGATTATTTTTTCTACCCATGGGGTTGATGGATCCACACAAACCTTGCTTCCACTTTTCAGAGTAATTCTAAAAATAAAAAGGGACACACAATTTATATACAGTAATTTAGGTAAATGTCTCACTATAATAAAGGATCGATATTGTCTTTTATTCGTGGCACTAGAGTTGCTATCCTCTTCCTCTCTGGCCTATAAGTCTCCTTAAGTCAACTTAGCACTGTCTACAAGACGAAACATTCCACCTTAGACCTTATAATTAAAAATATATGCTGACTGTATATGGATCCCTTGACTATAATTTTTCTTGTGTGGTATTCTTAGGTGAAGACAATGTGGACAGTCTGCACTATATCTGTATCTGTATAAAATATTTGTAGCCACATTTACTATTATTATGAAAAATTTGCTTGCAATTTTTAAAAGGAATCTATCACCAGGTTTTCGGTTTTTATTTTGAGAGCAGCATAATGTAGGGGCAGAGACCCTGATTTGGGGTTTTTGTTTTGTTTTTTGTTTTTTAAAATCACTGTTTTATCAGCAGATTATTACTAGAGTACTAGTCCTCTATCTCTGTGTAGCCAAGCTCCAACCACTGATTAACAGCTTTCTGACTATGCACAGTGTACACAAAAAGCTGCCAATCAGTGGTGTGGTCAGATTATATAGACTTCAGCATCCAGAAAACTGGTAGATCGGCAGCAGAAAGGACTGTGATTTTATCAAAACTCAGCAAGCAGCTCAGAAAGTGACACATGACTAGAATCAGGGTCTCTGTCCCTACAACGTACTGCTCTCAGAATATTAAACAAAAACTTGGTGACAGATTCCTTTTAAGATTACTGCTTGCAGTCATACAATAGGAGCCTTCATTGTTTAGAAGGGGTTGATCACACTGACAGATTCAGTTTAAAGTTCTGGCAACAGAAAAAAAAAAATATTGCGACTGTATGCAAGAAAATGCAAAATAGACGTTTGTGCTTAAAATACTCACATCACTTCAGTATTTTTGCAGTGGGGACCACTTGGTATGAGTTCCAAACTTTTCATGTCTTTAATTGGTTTCTCTGGCCTTGCAACATTGATACATTGACATCTTAGCTCTGATACCGATCTAGCTAAAGACATACCTAAAATGACAAGGAAATAACATACATTTACTTTTTTTTGTCTATATCATGCACTAGAAAGATTGTTTAGATAACATTTTAGATCCCTTCCATCACCAGTAGAGGGAGCGTATAAGCTTACTTCATTATTACCGAGTGTGCTGCTGGTACTAATTGATTAACTACCGTATGTTCACAAGTTCAGCATACAAGTATTAAACTGTAGAGTTTAAGCCTCAGTAGTTAACAGTGGACTACGCATGCCACTGACTCATTAAAAAACATTAAAGATGTTTTTGTAATACAATTATATTTAAAGGCGTTGTCCACTACTAGGACAACTTCTCTGATTCATCGTTTCCCCCAGGTAAAATATAAAGCCTATACTCACCTCCCGTACTGGTGCCCTTCGAGTTTTAAACCTGTGTGTTGTATTCTTTTTATGATATCATGCATATGAGTAAGGGCGTATGTCTGAAACGCGTAAGTGGGGGCTCTAAACACCCCATGATCATTGTATGTGTTTACATCACTTTTATTAAGTTTATATAAAGGGATTTTGTCGAAATGCTGGATCCCAATGCAGTTGATGAGACTGGGAAGCTAGGGTCTTTGGAAGTCTTTTGATACTATCAGAGCACTTACATCTTATTTGTACATGAATTAAAACAGCGATTTTACAGTCAAGGAGCAACAGACATTCTCACCGGATGTTCATAATGCTTACCTAATGGTCGGTGCCGAGCAGATCAGTTGGATGGGCGCCTCCTCTTTCGGCCATCTTTGTTCTCCTTCTGAAGGTAGTGTGGATGACGAGTTCTATGTCATCTACACTAGCTGATAGTGAGGCCCTGCGCAGGCGCACTTTGATCTTCCCTGCGCGGAACCCGGAGGCGCAGGACCCGGAGAACGGAGACGCCCATCCAACCGGTCTGCTTCGCACCGACCGTTAGGTAAACATTATGAACATCCGGTGACAGGTTCCCTTTAAGAGGGCAACATGGTCATATAAACAGTTTGTGGGTGTTTGGTGGATCATTCAGACAGATTTCCATTAAATGCAGTTGAGGCAGGAATACACTGATGTGTAGTAAAATATATATCTTTGGTGGCAAGTTAGATATAGGTCAAACTCTGATACAATATAAATTTCAACAAAACTGTATTACACATAAAATTATCAACAATTATATAATATAGAAATAGGTAACGTCAAGTTCAAAAAGTGAAACATGAAAAATAAACTTATGAAAGAATAAAAAGCATGTATGATAAATGTAGTCTTATTTACCCTGGACATGAAGCTATAACTGAAAGGAGTTGTCATGGATTTTCAGAAAGGGAATACATTTTTTGGTGGCTCCAAAAAACAGTGCCACTTTTGCTCATGGACTCTATCTGTTATTGCATGCACTTCTAGCCCCTGCCCGTGGACAATAGTGCCCAAGCTTCCTAGAAAAATTGGCTATTCCGGTTTTCCTAGTACATGGCAACTGATTTCAGTGAATACAGTAATTAGAAATACATATAAATGAACAATATCCACAATATTGATAAATTCTTAATTCTCTAATTCTTCAATTTGTTTTCTATCTGTTCTACGGATAAGAAAATAGAAATGGAAAACATACCTTCTGTTACAGTGGTGTAAAGCAGGAAGATGGCAAGAGTCACACAGAACATTTTAGCAAACATCATGGTTTGATATACTTAGCAGACTTCTGAATTCCTTCGGCTTAGCTGTGTCCAAGATTATCTGTCTTCAATTTGCTCGTAATGTGAATTTATATATTACATTCAGCATGGTCATTCTGACGTCACACCATTACAACAACGTAAATTCCAAAATCAGTCACTTGCATCAGTTGGTCACACTTCTGAGTCACAAAGATATGCGTATTTAGCATGATTTGTAATACTTAGTTCACAAATGTGTCACTGGTTTTATTATCTGTGAATTAAAGAAATTCACACATGAACAGTTGACCATTAAATGTGTATTGATTGTTAGATACAGTGTTAGTGTTAGGGGTTTGCAGGGCTCTAGAATAGATTACTGTAGGTCAGGTGTCCCTAAGTCCCACACAAAGGTGTGATTATACCGGTAATAAAGATGCTGACTAACACTACTGTGATTGGGCCGGGATCTAGATGTGGCTTGCAACCATCTCGCAGTGCTGAATGTAGCTTGCATCCATTTCCCAGTGCTGAATGTGGCTTGCGAACCTCTCAGAGCTGAATGTGGCTTGGGACCCTGTGTCAGAGCTCAATGTGTGGCGCCTCTGAGCCTTCAGTCGCCAGAGAGGTACTGCACCCCTTAGTAAGGAAGAGGTCATCCACCGGTATGCACACAAAACACACAACACTCTCAGTTAGCAGTGCCCACTGGGTCAGGGTTAGGGCTTGGGGCCATTAAAGTTATGTATAGCCAACACTGGTGATGGTACCTCCCTCAACCCTAATCTGACAGGGCCTGGGGGTGGAGTCTAGTAAGTGAGGGTATGCTGTACAGTCCCTGACAGAAGTTCTGTCGCTTATCCATGTTATGTAAATAAAAGCTTATAACCTGACTTTAAATTCATCCATTGGTTTCATAAATTACTCTTTGAAAGCTGAAACCCTCCCAAATTTGGTTTATGTTATGAAAATAAAGTTGCTGCAAAAATTATTTAATGAACACAGAAAAGTAAGACAAAAGTGGCAAGACAAAAGTTTTGTCGCCTTGTCATATAATGCACCCAATCCTAGTTTACATCCTCACCTGTGCTCACTTAATGATCAATTAATTAGTGGGTGTGTGTAAAAAAAAAAAAAACAGCACCCCAGACCTTCAGTTGAACTGCAACTTGACCTCTGAAAACATGCCAAAAATCTACCCTGCGACCAAAGCCTTGATTACCAAGAGGCTGAAGACCAGATCCACTGCAGAGGTGGCTGGCACCTTTAATGTGTCTCAGCGTCAAGTACAAAGAATTCAAAAAAGATTTGAAGAGACTGGAGATGTTTTTGACAAGCCCAAGTCTGGCAGACCCCACAAGACAACTGCTCAGGAGGAACGTTTGTTGGTTAGAAAATCCAAAGCCAGCCCCTGTTCTACTGCAGCAGAGCTCCAAAAGGCCTTGTCACCTCAAGTCCCTGTGTCAACTAGAACAGTTTGTAGGATTCTGTCTCATAATGGCCTCCATGGTCGAATCAGTGCCCAGAGGCCAGCACTAAACAAAAGGCAATTAAAAACCATGTGGCATTTGCAAAGTCCCAAAGCCTGCTAAACAGATGGGCGCTGGAAAAGTGGCAGAACGTGGATTTCTCTGATGAATCTTCAGTTAAATTACACCACAGCCGCCGCAAATACTGTAGGAGAACTACTGGAGCCCGTATGGATACAGAAAACAGTTAAGTTTGGTGGTGGAAAGATCATGGTCTGGGGTTACATTCAGTATGGGGGTGTGCGAAACACTTACAAGGTGGAAGGCAATATCAATAGCCTAAAATATCAAGAAGTATTAGCTACCTCTTACATTCCCAATAATAAAAGGGGTCAAATTCTGCAGCAGGATGGTGCTCCATCTCATACATCCATCTCTACAACAAAGTTCCTCCTGGCAAAGAAGATCAAGGTGCTCAAGGACTGGCCAGCCCAGTCACCAGACATGAACATAGTTGAGCATGTTTGGGGTAGGATAAAAGAGGAAGCTTGGAAGACAAAACCAAAGAATCTAGATGAACTCTGGGAGGCATGTAAGACTGCATTCTTTGCTATTCCTGATGACTTCATCAATAAATTATATGAATTGCATGGATGCAGTCCTTCAAGCTCATGGAAGTCACACAAAATATTAAATATGGCTCTAATAGCACCACAACTTCTTTCACCAATGATATACAACATATCTTTGTATTAGAAGTTAATTATTTGTTTGACTTTCACATTACTTTCTGTGGGCGACAAAACTTTTGTCTTGCCAAAATCTGACATTTCTGTGTTCATTAAATGATCAATATTTCAGCTTTGCAGCAATTTTATTTTCATAACCTAAACCAAATTTGGGAGGGTTTCAGCTTTCAAAGAGTAATTTATGAAACCAATGGATGAATTTAAAGTCAGGTTATAAGCTTTTATTTACATAACATGAATAAGCGACAGAACTTCTGACAGGGACTGTACAGCATTTTCTCAATTACTAGACTCCACCGCCAGGCCCTCTCAGATTAGGGTTGAGGGAGGTATTACTCCCAAATTTGGTTTAGGTTCTGAAAATAAAGTTGCTGCAAAGCTGAAATATTAATTATTTAATGAACACAGAAATATCAGATTTTGGCAAGACAAAAGTTTTGTCGCCCACAGAAAGTAATGAGAAATTCAAACAAATAATTAACTTTTACAATTAACTTCTAATACAAAGATATGTTGCGTAACATTGGTGAATGAAGTTGTGGTGCTATTAGAGCCATATTTAATATTTTGTGTGACTTCCATGAGCTTGAAGGACTGCATCCATGTGGTTCAACAATGATTCATATAATTTATTGATGAAGTCATCAGGAATAGCAAAGAATGCAGTCTTACATGCCTCCCAGAGTTCATCTAGATTCTTTGGCTTTATCTTCCAAGCTTCCTCTTTCATCATACCCCAAACATGCTCAACTATGTTCATGTCTGGTGACTGGGCTGGCCAGTCCTTGAGCATCTTCTTTGCCAGGAGGAACTTTGTTGTAGAGATGGATGTATGAGATGGAGCACCATCCTGCTGCAGAATTTGACCCCTTTTATTATTGGGAATGTAAGAGGTAGCTAATACTTCTTGATATTTTAGGCTATTGATATTGCCTTCCACCTTGCAAATATTTCGCACACCCCCATACTGAATGTAACCCCAGACCATGATCTTTCCACCACCAAACTTAACTGTTTTCTGGATCCATACGGGCTCCAGTAGATCTCCTGCAGTATTTGCGGCAGCTGCGATGTAATTCAACTGAAGATTTATCAGAGAAATCCACCTTCTACCACTTTTTCAGCGTCCATCTGTTTAGCAGGCTGTGGGACTTTGCAAATGCCACATGGTTTTTTAATAGCCTTTTGTTTAGTGCTGGCTTCTGGGCACTGATTCCACCATGGAGGCCATTTTGAGACAGAATCCTACAAACTGTTCTAGTTGACACAGGGACTTGAGGTGACAAGGCCTTTTGGAGCTCTGCTGCAGTGGAAGAGGAGCTGGCTTTGGATTTTCTAACCAACAAACGTTCCTCCTGAGCAGTTGTCTTGCGGGGTCTACCAGACTTGGGCTTGTCAAAAACATCTCCAGTCTCTTCAAATCTTTTTTGAATTCTTTGTACTTGACGCTGAGACACATTAAAGGTGTCAGCCACCTCTGCAGTGGATCTGGTCTTCAGCCTCTTGATAATCAAGGCTTTGGTCGCAGGGTGGATTTTTGGCATGTTGTCAGAGGTCAAGTTGCAGTTCAACTGAAGGTCTGGGGAGCTGTTTTTTTTTTTTTACACACCCACTAATTAACCGATCATTTAGTGAGCACAGGTGAGGATGTAAACTGGGATTGGGTGCATTATATGACAAGGCGACAAAACCTTTGTCTTGCCAAAATCTGACCTTTCTGTGTTCATTAAATAATCAATATTTCAGCTTTGCAGCAATTTTATTTTCATAACCTAAACCAAATTTGGGAGAGTTTCAGCTTTCAAAAGAGTAATTTATGAAACCAATGGATGAATTTAAAGTCAGGTTATAAGCTTTTATTTACATAACAGGGATAAGCAACAGAACTGTCAGGGACTGTAGTGAGTCAGGGAATCGAGAAGGAGCAGTGAAAGAGTGAAGACCTGTGGTCTGGAGCTGGTGCAGTTTGACCGACAAGACAGAAGGGGTCCAAGAGCCCACGGGGAGTGCGCCATACCCCCGTGGTCTCGTTCCACATAAAACGTATTGGAGTGGAGGGACTTGGCCGCAGAAGGGGATCTGGTCCCTAGACTAGAGGAGAAGAACCAACATGCTCATCTAGTAAAACCGGAGGCCTAGGTCACTTCAAGGGCGGAAGCCAAACCCGAATACAAATCTGCTGTAAGGTGTCCACATAGGGCCAAGGGACAGAGCTTCAAGCTACCACACAGGGTTCACGGGCACCGGCTCAGGGCACTGTGTGCGTAGGCACAGGACAGGCGGGTGAGAAGTTAGCACAGGAAGATGACCAGGGAAGGAATATAAGAAAGGTGCACCGGTCTTGACCTTCAAATTACCTGGGATCGACTGGAGCCCATCACAGTGGAACCCAGCTCTCTGAAAGGCGGTCACTGACTGTTCGTGTAACCTTGGAACCTGCTACAGTGGGTAAAAAATCTTGAGACTGCATCTGTGACGCCCCTGACTTTATTAGGGTGTCACAGAGAACTGCACTCTCCTTTCTCTTAGTGTAGAACTCACCCTCCATGGTTCTGGGATCCTAACTACTGGTATTGCTTCCATCAACACTCAAATCCTAACCACACCTCACCACACCCTGCCAGGCACACCAGTGGGGGGGTCTAGCTGGAAAAGGGCCACCCACCTAGAGGTCAGGCAGACTGGTGGGAGGGACATAGAGAATTCAGCAGTATCTCCCAAAGAGTGAGGAGCTGGGAGTAGCAGTTTTCTCCCTCCCTGAGGTCGAGCAGTAGCCCTCAAAGAGTGAGGGACTGAGGGAGTTGTAGCTCCATGTGTGACCTTGGTTGGGTCGCAGACGGTGGTCTGGGACCAAAGAAGTCGGAGACCTGGTCGCAGGGTATTGGAGGAGGTGTAGCAGACTTAGTTTTGGAGAACGTTCGGCACCAGAAGTCCAGTAACCGGACCAGTACCGAGCACGGCGGGGTACAGGACCCTAGATCAGGGAGCAGCTTCACGCAACCTGATAATTCACCTGTGGAGGATAGTCTCTTTATGAACTTTCACCAAAAGCTCAGAGATCGAAGGCATCAACACAACAAGGGAGATAAAGCTTTCCAGCTTATGCAGCCCACTGAAATCCCACGTGTCAGCCATCGAGAGCACAGCTCCACTATTTCACTATTTCACTATAGGGAACGGGACCCTGACAGTTTCAGGCCGACGGGTCACTCAGGAACAGCTACACAATTGTGCATGGAGGCAGGCTCCAAACCACTAAGCCAAACCAGCGGGAACAGACACCCGGAGGGGCTCCCCAGAGTGGCAGCGGCACTCAAAGACTTGGTTTACTTCTGTGTCAGAGTCAGCTTATTAGCCGCACTAACTCACTAGCCTGCACCGCCTGAGTGAGTACACTCGCCTTCATGGGTCCTGACGTGCCCAAATCACCTCCACCATCCCATTCATCATCCCTACGGAGCCCCAGGGCCTTCCCTACCCGTGTAGGCACCACCATCTCGCTGACCCGCTTCATCCACCCCGGGTACTCCCATCGGCAGCGGCAGTACTCCCTGACCGCAAACCAGGTGTGGCGTCACAAACTGTCCCCTTGTAAATATTTCCCCTCTTTTATTTGAGTGGCTGCTGAGCCCCGGGTCCAGGGACCCTCAAGCCACAGCAAAAGCCCTGGATCCGAGCAGTCCGACTGCTGCAGGGGCGGCACACATCCATGTGTCGCTCCATAATTCGCCTGCGCCTCTGGATCTGCACCCCCTCCATCATAGATTACTACTCCCAATCTCCCTGGGGCCCAGCTCTACCTGTAAAGAGCTATACCAGCCAAGCTGCGTCACCATCTGCCCCAGAGGTCCCATCCCGCAGTGTCGGCTATCTCTGGCCGAATACCACAGGTGGCGTCACAAACTACCATCCCCACCATCATTTGCCCCTTTTTACTTTAACTAACACTGCCGGGGTCATGGAACCGGGCCTTGCTACCGCGGCGTCCCAGGAACTGAACCGCGGCCCGGTAACGAGTGCCACACGGCCCTGTTGCGGGCATGTCATATGTAGCTCGCGAACCTCTCAGGTCTGAATGTGGCTCACGACACTGTCTCAGAGCTGAATGTGGCTCACAAACCTCTCAGAGCTGAATGTGGCTTGGGACCCTGTCTCAGAGCTGAATGTGGCTAGCGAACCTCTCAGAGCTGAATGGGGCTCATGACACTGTCTCAGAGCTGAATGTGGCTTGCGAACCCCTCAGAGCTTAATGTGGCTCGCGACCCTCTGTCAAAGCTGAATGTGATGTGAATGTGAAAGGTTGGGGACCACTGCTCTAGGCAATGCTCCCACTGACACAATACCCCTGTATTCCAAGCCCCAATAGGTAATCACTTGACGGGAAGTACAGTATGTGATTTGTATCCTGGCAGTCACATGCTGACTATAGTCTCTGCTGCTTCTCTCAATAGATCATTAAGAGAAGAGGATAACAATTTTGGTGACACGAGTAGAGATGAGCGAACCGGTCGTGGTTCGGCTCGAGTTCGGTTCGCCGAACGGAGGTCTCGTTCGAGATCGGTTCGGCGAACCGGTTCGGTGAACCACTCGAACCGCATAGGAAACAATGGGAGGCAATCACAAACACATAAAAACACCTAGAAAACACCCTCAAAGGTGTCCAAAAGGTGACAAACAACTCACAACACAACACAAACACATGGGAAAGTGACAAGAACAAATTCTCATGCAAAAACAAAACAGCGTTATGAGGAAAAAGAGGATGAGACACAGATATAGGCATGGCATGCCCTTCTAAAATCATCTAAAACACCGCAAGGTGACTCCAAGCGGAGTCTCCCTTTTTTTCCAAAAATTGGGCCACACACACCCACCCCTTCAGTGGCAGCAGTTGTGCCCCAGTTGTACACATCACAGGTAGATTTGCATCAAGCACATTCAAAAATACGCCATCCTTAACCATCCCCAGGATGGCACCTGGGTAGGTAGCAAAGTCTTTGCTGAAACATGACTTGTTCATCTTGGCTCCTTTTTAAAAACACAGCAAGCAAGGGTTACTCCAAGCAGAGTCTCCCTTTTTTCCAAAAATTGGACCACACAGACACCCACCCCTTCAGTGGCAGCACTTGTGCCCCAGTTGTACACTTCACAGGTAGGTTTCCATCAAGCACATTCGAAAATACGCCAGCCTTAACTGTCCCCAGGATGACACCGGGGTAGGTAGCAAAGTCTTTACTGATCCTAGATCTGTTCATCTTGGATCATTTTTAGAAACACAGCAAGCAAGGGTTACTCCAAGCGGAGTCTCCCTTTTTTCCAAAAATTGGGCCACACAGACACCCACCCCTTCAGTGGCAGCACTTGTGCCCCAGTTGTACACTTCACAGCTAGATTTGCATCAAGCACATTCAAAATACACAAGCATTTACTCTCCCCAGGATGACACAGGGGTAGTAAATTCCTTGTGGATCCATGACTTGTTAATTTTGATGAACGTTAGTCTGTCCACATTGTCACTGGACAGATGCGTGCGCTTATCTGTCAGCACACACCCAGCAGCACTGAAGACACGTTCAGAGACAACGCTGGCAGTTGGACACAACAAGATCTCCAAGGCGTTAAGTGGAGAGCTCTGGCCATTTTTCAAGATTTGAAGCCCAAAATGAGCAAGGCTCCAGTTGCAAAGTCATGAAACACCAATAATTAGAGGACGAAATCCATACCAAATAAGATTAATAGATATAAAATAAAGTCAATAATATAACATTATCAAAATGTGGGGATATAGGATCAATAGGACCATTCGGATTAGAATATATTAAACCAAAAAGAAAAAAACGAACAAGGGGGTCACTTGAATATTATATTAAATCTTTATTATCATAATTAAAATTATACATAAAAACACACCCACGGCTGTTGACTGGAAAAAGGCGTCAAAAACCTGCATAATATGTGAAGATCATAACAATGATACAGTACAATGATAAGGCAGTAGGGATAGTGTGAGGGAATTTCAAGGACGATAAATGGATGAACAATTAATTATAAATAATTCAGACACAGCAAAAAGTGTCAAGTACTAGGAAGATGTGGCTAGTAATCATGCCACACTAATAAGGTATAATCAGCAGAGAGTTCAGCTGATAACAAGCAAGGTAAGGGGTGCTTCACACACAGCGAGCTCGCTGCCGAGATCGCTGCTGAGTCACGCTTTTTGTGACGCAGCAGTGACCTCATTAGCGATCTCGCTGTGTGTGACAATGAGCAGCGATCTGGCCCCTGCTGCGAGATCGCTGCTCGTTACACACAGCCCTGGTTCGTTTTCTTCAAAGCCGCTCTCCTGCTGTGACACACAGATCGCTGTGTGTGACAGCAAGAGAGCGACAAATGAAGCGAGCAGGGAGCAGGAGCCGGCGTCTGACAGCTGAGGTAAGCTGTATCCAAGATAAACATCGGGTAACCAAGGTGGTTACCCGATATTTACCTTAGTTACCAGCCTCCGCAGCTCTCACGCTGCCTGTGCTGCCGGCTCCGGCTCTCTGCACATGTAGCTGCTGTACACATCGGGTTAATTAACCCGATGTGTACAGCAGCTAGGAGAGCAAGGAGCCAGCGCTCAGTGTGCGCGGCTCCCTGCTCTCTGCACATGTAGCTGCATTACACATCGGGTTAATTAACCCGATGTGTAATGCAGCTAGGAGAGCAAGGAGCCAGCGCTCAGTGTGCGCGGCTCCCTGCTCACACTGGTAACTAATGTAAACATCGGGTAACCATACCCGATGTTTACCTTAGTTACCAGTCTCCGCAGCTTCCAGACGGCGGCTCCGTGCAAGCGCAGCGTCGCTTGCACGTCGCTGCTGGCTGTGGGCTGTTCACTGGTCTCTGGTGAGATCTGCCTGTTTGACAGCTCACCAGCGACCATGTAGCGATGCAGCAGCGATCCTGACCAGGTCAGATCGCTGGTCGGATCGCTGCTGCATCGCTAAAGTGTGAAGGTACCCTTAGTATCGTTCCTGATTTCCACAAACACTAAACCGGCAGCCTCAAGAAAGCAGGTAGAATGTAAAGAGGGAGACGGCTCAATGAGTCTTCGACCAGTAGGGGAAAGAAAAAACATATAGTTTTAAGTAATATTAAGAGAGTGTCAGAATCGGCACACTCCTGTCACTAAATAGTGATATATTCATCTAGGGTCATAGAGCACAGCCTCCTCAAGTTATGCGGCGCCTGCCCCGACGCGCGCACGTTTCGTAGCGACTTCTTCCAGTTGCAAAGTCATGGCATCGATGTTCATTTGGAGATACTCCTGGGAGATTCACTCCATGCACCACGGGTGTTTTGTGGAAAAGCCGAGCTAAGATCGAGTAACAGCTTTTGCTGATACTCCTGCATACGTGCGTCCCTTTCTATGGCTGGAATTATGTCACAAAATTTGGACTTGTACCAGGGATCTAATAGTGTGGCAAGCCAGTACTCATCATCACTTCTAATTTTGTCAATACGAGGGTCATGTTGGAGGTAGTGCAGCAAAAAGGTGCTCATGTGTCTGGCGCAGCCATGCGGACCAAATCCACGCTGTGTTTGTGGCATAGAGGTGCTAACCGTTCTTTCTTCCTCTGACATCTGCCCCCAACCTCTTTCAACTGAAATTTGACCAAGGTCTCCCTCATCCGCTGAGTCTTCCATGTCCATGGACAGTTCGTCCTCCATTTCTTCATGTTCTCCTGCACCTTCCTCAATATTTCGCCTGCTACCATGCGCCCTTGTTGATCCCTGTCCCCCATGGTCCCATGCCTGCCGCCTTGGTGATGATGAACGTCTGGACCTTGGTGATGTTGTTGTTTCTTGCACATATGAATCCTCCTGTAGTTCCTCCCCTTCCTGTTGTCCCACCCCCTGAGTCCGAATAGTGTTTAGCGTGTGCTCCAGCTTGTAAATGACTGGAATTGTCATGCTGATAATGGCATTGTCAGCGCTAAACATATTCGTCGCCATGTCGAAACTGTGCAGAAGGGTGCATAGGTCCTTGATCTGAGACCACTCCATCAGGGTGATCTGCCCCACCTCTGCATCTCGTTGGCCCAGGCTATACATCATGACGTATTGCACCAGGGCTCGGCGGTGCTGCCACAGTCGCTGTAACATGTGGAGAGTCGAATTCCAGCGTGTCGGCACATCGCATTTCAGACGATGAACCGGCAGGCTGAAAGACTTCTGGAGCGATGCAAGTCGCTCAGCTGCGGCGGTTGAACGGCGGAAGTCAGCAGACAGTTTTCGTGCCCTGTTCAGAAGGCCATCTAAGCCGGGATAGTGTGTTAAAAATTGCTGGACAACAAGGTTCAACATGTGAGCCATACAAGGCACATGTGTCACCTTGCACAGGCGAAGGGCCGCACCCAGGTTTGCAGCATTGTCGCACATGGCCTTACCAGGCTGCAGGTTGAGTGGAGACAACCATTTACCAAACTCAGTCTACAGAGCTGCCCACAACTCAACCGCTGTGTGACTCATAGTTCCAAGACATTTCAAGACAAAGACCGCCTGATGCCGTTGCGCTCTGCTGCCAGCATAGTAATGAGGGGTGTGTGATTCCTTCTGCGCAGTTACAACGCTGGTGGCCTGACCAGGCAGGCTTGGGGCGGAGGTGGAAGAGCCAGACGAGGTTGAGGAGGCAGAAGCAGTGGAGGAACTTGGACAGACAAAGGATTGACACACAAGTCGTGGGGACAGCAAGACTTGTGCAGCAGACCCTTCACCATCTATCACCATAGTTACCCAGTGCCCAGTCAGCGACATGTAACGTCCCTGTCCATGCTTACTGGTCCAAGTATCTGTGGTGAAATGCACCCGTTCACACACAGAGTTTCTCAAGGAAGCGGTGATGTTGTGTGCGATATGCTGGTGTAGCGCAGGCACACCTTTCTTAGAGAAGTAGTGGTGACTGGGCATCTGGTACTGGGCCACAGCGACAGACATAAGGTCTCTAAAATCCTGTGTGCCCACCAGGCGGAAAGGCAGAATTTCTGTAGCCAAGAGCTTACAGAGGGATAAAGTCAACCTCTTAGCTTTGTCATGGGTCGCAGGAAATGGCCTTTTATTTGTCCACATCTGAGGGACAGAGATCTGGCTGCTGTGTGTAGACTGTGTTGAGTAGGGTGTCCCTGGAAAAATGCAGGTTTGTGAGGAAAGTGCAGGCGTAGACATGATGTTGCCTTCATCCAACGTTGGTGCTATCGATGTCTGAGAGAGCTGTACACACGCACTTGTTTCCCCTTCCAAACCAACTGACAACCTACCAAGCAAACTGCGGTTACAGTGGTGGAAGTTGTGCATGGAAAACCAGGTGTGACAGCTATCCCCACAGTCCTAAAAGATGAAGAGCGCGCGGATGCACTGGAAGGGGCAGGCAGTGGATGGTCGCCGTTTTTTTTAATTATTTAATTATTTATTTCACTGCACAGTATAGACCCGCCCACCGGCTGCTGTGATTGGGTGCAGTGAGACACCTGTCACTCAGCGTGGGGGCGTGTCTCACTGCAACCAATCATAGGTGCCTGTGGGCGGGTAAAGCAGGGAATACGAGATTGTTTAATGAGCGGCCGGCTTTTTCAAAATAGTAAAAGCCGCCGCAGCAGTGTGAATGCCGTGCAGCGCTGCGCCGGAGATCAGGGAACGGTGAGTATGAGAGAGGAGGGGAAAATGACCGACAGACTGTGGGAGAGGGACAGAGATAGTGACGGACTGACAGAGAGAGAATAGAGACCGAGAGGGAGAGACCGACTGACAGAGAATAGTGATTGACAGACATTGTGAGACCTCACTTGTTTCCAGTGTTTTAGGAAACATGTGAGAAATGTATTTAGAAAATCGGATGTCACTAGTATGGTGTGAGTGCCGTCCCGTGACATCCGATTTTTTACACGCTCCCATAGACTTGCATTGGAGAGACTCGCAGTAGAAACTCGCAAAAAAGCAGCATGCTGCGATTTTTTTCTCAGTCCGATTTGAACTGAGAAAAAAATCGCAAATGCGAGCTGAATCATTCACTAACATGTGTCCGATTCCAATGCGAGTTTTTCTCGCATTGCTCTACTGCGAGAAACTCGCAAGTAAGAAGCAGCCCTAACAATGAGCTTGAGTGTGCAATGCAGAGGTGCTGCAAATATCTTTGCACTAGTGGGACACTAATGAAGTCCAACAGCCACTTTTAGGATGCCACTAAGTTTCCTCAGTGTTTGGTATTCTAATGGCTTTGTAACAATGAGCTTGAGTGTGCAATCCAGAGGTGCTGCAAATAGATTTGCACTAGTGGGACACTAATGGAAGTCCAACAGCCACTTTTAGGATGCCACTAAGTTTCCTCAGTGTTTGGTATTCTAATGGCTTTGTAACAATGAGCTTGAGTGTGCAATGCAGAGGTGCTGCAAATAGATTTGAACTAGTGGGACACTAATGGAAGTCCAACAGCCACTTTTAGGATGCCACTAAGTTTCCTCAGTGTTTGGTATTATAATGGCTTTGTAACAATGAGCTTGAGTGTGCAATGCAGAGGTGCTGCAAATAGATTTGCACCAGTGGGACACTAATGAAGTCCAACAGCCACTTTTAGGATGCCACTAAGTTTCCTCAGTGTTTGGTATTATAATGGCTTTGTAACAATGAGCTTGAGTGTGCAATGCAAAGGTGCTGCAAATATCTTTGCACTAGTAGGACACTAATGAAGTCCAACAGCCACTTTTAGGATGCCACTAAGTTTCCTCAGTGTTTGGTATTCTAATGGCTTTGTAACAATGAGCTTGAGTGTGCAATGCAGAGGTGCTGCAAATAGATTTGCACTAGTGGGACACTAATGGAAGTCCAACAGCCACTTTTAGGATGCCACTAAGTTTCCTCAGTGTTTGGTACTCTAATGGCTTTGTAAAATGAGCTTGAGTGTGCATTGCAGAGGTGCTGCAAATAGATTTGCACTAGTGGTACAGTAATGGAAGTCCAACAGCCACTTTTAGGATGCCACTAAGTTTCCTCAGTGTTTGGTATTCTAATGGCTTTGTAACAATGAGCTTGAGTGTGCAATGCAGAGGTGCTGCAAATAGATTTGAACTAGTGGGACACTAATGGAAGTCCAACAGCCACTTTTAGGATGCCACTAAGTTTCCTCAGTGTTTGGTATTATAATGGCTTTGTAACAATGAGCTTGAGTGTGCAATGCAGAGGTGCTGCAAATAGATTTGCACCAGTGGGACACTAATGAAGTCCAACAGCCACTTTTAGGATGCCACTAAGTTTCCTCAGTGTTTGGTATTATAATGGCTTTGTAACAATGAGCTTGAGTGTGCAATGCAGAGGTGCTGCAAATATCTTTGCACTAGTGGGACACTAATGAAGTCCAACAGCCACTTTTAGGATGCCACTAAGTTTCCTCAGTGTTTGGTATTCTAATGGCTTTGTAACAATGAGCTTGAGTGTGCAATGCAGAGGTGCCGCAAATAGATTTGCACTAGTGGTACACTAATGGAAGTCCAACAGCCACTTTTAGGATGCCACTAAGTTTCCTCACTGTTTGCTAGTATAATGGCTTAGTAACAATGAGCTTGAGTGTGCAAAGGGCAGGAGGGTACAGTGGCAGGGTTGTGGGTCAGTGTAGAGGAAAGGAAGCCTCACTTTCTATCCCTCCTAATGGTGAAATGCAGCAAGGAACTCCCTGACCTTAGCTACACAGACGCTCTTATCTGTAGCTGTTAAAAACTCTTTCCACCGACCTGACTGTCACCTATGGCTCTGAGCCTGCTGTAATTAGCCCTTAGAAGGGCTGAAAGAAACTTCTATCCCTATTCTGTATAGGGCTGTGTGTAGAGCGTACACAGCAGTATCAGAGACAGGAGCTGCACCTGCGGTGACTGACACCCAGACGCAGAAGGCAGATAATGGTGTCCAGACGGGCAGATGCCCGTATTTATAATGCAGGGACATGTGACATGGACATTTTATCACACATGTCGTTGCTTCTCTGGCTAAAAGTCCACTTAGCTGTGTGTGTGTCTGGGATTGGCTGACATGCTGGCCCGCCCCACTACACGCTCGCTTAGGGAGGGAAGGAAGAACAGAAAAAAAAATGGTGATCGCCATTATCCCAGCAGCAGTGATCTGAACGCGCTGTTCCCGCACACTATAAGCTGAAATTTCATAATAGTGTGAGTCACAGAGTGACTTACACTATTACAGCGGAAAGCCAGCTAGTAATTAGCTTGGCTTTTTGCTGCTAGAACCGTTCTCGAACGTAACTAGAACTATCGAGCTTTAGCAAAAAGCTTGAGTTCTAGTTCGATCTAGAACAGCCCCCAAAATCACTCGAACCGCGAACTGAAGAACCATGAACCACGAACCGCGCTCAACTCTAGACACGAGACTGCAAGTATGTGCTTGGGGCCACAATACTGTCCACTCGTGCTGGGTATAAAGGGCATGCAGTGTATGCATGGCACACTGACATAATTCACTATATTTGTCTAGAACGTGGAAAACCCCTTTTACTGTGTTTTAGATTTTTAGATACAGTACTGGTATTATAGCACAAAGTATTTTTCTAACACTGTTTTATTTATTTTTAATTGTTTATGTACTTAGAGATCTTCAAACCTGGATAGAAATGGATTTGCAAGAGAAAAGGAAAACAGTAGTACAATCTTCTCTCTTAAATATGCTCAGTAATAAGAGGGGAAAAGAAAAACATTCTCTTAGGAAATATTAAAACACGTTTCTCCTTTATTTCTAGAGGTGTTTGTGGAAATGAGGCAGTGATACTCACGAGCTGCAGAATCTCCTGTGCATGCACTAACGAGAACACTTTCATCAATGACACAGAATCTGATGCAAATGGGGAAGGTAAATCAGGACACACTATTAGAGTTGAGCGTGGTTCGTGGTTCTCCAGTTCTAGGCTCGAGTGATTTTGGGGCATGTTCTAGATCGAACTAGAACTCGAGCTTTTTGCAAAAGCTCGGTAGTTCTAGAAACGTTCGAGAACGGTTCTAGCAGCCAAAAAACAGCTAAATCATAGCTTGGTTTCTGCTGTAATAGTGTAAGTCACTCTGTGAATCAAACTATTATCACATTTCAGTGTATAGTGTGCGTGAACAGCGCCTTCAGATCACTGCTGTTTCTATAATGGCGATCGCCATTTTTTTTTTTTTTTTTTCTTGTCTTCCTTCCCTAAGCGCGCGCGTCTTGTGGGGCGGGCCAGCATGTCAGCCAATCCCAGACACACACACAGCTAAGTGGACTTTGAGCCAGAGAAGCAACGGCATGTGTGATAGGATCTGCATGTCACATGTCCCTGCATTATAAAACCGGACATTTTCTTCACGGACGCCATTATCTGCCTTCTGCGTCTTTGGTGTCAGACATCACTGTCGCAGCTCCGTCTTCCTGAGTCCTATAGCCGATACAGCTGTATGCGCTGCATACACAGCGTTAGACAGCTTAGGGAGAGCACTTTATAGCAGTCCTTTTAAGGGCTCCAACCGGCAGGGTCAGAGAGCCATAGGTGACAGGTCCTGCAAACAGCAACAGCGTCTGTGTAGCCCAGGTCAGGGATTTCCTACCTGCATTTCACCATTAGGAGGGAATAGAAAGGCAGGCTTCCATTCCTCTACCCAGAGCACCACAATCCTGCCACTGTACCCTCTTGTCCTCTGCACACTCCAACTGATAACTAAGCCATTATACTAGCAAACACTCAGTGTACCTAGTGGCATCCTATACGTGGCTATTGGACTTTGCTATAGTCCCACTAGTGCAAAGACATTTGCAGAGCGCGTCTGCCTGCATTGCACACTACAACTCATTCTAACCAAGCCATTATACTAGCAAACACTCAGTGTACCTAGTGGCATCCTATACGTGGCTATTGGACTTTGCTATAGTCCCACTAGTGCAAAGACATTTGCAGAGCGCGTCTGCCTGCGTTGCACACTACAACTCATTCTAACCAAGCCATTATACTAGCAAACACTCAGTGTACCTAGTGGCATCCTATACGTGGCTATTGGACTTTGCTATAGTCCCACTAGTGCAAAGACATTTGCAGAGCGCGTCTGCCTGCGTTGCACACTACAACTCATTCTAACCAAGCCATTATACTAGCAAACACTCAGTGTACCTAGTGGCATCCTATACGTGGCTATTGGACTTTGCTATAGTCCCACTAGTGCAAAGACATTTGCAGAGCGCGTCTGCCTGCGTTGCACACTACAACTCATTCTAACCAAGCCATTATACTAGCAAACACTCAGTGTACCTAGTGGCATCCTATACGTGGCTATTGGACTTTGCTATAGTCCCACTAGTGCAAAGACATTTGCAGAGCGCGTCTGCCTGCGTTGCACACTACAACTCATTCTAACCAAGCCATTATACTAGCAAACACTCAGTGTACCTAGTGGCATCCTATACGTGGCTATTGGACTTTGCTATAGTCCCACTAGTGCAAAGACATTTGCAGAGCGCGTCTGCCTGCGTTGCACACTACAACTCATTCTAACCAAGCCATTATACTAGCAAACACTCAGTGTACCTAGTGGCATCCTATACGTGGCTATTGGACTTTGCTATAGTCCCACTAGTGCAAAGACATTTGCAGAGCGCGTCTGCCTGCGTTGCACACTACAACTCATTCTAACCAAGCCATTATACTAGCAAACACTCAGTGTACCTAGTGGCATCCTATACGTGGCTATTGGACTTTGCTATAGTCCCACTAGTGCAAAGACATTTGCAGAGCGCGTCTGCCTGCGTTGCACACTACAACTCATTCTAACCAAGCCATTATACTAGCAAACACTCAGTGTACCTAGTGGCATCCTATACGTGGCTATTGGACTTTGCTATAGTCCCACTAGTGCAAAGACATTTGCAGAGCGCGTCTGCCTGCGTTGCACACTACAACTCATTCTAACCAAGCCATTATACTAGCAAACACTCAGTGTACCTAGTGGCATCCTATACGTGGCTATTGGACTTTGCTATAGTCCCACTAGTGCAAAGACATTTGCAGAGCGCGTCTGCCTGCGTTGCACACTACAACTCATTCTAACCAAGCCATTATACTAGCAAACACTCAGTGTACCTAGTGGCATCCTATACGTAGCTATTGGACTTTGCTATAGTCCCACTAGTGCAAAGACATTTGCAGAGCGCGTCTGCCTGCGTTGCACACTACAACTCATTCTAACCAAGCCATTATACTAGCAAACACTCAGTGTACCTAGTGGCATCCTATACGTGGCTATTGGACTTTGCTATAGTCCCACTAGTGCAAAGACATTTGCAGAGCGCGTCTGCCTGCGTTGCACACTACAACTCATTCTAACCAAGCCATTATACTAGCAAACACTCAGTGTACCTAGTGGCATCCTATACGTGGCTATTGGACTTTGCTATAGTCCCACTAGTGCAAAGACATTTGCAGAGCGCGTCTGCCTGCGTTGCACACTACAACTCATTCTAACCAAGCCATTATACTAGCAAACACTCAGTGTACCTAGTGGCATCCTATACGTGGCTATTGGACTTTGCTATAGTCCCACTAGTGCAAAGACATTTGCAGAGCGCGTCTGCCTGCGTTGCACACTACAACTCATTCTAACCAAGCCATTATACTAGCAAACACTCAGTGTACCTAGTGGCATCCTATACGTGGCTATTGGACTTTGCTATAGTCCCACTAGTGCAAAGACATTTGCAGAGCGCGTCTGCCTGCGTTGCACACTACAACTCATTCTAACCAAGCCATTATACTAGCAAACACTCAGTGTACCTAGTGGCATCCTATACGTGGCTATTGGACTTTGCTATAGTCCCACTAGTGCAAAGACATTTGCAGAGCGCGTCTGCCTGCGTTGCACACTACAACTCATTCTAACCAAGCCATTATACTAGCAAACACTCAGTGTACCTAGTGGCATCCTATACGTGGCTATTGGACTTTGCTATAGTCCCACTAGTGCAAAGACATTTGCAGAGCGCGTCTGCCTGCGTTGCACACTACAACTCATTCTAACCAAGCCATTATACTAGCAAACACTCAGTGTACCTAGTGGCATCCTATACGTGGCTATTGGACTTTGCTATAGTCCCACTAGTGCAAAGACATTTGCAGAGCGCGTCTGCCTGCGTTGCACACTACAACTCATTCTAACCAAGCCATTATACTAGCAAACACTCAGTGTACCTAGTGGCATCCTATACGTGGCTATTGGACTTTGCTATAGTCCCACTAGTGCAAAGACATTTGCAGAGCGCGTCTGCCTGCGTTGCACACTACAACTCATTCTAACCAAGCCATTATACTAGCAAACACTCAGTGTACCTAGTGGCATCCTATACGTGGCTATTGGACTTTGCTATAGTCCCACTAGTGCAAAGACATTTGCAGAGCGCGTCTGCCTGCGTTGCACACTACAACTCATTCTAACCAAGCCATTATACTAGCAAACACTCAGTGTACCTAGTGGCATCCTATACGTGGCTATTGGACTTTGCTATAGTCCCACTAGTGCAAAGACATTTGCAGAGCGCGTCTGCCTGCGTTGCACACTACAACTCATTCTAACCAAGCCATTATACTAGCAAACACTCAGTGTACCTAGTGGCATCCTATACGTGGCTATTGGACTTTGCTATAGTCCCACTAGTGCAAAGACATTTGCAGCACGTCTGCCTGCGTTGCACACTCCAACTAATTATAACTAAGTTGCATTGTCAGGGATATTTATTCTTTATTATTCTGCTGTTAATAAAGCTAGACCACCACTGCAATCTTCACCACCTCTCAATTTTTACTACCACATTTTCAGTCCACAATCTTGTCGCAATCAACATGAGTGGCAAAATGACAGATGCTGGTGGAAAGGGGAAGAGGCGTGGTGGAAAAGGCAAAAAAGGTTTTGTCCGTGGGGAAGGTGGCAAAGCTCCATTATCATCTGCTGAAGATAGACCATCTACCAGCAAAAGTAAGATGTCTACTACTTACCGTGGACAATCCGATGTGCTCCCTTTTTTACGGACACGAACAACAGGAAGAAAGGTAGATGATGGGCAAAAAAGGAAAATGCTTGAATGGATCTCAAGTGGTCCAACAAGTGCCCTCTCAGCCACTTCAAGTACCGCATCCAAAAAACACCAGTCCTCTGAGTTGTCATCCCAATCACACTTGATTTCTCCCAGCTCTGAAGTCTCCATCAGCCCTGCACAGTATGGTGGAACTGAGATGGCTGAGTCTGCAGAGCTGTTCAGTCACACTATAGCCTGGGAATCAGAGGTCTGCTCCCAAGCTACAGTGAGTACAGAACAGGAAATGGTCTGCAGTGATGCCCAGAACCTTTGTGACTCAGATTCAGGCCGTGAGGACCAAGTTTCTGAGCATAATGTTGACCCTTTGTCACAAACTGTAACACCTGTGGTTATAGACAATGAGGAACATACTGATGAAGATGAGACGCAGATACCCGATTGGGATGACAACTTAAATATTCCGTCAGGGCAAGAAGAGGCTCGGTCTGAGGGGGAGGGGAGTGCAAACACAACAATTGATGATGACGTTCTAGATCCCACCTACTGTCAACCCCCAGTCAGGCACTCGAGGAGGTCAACAGAGGCGGTGGAGGAGGATGCAACCGACGACGAAGTTACCTTGCGCCTTCCTGGACAGAGTCGGAGCACTGGTAGCACGTCTACAACTGCATCCTCAGCCACCACTCTGCCTATGAGCATTATTCGGGGTGGATCAACAGGTCGCATGGCCTCTAAGCCTTGCCTAGCCTGGTCCTTTTTTCACATCGAAAAAGATCGCCCAACTCATGTGATATGTAACATTTGTCATGATTCTCTTAGTAGAGGTCAAAAGCTCAGCAGTTTGACAACTTCTTCCATGAATCGTCACATGAATAAATATCATAAGTCCCGGTGGGAAGCTCACCGTGCTGCAATGCGGCCTAGCGGAGCGAACCATCCACCGCCCGCCCCTTCCACTGCATCCGCGCGCTCTTCATCTTCTAGGACTGTGGGGACAGCTGCCACACCTGTTTTTCCACGCAAAACTTCCACCACTGTAACCGCAACAGGCAGTTTGCTTGTAAGGTCGTCAGTTGGTTTGGAAGGGGAAACAAGTGAGTGTGTACAGCTCTCTCAGACATCGATAGCACCAACGTTGGATGAAGGCAACATCATGTCTCCGCCTGCACTTTCCTCACAAACCTGCATTTTTCCAGGGACACCCTACTCAACACCGTCTACACACAGCAGCCAGATCTCTGTCCCTCAGATGTGGTCAAATAAAAGGCCACTTCCTCCGACCCATGACAAAGCTAAGAGGTTGACTCTATCCCTCTGTAAGCTGTTGGCTACCGAAATGCTGCCTTTCCGCCTAGTGGACACACAGGATTTTAGAGACCTTATGTCTGTCGCTGTGCCCCAGTACCAGATGCCTAGTCGCCACTACTTCTCTAAGAAAGGTGTGCCCGCGCTACACCAGCATGTCGCACACAACATCACCGCTTCCTTGAGAAACTCTGTGTGTGAACGGGTGCATTTCACCACCGATACTTGGACCAGTAAGCATGGACAGGGACGTTACATGTCGCTGACTGGGCACTGGGTAACTATGGTGATAGATGGTGAAGGGTCTGCTGCACAAGTCTTGCCGTCCCCACGACTTGTGTGTCAATCCTCTGTCTGTCCAAGTTCCGCCACTGCTTCTGCATCCTCCACCTCATCTGGGTCCTCCACCTCCGCCCCAAGCCTGCCTGGTCAGGCCACCAGCGTTCTCACTGCGCAGAAGGAATCACGCACCCCTCATTACTATGCTGGCAGCAGAGCGCAACGGCATCAGGCGGTCTTTAGCTTGACATGTCTTGGTAATAAGAGTCACACAGCTGAGGAGTTGTGGTCAGCTTTGCGGTCCGAGTTTAATAAATGGTTGTCTCCACTCAAACTGCAGCCTGGTAAGGCCGTGTGCGACAATGCTGCAAACCTGGGTGCGGCACTTCGCCTGGGCAAGGTGACACACGTACCTTGTATGGCTCACGTGTTGAACCTTGTCGTGCAGCAATTTTTAACACACTATCCCGGCCTAGATGGCCTTCTGAACAGGGCACGAAAACTGTCAGCTCACTTCCGCCGTTCAAGCGCCGCAGCAGAGCGACTTGCATCGCTCCAGAAGTCTTTCGGCCTGCCGGTTCATCGCCTGAAATGCGATGTGGCGACACGCTGGAATTCAACTCTCCACATGTTACAGCGACTGTGGCAGCACCGCAGAGCCCTGGTGCAATACGTCATGACGTATAGCCTGGGCCAACGAGATGCAGAGGTGGGGCAGATCACCCTGATGGAGTGGTCTCAGATCAAGGACCTATGCACCCTTCTGCACAGTTTCGACATGGCGACGAATATGTTTAGCGCTGACAATGCCATTATCAGCATGACGATTCCAGTCATTTACATGCTGGAGCACACGCTAAACACTATTCGGAGTCAGGGGGTGGGACAACATGAAGGGGAGGAACTACAGGAGGATTCATATGCGCAAGGGACAACAACATCACCAAGGTCCAGACGTTCATCATCACCAACGCAGCAGGCATGGGACCATGGGGGACAGGGATCGACAAGGGCGCATAGTAGCAGGCGAAATGTTGAGCAAGGTGCAGGAGAACATGAAGAAATGGAGGACGAACTGTCCATGGACATGGAAGACTCAGCGGATGAGGGAGACCTTGGTCAAATTTCAGTTGAAAGAGGTTGGGGTCAGATGTCAGAGGAAGAAAGAACGGGTAGCACCTCTATGCCACAAACACAGCATGGACTTGGTCCGCATGGCTGCGCAAGACACATGAGTGCCTTTTTGTTGCACTACCTCCAACATGACAGTCGTATTGTCAAAATTAGAAGTGATGATGACTACTGGATTGCCACACTATTAGATCCCCGGTACAAGTCCAAATTTTGTGACATAATTCCAGCCATAGAAAGGGACGCACGTATGCAGGAGTATCAGCAGAAGCTGTTACTAGATCTTAGCTCGGCTTTTCCACCAAACAACCGTGCAGGTGCAGGGAGTGAATCTCCCAGTTGTAACTTGACAAACATGGGACGGTCTCGTCATCTTCAACAGTCTACCCGTACCAGTAGGACCTTTTCTGGTGCCGGTAACAGCAATTTTATGGAATCTTTTCATAATTTTTTTAGACCCTCTTTTGCAAGGCCACCAGAGACAACAAGTCTGACACATAGTCAACGGCTGGAGAGGATGATACAGGAGTATCTCCAAATGAACATCGATGCCATGACTGTGCAACTGGAGCCTTGCTCCTTTTGGGCTTCAAACCTACAAAAATGGCCAGAGCTCGCAACTTACGCCTTGGAGATTTTGTCGTGTCCAGCTGCCAGCGTTGTCTCTGAACGTGTATTCAGTGCTGCTGGGTGTGTGCTGATAGATAAGCGCACGCGTCTGTCCAGTGACAATGTGGACAGACTGACGTTCATCAAAATGAACAAGTCATGGATCCAGAAGGAATTTACTACCCCTGTGTCATCCTGGGGAGAGTAAATGCTTGTGGATTTGGAATGTGCTTGATGCAAATCAAAACATCCTGTTTGCAACTAGGGCCCAAGTGCTGCCACTGATGGGGTGGGTGTCTGTGTGGCCCAATTTTTGGAAAAAAGGGAGACTCCGCTTGGAGTAACCCTTGCTTGCTGTGTTTTTAAAAGAAGCCAAGATGAACAGAGCTGGGATCAGGAAAGACTTTGCTACCTACCCCGGTGTCATCCTGGGGACGGCTAAGAATAGCGTATTTTTGAATGTGCTTGATGCAAATCAAAACATCCTGTTTGCAACTAGGGCCCAAGTGCTGCCACTGATGGGGTGGGTGTCTGTGTGGCCCAATTTTTGGAAAAAAGGGAGACTCCGCTTGGAGTAACCCTTGCTTACATTGTTTTTAAAAGAAGCCAAGATGAACAAGTCATGGGTCAGCAAAGACTTTGCTACCTACCCCGGTGTCATCCTGTGGACGGCTAAGAATAGCGTATTTTTGAATGTGCTTGATGCAAATCAAAACATCCTGTTTGCAACTAGGGCCCAAGTGCTGCCACTGATGGGGTGGGTGTCTGTGTGGCCCAATTTTTGGAAAAAAGGGAGACTCCGCTTGGAGTAACCCTTGCTTGCTGTGTTTTTAAAAGAAGCCAAGATGAACAGAGCTGGGATCAGGAAAGACTTTGCTACCTACCCCGGTGTCATCCTGTGGACGGCTAAGAATAGCGTATTTTTGAATGTGCTTGATGCAAATCAAAACATCCTGTTTGCAACTAGGGCCCAAGTGCTGCCACTGATGGGGTGGGTGTCTGTGTGGCCCAATTTTTGGAAAAAAGGGAGACTCCGCTTGGAGTAACCCTTGCTTGCTGTGTTTTTAAAAGAAGCCAAGATGAACAGAGCTGGGATCAGGAAAGACTTTGCTACCTACCCCGGTGTCATCCTGTGGACGGCTAAGAATAGCGTATTTTTGAATGTGCTTGATGCAAATCAAAACATCCTGTTTGCAACTAGGGCCCAAGTGCTGCCACTGATGGGGTGGGTGTCTGTGTGGCCCAATTTTTGGAAAAAAGGGAGACTACGCTTGGAGTAACCCTTGCTTACATTGTTTTTAAAAGAAGCCAAGATGAACAAGTCATGGGTCAGCAAAGACTTTGCTACCTACCCCGGTGTCATCCTGGGGACGGCTAAGAATAGCGTATTTTTGAATGTGCTTGATGCAAATCAAAACATCCTGTTTGCAACTAGGGCCCAAGTGCTGCCACTGATGGGGTGGGTGTCTGTGTGGCCCAATTTTTGGAAAAAAGGGAGACTCCGCTTGGAGTAACCCTTGCTTGCTGTGTTTTTAAAAGAAGCCAAGATGAACAGAGCTGGGATCAGGAAAGACTTTGCTACCTACCCCGGTGTCATCCTGTGGACGGCTAAGAATAGCGTATTTTTGAATGTGCTTGATGCAAATCAAAACATCCTGTTTGCAACTAGGGCCCAAGTGCTGCCACTGATGGGGTGGGTGTCTGTGTGGCCCAATTTTTGGAAAAAAGGGAGACTCCGCTTGGAGTAACCCTTGCTTACATTGTTTTTAAAAGAAGCCAAGATGAACAAGTCATGGGTCAGCAAAGACTTTGCTACCTACCCCGGTGTCATCCTGGGGACGGCTAAGAATAGCGTATTTTTGAATGTGCTTGATGCAAATCAAAACATCCTGTTTGCAACTAGGGCCCAAGTGCTGCCACTGATGGGGTGGGTGTCTGTGTGGCCCAATTTTTGGAAAAAAGGGAGACTCCGCTTGGAGTAACCCTTGCTTGCTGTGTTTTTAAAAGAAGCCAAGATGAACAGAGCTGGGATCAGGAAAGACTTTGCTACCTACCCCGGTGTCATCCTGTGGACGGCTAAGAATAGCGTATTTTTGAATGTGCTTGATGCAAATCAAAACATCCTGTTTGCAACTAGGGCCCAAGTGCTGCCACTGATGGGGTGGGTGTCTGTGTGGCCCAATTTTTGGAAAAAAGGGAGACTCCGCTTGGAGTAACCCTTGCTTGCTGTGTTTTTAAAAGAAGCCAAGATGAACAGAGCTGGGATCAGGAAAGACTTTGCTACCTACCCCGGTGTCATCCTGGGGACGGATAAGAATGGCGTATTTTTGAATGTGCTTGATGCAAATCTAGCTGTGAAGTGTACAACTGGGGCACAACTGCTGCCACTGAAGGGGTGGGTGTGTGGGGCCCAATTTTTGGAAAAAAGGGAGACTCCGCTTGGAGTCACCTTGCGGTGTTTTACATGACTTTAGAAGGGCGTGCCATGCCTATATCTGTGTGTCCTCCTCTTTTTCCTTGTCCAGCTGTTTTGTTTTCGCATGAGTACATGTCCTTGTCACTTTCCCATGTGTTTGTGTTGTGTTGTGAGTTGTTTGTCACCTTTTGGACACCTTTGAGGGTGTTTTCTAGGTGTTTTACTGTGTTTGTGATTGCCTGCCATTGTTTCCTATGGGCTCGAGTTCGGTTCGTCGAACGTTCGACGAGCCGAACTCGAGCCAGACCCCCCGTTCGGCGAACCGCCTCGAGCCGAACCGGGACCGGTTCGCTCATCTCTACACACTATGTCCAACAGAAAATATATATTTACTATATTATTACTAGAGATGATTGATCTGCTACAAATCGACTTTGAGTCAAATTTCATGAAATGAACAGGTCCTGGCAAAATCAAACAATTTATGATTCAAGGGGGTTGCAAAAAAAAAGTTGCTTGGTACAATTTCACGCAATGTCGAAGATGGCATCAGCCAATGCACAAACTCACATGAAGCATGGGCTTCCTCGTAATTCCGTGCAGTTATCACATCACATGGAGAAGCCCAGCCAGAGAGAACTATCACCGCCACAGTAAGGGCATGTGCGCATGTTGCGTTCTGTACCTCGCAGAAATAAACGCATCCTCTGGCAGAATTTGTCAATGTCAAATTTGGTTTTGACCATAAAAACACTAGAAAAATGCATGCGTTTTGAATACGTTTTCATTGCGTTTTTGGTGCGTTTTGATTATTTTTCACATGCGTTTTACTTGCTTTTTGATAGTTGCATTTCCAATACATTGTCATAATAGAATAAAGCTTCCAGAAATAGAAAAAAAAAAAATATATATATATATATATAAGTAGACATCTACTGATGTCATTTCCTGCTACCAAACATTCAATACATTCTGTTGAATATGTAGAATATCTTAGAAAATGTCTTTGCAAAATGGAACTCTACGTTTAAGGAGGACTCAGAGACAGATTACTAATCATCCTGATGTTATGACAGCGTCGACAATGACTACAGGTACAAACATTTAATTTAAACTTATAAAAAAATTATACTTATAAAGAATAAATTAAAAGTAGTGAAATTTGTTTTTCTGTTTTTTTAGCAACAACAAATACCAAAAATGTGGGTACATCCACTTGTAATGGACCATGAGGCAAAGGGACATTTTTCTGTATTATACTGAGATTTGAGAATGTAAGATTTTGACATTTTCATTTAACACCATATTTTTAAAAAAAAAAAAACATAATGTCTTTCAAATTGTATATATTTTTAAACTTAACTTACATCATGTAATTAAGTTAGTCTAAAATAATTAAGTTACTTGTAACAAATGTAAAACTAACAAATTTAAATTTAACAAAATTTTCATATTTCACATTTACCCTCAGGTATGAAGATAAATTCATGTCATTCTGCCGCCTACCCATTATGGGTTTTGATCAGATTTTACACATTGTGAGAGAAGACATCACATATAAAGACACACTGATGCGCCAAGCAATTTCTGCAGAGGAAAGACTGCTCATCACATTAAAGGCCGCTTTACACGCAACGACATCGCTAACGTGATGTCGTTGGGGTTACGGAATTCATGACGCACATCCGGCCTTGTTAGCGACGTCGTTGCGTGTGAAACGCATGAACGACCGTTACCGAGCAATTTTACTTACCTTATCGTTGATTGTTTACACGCTGTCCATTTCCCAAATATCGATGCTGTAGCAGGACGCAGATTGTTCGTCGTTCCTGCGGCAGCACGCATCGCTATGTGTGACACTGCAGGAACGAGGAACAACCTCGTACCTGCGGCCGGCCGCAATGAGGAAAGAAGGGTGTGGGTGGAATGTTTGACCCGCTCATCTCCGCCCCTCCGCTTCTATTGGGCGGCCGCTTTGTGACGTCGCTGTGACGCCGAATGAACCGCCCCCTTAGAAAGGAGGCGGTTCACCGGCAACAGCGACGTCGCTAGGCAGGTAAGTAGTGTGACAGGTGTTAGCGATGTTGTGCGCCACGGGCAGCGATTTGCCCGTGACGCACAACCGAGGGGCGGGTACGCACGCTAGCGATATCGATAGCGATATCGCTGCGTGTAAAGTGGCCTTAAGGTTGTAGTTTGACTTCAATTTGAAATAATGAAAAACACAATAAATGGATGTATGTATGTTGCTATGTCTACAAAGATGGAGGTATTGTTGAATAACAAATCCAAAAAAATTGATTATAAATATGATCATCTTTACATGATTGTGTGTTAATTGTTATTGTATTTTTTGTTTGCCAGATTTTGGCCAGCTTTTCATCTCTGCATCTGCAATTTAGGGTGGGAAAGTCTACAATTTCAGAAATTGTCCGTAGCTCTTGCAATGTGATTTGGGAGAAATTACAGCCCATTGTTATGCCATCCCCAAATGAGGATATTTGGTTGAAGGTAGTGTTGAGGAGAGCCATAAGATGAAATACTTAATTAACCTCTTGACAAGGGATTGTGGGAAATATGTCGATTTGCCTTACATAATTCAGGTTTCAGATCATATTCATGACACAGATTTAAAGATGGCTGCCATTTCCTGTTCTCCACACCTTGCCTAGAATGCAAGGAATGTCTAGATGTAAGTCCACCATATAAGGAAGGACCCCTGGTCAAGCTAGAAGACCTACCCACAGATCAGATGACATCATGGATTCCTTCACTGAAGTCAGACTCGCCCATCAACAGCAACACGAATCTCCCCATTGGCTAGCCCATGAACTGTCCCACTAAATGGGCATATCTGAACTTGTGTACGCCCCTAGTCTATATCAGAAGACGCACACTCTGTACTCAGTCTCTTTGGCTACCATTTTTACTGTGACCAAGAAGAGATTTCATATCCGACTGTGTCTGGTGGGAATTCTTTATACATGCACTTGGTCTATACTAATTATTCCAGGCAGTAGTCAGCTAGTGATCTCTGGTTAAGAGTTCACCCCAACATTAAGGTGCCCAACGTGGGGCCAATAGACACCTGAAATCCCGATGAACCGGCAACTGGAATGGCATGACGTGCTGGACACCCCAGGAATTTGATCACCCCCTAATGAGAGCATGGTAGGTCTGCTGATTTTCATAATCTGTAGTCTTCCCGTGGTCTCAGGGGTGTGTGGCACTGATTGCCTGACCGTGTCCAGTTTTTTGGGGTATCTGTTGATGGGCAGACGGCTCTCACGGCTATTGGCCATATTAATCTCGGAAGAACCGTCACATGTTCAGTTGCCTGCTGCCTGTTGTGTATTTGTGAATAGGGGAGATTGACTGGTAGTTAGGAGAGCAAGTGGTTTTGTGAGCGTCGTCTGGAAACGTAAAGGATATTGTCTGTGGTATAGTATACGGTTGTCGCCTGTGGTACAGTTTATGGCTCTGTGAGGAAATATGTGGGACTGCTGGTACGTGGTAATCTTGGGGCCTAGCACAGTGTAGCGTGGAATGGCTGGTACGGATACCATTGGGGCATAGCGTTTAAGTTGCGCATTGTGGCTGGTACGTGGTAGTCTTGGGGCCTAACGCTGGACGTGAAATGGCTGGTACGGATACCATTGGGGCTTAGCGCAAGCTTGGGTGATATAATTGGTATGAGGTGTCTTGGGGTCTAGAAACAGCGCTGGACGTGAATCGGCTGGTACGGGCACCTTGTAGCCAGGGGTGACACCATTGGTGTCTTTATGAATTATGGACCATGTAGAAACTGGGCAGGGACACCGTGATGAGGCACCTGCTGCAGACTTAACAAAACTTTACTTAGTGTTCAGTTGTGAGTCATATTTCTGTGTGTTTGTGTGTGTATCTATAAAAGTACAGAAAATAACAGAGAAAGAGTTTGAGCTGATGTGAGGTCAGTTTTTCCCTTTTCCCTGCCACATGCAAAAATGGTGGATGAAACACATGGTGGCCAAGGCATGCATGGTTTAAACAAAGAAAAGAAAGTGTGTCGGGGGATGTGTGAAGAAGATCATGTGCTCTGTAAATGTTTTAACAATGGATTGGATGGACTACCATATACTTAGACAGAAAAATAAGTGTTTTTATCTATAATTAGACTTAGATCGTGGAAATATATGTGTGTGTGTGTGTGCGCGCGTGCGTGTGTGTGTGTGTGTGTATAAATATATATAGAAGTACAGACTACAGAAAATAGGAGAGAGAGAGTTGGAGCAGATGTGAGGTCCTTTTCCCTGTCACATTCCAAAATGGTGGATGAAGCACATGGTGGCCGAGGCATGTTTGAGACAAAGAAAAGAAGTTAGTGAGGGGAAGTGTGAGATAAACCATGTGCTATTACTGGTGGCAGCCATTGTTAAGACAGAGCACGTGTAAAGTAACCAGAAGACCATACGTTGTTTGAATGTCTGAACAATGGATTTGATGGAGTTCTACATACTTGGGACAGAAAAAAATGAGTGTTTTTAACTGTAGTTAGACCAGAACTGTGGATATCTGAATATGTGTGTATATAATATGTATAAGTATATGTGTGTGTGTGTGTGTGTGTGTGTGTGTGTATAAAGTATGGAATATAGGCAGGAAGGAAGGAAGGATAATTGGTTAAACTTGTAAGTTTAGCAGAAGTAAAATCAGTTTCTCCTTTCCCCCTCTCATGTGGTTCAACCGCCCTTACACAAAGAAGCCATGTGCTATTCCTGCAGTGGCCATATTGTTAGTAAATCTGTGTGGAGCCCTTAGTGAAGTTGACAAAACTGCTCTCACCAAATAATATATGAAGTGTTAGTAAATGTTTATAGCACTAAAGATGGAATATTGAATGATTGGGTAGTTGTGGAAGACACTTAATATAAATTCAGTGTGCAGGTTGGATTGAGTCAGGACAGTCAAAAGGAGGAATGTCTTATTAATTAGTAAGCAATAAAAGAATAAGAGAAAAACCTTAAAATAAACGTACCTTAAAACAGATCTGATGAAAATAAATAAATATTCCAGTTATGGATCTGATAGATTGATCCTGAGAGTTGCATGTTTTAAAAAATAAATAAATAAAATAAATAATAATAATAATAATATATCCAAGGGAAGAGATGGACCCCAACTTGCATCTTGCAGAGAGAGAAAAAAAAATGCTTGCTTGTGGCTTAGGAGGGAGGAGGGAAATACAGGTTTTTCCACTAGAGTTTCAGGTTACAAGGGGGTTCGTCCTATCTATTGTTTTGTCATAAAAAGGCCAGAAAAAAAAAAAAAAGAGGTTTTCACATTTAATTCATTGTAAATTATAGTGGAAAAAGTAATTGCAAATAGTTTATTTTACTAATTTAATCCCAAATGAATAAAAATTAACTGTGGACATGTTTAGATTTATTGATAGATATTCGAGCATTGAAGTCTGTTATCCAGAGGTTGTGTTACGTTATTATTGTTGTTAATAATAATAATAATAATAATAATAATAATAATAATCTTTATTAGTAATATATTTATTAATAATTACAATAATTTGGTTTAAGGTATGTGGATGATTTATGGAATTCTGTGTTTGATATTTAACGTATTGAATTGTCTGCTTTCTTTTTATAGAATGAAAGATTGTAATGCATATTTCTGTGGTTCAAGCGAAAAGTCATTGAAATGGATTTCCATTATAAGACTATACATAACATAATATTTATGGTGTTCCCAGTTAGGTACAATCTACACAATGTGACTTTTATGCCTAAATTTAGAGCTCCGGGGCCACACACTTTTTTGAATCTAATTGTGTTTTGGATAATAGATTCAAAAAGGGGGGGGAATGATGGGGAAAATCACACATATTATTTAAGGTTTTAATTTGTTCATCAGTTGAGTTTTTCTATTAAGTTTTCTTAATTTTTACCTGTAAGGAGGATACAGCAGACATACATATATCTCATGATTGCTCTGATGTAACAAGAATTGTCAGGTTTTGAACATGTCTCAGATGATTCCATTACTAATGCAGATTTTGAGTTTTTTCATAGATGGATCCAGATACCAAGATGCTGGTTGATTCTGCATTGGATATTCTGAGGTTATACAACATGAGGTAAGAAAAATCGAACCACTCGCTCCTCTCCTATCAGAATAGGAGAATGAGATGAAGATTTGCGATCACTGTGGTTTGTAGAGCGGAGGGGGCTAAGATAGTCAAAATGTGGATATAGGCAGCAGCCGGAGGAGATGCTCACACAGGTGCAGACAACAAAGAAGCAGTGAACGGGCCTAGAGTTGAGAGTCCTTTACCAATGCAGACCAGTACCAGTACCTCGGTGGCTCCTGTCACGACGTCCGTGACATTTGTCACTACTTGTGTTTTTAAATCCCTACAGGAACAAGCGATTCAGCAAGGAACGGAGTGTGAGACTCAGGGAGCCAGTTGACTGAGGAAGGTCTGTGGATAAAGGGCAGTAAGCTTTCTCTGCCATGAGCGCTCTACTCAATAATGGCCCAGATAACACATGTGACAAAGGTGTTGGGATGGACAACATATGGGCGGCACCACTGCTTCAGTACCCAGGTGGCCAGACACATCCAGTTTTGTAAGACGTGTGCCTATTAAGGTAGAAAAACTGTAAAGACCTCGTAGCAACACCCCCCTCATCCGCTCTACTGCTCCGGTGATTGCAGATTAGTCATATACATCTACCATCAGTAGGTTTATATGAGTTTTGTGCGTGTTGTGTTAATTTCTTTTCAGGCCTGCTCTGAAACATATCCAGTATGGAAAACGTTACTGCTGAAAAACTCATGATGCTGGTGGTATGTAAAAATGGAGTTCCTAAAAAGCGGTAAAAGTACATATTCTATAGCAGAGGTCATTATAGAGATCAATACCTGTGGATGCTCCTGATGAACCCCGGTCTGACACTGTGAAGAGGGGAGAAACGCATTGGGCTTCTTTCAAGCTAAATGTCTACAAATATGCGTTTATTTTATTAGCCTGTGTGTGAATTGTACAGTGGAGGGTCTGTGATGGGACAAGATCTCATCGTGACTTTACCTGGCCTTATTATTATTATATTTATACAGTGGGTACATGTTATACATGTGAGATATTTAATTTCTTTTAGGGTTTGGTCCTTGAATTTGCTGTATCATATTGATTTAAGCTACCAAACAGATATGTAAAATACAGAGTTTGAATATTTAATCTTTGGGAATGAATTGGATCTATATAATTGCATATTGACGCCTCTTTATCCTCTGTATCTCATGGTTTCTATATTCCCTCACTGACACTAGCAGCACGTATTAGCATAGCAGTGTAGGGACAGGGAGGGTGAGCCGTCGGTGATTGGGGGCGCCAAATCGCCTTATAGGGTGCCGACCTCCGCTGCGAGGTAGGGAGAGTTTAGGGCTATTGCCCCAATCCCTGCCCCCTCCTTTATTGGAATATTTAATTGTGTCTATAGTTACTCACATGGGTGTATGTTGTTTTGAATTTTAATGATTATAACATAAACATGTAACAATCCACAAGATAATGGTGGACACTGGCAAATCACTTAACAAATGTTCATTTTCCTTAATAATCAGATCTTTATATAAGATATTTTAGAACGTGATTATATTTCTCATAGATACTTCAGATACAGTGTGATATCCTGATCAGTGATGTACGAGCCTTATACAACTGCCTATATAGTGTGTTAAACATGTGTATCCTTCAATTCCAGATCCTAAATCAGTGTCAGGAGCACGTGGTCTCCAGCCAGGAGACTGGGTGATACTAAAAAGACAAGGCAGAATGAGCCATGAGTCAGAATCAGATGGACAGATCGAGCTTTTCCCAACCACAGCAACTTCCATGAAGTTTGAGGGAAAACCCATCTGGAGACAACAGCCGCTGTAAAGAGTCCAACGTACTGGCAGAATGAGGGTCACAACACACCACACATAGTGCTGGATTATCTCACATAGAACCTTATGGAGAATTTCTGATTGGGGATGATACATGGGAAATAACCATGATAAGGGAACAATGGGTACAGGAACATTACACAAATAAGGGCTCATGGTGGGAAAAACATTATCTGACCTGAACCAACCAATTATTTTAAGGGTTTAAGTGACTTTTTAAGGATAACATACACTTGTAGGTAACTGATATTGTCTTATTTGTTGGTATTTGAAGCCGTAAAAGTGCTACTCTGTGTTACTAAAGGTAATTGGATCCTTGCATAAGGGAAATCTTGTTAAAGGCCTCTTGGTGGTAGATTATGGACCCGAGACAAGGAGAGATCCATTAGAGTTGTGATACAATCAGGTGTACTCAGGTAGAAAAGTCTCGAAGACGCGGACAGCACTCAGATGTTGACTGAGTATCAGTCGTTCAGAAACAGTAATGCAAAAAGCTGCAGCATAACAGTAAGATGCTTATTCTAACAATTGTCTTTCTAATCTAAGATGCTTATTCTAACAATTGTCTTACTCTTTCTAATCGATTAATCTCAAAATCTGGGTGAGCTCTTCAGCATTAAATAGTCTATTCTAAGGACTGGGATGTTACCTATGCCTCTGTGAACTGTGTGTGCGGGATGTGATCAACTCTCTGATCAACAGTCTGTACCAGTGGGGGCAAAGGTTTAGCATTGCTTGTATACTAGATAGCAAAACGAAAAAAGTTGCAGTTAAAGCATTAGAGCTGATGTGTTAGAGGACCACGGTAGGGTCAGAAGGTTAATAAAGTATTTAGGGGGGACTGTTGAGGAGAGCCATAAGATGAAATACTTAATTAGCCTCTTGACAAGGGATTGTGGGAAATATGTCGATTTACCTTACATAATTCAGGTTTCAGATCATATACATGACACAGATTTAAAGATGGCTGCAATTTCCTGTTCTCCACACCTTGCCTGGAATGCAAGGAATGTCTAGATGTAAGAAGACCACCATATAAGGAAGGACCCCTGGTCAAGTTAGAAGACCAACCCACAGATCAGATGACATCATGGATTCCTTCACTGAAGTCAGACTCGCCCATCAACAGCAACACGAATCTCCCCATTGGCTAGCCCATGAACTGTCCCACTAAATGGGCATATCTGAACTTGTGTACGCCCCCAGTCTATATCAGAAGATGCACACTCTGTACTCAGTGTCTTTGACTGCCATTTTTACTGTGACCAAGAAGAGATTTCATATCCGACTGTGTCTGGTGGGAATGCTTTACGCATGCACTTGGTCTATACTAATTATGCCAGGCAGTAGGCAACTAGTGATCTCTGGTTAAGAGTTCACCCCAACAGTAGCATCAGGTTTTTATTTAGTTGCAAACTTCCCTAATTACATTGGTGCAGTTGATGGGAAACACGTCAGGGTACTACAGCCCCCACGCTCTGGATCAAGATTTTTCAACTACAAAAAATATTTTTCCTTTGTACTCATGGCTGTGGCTGATGTCAAGTACAATTTTATCGCCATTGACGTAGGTGCCTATGGCAGTACTAGTGACTTTAGAGTTTTGAGGAATTCACAAATTGGATTTCAACTACTACAAAATTCACAAACCATCCCAGCCTCTAAACTTTTGCCAGGTTCAACAAATCCTGTACCATTTGTAATGATTTTTGATGAGGCCTTCCCTCTACTTCCTAACCTGATGTGGCCTTACCCACTCAGGGGACTTGATGACCGACGAAAGATCTTCAACTATAGGCTATAGATTATTTCATGAGTGCTGAAGGTGCCATACCCTGGCAATACTCAAGTGTTGGTGTTGCTCAGCCACCTCACCTGAGCTAATTTTCTATCTCTACATGTTATATGTTAAGCATTATAGACAAGCGTATTGTGATTCAAAATATTAAGTTTTTAATATCATAACAATTGATTATGAGCATTCACATTTATGTTTCATTGAAATCACATAATGTAAATGATGTAGTCATCATTAGTGATATGAATGTATATTTTCATTTAATGTAAAACATAATGACATAGTAAACAACTAATTAATATGTTTGTTTCTCATACATAACTAAGAAAAAATAAACATACATGTTTATTATAACAAAACAAAAATGTTGTCATCATTTATTAATATTCACATCCTTATTATTATGTTGTTAATAAACATTACACATTAATCATTGGTTCGAGAATAATTCCTGTGTGAAATAACCTCCCATGGCTCCATTCGGTCTTGGTTGTGCAGCCATACTGTGTGACACATTTTCTTGACAATGATTGCCATAATCATGCCTTTGTTGGGCTTGAAAATAAGGCTTATATGTTTGCACACCATATGTTTGCTGATATTCAGGGTATGGGTCTGGTCTATTCAATTGATGTGTTATTGATGGTTGGGGTTGCAATGGTTTTTGTTGTTGGTTTTTGCTTTCAAACATTTTTTCAATATTATTCACAAACTCACCCCCAGTTGGTAACAGCACATCCTCTTCAAAACATGCTAACATGCCACACATTGCAGTCATGCATGCTGCCTGTTTTTTGTTATTGGATAGATTTCTTATCCTGCTACCAAAACTCAATGCAAAGGTGTCCTATTGATCCTCATGTGTTGCTGATTTAAGGATTTCCAGGGTTTGATTGGTTAGTGGATCTTGGCTAGCAGGTGTTTTGTTTGTGTTATTTTTTTTTTTGGATTTAGATTTGTGTGATACAATTGGATTTGGAGGAAGTGATGTTGTTGCAGCCGCAGAAGATCCACTTGTGCTTGGAATATTATGATTATCATTTTCATCAAATATTTGTGCTTTTTGGTTTATGCTGATTGCAGTTTGGTCTGTGGGTATTTCCTGCTTAATCAGAGTACCATCATTTGTATTCTCTTCTGGCCCAGCAATGTTGCCCTCCGTTCTTTTTTTTTGTTTTTTTTTTTGTTTTTTAAATGTTTTTAAATGAAAACATTTTATAAAAAAGAAAAAAAAATAACATTACAATATTTAAAACTAAAAATAATTTTGCAAGAAAGACCTCACTGCTTCACCACCGTGCGGAGCTGCCGCCCCACCACCGTGCGGAGCTGCCGCCCCACCACCGTGCGGAGCTGCCGCCCCACCACCGTGCGGAGCTGCCGCCCCACCACCGTGCGGAGCTGCCGCCCCACCACCGTGCGGAGCTGCCGCCCCACCACCGTGCGGAGCTGCCGCCCCACCACCGTGCGGAGCTGCCGCCCCACCACCGTGCGGAGCTGCCGCCCCACCTACACCCCACCTACTGTCTCCTCCCCAAAATCCTTTAGGATGTAAGCCCGCAAGGGCAGGGCCCTCTTCCCCCTGTGCTAGTCTGTCTACTGTAACGTGTACATGTATTCTGTATGTAACCCCCTCATGTACAGCACCATGGAATCAATGGTGCTCTATAAATAAACAATAATAATAATAATAATAATAAAGAAAAATACTTACGGACGTAAAACTCTGCTTGTGCACAAGAATTGGAGTTCTTCGTAGTAGATGAAATTTGGGCGCACTGGTGAAGATCCACTCCTGGAAGCTTCTATACGGATTTTGTTGAACCTATCTCTGACTTAGCGCCATCTCTTCCTAACATCTTTTTCTAAGAAATATGTAAAGAATTTTTTTGAATTAAAAAATCAATAGATGCCATATCACATAAGGATGTGATATGATTATAATTACATTATTTAAACAGTGAACATCAATCAGATTTACCAATCTGATTTTGGAGCAGATGATCTGCCTCATGCCATTGAGGATACAGCTCCTTGCAAATGGTCAACTAACTATCGGATCTTTTATTCTCCTGTAAGTATTCTGGAGAAGAGGCATCCCAGATGCATGGCTTGTTTCTACCTTGAATTAATATATAAATTATTATTTTAAAATTTAAAATTTATAAATTTATTTTCACATATGAACTGGTGGAGGAAGGTTGAACTAGATGGACCTAGGTCTTTTTTCAACCTAAGTAACTATGTAACTATGTAACATATAATTAAATAAATGTTGAAAAAAAATTATGATTTTATTAAAGTTGCAATGATCAATGTCCTTTAAAAATATATTAAACTAAATTAAGGATAATTTTCTATGATAAAGATTATTTAAAAAACAAATATGTCCAATTTAATTATACACATGTTGGGAACCGCTATGGGTCCATTGGCAATCTCTGAATTTAATTTTTTTTCGTTGATTGCTATTTTGTGCAATAATTGAATTTAAAATGAACATGTGTTGTTTTTGTTGTTTAAACACAACAAAAAATTGTATTTTGCACATTTTTTTTAAAAAGTTTTTATTTTTTGGTTGCTGACAATTTTTAAATAGTGTTTGGTTGCTTATTAAATTGATTATTTACACATTACAGAATTACAAATGTTGACAAGCTAATATAATATTTGAATATATTTTAAAACCAAAGTAGGATTAGAGGCTTTGTTTATATTAATTGCATGGCCTTTTAAACCATAAAATGACATATGTATTCTAACATTAAATCACTTTTGAAATTTTTTTTAAAATAAAAATTAAAAAGCGGTATAATGTACATTACCAGGCTGATCAGTTTAGAGACATCAATCTTCAATCTTTTGTACCATGCCATGGTTGGTTTGTAGTTTTTTGTCTGCTCACAAAATGCTTGATTAACAATTGCACCAACTTCAATGCACATGTCTCTCTTTATTTAGTTGAGGATGTGATGTAATGAGGGAAGCCATTGAGCTCACTTGTAGCCAAAAACGGATGCGTTTTTGATGACAAATATACATGCAGATCACATTAACAATGCAAGTAAAACGCAATGATTTGTATTTAGGATGCATTTTGATAATTCTCATTGACTTCAATGTTAGCAAAACGCTGCCAAAATGCTCAAAAGTATTGATATGTTCCTTTTTCAAACGCAGAGATTCTGACAAATTTTTGACACAAAAAACGCGGCGTTTTTGGACGCATAGTGCGCACAAAATATGCCTATTTCCCATAGATTTTGCTTGGAAAACAAAACACATGCATTTTGGCATTAAAATGCTGTAGTTGAAAACGCTGTGGAAACGCATGAAAAAAACGCACAGCCTAAAAGTTGAGGACTGTAAAAGCAGTGGCCATTTTAGTGTTTTTGTACAGCCTAGGGAAAAGAGGTTAGAGCTTACAGCTCATCATTGCAGATGGTGATAGAAAGCCCAAAATCAGAGTGTGCTGTACTACTGCAAAGCTGGAGAGCATAGAAAATGGTAGTGGTAGTGTCAGTCTGGGAATAATAAAACATGCATTCAAGTGATAGGGAGGTACAAGATTTGCAGAGAGTGACTGAATTGATTATTCTGTGATATCCCGCAATACAGCCCCTTTTTTTTCATGCTTGATAAACTGCTCTCCTTTATAGTTATATTCCTATCAGTCCTAAATTGAAGAAAAATACTAAAACTAACACTTGTGAGAAGGATAAGTCACAAGAGACAGTTTTCTGCCTTTTATTTTACATTACCTCTCTACTAACCAGAATTCCACAATGTCTGTCTGCTATTTCATCCTTTTTCTCTGCTCGATTCCTAAAACTGAACATGGACAAAACAGAATTCATTGTCTTTCCTCCTCCTCACTTAACTCCCCCACCTGACATATCCATCAATGTTAATGGCTGCCCACTCTCCCCGCTCCCTCGTGCTCACTGCCTGTGAGTAATCCTAGACTCTGATCTCTCTTTCAAGCCACACATCCAAGCCCTTTTCACCTCCTGCCGCCTCCAACTCAAAAATATTTCCCGGATCCGTTCTTTCCTTTCCCAAGAAGCTGCAAAAACTATAAGGGCGGCTTTGCACACTACGACATCGCAGGTGCGATGTTGGTGGGGTCAAATCGAAAGTGACGCACATCCGGCGTCACTTGCGATGTCGTAGTGTGTAAATCCTAGATGATACGATGAACGAGCGCAAAAGCGTCGTTATCGTATCATCGGTGCAGGCTCCGACATTTCCATAATGCCGGTGCCGCGAAAGGTACGATGTTGTTCCTCGTTCCTGCGGCAGCACACATCGCTGTGTGTGAAGCCGCAGGAGCGAGGAACATCTCCTTACCTGCCGCCGGCCACAATGCGGAAGGAAGGAGGTGGGCGGGATGTTTACATCCTGCTCATCTCCGCCCCTCCGCCGCTATTGGCCGCCTGCCGTGTGACGTCGCTATGACGCCGCACGACCCGCCCCCTTAGGAAGGAGGCGGGTCGCCGGCCAGAGCGACGGTTGCAGGGCGGGTGAGTGCATGTGAAGCTGGCGTAGCGATAATTTTGCTACGCCAGCTATCACAAGATATCATACCTGCGACGGGGGCGGGGACTATCGAGTGCGACATCACAGCATCGGCTTGCGATGTCACAATTTGCAAAGCCCGCCTAATACATGCCCTTATTATCTCCCGTCTGGATTATTGCAACCTCCTGCTCTGTGGCCTCCCTTCTAACAGTCTCGCACCCCTACAATCTATTCTAAACTATGCTGCCCGGCTAATCCACCTGTCCCCCCGCTACTCCCCGACCTCTCCTCTCTGCCAATCCCTTCACTGGATTCCCATTGCCCAACGACTCCAGTTCAAAACACTAAACATGACATACAAAGCCATCCACAACCTGTCCCCTCCTTACATCTGTGACCTAGTCTCCCGGTACTTACCTACACGTAACCTCCGATCCTCACAAGATCTCCTTCTTTACTCCCCTCTCATCTCCTCTTCCCACCATCGCATCCAAGATTTCTCCCATGCCTCCCCCATACTCTGGAATGCTCTGCCACAACACATCAGACTCTCGCCTACCTTGCCAAGCTTCAAAAGGAACCTGAAGACCCACCTCTTCCGACAAGCCTACAACCTGCCCTCAGACCCTCAGTCTGATACAGCGCCGCACAATCAGCTCTACCCTAACCTACTGTATCCTCATCTATCCCTTGTAGACTGAGCCCTCGCAGGCAGGGACCTCTATCCTCCTGTACCTGTCTGTGTCTTGTACTGTTTATGATTATTGTACCTGTCCCTATTATGTATACCCCTTTCACATGTAAAGCGCCATGGAATTGATGGCGCTATAAAAATAAATAATAATAATAATCTTTTTTAAAGACAAAAGAAAATACCCGACAGTCCAGAAATTTAAACCCACCTGTCTCCCTCAAAAGTGTGCAAGTTTTAACATTTCTTGTACACTTGTTCTTGTAGTCCAACATTACATCTGTACACAACTCATGAATACAATGACTTTTAAAAAATATTTGAAAAAACTATTTTACTTTTTGCATTCCTGTTTTACACAACAATATTGCGTGCTGTTGCCAAATGTTCCTTTCCGAATGTATTACAAAGGGTAATTAATAAAAGTAAAGAAATATAATGAAAAGAAGTTTAACATTTGACATATCTGTTTTACTAGTCCAATTTATCAACCATTCGCGTAGTATTTTGCTGCATCTTCCTGTAACGTGCCATGGGAAGGTAGACATGAGCAAGTTCTGCTTCATTAACACCCTGGTAGTGTGGCTACTGTGGACACCTTCACATTCAGGCCAGTCGTTCTCTGTACATCAGACCCCTTTGTTCCCAGAACGAAGAAGCCAGACCACACTGTGTGCAAAATTAATAGGCAAGTTGTATTTTAGAGGATTTTTTTTATTATTGATCAACAACTACAGTGCCTACAAGTAGTATTCAACCCCCTGCAGATTTAGCAGGTTTACACATTCGGAATTAACTTGGCATTGTGACATTTGGACTGTAGATCAGCCTGGAAGTGTGAAATGCACTGCAGCAAAAAAGAATGTTATTTCTTTTTTTATTTTTTTTTTTAAATTGTGAAAAGTTTATTCAGAGGGTCATTTATTATTCAACCCCTCAAACCACAAGAATTCTGTTTGGTTCCCCTAAAGTATTAAGAAGTATTTCAGGCACAAAGAACAATGAGCTTCACATGTTTGGATTAATTATCTCTTTTTCCAGCCTTTTCTGACTAATTAAGACCCTCCCCAAACTTGTGAACAGCACTCATACTTGGTCAACATGGGAAAGACAAAGGAGCATTCCAAGGCCATCAGAGACAAGATCGTGGAGGGTCACAAGGCTGGCAAGGGGTACAAAACCCTTTCCAAGGAGTTGGGCCTACCTGTCTCCACTGTTGGGAGCATCATCCGGAAGTGGAAGGCTTATGGAACTACTGTTAGCCTTCCACGGCCTGGACAGCCTTTGAAAGTTTCCACCCGTGCCGAGGCCAGGCTTGTTCGAAGAGTCAAGGCTAACCCAAGGACAACAAGGAAGGAGCTCCAGGAAGATCTCATGGCAGTGGGGACATTGGTTTCAGTCAATACCATAAGTAAGGTACTCCACCGCAATGGTCTCCGTTCCAGACGAGCCCGTAAGGTACCTTTACTTTCAAAGTGTCATGTCAAGGCTCGTCTACAGTTTGCTCATGATCACTTGGAGGACTCTGAGACACTGTTTCAAGGTTCTCTGGTCTGATGAGACCAAGATCGAGATCTTTGGTGCCAACCACACACGTGACGTTTGGAGACTGGATGGCACTGCATACGACCCCAAGAATACCATCCCTACAGTCAAGCATGGTGGTGGCAGCATCATGCTGTGGGGCTGTTTCTCAGCCAAGGGGCCTGGCCATCTGGTCCGCATCCATGGGAAGATGGATAGCACGGCCTACCTGGAGATTTTGGCCAAGAACCTCCGCTCCTCCATCAAGAATCTTAAGATGGGTCGTCATTTTATCTTCCAACAAGACAATGACCCAAAGCACACACAGCCAAGAAAACCAAGGCCTGGTTCAAGAGGGAAATAATCAAGGTGTTGCAGTGGCCTAGTCAGTCTCCTGACCTTAACCCAATTGAAAACTTGTGGAAGGAGCTCAAGAATAAAGTCCACATGAGACACCCAAAGAACCTAGATAACTCTTGGAGAAGATCTGCATGGAGGAGTGGGCCAAGATAACTCCAGAGACCTGTGCCGGCCTGATCAGGTCTTATAAAAGACGATTATTAGCTGTAATTGCAAACAAGGGTTATTCCACAAAATATTAAACCTAGGGGTTGAATAATAATTGACCCACACTTTTATGTTGAAAATGTATTAAAATTTAACTGAGCAACATAACTTGTTGGTTTGTAAGATTTATGCATCTGTTAATAAATTCTGCTCTTGTTTGAAGTTTGCAGGCTTTAACTTATTTGCATCTTATCAAACCTGCTAAATCTGCAGGGGGTTGAATACTACTTGTAGGCACTGTATGTTCTCAATCAACCCAAAAGACTCATAAATATCAAAGCTTAATATTTTTGGAAGTTGGAGTGGTTTTTTTTTTAGGTATGGTTATCTTAGGAGGATATCTGTTTGTTCAGGTAACTATTACAGTGCAGAATTATTAAGCAACTTAAAAAAAACAAATATATTCCCATCTCACTTGTCTATTTTCACCAGGTAAACCAATATAACTGCACAAAATTTAGAAATAAACATTTTTGACATGCAAACACAAAACCCCAAAAAATTAGTGACCAATATAGCCACCTTTCTTTATGATGACACTCAACAGCCTACCATCCATAGATTCTGTCAGTTGCTTGATCTGTTGACGATCAACATTGCGTGCAGCAGCCACCACAGCCTCCCAGACACTGTTCCGAGAGGTGTACTGTTTTCCCTCCCTCTAGATCTTACATTTTATGAGGAACCACAGGTTCTCTATGGGGTTCAGATCAGGTGAAAAAGGGGGCCATGTCATTATTGTTTCATCTTTTAAACCTTTACTGGCCAGCCATGCTGTGGAGTAGTTGGATGCATGTCATGGAGCATTGTCTTGCATGAAAATCATGTTTTTCTTGAATGATACCATCTTCTTCCTGTACCACTGCTTGAAGAAGTTGTCTTCCAGAAACTGGCAGTAGGTCTGGGAGATGAGCTTCACTCTATCCTCAACCAGAAAAAAGTCCCACAAGTTCATCTTTGATGAAACCAGCCCATACCAGTACCCCACCTCTACCTTGCTGGCGTCGGAGTGGAGCTCTCTGCCCTTTACTAATCCAGCCTTTGGCGTATCCATCTGGCCCATCAAGAGTCACTCTCATTTAATCAGTCCATAAAACCTTTGAAAAATTAGTCTTAACTGCCAAAGGAAATTAAGTTGCCTAATAATAAGCACACCTTATATACAGTCTCTGACAGAAGTTCTGTCGCTTATCCATGTTATGTAAATAAAAGCTTATAACCTGACTTTAAATTCATCCACTGGTTTCATAAATTACTCTTTTGAAAGCTGAAACCCTCCCAAATTTGGTTTAGGTTATGAAAATAAAGCTGCTGCAAAGCTGAAATATTGATCATTTAATGAACACAGAAAGGTCAGATTTTCATAAGACAAAAGTTTTGTTGCCTTGTCATATAATGCACCCAATCCTAGTTTACATCCTCACCTGTGCTCATTAAATGATCGGTAAATTAGTGGGTGTGTAAAAAAAGAAACCCTGCAACTTGACCTCTAACAACATGTCAAAAATCCACCCTGCGACCAAAGCCTTGATTATCAAGAGGCTGAAGAACAGATCCACTGCAGAGGCGGATGGCACCTTTAATGTGTCTCAGTGTCAAGTACAAAGAATTATAAAAAGATTTGAAGAGACTGGAGATGTTTTTGGAAAGCCCAGGTCCGACAGACCCAGCAAGACAACTGCTCAGGAGGAACGTTTGTGGTTAGAAAATCCAAAGCCAGCCCCTCTTCCACTGCAACAGAGCTCCAAAAGGCCTGGTCACCTCAAGTCCCTGTGTCAACTAGAACAGTTTGTAGGATTTTGTCTCAAAATGGCCTCCATGGTGGAATCAGTGCCCAGAAGCCAGCACTAAACAAAAGGCAATTAAAAAACCATTTGGCATTTGCAAAGTCCCACAGCCTGCTAAACAGATGGACGCTGGAAAAGTGGCAGAAGGTGGATTTTTCTGATAAATCTTCAGTTGAATTACATCACAGCCACCGCAAATACTGAAGGAGACCTACTGGAGCCCGTATGGATCCAGAAAACAGTTAAGTTTGGTGGTGGAAAGATCATGGTCTGGGGTTACATTCAGTATGGGAGTGTGCAAAATATTTGCAAGGTGGAAGGCAATATCAATAGCCTAAAATATCAAGAAGTATTAGCTACCTCTTACATTCTTAATAATAAAAGGGGTCAAATTCTGCAGCAGGATGGTGCTCCATCTCATACATCAATCTCTAAAACAAAGTTCCTCCTGGCAAAGAAGATCAAGGAGCTCAAGGACTGGCCAGCCCAGTCACCAGACATGAACATAGTTGAGCATGTTTGGGGTATGATGAAAGAGGAAGCTTGGAAAACAAAACCAAAGAATCTAGATGAACTCTGGGAGGCATGTAAGACTACATTCTTTGCTATTCCTGATGACTTCATCAATAAATTATATGAATCATTGTTGAACCGCATGGATGCAGTCCTTCAAGCTCATGGAAGTCACACAAAATATTAAATATGGCTCTAATAGCACCACAACTTCATTCACCAATGTTATGCAACATATCTTTGAATTAGAAGTTAATTATTTGTTTGAATATGACATTACTTTCTGTGGGCGACAGAACATTTGTCTTGCCAAAATCTGACCTTTCTGGGTTCATTAAATGATCAATATTTCAGCTTTGCAACAACTTTATTTTCATAACCTAAACCAAATTTGGGAGGGTTTCAGCTTTCAAAGAGTAATTTATGAAACCAATGGATGAATGTAAAGTCAGGTTTTAAGCTTTTATTTACATAACATGGATAAGCGAGAGAACCTCTCAGGGACTGTAGGGTGTTGATGTCATTAAACCACACCCCTCCTCATTACAGAGATGCACATTTACTTAATTGGTAGTTGGCTCTCAAGCCTATACATATTGGAGTAGGACAACATGTATAAAAATTATCATGTGATCAAAATACTGATTTGCCTAATAATTCTGCACAGTGTTGTTGTTAGAAACAAAGTTGGTATTAGACCAGAAATCAAACAAGTGATCATTCAAGTCCCAAGGTACGAGTAAAAAAAATTCCAAAGAAATTTGTAACATTGTAAAAAAAAAAGCACTACAAAATAACAGAAAATTGTTTTGCCACTAAGAACACTCTTTTTAAGTAAAAATGTTTAAAAAAATAAAAGTGCACATAAATGAAACTGACACATTCAGGACAGCCTGAGCAATGAAACTGTTATTCCCATATATTAAATGGCTTATGTCAAGAATAACTGCCACAGAAATCACTCAAATATCCAACCACTGCTGCCAATTTGCTTTCACTACTTGGCCAATTTTTGGGGAACTCATAATGAGTGCATAGTATATATACAACTGATTCCAACCCATGAAATATATAGACCTCAGTATGGTCACTGCCAAGCTCCACAATAAGTCAAGAAAAATTACCGTATTTTTCGGACTATAAGACGCACTGGACTATAAGACGCACCCTTTTTTTAGAGGAGGAAAAAATAGAAACAAAAATTAAAGTAAAAAATGTGGTCTGGGTTATGGGGGGGGTGGGTCTGCTGATGACGCTGTTAATATCCCCAAATTCTGTACTCATATCCCCCATTCTGGGCCCCTTCCAGGTAGATATGGCCCCCATTGTGGAATTTGCATGTTCCCCATCCTTATGTGTGTGATCCTCCAACCTGGTGGGTGTGTGTGTGTGTGTGTGTGTGTGTGTTTGTGTTGTGTGTGTGTGTGTATAATGATATAACCCCGTCCAGGTGTACAGTAATGCCTTTATATACTAAATTTATTTATTGCCTTAATTTTACAGATGTGATGCTCACCTAACTTTGTTTGGTCCTTTTTCTGCACTAGAAGCAAAGTCTCCCATATCTAAAGAGGACCTGCAGTGATGTAATGAAGAGGCGGGGCACTGTGCTGTTCTTTGCTGTTCTGGCCCACCCCTCTTCATTACATCACTGCAGGTCCTTGTTCAGCTACGGGAGACTTTGTTTCTAGTGCAGAGGCAGGAGCAAATGAAAGCAATGTGAGCACTCAGCACAGAGACTGTGGCTGTGCTGTGATGGTATGCCGTGCTCTGGCCCGGACACTGCAGTGATGTGCACTTCCTTCGGGCCAGACATGACTGCAGTGGCACCCTGCTCCTGCCTCCTAAACAGCGGACACACAGTCTCCCCAGCCTCTGCAGGAAGCCGGCGGCTGGAGAACCCAGGTGTGCCCGCTGTTTACATTAAACAAGTATTGATTTGCTTCTCCTCACACCCACTTCTAGACACTGACTGAAGAGAGTGGAGAGAGGTGGGCGGGGAACAGGTAATGAATATTCGTTTACTTTAAGCAGCGGGCACACGTGGTTTCTCCAGCTGCCGACTTCCTGCAGCAACGACCCTCCCTGCCTCCTGTCATCCCACTCCACAGCCATTCCCTCCCCACAGCTCCCTACCCCGCAGGTACCCTGCTTTGACATTCAGACCATAAGACGCACCCCACACTTTCATCCCAAATTTGGAGGAAAAAAAGTACGTCTTATGGTCTGAAAAATACGGTACTATCTGCCTCCACCAATTGTTCATATAGGCCTATTGGACAAACGCTACAGGTAGCGTATGGCTTTAGGGGTGCAGTTTATAGACCAAGAGTAATTAAGCTATTAAATTTTATAGATTTAGCCCAAAAAGTAGGCAGCATTTTTAAAAATATTCAAAAGACATTAAAAGGGGACAAAACAATACAGTGTATACAATTAAATAAAATAAAAAAGATGAATAAAAGGAGAATACTTGAACTGTGGTTGCAGGAGTGGCACAATTCTCTTTTTGGAGGGAAGCACCATTGTAGAAATATGGGACAACTCTACACAGAAGTGTATCTTTTAGATTGAACAAGAATTATAATTTGGCATTTGCTTTTATTAACTCAACTTATATTAACATACCTCTCTGTTGACTCATAGCAGTTCTGGGCTTCAGAGAACTATACAATGTATCTTACTCTTTGAAAATAATGAGATTCTTTTATGATATCTTTGCCCCTGGAGGTCCAAGGTTGAAGATATTACAGTCATCTTTCCTATCACAATTTTATCTGTTCACAGTTAAGAGACAAGGCATAGATATTGTCTTCTATCTGGCTAATAACCATTTGGCAGAATCCCAGACATTATCCAACGACGCAAAATGATGCTTAGCGTTCACCCCTTTCTCATGATTCTGAAAATATGACTTCCCTATATCTTATATTGACACAGTTCATAACAATTTCAATTCATAATTTCTATAAGGGTAGACAAAAGGTTTCTAAGTTCTTTTTTGGTTTTCTGTTCAAACTGAAGCTCTTATGTCTACTGGTCGTAAATTTGCCATTCTCTGATTTCCTGTGCAAGCTAAAGATTGTGGGTACATCTGATATCCATTAGAGGATCCCCTTTATTTCTTGCTTCCAAAGGAGGAGGGTCAGATGCATAGGAGCCACTTGTAGAGATTAGTGGATCTGTTGAAGTTCAGGTTCTACAGGTTCGGTCGGACTTTATAAAAAGCTCTGTTCTGGACTTGTACTTGACCTGAACTTTATTGCAAGTCACAGATTGGCAGTCCAGCTTTCTGCGCACATGCAGCCATCCATAAACAGAACACTTACAGAGAGCGTGGCCAGGGTTTCTACTTTTTTTTTTTTGTTTAAGCAAACTACATCTGCTAATTCTGATTTTACCCCCAGTCCGAGCTATTCAAACACCGCAAGTGGGCAGAGCACTGAGCATACCCGACCACAGCTCTGCTCGCTCAAGTTGTTTGCATATGTAAAGCACCTGAAATCCGAATTTGAACACTGATGTTTTCATGTTACATATGAACACTGAACTTAAAAGTTTGAGCAAATTATTTCTAGTCACGTAGAGAAATAGCGCTTGGTTCATGTCCTAATTATGATAAAGTCATGTTTTAATAGACTGATCCTCTTATACTATTTCATTAGGACAACTAAGAAATAAAAAAAAACATAAAACATTTTTTACTTTTTCAACATCCTTACATTGAAAAAAATGGAATAAAAAGTGATCAAAATTTGTCTCGTAAAAATGGTATACTAATAAAGAAATCATATATAAGCATCCAAAAACTAGTTATTTTTTGTGAAAGGAGAAAAAGTAAAAAAAAGTATATAATTGTGATATCACTGTAATCATCCTGGCTGAAATAATAAAGTTGTCTTATTACTTTTATCACAAAGTGAATGGTGGGAAAAAAAACAAAACCAACAATGCATGAATTGCTTGGTTTTATTCATTCTTCCCCCAAAAATTGTGGAGAAAATGTTAAAATCTGCACCACAAAAGACAAATTGTGGTCCTTTTCTGAGCTTTGCCGTGTGCTCAAACAGTAGTGTATGACCATGTAAATTGGTAGAAATAACACAATAATTTATGGGTACTTTTTCTCATTAGCCATGGTAAAAATGCAATATTTTTAGATAAATCTACTTATTAATTTATACATATGTAATTTTTTATTCTCACACAGCCCAATTATGAAGAAATCAATGAAAGATCTCCAGGGTAAAAATACTCATTACATCTTGTAATTAATTCCTTTAAGTGTGTCTGTTTGAAATGGGGTCACTTGGGGTTTTTCTGTTGTGGTAGCACCTTGGGGCTCCTGCAAGTTGTGCCAGTAAACTATTTCTGCCAAATTTGCACTACACGTGCCAAACCCATCCATGTGCCAGTCGATTTCAGCTGTTCAAACACATTAGGGGGTCTGTAAAAGCAACATGGAGGTCACAATCTCTTGAAGCAAAATTTGCACTCTAGAAGTCAAATAAATATTCTTACTTTCCTACCACTTTTCCAAAAACATATGGGGCATTGCTGCATTTATGAGAAATTGCTTACCAAATTGTTAGGTTAAGCTTCTCTTATTACTCCTTGTAAAAATTAAAATTTTGAGATTAAAATTGACGTTTAGCGGTAGAATTTTTCATTTTCACGTCCCAATGTTACAAAACTTCTGTGATGCACCTAAGAATTTAAAATGCTCATTATACACAAGATGAATTCTTGGAGTAGTGTAGTTTCTTTGTGGGGAGTTTCTGCTGTTCTGGCACCTCTAGGGCTCTTCAAATGCGACATATAGTCCACAATTTTTCAGCAAAATTTGCCTTTCAAAAAATAAATAGCATTCCTAACTTTCGAGGGTTGATTGTGTGCCCCAACAGTTGTTTCTGTCCAGATGTGGACTAGTACCGTGTTTGGGAGAAATTGCATAACAAATTTTTATGTCCATTTTCTTCTAGTATTCCTTGTTAAAATAAAAAAATTGAAGCTAACATTTGAGTGGAAAAAAAAATTTCATTTCACGTTGCATTAATTCCTGTAAAGCGCCTAAAGTGTTAACAAATTTCCTGAATGTAGTTTCAAATACTTTAACAGTGCAGTTTTTAACATTAGATATTCTTTGGAGGTTTTCACGCATATAGGCCACTCAAAGTCACTTCAAAGTGAAGTGGTCACTAAAATAATAAGAGTCCCTATCCTGAGCCCTTTCATGGTAAATGTGTCCCATCTTTTTAAATATGTCCACCATCCTGGGCCCCTTCCCGGGAAATATGTACTCCATTCTGGTATACATGTCCCCCATCCTGGTAAATTTGTTCCTCATCCTGATAACTATGCCACCCATCCTGGTATATATGTCCTCCATTCTGGGCACTTTCCTAGCACATATGTCTCCCATCCTGGTATATATGTCTCCCATCCTTGGCCACTTCCTAGTAAAAATATCCCCCATCCTATCCCATATGTCTCCTTTTCATGGTATGTATGTCCTTATCCTGGGCCCTTTCCTGGTGTATATACTATCCCTTTTCTGCCTCTAATGCAAAATACACATTTTACTCACTTTCCATGGCTTCCATGTTGTGCAGCATCCTTTTCTGTAGCCGGCACAGTGGTCAGCTGCTAACATTGGCGTGCCTGCTATGGTGAAACATGACGTCACTACTATGCACCCCTAGTCCCAGGCATGCCAACGTCAGGTGTTGGACTCTATTTTGCTAGTGGGTCTTTGCATAGCAATGCATTTCAGCTGAATGTGTGTCCTTGATTTTCAGCCTCGATATCTCATACATAAAATTGACTTGCTACTATTTATCATATGATTAGTTATACATATTCTTGTCATGTTACTGCATTTTCACTGTTTTGCTCCTAAAAAGCTAGATACATTTTTATTAATCTTTTTTAGTATTTTGTAAATCCACTTTTTTTTCAACACTGCCCGACTGCATCTGGGTCTACTCGATCAGATTCAATCATGTCTCATCAAAGGACTCTTCTACACGTTCCCAATGTTGGTGCATACTGGTCAACCCACTTGGGTACGTATATGGTTTTTTATTCAACTCTACCCAAAAGTGTTCTATTGGTTTGAGGTCTGGGGACTGTGGTAGCCAAACACCTCTACTTCATGTATATTGAACCCTTTCTTTACTAATCTCGACATATGCTTTGGGTCGTTGTCCTACTGGAACATCATGTCATCTTTGTCATACCCATAGCACTCGAGTGTATGAAACAACTCATCTTGTAGGATACTCACATATAGCTCAACATTGAGAACCCCATTGAACCGGTCAAGTATCCATCACCTATGGCTGTGAAACAGCCATACTGTATATAATCAGGCTTCAGCACCGAACTTGACATTTCCTTCAATTTCTCAATCAGTTAGCCCCTTTTTCCCTTGTTTCTTCCAGACCCATTTTCGCCCATCAGACTTTAGTCTATTGATTTTAGTTTCATCGCTCCAAATAACCTGTTTCCAATCTTCTACTCTCCACTTTTCGAACTTTTAGGAAAAGTCGAGCCAATGCTTCTTATGATGATACTGAAGTCGAGGCTTTTGCACCTTTTTTCGGACCACCATTTCAGACTTGTGTAATGTTGATTGCACGGAGCTTGCATAAAAGTCTGTGATCTCACTATTACAAAACATATGAGTCACCTTCACTGTCATGTTTCTCACTCCAGAAATGATAAACCTTGTGATAAGCTGACTTTTTGACTCTGATATTTTGCTTGGATAGCCATCTCGTGGCTTTTGAATGGATGGATGGACTTTATCTCATATTCTTTCAACTGTCATGGCACTTACATGATGCAATATTTTGGGCCAAAAGACCATAATCGATGAGCTGGATGATGCTGTTTTCTTGGTAAATCATCTTCATGGCTGCTCCTCGATTTGAACCAGTGAATGAACCTAATAATGAACCTCCAAGGCCTTCACAGAATAGTTGTAGTTCTACTGACAATAAATTACACAAAGGTGGACTCAATTTACTAACTAGGAGACTTCTGGAGGCAAATATTCACTCAGCATTTTATTTAGGGGTATCAGGCAACAAGAGGCTGAATACAAATTCTCACAATTTTCAGATTTATATTTTTTAAATATTTAGAAAACTGTACCATTTCCTTAAAATGTCACAAATACTTGCTAGTTTGTGTTGGTATAGCACATAAAATTACACTAAGATACATTCAAGTTTGTGGGTGTAACGTGAAAAAATATGGAAAAGTTCAGGGAGCATGAATACCTTTTCATGGTAATATATATATATATATATACATATATAGACAGATATCTCGTAGTGTCCAATAGGAAGCAGCAGGTATGTCACACGTGGTAGGAACAAACCGTGACAGAAAGGGCATAAGAGGACATAGGAAATAAAATGCAAGAAATATACTGATTTAAGTATGAATTATGTTTTCAAGAAGGGGACCTGATGACCAAGTGATAGAAACAGGTCAGGTATGGAGTGCAAAATGCTGAAAAAAAACTTCAGAAAAGTATGATATAGTAATAATGGTACAAGGTTTGTATAAGATGACTATGCTGGTTATTATGTTGTTGCCAAATTCAGGGCTCTGCTGATTAACACATTTCCTTGTGGTTTGGATTGTAAACAGGATGCATTGTATCCTGTGGTCTACTTCTTATCACTTGTCAAGTAGAGTGTGCTGAGTAATAAGTTCATGTGCTTACAGGCATGCATCACATTCTTTTAGAATGTTCCCACTTTTATGAAATTTTCAAGATAGTCCAGTGAAAGTATTTAGTGCATTGTATTTTCCCCTTCCAGCATCATGCACATCATTGGCGTGCCTGAGTGGAAAGTAATAGACATATATGTATTTCAGCTCTGCAGTCATTGTTTCGGCACAGGGCTCAGGAGCAGAGTTCCCTCGTCAAGTGGTAGATGCTGGCAATATTAACCCCTTAGTGACGGAGCTAATTTTCACCTTAATGACCAGACCAAACTTTGGAATTCTGACCAGTGTCACTTCATGAGGTTATAACTCTGGAACGCTTCAACGGATCCCGGTGATTTTGAGATTGTTTTTTCGTCACATATTGGACTTCATGTTAGTACCAAATTTAGGACAATATTTTTTGCGTTTATTTATGAAAAAAATTGAATTTTGGCAAAAATTTTGAAAATTTAGCAATTTTCAACTTTTGAATTTTTATATCGTTAAACCAAAGATTTCTGTGACACAAAATAGTTAATAAATAACATTTCCCACTTGTCTACTTTACATCAGCACAATTTTGGAAACAACATTTTTTTTTGTTAGGAAGTTAGAGGGGTTCAAAGTTTATCAGCGATTTCTCATTTTTACATCAAAATTTACAAAACCATTTTTTTAGGGACCACATCACATTTGAAGTGACTCAATAGGCCTAGATGACAGAAAATACTCAAAAGTGACACCATTCTAAAAACTGCACCCCCCAAATTACTCAAAACCACATTCAAGAAGTTTATTAACCCTTCAGGTGCTTCACATGAACAAAAGCAATGTGGAATGAAAAAAAGCAAAAATTAAATTTTACCTAAAAATGTTGCTCTAACCCAAATTTATTCACTTTTAGAAGAAATCACACAACAAAATGGACCCAAAACTTGTTCCCCACTTTCTTATGAGCGCGCCGATACCCCACATGTGGTCAGAAACCTCTGTTTGGACAAATGGGAGGGCTCGGAACAGAAGGAGCAATATTTGAATTTTGGAAAGCAAATTTGGCTGAAATAGATTGCAGGCACCATGTTGCATTTACAGGTCCGCTAAGGTACCTAAACAGAAGAAACCCCTCACAAGTGATGCCATTTTGGAAACTAGACCCCTCAAGGCTTCTATCTAGGGGTATAGTGAGCATTTTAGATCCACAGGTACTTCACAGATTTTGTTAACGTTACGTTGTCATATTGAAAATTTTAATAATTTTCTCAAAAATGTTACTTTAGCATCAATTTTCTCACTTTTTCAAGAGGTAATTCCAAAAATTTGACCTCAGGGTTTGTTAACCACTTTTTTATGAGCGCGGTGATACCTCACTTGTGGTCTGAAACCTTTGTTTGGACAAATGGGAGGGCTTGGAACGAAAGGAGCAATATTTGAATTTTGGAAAGGAAATTTGGCTGAAAAAGATTGCGGGCACCATGTCGCATTTGGAGGTCCCCTAAGGGACCTAAACAGCAGAAACCCTGCACAACTGACCCCATTTTGGAAACTAGGCCCCTCAAGGAATTTATCTAGATGTTTGGTGAGTACCCTGAACCCCCAGGTGCTTCACAGAATTTTATAACGTTGAGCCATGAAAATAAAAAAATAAAATTTTACCACAAAATTGTTACTTCAACCAGGTAGCTTTTTTTTCACAAGGGTAACAGGAAAAAAATCACCATGAAATTTATTGTGCAATTTCTTCTGAGTTTGGCGATACCTTATATATGGTGGAAATCAACTGTTTGGGCGCATGACAGGGCTCGGAAGGGAAGGAGCGCCATTTGACTGCAAAATTGGCTGCAATCAATAGCGGATGCTATGTTGCATTAGGAGAGCCCCTGAGGTGTCTATACAGTGAAGCTCCCCAACATGTGGCCCCATTTTGGAAAATAGACCCCTGAAGGAATTTATCTAGATGTTTGGTGAGTACCCTGAACCCTCAGGTGCTTCACAGAAGTTTATAATGTTGAGCTGTGAAATTAAAAAAATACATTTTTACCACAAAATTGTTACTTCAACCACGTAGCTTTTTTTTTTACAAGTGTAAAAGGAAAAAATTCAGCATAAAATTTATTGTGCAATTTCTCCTGAGTATGCTGATACCTTATGTGTGATGAAAATCAACTGTTTGGGTGCACAGCAGGGCTCGGAAGGGAAGGAGCGCCATTTGACTGCACAATTGGCTGGAATCATTAGCGAACGCTATGTTGCATTTGGAAAGCCCCTAAGGTGCCTAAACAGTGGAGGTTTCCCACAAGTGACCCCATTCTGGAAACAAGACACCTCAAGGCTTTTATCTAGGTGTATATTGAGCAGTTTGAATCCAAGAGTACTTCACAGAATTTGATAAGCTTAGGTTGCCAAATTGAAAATTTTCATTTTTTTCACAAAAATGTTGCTTTAGCATCATATTTCTTACTTTTTCAAGAGGCAACAACAAACCATGGACCCCACAGGTTGTTATCCAATGTCTTATGAGCACAGGGATACCCCACATGTGGCCAAAAACCTCTGTTTGGATAAATGGGAGGGCTTGGAATGGAAGGAGCACCATTTGAATTCTGGAAAAGTTGAAATAAATTGCGGACACCATGTCACATTAGCAGGGCCCCTTGGGTACCTGTACAGCAGAAACCCCCCACAAGTGACCCCATTTTGGAAACTGGATTTTATTCAGGAATATAGAAAGCATTTTGAATCCACAGGTACTTCACAAAAATGTTGCTGTAGCAACAAATTTCTCACTTTTAGGCTATGTGGCCATGATCCAGCGACACGGCGTCTAGTACACAGTGTCAGCCTTCCTGTGAGATGTGAGTGTTGTCCACGGGAGAACGCAGCTGCCCATGCCCACGATTTGGGTTCAGGCTGCTGTGGAGCTCTATGCTACCTGCAGAGAACACTCTTGTCTCCGCAGCATAAATTGACATGCTGAGGCTTGGGAAGCTGCACCACAGGTCGGTTTATGCTGCGGAGAAAAGAAGCACATTGGGCATAGGATTTCTAAAAATCCTTCCACTGTGCTTCTACTGCACAATGCAGCGTTATGGACGCAGAGAAAACACTCTGCGCCCAAAACGCTGCAAACCCTGATTGTGGACACACAGCCTAAAATGCTACAATGGATGAATGGATAGATGTCAAACATATATAACGTCCCACCCCTCTGCATATTGTAAGCTGGCGCCCTTTAGGGCCTTTCATGTGGCACTAAAGGGTGCCTAGCCTTGTATTTAGCCCCCCAAAAAAATTAATAATTAAAATAAACGACGTGGGGTCCCCCTATTTTTGATAGCCAGCTAGGGTAAAGCAGACAGCTGTAGCCTGCAAACCACAGCTGACAGCTTCACCTTCGCTGGTGATCAATTTGGAGGGCTCCCCAGGCGTTTTTTAAAAAAAAAAAAAAAAAACCAAACAAACGTGGGGTCTTCCCCAAATTAGATCACCAGCCAAGGTGAAGCGGACAGCTGGGGTCTGGTATTCTCAGGGTGGGAAGAGCCATGGTTATTGGACTCTTCCCAGCCTAAAAATAGCAGGCCGCAGCTGCCCCAGAAATGGCGCAACCATTAGATGCGCCAATCCTGGCGCTTCGCTCCAGCTCATCCCGCGCCCTGGTGCGGTGGCAAACGGGGTAATATACGGGGTTGATACCAGCTGTAATGTCACCTGGCATCAAGCCCTGGGGTTAGTGATGTCACGGCATCTAAACAGATACCCGACATCACTAACCCAGTCAGTAATAGGAAAAATAAAGACAAAAAAAAAATTTATTTGAAAAAAAAACTCCCCGAAACATTCCTCTTTCACCAATTTATTGAAAATAAATAAATTTCGGTCGCTGTAATCCATTTTGGAGGTCCCTCGGCGACTCTGGACCTTCTAGAATATGGGGGGCACGTTCAGGGAACGTATCCCATATTTTCTGGAAGAGCAAGCTCTCCATAAGCAGTGTGGGTGCAGTAATCTGAGAATACAGCACTCACACTGCCCCGGTCCAACCTAGGGCAGAGTGACCTGCAGTAACCTCATTCCAGAATATGAGGGGCACGCTCACAGAACGTACCCCCCATTTTCTAGAACAGCAGGCTCTCCATGTGAAGAGTGTGGCTGCAGATTACTGCACTCACTCTCCCCCGGTCCACAGCGCAGCAGCGAGGTCAGCGTCCCTGCTTGCAAGGATCCAGCTGACAGCCGCTGTCTGCGCATGCGCCGCCAGCTTTCTAGGAGGCGGAGTGATCGCGGGGACGGAGCAGCAGCCAGGTAACGGGGCTGACCGGGGCTGACCGGGGGCTGACCGGGGGACGACTTTTTTGCCGCATGTGACGTGTCACATGCGGCAGAAAGAGCAGAATGAATGCGGCCGCGCGCTGTGCGCTGCGCGCCGCAATCTTGCTTGCTCCGGAGGGGGGGAAGGGGGAGCGCTCTAGAGAACCGGAGGGGCTCCGGTGGACCAGAGGGCTCCGGTGGACTGGAGGAGGGGTCAGGGGGAGGACATTTCCCTCCGATCTGAAATGTTTGATCATTTCAGATCGGAGGGAAATGAATGCAGAGCCGGCGGCGGCGGCAGTTTTCTGTGAGCTTCAGCGCCATTTTGACTGCTCCGGACGGGGGGGTAGGGGTGGGGGGGGACTCTCCGGTACCGGGGGCTTTGGGGGCACTAGGGGTTTATATTTCTTTCTCATCTGACATGTTTGATCACGTCAGATGAAAAAGAAATCAGTTTTACCGGCCATTTATTTTTTTTTCATGTGTTCGTCGGTATACGGTGTATACCGCCGATCACATTATCGGGGTCCAAAAAAAACACCCCGATTCATAATCTGGGGGGTCTCAGCTACCCCCGGTAGCTGAAACCCCCGAGATTTTCGGTCGCTGGGGGGCGCTACAGGGTTTTTTCGGGCCGCCGCTTTAAAGCGCCGGAACAGAATGTACCCTGTTTTGCCGCCGCTTTAAGTCGTACGGCCGTCGTTATGAGATTAAATAACTGCCATCTATCTCTAACAGCAATGATCAGAGCTCACCTGCTGTTAACTATTTAGATGCCACTGTCAATCTCTGGGATACCATAGGAGCTGCCGATGGTCAAAGCCACTGCCATCTTCGTACTCCTGTCAAGCTCAGCCATAGGCTGAGTTTTATACAAAGCCTCAATTTTCAGTATATACTACAATATACTATACATTACACCTAATATATACTACAAGGGATCAGGAGATTGCAGGTATAAATCCCTTAGGGAAACTAGAAACCAGTGTAAATAACTCAACACAGACATTAATGTTTAAACTGCTGGCAACAGAAATGAGTACAACCTATGTGAAAATGGCCAAATTGTCAATATTTTGTGTAACCGCTTTTATTTTCAAGCACTGCCTTGGGCACAGAGTTCACTAGAACTTCAAAGTTTGCCACTGGAATCCTTTTCCCCTACTCCATGACTACAACATAGAACTGGTGGATTTTAGAGACTTTGATTTTAGAGACTAGTACTGCTGGAGTCAGTCTCTAACCGGGATACCCGGGTTCAGGCCTGGTACTCACTACAGCAGTATAGGGATGATCCATTGTCCCGTCTTACGCTGTAGTTCTTCCCTAATGCTTTTGCTACAGACACCCTCTTTCTTCAGCCTTAGGATTTTTGCTGGCTTACACACCCCTAGTTATACTCTTCCCTTCACCTCTCCAACTAAAGCTTGGATCAGGCCCAGCTGTACCCTGAAGCTCTATCATCCCACTGTGGGCTTCCCACAGCACTTAAAGGGGTGGTTCACCCCTTTTATTTATTTGCTAGATTGATATTATTTTGAGAAACAATATTTCTCTCAATACCATGAGTTGTCGGACCACCATCGCGTGACCCCCGGGCTCCATGACCTTGGGGATCCGGTGATATCACTTCAACTTCCTGTTCACTTGACATCCCCACGGCCAGCCCTAGTCTCCATGAGTCCCTGTGCTGTGGGCGGGTTTTCACCGCTCATCACAGTCCAGTGTGAAAGCCCAGCATCTGACGCGCCCACGGAGTCTGGCGCGTCTGGAATAGTTGTTCGTGATGCCACTTATGGTATGCAGCCAGTTGTGGAAAGTCTCATTCTTCTGGGGCAGATGGTAATGCAGCTAGGGTGTTGCAGCTCTCCACAGGTAGAGCTAAGCCCCAGGGAGTATGTTGGGAGTGGTAGTCACCTAAGGCGCAGAGGCGTGATGTTTAGAGTGATGGCAGTAATGGGACGACACAGAGGGTGCAGTTCAAGTTCTTTACTCACAGGAAGCACACCGCCGATGGAGTACCAGGCCTCGCTGTGATGGACTTCAGCCTATCCCGGATACTTCGAAGGTCGTGGCCGGTGGTTTTTTTTATGCATTGTGAGGTAGCGTCGTCGGCTGCGCTGCAGAAGACACGGGATCCAGGCACCAAGGTTCACAGCACACGGTTTATTCCAAAGAAAAAGTTCACAATAGTACATAGGTGCCTTTCCGGCAGAGAACTCAGGGAGATGTGATCACCCCCTCACACCCGGCACACCTGCCCTTGTTCCTGAATCTATTTATCCCTCCCTTCAGCCTGTAGAGAAAACAGCATTAACCCTATAGTGGATTATCATGGAGTGAGCACAACCGGGGCGAGACATACCGGCCGTCATAGATAACCCCGGTCACAGTCTCACAGCATCCTCTTTCGACAGTTTCCCTCCACCCCAGCTCCTGGGCAGTGGAACGGGTCAAGGGTTCCTTCTGCACTCCCCCCGAAATCTGGGTTCCCCCTTTTTTCCTAAGAACCTTGGCCGAGCTTCCAGCTCCAGACCACGGGCCCCGAACTGTCCGTATCCTTATCTCCTCGTGACTGCAACCAGGCGCTTGCTGTGCCCGTAGCTAACTAAATGCTACGAGCACAGGGGTAGTTAGGAGATGGCTCCTAACTACCCCTGTTGGTACCCCGCCTCCCGAGTTCCTGAACTAGTGGGCAAGAGGTCCCATAACCTTGTGATGGCCACCCCAGCACCTACTCTAGCCCAGTACCAGTGGATGAATTCCCGTGTTATGTGTTGGTTGAGTGTGTTGTTGGTTGTATTCCGGTGCCGACCTCCTCCGTATCCGAGATGAATACTGCAGTTCGGATGAGGTGCAGTACCCTATGGCGCCTGAAGCCGCAGGGGCACCACACATCTCCCTGTTCTCTCCTCCCTCACTGCAGAGCACAGTGCAGACATATATACCTGGAAGAGCCCAGGAGAGGACATACACCAGGAGTGGGATGTATGTACCAGGAGGGGACCAAGATGTGGACATATATGCCAGAACTAATTCCCTAAATTTGATGGCTTAAAGGGGACAAGCGCAGTGAGGCCAAAGCTATATAGTTTTTCCACTTTTGGCTATGCGACAGTGTATGTCCTAGGTGAAACATGTGTCGCAAACCCAGTCCAGGAGACCTGCAGAGATGTAGGCTGTGGTGAAAGCGTTTATGGAAGCCACTCGGCAGCAGGTACTTAATCATCAGCAGAAGGAAGCTACTTGCCAGCAGCAGATATTTAATCAACAGCATATCCTACTAGTTCTTGATTATACCACCCAATATCTTGAGTGGACTGGACCTATACTATTTGACAAGCTGGACTTTTACTTTGCATTACTATTTGATGTAAGGCTGTATTTTTTCTGTTTGCTACCAGTGTGAATAAAACACTGAGTTTTTAGACAGAAGACCCGTGTGTTCCTCTTTACCGTGTTCCTCCCACTGCGTACCAGAGCTAATTCCCAACAATACATTAGAAGTGTTTAAACATTGCAAAACTTAGAAATTTACGTTGAAAGAAGGAGTCATGATTATTGACTAAAGCTGTTAATTTACTGATAATGAGGCGGGGAGTGCCACTCAGTCAGTAAACATTTGGAAAGACTGCAAATTGAATGGTCATCTTTTGCCTTTTTCATGTCTCCCATGCATTTGTTAAAATAAAGGTAAAGGATTATTTCCAGGCGGCACTCAAAATACAGTGCACCAGTCAAAGGATAGCACCCCCAATAATAAAAGAAGAGGACCGGCACTCCAAAATCTTCAAATAAACTAGGATTTATTCCATTAGATCACGGTACAAGTGAAAAATAACGCATTTCGGCTACATTTTAGCCTTTATTCAGAGGTATAGTGATAAAGTCTAAAACCTAGCCGAAACATGTTATTTTTCGCTTGTACCGTGATCTAATGGAATAAATCCTAGTTTATTTGAAGATTTTGGAGTGCCGGTCCTCTTGTTTCACTTAAAATAAAGGTGGTTTGAGAAGTAATAGATAAGCACAGAAGTTAATGCTATGAATAACAAAGAACTGATACCTTCATCTTCCTGTAATGTAAGTAGGATTGGGCTGTCCCGTTGTATATGCAAATTCAAGTGAAGAAGAGATTAACAATAGTTTTGAAATGTATTCATTCTCACCTATGATACATACTTTCTGAAACTCTCATACTGTATATAAAACTGCAGCTTGTAATTGGCTATAAAGGTGAAATTATTAGAAGATATTGCACTCTCCTAGTCACCAGACCACTGCAGCTAATTACAGGCTGCAGCAGTGATGTAACTTTCAAACAGGGTAGAGGATGCTTTAAGAGTCGGAGGAGACCATCATAGAGAGTTATGCTGGATGCGAGAATGCTTCAAGAGCCAAGCAAGACCATCATAGTGAGCTATGTTGGATTCGTGAAAGAACTGGAAGATGCCCCCATGTATTATTTTAAATTAATCAGAGACATGTTTTTTTACTGGCAGACAACTGCTTGAAATTGGACCTTCTTTTTGCCTTAGAAAAAGGTAACAAGCTGCTGCAGGTAATTGACTATTAAACACAATCATATTCTTATAATAGCTTTTGTAGTCTTTCAGCCGTTATTGGGGCATTGTGTCAGCATGCCGAAATGCATTGTGGCACCGAGAAAATGCCTCATGATATGGGAGGCGAGTAACATGTTTTTTTTCTTTTTGCAGTGGCGGGCATATATACCAGGAAGAGTCCAGGAGGGGACATATACATCAGGAGGGAAATATATGCACCAGGAAGGGTCCAAGAGGCAGACCTATATACCAGGAGGGGGACATATATGCCAGGAGGGGCCCAAGAAGGGGACATATATACCAGTATGGGACAAGGAAGGGGACATATATACCAGAAGGGAGACATATTTCCAGGAGGGGCTCAGGATGGAAACATTTATACCAGGATTGATAGATATATACCAGGAAGGGATATATATACCAGGAGGGGCTTAGGATTACTGACTGAGCCCCTTCTGCTTGTATCACCCCTGACTGACTGAGACACTCTCCCCAAATTACCCCTGACTGGTGACTATATCCCCTCTCCTGGTATCACCCCGAACTGACTGAGCTCCCTCCCCCTGTATCACTCTGGACTGACTGAGCTCCTTTACCGATATCACCCTGGACTGACTGAGCCCCCTCCCCCTGTATCACCCATGATTGACTGAGCCCCTTCTCCCCAGTATGATCCCTGCTTGACTGCACCCTCTCCCCCAGTATCATCCCTGAATGACAGAGCCTCTTCTTCCCTTTATGACCTTCGCCTGGCTAAGCCTCTCCCCTGTATCACCCCTGCCTGACTGTACCCCCTTCATCTGTATAGCCCCTGACTGACTGCACCCCCTTCCCCATTATCACCCCTGACTGGGTGCCTTCTCTCCTGTATCACCCCTGACTGACTGCACCCCCTTCCCCTGTATCACCTCTGACTGCGCACCCTTCCACCTGTATCAACCCTGACTGATTGTGTCTCCTTCCCCTGTATCACCACTGACTGACTGCATCCCCTCCCACTGTATCACCCGACTGACTGCGTCTCCTCCCCCGTATATGACCCCTGAGAGCATCCCCTCCTGCTGCATCACTCCTGACTGACTTTTCCCCCTTCCCTCTGTATTACCCCTCAATGACTGTGTCCCTTCCCTTGTCTCACTCCTGACTGACAGCATCCCCCCTGCATCACTACTCACTGACTGTGTCCCTTCCCCCTGTATCACCCCTCACTGACTGTGTCCCCTCCCCCTGTATCACTCCTGACTAACTGCATCCTTTCCCCCTGTATCACCCCTGACTGACTTTGGTTTTCTTCCCCCATCACTAACAAAATGACGCTTTTCATAAAAAGTTATGGCCTTATAGGTAACAGAGATATTTACGTAAAGTGTATGAAAGATGTGAGGGAAAGCTCTATTTCAATATCACTCTATTGTCACACATAACTGATTTATGGCCCCTACCACTTTTAGTACATACAGTATAGTATGCACATTCACATAATGTATTTGCTGCAGAATTTCTACAATGGATATCCCACAGCAAATTAACAGCGATAATATCCATGCAAATATTGTGCAGATATTGCTGCGTTTACTAATGTGCAAATGGTTCAATCACCTTTACCGCTGACCTATTCCTTTATATTACAAAGGATGAAATCAGTGGTGAATATCTGCAGCATAAACTGACACATTGCTCATGTCAAATTTGCAGCGGTGGTCAATTTGTTTAGTGGTTAATACACATCATCGGACATTTATCATTGAGTTTTCACCAAAATGTGGTCACCAGCTCTTTCTAGAACATTAATGCACCACTTCAGCATTTTGGGTTTTTTTTCCCCACTGGAGTGGTGCTTTAACCCAAGGTCTCTTCCCTTGTCTTATACTCATTCTCTGGCATTTTTTTTGTGTGGTGCCATCTTGTGAGCGCAACTTCTAACTGTCCGTAAGTCATAAATTAATTCACAATTGCTTAATATAAGTCTAGGAGAACCAGAAAAGCCAGAACGAGGCTCTCACAGACTTGTATTGAGGTGTGACCTCTGGCTCAATGAAACACAGGAGCAGCCGGCAGGTCACAAACTGCCAGAGACTGAAAAGCTCGTCAGCACTAGAGGGTGGAGATGCCAGAAGGGGCATATAAAAGCCAATCAAACGGCTGGCGATCAGCTGATCATTCACAATAGCTTGCCACCGGTAACTCAATGAAAAAAAAAACGGATCTTTTTTTGCAGCATCAGTCACATCAGTTGTGCCATTATCTGCAATGCAGTCGTTGCATCAGTCACACAACTGATTGTGACTGATGCAAAACAACGGAAGTGTGAACTTAGCCTTATTCTCATGCATATTCATGTGTGCAGCCACAACTGACCCGGAAGTAGCTGCAGCGGTGGCAGAAACAAAGCAGAGCCGAAGAGTTCAGCACCACAGACAGCAGGAGCTGGGACAGGTGAGTATACGTCCATGTGCAATCAGTTATCATGGAGCACGGATAATGGATTGCACATGGACAACCCACGTGGTTGTTAAACCTGCGTGGACTGGAACGTCCAGGACCTATGCTATGCTGGACTTGTACTTTGCATTACAATCTGATGTAAGACTTTTTTTTTTCTGTTTGCTACCTTTGTGAATAAAACACTGAGTTTTTGGACTGGACCCATGTGTTCCTCTTTACCATGTCCCTGCCACTGCCTACCAGAGCTAATTCCCGACAATACATTAGAAGTGTTTAAACATTGCAAAACTTAAAAATTTACTATGAACAAAGGTGTCTTAATTCTATTATTATTGGCTGAAGCTGTTAATTTACTGACGGTTAATGAGGCGGGGAGTGCCACTCAGTCAGTAAACATTTGGAAAGACAGCAAATTGGTCATCTTTTGTGTATTTGACAAAATTATGTCTCACGTGCATTTGTTAAAATATAGATAGATTAGAGAAGTAATAGATAAGCACAGAAGTTAATGCTATGAATAACAAAAAACTGATCCCTTCATCTTCCTGTAATGTCAATAGGATTGGGCTGTCCCCTTGTATATGCAAATCAAGTGGTGACGGGATTAATTAACAATAGTTTTGAAATGTATTCATACTCACCCCTAATACATACTTTCTGAAACTATGATACTGTATGTAAAACTATATTAAGGTTTTCTTCGCCTTGGATTGATTGAAAATAATAATTGTTGATATACTCACCTTCCGATACCCCATCAAATCCAGTGCAGACTGCTGGGGCACCGGAGGTCTCTGACAGCTCAAGAACTGATATCTGCATCATTTGGAAGTCCAAACATCACTGCAGTTTGTAATTGGCTATAAAGGTGAAATTACTAGAAGATATTGCACTCTCCTAGTCACCAGACCACTGTAGCTAATTACAGGCTGCAGCAGGGATGGGACTTTCAAACAGGGCAGAGAATTCTTCAAGAGTCGGGTGAGACCATGATAGAGAGTTGTGCTGGATGCATGGATGCTTCAAGAGCCAGGCAAGACCATTGCAGTGAGCAACTTTGGATTTATGGATGCTTCAAGAGCCAGGCAAACCATCATAGTGAGCTACGTTGGATTCATGGATGCTTCAAGAGCCAGGCAAGACCATCATAGTGAGCTATGCTGGATTCATGGATGCTTCAAGAGCCAGGCAAGACCATCATAGTGAGCTGTGCTGGATTCATGGAAGCTTCAAGAGCCAGGCAAGACCATCATAGTGAGCTACGTTGGATTCATGGATGCTTCAAGAGCCAGGCAAGACCATCATAGTGAGCTACGTTAGATTCATGGAAGCTTCAAGAGCAAGGCAAGACCATCGTAGTGAGCTATGCTGGATTCACGGAAGCTTCAAGAGCCAGGCAAGACCATCGCAGTGAGCTGTGCTGGATTCATGGAAGCTTCAAGAACCAGGCAAGACCATCATAGTGAGCTACGTTGGATTCATGGAAGCTTCAAGAGCAAGGCAAGACCATCGTAGTGAGCTATGCTGGATTCACGGAAGCTTCAAGAGCCAGGCAAGACCATCGCAGTGAGCTGTGCTGGATTCATGGAAGCTTCAAGAACCAGGCAAGACCATCATAATGAGCTACGTTGGATTCATGGATGCTTCAAGAGCTAGGCAAGACCATCGTAGTGAGCTGTGCTGGAATCGTGAAGGAGCTAGAAGGTGATACCAACATGTATTTTAAATAATTAAAAGACTATTTTTTTTTACTGGCAGACAACCTCTTGAAATTGAGCCTTCTTTTTGCCTATGAAACAGGTACCAACCTGCTGCAGGTAATTGAATGTTAAACACAATCATGTTCTTATAAAAGCTTTTGAAGAGTTTCAGAATCTATAGGGGCATTGTGTCAGCATGGCGGAGTCAGAAATCATAGCAGCAAACATGCCCAGAACACAGTGACCACTTATTCATGCAGGGTTGATGTCAGTCATTGTCTCCTGGGCAGGTTTGCAGCTATAACTCTGCCATGCTAACACAATGCTCCAATGACTCAAAGTAACTGTTGACCATAAAGTTAAAAAAATAACTGAAAAGATAACAACAGGGACAGCTTTTCAATAAACATGATTGTTCCCCTACTAGGGCCTTCACTTATTGGGAGAATCATGTCTTCCACCAACTATTCAATTCTTTTGAGTTCAATAGGAAATCATGTGCTGTGAATCCGCAAAACAAAAACAGAGAAAAATAGATTCCACAAAAGATGATTTATTTTTTTTTACGTTTTGGGCAAAGTGCAGCCTGTGGGCTACATCCGGCCCTATGGCTGTACTTGTCCGGACAGCCAAAAGGCTGAAAATAGTGGCCCTCCTCCAAATTGCATCTATATCTGCATCCTCAGAATATTGATTGCAGTGATCATAATGGTGGAGGAGGGAGCCACCAGCTGCTCCTTCCACCATACAGTGTGTTCGAATGAGACAGCAAACTCAATCATGTCACTACACTAGTGTCTGCTGTGCAGAGCCTCAGTACAAACAGCAAAGACCAGAAAGCTCCAGGGAACGGGAGTAGGGAGAATATGGTTTTTTTTGTGTGTTTTGTTTTATATATGTGTGAATGTGTGGGGGCTCATACTGTATATAGGGTGGGGGGCTGTGTGTGAGAACATGACATTTGGAGAGCGCATGGAGGCTCATACCGTATATAGGTGGGGCTGTATGGGGGCTCATACTCTATATAGAGGAGCTGTGTCTGGAGTAATTCTGAGTATATGGGAGATGTGTGTGGGCTCATATTATATATAGGGGGCAATGTGGGGGCTAACACTGTATACATATAGGGGCTGTGTGTGGGCTTATCCTGTATATGAGGGACTGTATTGTAGCATTCCATTTGGGAAGCGGTGTGCGGGCTCATACTGTATAGTGGTGGACTGTGTGGGGGATCAAATGCAATATAAAGTGATAATAATAATATTTATTCCTTGCAGATGTTGTCCTTAGTGAGAAATGAACCCAAGATCCCAGCGCTGTAAGGCTGCAGTGCTAACCACTGAGCCACCATGCCACACAATTAATATCAATATAAAATAATTATAATTTATTGTCACAATGACTTTGGGAGAGAGGGTAACAAGGGCTTTCCCTCAAGCTAGGGGACCCTATGCTATCCGTAATCTGAGGGATACTCCTAATGGTGGAGATGCCTGCATCTCATTCCTGGCCCTGCTCCTGACCAGTCTTGATCTGATTCTCCATCCCCCTTTTCCCAGGGAGGGACGGGACTGGAGTGTGTAGAAACCCACAGATAAAGACAGACAAGAAAAAAACAAAACTCTGTCATAGAGCATGCATACAAAGGTAAAGACAATAAATTCAGGAGGAAAAACAAGATCAGGAAGGAAGTACAAAACAACAGGGGTAAACTCCACAACCGCTCCAAGCAATAAGCCCAACTTAAGCACAACTTTCACTAGAGAGTCTGGGACAATACACCTCACAGACCGACATAGAATAAACTATAGCTGGCACGAGTAGGATTCCACCAGCATAAATAGGAGGGGAGAAAATGTCAAAGGTCTTCCCACAACATGTGATTAAAGGAACAAGCAGACTAACAGAGATTAAGGGCTCGTGCGCATGTTGCGTATTTGCATGCATTTACGCTGCGTATTGCACTGCAGCCTAAATGCATGCGTCCTGCGTCCCCTGCACAATCTATGAAGACTGTGCATGGTACATTCGCACAATGCTTTTATAAACGCAGCGATTTGGGTGCTAACATTTTGACCCAAATCCGTGCATTCAATTATTCCGTGCGCTATGGATGCAGCTCCCACTCTGTCTATGGTGGGGGCAGCAGCCATAGCGCATGAAATTGGCTTTTCTTGTACAAAAAAACTGCATCCATTATGCAGTGTTTCTGCAGCGATTTGACGCACACATGTGTGACGCCCTGGGCAAGCCAGGGGTCACAGGTCACAACACCACCACACCCTACATCCCAGTTAGGAACACCAAAGCTACTAAAATCCTTGTTGCCTTCCTCCAGGGGCTGATGTTCACACCAGGGGGTGGGCCAGGCGGTTGGCTCCGCCCACCAAGGAGTACACAGCCCTGGAGGCAGGAGTAACCAAGCAGTTTTAAGCTAGGGAGTAGAGGAGTAAACAGTCAAGTCTAGTGAGGGAAGTGAAGGTGAGAGGAAGCAAGATGGAGTAAGCTAATTGAAGTGAAAGTGAAGTAGTAGTGGAGCAAAGAAGAAAAGAGTGAAAGTGAGCGTAGAAAGACCTGAAGTTAGTCCGGCTAAGTGCAGGACAGTGTCAGCAAGGTCAGCAACAGCGGTGATCGTCTGGAGGGGGACTGCTCGGAGGTTGCTGGAAGGACCGCGGACGGGTAGTGGCCCGGCGGTCTGGAGCAGTATACGAAGGACAGTCAGCACCAGGGCAGGGGCCTCTCGGACCCCGGCAAGGCTTGGAGTCGCCAGAATTTGCCGAATCCGTCAGTGAAGGGGACGTTGATCCCCCAACAACCAAGTCCCGACTGAAGGCAACAGTCAAACCATTGAGGAGAAACACCGCCACCGCCAGGGCACCAGTTTCTCAGGGCCAGCGCCTGCGGGCAAAGTAGGGCTCCTCCGGCCCATATCCAAGCCGGGGAGCGGGTTACCGGTGGGAACCCATCGCTACCAACACACGAACATTAGGTGCAGGTCAAAGGGACATCACCGTTACCTACTGGGAGAGCAAGTGCAGCCGTCCGTGGGAACCGTCTTTCCAGCCGTGTGGTTTACCGTAAAACTGTGTCAACGTCTCAGGCTGAGTGAGTACCACAGTGCCGCAAGGCACAGCGCTGCCCCCGCGTCCCTGCGCCCACCAGGCCCTGCACCTTCCACTCCATCACTGGGCCCCGGGATCATCAACCCCTACCCACGGAGGGGCAACACAACACCTGGCTGCTCCGCATCACCACTCCCGGGATCCCCATATTGAGCAGCGGTGGTGCTACAAATCACCACAACCGTGGGTGGCGTCACGGACAATAGACTCAATCCCCACACCCAAAAACCAGCCTTTCACTCACGGGCGAGGAGCGCCGCTAGAGGCCCCGGGATCCGGCCCAACGCTCGAACCACCGAGCAGCAGCAGGCCGCAGCAGCCGCAGCAGCCGGACCCGAGCAGCAGTGGGAGAGCGCGGCGCCCCCTCCTCCGCCCGCGACAACTTGGCGTCACAAACAGGATCTTACCGCTCTGCCGTTGGGTAGAGGTGCGCCTTGTGACCGCCGGAGGTATCCGGCTGAAAATTTCCAGAAGTCGCCATCTTTGGCGCGAAAAGTTCCCGCTCGAGCGTCTTCTCGAGTAGCAGAGGCGCGAAGGCCAAAACTCCGCCCCAATAGAGAAGTGGCCGGAAAGAAGCTAAGGGGGATGAAATGGCGACTGGTCGCATGTAGCCGCGGCTATACAGATAAGGACGCTGGGGCCCCACGATCCGCCGACCCCTGCAAAGAATGGCCGCTCCCCCTAGCTATGCGGAGGCTACCCAACTGGTGCCCGGAACAGCGGCATGGCTGAGGGCCCGGACGGCAGGGATCTGCCGACACTACCGGGACCAGATCTGCCGGTTGATGGAACAGTGGACTGCGGAGGTGGAGGATGCAGCTGCAGTTGCACGAGTGTATGGAATGGAGGCCATGATGGAGGAGCTGGTGAGTGACCCATGCCCCTATGTCCCCGAGGGACCGGTCGCTGCGGCTGAGGGACCCGGTCTACCCTTGGCCCCCATGCCACCTCTGCCCTCCTTGCCCGTGCACCGCGCTGCACCTGGCCCATCGGGCGTACACCCCTTCGTGACCGCGGCCGAGAGAGTGACAAGCCTGGAAGCTGCGGCAGCTGGCGGCAACCCGCCTGGCGCAGAGGCAGACGATAGTGATTCTGGGCCTGACACCGAGCCCATGTCGGAAGAGGATGGGTCCGCCTCAGCCGAAGAACCGGAGTAGGGCAGCGGATGCCCGCAGCCACAGTCCCCGTTGGGACCAAAGTTTGTGTTTGATTACAAGTTTGAAAAATGATAAGAAAAATGATGATTACCGTGTACTTCACCTGATTAACCGTGATTTGCAACCGGCCGGAGCCGGCACCGTTGTCCCCGTGGGGACCGTTTAAAAAAGTTGGCATGGGAACTATCCATGGACAAGCCCGTGAACTTGCAGGGCAACCACAAACGTTAGTGGCTTGTAAATAATTGTTTTACCGTACCGTTTCCGCAATGCCGCCTCCGGAGAGGCAGGTTGGAGGGAGGGCCCGCAGTAGAGCCGGCTGGGGCCCAGCCACCACAGGAACCGGTGGCTACCCTCTGGAGGGGAAGGACAGATTCCGCTCGGGTGACTTGTGCTGGACTTGGGTAAAGGGGTGCTGCCTGGGTTTTAGGGGCAGCATCAGGGCCAGGTTGCTTGGGTGGGAGAGAGCGGAAACCGTACCCGTAAAACCGTTTAGTAATGTTTAAGAAATGTACCTCCCATTGTGGGATGATGTTTTGATTTATATGTTACCGTTTACCTCTTTTATACATTTACAGAAAATAAAACCGGTGTTGGACGGGCAGTCCGCGGACGGTCTGCATTTTGCTAAGGGGGAATGTGACGCCCTGGGCAAGCCAGGGGTCACAGGTCACAACACCACCACACCCTACATCCCAGTTAGGAACACCAAAGCTACTAAAATCCTTGTTGCCTTCCTCCAGGGGCTGATGTTCACACCAGGGGGTGGGCCAGGCGGTTGGCTCCGCCCACCAAGGAGTACACAGCCCTGGAGGCAGGAGTAACCAAGCAGTTTTAAGCTAGGGAGTAGAGGAGTAAACAGTCAAGTCTAGTGAGGGAAGTGAAGGTGAGAGGAAGCAAGATGGAGTAAGCTAAGTGAAGTGAAAGTGAAGTAGTAGTGGAGCAAAGAAGAAAAGAGTAAAAGTGAGCGTAGAAAGACCTGAAGTTAGTCCGGCTGCCGGACCCGAGCAGCAGTGGGAGAGTGCGGCGTCCCCTCCTCCGCCCGCGACACATGTGCTGTCAAATTGCTGCAGAATATTCAGCAGTTACGTCCACATGAGCCGTATCTCTTGCTAGCCTGCCTATGAATCAGCAAACAGCAGGTTGAAACCCGAGTCTGCCTGTGTTGATCCCAGACACCAGAAAAACCATGTCAATGTCAGAATCTGCAATCTGAACAGAGACCAATACCGCCATGACAGACTACAAAGTTTGTGCAAAACTCCATGCTACATTAATATGTTAATATTCATATTGAATAAAATAAATTTTAGCCCTCCAATACTGTAACTGTTTCTCATGTAGCCTCTCAGAAAAATTATTTTTCCACCCCTGGTTTAAGGAATAGACTATAATAGATGAAGTACAGCCACGTTCTTAAAGTGACCTGGGGAGTGTCAATGAAACTGTATAGAGAACTTTATCTATGTAGAGCATATAGTGTTAGTATCCTTTATTGAGGCCCCCAGCAATACATTAGCGCTAAATATATATGTACATTGCTGATTTTATTGCTGAAGCCATTTTGTAAATGATTGATTGTTTGCATATAGTATCTTTTTACAGTTGTATAGCTGTCATTATATTAACTCTCCCACTTTCCAATGATAATGAAATGTATCTGCTGAATATGCCCCAGTCTTCAAAGGTGAAACATGAGTACAGTAAAAATGCCATTTTATTGTGTTCCTATGGAAAAAAAAAAAGTAGAAAGTGATCTAAAACCAGAAGTAGATCTCTCTTTAGGATTCACACTTCGCTTTGGCTAAAACAAAGCATGGAAAACCGCACAAAAATATGAACATGGCCTACTGATCTCAATACATAAGGTGTTTTGTCTCTTGCCAAATAACCATATGTATTTGTTTTATAAAAACTAACAACTCATGGCAGTGTCTTCAATAAAAATATATAACCACATATCAACTTTCAGCAAATTTTAGCAGAAATTGAGACCTATATCCTGTGGTTATTAGCAATGTATTGTAGAGGAATGAGAGTTGACCTACAATACACATCGTACTTTATACTAGTGGTAAATGAAGGTCGGTATGATTAATGTAATTTTGTTGTGTTTGTGATTGTATTGTTTAAGAAAATGCATTTTCAAATTTTCTATATATTGCCATGATTTGGAATTTCCCTTACTATGATTTAAACTGTAGCTTAATGAAATAATGTAAAACAGTTGTCGAAGTAGAAGAAACCTTATTAAAGAAAGGACTTCAATATTTGGCATGAGTTACACAAACTATTACTCGGAATTACCAACAACGCATAATAGTTACCCAATGTGGACGTATGTAAAACAGGCTGAAATAATTTTTGCAACATAGCTCTACCCTAGTTAGGTTTCAACACAGGCAGAAGCAGTGTCCAGAGTTGTGCTTGGAATAAATACATGTATAGTGATCCTCATACATATTAGATGGATGTGGACAGAGTGATTATTCGTCCTCTCATTTAGCCAACAGTCATCATGACTGTCTCTTCCATGCACCGGAGTGCTCATTCGCAGAGTGCTGAAATGTTCTCTATACAAAGACGCCAACAGACATATTTGGTGGCTTATCTCTGAGAGAACAAAGTGATCATCTATCTGAAATGGGCATGCCCAATTGACATCCACCCCGACAGTCAATTGGTTGGTGCCCGCATATGCTCTAGAAACGGGGGATTTAGGCTACCAGAGCAGCTTCCTTGGTAGACTATATGTATTGTATCTATCAAACAACTACTGGTTTGAAAAGCCTCATCAAAGTTTCATCAGCAAAGCAGATGTAATCAGAATTAGAGATGAGTGAACCCAACCTGTAAAGTTCGGAATTTTGACTGAACACCAGGTGCCCGCATACCAAACACTAGGTGTCCAGGTCCTAAATCTGAACACAGACTTTTACCTGTATGTCCGATTCCTGCTCGAGTTTGTCATCTGAATAAAGCTTGTTGAAACGTTACAGAACAGCCAATCAGCAAGCCTCTCTGGTGTATGCACTTTCGGTCCCATCACAGCTTTGTCAAATATTGACATGGCTGTGATTGGCCAGGGAAATAACTGTAAAAAAAAACAAAATGTGAGCTACAGCCCTATTTTAACCCCTTCTAGACCCTTAATGTACAATGTACATAATGGAAGTCGGTGTCTTCCCGACTTATGACGTACAGGGTACATCATGCCAATCACAGGTGTTTCTGTGCTGTACCCCCGTGATTGCCGCCGGGTCTCCAGCTGATTTTACAGCCAGGAGCAGTGCCTGCGACGGTGCTGGACGTTTAACTCCCTAAATGTTGGGATCAATAGTGATCACAGCATTCAGGAGGCAGGGAGAGGATCGTTTTCCTCTCCCATACTATCTGGTCACTGAAATGCGATCATGGGGACTCGATCGCTGCCATGGTAACCCTGGATTGTCACCATGACCACCCCGGTTACCCTGCTATGGAAAGCCTCATATACCATGCCAGATGCATGGTGTGTGAGGTGAAATGTCAGAGCTGTGAATGTAGCTCTCACACTTATAACCCACTGCAGTGATCAAGCATTGCAGTGGGTTATATCAGTGATAGGAATACTAAAATATAATGTCCCATAAAGGGACTAATTAAAAAAGTTTAAAAAAGTTAATAAGATAAAAAAAAAAATCTCAAAATGAAGAACAAGAAACATGATTTCAATAATTATTTATGTAAAAATGAAATACACATATTTGGTATCGCTGAGTCCATAACAGCCCGATCTATAAAACTGGCACATTAGTTAACACCTTCAGTGAACATTGTAAAAAAATAAAATAAATAATAATAATGTAGCAAAAACTGTCTTTTCATCATATAGCTGACATATAAAGTGGAATAAAACACGATCAAAAAGTCACATATAATTAAAAATGATACTGCCAAAAACGTCATCTTTTCCCGCAAAAAACAAGCCGACAGCCAGCTCAATCAGACAAAAAATTAAAAAGCTACAGCTCTCAGAACACAGCAATACAAAAACTATTTTTTTTTCCATAAAATCGTTTTTATGGTGTAAAACCGGCAAAATAAAAAAAAAAAACCCTACATAAATTTGGCATATCTGTAATCGCATTGACCCAAAGAATAAAGTAGTCTCATCACTTTTACGGCACGGTGAATGGCAAAAAAAAACCCCAAACAAACAAAAAAAAATTCATCAATCGCTGTTTTTTTATGATTCTGCCTCACAAAAAGCAGAATATAAAGCGATCAAAAATTATTATATGGCCTAAAATAGAAAACAGTATCAATAAAAGCTCAAACTCATCATGCAAAAAACAAGCTGTCATATTACTCTGTCGGCAGAAAAATAAAGAAAACTTATAGATCAAGTGATGCAAAAAACCTTTATTTTGTAAAAAAGGGTTTTTATTGTGATAGTAGCCAAACCTAAAAAGAGATATAAATCTGGTATCGCTGTAATCATACTGACCTAAAGAATAAAGCCGCTTAATTACTTATACCGCAAGGTGAACGGCGTAAAAAATAAATAAAGCCAATTCCTCACCTGCTCTTGATTTGTTTATTCTGCCTCTAAAAGATTGCAGTATGGCGTAGCTCATATTTATCCAGCACGCTAAATTGAGCGCTTTCAAAATTCCCAAAGGAAAATTCACTGTAAGGAGGCAGAGGGAGTCACTTTGATCACATGTCTGGCCTGTGGTGCGGCGGTTTCCATCTTTTTACGCCCCTTTTCAGATGTGAACAAAAGTGCGGTCATCAATACTTTTGTTCACCATTGAAAAAACGGACACTGCTGAACAGAGGCCAAACGGAGTCTAGAGTAACTCTGTTGCCTCATTAGTGAATGGATCTGTCAGCGGTTTCACTTGAATCACATATTTCAGAGATATAGATGGAAACACTGATGTAAGTGCTTAGCATAGAGCACGGTATAATTGTGACCTCATACAAAATGCTCTGTATCCAAATTTCCACCAAATAGCATTCAATCCAACCAACAAAAACACAAGTCCCCACTCAGGTCCATCACTTACTACACAAAGGTTTTGGAAAAATGCTCTAGTCCCCCTCTCAAAAAAGAAATCCAGCAAAATCTGCGCTGCTAAATCCTAATACCCTGCATCCTTCTAAGCCCCACAATGTGACTAAACCACAGTTAGCATTCACATTTTTGACATTGTTGTACTGAGGAGAGCCCACTTAATTTACAGAGTGTATGTCTCAAGAAGCGCAAGCTGGGCACAATCAATGTCAAATCCTCCAGGCTGTGTGCGCTCCCAAACAATTTGATCACACAGGCTGTTATTTCCTGTACAATTTTTTATTATTTTTAAACAAATGTCTTAGGTATAATGTCTAGTAAACAATATACCTGAGGAAGACATTTGTTTGTCGAAACGCATTGCTTGTTCTTGTAAAAATAATAAAAAATTGTACAGGAAATAACAACAGCCTGTATGATCAAATTGTTTGGGAGCGCACATAGCCTGGAGGATTTGACATTGATATTATTCCTATGGTAACTCGGGCTGAGTTACAGAATAGCCACCAGGAGTCTGCAGCACACCGTTTGGGAAGGAGAAAGTCTCCATTGAGATCTGAGATCCTAAAGAATCGATAAGTAAGTTAACAAGGCTTGTTAAAGGTGAGTGCATGAAAATATAACATTCACCTATGAATTATCTATACAGCTACATTTAGACTGGTGCGCTTTTTCTTTTCTTTTTCCTTTCTCTTTGGTGAGCTGGGCACAATGTACGGGCACTACAATGTACTGGGCATGAAAAGGGCTTATTTGCAATTTTTAATTCTGCAACATTCACTGCGTTTGACACTATGGGTGTTTTCCAAAGACTAAATCATCACTACACCCAGAGATGAACTCCATAGATGAGCGTAATTTCCAAAATGTAGTCACTTGAGAGTTTTTCTGTTGTTCTGGCACTTAGGGGCTCTGAAAATTGAGTCCGCAAACTATTCTAAGAAAATCAATGCTCCAAAAATCGAATGGCGCCCCTTCCCGATTGAGTCATGCAGTGTGGCTGAACAGTCATGTGTGGGGTATTGCCATATTCAAGAGAAATTGTGTAACACATTATGGGGCCTTTTTTACCTATTCTCCTTGTTAAAACTGGAACTCTGGAGTTAAAACAACATTTTAATGGTAAATATGTAATTATTTTTTATTCCCCGCTCAATAGTATAATATTTTGTGACATACCTGTAAGGTCAGAATGCTCACTTCACCCCTGTGTGAATTCATTGAGTACAGTTTGTTAAGTGGGGTCACTTGTGTGGGATTTCACCTGTTGTGGCACCTCAGGGGGTGTTGCCAATATGACATGGCACCTCCAAATCATTCCAACTAAATCTGCACTACAATATGACTTCCCTTCTTCACTTTGCACTATGCTTCAAAAGTAGTTTTTGACCACATATAGAGTACTAGCATATTCAGGAGAAATTGCACAACAAATTATATGGTCTATTATTTGCTATTACCCCAGTGAATTTGAAAAAAATAGGGTTAAAGCAACATTTTTTAGGTTAAATATGTACTTTTTCATTGTCACTGTTCATTGTTATAATATTCTGTGAAGCACCTGGAGGTTCAAAGTACTCACCAAACATCTAGATAAATTCCTTGATGGGTCTACTTTCCAAAACGGGGTCACTTGTGGGGGTTCTCCACTGTTTTGGCACATCAGGGGCTCTCCAAATACGACATGGTATCCACTAATGATTCCAGCCAATTTTGCAGTCAAATGTTGCTCGTTCACTTCTGAGCCCTGCCATGTGCTCAAACAGTTGATTTCCACCACATATGAGGTATCAGTGTACTCAGGAAAAATTGCACAATAAATTGTATGGGGCATTTTATCCCGATACCTTTGTGAAAAAACTATTTGGTTGAAGTAAAAATTTTGTGTTAAAAATTATTTCTTTTTATTTTCATGGCTCAATGTTATACAATTCTGTGAAGCACCTGAGTACAAGGTGGTCACCAAACATCTAGAAACATTCCTTGAGGGGTCTAGTTTCCAAAATGGGATAACTTGTGGTGGAGCTCCCCTATTTAGGCACATCAGGGGCTCTTAAAACGCGACATGGTGTCCATTAACTATTGCAGCTATTGTAAGCATTCAAAAAGTCGGATAGCGCTCTTTCCCTTCCGATTGCTGCCATGCGTCCAAACAGTAGATTTCCACCACATGTGAGGTATCAGTGTACTCAGAAAAAAATGCACAATAACTTGTATGATGCATTTTATCCAGATACCCTTGTGGAAAAAAAGCTATATGGTGGAGGTAACAATTTTGTGGTAAAATTGTATTTTTTTATTTTTATGACTCAATGTTCTAAAATTCTGTGAAGCACCTGAGAGTTCAAGGTGCTCACCAAACATCTAGAAACATTCTTTGTGGGGTCTAGTTTCCAAAGTGGAGTCACCTGTGGCACCTCAGGGGCTCTCCAAACGCGACATTGCATCCGCTATCTATTCCAAACAATTTTGCTGTCCTGCAGTCCGACAGTCAGGTCACTTGAGGTCACACCATGGGAACCCGGATGTGACCTCCAGTGAATTGAATGACGAAGCCTGCTCACATCCGGGTCCCCCCCCACTGTCAGTGATGCCAGAGAAAACAGAGAGCAGACAAGATTTCTCTCTCTGCAGTCTCTGGATGTAGCAAAGCTGAGGATCCTCTTGGGACTTCATATGGATTAAATCAGATTTTCAAGGGTGTTTGGGGGTTATTAAAGGGATGAAAAATGGTATGTGTATTTTATTTCAAATAAAGGATTTTTGGGTGTTTGTGTTTTATTTCTTTTCACTTCAAGATTAGTAATGGGGGGTATCTCATAAACGCCTCCCATTACTAATCCAGGGATTGATGGCAGCTGTCCTTTCTTGACAAATCACAGCTGTCATTAACCCCTTATATTACTCCAATTGCCACCGCATCAGTGCAATCAAGATGAGCCAGGTAAAACGCCAGGATTGGCACATCTAGTGTGATGTGCCAATTCTGGGCAGCTGCGGGCTGGTATTTTTAGGCTGGAATGGGCCAATATCCATGGATCCTCCCATCCTGATAATACCAGCCCCTACCTGTCTGCTTTACCATGGATGGTTATCAAAATTGGGGGGGATTTATTAAATTATTAACCACTGTAGCATCCCCTCTATTTTGATATCCAGCCATGGTAAAGCTCACAGGTGGGGTCTGCGATCTGTAAATGTTGTTTTACCCGCACTGGCTATCAAAATATGGTGGGAGCCCATGTCATTTTGTTTAAATTATTTATTTCTTTTTTACCCTACCATACAGCAAACTGACTGCAACCAATCATAGATGTGGACACAGGGTGGGAGGTGTTTATAGCAGTCTGCAACCAATCACGGACACGGCATAGAGGGTGGGTGGGGAATGCAGTGAATATTGATCAACCTTAATAAGCGGGCCTGGAAAAGATTCTTACTGCAGTGTGATCCTCCGGGAAACACGGTATGTATAATTATCCTGCTCTCACTACCATTTTACAGCCCATAACTTTTTGTCCACATTGACTTGACTTGTATAGATTCGTTCTCTGGGGTCAAATTCAGGGTCAACTTTGGCTGCCAAAGAAGTGATATCATATTTTATCATGAAAGTAGGGCATTTAAGTAGAAACATGCAATGATGATTTCTTCATCTCAAACAATGTAGTGAAACAAAAGCCAACAACAGAGGTGGGTACACCCCCCCCCCCCCAAAAAAAAGTCAATATGTAAATAGCTTGTCATGTGGCCTTGAGCATCAATTACAGCTTGACAAGGATGCCTCATGCTGTTTACAAGTTGAGTTATTGTCTGCTGAGTCATTGCATCCCACTCTTCTTGAAGGGCGGCCCTCAGGCCATTGAGGTTCTGGGTACAGAGTTACAAGCCTCTATGCAAGGGCTCAGCAGATCCAATAGGTTTTCTATGGGCTTCTGGTATGGAGAATGTGCAGAACACTCTATTCGAGGTACCCCAGTCTCCAGCAACTGTTCCCAAATGATGCAACCTCGATGAGCTGGAACATTGTCATCCATGAAGATGATATTAGGCCTGTATTGTTCAAGAAGAGGCACAATGAGTGAATTAATCATGTTATTCAAGTAAAAGACAGAAAATATGAATAACCAGGTCCATATTTTTAAGAAATATATGTATGAAGAATCACCACAAAAGACGCAAAAAACTACAAAAGACCTCCATAGCGCATTAATATAACTCTTGAGTTATATTAATGAGCTATGGAGGTCTTATGTTATTCAAGTAGTAGGGGCTTGTCACTTTACCTTGTGCTCATACAATAATAACACCACCACCAAAGGCTTGTCTGGGGACAACATCGGCTGATGCATAGTGCTCTCCTTGACATCTCCAACATCGTTGGTGGCCATTTCTGTTCAGCTTGAATCGACGTTCATAAGTGAACAGTACTGAGGCCCATTGGTCCCTTGTCCAGCAGATGATGATGCCTGTGCCTGGGGGTGTGGTCAGGTACCCATGCAGGTTATCGAGTACACAGGCCATGTTGATGTAAACAGATTTCAATGGTCTGACGTGACACTTGGGTGCCTCTCCCCTCCCTTAAATGTGCCTCAAGTTGTGTGGCATTCATCATTCAGTTCTGAAGGGCATTGTTCACAATGAACCTGTCGTCAATGGCCAAAGGACATCCACTTATATGATTTTCTGTGACTTTTCCAGTCTCTCTCTATCTCTGTTGCAAATTGCTGATGACACTCAGCTCAGTGGCCACTTTTGCCTCAGAATATCCTAACTGAAACCTCGCAATAGCGAGGTACTGTTGATCAACTGTTAGGCATTGTCTTGGTCCCATGATGTAAAAATGTGAACAGCATGATGAGAACTGTTTAAATACCAGTGCGATTCATGGATCAAACTCCTATTGTGAATGTTGCCATGGAGCTCCTTGTTAGAGAACAGCAAGTTGTGCAAAAAAATACTGAAACATTGAACAGTTGGACATGTGCAGTCAGAAGTTTAGAGAAGGTCACATTAAGTCCACCTGAAAAGGTTAGAGGGCATTTTAGAATCACCCTGAAATTTCACCCGAAATGTTTGTGAGTAGTGTATATCATGGTTGGTGCAACAGTTACAATGCGATAACATTTTCAGACAAACAATACATCTAAAGGATTTTCACTTCTGTCAGTCAGTTGAGATCTCCACAATAAAACCATCTACTAAGGTTCTCTCACACTGTTATATAAAATGGTCGAATACCATGTAAAGAAAAAAAATTGGACTAATGTTAGTAAATGAGTCAAAGCAGATCTGCGAGATTTTCTTCAGCTGAAATCGGACTGAAGAAGAATTCACATTGTGCTGTGAGTGTCGTTTAGCAGACATGAATCATCAATCGGTGTTAGAAAAACATCGGATGCCACACGCATGTCCATGTGGCGTTCGGTTTTTAAGGATGCATTACCATTCTGTAGTATAGAACAGTATAAATGGTCCTGTAAATGACTGTAGAATTATAACTGCTAAGAAAAAAAAACATGTCATATGAATGTCATTCAGATGCTAGGCGAGAAAAAGAAATCACACACTCACATAGCAGTCACATGAAATACAGAATACCAAATGGATTTCTCCCACTTTTCTGGATGAGAATGGGATCGATTTTTCATATGCCAGTGTGGTACTCTAAAACTCAGGCTGGGGGCTCATTCACATCTGCATATAACTATACTGAGTTTAATCCGATAAAAAAAAATCACAATGCACTCGGACCAATGTTATTTAATGATGTTCACCTGTAATTTTTTTCCTCAGCTGTTTACGGCCTAAGGAAAAAAATGTTCAGTATCCTGCGTATGGTAAGGTAAAATGTCCAAGACTCGTCAATGCAAGTCTATGGGTGCGAGTATAAAAACAGTCACACAGACCATCCGTATGCCGCCTTTTTTACAGATACATCACCATTCTGTAGCATAGAACACTGTAAATGGTCCTGTAAATGACTGCAGAATAATAGCTGCTGAGAAAAAAGAAAAGCATCATATGGATGCTAGGAGAGAAAAAATATTGCATACTGCCATGACATACGGATTTCACTCGCCCAACTATTCTGGGTGAAAATCGTAGTGATTTTTTTATGTCAGTGTAAGAGTACCCTAATATACAGATGCTGTCCGTGGGACTTGTACAACAACCCTGACACATTATTGATAGGACTCTCACCGCAAACTCGTTCCCTGTAATTTCTAAGTCTTTTAACACTAGAAGTCCCAGAGAGGGGTCATTTAACATTTCTACCATTGGAACCCTATTGAGCTCGAAATTTCTGGGACTTCTAGTGTTAAACCTGCTTAGAATTACCAGCAGTGATGCAAATCTGAACTGGGGCCTATTTTCATCCGAAAACAAATTTGGTATACAAGTAACAGGGTATCACAAATACACACGCTTTTATGGAGCTTCTACAGATGGAACGTTACTAACAAACCCATTTCTTTATTAGATTTTTACAACATTCTGACAGTGAGACTCTCACCAACAAATCTGCTTCTCATCATTTTTTATCCTCTTTAAATCAGGTAATAATTATCCCAGCACAGAGTGGTGCAAATATAACTGGGGATTCTTACTAATTTGGTCCAAAGCCAAATTTGGTTGAAAAGATGTAGAGTATCTCGTTATATTAATTTATAAACAATTATCTTCCTGAGAGTGGTATTAATAACCTAAACTTACTGAACTGTGGTGGCCGAAGACAAAAAATATCAGCAAAGCAAAGTGTCTGCTTACCTGTGAATCTGCTGACATTTCCTCCATGGTGGTCACGCTGCCATACACCGGTCCTCATCCCAATTGGATATTTTGAACACAAATATTAATACTTTTACATAATGCATCCACAGCTCACAATTGTCTATAGTAAACGTATGGATATAATTATGGGTTCTACACATTTTTTCCTGCCAGAGTTAATACATATATAGGCTATAGGCTTCTCACTTAAAAGAACTTCCCCAGCTTTGGTATGTGGCTAATGGCCTGTAAGCGGAGAATGGCAGAGAACGTGATCTTATGGCATTTTAATTAGCTTAAATCTAATTTTCTACATTAATACCTGAGTATCATTGAATTAAATTAAAAACTCTTGTGCTCTACAAGTCCTGCACTATGATATCATATACTTGAGCTCTCATTTACGAACCCACTTGTGCTTTTCATTATGCCAATGACATACTACTCTCACGGTCCCTTTCTCAATTCCCTCATTCACCTCTAGCTGAGTGCCTAATTTATGCAGCATGGTTTATACTATAAGTAGGGATGAGCAAACCTAAACTGTAAAGATAAGTGTCCGTACCGAACACCTTGTGTTCGGAGCTGAACACTGAACACAGACTTTTGACTGTACGTCCAATTCCTGTTCAGGTTTGTTACCCAGGTACAGCTTGTTGAAAGGTTGCAGAGCAGCCAATCAGCAAGCTTTTAAGCTGTGGACACTTCCGGAGCCATTGCAGCCATGCTAAGTATTGGCATGGCTGTGATTGGCCGACACACTCTGTAACTTGGCCTGTATAAAGGCCGGATCAAGGGCAGCTCCACCATTTTGCGTTGCATAGAATAGGGAAAGAATGCTGTTGGATTAAGGGACAGAGATAGGTGCATATTGTCCAAAAACAAATACATTGTAGGGATCGGACGCAGTAGAAGTGAGGAACAGTGATTGGTGCATGTAAATTAAAATTCAATACAGCTTTGCGTAGCTGTTCATAAATAGTACGTACAGGCCATGTAATCTGTTAGTTCAATCTACCAAAAATCATAGTGTGTACAGTCTGCTTTGCTCTGTGAATATCTCTGCAAACTGCAACTGCCTTGTGGATTACGACAGAATATTTTTTTTATTGCCCATTTACAACTACTGGCATAGTAATGGGGGTGTCTGCTAGACGCCCACCCATTACTAAAGGGGGCTTTACACGCATCGACATCGCTAATGAGATATCGTTGGGGTCACGGAATTTGTGACGCACATCTGGCCTCAATAGCGACGTCGTTGTGAAACGTATGAGCGACCGCTAACGATCAAAATGACACACCTAATCGTTGATCGTTGACACGTCGTTCATTTCCCAAAGGTCGTTGCTGGTTCAGGACGCAGGTTGTTGGTCGTTCCTGAGGCACCACACATCGCTATGTGTGACACCCCAGGAACGACGAACAACATCGTACCTGCGTTCTCCGGCAATGAGGTGGGCGTGATTTTCATGCGCCTGCTCTCCGCCCTCCGCTTCTATTGGACACCTGCCGTGTGACGTCGCTGTGACGCCGCACGAACCGCCCCCTTAGAAAAGAGGCTGTTCGCCGGCCACAGTGACGTTGCTAGGAAGGTAAGTCCGTGTGACGGGGCCTAGAAATATTGTGTGCCACGGGCAGCGATTTGCCTGTGAGGCACAAACGACGGGGGCGGGTGCGATTGGCAGCGACATCACTAACGATGTCGCTGCGTGTAAAGTGGCCTTAATACCAGGGGTTGATATCAGCTGTCAATTCACAGCTGGCATCAACCCCATGTATTACCCCGCATGCCACCTCACCAGGGTAACGGGAAGAGCAGAGATGAAGTGCCAGGATTGGTGCATCTAATGGTTGTGTGACGCCCTGGGCAAGCCAGGGGTCACAGGTCACAACATCACATGCACCCCACATTCCCGGCAGGTACATCTAAGCTAACCTAAAATCCTTGTTGCCTTCCTCCAGGGGCTGATGTCCACACCAGGGGGTGGGCCAGGCGGTTGGCTCCGCCCACCGAGGAGTTCACAGCCCTGGAGGCGGGAAAACCAGGGCGTTGAAGTCTAGCTGAGGGCTAGAGTGGAGTGAAGTTTAGGAAGTGAAAGTAGAAGGAGGTGAAGTGGTAGAGGAGCTTAAGAGGAGTGACAGAAAAGGAACAGTTAAGAAAGCCTGAAGTTGGTCCGGGTGTGCGCCCCGGACTGAGACAGCAAGGTCAGCAGACGGCGGTGATAGTCTGCAGGGGGACTGTTTGGAGGTTACTGGAAGGACCGCGGACGGGTGGTGACCCGGCGGTACTGGAGCAGTACAAAGAACAGTCAGCACCAGGGCAGGGGCCTTTCCCGGCAAGGCTAGGAGTCGCCATAATTTGCCAAATCCGTCAGTGAAGGGGACCTCTGTCTCCTAACAACCAAGTCCCGATTGAAGGCAACAGCCCGACCGTGAAGGGGAGACACCGCCACCGCCAGGGCACCAGTTTCCCAGGGCCAGCGCCTGCGGGCAAAGTAGGGCTCCTTCAGCCCAGATTGAAGCCGAGGAGTGGGTAACCGGTGGGGACCCATCGCTACCAAGAGACTTTACATAGGTGCAGGGAAGAGACCGTCACCGCTAACTGCAGGGAACCGCAGCACCGTAACCGTCCGAGGGACCCGTCCAACCAGCCGTTTGTTTACCGAGAACTGTGTCGTGTTTACTGGCTGAGTGAGTACCTCCGTGCCGTGCGGCACAGCGCTGTCCCTGCGCCTCCACAGGCCCCATACCCGCCTGTCCACCATACCAACACCATCACTGGCCCCGGGACCACCAAACCCCCTACCCACGGAGGGGCAAATCAACAACTGGCTGCTCCATACCATCACTCCCGGGCTCCCCAGACAGAGCAGCGGTGGTGTCCACTTAATCACCACAACCGTGGGTGGTGTCACGGACAATAAACTATCCCAAATCCCAATCCCCTTTCACTCACGGGCGAGGAGCGCCGCTCGAGTCCCCGGGATCCGGCCCATCGCTCGAGCCACCGAGCAGCAGCAGCAGGCCGCAGCAGCCGCAGCGGCAGCCGGACCCGAGCAGTGGGAGAGCGCGGCGTCCCCTCCTCCGCCCGTGACAGTTGCGCCCCTTCTGGGGCAGCAGCGGCCTGCTATTTTTAGGTTGAGGAGGGCCGAATAACCATTTTTTTTTTAACACCCTTACCCTCTGGAGATTTTTCATTTTTTCCTCCTCTTTTTCCAAGTGCCATAACTTTTTGGTCAATATATCCATATGAGGGCTTGTTTTTTGTAGGACTAGTTGTACTTTGAATGAATTCATTAGTTTTACCATACAGTGTACTAAAAAAGGGAAAACATTGCACTAAAGGGTGCAAGCTTAAAATATGTAGGGAGTGGCTCATTATAGATGTGTTTCACCCCTATCTATTTATCTATCTAGATTTTGATAGTATATAAAACTCCATGTTAAAACCACATCGCGCACACATGGCCTTGTACCCATTGACTTGAATTGGAGAGACATGCAGGCACTCGCAGCATGCTGCGATTTGCAGCATATGCCAAATTTTGCAGAGGGAAAACTACCAGATGTGCTCTGCTCTATTGTTTAACATTAGGGAGAGTGCAAGGCAATTGCACTCGCAGATTGTATACGCAGATGTGATTTAACCCTAATTCGGGGGCACACCCTACACCTGCATAACAAGGAGACATTTTTTTGCTTTCACTTAATCAAGGACAGACTGTACTAGCAAAAAGCCCTTTATTTGACTTTTTTAGATGGAAGTTGAATATATTTGTAAAAATTTTACACTGATTACTGTTCTCTAGCCACTGAGATGCTTTGTATTAAAGGTCCTTAGAGCAGTAATGACTTTCTTGGTATAATTCCAGTCTTTCCAAAAGTTTCCTTCATGGTACTTGAATGTTCTTGAGAAAGTAGTTTTGTTTGCTGTTATCTTATGCTGGGACATGGACAGCTTTCATATTTGCTTTCCAGCATCCACTTTTAATTTCATAATTGGCAGATTTCTTTAGTTCCAAATTCCTTTTACCAGATGTTAACAATCTTTCATGGTCAAAAGTAAAATACAAATGATACAAGTTATAAAAGCCACAACAGTGCACTGCTGTATTGACTTGGCCCAAACATCTCTACTGCAGGGTGAAGAATTACGGTAAGTAGAATATTTGAGTTTCACGCATGTGTTCTGTCCATGCTTTTTTTTACAGATAGACTATAATGCCTATGTATATATTCTATGGGACTGTTCACAGGAACTAGTTTTCGCAAATAAAAAAAAACCTCGGCATGGGTGTTTTTGATTTGAGTTGGAGATCAAGCTCACCAATACTAGTTTATGAGTTAATAAAATTTACATACAGCACTGGGATACCATCTGGGTACCATCAGTGTGATGTGTTTCACTTTGTTAAGAACTTTCATTATTTTTTTTTTTTGCTTACAAGAAAAAATTGATGAAACACTGACCAAACACTGATGAAAATCTGATGTCCTGATGAGAATCATGTACACAGAAAAACAAATGTGAATCTGAAGGAGGCTTAACACAAAGTGAAAAGCATTATACATTCCCCACCTCATATAGTATAAAAACAATAGAAGTTGGTGCACACCACTGTACAATATTTGACAGATGTAAATAAGAGAAATTAGGCCAAATTCAGATGTTCGTGTAGAACACTCCATGTACAGACCATGGTGTACGGACCAGGGATCCCATGAGGCTGACTAGTTCAAGTCAGGGGACATGAGGCCATTTTTTACATCTTGGTTTGTACACGGAGTGTTCTTCAGACATCTGATTTCCGCCTACGTCCACTGGAGGATTTGTGCTGGTTCTCTCTTTGCGATTTTTTGTGTTTTATGTACCCAATTTTCCCAGTAGATGAAACACAGCATTTTGACATAACTGCTATATTGATGAAATTTTTAAAATGTTATTCACTTGTTACATTTTTCCACTCCTTTTTTTTTGATCTGTAGTGCATTTTCTTAAAGGGAACCTGTCACCAGATTTGGTGACAATAAGCTGTGGTCACCACCAGTGGGCTTTCATATACACCATTCTAACATGGTGTATATAACAGCCCTGGCCAGTGTGAAAAATGTAAAAATCACTTTATAATACTCACCTAAAAGGTCGGTTCAGTGCAGACTGGTCAAATGGGTGTCTCCATTCTCCGGGTGCGGCACCTCCTCTTTTGGCCATGTTTGTCCTCATTCTTCTGAAGCCTGGGTACATGACGCGTACTACATCATTCACGCTGGACAGCATTGAGGTCCTGCGCAGGCACACTTTGATCTGCCCTGAGCACTGGGTATTTAAGGCATCCTACCTCTTTGGGAGGTGCCTGAGCAACGGGTTCATTATGTTTGTGCATGGTTGCTAGTTGTCAGGTTCTGTATCCTGTGCACGAAACCTGTGTCTGCCAACCCATACCTGTGTTCCAGTGCCTGCCAATACCAGCCTGTCCACCTGTACCAGCCTGCCTGTTAGTACCAGCTTGTTTATCAGTACCAGCCTGACTGCCAGTACCAGCCTGTCTGCTTGTACCAGTCTGCCTGTCAGTATCAATCTGTCTGCCCGTACCAGACTGTCTGTCTGCTCCAGTCATCTGGCCTGCACCTGAGTCTGTCCCTGTATCTCTGACCCCTGGGGTCAGCTGCTTCTGTACCGAAAGCTCACTTGGAGTGGTACCTGGTGCTACCTTCCAGCACAAGCCTAACCTCACCATCAGAGGCTCTAGTGAAGACAAGGTAGTCACTTAGCTATGCCCCTCCAGGTTGAGCCCGATCCCGTGGTGCAGTAGGTCCACAGCCACAAGCGTGACACCATTAAGATTCGCAGGCTATTTATTTTCAGTGGACGAATTACCCTGATGATGTGGCACTGGGCACTAATGCTACAAGCTGTCAGCACTACAGATTTACCAGCAACTGCTATGTGAGTTTTTGGGGCATGTGCAATGTGATAATAGGCAACTGGCATATAGGCAGTACTAATGGTCAACATTAGGGTCATGATTCATACCACGCATGTGAGCGATTTTGATCAGAGGGTGGAGGCAGACAGGACATAGCAGAGAGGTCAGTCATCCCTTTGTGGGCATAGTTTAGGAGGAATGGGCAAGAATAGATGAGTGAGTACACACTTCTTGGAATAGTGAAGGTCAGTAGCATATTAGGCACCATAATATTAGGCTATGTGTGCATGCTGCAGTTTTGTGCCTTCACCAAAAAACACACCCTCTGGCAGAAAAACGCACCTTGTGCCAGAAAGCACATAAAAAAAGCAAAACATTTTTGCACGTTTTCATGCGGGTTTTTTGCATGTTTTTGTCCCATGCAGCTTTTTTAGATACCCGGGGTCGGTGGGTTTAACTGGATTTAAGAAAAAAAAAAACAGTTCTCGCCCAGAAATGATCCCAGGTATCTGGCTGGATGCCAGTCCCCATCTAAGTCTATGGGGATCAGAATCCAGTGCTTAAAAATGGTGGTAGAAGGGACAGGGTGATAGGAGCAAGCACATTATACTTACTGAATCTCCAGCGCTGCTGTAACTGCTCTCGTGGCTCATTTTATTTCCAAGGCCACTCATTAGCCTCATACATATTTACTGATTTCCCTGCCCACTGGCATCTCTGATTGGTTGCAGATAGATAGCGCCCCCACCCTGAGCGTCAGCATGTCTGACTGCTTCCAATCACAGGCGCTATGTGTGTCTATATAGTACTGTAAAAATAAATACAAAAATCCCATGCTTATTAGGCTCCCCAGCCTAAAAATAGCAGCCTGCAGCTGCCAGGATTGCAGCATCCATTAGATGCGACCATCCCGGAACTTTAACTGGCTCTTCCCGATTGCCCTGGTGCAGTGGCAATCTGGATAATAAGAGGTTAATAACAGCTCACAGCTGCCACTAAGCCCTAGATTAGTAATGGGAGGAGTCTATGAGACCCCATCATTACTAATCTGTAAGTGAAAAGAAATAAAGACAAATACCGAAAAAAATCCTTTATTTGAAATAAGACAAAAAAAACACAATCTTTCCCCACTTTAATAACCCCCAAAATACCCAGGTTCAACGTAATCCACATGAGGTCCCACGATGATTCCAGTCTGCTACATCTGAAGGCACATCATACGGCTTCAGGCAGAGAATGAGCCGCAAGGATCAGCGGTGACATCACTCAGGTTATTTGCGGTCAAAAATCTTTATTGTAGCCAAAAATGTAAACAATTTTATATATATAAATTTATTCAACATTAATTCTGCAACTTTATTGCAAATTAATTCTTGCGCTTTTTCCTTCTCTCTTCAAAGCTTCTCTTGATACGTTTTTTTTTTATAGAAGTCCTGCGGATCTTCTTTGGAAGCATCCAGTAGTAGACCCTTCATCATGGTCACATTCCATCCACCTTGGTATTGTCGTTCCTTCTTCTTGAGATCCTGATGAAGTCTTTCTCTTTTCTCTTTTCTAACAGCACCAAGGTTTTCAGGAAAGTAGTCCAAATGGGAATGTAAAAACTGTATCTTCAAATTCATCATCAGGTAACCCAAGGCTTTAACACATTTCAGCATGTTCTCCTCAATGGACTTAAATTTTGGATCTTTGTTGTTACCCAGAAATTTCTTCACAACTTCTTTAACCCCTTAAAGACGAAGCCAGTTTTGTACTGCATGCCCAGGCCATTTTTTGCAATTCTGACCAGTGTCCCTTTATGAGGTTATAACTCTGGAACGCTTCAACGGATCTCGGTGATTCTGACATTGTTTTTTCGTGACATATTGTACTTCATGATAGTTCTAAATTTAGAACGATATTTTTTGCTTTTATTTGTGAAAAAAATCGGAGATTTGATGAAAATTTTGAAAATTTTGCAATTTTCAAACTTTTAATTTTTATGCCCTTAACCCAGAGAGTTAAGTCACACAAAATATTTAATAAATAACATTTTCCATATGTCTACTTTACATTAGCGCAATTTCTGAAACAACATTTTTTGGGGTTAGGAAGTTAGAAGGGTTCAAAGTTCATCCGCAATTTCCCATTTTTTCAACAAAATTCACAAAACCATTTTTTTAGGGACCACATCACATTTGAGGTGACTTTGAGAGGCCTAGGTGAAAGAAAATACCCAAAAGTGACACCATTCTAAAAAATGCACCCCTCAAAGTACTCAAAACCACATCCAAGAAGTTTATTAACCCTTCAGGTGCTTCACAGGAACTAAAGCAATGTGGAATGAAAATGTTGCTCTACCCCACATTTATTCACTTTTAGAAGAAATAACACAACAAAATGGACCCCAAAACTTGTTACCCACTTTCTTATGAATGCGCCAATGCCCCACATGTGGTCAGAAACCTTTGTTTGGACAAATGGGAGGGCTCGGAACAGAAGGAGCAATATTTGAATCTTGGAAAGCAAATTTGGCTGAAATAGATTGCGGGCACCATGTTGCATTTACATGTCCGCTAAGGTACCTAAACAGCAGAAACACCTCACAAGTGATGCCATTTTAGAAACTAGACCTCTCAAGGCTTCTATCTAGGGGTATAGTGAGCATTTTGGATCCACAGGTACTTCACAGATTTTGATACCATTACGTTGTCATATTGAAAATTTTCATTTTTGTTTTCTCAAAAATGTTGCTTTAGCATCAATTTTCTCCCTTTTTCAAGAGGTAATTCCAAAAATGTGACCCCAATGTTTGTTACCCACTTTTTTATGAGCACGTTGATACCTCACATGTGGTCTGAAACCTTTGTTTGGAGAAATGGTAGGGCTTGGAACGGAAAGAGCAATATTTGAATTTTGGAAAGGAAATTTGGCTGAAAAAGATTGCGGGCACCATGTCGCATTTGGAGGACCCTAAGGTACGTAAACAGCAAAAAAAAAAACACAAGTGACCCCATATTGGAAACTAGGTCCCTCAAGAAATTTATCTAGATGTTTGGTGAGTACCCTGAACCCCCAGGTGCTTCACAGAAGTTTATAATGTTGAGCCATGAAAATAAAAAAATAACATTTTACCACAAAATTGTTACTTCAACCAGGTAGCTTTTTTTTCACAAGGGTAACAGGAAAAAAATCACCAAGAAATTTATTGTGCAATTTCTCCTGAGTTTGGTGATATCTTGTATGTGGTGGAAATCAACTGTTTGGGCCCACGGCAGGGCTCAGAAGAGAAGGAGTGCCATTTGACTGCAAAATTGGCTGGAATCAATAGTGGACGCCATGTTGCATTAGGAGAGCCCCTGAGGTGCCTAAACAGTGGAGGTCCCCCACAAGTGACCTCATTCTGGAAAATAGACCCCTCAAGGAATTTATCTAGATGTTTGGTGAGTACCCTGAACCCCCAAGTGCTTCACAGAAGTTTATAATGTTGAGCTGTGAAAATAAAAAAAATACATTTTTACCACAAAATTTTTACTTCAACCAGACAGCTTTTTTTTATCAAGAGTAAAAGGAAAAAAATTGGCATAAAATTTATTGTGCAATTTCTCCTGAGTATGCTGATACCTTATGTGTGGTGGAAATCAACTGTTTGGGTGCACAGCAGGGCTCGGAAGGGAAAGAGCGCCATTTGACTGCACAATTGGCTGGAATCATTAGCGGACGCTATGTCGTATTTGGAAAGCCCCTAAGGTGCCTAAACAGTGGAGGTCCCCCACACTGACCCCATTCTGGAAACAAGACACCTCAAGGCTTTTATCTAGGTGTATAGTGAGCATTTTGAATCCACAAGTACTTCACAGAATTTGATAAGCTTAGGTTGCCATATTGAAAATTTTCATTTTTTTCACACAAAAAGTTGATTTAGCATCAAATTTCTCACTTTTTCAAGAGGCAACAACAAAACGTGGACCCCACAGGTTGTTATCCAATTTCTTTTGAGCGCAGGGATACCCCACATGTGGCAAAAAAATCTCTGTTTGGATAAATGGGAGGGCTTGGAATGGAAGGAGCACCATTTGAATTTTGGAAAAGTTTAAATAAATTGCGCGCACCATGTCACATTAGCAGGGTCCCTTGGGTACCTATACATCAGAAACCCCCCACATGTGACCCCATTTTGGAAACTGGACCCCTCAAGGATTTTATTCAGGAGTATAGTAAGCATTTTGATTCCACAGGTACGTCACAAAAATGTTGCTGTAGCAACAAATTTCTCACTGTTAGGCTATGTGACTATGATCCAGCGACACAGTGTCTAGTACACAATGTCAGCCTTCCTGCAGAGATGTGAGTGCTGTCCACGGGAGAACACAGCTGCCCATGCCCACGATTTGGGTTCAGGCTGCTGTGGACTTTAGCTCTATTCTACCTGCAGAGAGCACTCTTGTCTCCGCAGCATAAATTGACATGCTGAGACTCAGGAAGCCATGCCGCAGGTCAGTTTATGCTGCGGAGAAAAGAAGCACAGTGGGCATGGGATTTCTAAAAATCCTTCCACTGTGCTTCTACTGCACAATGCAGCGTTATGGACACAGGGAAAACACTCTGCGCTCAAAACACTGCAAACCCTGATTGTGGACGCACAGCGTAAAATGCTACAATGGATGAATAGATAGATGTCTATCATATATAACGTCCCACCTGGTTTCTGTCTTGGCACATGCGACAGAAACCAGAGGAAAACGGGTAAATGCGGACGGTGCGCTGCTGTGTGCGCCGCCATCTTGGATTTTCGGGAAGGGGTTGGGGGTTGGGGGGGCCCTTTGGCGACACCGGGGGACCGGGGAGGAGATTTATCTCCCATCTGACATGTTTGTTCATGCCAGATGAGAGATAAATCATTTTTTACCGGCGCTGTCATTTACTATAACGTGATCATCGGTATACGGTGTATACCGATGATCACGTGACTGGGGACCGGAAAAAACGGTCTGAATCATGATCTCCAGGGTCTCAGCTACCCCCGGTATCTGAAACCCCGGAGATTTTCTGACGCTGGGGGGCGCCATTTACTTTTTTCTGACCGCCGTTTATAAACGGCAGATCAGAATAAGTACCTAATTCTGCCGTCGTTTATCTCCGTAAGGCTGTCCTAATGGGGTTAAAAGAATCCTCAGCCCTTTTGTCAACAGCTTTCATTTTTGTTTTGAACACGTCATCCTTTGAGTTTCCAAATATCTGGACCCACAAAAATACCTTTCTTCAGTTTTGCTTCGGACAGTCCCTGAAACTTGGATACAGCTATTGAAAAGTCTCTCCTTTTTGGTTGAGCTTTCACAAAATGCTTCCTCAGTCCAAGCTTAATGTGGCGTGGTGGCAGGAGAAGTTCAGTGGGATCAACTAAACTTTCTGCAACTATGTTCTTGAGTCCCGGTTGCAAAGATGTTCTCTTTGGTCAACTATTTTGGCTCTGGCGAGGAGTTCTATCCCAGCTGTCTCATTCACCAAAAAGCAGGGGTACTTTCTTTATTCTGCTTGCTGCCTAAGGAGCAAAGACAGAATTTTCAGATCACCACTGTCACAAACCACCGGGGGGGTCACTCAGAAATCCCCCGCGCTGGCTACCAGTACGTCACAATCGGGGGGTAACAAGTGGGGGTCACCCCTCCTTTATACCTCCCGACCGACAGACAGAGCACGTGACGCGCTCTCTAGCGCCCCTCTTATAGTCAGGCCAATTATGGAATTGCCCGACAATAAGCAAGGAGGCCGCTATACTACTTATGCCGATTATTGAAGGGTCCCCGGTGAGAGTAGGGTATATATTCCCCCGACCTCCGCGGGCGGAATATATAAAATCTCCCCGAATCTCACTGGCCTCCCCACAATAATCCTTGGCACAACTCGCTGCCACCAACCGCTTCACGGTAACTATTAGCCGAACACACAGACGTGGGATTCAAGATCGAGATAACAGAACAGCCCAAGATTAATTATATAATTTAATCAGCCTAAAGCACACTAGAAACTACAATATATACAATAGGGAATCTACAGAATATACATATGTCAGAGTACAGTTACAATCAAAGCATGGGTTACAAACAGGCATACACAGTTCCAGCAGTTACCTTGTTGCGTCTGGCCACAGGGGGGCGCTGTACCCAGGTTTCTAGGATCCTTCCCACAGATGTTTCCTACACGTGCCCCCAGCGAAAGAACACTGGAAAATGGCCGAAGTAGGGTTATCAACCTGGGCAGATCCAGGTCCCCTCCTACCTTAGTGACCTCACAGGGAAGCACTGCTCCACCCCTGGCTTGAGTTATGGACAATCCACAACATGGAATATGGGCCATAACTTTGCCTGGGAGCGTCGTAGGCGGACGCCAATGCTCTCATTGTGACAGTTATGAATTTAGCTACAGAACGAGGGGACTCATGACCTGTCTGCCAGTTCCCCATTGGCTGATATCACGCCTGGGGCATTTCCCAATGTCCTGCTCCCATAAAAAGGGTGTGCCGGCATCGTCCGCATGCGGAGACACCATTTTTATGGTTGCCATATTTATCGGAAATATGGCTTGCGAGATATGAACCATTTTTTACTGGAGTCGTTCTGTCTGGCTACTTCCAGAGCCTTTCTAATTAGATAGCAGCTCCTACTATAGGGTGACGGCAGGGAGTCATCCTGTGTCCATTGTTCCCACACCACCTCATCTCCATATCACAGGACATGGCCATGGAGGTGTAAGTGGAACACTGAGAACAAGAAGGGAGGGGGCACTGCCAGGGAGTGATGAGGGACTATGACTGGAGTCATAATTCATCTTCATATCCCGGGATTTGCCTCACACCTCCCCCCTTTTGAGGGCGCTAGGGGGCAGCACACTCCGGTGTTCCCCCGTGCGCCCGTCCGCGACCTCTCCTTGTCGGGACAGCCCGTCTGCGTTACCGTGGTCACGGCCCCTTTTGTGGCGAATGGTGAAGTTGTATTGCTGGAGCGCAAGGCTCCATCGCAACAATCGCCCATTCGTCCCAGAGACGGTGTGCAACCAGCTGAGGGGATTGTGGTCCGTCTCCACGATGAAGTGGCGCCCGTATAGATAGGGTTGCAGACGCTGCAGGGCCCACACTATGGCCAGGCACTCCTTCTCCATCGTGGAATAGGCAACTTCCCTTGGTAACAGCTTCCTGCTCAGGTACAAGACTGGGTGCTCTTGGCTCGCAGAGTCCACCTGGCTGAGCACCGCACCGAGGCCGAAGTCACTGGCGTCGGTCTGTACTACAAACGGCCGCGTGAAGTCGGCTGCCTGTAGCACGGGCGGGCTGGACAGGGCGTCCTTTAGGGCCCGGAAGGCTGTCTCGCAGTCCATTGTCCAATCGACTGCAGAGGGCAGCTTCTTCTTGGTGAGGTCCGTCAAGGGCTTTGCCAGGCTACTATAGCATGGAACAAACCTCCTATAGTACCCAGCGGTCCCCAAGAAGGACATCACCTGCTTCTTGGTCCTGGGGGTGGGCCAGGATGCGATGGCCTCCACTTTCTCAGGCTCGGGCTTCAGTGTTCCCCCGCCTACCCGGTGACCGAGGTACTGGACCTCGCTCATGGCCAGCTGACACTTGCCCGGCTTGATGGTCAAACCTGCCCGGTGGACCCGCCTGAGCACCTGTGCTAGATGCTCTAGGTGGTCCTCCCAGGTGGGACTGAAGACGGCAATGTCATCCAGGTACGCGGCCGCGTACCCTTCAAGTCCCTTGAGCAGGGTGTTGACCATCCGCTGGAAAGTGGCAGGGGCATTCCTCATCCCGAATGGCATCACCGTGGACTCGTACAGTCCAAATGGGGTAATAAAGGCAGAGCGTTCCCTGGCCTTGCGAGTCAGGGGGATCTGCCAATATCCCCGGCTCAGATCCATGATGGTCAGGTACTGAGCCCCGGCCAACTGATCGAGCAGGTCATCGATGCGTGGCATTGGGTACGCATCGGCGACCGTGACCGCATTGAGCCCCCTGTAGTCCACGCAGAACCGAGTGGTTCGGTCCTTCTTAGGGACGAGGACTACAGGCGAGGCCCAAGCGCTGTTGGATGCCTGGATCACCCCCAGCTTCAGCATCTCGTCAATCTCCTGGCGCATGTGTTGCTGCACCTCCAGGGAGACCCGATATGCTGAACGCCGGATCGGGGGATGATCCCCAGTGTCCACGTGATGGACAGCCAAGTCAGTCCTTCCGGGCTGGTTGGTAAACAACCCCCGGAAGGGGTGTAGGGTGGCCCACAGCTGGGACCGTTGGTCCTCCAAGAGCTGGTGGCCAACCTCCACATCCTCAATGGATCCGCCTGCCCTAACCTGGGCTAGCATATCCAAGAGGGTTTCCGCTTCTCCCTCCTCGGGCAGGTTGCACACGGGGAGCGCACATGCCTCCCGCTCATGATGTGCCTTCATCATGTTCACATGGAAGGGCTTCCGCCTTCCACGGGCAGGGTCCAGGGTGACCAGGTACGTTACAGGGTTGAGCTGCTGGTACACGAGGTATGGGCCTTCCCAGGCTGCCTGAAGCTTGTCCTGTGGTACGGGGACCAGTACCCACACCTTTTGACCCACTTGGTAGGTCCTCTCACAAGCTTTCTGGTCGTACCAACGCTTCTGATCGGCCTGGGCTTGAGCCATATTGTCGTGTACCAGTTGCGTCAAGGCCTGCATTTTGTCCCGGAAGCGCATGACATACTCGATAACCGACACTCCAGGGGTGGCCAAATCCCCTTCCCAAGCCTCTTTCACCAGAGCCAGGGGGCCCCGCACACGTCGCCCGTACAGGAGCTCAAACGGTGAGAATCCTGTTGAGGCCTGTGGAACCTCCCGGTAAGCAAATAACAGGTGTGGGAGATACCGCTCCCAGTCACGCCCATGGGAGTCGACCAACATCTTAAGCATCTGCTTTAAGGTGCCATTGAACCGCTCGCACAGGCCATTAGTCTGTGGATGGTACGGGCTGGCCACCAGATGTCGCACCTGGACTTGCTTACAGAGGGCCTCCATCAGCTGGGACATGAATTGGGTCCCCCGGTCAGTGAGCATTTCCTGGGGAAAACCCACTCGGGAGAAAATCTCCAGCAATGCGGTGGCCACCTTGTCAGCCCGAATGGACGACAAGGCCACTGCTTCTGGGTACCGGGTGGCATAGTCCACTACCGTCAGTAGGAAGCGTTTCCCGGAGCTGCTGGGGATGGCCAGCGGGCCGACCAGATCCACAGCCACCCTCCTGAAAGGCTCATCGATGATTGGCAGAGATACTAGTGGGGCTTTGGGGCGTGGCCCCGCCTTCCCCACTCTCTGACAGGTTTCACACGAACGGCAGTAGGCAGCCACATCGGCCCCCATTTTTGGCCAGTAGAAATGCTGGTTTAACCTGGCCTTGGTCTTAGCGATCCCTAGGTGTCCGGCCATCGGAATCTCATGTGCGATCCGCAACAACTCCGTCCGGAACGGATAGGGTACCACCAACTGTCGGTCCCTGGGCCACGCCTCCGGTGAACCCTGCTGGACCGTGGCCCGGTACAGCCGTCCTTGGTCCCAGACCACTCGCTCCGGGTCCGAGTCCGAGGGAGGCTGTGCCGCCTGCTCCTTAAGAGCTTTCAGGCTGTCGTCAGCTTCTAACGCTGCCTGAAACCCCTGACTAGATGTGGCCAGAATCGACGAGACTGTCACATCTTCAGTCAGTACCCCGGGACCTGTGTCCTGGCCTCCACCTGACTCGGCTGCCACTTGGTCAGAAGGGGAAGAGCTATCGGACCTCCGGGAGGCCCCTTGGCTTCCAGCACTCCCACTGCGGGTGACAGCGGCCACAGCCGCTGCGACCGTGGGTCGTGCCTGCTCCTCCTCCGTTCCTGACCAAGTCGCCGGTTCAGGCAGACCTACCTGGCTTCCTGACACCCCGGTTGTGGGGGAACCATGCACCGAGATCTTACCTGGGAGCACTTCCGCTCCTGGACCGGCCCCAATCTCACCTGCCTGTTCCCCTCCTGCAGCAACAGAACCCCGCTGTGAAATCTCTGGGGACCCCACATTTGCTGTGGTAGCCCCCACCCCACACACTGGTCCTCCCCCTGCAGCACCCTGCTCTCTGCTTATCCCTGCAGAGGGCAACAGATCCCAGCTCACAGGCTGATTACTTGTAGAGGCATTGTCACACCTTTCTCTGACCCCCTCCCCTGTCACAGCTGCAGCTGTGTGTGTGTCTATGGTGTCTATGCAAGCAGAAATATCAGAGTTCACTCCCTCCTCCCTCACATCATTCATAGAATACACATTAACATTGTTAGGAGTCATGTCAGTACTGGCTGAAGGTTCAGCCCTTGGTTGGGGCCCAAACTGGGAGGTTATCTGCCCCAAATCTGTCCCAAGTAGCACGTTTGCAGGGATCCGATCAGTTACCCCCACCTCCCTCACCCCTCGCCCTGCGCCCCAGTCCACATAAATGTCAGCAACAGGCAGCGCCGGGTCAATGCCTCCAATCCCGGAGACAGCGAGGGTTTTTCCAGGGATCAAGTCTTGGGGGGACACCATCTCAGGCCGCACCAGAGTCACCTCCGAGGCGCTGTCTCGCAGTCCTATGGTCACAGACCGGCCGACGGTGACAGGTTGGAAGCTGTCCAGGGACCTACCACCACCCCCACCCACACAATACACCTTGGGCGGCCCTTGGGACGGGGACGGAGCCGGGGCCTTGGGACGCTGAGGGCACATGGCCTTGAAGTGTCCAGGTAGGTTGCACTGGTGGCACCGTCTTGGTTCCGCCACGGGCCTGGAGAGGGGAGTTGAGGGGGACACCCCCTGCAGTCTAGGGGCAGGTGGGGCAGTCGCAGAGTTCATCTTACCCCCTCTCCAGGTGCTGCTGGTGGCTGCTCTCCTGGCTTCAGGAGCCCGGTTGTTGGTGTAGTCATCGGCAAGGGCAGCTGTAGCCGTGGACCCCTTTGGCTTCTGGTCTCGGATGAACTGGCGGAGATCCTCAGGGCAGTTCCACAAGAGTTGCTCCGTGATGAACAAGTCCAGGATCTCCGGTCCGGTGGAAAGCTGCAGGCCTTGGGTCCAGTGGTCGGCAGCTCGGGCAAGTGCCCGCCGGTGGTCAGCCCAGGAGTCCTTTGGTCCCTTCTGTAGGCTCCGGAACTTCTTGCGGTAGGACTCTGGAGTGAGGTTGTACTGTTGGATCAGGGCCCGCTTGATGGTGTCGTAGCCCTGATCTGCCTCAGCAGGCAAGTCCCCAAGGACATCCAGGGCCTTACCCCTTAAACGGGGGGTCAGGTAGTTGGCCCACTGGTCCTTGTCCAGATGGTGCTGCAAGCAAGTCCGTTCAAAAGCAGTCAAGAAAGAGTCCAAGTCTCCATCCTTCTCCAGCACTGGGAAGTCCTCAACACGGACCTTTGGAAGTTTGGTGTCTCGAAGGTCACGTGTGGCTGATGAGGGCCGGAGCTGAGCTAGCTGCAGCTGGTAGTCACGGTCTGCCTGTCGCTCTCGCTCTCGCTCTTCACGCGCTGCCTGCCGCTCTCGCTCCGCAGCCTCACGCTCTGCGTGCCGCTCCGCAGCCTCAGCGTCACGCGCTGCCTGCCGCTCTGCCCTGCGCTCTGCCAGGAGTTCCTTGTAGCCCTTCTGGTCTCCAGCCTGGAGAAGGGCCATAGCCATTTGAAGAAGGCTATCCGAGCCTCCCAGGCTCGGTGGAATGGCACGTGGTGATCTGCGGCACGCTGCAGAGCTAGGCGATTCACTGTCCCTTTCAGAGCGGAGGGCTGGCATCTGGCTCGTTGAGGAACCTTGGGTGAGCTCCTCCTCATCTTGTCCAGCAGTGCCAGGTTGCGCAATGTCCTCGGCAGAACGGTTTTCTGGCGTCGAGCTCCTGGAGGACTCGTGGGCAACCTCCTCATTGCTGTCCACAGCACCGTCCTCCCTCTCTTCGGCTCCTGCCTTAGCATTGGCCAGTTGCATAGCTCTGCTCCTGGTGCCATCAGCCATTCTTGCAGACTTTTGGTCACTGACACAGAACTGACACCTGATGCCTCCACACACCTTACAGTATCTGCACTCTGACACTCTAGTGTTGAGCTAGTCTGAAGACCCCAGCAGCCACAGCTGCTGCAGGCAGTCTTTAGTGTCTGGGAGTATGGGTCTCACACTCACACACACTATTATCTCGATCCCACCGCTATGCCACCAATATGTCACAAACCACCGGGGGGGTCACTCAGAAATCCCCCGCGCTGGCTACCAGTACGTCACAATCGGGGGGTAACAAGTGGGGGTCACCCCTCCTTTATACCTCCCGACCGACAGACAGAGCACGTGACGCGCTCTCTAGCGCCCCTCTTATAGTCAGGCCAATTATGGAATTGCCCGACAATAAGCAAGGAGGCCGCTATACTACTTATGCCGATTATTGAAGGGTCCCCGGTGAGAGTAGGGTATATATTCCCCCGACCTCCGCGGGCGGAATATATAAAATCTCCCCGAATCTCACTGGCCTCCCCACAATAATCCTTGGCACAACTCGCTGCCACCAACCGCTTCACGGTAACTATTAGCCGAACACACAGACGTGGGATTCAAGATCGAGATAACAGAACAGCCCAAGATTAATTATATAATTTAATCAGCCTAAAGCACACTAGAAACTACAATATATACAATAGGGAATCTACAGAATATACATATGTCAGAGTACAGTTACAATCAAAGCATGGGTTACAAACAGGCATACACAGTTCCAGCAGTTACCTTGTTGCGTCTGGCCACAGGGGGGCGCTGTACCCAGGTTTCTAGGATCCTTCCCACAGATGTTTCCTACACGTGCCCCCAGCGAAAGAACACTGGAAAATGGCCGAAGTAGGGTTATCAACCTGGGCAGATCCAGGTCCCCTCCTACCTTAGTGACCTCACAGGGAAGCACTGCTCCACCCCTGGCTTGAGTTATGGACAATCCACAACATGGAATATGGGCCATAACTTTGCCTGGGAGCGTCGTAGGCGGACGCCAATGCTCTCATTGTGACAGTTATGAATTTAGCTACAGAACGAGGGGACTCATGACCTGTCTGCCAGTTCCCCATTGGCTGATATCACGCCTGGGGCATTTCCCAATGTCCTGCTCCCATAAAAAGGGTGTGCCGGCATCGTCCGCATGCGGAGACACCATTTTTATGGTTGCCATATTTATCGGAAATATGGCTTGCGAGATATGAACCATTTTTTACTGGAGTCGTTCTGTCTGGCTACTTCCAGAGCCTGGCTAATTAGATAGCAGCTCCTACTACAGGGTGACGGCAGGGAGTCATCCTGTGTCCATTGTTCCCACACCACCTCATCTCCATATCACAGGACATGGCCATGGAGGTGTAAGTGGAACACTGAGAACAAGAAGGGAGGGGGCACTGCCAGGGAGTGATGAGGGACTATGACTGGAGTCATAATTCATCTTCATATCCCGGGATTTGCCTCACAACCACATATTGATCATCCTCGTAATTCAGTTTCTTGAGAATAAAGTCTAAAGTGTCATAGCTTTCCTTCAAGTGCACAGAATGCCCTACAGGTGCTGAAGCATACTTGCTGCCATTGTGCAGGAGCACAACTTTCAAACTTTTTTGGATGAATCAATAAAGAATCTCCACTTACATTGTACTCAATGTTAAATTTTTACATCAGCTCAGGAACATCACTGCAATACACTAAAGCACCGTCTTGAGAAAAGCATGGAAGAAATTCCTATTGGAATTCTATTATTTTGGAAACCGATGGTAAAAAAACTGTAAGTGATGGAATTTTTTGGGATATTTTTACTGAGTCAGAGGACGAAAGTATATAAAAATCACCTCTTACTTTTAAAACAATTGTAACCTTGCAGTCCATTGATATCAATAGTTTTTGCTTTAAACTAGATTGTTCAGAAAGCTTCAAAGAAAAATCTACAGATGTAACCAAGAGCAAAAATTATTTTAAAAATAGTTTCAAAATTAAAATCAATCAATAAAAATAAAATAATTTCCAAAGTAAAATCAAAACAGTAAATCTTCGTTACAGGATGGTGTGCCAAGTCCATTGTTTCTCTAAAGGGCTGCTGAAAAAAGCCAAATGTACGGCTTGGCAGCCGCATACTGAGCATTTAAGTGGCAGCTTTGCATCTGACCTGCCATGTCATTTTGTAACAGGGATAAAAGTACCCTGATTTGCCAATCGTTACAAGTCCCAGTGGTCAGATCCCACTAATCAGACTGTTATCGCTTTTTCTATGGATAAATGAGAACTTGCTTTATCCTTTTCAAATTTAGCGGACTTGTGAAAGATTCAGGGTGTCACTGTTAATTATTGTTGCCCAGTAGAACAAGGATTTTGAATGATCTGTATTCTCTGAATTAATAGAGATGAGCTCATGTGAAAATATAAGACTTCTTTCTTTTCTTGTGGTACATCCATTGAGCAGGGACTGAACATTTTAATTTAATTGGTTTTAAGGAAGTGAGAAAAGTAAGTGTATTTTGTGCCATATGTAAGAAATGATTCAAGTTTAGACTTGGCACATGGCTGGCTGGTTGATGCCAGCAAGACAAGTAAGTAACTTAGCATTTTGAACTTTTGGAGCTTTACTGTCTACTTTTCTCAGATGAGAAGTTATGAAGTAAAACTAAATTATGTGCCAAATAAAATAAATTGTGACATTTTTGTCACATAAAAGTAAGACTAGCTGAGAAAACAGATTCAAGTATAAAGGACTTGAAGATTATACCGGAGCCTGATGCCCTGGGATAAGGAAAGGAGGGACTTACTTGTAATCTTAGTGTTTACTGAGGCCAAACAGTGGTAAACAACCATATTTCTTTAAGGTTATGAAACTCTTGGAAATTTAGTTATTATTTTATAAAAGGTAAAAGTTTAAGGATTTTTCCCATCTTCATTCTTCAGAACTGCATTGCTCCTCTGCCTCCAGACTTCTGGATAGCCAGGGAAGGGTGCACCCCGATGAATGACGTAGCTGAATCGCTGGCCTTTACAATGCTCTCTCCCATGCACAAAGCAGAGGCAGTCAACATTGGGGGAACACAGTGGCACTTAAGCTGTCCTGATCCACCAATACAGCCAGCTTCAGAGCAGTGCATACAAGCTTTATTGCTTAGGATATGGGCCACCTCTGATAGACTGCAGCAGTGGAGGTAACCTAGTCAACAAATAGAAAACTATAAAAATAAAACGAAATCTTTAAGTCAGGAAAAGCGGCACTTCACAGTGGAGCATTTGCGATATTTTTATTGCGCAATAGTACGCACAATTACAATATAGATGGGGAGGGAGGGGTGCAGGTATGCCGGATGACAGCCGTTTCGCACCGTAACAGGTGCTTCCACAGGTCGGACCTGCTTGTTGCGGCCCGCAGACCCCGTGACGATCGCGGCCCTATGCCGGCGGCCAGCGCCCTGCAGGACTTTACTACAATTGAGTAATTTGCGGTGCCGTGCAGAGGAGCTGTCCGCGCTATACCAATGGCTGCTGCCCGCCAATCAGATGCAAGGAAGTGACGTCGCTGTATGAGGTCACCTCCTTGCATCTGATTGGCGGGCAGCAGCCATCTCCTCTCCGTCGCACTGACATTATTCAATTGTAGTAAAGTCCTGCTGGTGCTGAACCCCGGCATAGGGCCGCGATTGTCACGGGCTGCAACAAGGAAGTATGTGCTCACGATCAGGACCCACTGCGTTCAGGTCAGGACCCCGCGGGTCCTGATCTGCGGGGCCACAAGTCTTTTCCGCATGAGACCGCAGCAGCCCGTGCCCGCGATCAGGGTTCAGTGCGCTGCGCTCTCCTCGCTGTGTGTGTGTTTGTGTGTGGATGGGCACAAAAGTACTGGGCACAATACTACAAGGATGGGCACAAAGGTACTGGCACAATACTACAAGGATAGGCACAAAGGTACTTGGCACACTACTACAAGGATGGGCACAAAAGTACTGGGCAAAATAATACAAGGATGGGCACAAAAGTACTGGGCACAATACCACAAGGATGGGCACAATACTACAGGGCACAATACCACAAGGATGAGCACAATACTACTGGGCATAATACTAGAGGGCACAAGGATGGGCACAGTACTACAGGGCACAAGATGGGCACAATACTACTGGGCACAAGGATGGGCACAATACTACGGGGCAAAATACCACAAGTATGAGCACAATACTACAGGGCACAAGGATAGGCACAAAAGTACTGGACACACTACTACAAGGATGGGCACAATACTACAGAGCAGAATACCACAAGGATGGGCAGAATACTACAGAGCAGAATACCACAAGGATGAGCCCAATACTATTGGGCACAATACTACAGGGCACAAGGATGGGCACAATGCTACAGGGCACAAGGATGGGCACAATACTACTGGGTACAAGGATGGGCACAATACTACAGGGCACAATACCACAAGGATGAGCACAATACCACAGGGCACAATACCACAAGGATGAGCACAATACTACAAGGATGGGCACAATACTACAGGGCACACGGATGGACACAATACTACTGGGCACAATACCACAAGGATGGGCACAATACCACAAGGATGGCACAATACTACAGGGCACCAAACAACAAGGATTAGCACAATACTACAGGGCACAAGGATGGGCACAATACTACAAGGATGAGCACAATACTACTGGGCACAATACTACAAGGATGGGAACATTACTACAGGGTACACAGATGGGAACATTACTGCAAGATGTTGGCTAAGATTACTATATGATGCTGCTAATTGTAAAACAATATTACAAGAAGGTGATAAAATGTAAAAAAAAATCAAAATAAAGCATGAAAATTACTTTTTTTGCCATTAATAATGCTTTTTTATATATGAACTTAACCAAACAAAAAATGCAGGTTTGTTCTAATAAACAAGCAAAAAAGTTTCAAAAAGTGATCCAAAGGTGTATAAAAAAACCTCCATGGAATCACTAAAAATGTCACTTTGTCCTGCAAAGAATGCGGCCCCTCTCAGTTTTTTTTTCTATATGCGGCCCATACACCCAGCCGAGTTTGAGACCCCTGATCTAAATTATATAGCTATCCTGAAGCATCTTGTCTTAGAACTCTCATTTATAGCTTTCTTTATTCTACTGGAAATTAAATACATTTGATAAGAAGGTAAATCAAAAGGTCTGAGAAAAGCCAAATGGCGCTATTCCAACAGGAGGGGCTACCAGTGAGTATGTACATGACTCTTACTATCATCATTAACACTATTGTTTTTGTTCTTATAATGTATCTATTTTGTCAATTTACTCACTTACGCAATACCCACATGTCTATTTTTGAGACATCTCGCATATTTTAATGTAGTGTCCTCTCCTGTTGCAAATGTCGCCCTTTTATTGCTGAATTTTTCTCTTCTGACCTATATTATGTTCTTATTTACAAAAGTTTTATTGCAATTTATTTCTATACCTATGAGGCTTAATACCATTCTTTCTCTTATCTGATGTGTGTTATAACTAACTAGAAGTTCCTTTGTCAATATAGTGTGTCCATACACATTCTCACATTGTGAGTCAGACAATATTAGATAGTGTAGCGGACATTCCCCCTTGGCAAGGGAAATGATGACACATGGATGGCAAGTTATTCATACATTTAAAGAGGATATTTCACCAGTTTGATCATGTTAAACTGGCCACATCAGGGGAAAATGGCTGTGAACTGAGTAAATTGTAGCTTTTGTTTTCATAATTCTCATCTCTGTTGTGGAGATTAGCTTGTAACATTCAGGTAATAATTTATGTTAAGTCCAAGGGTGTTTTAGCAGAGAATTTTCACCGGGGCCTTTTAGTTCTACTGCATAAGGCTGATCTATCATAAGCAAGCAGCAACAAACATAGAAAAAAGAACATGCACCCACAAGAGAGCAGATCTTTCAGCGTGAGACATGTAATGACAGAGAGTCTGCTCACTAATCTCACTGCAGAGTTGTGTTTTATTGCAAAGTGCAAGGAGCTGTTTACTAAAACCTCTTCAGCTTTCATCTCGCAACAGTCAGTGTGGGTAGAGAGGCAGTACAAAAGAGCTGAGCTTTATTTGAGCTTTTTCGCAGCAGTCCCAGCCAGCTTTGCCAAAATGGGTGGAGCTGGTGTAAGGAAAAGCTGGACAGCAAAAGATACACTCAAGTGACATTCAACGTTTGTGGGAGAACATCGCCATCTGCTGACCAGAAACGACAGCAAAAACTAAATAATGAATATGCTTTTCCCCAAGGGAAGCGTATAGAAGAGGAACCAGATGGGTCATGTGGCACTGGAGTACACCAATAGCCCCACAGGCGCAGAACGGTCCAAAAGTGGTTAGATATTGGAAAGGGCCTGAGCTATACCAAAGCCAAAGGAAAGCTCGTGGCCACCACTACAGAAGGAACCCGAAGACTAAACACCGAATACCAGACGCCAACAGTCAAGAATCAAAGACCAAATACCGACTACAGAAGGAACACGAAGACCTAACACCAGACGCTGATGTTCAAACAGCGAAGACAGAATATGGACTACAGACGAACCGGAGACAGAACATAAAGCTGTCTTTTCACTTTTACCACACAGTGAACGGCACTAAAAACTATTTCTGGATTGATGGTTTTTTTTGCATTTTTGTATCCCAAAAATCAAAGTAGAAAGCAATCAAAAAAATATTATGTGCCCGAAAATAGTATCAATAAAAACGACAAATTAGCCTGCAAAAAGCAAGCTCTCACATGACTCTGTAGGCAGAAATGTGGAAATATTATAGCTCTCAAATTAAGACGATGCAAAAACTTTTTTTTTGTAAAAAAAAACAAACATTTTTTTAGTGTGAGTTGCCAAACAGAAAAAAAATAGAAGTCTGGTATCGCTGTATTCACACTAACCCAAAGAATAAAGCCTCTAATCACTTATACCGCATGGTGAAAAGCGTAATAAATAAATGTTTATTCTGCCTCCCAAAGATTGCAGCAAGACTCGGCTCACAACTATCCTGCACTCTACGCTGAGCGTTTATATCAGGATTTCCATTTAAATCTCTGAAATACGTGATATGTGAGTCCCCAAAGGAAGATTCCCAATAATAAGTCAAATGGAGACACTTTGGACTCTCTCTGACCTACGATCCATTGGTGCCTGTCTTTTTAGGCATGCATAAAACTGTGGCCGACCACCTCTTTTGTGCACATCTTAAAAGCAAGGTATCGCCAAACAGAAGATACCGAGTCCAGAGTATCTCTGCCAAATCATTAGTGAATGGATCTGTAGGGGGTTTCATCTAAATCAAATATGTTATTGATTTACATGGAAACCCCAATGAAAACCAAATCACAAAAAGGATCAGGAGACAAAAGTATATATATATAATAAATCTTTATTGAGAAAAATATATACATTAAAAAGAGATGGGTGTAATGACAGAGAAGGTGCACTAGATGGCATACCAAACCAGCAGAAAGTAATGCATGTGCTTGATTGTTTGAAAGCCCGTGTAACAAACCTCATAAATAGAACGTAAATCACAGAAAAGTATGTCAAGATATGACAAGATATATACCATGTGCATCAGCAACATGAACTGCATAAATGAGGTAAGGAAGTCATGGCTAACGAAAATATAACATTTACTTACAAGCTGGAATGGCGCCAAGTCCCATCCGACGCGCGTTTCAGCAATAGCCTTCGTCTGCTATTAATATATCTTTTTCTGATTTTCTCTAATAGTTTTGCTATACACCTTTGACTGTCATGAACTTTTGTTCGGTGCTGATGGATTCCAAGACGGATTTTTTTTATATCTTCTTCCATGGAGCTTCAGGAATTCCTTTTAAGACATCTTTAGTGTGGGATTGTGGAGAAGGATTCTTTTTTGGGGGGTTTCTATTATATATTAATATTATATTTTTTTGATAATTTCGGCAGAATTTGCATTTTTTAAAAAAATATATTTCTATTTTTTATCATATATAGTCTTTTATATTCACACCAAGGGTCTTTTTTCAGATTTCCCTTTTGGATCTCTGCTTAATTCACTTTCACTTTTTATATTTTTCTCATCAACATACACTTCCTTATATGATAAATTTCGTTTTTCCCTTTACTTGCATATAATAGTATATTATGCTTCACATTTTCAGTATTACACATTTTTCCAGTTAATGGTCTTATTTTCAGCACTCACTATTACACATTTTCACATACATATTTGTCTACACAAGTATTTTAGCTTACTTTTTTTGCACACACGTGTTTATGTACACATAAGCTCATTTGGGATTGATTTCACATATATGTTTAGCATGCACAATCATTCCTGTACACGCTACTGTCATTTCTAGTTTTTTATATGGATTTTTGACATGAATTTTATATATGTGACTGTCTATTCTGCTTTTTTATCTTATATTTATGAATTTATATTCTATGACTCCCCCTTTTTATCTCCACATACTCTGTACTTATGTATGTATTTATTTATTCATATCTGTAACTATCATTCCATATGATCAAACACATTGTTTTTTTATTTTGCAATGAATGTATGAATATATTAGGTTCACCTCTTGCTCCCTGGATCAGTGCGCATGCGTTGTCTCCGGGCAGCGCGCTCACAGTGGGCGTATCTCAATTGTCCGGGCTCCGGGTTCCTCCTTCTGATGTCATCGCGTCACGTGACCTGGAGTCACGTGATGCCGTGACGCATATTTGGACAGCCGGTTGCTTAGTGACGATGACGCGCTTTCCTGTCTGCGCCCTGCCTTGGATTTAGACGGCACGTGCGCCGCTTGTGATCATTCATTAATTGGAGTCCGTATATATTTCGCCCACCTGCCGGTATGTCGCCACGCCTCCCCTGACGAAGGCTATTGCTGAAACGTGCGTCGGATGGGACTTGGCGCCATTCCAGCTTGTAAGTAAATGTTATATTTTCGTTAGCCATGACTTCCTTACCTCATTTATGCACTTCATGTTGCTGATGCACATGGTATATATATTGTCATATCTTGACATACTTTTCTGTGATTTACCTTCTATTTATGAGGTTTGTTACATGGGCTTTCAAACAATCAAGCACATGCATTACTTTCTGCTGGTTTCGTATGCCATCTAGTGCACCTTCTCTGTCATTTCACCCATCTCTTTTTAATGTATATATTTTTCTCAATAAAGATTTATTATATATATACTTTTGTCTCCTGATCCTTTTTGTTATTTGGTTTTTATGCTTCTATGGATCAGTTTATCCATTTAATCTCTATGAATAGTGGGTGGTGGGACTTTCTCTTATGATAAGAGTCCACTTTATATTATTCCCACAATATTCATGATCTTTCTAAGGCTGATTTTTGGTGTTTATGGAAACCCCAATGTAAGTGCTCAGCATAGAGCACAGGATAAATGTGAACTAATCCAAAATGTTCTGTACCTCAAAATGCCACAAATAAAAGCTTCTTCTCAACCCACATAAAACAAGTCCGCACTCTGTTAACAGAAATATAGGGAGGTTTTCACATTACTGGTAGCACAAAGGCTCTGGAAAAGCGTTACGATTCCTCATCCCCTCAAAAAATCCAATTAAATATGCGGCCCCAAATCCAAATGCCCCCCTCCCTCCATTCTGAGACCCACAGTGTGCCTAAACTGCACCCACACATTTGGCATTACTGTAGTGAGGAGGATCTCACCTAATTTATGGGTGCAGGTCTCCAGAAGCTCAAACTAGGCACAATGTAAAGGCACTACAATGGCAGATTACATTTTTAGTCTGCAACATTCATTGCTGCTTGTTTCTGGTAAACACATTTATTCTGAGCCAAATGATTTAGAAGTACATCGGTAAGAAACTAAAGAAAAACTCCTAAAATACACAATTTTTATTTATGTTCAGTATTAAAAGGGAGAAGAAAAAATCCCAACATCTATGTCAAAAGGGCCTTTGCCCCCTAAACCTGCACCTCATTACTTTGACCGCATCTGGACTGGAGGGTGATGAACTGAGGAGCTTACTGACTGCTTTGATGGGGATACTGGATCCACTTCTTATCCAGGGAGTCCTGTGAGGAATGTCTTTATCTGGTGTACACTGAGGCCTAAGATAAGTGGCTAATGCCTTGTTTTTTGAATAGTGGCTACTTCTTATCCCTCTGTACTAAGGGGTACTTCACACACAGCGAGATCGCTACCGAGATCGCTGCTGAGTCACGGTTTTTGTGACGCACCAGTGACCTCATTAGCGATCTCACTGTGTGTGACACTGAGCAGCGATCTGGCCCCTGCTGTGAGATCGCTGCTCGTTACACACAGCCCTGGTTCATTTTTTTATTGTTGCTCTCCCGCTGATAAGCACACATCGCTGTGTGTGACAGCGAGAGAGCAACAATCCTGAATGTGCAGGGAGCAGGAGCCGGCGTCTGACAGCCTGCGGTAAGCTGTAACCAAGGTAAACATCGGGTAACCAAGGTGGTTACCCGATATTTACCTTTGTTACCAGCCTCCACAGCTCTCACGCTGCCAGTGCCGGCTCCTGCTCCCTGCACACGCTAAGCTAAGCGGTGTGCGCTGGTAACTAAGGTAAACATCGGGTAACCATACCCGATGTTTACTTTAGTTACCAGTGTCCGCAGCTTCCAGACGCCGGCTCCGTGCAAGCGCAGCGTTGCTTACACGTCGCTGCTGGCTGGGGGCTGGTCACTGGTGAGATCTGCCTATTTGACAGCTCACCAGCGACCATGTAGCGACGCAGCAGCGATCCTGACCAGGTCAGATCGCTGGTGGGATCGCTGCTGCGTCGCTAAGTGTGACGGTACCCTTATTCCCATTGCTATATGTATAGATACCTTGGTTAACCCCTGTTATCCAGATGGGTGCCAGAGACCTGGTACTGTGTATTTTGAGGCTTTTTAGCTGTTGAATATAGCCTCAATTTGGTGGGACCGGATAGATTCAGGGATTATTGGATTTTCAGTGTTACATGGGACTACCAGCATTTATTATTGTTTATGTATTGTCTCTTTGAAGTAACTCTTTATTCCCCTCCTAAGGAACCTCAGATAGATGAGGGGAAACGCGTCGGGTGGTTTCCGTTAGGAGCCGCTGGTATATAACTGAGTGGTTTTTTTGGGTCATTGTACCCCACTATGTTTCCAATTTAATCATATTGGCTATAGTATATATTTGTATTATCTATATTAGATCTCACTGTTGGTTCACTGTTGGAATTTTTATCCTTGCTAGTGCTATCACCTTCACATCTGCTAGGGTCACTCCAGGGTCTGAAGGGATAGTCTTCGTTGAGCGGGGGGCGCCAAATGCGCAGGCTTTACGGTGCCAACCTCTGCGGCAAGGAACGGGTGAGCTTAGGGCGATATAAGTGTCAGGCCCCTCCCTTGTACATTGAATATCTAATTTTTATCTTAAACTTTTGACATAGATGTTGGGATTTTTTTTCTCCCTTTTAATACTGAACATAAATAAAAATTGTGTATTTTAGGAGTTTTTCTTTAGTTTCTTTCTGGTAAACACCCAGTCAAAATCATCACTACACCCATAAATGAATTCTCAGAGTGTTGTAATTTCCAAATTGTGGTCACTTAGGGGCACTGTATATGGAGTCCAAAAACTATTCTAGGAAAATATGTGCTCTAACAGTTCTTCCCTCCCAAGTGTCGTCGTATGGCCAAACGGTACTGCAGAGCTACATGTAGGGTATTGCCCCGTTCAAGGCAAGTTGTGTAACAATTATACGCTTGTTTTTACCTATTCCCCTTGTGAAAATTTGAAATCTGAAAATTTTAGTGGTAAAAATGTAATTATTTTTTTCTTCACCACCCAATGATAAAACATTTTGGAATCAATATACTCACTGCATTTCACTTGATTTCATTAAGTAGTGTAATTTGTAAAATGGGGTTACTTATGGTTGGTCTGCTTTTTTGGCACATTAGGGGCTCTGCCAATGTGACATTGCACCCCTAAACCATCACAGCCAAATTTCAACCAATATGGTGCTCCTTCTCTTCTTTCACTTTGCACTGTGCATGAAAAGTAGCTTCAGGCCACATATGGGGTATTGCCGTATTCAGGAGAAAATGCATAACACATGTTCTGGTCCAGTCTCCTGTTTCCCTTGAGAAAATTAAAACCTTGGGCCTTCAGCATCAAATTCATTGAAGAAAAGTAATATTTAATTTTCAATGCCTAATATTATAAATTCTGAGAAGCACCTGTGGGTTCAGATTGCTCACCACACCTCTAGATTCATTCCTAGAGGGCTCTAATTTCCAATATGGGGTCACTTGAAGGGGGTTTTCCACTGTTTAGGCACCTTGGGAGCTCTCCAAACGCGACATGGCGTCTACTATCTATTCCAGCCAATTTTTCACCCCAAAAGTCAAAATGGTGCTCCTTCCTTTCCAAGCCCTGATGTGCGCCCAAACACCTGTATTCAGGGGAATTTGCACATCATATTGTCTGGGTCATTTTTTTCAGTTTCCTTTGTAAATATGCAAATTTTGTGGCTAAAACAAAATTTTTGTGGGAATTTTTTTTTTAATTTTCTAAGCTGAACGTTATAAAATTCTGTGAAGCACCTGGGGGTTCAAGGTGCTCACCACACATCTATATAAATTCCTTAAGGAGTCTAGTTTCCAAAATAAGGTTACTTGTATGGAAGCTCCACTATTTAGAAACACCAGGGGCTCTCCAAACGCGATGCTCCTTCCCTCCCGTGTGCCCAAACAGTAGATTTCCACCACATGTGAGGTATCGGTGTACTCTGGAGAAATTTTATAACAAATTGTACACTGCATTTTTTCTTGTTACCCTTCTGAAAATGCAAAATTTGGGTCCTAAGTAATATTCTTGTGGGAAAAAGTAAAATTTTCATTTTTTTCCTCCACTTTGCTTTGGTTCCTATGAAGCACCTGAAGAGTTAATAAACTTCTTGGATGTGGTTTTGAGGAGTGCAGTTTATAGAATGGTGTCACGTTTTGGTATTTTCGGTCACATAGGCCTCTCAAAGTCACTTCAGATGTGATGTGGTCCCTAAAAAAATGGTTTTGTAAATTTTGTTGTAAAAATTAGAAATTGATGATAAACTTTGACCCTTTCTAACAAAAAACAATTATGTTTCAAAAATTACGCTAATGTAAAGTAGACACGTGGGAAATGTTATTTATTGCCAAATTTTTGATATTTTCATAAACCACTAACATAACGTACAATATGTCATGAAGAAACAATCTCAGAATCACCGAGATCCACTAAAGTGTTCCAGAGTTATAACCTCATAAAGTGACAGTGACCAGAATTGTAAAGTGAGGCTCGGCCCTTACGAGTGCGTCTGACACTGAGGAGTGGTGATAAATACGAGCTGGTCGCCAGCCATTTTTCTGTAGCAAGATAAGGCTGTTTATCGTACAGTGTTCAAAAGGCTCCTGCAGACCCCAAGCAGACCCCCAAGTGATCATCTGTATTTTCAGGCAAATCAAGTCAGACTTGTGACCAAATTACTAATTCTGAATCAAAATTTTGGGGGAATCTGCTAAATTCTAATCACAATCAATGTGACCAATATAAACACACGTGCATCAGGCGCCCCCTAGTGGTGGTGGCAGGCTAAACACAAGTGCATCAGGGGCCCCCTAGTGGTGGTGGCAGGCTAAACACACGTGCATCAGGCACCCCCTAGTGGTGGTGGCAGGCTAAACACAAGTGCATCAGGCGCCCCCTAGTGGTGGTGGCAGGCTAAACACACGTGCATCAGGCGCCCCCTAGTGGTGGTGGCAGGCTAAACACAAGTGCATCAGGCGCCCCCTAGTGGTAGTGGCTGGCTAAACACACGTGCATCAGGTGCCCTCTAGTGGTGGTGGCAGGCTAAACACAAGTGCATCAGGCGCCCCCTAGTGGTAGTGGCTGGCTAAACACAAGTGCATCAGGCACCCCCTAGTGGTGGCAGACTAAACACACGTGCATCAGGTGCCCTCTAGTGGTAGTGGCAGGCTAAACACAAGTGCATCAGGCGCCCCCTAGTGGTGGCAGCCTAAACACACGTGCATCAGGTGCAACCTAGTGGTGGTGGCCGGCTAAACACATGTGCATCAGGCTCCCCCTAGTGGTGGTGGCAGGCTAAACACACTAAACACACGTACATCAGGCGCCCACTAGTGGTGGTGACTGGCTAAACACACGTGCATCAGGCTCCCCCTAGTGGTGGTGGGTGACCGGCTAAACACACGTGCATCAGGCGCCCCCTAGTGGTGGTGGCAGGCTAAACACAAGTGCATCAGGCGCCCCCTAGTGGTAGTGGCCGGCTAAACACACGTACCTCAGACGCCCCCTAGTGGTGGTGGGTGACCGGCTAAACACACGTGCATCAGGCGCCCCCTAGTGGTGGTGGCAGGCTAAACACACTAAACACACGTGCATCAGGCGCCCCCTAGTGGTGGTGACCGGCTAAAAACAGGTACATCAGGCGCCCCCTAGTGGTAGTGGCCGGCTAAACACACGTGCATCAGGCGCCCCTAGTGGTAGTGGCCGGCTAGCCGAGTCGGTCACCTCTGCACACTGACGTTTCTCCATCCGAGGGTCATTAGAGCCATTTTCGTTGGAAAACATAGAAAACATCTGATTTCAGAAGCGCAAACCTGTGTGCAGCCTACAGAACGGCACAGGAAGGGTTACACAGCGCACACATAACAACAGTCTGTGTGTGATTGTTCACGGTTCATTGTGTTAATAAAGTTATTTGCACAACATTCCCAGACACCCGGAAGTGAATGATTGGGAACGTACCATTGTGCCTGGAATAGGGGGATATGACTTGGAAGGAGTGGAGACTTGTGGGTAAGGGCAGGTGTTGGTGTCCTTGTAGCCGGTGGATGATGCCGGTGCTCGGTGTGTGGAGAGGGATCTTACAGCGGGCAGTACTGAGGCGGCAGAGCCTGCACACCGCGCCAGGAGGGCGGGAGGGCACGGGCAGCGCGGCGTTTGACCCCTCAGTGCTGGAGTTCCTGGTCTGTCCCCTGTCCAGGAAGGCTGTGAGGTAACTCGTCTATGTCTGTATGTGCATGGCACAACTGTGGGGACACCGCAGGAAATGGCGGCTCCCTAGTACGGAGATGTAGCAGGTGTGGAGGGAACCTGTCACGCTATGGCGGGGTACCGATGGGTTACCATGGTAGCTGGGCCTGAAGATCCCCTGGTAGCCATGTTGGTACTCTTGTCAAGATTAGCTGGATGTGCTGAAAAGCCCACTGGCGGCCATGTTGGTACGCCTGTGACAGCTGGGCCTGCTGAAGACCCACTGGCGGCCATGTTGGTACTCCTGTTACACTCAGCTGGGTGTGCTGAAGACCCCACCCCCCTGTGGCCATGTTGGTACGCCTGTGAAGCTTATCTGGACTTGCTGAAGGCCCCCTGGCTGCCATGTTGGTACGCCTGTGACATTTAAGGTGGTGTCACACATAGCGACGCAGCAGCGATCATGACCAGCGATCTGACCTTCTCAGGATCGCTGCTGCATCGTTACATGGTCGCTGGTGAGCTGTCAAACAGGCAGATCTCACCAGCGACCAGCCCCCAGCCAGCAGCGACGCGTGGAAGCATAACTAAGGTAAATATCGGGTAACTAAGGGAAGCACTTCTCTTGGTTACCCGATATTTACCTTAGAACTGGTACAATGGTACTGGGTTAATTACCCGATGTGTAGTCTGGCTATGTGTGCAGGGAGCAGGAGCCGGCACTAGCAGCGTGAGAGCGGCGGACGCTGGTAACTAAGGTAAATATCGGGTAACCAAGGAAAGGGCTTCTTGGTTACCCGATGTTTACCGTGGTTACAGCTTACCGCAGGCTGCCAGACGCCTGCTCCCTGCTCGCTTCATTTCGTCGCTCTCTTGCGGTCACACACAGCGATGTGTGCGGCACAGCGGGAGAGCAACGTCCAAAAAATGAAGCAGGGCATTCAGCAACGACCGGCGACCTCACAGAAGGGGCCAGCTCGTTGCTGGATGTCACACACAGCGAGAGCGATGGGACTTCGCTGCTACGTCACAGAAATGGTGACTTAGCAGCGATGTCGTTGTCGTCGTCGCTATGTGTGACACCACCTTTAGCTGAGCCTGCAGAAGACCCCCTGGCTGCCATGTTGGTACGCCTGTGACACTTAGCTGAGCCTGCTGAAGACCCCCTGGCGGCCATGTTGGTATGCCTGTGACACTTAGCTGGGCCTGCTGAAGACCCCCTGGCGGCCATGTTGGTATGCCTGTGACACTTAGCTGGGCCTGCTGAAGACCCCCTGGCGGCCATGTTGGTATGCTTGTGACACTTAGCTGGGCCTGCTGAAGACCCCCTGGCGGCCATGTTGGTATGCCTGTGTCACTTAGCTGAGCCTGCTGAAGACCCCCTGGCGGCCATGTTGGTATGCCTGTGTCACTTAGCTGAGCCTGCTGAAGACCCCCTGGCGGCCATGTTGGTATGCCTGTGACACTTAGCTGGGCCTGCTGAAGACCCCCTGGCGGCCATGTTGGTATGCTTGTGACACTTAGCTGGGCCTGCTGAAGACCCCCTGGCGGCCATGTTGGTATGCCTGTGTCACTTAGCTGGGCCTGCTGAAGACCCCCTGGCGGCCATGTTGGTATGCCTGTGACACTTAGCTGGGCCTGCTGAAGACCCCCTGGCTGCCATGTTGGTACGCCTGTGACACTTAGCTGGGCCTGCTGAAGACCCCCTGGCTGCCATGTTGGTACGCCTGTGACACTTAGCTGGGCCTGCTGAACACCCCCTGGCTGCCATGTTGGTACGCCTGTGACACTTAGCTGGGCCTGCTGAAGGCCCCCTGGCTGCCATGTTGGTACGCCTGTGACACTTAGCTGGGCCTGCTGAAGACCCCCTGGCGGCCATGTTGGTATGCCTGTGACACTTAGCTGGGCCTGCTGAAGGCCCCCTGGCTGCCATGTTGGTACGCCTGTGACACTTAGCTGGGCCTGCTGAAGGCCCCCTGGCTGCCATGTTGGTACGCCTGTGACACTTAGCTGGGCCTGCTGAAGACCCCCTGGCTGCCATGTTGGTACTCCTCTGAAGCTTACCTAATCATTTTCCTAAAACCCTGTTTTTATATCCTAGGTATGACGAATCTACTAATGAACTAATTAATGACGAGCTTGGCATAGCTTATCCTATAGTAGATGGAATACCCAATATGATTCCTCAGGATGCTCGGATGATTAACAAAGACCAGAAGACAAAGGATTGTGATACCACTCAGCAGTAGCCTGGAAGAACGTGCTCGGCAGCCTTGGAGCCATGTTTCTATCTCTCCCCACGCTGACTGTGCTCGTTCCTCTCTTGTCGCTGACTGGAATCCTTTACTCTGCCTCAGTGGACGCTGATTTCCCCCAGGGATGTACCAGCATGGCAAGTGTGTGTTTCTACAGTCTCCTGCTGCCCATCACCCTACCCGTCTATGTGTTTTTTCATCTGTGGACATGGATGGGACTCAAGCTTTTCAGACATAATTAAAGCATATTGTAGTGTGGTCAGTTTTCTTTTGCTGGAAACCAATCACAACTGAGAGGTGTATTCTCTTCTATAATAAATGCTATGTGTAAACCTTGTGCATCCCCAGTTCTCAAGTCCTGCTACAAAATGCTATCCCAGGGGACACTAATGCAGAGACCCGAATCATTTGATTCCCTTAGCCGCCAGAAGGGGGAGCTGTGCCTATACATTGCTTGATCGGAAGTGACACTTGGCAGAGAAAAACACTCAAAGTTGCTACTTCAAGGCTGTGGCCCCTTCATTCGGTATCTTAGTGTTATTGCAATCTTCTTTCCTCTGGAGTAAAGCACTGCTCTGACTTCCTGATTGACTGACAGTTCAGACCAGCGAAATTGTCACCCTGCAGGCCTGAACTCTGCTCCCATTCTGCTATATTAGATGACTTTGCCTTTAGCATCAGAAATGCTGTGGTACTGAAGCTAGCAGAGATTAGGGTCTACGAGCGCACTCCATTGATCCCAGCCGGCTTTAGGGCAATGCTTATAACCTCAGTGGGAAAAGCTCTGTGCTGTTCAGTAATCATTTAAGCCTGGAACTTCCACTATCAGAAAATTGACATATTACAATGTGAGAGTGCATGGAAATGCTTAAGAGGGGTGTCCTTTATAAATGTCTTTAACCCCTCCACCCTCTGGCGATATTTCATTGTCGTTTTTTGTTCCCCTCTTCCGAGAGCCGTAACGTTTTTTACTTTTCTGTCAATCTTGCCTTATGAGGGCTTGTTTTTTGCGGTACGAGTTGTACATTTTAGTTTTAGCATATAGTGTACTGGGAAATAAATTCCAACTGCCGTTAAATTGTAAAACGAGTGTTTTGGATATATCTTAGTCACGGTGTTCACTATATGGTAAAACTGATGTGTTGGTATGATGCCTCATGTTGGTACGAATTCGTAGATACCAAACATGTATAGGTTTATTTTTATCTAAGGGGTTATAAAAAATTCAGAGGTTTGTCCAAAAAAAAGTAATGCTTTTTTTCACCATTTTCTGAGACCCGTTCTCATTTTTCAGGATCTGAGGCTCAGTAATGGCTTATCTTTTGCGTATTGAGCTGACGTTTTTAATGATCAAATTTTTGTGTGGATGCTACGTTTTGATCACCTGCTATTGCATTTCAAAAAGTTTTGTGGCGACCAAAAAAAATTTTTTTTTTTTCTCACCACACCATTTACCGATCAGATTATTTGATTTTATATTTTGATTGGGGCATTTCCTAACTTGGTGACTCCAAATATGTGTATTTATTTATTTTATTTTCAATGAGGGGGTGATTTGAACTTTAGGGTTTTTTTTATTTTTTCATATTTTAAAAACTTTTTTTTTTTTTTTTTTGATCAGTAGTCTGATTGCTTGTTTATTTCTGTTGCTCAGAGCCTCACAGCTCTGATCAGCAGAAATGCAGCATTCCTATTAGGCCAGTGTCACACTTGTTGCCTCGCGCGAGTCTTGCGGTGCATCACCCGGCACGGCCTCACACTATCCTCACAAGAGAGGGTTGGTTGCATGCATCTCTATGCAGCTGAGACGCTCCTGTGAGGAGAGTGTGAGTCCGTGACGGGTGATGCACCGCGAGACTCGTGCGCGATACACGCAAGGCAATTGTAAGTGTAACACCGGCCTTAGAGCCAGCGCTCTGTCGGTTGTAATAGGAAATATGCCATGATAGTGACAGGGGTCATCACATGACCTTTTGCTACCATGGCAACCATGATCGCGTCACAGGACTTCAGATGGTTTCAGGGAACTGCGCGTTGCCTCCATATCTAGTTAAATATGACAGCCCGATCTAAGGGGTTAATAGGCACTGGTGGATCGCGAATCCACCCGCGCCTGTTAGCCCTACATGTCTGCTGATTTGAACACCCGCTCACTGCAGAAGCCAATGGTGATTACCCCGACATGGCCAAGGACGTACAGTTACGTCCTTGGTCATAAAGGGATTTAGGCATGAATGGGTTTAAGAAAAAAAAAAAAATGGTGTCTCACGGTCAAAACTGTAGTGGATGGTGAGATAAGGAAACTGAAAGTCAGTAGTTCAACACATTATTACCCTTTTGTTCCTCAGTCTATGTCTACATGTGGTTGTGGCTAAATGTTCTGGAGTCTAATGCGGGCGTCACACGATACGATCTATCGTACGATCGCACGAGCGATCGTACCCGTTCCTGTTGTTTGTGCGTCACGGGCAATTAGTTGCCTGTGGCGCACAAAGTCGTTAAACCGCCGTCACATGTACTTACCTGCTGAGCAACGTTGCTGTGGGCGGCGAACATCCACTTCCTGAAGGGGGTGGGACGTTCGGCGTCACATCGATGTCACACAGCGGCCGGCCAATAGAAGCGGAGGGGCGGAGATGAGCAGGGCGTAAACATCCCGCCCACCTCCTTCCTTCCGCATTGCCGGTGGGAGCCGCGGGACGCAGGTAAGCGGTGTTCATCGTTCCCGAGGTGTTACACGGAGCGATGTGTGCTGCCCCGGATACGATGAACAACCGGCACAAAGAAAAATAAACGACTTTTTAAAAATGAGCGACGTCTCAACGATACACTATTTGCGAACGTTCTACGTCGCTCGTAGGTGTCACACGGGACGACGTTGTAAACGATGCCGGGTGTGCGTCACGAAAACCGTGACCCCCGACGACATATCGCACGATAGATCGTCTCGTGCGACGCCTGCATAAGGCTACATTTGAGGCACCAATAATATTGACCACTATTGCACTGGGGACCATCAACAGTATTTAAAATAGTAAACGTGTTGAACATACAAGGGTTGAATGAAAGATAATGTTACCTCCTCAGCAGATGGCTGGTACTGGACTGCGCAGCAGACTCTCTCCTCTACACCTCCAGTTGGCGGAAAGCCTTAGCAATGAATGGTTGTGGTGATAAAGTGTAAAGAATGGAACCTTGCACAGTCGGTCAATGCGATTAGAGCAAAGGGCTGTCATTGAATTCTTAACAGCAGAAGGTGTTGTTCCCCCCCCCCCCCCCCCCCACCACCACCAAGGAAATCCATCAGAAAATGCAAGTAAGTTTAAAGGGAAGGTATCACGTTTTTTAATTTTTGTATTAATAGTGATTATGGAATCAATTATTTTTAATATAAAATTAAATTCATTGTTTTTGTTTTACTTTTTTTATTTAATTCTATTTTTACTCATACACTGGGGGCTGCCATCTTGGATTTGCACTGTGTAGCTACAGTTACCTCAAATACTGCAGCCCCTGCGCATAGGGTCAGACCCTGACTATCAGCCCTTATCTCCTGCACTGTGGCTGCTTCCTACTGTGACCTGGACACACCCCCCTGGGCTGTCCAGATCACAGCTCTGGGAGGAGACCGCCGCCATCTTTGTGGAGCCCACAGCATATGCTGTGTGCTGCACTTTCCCCGTCACCCGCTCTGTGCTCAGCGCTAGTCGAGCTGTGACAGGAGGCGTTGACGAGACACTGGGCTGACCGGAGTAGCTGCTGAGACACCAGGCTCACAGGAGGAGGTGCCAGGAGCTGAGATCTGAGATGGGGTCAGTTCCAGTGGTGGGCAGCGGTGATCGCACCCTAACATCTATGGCTGGAAACCCATCTATGCGAGTAAAATCGGTCCGAGTTAGCTGAAAAAAACTCGGCTGATTTTAGTTCACGTTAGGTCAGAGTGCAACACAACTGCACTGCAATCCTGAGATTTTTCTCATGATTGCAGTGCGTGTGTGATCCTTTTTTTTTCTCAGCAGCTGTCATCTGCCATTCAGCTCTGCTACATGGCCGCTGACAGCAGCCACAGACAGCCATGTAGCAGAGCTGAATGGCAGATGACCGCAGACACAGACAGAGCCGCACGATCAGAATGAACTCGGGTGAACTTCACCCGACTTCAGTGTCATGCCGCGGCTCTGTCTGTGTCGTGTCCTGATTAGCGGTCACCCGTGAAGGACTCACAGGTGACCGCTAATCCCCTGAGTGACTGAATTGAGCAGCGCGATTAGCGCTGCCGTCACTCAGGTTACCCGTGGCCAGCTGGATCTGAACGTCTGACTTGAGTGACAAACAGTTTGACGTCCTGTGACAGCAACCACTGAGTAAAACATGCACAATGTTGACAGACCGATTTAGAATGATCGTTGTATCACTCAGAGAGAAATTGCAAGAGTTTTCGGCATTTCACAAGAAATAGTCTTCCATGACGGCTTCAGAAAACTTGTTAATCGTTGGCAGAAGTGTATCCAATTGCCTGGTGATTATGTGGAAAAGTGAATATTGGCAATTAAAGGCACATTATAAGGATTATTTCTGCTTTTTTCTGATATTTCCATCAAAAGCCAAGTTATGAAGGTGAAGGAATTGCTTTTCATTTAACCCTCGTAATTGCGAAGCCTTAAAGGGAACCTGTCACCACTTTTTTGGCGTGTAAGCTGCGTCCACCACCACCAGGCTCTTATATACAGCATGTTAGAATACTGTATATAAGAGACCAGGCCGCTGTGAGAACGTAAAAAACACTTTATAATACTTACCAAACGGTCGCACTGTGGGCCTAATGGACGTCTCCATTGTCCGTTACCGCCGCCGCCTTTTTCGGCCATCTTCGTCCTCTTTCTGTAGCCTGAGTGCATGACGCGGCTACGTCATACACACTCGCCGATCCTGGCAAGGCACACTACAATACTTTGATCTGCCCTGCTCAGGACCTGAATTCTGGCGAGTGTGTATGACGTCGGGTGCGTCATGCACCGCAGCTAGAGAAAAAAAAGAACAAAGATGGCCGAGAGGCAGCACCGGAGAACGGAGACGCCCATTAGGCCCACCGCGCGACCGTTAGGTAAGCATTCTAAAGTGTTTTTTATGTTATACCCCCGGCCTGGTATCTTATATACAGCATGTTAGAATGTGTATATAAGAGCCCGGTGGTGGTGGCCGCAGCTTATAGGCCAAAAAAGTGGTGACAGGTTCCCTTTAATACTTTATTAAAGGAGTTATCTGAGATGGGAAGAAACATTCCCCTAGAAAACATACTGTACTTATCTATGCTCACCTTTTGACTGGCCGCAGCGCTGACACTATGTCTACAGTGCTAATAACTGGGCTCAGAGAAGGTGGCGATGGACCTGAGGAGCACAAATATAGTTTTGGGGGTTTTGTTTCTTTTTTTTTTTTCTGTTGCAACCTTGTGGTAAAATAGTTTTCATCCAAGACAACCCCTTTGATTTAGGCCTCCTTGACACGTCCTTGTTTCCAATACATGTGGAATCCATTTTTGTCACGGATCCCACACATGGGCATTATAACCTATTGGGCTGCTCACATGGCTGCGCGTCCATGCAAACCACACTGAGACATGTCAGTTTTGCTCCGGCAGCATGGATGACAAGGGCCAGTATTTGTATATGGGTCCGTGAGAAACACACAGATGTCATCAGTGCACCATCCATGTGCCGTCCATATTTAACATTGCAAAGTAAAGGAGAAGATTTGTAATCTCGTTCTTTATCCATACCAGAAAAACAAGGATGGCACACTGTTGGAAAACACTGATGATACCAGTACGTTTTTTTCACGTACATATTTTATATGTACATGGGAAGGGGGGCCTAAGACTTTTTAACCCCTCTACCCCAATCATGATTTTTACCTTCATGACCCAGACATTTTTTTTTTTCCCAATTTTGACCAGTATCACTTTGATGCAATAACTGAAACGCGTCAATGAATCCCAGTGATTCTGACACTGTTTTTTTTCCATGACATATTGTACTTCATGTTCGTAGTAAATTTAAGATTTTTTTTTTTTTGCTTTTTATTTGTGAAAATACCAGAAATTGAGCTAAAATTTTGTAAACTTCCCATTTTCAAAACTTTTTATTTTTATGACATTAAATTGGAGAGTTATGTCTAACAAAATAGTTCCTCAAGGAATTTATCTAGATATTTGGTGAGCACCTTGAACCCCCAGGTGCGTCACAAAACTTTATAACATTAACCCATGAAAATGAAAAAATACATTTTTAATCATAAAAAATGTGGCCCCATAATGGGTTATACAATTTCTCTTGAACGTGGCAATACCCCACATGTGACTGTACAGAACTGCTTGGCTGAACCACAGGGCTCGGGGGGGGAAGGAGCATTATTTGATTTTTGGAGCACAGATTTTCCTAGAATAGTTTGTGGACTCCAATTGCAAAGCCCCTAAGTGCCAAAACAACAGAAACCCCCTCAAGTGATCACATTTTGGAAATGACACCCCTCTGGGAATTCTACAACTGTAGAGACTATTTAGTCTCTGGAAAAAACAAGGTGTCAAACGCAGTGATTATTGCAGAATTAAAAACTGAAAAGAAGCCCTTGTTGTGTCCAGTACATTGTAGTGCCCACTACATTGTAGTGCCTGTACATTGTGCCCAGCTCGTGTTTCTGGAGACCTGTACCCTTTAAATTAAGCACGCTCTCCTCACTGCAACAATGCCAAAAATGTGGACACTAACTGTGGTTTAGGCATATTGTGGGGCTCAAAAGGGAGTGGGTCATTTGGATTTGGAGGGCAAATTTTGCAAGATTTCTTATTTGAGGGGGTAGCTATAGTGTTTTTCCAGATCCTTTGTGCTACCAGTAACATGGAAGCCCCCTATATTTCTATTGACAGATGACAGACCTGAGTGGAGACGTGCTTTTGCGGGTTTAGTTGAATGCTATTTGGTGTCCATTTGGGTATAGAACATTTTGGATCAGTTCCCATTTATCCTGTACTCTATGTTGAGCACTTACATCGGGGTTTCAATCTACATATCCGAAATACGTGACTCGGGTAAAATCCCCAATGGATCCATTCACTATAATGAGGCAGCAGACTTACTCTGGACTCTGTTTGATTCAACTATAGTAAAGTCCTGCTGGCGCCAACCCCTGGCATAGAGCCGTGATCGTCACAGGCCGCAACAAGCAGGTAAGATACATGTCCATGATCAGGATTCGCTACGTCCTGGACGCGGTGGGTCCTAACCTGCGGGGCCGCAAGTCTGCTCCGTATGGAGACCACAGCTGCCTGTGGGCCAGCCTGGCAGTCCTGTAGGCCACTCATCCTAACTGCTACCTCAGTCAGACCTTCTTTTCCTTTAGTAAGCTGTTAATCATCAAGCAGTATACGATGACTTGGGTCCACATAAACAGCTTCCAGAAGAATTTTATTTTCTAATATCAGTGTCTCTCTCCGTTTCATTGAAGCAGAAATGCCATCTGCGATTAAGCCACCTCTTTGGGACAGGCAAAATAGCAAGTTCTTCCACTCCCTTATGAAAATGCCAGGAGTTAAATCCTCAGCTTGTAATTTTTTAGACACGGTAAATGGCTGATTAAGCAATTCCTTCAATTCAGCCACCTCTGTCCATTGACCTTCATTTAGTTACCTGAGGGTTCGCCATATCTATAAGAAATGGTTTTAGTTCAAGCAATCGCTCAATCACTAAATAAGTGCTGCCCCTCCGAGTGGCTTGATCGACAATTGCCCCTTTCCCAGCACGTCTCTTCAAGATGGAATCAATTTTAGGGGTTCTGGCGGCAATAACCAATTCCCTCACTTTTCCAATCAGATTTCCAGCATGTCCCTCTTGCAGACTATCTCTTCTTGCCAGCTGCAGCGTGTGCACAACACAGCGCATGTGATGAATATGAAAGTGTTTTGAAGCAGCTTCAACAAGATCATCTAATCCTAAAGTATCATTTTGCTGTTCTTCTGTTGTAATATCTGCTTGTTCCTCAGTTACATGAGCAGCACTGTGGCCTTCCATCTCAAACATACTGAATCCTAAATTTTCTTCTAGCTGTTGTTCATTACTCTCATTCATCAGTTTAATTGTACTTATCGTGTTTGAAGCATTGTCCTTTATTTTTCTAATTGCTTTTGCTATTGAAAACATTATCTGTGAGCTCAAAAACCTTTCAGGTGATGCGGTTTTTTAAAAAGCTGATCTGCTTTTGCAGCTGACAAACGTATCCTTTAAAAATGCTGTGTGTGAATGTAGCCTTAGATCAGGAACAGAACAGCCATTAATAGGACATTTCATAACTTTCCCAAATTCCTATGAAAAAATATTCAGCACATTCTGCATTGCACTACTGTCCCCAATGTATTATACATTTTAGGAGTCGGAGTCGGTCCATTTTATACCGACTCCGACTCCACCAAAATGAGCTCCGACTCCACCAAAATGAGCTCCAACTCCACAGCCCTGATAATTAATTTTAGCAACATAGTTGACAAATGTAAAGGCTGAACATCTTTTATGGCTCCATGCTGCACTTTTTCCCCATTTAACTTTTTATTCCGAATAAAATAAAAATAAACTCTTATTGTCGCCTGCAGGTGCTCTTGACAGATCTTATTATAGCTCTGTTTTATTGTAATTATGGCTTGTGTGAATAAACAGGTCAGCTTGACTTATTAGCAAATACATGCATAAGGCTTACTAGCAGTCTGATTAATAGAAAAAACATAATATTAGCTTTGCTCGATTATGTCTTAGTAAGCAATGCGACAAAAATATTAATAAGGTATTATTACTGAGACATACAGACAGCATTCATAGCAGCACAACAATAAAAACGAAATAAAAGTATGCAGTAAAAAAGCAAAATTCTTCCCCAGTAGTTTCCATGTGTGAACAACAGTTTTTCTATTACTTCTCTTACATTGCAAGTATTATATCAAAGCTTTTCTTTGAGAAGTTCTAGAAAATGAGATCACATATGTTTGTAATGCAAATCACAACCATATATCAATTATGCTACAGTCCATGTACATAAAAGTTCACATCATCAATAACGACAAAGATAGGATATACGTGAATCAGCAACTAATAATGGATGCTTTGGATCAGGCCAGAATATTTTTTTTTAACAACCCAAGATCGTACTCTTCATGCACGTTTGCAGAAAATGTGAACAATGCAAAAAAAAAAAAAACAACAAAAAACAAACTGCCCTAGGATGCAGTCTATCGCAACCTACTCCATAATAGAGAAGGGAAAGTTGGTTATGATTCCCATATCCACCTGGGCTGTCACCACAGTTGAACTGGTCCTCGCAGAGAAAGGATCTGGGTTTTGCAGTAAAGATTGGCAAGGTTAATATATGAACCCTTTGCAGTTCAATAGCACATCATAATGCACACTGCCATCTGCCTTGGAGGTAGAAGTGGTCCCCTTTACCGCCTGGGTCCTTGTGCAGTTACACAGGTTACACCAATGGTATTTCCACCCTAATCTCATTGTCAACACTTCTGGGGCACTTCTAAAACCATAGTGTGCCGCCCCCTTGCCGGCAGCCTGCCGCCGCTCGGGTCCGGACCTTCCGGTGAGTGGCTCGAGGGTCTCCGGACCCGGGGGATCCCGCGGACACTCCAAATGAAAAGGGTCAGGGGGTGGTGGACATATATGTATGGGCTGGGCCGTACTAGGTTCATGACGCCACCCACGGTATGTGGTGATATTGGACACCACCGCTGCAGTTACGGGGCATCCGGGGGAGATGTTGTGCAGCAAGTTGTTAACCCCTCCGTGGGCAGGGATGGTGGCCCCGGGACCCGTTGGGGTTGGTGGTGCAGGGGGAATGACGACCGCAGGGTACTGGTGTACTCACTATTAAGAAAACACACGAGTCTCTGGTAAACCAAGGTGATGGTGGTCGGTGCCCGCAGCTGCCTGCGTTCTGGTTCCCCCACCTGGCTGGTAGTCTCTGTCTTTCTCCTGCACTTTTGTGTAATGGTGGACTGCCTGTGCTTGCAACTTCAGGAGTCCGCTCCCGGCTGGATGTGGCCTAAGGAGCCCTTGCCCACAGACGCTGGCCCGTGGGATCTCTGAGCCCTGGCGGTGGCCTGTTATCCCCCTCGGTGGGCTGTTGCCTTCAATCGGGACTTTGGGTGGGACAGGACCTCTAGTCCTGGCCGCAATCAGTTAATTAACAAGTTCCAGTCGCTTCTGGACCTAGCTTTAGGGTCTAAGTACCCCCCTGTGTGCTGCAGTTTCCAAGTCAGTTCCCCGGTCGGTACCGGCGGGCCACTACCCTGTCCCGGTCCACCTCGGTTCCACCGAGCCGTCTTCCCGGCTCCTGCAGACGGAGACTGCCATCTGCCTCCAAGCACAAGGCACCAGGGCTCCTACCCTGGTACCTGTCAGTTTTCCTTCAGGCCTCAGACACAGGCCTGACCTCCACTCTCCTTGAACTCTACAACTGATCTGACTTTTCCCTGCCCGGCTGTCTAAAACTCCTAGGTGGGCGTCTTCCAACCGCCTGGTTCCGCCCCCTGATGTGTCTATCAAGCCCCAAGGGGGTGACTAGGGTTTTTTTTTTTTTTAAACTTTGAATTTTTATTGAGATTTTCAATTTACGTTTTTCATACATAAAATAAAACATAAAATTCACAATTCTTATCGAACCTAGACAAACAATGACAGGACAGGTGAGGAGGGTTAGGAGGGGAGAGGAGAAATAGGAGGGAAGAGGGAAGGGTTTCAAGAGTCCATGCTCCTTCCATAGGACCCATAGGCCTCAGTCTCACAGATCCTCCTGTCCCGCAAAGTAGTCCCATGGTGCCCACACGGCCTGGAAGCGGTCAACTGTGTCATGCAATAGTGCCGTGAGATGTTCCATGCGTCTAACGTCCAGTAATCTATACTTGAGGCTCTGGAGTGAGGGTGTCCCTGGCTGCCTCCAATTCTTTGCAATTAAGCATCTGGCCGCCGTAAGGATGTGGGACAAAAGCTTAGAGGCCGTTTTTCCCAATCCCCCATTCCCAAGACCCAGAACATAGATCAGGGGATCAAGATCAACCTCTATATATAGTACTTTATGGATCAACCCTCTAACCCGCTCCCAGAAGGGGACTATCCCTGGACAGGACCAGAATATGTGCAGAATGGTGCCCCTGCCTCCCCCGCATCTCCAGCAACAAGCCGGTATGGAGGGGTCTATGCCATGAAGGAAATCTGGAGTGTGGTACCAAAATAGCAAAATTTTATAGATATTTTCCTTATATAGTGTGCATATTGACGTCTTGGCGGCGTTTCCCCAGATTGCTGCCCATTCCTGAGGAAGTATCCGCCTTCCCAATAGAGACTCCCATTTCCGCATGTATGGAAAAGACCCCTCGGGCCCCTCCCGTGAATCAGAAAGCAAAATGTAAATTTCCGAAATCAGCCCCTTAGTATCAGTGCCCCTTCTGCAAATTTTCTCAAAATCTGTGGGAATCGAGGCCCCTGCCCTGCCAAACAAGGAGCCAGCCAAGTCTCTGATCTGCAGATATTGGAAAAACTCTCGATTAGAGAGAGAGAATTTATCTCTAAGGTACTCAAAGGAATGGATCTGCATTGTACTTCCATCTATAATGTCTGCAAATCTGAATAGACCTGCCTTGAGCCAGGGGTGCACCATGTCCGACTCCAGACTGCTTGGGAGCAAGGGTTGGTATATGAAGGACACCAGAGGGGAGCATGGGGATGCCAAAGGAAATCTTCTAATGCAAAATGCCCAGAGGTCCCTAGTGAACTGCATCGGTCCAAGAAGAGGGGGGGGCGAATCACACTGGGCCGGGGGCCACAGGAGCGCGTTTGGATGTATAGGCGCCAGCCAAAGTTTTTCAATCTCAGTCCACCTGTTGTATGCCCAAAGGGACACCCAACAGGGGATCCTCCTAAGATGGGCCGCCCAATAGTATTTTAGGATGTCCGGGACAGAAAGCCTCCCCCTGTTTCTCCGAGCCATCAACACCTCCCTGGCCACCCTATGACGTTTGTTACACCAAATAAATCTAAGGATAGCCGCCTGAAGGGACTTCAGCTCCTTTATTGGTACCTTAACTGGGAGGGTTTCAAAGAAATATAATAATTTTGGGAGCAAGCTCATTTTAACCGCCGCAATGCGCCCCATCCACGAAAGAGGGAGGGGCAACCACTTGCTCAAAAGAGTTCTCAGCTCTCGGAAAAGGGGGGGGAAGTTAAGGTTATAGAGGGAATCATAAGTAGATGTGAGGTTAACCCCCAGGTACTTAACCGCATCTGTCTTCCAACGAAACTTAAAATTCAAACGCAGGTAATCCAGGGCCACCGGGTCGAGATTCAAGGGCATTGCCTCCGTTTTGCTAGAGTTGATCTTATACCCCGAAAGGCTCCCGTACCTACCCAAGGTGCACATTAAAATTGGAAGGGACACATGGATGTTAGTAAGTGTAATGAGCACATCGTCGGCAAAAAGTGAGATTTTAAACGGTTTATTCCTGACCAGGACCCCCGAGATGTCTGGGTTGCTCCTGACCGAGGCCGCGAGGGGCTCTATGCATAGTGCAAAAAGGAGGGGGGACAGGGGGCACCCCTGCCTGGTGCCATTGGAGATGAGAAAAGGCTTAGAGATGTGGAGGGGGAGTTTGATAGAGGCCGTAGGAGCGCTATACAGGGACTTCAAGGCCCGCATAAAGCCACCCGAGATCCCAAAGACCTCCATTGTCTTGAAGAGAAAAGGCCACGCAAGGCGGTCAAAAGCCTTCTCTGCATCTAGACTCAACACCAACGCCTGTTGCTTCGTCCGATTTGCCACATCCACCAGGTCTATGACCTTCCTGGTGTTGTCCCCCCCCTGACGGCAAGGGACAAAACCCACCTGGTCTTTATACACGAGTTGGGGCAACCATCGATTAAGCCTGGCCGCCAAGAGCTTGGTGAACATCTTCAAATCGGAGTTCAAAAGGGCTATTGGTCTATAATTAGCACAGTCCAATGGGTCCCTGGGTGGCTTGGGCAGGAGGATTAAATGGGAGTGTAGCATGGATGGAGGGATAGGGTCACCCTGAAGGAAAGAGTTAAACAAGGCGGCCATGTGTGGGAGGAGCTCCGCCGCAAACACCTTGTAATAAAAATAAGTAAAGCCGTCCGGGCCCGGTGACTTCCCGCCAGGCAGGGCTTCCAGAACTTGCTCCAGTTCCTCTGTAGTAATCTCTTCATTCAAAGCCGCGGCTGCTCCGCAAGGCAGTGAAGGGAGCTCAAGGGCCGAAAAATAGTCCCCAAGTGCCCCAGCCCCGCGCGAAGCCATGCCCGGGGGAACCGGAAGGTTATAAAGCTTGTTGTAGTAATTGAAAAAAATGTCAGCTATTGAAGCGGGGTGATAGTGGATAGTGCCCTTTTCGTCGCGCAGAGCCTGAGGGCATGAGGATGTAGCGCGCTCCTTAAGCTGCCTGGCGAGTAAGGTATGAGCCTTATTACTCCTTTCATAGTATCTTTGTTTGGAAAAGGTTAGCAATTTTTCTGCTCTGCCAATTGCCAAGTCTCTCAACTTTTCCCTAAGGCTGATGACTCTCCTAAGAATAGTCAGTGATGGGGCAGCCGCCAGTCTCCCCTCCTGTAGCTTAAGATGGGCCGTTATAGAGTCCCGCTGGCTTGTGGCATTCTTTTTAGCCCTGGCGCCCTCTCTAATGCATAGTCCCCTCATCACTGCCTTGTGAGCTTCCCAGAGTGTTGCCGGCGACGTGACCGTGCCCGTGTTCAACTGAAAGAATTCGACCAGTTGCTTATTTAAAAAGGCCCTAGTGTCGGGATTTTTGATCAGAGATTCATTAAGGCGCCAATGCTGAGGCCTAGGTCGAGGACCATCTTTCTTGAAGTCCATTATGAGTGGGGAATGGTCTGACCACGTAATGGATCCCATTTCCACCCTCTCAAGACGCCCCAGCAGCTGTGAGTCAATGAAAAAATAGTCTATTCTGGTGTGCGTCTGATGCGGATGCGAGTAGAAGGAAAAGGCCTTCTCTCCCGGGTGGTCCACCCTCCAAGCGTCGTATAAAGCCCCTGATCTAATGAGCCTACGAAAGTCCCGGGACAAATTTTTCAAAGCACCCGATGGAGGGTGTCCACCCACAGAGAGTCTGTCGGCCACCTCCGAAAAAGGGATGTTAAAGTCTCCCCCCAACACCGTAGAGGCCGGTGCCAGTCCGCCTATCAGATCGAGTATTTTCTTAAGAAAGCGTATCTGCCCTTCATTAGGTGCATAAATGTTGGCCATTATGTGCGGGGATCCCCCCAGTTGGCCCTCCAGAATCACATATCTACCCTCTGGATCGCAGTGAGAACCCGTAATTTGTAGAGGACAACTGGAGGATATTAAAATAGCAACTCCCCCCCTCTTGGAGCCCGAGTAAGCCGAGTAATGGATGGGAAAGCGGTGGGACGCAAATTTGAAAGTGTTTGATTCCACAAAATGTGTTTCTTGGATAAAGGCTATGTCTGCACCTGATGTTTTCAGTTCCTGTAGCAGCAATTTCCTCTTACGGGGTGAATTCAGACCTTTTACGTTAAGAGAGATAATGCGGGTCATATCTAAAACTTAGAAGTAAGAAAAAGCTAATGGCACACCTATACCGTCGGGGGCATGACTTCCCCTGTGAAGCCGGCCAGAGGAGATGGTCCATACGACAAAGGGCCGCAGCTCCCAGGGACTCTAGAAGGGGTGGTACCTGAAAGGACACATAAGGAAAAAACATCGGGGAGGGGGGAAGACAAGGACAAACATAGAAATGAACATGAATTAAGAACATTAACCAAAATGCATAAACCTTAGGCATAGATTCCCGGGGGGTCAACCCGGAAGGGAGAGACCTAGAGGGAGGTTCCCCAACCCGTCTGAGCTAAGAGAGCCACCCACCTCACTCCCCAGTAGCCCTCCCACGGGGGTCAGTCCAGTGGGCACGGGCCCGTGCCAAAAGGAAACAAGGGAAAAAAAAAACAAAACAAAAAACCTCAACCACTAACTCCAAGTAAGGGGACCGGGCTCCCGCCAACCCCCCTACCACCCACGGCATCATTGTGGCTACAGCCCCCCCCTTATGCAGCTCAACAGACCCAGAGGGCCGCAGATGACACAATGGACAGTCAGAGGCTTGCTGTAGAGAGAGTCACAGTATCACAAAGCATGCTCAGCCACTGGAACTCAGAGGGTATAAGAAATAGGCACCAACCAGGTTAAGAAGTGTCCTCAACGGTGAGCCGGGGAGGGGGGCGACCCGTGGCCCCTACCTCCTCTCCCCCCCAAAGCCCCACGCCCTCCACCCCTCACCTTGGACCACACGGGAGGGGGCGGCCCTTCCAACCTTTGCAAGTCCCAATCTGGGATACAGACCGCTGGAATGTCCAGTGCTTCACAGAACAGAGTGGTATCTGCTGGAGTGCGAAGGGTCGCCGATTTACCCCCTCTGCGCGCTGTTAGTGCAAACGGGTAACCCCAGCGGTATGGAACCTGGTGCTCCTTCAGGCTCGTGAGAAGGGGTTTGAGGTGCCGCCTTTTCTGGAGTGTGATGCGAGAAAGATCCGGGAAAAGCTGGATTTCCTTGCCATTGAACACAGGTGCCGTGCGCCTCATTCTAGCCTTAGCCATGATCAGTTCTTTGGTGGAGAAGTCGTGAATGCAACAAATGATGTCCCGGGGTTGGGTGGATAAATTCTTCGGCTGTAAAGCCCTGTGTGCCCTGTCCAGCTTGATGATGTTAGAAGGGGGAGCGTCCAACACTTCATTAAAGATGGATTGTAGTATGGAGTTTGTGTCCTCGGGCCCATCTGACTCTGGGACCCCCCTCACACGGACATTGCAACGGCGTCCTCTGTTGTCGAGATCCTCTATGTGAGACTGCATATCCTCCATTATTTTTTGTTGCGATGTTGCCAGTTTGTGTAATTCTGATACATGGGATCTGGTGATGTCATGCTCTTCCTCCAGGGATTCAATTCTGCTAGACAATTGCTGCAAATCTCTCCTCACTTCAGCTATTTCTGACCTGCAAGTTGCTTTAACCTCACGTATGAGGCATTGAAAGTCCTCTTTAGAAGGAAGTTTACTTATGAAATCATGCATGTCCTTATAGAAGGTGTCTGGCCCTTTAAGGTGAGCACCTGCAGTAATAGACGCTGGAGTTTTAGTCTGGTGCTGGGGAAGCTGGGAAGGTTGATCTCCACACCGAGGCCCAGAGGGGGGAAGCAGGCTGCTCTGTTCCCTGATATTACCAGCTGTGGCTGAAGTCCCTTCTCCCGGCAGTGGGGAGGGCTGCCCCCCGACCTCCACCTTATCTCCCACAGCCACTATGTGCTCCTGGGCCTGCTGCTGCTGTGCCTGAGGATCCGATGCAGTGCAGGGCTGCTGAGCCAAGGCATTCCCTGTTGGAACTGCTGCAGAGATTCCTCCACTTTCAACTGTGTCCCCGCTCACCCACTCCTCCTTCTCTTGCTGCTTAGCAGGCCGGGCCAGTGCCTCCATTTCCCCTCCATGCTCCTGGAAAGATGGCGTTCGGGCCTCCCCTGGACCCTGTTCCAGGCCCAAGAAAGTATCCAGCGCCGTGGTGTGCAGCGGGGGGGCCACCGATGCCTGCTGCGATGGTTTAATCCTCCGTGGTCCCATCCTGAGAGCCGGTGAGTAGGTTTGTGCTTATGATAAGTGCTGATTTAGCTGAGGGTCAACAGGAGCTCCTCTTCCCCACGTCCACTCAGCTCAGCATCCTGGACACGCCCCCCCGTGACTAGGGTTTTAAGGTTGGCTGATGTCACCTGTGAGGGACGGGTGTTGTTTGGGGCCCTATTTGTGACTACCTGGCCCGGCCAGGGCGTCACACTCCCCCTTGGTTAAACACAGACTGTCCGCGAACTGTCTGACCACCACCGGTTTATTTTGTTTAACTGCAAAAAGATAAAAGGATTTTTAAAACATATACAATTATAATAACATACTGAGATAGGAGAGGACAGCTGTTACTGAGGAGATTCTATGTAGGGTTCTGAGTCCCCCGGCCCTGGGGCGGGCGTGTCATAACGATCATCTCCTGAGGTTTAAACCCTATGAAAAACAGTTAAAGGGGTCCATCTCATTGAGCCAACCTGTTTCCATAGATCTTAATACAGTACATGAATGTCAGAGATAGAGGGGTCCTGAGTGATAGACCCCAAGAGTGGAGAGATGCAAACAAACACTCGCACAGCCACATGTTATATGTTCTGCCATTTATTTGCTGTGATGAAGCAAACTGAATGTCTGCTGAGATAGCAAAACGCTGGTATAACAATGAGCCACCCAGAACTGGTAACACTCAATTTACATTTATTTATAGAATTCTGAAAGGATTAACAAAAGGAACAGAAAAATGCAGAGTAATAAGAATAGATGCTCCAGATTCATGGGGTATTAAAATATGAACTAAGGAGTGGTGAAAGGTTCCCTTTAAGAGTATATGCACTAGGGGCTGTCATGTTCAGGAGATCTAACATTAAGGGTGTATAACTCAGCTGACGATTACATCACAATGCTCGGACTGGCTGACGGCTCTCCTGACCCAAGCGTGACGTGTTTTTATGCAGCTCTCATGCTCGGTTCAGGAGAGCCACCTACCAGTCCGAGCATTGTGATGCAATCGATTGCCCAGTCATGTGGCAGTGTGACTGCGAGCTTACACTTACTATTCTGTAATGCAAATAGTTAAAGACTTTTGTATATCAGTCTATATATAATGCTACATCCAATCTAGGTAGAATTGGGAAATAAAGCATAGGAAAAATACACACCAGAGGGCATAGCCTAGGTTAACGGACAACCTAGTCCTTATCTGTGTCTGTAATCATAAATGCCGAGAACCAGGTATCTAATCTTTTTCAAACCCTTTGTTGTTCTCTAAGGCTAGAAGAAGCTTTTTGCGCAGGACTGTATGGCTTGAGTAGTCGGGAAGGAAGAGGAGTCGGGTGCAGGTATTTGCCTCTGGAAGATAATTTTCATTTGGGACCCCAAACGAGGAGACCTTCATGCAAATATTCTGTGCCACAAGCGCTGGGATTTTGTTGTTTCCTGTTATGAAATCTAAAACACAAACAGATAAATTATATGGAGGATTTGCCAGTGATTGTGTATTCTAAAGGCTTCAGTCCAGGATGACAACTTTTTCTGACAGCTCGTATTGCAAACGCAGAGTATAGTTGTAATGAGTAATGTAAACCACAAGGTGGCAGTGCATAGTAAAACAGGTGCAGTGTGCCACTATATACAGATATGTATGATGATATTGTCACTCATATGGTAATGTGGGTCACATGTGGCAGATCTATTATAGACACTTCTGCCGCTGTTCCATTTATCTGCATGGGGAAGAAACAACTTCAATTCCTGCAATAAAAACTAAACCTGAAGTGAAATGAAAAAACAAAGAAAAAGTTTAATAGAAGTGATGAACTTACAGAGAAACGCTTTCTTTTTTTCCAGTGGTAGTTGATGGAAAACTTTCCAGAAACTAATAATAGTTGGGTGTTGTGCAGAGTATTTGCCCATGTAAACCGTAGTCTGCAGAGGGAAAGCGTAAACATTTTTTATTTTTTTTTTAATAGATATGCATATTGTTGATCTTAACTTGCAGATTTACCATTATCTTAGCTACAGTATATCACAAAAGTGAGTACATCCCTCACATTTTTGTAAATGTTTTATTATATCTTATAATGGGACAACACTGAAGATGTGACACTTTGATATCATGTACAGTAGTCAGTGTACAGCTTGTATAACAGTGTAAATTTGGTGTGCCCTCTAAATAACTCAACACACAGCTATTAAAGCTCTCATACAGTATTATAGAATGTTGTAATAAGGGCTGACTGGTGCTGGCCGCAACTCATAGGAGAAAATTCTTGTGACAGGTTCCCTTCAATGTCTAAACCACTGGAAACAAATGTGAGTACACCCCTAAGTGAAAATATGTTGTGTGGTCACCATTATTTTCAAGCACTGCCTTAAAGGGGTTATCCGGCTTATTTTGAGTATTTTTCATTATTACCCTATTGGGCTACATTGGGGCAGGTAAGTAGATAGAGACCACTTACCTGCCCTGCTGTCAGCCCCTCTCCCCCGGCTCAGAGTGATCATGTGACCTCTCCTGCCGCGATTTTGCTGCTTCCGGTCATTTCATGTCAACATGGGCAGGGCCATGTTGACATGCAAATCTGGAACAGCATGTCGCCTCCCTGTTGGGCGACTACAGTGCGATGAGCCCCGCCCCCTTCTCTGCACCCTCCCACACATTCCCCTGCACCCCGTACTCTGCCCACAACCTCCCCCTGCACTTCTGTGGGGTCCGTGACCTGGGGGCGGGGCCGGGCAGCGGCTGCTGTGGTGTCAGCGCCAGCACCGGGCCCCCTGCTCAGGATCACGCATTCAAATATACAGGCATCACAGATGCCGGTATATTTGAAAGCGTTGCGCTTCTCATCACTGCCCGGCTGTCTGCTCTCTTCAGCACAGCGGTGACGTCACTACTGTGCTGATATGTCCAGAGCACAGACAGCGCGTGAACGTGCAGAAGCGGCGGGGACCGAGGACGGGTGAGTATGTACTCCCTACAGGTGTTGCCTATGGAGGGGGGGGGTCGGTGCAGAGCGCCGTGTGTGCGTGCAGAGCCTGATGTGTGTATGCGGTGCAGAGCCTGATGTGTTTATGCGGTGCAGAGCCTGATGTGTGTATGCGGTGCAGAGCCTGATGTGTGTATGCGGTGCAGAGCCCGATGTGTGTATGCGGTGCAGAGCCCGATGTGTGTATGCGGTGCAGAGCCCGATGTGTGTATGCGGTGCAGAGCCCGATGTGTGTATGCGGTGTAGAGCCTGATGTGTGTATGCGGTGTAGAGCCTGATGTGTGTATGCGGTGCAGAGCCCGATGTGAGGCTGTTATTTGCAATGCTGTATGATAACAGGTCAGGTGCTGGGGCAGAATATACTGACAGGGAATGTGTGTGCAGGGGGCGGGCAAGGGGCGAGGCTGGACACTGGGGTGGGGCTGGACAGTGAGGCCGGGCGGTGCCAGCTGTGACTGGGAGGTTTAGCACAGGAAGTGGTCAGTTTGCTGGAGCTGAATGTAAACAGAGTGCTGCAGAGAATAAAGGGATAATTCAAGAGGAACAAAAGTTAGAAAACAAAAAATAACAATGTAGGGGTGTTTTATATGACAATACAGCACAGATTAGCTTAAGCTCAAAAATTTTTGTTATGTCGGACAACTCCTTTAACTCACTTGGGCATGACATTCACTAGAGGTTCACAAGTTTCCACTGGAATCCTCTTCCCCTCTTCCATGATGACGTCATGGAGCTGGTGGATGTTAAAGACCTTGCGCTCCTCCAATGTCCGATTAAGAATGTCTCACAGGTGCTCAATAGGGTTTAGGTCTTGAGCCATAAACATGCTGCTTTATCAGAAACAGTTGCACAACTGTCCATGTGTGGTACTGCTGCTAAGCTCCAAAGGGCCTGATTATTCAAAGTTTGCATGCCAGAATTCTGGCAAAAAAAGGTTGAAAAGTGGCAACATTTAGTCGTAACTCTGAGTAGTACTTAAATTTCATGACTTCTGGTATCTGCATGCCAGTTTCTTTCAGCCCTACCAAAATGGGTAGAGATGTGTAGGATGGGGGAGCGGCAGGGGTGTGACATCTCTGCTTGTCTAATTCATGATAAGATGTGGCATTCCATATGCCAGAATTTCACACCAGTACTTGACTGGAGTTAAACTTTGCAACGCAAGTCACTACATGGACAAGTCGTGAGGCTGGCTAATCAAACGTTCCGGGGTTAAATACCAGGGGAGCACGTCAAGAATTAAGGGGACAGAAAGCTGTAGTGAGGTAACTGTCTGGAGTCAGAATACATGGAGGATCTGAGCAAAGGTACAAAGCAAATGGAAGGTCAGATGAGGTCCCAACTAGGCCAACAAGCACCACTGAGCAGAATGCAATGACTGGCAGTGTTCTGGGATTAACTGCTTAGCTAAGTAGCTGGGTAGTCAGAAAAACAAGGAACACCTGGAGAAAACCAGCACCTCCCAGTATCAGATTGGACGACTGAGCTGTCACTCACCAAAGTTGCAACTCAGCGTGCCCTGATTCCATAGTACAGCAAATAGTCAGTAATTGCGTCCAAGATGCACTGAGCAGAGAAATCATGACAGATTTCTGGGGTAGCGCATGAAGGCGCACACCACTCGTCAGAAGCTCTAGACTCATGAAGGAGCATGCACTCTTCATTAATCAGGAGTGCCTGGCTCCTGCACAAACCTCTCATCAAGATTGTCATGAATTAATTTGGCCCAAAGAGATTTCTGGGCTCAGCAAAATGTTTGTAGTCACTCAGTGACAACACACTGTCAAATCATGTGTAATGTGCACATTGTCCCAATTAACCTGTATCCCCATTGTGAGTGGGCGTCCATGTGACCACCAGTATGTGATTTGCATAATTGTGTTCACATACCCACTAGATTCTCATCCGCTTCTCTGAATAGCTGGAAATCGCATACTTACAGTCACGTGATCGCCCACTCACGCTGGAGATAGAAAGGATTGAGATAATATACGCATCGTACACTGTCACAGTTTGGCAATCTACAGTTACAAGGAGTGACACAGAAATTAATGAACAGAATTGAATAGCAATACAAGACTCCTCCCATGGACTAAAAGAAGGCAGCCATGTTTTTTATTATGACAACCATTTTTTTACTGTTGCTTTTTGACTTTGTCTTCTGCACAGTTCTGCTTTGTAAAAGCACTGCCGGCTGTAACATACACAATTCACGCCATTTACCTGTTCGAATGCAGTCCAGTTATAGTTGGTGTGACCAGCGACAAGAGTCATCAGCTCTTCTGGCTGAAAAAATAAGAAAATATCTTTGTCGCAGACTTTGTAAAGCCCTTTCTTGAATTCTTCGTATGTCTCTGCCACTGATGTATTGAAAATGTAGTCCACACATTTATTGACATAGTCTTGCCTATAAAATATAGAATAAGCAAAATAAATGCACAATCTTATATAGCAGCACACTTTTCTTAGCTGCCATTACAAATGCACCACATTTCTTACAACATCCAAGTATTCAAGTAATGAGTTGCTTTTTTTTTTTATTTTTATTTTTTTTTTATTTCAATCATCAATGGAGTTTTGCCTATTTAGTACAGAGTTGTATTAAAATAAAGGTCAATGTGCACGTTTTCAGAACATAAATCATTCCTAAAAAATCCTTAAAAATCACTCTGGCACTCTACATACCAGGAGGATCTGGATTTGTGTGGACCATATCAGATAATAATTGGGCAATGTGGATAATATGGTTGTATAATAATTTTAAGCTATGCAGTGGTTATATTCACTCCAGTCTCTCCACTGCTGCCCCAGCCTTTGTTGATTTGGCTGCAGCAGCAATAATCACCATGACATCACACAACTGTTGCTGCCAATCACTGGGTTTGGTGGAGACACCAATGTAATAGCATTGGCACAAGAATACAAAGCTCAGTCATTGGCAGCAGAGGTCACGTGATGGTTGTTGTGACATCACCATTGGAGCCAAATTGTTAGGCTCACCAGGGAGGTGCATCAATGAAGCCTCAAGTCCAGGTGGGCATACGCACCCTGCGCTTTGTAGTAGCAGGCAGGACCTGAGCACACTGGAGACCAAGGATGAAAGGTGCAGAGAAAACAAAGGCAACTCCAAAGCAGCAATCAAAGGAGGGAGATGATGTCATCAAACACATGCCAGGCAACTTGCAAAACCCGATGTGGAGCACAGCACAGGACAGTGGACCATGGGGAAAGAAGCACAGACCCGGGTGCCCAGGACAGGTGTGTAACACATATCAAGAAAGACTGAGCGCAGAGCGCATAGTAGAATGCTGCTGCTTGATTGGTATGGGTAAATGCAGCTTAGTTTATTATGTTTACATAACGAAAGCCAATGACATTAAATATAGAAAATGGACAACCCCTTTACTTGGTCATTTTGAGTATTTACTATGGTGAAAGTGGTATTTTCGATATACCCATGCCGGTTTTCTTCTGAGTGCTATACATTTGAAAAAATTAAATTCCAAACATTCCTGTGCTATATTTTTTTGCTTTTACATATAATATTTTTATAGATTTCTTTACTTGATATATGTATATATAATGTTTCATTTATGTGTTGCCCCAGACAAAGCTGGTTCAGACAAGTCGGGCATTTTTGGCTGAATCCAGCATGTACCTTTATTGATTGCTACAGGTGATCTTTGTAAGTACCTATATCATACAGCATATCATAAGGGTTATTGCACTATGGCCTCTAAGTAACAACAATATAAATACAATATTGCAATGACATAATACAGTGACATAGAACACTTTTAGGGTTTCTACTTGAATAGTGAAAGCATTTTAGTAGCAGCGAGGAGAAGTGTTCTTTAGACCATGCGGTAACTGGTTAGAATTGTAGTTATTCTTTGTGGCCAGACTTTTTATTCCTCCTTCTTTCACTTTGTACTTTATTATTTGTTTCTAAACATTATGTCCCCAATTACGTTCCTAAGAGACCTTTGTAGGGAATTTTATCTTTTCATTTATTTTATTTTTTTACACAGCAACTCAGTATTAGGCTGGACTTACACGAACGTATGAAAAAACTGTCCCATTCTCATCCAAGAGAGTAGGACAATTTTTTCTCACTTGTCATCCATGTGCTGTCAGTGTGCTCTCCGTGTGCAATCCGATTTTTTTCTCAGCAGCTATTAGTGATTTACAGTCATGTACAGGAGCATTTACAGTGTTCTGTGCAACATGATAGTAATGTATCCATAAAAACAGATGCCAGTAGGATGGTCCGTGTGACGTCCATTTTTTTTTCTCGCACCCACTGACTTGTATTGGTGAGTCTCGGACGTTTTCAGCAGCAAATTGCAGCATGTTGTGACTTTCCTCGCATCCAAAATTTGGATGAGAAAAAAGCTGACCAACTGCTCTGCCTTACTGACTAACATTGGTCAGAGTGCAATGTGAGATTTTCTCGTATTGCACTTGTCCGATTCATATGCTCGTGTGAGCGTACCCTAACTGGCAATTTCTGACTCTAATCCAACAATAAAGAGCTGATCTGGATCTTAACAATCTGGAGGTAGCTATTGTATGTGCACACGATGACTTTTAGATGCTGACATACCCACATTGTTTTGGCTATAGGAAGAAGCTTCAAGAAAACGCTGTTGCAAGCTACTTCAGCCTCTCCCTGAGACACGATCGCAAGGGTGCTGAAGGGGTTCCATCAGAGCTGGGCGTCTGCTGAAGACCATCGTGCCTGGCATTACAGAGCTCCATTGAAACTCAGCCTGTGATTGGTCTTCATAGGAGACCATGATTTTTACTATAAACTGCAATTCAGTTGTATTTCATTTGTGAGATGGCACTCGGTAATATCGGAAATGGCCAGTATGTGTCGCAGAGAACCTCTGCCATGAACCTGGACTCTTCGCTGGGACCTGTAGTTCCACATGTCTTTTGGTAACATGTTTCAGGGCTAGATTCATGGAATAGTCCGTGAAAGTGATGGGCGGGACTGACCATCCACATACCTCCCACCCAGGGAAGTGTCTGGGAGGATATCATGTGTCTGGTTGTGATCACATGGCGGTCTACCAGGCTCCTGGAAGGACACGGCCCTGCTGGAGCACATGGTGAGACCATGTGAGGAGTGTGCTGAAACTCCTAAATAGGTATCCCCAGGAGAAGGGGGTTGTGATCTCACTGGGTGTGAGCAAGTAGAGACCGCCATATATGTCTTTGCCCACATACAGCTGACAGGTCAGTGAGTAAAGGCGGTGATGCCAGCACGGGGACACTGTGTATGAATACTTGCGAATATGTTTTAATGAAATGTAACAGCGGTTTATGACTGGCCTAAATAAACTGCATGGACATTTGAAGTGATAAAGTGCTCCAGTGTGACTCAATCCTGCTACCTGAGGCATGGTCCCCCATACGCTCGGGGCCCACGTCGTCACACAATATATAAAATAGGAGATCAGATGATCACAGGTTCAGGTTGGCTGAACTTATTAGGCTGTGTGCTGTTATTTCAATACAATGAGTATTTTATTTGCAGGCGATTATCAATGCTCGGACTAGGTGCCCACGTGGTCCATCCTCACCATCAGCATTGACTAGCAGCTCACGGTCAATATACAATGTACCAAGAAATAAAAAAAACAAAAAAAAAGAAATGTGGTGTGGACGGAGTTAGCTTTGTGAGCTCGGATACATCTAAAAACTTTGTGTCACAACTGCTGCACCCAGTAAACTAAGTGATACATTGTTGGAATCAGGATCTCATTTCCCACATCATGGTGCTTTGAGATGAGGTAGGTAAAACTGTTTTTCCTCATTCGCTTTAAAGGGATGATAGACACAGAATTTACCAGAAGCCCTGCTATGTGTATTAGGTGCTATTTGGCAAAGTCAGGATTACATCATACATACTTGTTTAAATGGGTCACACGCTCTGTTGCTCCACTGTGGTTCAGCTCTACAGTTTTGTTTTCCCAGGACAGCTGCAGGTATCAGTAAGACATGTTAATATCTTATATAGAAGTCAAGAACAGAACATGTTAAATTGACTCGTTCTGCATGTCACTCTTTATACGTGCAAATGCCTCCTACGCAAATAGCCACAATCCATTTATAGATCTGTCAGTCTACAATGTTATTGTCAAACAGGAATCCCCAGAGCTTGTATGAATCCCTTAATATGATTATGGCTGTGATGTAATGGAAGAGCAAGGCGCTATAGCTTACTGGGTCATAAGGTGTTGTGCCTAGGCATTTTGTATAAGGATATAAAATATATACAGTAAAGGCTGAAAGTGTTGGCACCCTTGAAATTGTTCCAAAATATGAAGCATTTTTCCCAGAAAATTATTGCAATTACACATCTTTTGTTATACACATGTTTATTTCCTTTATGTGTATTCTAATAACACAAAAAACAGGGGACAAAAAAGGAAATTGGACATTGTTGTCACCCTTCCAAAATTGTGGGTAAAAAATTTTGTTTCAGGCATGGGATGCTCAATCAAACTCACGTGTGGCAAGTAACAGGTGTGGGCAATATGAAAAGTACACTTGAAACCAGATAAAAAGGAGAGAAGTTGACTCAATCTTTGCATTGTGTGTCTGTGTGTGCCATACTAAGCACAGAGAACAGAAAATGGAGAAGAGAACTGCCTGTGGACTTGTGAACCAAAATTGTTGAAAATATCAACAATCTCAAGGTTACAACACCACCTCCAGAGATTTTGATGTTTCTTTGTCCACGATTCTCAGCATTCAAAATTCCAGTTGAGAGGTGTAAGAAGCTTATTGATTGTTATAGGAAGCGATTGATTACAGTTATTTATTACAAAGGGTGTGCAAACAAATATTAAGTTGAGGGTGCCAACAATTTTGTCAGACCCATTTTTGGAGTTTTGTGTGAAACTATGTCCAATATGCCTTTTTTGCTAATTTTTTTTATTTTATTTTTTTTTGCTTCAATACATAGAAAGGAAATAAACGTGTATAACAAAACATGTGTAATTGCAATAATTTCCCAGGAGAAATACTTTGTTTATTTGGAAAAATTTCAAGAATGCCAACACTTTTGGCCATGACTGTATATACACGTATGTATATTAATGTATATGCAGTGTATATACACACATTTGTATTTATTTATGTTTTTAAACGGTAGCACTGAAAAGAATGGCTCTGTGTGCTACCCTCAACAATTTTTATTTAGTTCTAATGTTAGCATGGCTAAGAAGAGTCAGAAGTTGCGCCATCAACCTCTTTTTCCAAAAGAACATTATACATGACACTTTTTGGTTGAAAATAGATTATCTACAAATGGCAAAATAAGAGTTGGTATAAGTAAGATGGCTCAAGAAGAGCCATATCTAATATACAGCATGTGATCTGTTTCTATTTTCTGATTTTAGATTTTTGTATAAAATGTTTCATACATGGTGATGATGACAAGTAGGAAGCCAAACTTGACTTGATGCTCATTGACCTATAGGAGAGATGTCTAGACATGCTCTATGGTCTTAGCATAAGGTAATTTTAAAGAAGCAAACCCTAACACTCACGCTATTCTTTTGCTCTTTTTAAAAAAGAATAAATCATCAGGAAAACTGTATAAAGTTGGTATAAATTTACAATAGGAGCTGAACTGCAGCACCCGATAACACCCATTGTACAGTGTGCTGTGCTATTCTGATTCTGTACTTTGATCTATGGTGGTGCCTGGCGTCACCCCCATCAGTCTGATATTGATGATCGGTCATAAAGGTACAGAATAGCATAAATGTGTGTCTGTAGAACTGCAAAGTATGTTTAGTATGCACCCATTCCAACCTTCAGACCAGGTAAGGCCTGAAGGTTGATTCATGAACCACCAACCCCTTATGAACTGAAATACAATGGCAATTCTTTATTGTGCAATAGTATTATACTTACATTAAAGTACAGATGTAGGTTCTCCACATCTTTTTCATTTTCAGTATCCAGTAGACTCTGCATACTCCTACAAAATAGTTATAGTTATCCCATTGGTTGTTAAGCAACATGTCTAAATATATTTATTGGGTTTGTTCTGGGGTCTGATGTTCCTCCAGTATATGGGTCTGGTCTGAGGTCTAATATTAATGTACGGGTTCTACATATATGTAGGGCTTTCATATAAGCCTCCTCCTTATAGTGCTATTCCCATCTCAAACATTTATAGCATATCCCAAGATGTGCCAGAAATGTATAGAAGATGTGGATTCTGTCTATAAGACCAGTATTTATTTCGAGAACAGGGCATTGATGTTTCCTGAATTCAGAATTCTTGCCCATTGCATGGAAATTCTGATCTCCTCTCTAGCAGTAATTAGCAACAAAGCTCCTTCTTGATACAGTATACCGTATTTTTCGGACTATAAGACGCACTTTTTTCCCCAAAATTTTGGGCGAAAGTGGAGGGTGCGTCTTATAGTCCGATGGCTGCTGTGCGGTGGTGGTGGAGCGGGTGAAGGCGGGTGCGGTGGTGGTGGAGCGGGTCATCGGCAACATTAGCAGGCTGCCATGACCACGTGGGCCCGCTAATTTCATATGCATGCCCATACTTCTGCCCATCATCTCTCAGTGCTGAAGCCAGCGCTGAAAGGTGGGCGTATGATGGGCGGGGGATGCGCGCATACTAAAGAGCCGGCCCGCATGATCACCCCAGGCAACTACAGCCTGGAATGATCATGTGCGGCTGTATTCACTGGCCCCCGAGCATTATCATCAGCGCGGGTGGCAGTGAATAAGTATGGTATATTCACCGGTCACTGTTCCCTGCAGCATCACGATGTCCTCCTGTCTGTCTGCCGGCCAGCTGATCTGTGTAGAGAGCGGTGAGCACAGCGATGACGTCATCGCTGTACACACGGCTCCACACAGGTCAGCGGCGCTGCTGATGGAAAAGACAGGAAGACGAGCGATGCTGCTGGAGTGAGAAAAGGTGAGTATACAGCGGGAGTCCTCCACCTGCTACCACAAATCCGACAGCGGCTGAAGTGAGCCGCATGGGATCAGCGATGACTTCAGTCAGGTGATGTGCGGTGACAGCTGGAGTCACCGCTGATCCCGACGGCTCACTTCACTTGCGGCCTGACCCTCGCAGAGAGGGGTCGTGCTCTATACCGCTCTCTGTGATTGTCAGATGTAGCAGAGCTGGATGTGTCGTGGGATGTCGTGTGGATTACGTCGAACCTGGGTGTTTTAGGGGTTAATAAAGTGGTGAAAGAGGGTGTTTTTTTTGTCTTTTATTTCAAATAAAGGATTTTTATGTGTTTGTTTTTATTTACTTTTACTTGCAGTTTAGTAATGGCTATGTGCTGCCATTAACTGCCATTAACTCCTTATTACCCCGATTGCCACCGCATCAGGGTAATCGGTATGAGCTGGGAAAAGCCCCAGGACTGTCGCATCTAATGGCAATTCTGGGCAGCTGCTGGCTGATATTTTTAGGCTTAGGGGGCTCCCAATAACGTGAGTCTCCCCAGCCTGAGAATACCAGCCCCCAGCTGTAAGACTTTATCTTGGCTGGTTATCAAAATTGGGGGAACTGCACGCCATTTTTTTATTTTTTCTTTATTTTTTTAAATTACCCCCATACAGTGTCAGCAGCAGATCCTCGCCCCATAACAGTGTGTCATGACCAAATTTTTTCTTAAACATTTTATTTTCCTATTTTCCTGCTCTAAAACCAGGATGTGTCTTATGGTCCGGTGCGTCTTATGATAATGACCGCTAATTGGTCCCATGGGCCTCTTTTGTGCCTACTAAAGCCACACTTCTGCCTCTTATTGATGTAGCTGGCATCACTTATGTCAGTCACACAGTCTCTAAAATATTGCATTTGCAAGACCAGCATGTGTGCAGATGACTACTGTTTGTGCTTGTGCATATTTCCCATGCGCCAGTATTTTGAGCAACTGTGCATTGATAGGACTTAGGCGGGCTTTGCACGTTGCGACATCGCAAGCCGATGCTGCGATGTCGCACGCGATAGTCCCCGACCCCGTCGCAGGTACGATATCTTGTGATAGCTGGCGTAGCGAAAATTATCGCTACGCCAGCTTCACATGCACTCACCTGCCCTACGACCGTCGCTCTGGCCGGCGACCCGCCTCCTTCCTAAGGGGGGCGGCTCGTGCGGCGTCATAGCGACGTCACACGGCAGGCGGCCAATAGCGGCGGAGGGGCGGAGATGAGCAGGATGTAAACATCCCGCCCACCTCCTTCCTTCTCATTGCAGCCGGGAGGCAGGTAAGGAGATGTTCCTGCGGCTTTACACACAGCGATGTGTGCTGCCGCAGGAACGAGGAACAACATCATACCTGTCTCTGCACCGGCATTATGGAAATGTCGGAGAATACACCGATGATACGATAACGACGCTTTTGCGCTCGTTCATGATATCAAAAAGGTTTTACACACTACGACATCGCAAGTGACGCCGGATCGACATCGCACCTGCGATGTCGTAGTGTGCAAAGCCGCCCTTAGAATTCTGTTTGATGCCGAACCAGAAGTCATTCACATTAATCAGTGGTGGACGGACACATAAGTAGAGAGAGTGAGAATTGATGTATTACCGTATTTTTCGCTTTATAAGATGCACTTTTGTTCCCCCAAATTTTGGGGGAAAGTAGGGGGTGCGTCTTATAAGCCGAATATACGGGGGGGAGGGGGTGTATATATATATATATATATATATATATATATATATATAGGGTCTGCTCTGGAGTGCTGCTGGAGGCAGGTGAACGCTGCGGGCGTTAGATCTCCTGCTCCCGTACATATAATATGCACAGCCGCTGTCCATCACCGTGGTGCTGAAATCGCACCGCAGTGACGGGCTGGGGCAGCGGTGCATATTATATGAGCCTGCGTCCCACTGTGATGGCACATGCCCCCCTGTGTTAGATATGGCCCCCATGCTGCTGCTCATCCTAAAATAAAACAGCTTTACTTACCTCCTCCAGCGTTTCTCCCCGGTGTCCCTGCTTCCACTGTGATCAGGCACGCAGAGATGAAATCACTCTGCTGTGCCGATCACATGACCGGCACCAAGAACCAGGGAGTGGAGGAACAGAAGCACGCAGGGAGACAGGAGGGAGATCAGCGCTGGAGGAGGTAAGGAAAGAGTTTTATTTTACTATGGGCAGCCGCATGGGGGCGATATCTAACACAGGGGAACGTGTGCAATCAATAGGGGGCCATAGGCAGCACAGGGGAACTTATGCAATCCATAGGGGGCCATAGGCAGCACAGGGGAATGTGTGCAATCCATAGGGGGCCATAGGCAGCACAGGGGAATGTGTGCAATCCATAGGGGGCCATAGGCAGCACAGAGGGATGTGTGCAATCCATAGGGGGCCATAGGCAGCACAGGGAACGTGTGCAATCCATAGGGGGCCATAGGCAGCACAGGGGAACGTGTGCCAGCACAAGGGGGCTATATTCAATATAAGGGGGCCATATCCAGAATTAGGGGCCTAATTTTAGGATGGGGGGCTATGAGGGACATATACCCTATATGATTTGTTAGACGGACACTGGCATTATAAGATGGACCCCATTTAACATTAAAAAAAAAAATCTCTTTTCCTTCACCAAATTTGGGGGGTGCGTCTTATAATCAGGTGCGTCTTATAAAGCGAAAAATACGGTAATTATCATACTATATTACCCATACAAGTAAAGCATATGTTGTGTTAAGAGATAAAGTTAGCCTTCACTTACTTCCCCACGGTAGGCTGTAGCTCTTTTAGGTCCTCTAGGGTAACTTTTTTACCCAGAAGTTTCTTAAACAAAGCCAGTGGGAACGGTAGATAAATAGTAAACTGGTTGAAAACTGCCAATCCACAAAGTATACCATAATGATAATACATTTTTTTGTCCACTAATGGCTGCAAAAAAAAAATTATAATATAAATTAAATATTTCAACAGGAAATTATTCACAATCCTTGTATGAGATAGTAACAATGTTCCCTATGTGCTTCCCAAAAATAATCATAATTTAGAGATTTTAAAGAGGTTCAGTAGCAATACCAGACACAACCCATAGACAACTATGGCACTGTTTGTGAAAAATGTACAGTATTTAAAAGGTGTAGTAAGTATTCATGCAACAAAAATTCCATTACAGTAAACATTTATTGGTGGGGGATACTTACATGATTTGGAAACCATATTGGCAATAGTGGATCAGAACAAGTGAATAACCCATAGTCAGGTTGTACCATCTTTTCAGCCACAAAGTGGAAGAATTTGGTCATTGCTGCTCGGTTATCGGTTGTCACCTCACCATTATATTCTACCTTAAAAGAAAAGATATTGAGATGTTTTAACATTTACTAAATTTCCCAAAGAGCCTTAGTTTTTGGGGATTCTGATACTTCTGTGTACCCGAATTGATAAAGAAAATGTAACATTGGCACACGTTCATACGGAAACGGAGGCAAACTTTTAAATACGGATGAATGGTAATACAAAATCAGCTAGTTACCTTTAATGATCTGTATTTATAGTTTATAGGGTGCACTACAAACTTTGTGCTCAGGTCAATAAACTTTAAAAATCCCCCAACAAGGTCTATTTGTTAAAGATAGACCGATTTTACCTGTAATTCCTTTTTTAGGTCACAGTCTTCCACAATGCTCAACTTCTTCAGTGCATCTTCCAGGAGATGTTGACGTCTGAGTTTGAAGTGTAAGAAAGGTATTCTGGGTACATCACTGTTGCCTTGCATTCGATTCAGCAAGAGCACTTGACTGGCTTGTACCTTTGTTTCCTAGGGATAAATATATAGACAGGTGAAAGGAATACAGTTGATCATCTCATTTCAATATCACCTGTCAAAGGCTGGATTATATAAGTTTCCAAGTAACAGTTAGACCTTGAAGTTGATGTGTTGGATCAGAGCATCTGGTGTGCAGTGGCTATTAGATAACAAAAGTGGCCCAAAAAAGGACAACCGGTGAGCCAGTGACAGGTAGATATGCACCCAAGGATCAATGATGCACACAAAGCATCAACCCAGGAGAAGGAACCTCACTTTAGATTTTTTTTTTTTCTTGCAATTATAGGCGAGTATTTATTTTATTAGGTGAATAAGACTATGTGCACACATTAAGTATTTGGTGCATACATTTCTGCACCATTTCTTGGAAGAAAAAACGAAGACGCAAAAAAGCACGTTTTGTCGCCTTTTTTATACATTTTTGGTGCAGATTTTTTCCATTCATTAGAAACTGTTAGATCTGCAACAAAAACAATGCAGAAATTGACATTCTGCATATTTATTTCTGCAAGGAAAAAATACCCACTGTGTGCATGAGACTTCAAGATTCTCATTGACTTTGCTGGCAACAGGATTCCCTTCTGAATTTGTGACAAATCTGCACTCAAAAATGAATCTAAAAACACAACGTGTGACACGGCCTAAAAGTAGCCGTTTTGGGCAGGGCTGTGGAGTCGGTAAGCCAAACCTGCGACTCCGACTCCTCAATTTCCCTTGCACCGACTCCGACTCCCACATACATTGCTTATATTTAAGTGAAAAATTTATTGTAGTACAATGTGAATATGAGTCTATGAATTTGTTGTAAGAAATAGAATTGCCTCCATCAGATCCTCCTTCACAGATGACCGCAAATCTGACCTAATAATTTTAAGGCTAGAGAACAACTTCTCTACACTTACTTGGGATGGAGGCAAAGCCGTAACCACATGGGCAACATCTCTAACAATTTCCGGGTATAAAGGAATTGCCTCATGCACAGTCAGTTTTGATGAACGGTTGAATTTTTCTATTTCTTTGAGAGCAAGTGAAAAATTTTGCTGAAATCTGGTCAATCTGCTTGCTATAGGAGACAGAGTAATCCAAATACTTGTCAAAAGTTACACTCCTCATCTGATAAGGATGAAGATATGGCAGCAGTAGCACTGTCAGGACCCAAGTCCTCTTGCTCCTGGCAGTCCTGTAGGCCACTCATCCTAACTGCTACCTCAGTAGTCAGAGCTTCATTTCCTTTAGTAAGCTGTTGATCACCAAGCAGTATATAATGACTTGGGTTCACCTAAACAGCTGCCAGAAAAATTTTATTTTCCAATAGCTGTTCGCCATATCTATAAGAAACGGTTTTAGTTCAAGCAATCGCTCAATCATTAAATAAGTGCTGCCCCACCGAGTGGCTTGATCGACAATTGCCCCTTTCCCAGCACGTCGCTTCAAGATGGAATCAATTTTAGGGCTTCTGGCGGCAATAACCAATTTCCTCACTTTTCCAATTAGATTTCCAGCATGTCCCTCTTGCAGACTATCTCTTATTGCCAGCTGCAGCGTGTGCAGAACACAGCGCATGTGATGAATATGAAAGTGTTTTGAAGAAGCTTCAACAAGATCATCTAATTCTAAAGTATCATTTTGCTGTTCTTCTGTTGTAATATCTGCTTGTTCCTCAGTTACATGAACAACACTGTGGCCTTCCATCTCAAACATACTCAATCCTAAATTTTCTTCTAGCTGTTGTTCTTTACTCTCATTCATCAGTTTAATTGTACTTATCATGTTTGAAGCATTGTCCATTATTTTCTAATCTGCTTTTGCCATTGAAAACATTATCCATGAGCTCAAAAACCTTTCAGGTGATGCGGTTTTTTAAAAAGCTGATCTGCTTTTGCAGCTGAAAAACGTATCCTCAAAAAAACGCAGCAAAAACGCTGTGTGTGAATGTAGCCTTAGATCAGGAATAGAACAGACATTTATAGGACATTTCATAACTTTCCCAAATTCCTATGAAAAAGTATTCAGCACATTCTGCACTGAACTACTGTAGCCAATTTATTATATATTTTAGGAGTCGGTCCATTTTATACCACCAAAATGAGCTCCGACTCCACGACTCCGACTCCACAGCCCTGGTTTTGGGTTCAAATTCCACCAAGGACAACATCTGCAAGGAGTTTATTTGTTCTTGCTGTGTTTGTGTAGGTTTTCTCCCACACTCCAAAGACATACTGATAGGGAATTTAGATCATGAGCCCCAATGGGGACAGTGATGCTGATGTATGTAAAGCACTGTGGAAATTAATGGTGCTATATAAGTAAAATAAAGACAGTAATTGTGGTTCCTTCTTGTTTGGTTGGGGCTTTACTTGGTTGTTGGGCAGTAAGAACACAGAATGTTTATTACTCAAGAAAGCAAGTGCATCCATAGATGTCATGGATGCACTTGGGGAGTAAAGATTAGCAATGTAGGCTATCCACTCCCACAAAAGAGTTTTTGCGGCATAAATTTAATTCTGTTGATTATCGAAAATGCAGAACAAACAATGCAATCACTGCTTGCTGGGTAGCAAAAGACCAATCAGTGCCCATGCTGACTCCTCTCCACCATTAAAATCTCCTACATTGGGTCCACTTTTATTTCACATAAGTTATACATTAACTTTCATGAGATATCATATGGCAAATGTGGATTCAATAAGTATAAACCCTTTGTGTGCTGTTCTGTATAGATGTCTAGTAAAGGCCCATAGATTTACAAGTGCATATCAATAAATTAGAATATCATCAAAAAGTTAATTTATTTCAGTTAAACAAAAAGTGAAACACATACAGTATATTATATAGAGTCATTACAAACAGAATGATCTATTTCATTTATTTCTGTTAATGTTGATGATTATGGCTTACAACCAATCAAAATGAATGAAAAAAGTCATCATCTCAGAAAATTAGAATATTTTATAAGACCAACTGAAAAAATGATTTTTAACTCACAAATGTTGGCCTACTGAAAAGTATGTACAGTAAATGCACTCAATACTTGGTCGGGGTTCCTTTTGCATGAATTACTGCATCAATGCGGCGTGGCATGGAGGCGATCAGCCTTTGGCACTGCTGAGGTGTTATGGAAGCCCAGGTTGCCTTGATAGCAGCCTTCAGCTCGTCTGCATTATTGGTCTGGTGTCTCTAGTCTCCCTCTTGACAATAACCCATAGATTCTGTGGTTATTAAACCAGGTATTGGTACTTGGCAGTGTGGACAGGTGCCAAGTCCTGCTGGAAAATGAAATTTCCATCTCCAAAAAGCTTGTCAGCAGAGGGAAGCATGAAGTGCTCCAACATTTCCTGGTAGACGGCTGTGCTGATTTTCGTCTTGATAAAACACAATGGACCTACATCAGCAGATGACATGACCCCCCAAACCATCACTGATTGTGGAAACTTCACACTAGACCTCAAGCAGCTTGGATTGTGTGGTTCTTCACTCTCCCGCCAGACTCTGGGACATTGATTTCCAAATGAAATGCAAAATTTACTTTCATCTGAAAACAAAACCTTGCACCACTGAGCAACAGTCCAGTTCTTTTTCTCCTTGGCACAGGTAAGACGCTTCTGGCATTGTCTATTGGTCATAAGTGGCTTGACACAAAGAATACGACAGTTGTAGCCCATGTTCTGGATACATCTGTGTGTGGTGGCTCTTGAAGCACTGACTTCAGCAGTAGTCCACTCCTTGTGAATCGCCTCCAAATTTTTGAATGTTTTTTTCTTGAAAATCCTTTCAAGACTGCGGTTATCCCTGTTGCTTGTGCACCTTTGTCTACCACACTTTTTCCTTCCACTCAACTCTCCATTAATATGGTTAGATACAGCACTCTGTGAACAGCCAGCTTTTAAAGCAATGACCTTTTGTAGCTTACACTCCTTGTGGAGTGTGTTAATGACTGCCTTCTGGACATCCGTCAAGTCAGCAGTCTTCCCGATCATTGTGTAGCCTACTGAACCAGACTAAGGAATCATTTTAAATGCTTAGGAAGCCTTTGCGGGTGCTTTGTTTTAATTATCCTAATTAACTGGGATAATGACTTTTGGGTTTTCATTGGCTGTAAGCCATAATTATCAACATTAACAGAAATAAACACTTGAAATAGATCACTCTGTTTGTAATGCCTCTATATAATATACAGTATGTTTCACTTGTATTGAATAACTGAAATAAATTAACTTTTTGATGATATTCTAATTTATTGAGAAGCAATTGTAAGTGGTTGCCATATTTGGGATCCTTATCACACATACCGCCAGGTGCATAAGACAAAAGTTTGACCATTCACATGAGACAGTGTTTCCCCCCCCCCATACACATGTAACAAATTAACAGTTTTTGGTGCAGTTTTAGCGCTAATTCTAGGAATAGATACAAAAAGAAGAAAAATTAATATGTCTGCTGTCCTCTATCAACTCCTGTGTTTGCATCAAAAACTGCATCATAAACCTTGTGTCATTCCAGCTTTATTACATTTTAAAAAGAGAACTTACTTCTTTCTTCAGGAAAGCATCAAAAATCAAATATTGAACCTTGGTGTCAAATGTAAGGATGAATGGATAACGACAATATATTGTAAGTGATGCCAAACTTTCAGCTTCCTGTGAAAACATGATAATGAGCTTTAGAGAACAAAAGATCACTGATAATGCAACAATTTAGGGCTGGTTCACACTAAGGGCTGGTTCACACTAAGCGACAGCGACAACGAGGTCGCTGTTACGTCACCATTTTCTGTGACGTAACAGCGACTTTGTAAGTCGCTGTTATGATCGCTGCTTAGCTGTCAAACACAGCAGCCGAAGCAGCGATCATAACCGCGAGAGCAGGGAGCCGCGCACAATGCTTAGCGCTGGCTCCTTGCTCTCCTAGCTACAGTACACATCGGGTTAATTAACCCGATGTGTACTGCAGCTACATGTGCAGAGAGCAGGGAGCCGCGCACACTGCTTAGCGCTGGCTCCTTGCTCTCCTAGCTACAGCACACATCGGATTAATTAACCCGATGTGTACTGCAGCTACATGTGCAGAGAGCCGGAGCCGGCAGCACAGGCAGCGTGAGAGCTGCGAAGGCTGGTAACTAAGGTAAATATCGGGTAACCACCTTGGTTACCCGATGTTTACCCTGGTTACAGCTTACCGCAGCTGCCAGATGCCGGCTCCTGCTCCCTGCTTGCTTCATTTCGTCGCTCTCTCGCTGTCACACACAGCGATCTGTGTGTCACAGCAGGAGAGCGCCTTTGAAGAAAACAAACCAGGGCTGTGTGTAACGAGCAGCGATGTCGCAGCAGGGGCCAGATCGCTGCTCAGTGTCACACACAGCGAGATCGCTAATGAGGTCACTGTTGTGTCACCAAAACCGTGCCGTAGCAGCGATTTCGGTAGCGATCTCGCTATGTGTGAAGCACCCCTAAGCGACAGCGACAACGAGGTCGCTGTTACGTCACCATTTTCTGTGACGTAACAGCGACCTTGTAAGTCGCTGTTATGATCGCTGCTTAGCTGTCAAACACAGCGACGCAGCAGCGATCATAACCGCGAGAGCAGGGAGCCGCGCACACTGCTTAGCGCTGGCTCCTTGCTCTCCTAGCTACAGTACACATCGGGTTAATTAACCCGATGTGTACTGCAGCTACATGTGCAGAAAGCCGGAGCCGGCAGCACAGGCAGCGTGAGAGCTGCGGAGGCTGGTAACTAAGGTAAATATCGGGTAACCACCTTGGTTAGCCGATGTTTACCCTGGTTACAGCTTACCACAGCTGCCAGATGCCGGCTCCTGCTCCCTGCTCGCTTCATTTCGTTGCTCTCTCGCTGTCACACACAGCGATCTGTGTGTCACAGCGGGAGAGCGCCTTTGAAGAAAACGAACCAGGGCTGTGTGTAACGAGCAGCGATCTCGCAGCAGGGGCCAGATCGCTGCTCAGTGTCACACACAGCGAGATCGCTAATGAGGTCACTGTTGCGTCACCAAAACCGTGCCGTAGCAGCGATTTCGGTAGCGATCTCGCTATGTGTGAAGCACCCCTTAGATGCTGATTTCTGACTGCAAGTCGACTTTTATGTGCAGATTCTGTTTTTAAAGGGGTTATCTGGGACAGTGGCTTTTATTTGTTGTATGGGGCTAAAGGCCACGTCTCACTAAGCAACATCGCTAGCAACATCACTGCTGAGGTACGACTTTTGTGACGCAACAGCGATGTTGCAAGCGATGTTGCTGTGTATGACATCCAGCAACAACCTGGCCTCTGCTGTGAGGTCGCTGGTTGTTGCTGAATGCCCTGGACCATTTTTTAGTTGTTGCTCTCCCGCTGTGAAGCACAGATCGCTGTGTGTGACAGCGAGAGAGCAACAACTGAATGTGCAGGGAGCAGGGAGTCGGCTTCTGCGGACGCTGGTAACCAATGTAAATATCGGGTAACCAAGTAGCCCTTTAATTAACCCAATGTGTACTCTGGCTAGGAGTGCAGGGAGCCAGCGCTAGGCGGTGTGCGCTGGTAACCAAGGTAAATATCGGGTTGATTACCCGATATTTACCTTAGTTACCAAGCGCAGCATCGCTTCCATGCGTCGCTGCTGGCTGGGGGCTGGTCACTGGTTGCTGGTGAGATCTGCCTGTGTGACAGCTCACCAGCAACCCGTGTAGTGACACTCCAGCGATCCCTGCCAGGTCAGGTTGCTGGTGGGATCGCTGGAGTGTCGCTTAGTGTGACAGTACCTTAAGAACCTAATGGCAAGTAGTTGCTAACTACCTTCCTGTTCTGCCTGATAATGATCTCTATGCTCAGGTGGTGACTTACTTATCTGCTTCTTTTGACCAACTATGTTCTCAATCAACCCAAAAGACTTATAAAAATCAAAGCTTAATATTTTTGGAAGTTGGAGTGTTTTTTTTTTAGATTTGGCTACCTTAGGAGGATATCTGGTTGTGCAGGTAACTATTACTGTGCAGAATTATTGGGCAACTTAATAAAAACCAAATATATTCCCATCTCACTTGTTTATTTTCACCAGATAAACCAATATAACTGCACAAAATTTAGAAATAAATATTTCTGATATACAAAAACAAAATCCAAAAAAATTAGTGACCAATATAGCCACCTTTCTTTATGATGACACTCAAAAGCCTACCATCCATAGATTCTGTCAGTTGCTTGATCTGTTTACAATCAACATTGCGTGCAGCAGCCACCACAGCCTCCCAGACACTGTTCCGAGAGGTGTACTGTTTTCCCTCCCTGTCGATCTCACATTTTATGAGGGACCACAGGTTCTCTATGGGGTTCAGATCAGGTGAACAAGGGGGCCATGTCATTATTTTTTCATCTTTTAGACCTTTACTGGCCAGCCACGCTGTGGAGTAGTTGGATGCATATGATGGACCATTGTCAGGCATGAAAATCACGTTTTTCTGGAAGGATACCGACTTCTTCCTGTACCACTGCTTGAAGAAGTTGTCTTCCAGAAACTGGCAGTAGGTTTGGGAGTTGAGATTTCACTCCATCCTCAACCCGAAAAGGTCCCACAAGTTCATCTTTGATTATACCAGCCCATACCAGTACCCAACCTCCACCATGCTGGCGTCTGAGTCGAAGTTTGAGCTCTCTGCCCTTTACTGATCCAGCCTCTGGCCCATCCATCTGGTCCATCAAGAGTCACTCTCATTTCATCAGTCCATAAAACCTTTGGAAAAATCAGTCTTAATATATTTCTTGGCCAAGTCTTGACGTTTTATCTTATGTTTCTTGTTCAAAGGTGGTCATTTTTCAGCCTTCCTTACCTTAGCCATGTCCCTGAATATGGCACACCTTGTGCTTTTTGATACTCCAGTAACGTTGCAGCTCTGAAATATGGCCAAACTGGTGGCAAATGGCGTCTTGGCAGCTTCACGCTTGATTTTCCTCAATTCATGAGCAGTTATTTTGCGCTTTTTTGCCCAACACGCTTCTTACGACCCTGTTGGCTATTTGCCATGAAACTCTTGATTGTTCGGTGATCACGCTTCAAAAGTTTGGCAATTTCAAGACTGCTGCATCCCTCTGTAAGACATGTCACAATTTTGGACTTTTCAGAGCCCGTCAAATCTCTCCTCTGACCCATTTTGCCAAAGGAAAGGAAGTTGCCTAATAATTAAGCACACCTTATATAGGGTGTTGATGTCATTACACCACACCCCTCCTCATTACAGAGATGCACATCACCTGATTTACTTAATTGGTAGTTGGCTCTCAAGCCTATACAGCTTGGAGTAGGACAACATGTATAATAATTATCATGTGATCAAAATACTCATTTGCCTAGTAATTCTGCATGCAGTGTAGTTACTTAGAAAATTGTTGACATGTTCAATACTTATTTCACCCGTTGTATATTATATAAAATGCCAATAAAATACATTAAGTTTGTGTTTGTAATGTGAAAAAAATGTGGAAAGTACATGGTATATGAATACTTTTTCAATGCATTTTACATTGTATATAGAAAGATAGTGTTAAGAGTATGGTTAAACTAGGGCTGCTTATCCACCATCCAGACTATCCTGTGTTGCAACCTTTCATCAATTTTTCTCTGCGTCCACGTCCTTGGAAATTAGCTACAGTGTCATGGGTTGTAAACTTGTTGATTATATTACACATGAGGGACAAAGAAACATGAAGATCTTTGTAGATGGCTTAGTAACCTTGAGATTGTTCATATTTTTCAACAATTTTGGTTCTCGAGTCCCCAGACAGTTCTCTTCTCCTCTTTCTGTTCTCCATACTTACTGTGGCACACACAGACACACAATGCAAACACTGAGTGAACATTATCTGGTTTCAGATGTGATTTTCATATTGCCCACTCTACTTAAGCTACTTTCACACATCATTTTTTTTTGCCATCAGGCACAATCCGGAAAAAAACGGATAAAATGGATCCAGCACCGGATCCGTTTTATCCCATTGATTTGTATTAGCGCCGGATTGTGCCTGGCCTTGCGTTGCATCCGGCTTTTGCCGGATCCGTTGTAATTGGCTAATGCAGTGGCCGGATGGAACGTCTCTTCTAACATTTTTTGTCTCTGACAAAAAAACCGCATTGCGCCGGATCTGGTGCGATACGGCGTGATTTACAATGGAAGCCTATGGATGCCGGATCCGGCGTAATGCGGCAAAAAACGGATGCAGCCACCGGATCCGTTTTTTTAAACTAAGCATGCGCCAATGTATTGTAAAAAAACAGATCCAGCATAAAACGGATGAAACTGATGCAAAAAACGGATGCGCCGGATCCGTTTTTTGACGGATCAGGTATACCGGATCCGTCAAAAAAAAAAAGGATCTGGCGCATCCGTTTTTGCATATTCTGCGCCGGATCCGTTGCATCAGGCATATGCCAGATTGTACCTGATGCCAAAAAACTGATGTGTGAAAGTAGCCTTAGGGGTACTTTACATGCTGCGACATCGCTGCCGATATATCGTCGGGGTCATGTCGTTAGTGATGCACATCCGGCGCCGGTAGCAACATCGCAACGTGTGACACCAAGGGGCGACGATCAACGAGCGCAAAAACGTGCAAAATCGTTGCTCATTGACACGTCGTTCATTTCTATAATATCAGTGCTGCTGCAGGTACGATGTTGTTTGTCGTTCCTGTGGCAGCACACATCGCTATGTGTGACGCCGCTAGAACGACAAACATCTCCTTACCTCCGTCCACCGGAAAAGGAGGAAGGAAGGAGGTGGGCGGCATTTTCCAGCCGCTCATCTCCTCCCCTTCTTTTTTATTGGGCGGCGATTCAGTGACGTCGCTGTGACGCTGAATGAACCGCCCCCTTAGAAAGGAGGCGGATCGCCGGTCACAGCGATGTCGCAGAGCAGGTATGTGCGTGTGACGCTGCCGTAGCGATAATGTTCGCTACGGCAGCGATCACCACATATCGGCCATGCGACGGGGACGGGTGCTATCGTGCTCGACATCGCCAGAAAATGCTAGCGATGTCGCAGCGTGTAAAGCACCCCTTACTTTCTACAGGTGAACAAGCATCACATGCATGAAACAAACTACCCACAAGTCTGGAAGGGTGCCAACAATTTGTCCTGCCCATTTTGAGTGAAATTATGTCCAATTTGCCTTTTTTCTCTTTTTTGGTGTTGTTCCAAAACACGCAAAGGAGATAAACATGTGTATAAGAAACATGTGTAATTGCAATAATTTCTGGGAGAAATACTTTGTTTTCTGGAACAATTTGAAGGGTGCTAATACTGCTGATAATCTGCAACCCCATTTATACCAGAAATCAAATGTCAGTCTTGCATTTCTGTCATGGATTCTTGGAAAAAAACATGTCAGATTTCCCTATGAAATGCCTTTAGCGTAAAATCATTTACTCACACTTTGCCTTTGATAGGCCCGCCAGTTGTTAAGATCTGCAGGGACGATGATTACATTGGAGACTTCAAGCACGCAGAAGTAGTTTATTGGTACTTTATAACCGGCTTTCATGTTTGCCTGCAATAAAAATACATATAGAAATGATGGTTAATACTCTGCTAAATAAAAATAAGTTTTAAACATGAAATCTTACCCTGAATCTTTAGCCAGAGTTTCCTACTCCAGAATATTGTCTAGGAGTTCTAGGACGCATGTGACACAGATCTCTCAGAGCATTTGCTACAGATTTCTCTCTTGTGGGCAGGCTGTCTTCATTCAGAAGGGCTGGACCTTGTAAAGAGCACTCTCTGAGGCCCCCTTCACACGCACTCTCTGGTACGTGTTAGGTCCGTGCCCGCATGTACCGGAGATACGGGCACACTTAAACCGATTCAAATCAATGGGTTTATGTGAACGCACGTGTGCAGCCATTGGCCCGTGCCTCCCTGTGGAGCAGACGTGAGCCCATGTGCTCCACACGGATGCATGTCCGTTTTTCTCCGGCAGCACGGGTGTGACACGCGCCGGAGAAACGCACGTGTCAGAGAAAAAAATAACAAAATTTTACTCACCTTCTCCAGCCCTCCTGTCTCTGCCGCTGCTGTCACTTGCTGCCGACCGCTGCTCATTATGCTTATTTAATATTCACTTCACTGCGGCGGAAGCGGCAGCAGCGGGGAGTCGGCAGGGCTGGAAACCAAAGATCAGCACCACGGACAGTGACGCCAGGGACAGGTGAGTTGAAAGTTCTCGTTCTCCGTGTGTTATCACGGATAACACACGTAGTGCCATAAACACGGCACACGGAGGGGAAAACGCACCTTTGACACATCCGTGTGAAGGGGGCCTGAAGCGGTTTTGTTATGAATGGTACAACTACATGTTAGCTATGCTATTAAGGCAGTTTCATTGTTTTTTTCTCTAAAAGATGGAGGATTGGTTCTTTTTTTGCTGCTAGAAGGAGTTTGGCTTAGAGAAATGCACATCTCTGTTATGTGGCAAAGACATGTATTAAGAAAGTGCCTACATATTCTAAGCATCAAACATAAAAGGAAAAAAGGGAATTTTGTTTACTTACCGTAAATTCCTTTTCTTCTAGCTCCTATTGGGAGACCCAGACAATTGGGGTGTATAGCTTCTGCCTCTGGAGGCCACACAAAGTATTACACTTTAAAAAGTGTAACCCCTCCCCTCTGCCTATACACCCTCCCGTGGACCACGGGCTCCTCAGTTTTGGTGCAAAAGCAGGAAGGAGAAAACTTATAAATTGGTCTAGGGTAAATTCAATTCGAAGGATGTTCGGAGAACTGAAGACCATGAACCAAAAGAACAATTCAACATGAACAACATGTGTACACAAAAGAACAACCAGCCCAAAGGGCACAGGGGCGGGTGCTGGGTCTCCCAATAGGAGCTAGAAGAAAAGGAATTTACAGTAAGTAAACAAAATTCCCTTTTTCTTTGTCGCTCCATTGGGAGACCCAGACAATTGGGATGTCCAAGAGCAGTCCCTGGGTGGGTAAAAGAATACCTCAATAAAAAGAGCCGAAAACGGCCCCCTCTTACAGGTGGGCAACCGCCGCCTGAAGGACTCGCCTACCTAGACTGGCGTCTGCCAAAGCATAGGTATGCACTTGATAGTGTTTCGTGAAAGTGTGCAGACTAGACCATGTAGCTGCCTGACACACCTGCTGAGCCGTCGCCCGGTGCCACAATGCCCAGGACGCACCTACGGCTCTGGTAGAATGGGCTTTCAGCCCTGAAGGGAGCGGAAGCCCGGAAGAACGGTAGGCCTCGAGAATCGGTTCCTTGATCCACCGAGCCAAGGTTGACTTGGAGGCCTGAGAGCCCTTACGCTGGCCAGCGACAAGGACAAAGAGCGCATCTGAACGGCGCAGGGGCGCCGTGCGAGACACGTAGAACCGGAGTGCTCTCACTAGATCCAAAGAGTGCAAATCCTTTTCACACTGGTGAATTGGATTAGGGCAAAAGGAAGGCAAGGAGATATCCTGATTTAGATGAAAAGGGGATACCACCTTAGGGAGAAATTCCGGGACAGGACGCAGAACCACCTTATCCTGGTGAAAAACCAGGAAGGGGGCTTTGCATGACAGCGCTGCAAGCTCAGACACTCTCCGAAGTGATGTGACTGCCACCAGGAAGGCCGCCTTCTGCGAAAGACGTGAGAGAGAGACATCCCGCAGCGGCTCAAAAGGTGGTTTTTGAAGAGCCGTCAGGACCCTGTTAAGATCCCAGGGTTCCAACGGACGTTTGTAAGGTGGGACCATGTGGCAGACCCCCTGCAGGAACGTGCGGACCTGCGGAAGCCTGGCTAGACGCTTTTGAAAAAACACGGAGAGCGCCGATACTTGGCCCTTGAGCGAGCCAAGGGACAAACCCTTGTCCATTCCAGATTGTAGGAATGAAAGAAAAGTGGGTAAGGCAAACGGCCATGGAGGAAAACCGTTATCAGCGCACCAGGATAGGAAGATTTGCCAAGACCTGTAATAGATCTTGGCGGACGTTGGCTTCCTGGCTTGTCTCATGGTAGCAATGACATCCTGAGATAACCCTGAAGACGCTAGGAGCCAGGACTCAATGGCCACACAGTCAGGTTGAGGGCCACAGAATTCAGATGGAAAAACGGGCCTTGTGACAGCAAGTCTGGGCGGTCTGGAAGTGCCCACGGTTGACCCACCGTGAGATGCCACAGATCCGGATACCACGACCACCTCGGCCAGTCTGGAGCGACGAGAATGGCGCGACGGCAGTCGGACCTGATCTTGCGTCGTACTCTGGGCAGCATCGCCAGAGGGGGAAACACATAAGGCAGTCGAAACTGCGACCAATCCTGGACTAAAGCGTCCGCTGCCAGAGCTCTGTGATCCTGAGACCGTGCCATGAAGGCCGGGACCTTGTTGTTGTGCCGTGGCGCCATGAGATCGACGTCCGGCGTTCCCCAGCGGCGACAGATCTCTCGAAACACGTCTGGGTGCAGAGACCATTCCCCCGCGTCCATGCCCTGACGACTGAGAAAATCTGCTTCCCAGTTTTCTACGCCCGGGATGTGAACATGGAGATGGTGGAGCCTGTGGCTTCCACCCACTGCAGGATCCGCCGGACTTCCTGGAAGGCTTGACGACTGCGAGTGCCGCCTTGGTGGTTGATGTAGGCGACGGCAGTGGCGTTGTCCGACTGTATTGGGATCTGCCTGCCCTCCAGCCACCGATGGAAAGCCAATAGGGCTAGATATACTGCCCTTATCTCCAGGATATTGATCTGAAGGGACGATTCTATCGGAGTCCAGGTTCCTTGAGCCCTGTGGTGGAGAAAAACCGCTCCCCAACCTGACAGGCTCGCGTCCGTGGTGACCACGGCCCAGGTTGGGGGTAGGAAGGATTTTCCCCGAGACAGAGATGTGGGTAGGAGCCACCACTGAAGTGATGTTTTGGTTGCAAGGGAAAGAGAGATGTTCTTGTCGAGGGAAGCCACACTCTTGTCCCATTTGCGAAGAAAGTCCCATTGGAGTGGCCGTAGATGGAATTGCGCGAACGGCACTGCCTCCATAGCTGCAACCATCTTCCCCAGGAAGTGCATGAGGCACCTTAAGGGGTGTGACTGACTCCGAAGAAGTGATTGCACCCCCGCCTGCAGAGAAAGCTGTTTGTCCCGCGGTAGCTTGACTAACGCTGGCTGGGTATGAAACTCCATCCCGAGGTAAGTCAGTGATTGGGTCGGTGTCAACTTGGATGTCGGGAAATTGATGATCCACCCGAACTGCTGGAGAGTTGCCAGAGCGACGGTAAGGCTTTGTTGACACGCCACCCGAGAAGGGGCCCTGACTAGGAGATCGTCTAAGTAGGGGATCACCGAGTGGCCCTGAGAGTGCAGGACCGCCACGACGGATGCCATGACTTTGGTGAAAACCCGTGGGGCTGTCGCCAGGCCGAAAGGCAATGCCACGAACTGGAGGTGTTCGTCTCCGATGGCGAAACGCAGGAAACGTTGATGTTCGGGTGCGATCGGCACATGGAGAAAAGCATCCTTGATGTCGATCGATGCTAGGAAGTCTCCTTGTGACATCGAGGCGATGACCGAGCGGAGAGATTCCATCCGAAACCGTCTGGTTCTCACATGTCTGTTGAGTAGCTTGAGGTCCAGAACGGGACGGAATGACCCGTCCTTTTTTGGCACCACGAACAAGTTGGAGTAAAATCCGCGACCATGTTCCTGAAGGGGAACGGGAATCACAACTCCTTCCATCTTCAGAGCGTCCACTGCCTGAAAAAGTGCGTCGGCCTGTGCGGGGGGCGGAGAGGTTCTGAAGAAACGAGCCGTAGGTCGGGAGCTGAACTCTATCCTGTAACCATGAGACAGAATGTCTCTCACCCATCGGTCTTGAACATGTGGCCACCAGGCGTCGCCAAAGCGGGAGAGCCTGCCACTGACCGAGGATGTGGCTAGGGGAGGCCGAGAGTCATGAGGAGGCCGTCTTGGAGGCAGTGCCTCCTGCGGCCTTTTGGGGGCGTGACTTGGACCGCCACGCATAGGAGTTCCTCTGGCCTTTCTCCGGCCTGTTGGACGAAGAGGATTGGGGCTTGGCGGAGGGACGAAAGGACCGAAACCTCGATTGGATTTTTCTCTGCTGAGGTCTCTTAGGTTTGGACTGGGGTAAGGAGGAGTCCTTTCCCTTGGATTCCTTAATAATCTCATCCAATCGTTCGCCAAATAAACGGTCGCCAGAAAAAGGCAAACCAGTTAAGAACCTTTTGGAAGCCGAGTCTGCTTTCCATTCACGCAGCCACATGGCCCTGCGGACTGCCACGGAGTTAGCAGATGCTACAGCCGTACGGCTAGTGGAGTCCAGTACGGCGTTCATGGCGTAGGACGAAAAGGCTGATGCCTGAGAGGTCAAAGAAGAAACATGCGGAGCAGAATTCCGTGTGACAGCATTAATCTCAGTCAGACAAGCCGAGATTGCTTGGAGAGCCCACACAGCCGCAAAGGCCGGGGCGAAAGATGCGCCCGTGGCCTCATAGATAGACTTCACCAAGAGCTCTATCTGTCTGTCAGTGGCATCCTTCAGGGATGAGCCATCGGCAAAAGACACAACGGACCTAGCAGCCAATCTGGAGACTGGAGGATCCACCTTGGGAGAGTGTGCCCAGCCCTTAACGACTTCAGATGGAAAGGGATAACGCGTGTCAGTGTGCCTTTTAGCAAAGCGCTTGTCCGGGACCGCTCTGGGCTTCTGGACAGCATCCCTGAAGTTAGAGTGATCAAAAAACGTATTGCGCGTACGTTTGGGGAACCGAAATTGGTGTTTCTCCTGCTGAGAAGCCGACTCTTCTACAGGAGAAGGCGGGGGTGAGAGATCCAACACCTGGTTGATGGACGAGATAAGATCATTTACTAAGGCGTCCCCCTCAGGTGTATCAAGGTTAAGGGCGAAGTCAGGGTCAGAGCCCTGAGCTCCCACGTCCGCCTCGTCTTCCTGAGAGTCCTCAAGCTGGGATCCCGAGCAGCGTGAGGAGGCCGGGGAAGAGTCCCAGCGAGGCCGCTTAGCCGGTCTGGGACTGCGGTCCGGGCAGGAGTCCTCCGCCTGAGACCTAGGGGCTAACCTGGGAGCGCGCTGCGGCGCGGACCGAGAGGGGCCTGGAGGAGACAAGCTAACCGGGGCCGGGGCCTGTGAAGGGCCCGGTCTGGACTGCAATGCCTCAAGGAGCTTAGATGACCATTTGTCCATAGACTGTGCAATGGATTGAGAAAGTGACTGAGAGAGTTTCTCAGCGAAAGAGGCCAACACCGGTGACTCTGTCCCTGCAGCCTGCTCAAGGGGAGCAGGGGGATCTACATGAGCCGAGGGGCCCACAAGTGCCCGAGGCTCCGGCTGAGCAAGCGTGGCAGGAGTCGAGCATTGCTCACAGTGAGGGTAGGTGGAACCCACAGGCAACATAGCCCCACAAGAGGTACAGGCCGCGAAAAAAACCTGTGCCTTAGTAGCTTTGCTCCTTGTGGACGACATGCTGTTGTCTCCTAGGAGAGTGACCACTGAGGGTATATGGGAAAAGGGTATACAGCCTGACCGAACAGATATAGATATCTATTATATATATATCTATTCCGGCACCCTAGGGGGACCAGCACCGGGTGACCGGTGTGGCTTACCGACCGCTAACGAGCGGAGTGTGTCCTCCAGATTCCCTGTCGTGGATCCCCCGGAGCTGCAGAGCTGTGTCACTGAGAAGCATCCACCGGCAGAATGCCAAAAAATGGCCGCCGGAGCTCTCAGGGGAGGAGTGGGGCCGAGGGCGGCGCCAGCAAAGAGCGGGAATCTAGGGTCCCCACAGTGGTCAATGAGGGGGGAGGGAGACATGCAGGATGCTACAGCCCTCACATCCGACGTCATGTCGGTAATCCCGCCCTTACCCCTGACAGGCAGGCCCGGGGGCCGGATTTTCGCGACTAGGTCGCGGCGAAGCCGAGGACTAAATTTGAGGCCGCACCCGACAAGCAGGCACGGTCGGCGCGGAAGTCCGCTGGGCTCCTCAGTTTTACAACTACCGCGGCTTCCGGGAAGAAGGCGCGCTCCCTGTACAGTCCCCCCATGGGGACACAGAGTACCTTCAAGTTGCAGGGCCCGGTCCCTGGGGTTGAAGAGGCTCCGGTCCGACAGGTTCCACCAGGGGCTGCGGATGGAGCACGGTCCCAGCAAATGGATGACCGCTCGGGATCCCACTTCTCCCAGAGCCGCATAAGGGATGGTGAAGGAGACGGCATGTGGCTCCAGCCTCCGTACCCGCAATGGGTACCTCAACCTTAACAACACCGCCTACATAGTGGGGTGAGAAGGGAACATGCCGGGGGCCCCATCGGGGTCCTCTTTTCTTCCATCCGACATAACTATGTATGAGAATGCATGAGTGGATGTGTGCCTCCTTCCACACAAAGCATAAAACTGAGGAGCCCGTGGTCCACGGGAGGGTGTATAGGCAGAGGGGAGGGGTTACACTTTTTAAAGTGTAATACTTTGTGTGGCCTCCAGAGGCAGAAGCTGTACACCCAATTGTCTGGGTCTCCCAATGGAGCGAGAAAGAAATATTACTTTTTAAAGCTAATAGCTGGAGAAGCCACATAAGAATATATAATGATATTACTCAAAGTCATGAGTTATTGGGCTCCTTGACTCTAGATTACCTCATTTTTTTGCACCAAATATGAGCCTGGACTCCATTAAAGCTCAGCACATCACATGCCACCATAGCCAGAACAAAGGAGAAAGAATACAAAACTCACACATACTGTAATATTTGAGCCAAGCTAACAATAAAGGAGAAATATGCACCACATCAAGTAATACCCTGTACAAGGTGTCACTGAGTAAAAAAAAACTGACGACACACTGCCGACAAATAGTGATGTATGAATAAAGCCTTACCAGTATTAGAGGTATAAACTCATCATAGTCATTACCAATTGTCTACCTACAGTATGTCCCAATTAATCTGTTGTACCTTTTTAGATTATTGAAACTATCAAGCTCGTTGCCTCTCTGTATGTAACGTTATGAACTGCCCTAGACTTTTTTCGCCATACAGTGCCTTGAGAAAGTGTTCACCTCCCTTGACTTTTTATCTATTTTGTTAGATTTCAACATGTGTTTAAATATTTTTATAATCCGATATGTGTGTGATGCATCAGCACTAAATAGCCTAAGTTGGGGAAGTAAAGTGAGAAAAATAAAGGCAAAAATTAAACGGGTTATGCACTACTAGGAAAACACCTTTTGATTCTACGTGATTCCCCCATGTAAAACAAAAAAGCCTATACTCACCTCCGCGGCCGCCATAATTCCAACAATGGTGTGGCTCGCATTCCCGGAGCTGACGTAACGATGTGACTTCACTCAAGCTCCGAGTCTATTCATCGCCGGCTTCTGTAACTCCAACTTCAGACACGAGCAATCAACAGGAAGTGAGAAGCAGCCACAGCGCTCACTTCCTGTTGATTAACTTGTTTGTTCAAAAGCGGACAGAAGCTGGTGCTGATTGGATGCGGCGTTCGAGTGTCGTCACAACTAATAGTGGAGAACCCCTTTAAATTAATAGGATAAAATAAATAAAAACTACCATATGTATATGTATTCGCCCTTTTTGCTATGAAGCCCCTAAAAGAAGGGAATTTTGTTACTTACCGTAAATTCCTTTTCTTCTAGCTCCTATTGGGAGACCCAGACGATTGGGTGTATAGCTACTGCCTCCGGAGGCCACACAAAGCATTACACTAAAAAGTGTAAGGCCCCTCCCCTTCTGGCTATACACCCCCAGTGGGATCACTGGCTCACCAGTTTTAGTGCAAAAGCAAGAAGGAGGAAAGCCAATAACTGGTTTAAACTAATTCACTCCGAAGTAACGTCGGAGAACTGAAAACCATTCAACATGAACAACATGTGTACCCGAAAAACAACCAAAAATCCCGAAGGACAACAGGGCGGGTGCTGGGTCTCCCAATAGGAGCTAGAAGAAAAGGAATTTACGGTAAGTAACAAAATTCCCTTCTTCTTCGGCGCTCCATTGGGAGACCCAGACGATTGGGACGTCCAAAAGCTGTCCCTGGGTGGGTAAAGAATACCTCAAGTTAGAGCTGCGAAGACAGCCCTCCCCTACGGGGAGGCAACTGCCGCCTGCAGGACTCTTCTACCTAGGCTGGCGTCCGCCGAAGCATAGGTATGCACCTGATAATGTTTGGTGAAAGTGTGCAGACTCGACCAGGTAGCTGCCTGGCACACCTGTTGAGCCGTAGCCTGGTGACGCAATGCCCAGGACGCACCCACGGCTCTGGTAGAATGGGCCTTCAGCCCTGATGGAACCGGAAGCCCAGCAGAACGGTAGGCTTCAAGAATTGGTTCTTTGATCCATCGAGCCAGGGTGGCCTTAGAAGCCTGCGACCCCTTGCGCTTACCAGCGACAAGGACAAAGAGTGCATCCGAACGGCGCAGGGGCGCCGTGCGGGAAATGTAGATTCTGAGTGCTCTCACCAGATCTAACAAATGTAAATCCTTCTCATACCGATGAACTGCATGAGTACAAAAAGAAGGCAAAGAGATATCCTGATTAAGATGAAAAGAGGATACCACCTTCGGGAGAAACTCCTGAATGGGGCGCAGCACTACCTTGTCCTGGTGGAAGACCAGGAAGGGAGCCTTGGATGACAGCGCTGCTAGCTCAGACACTCTCCGAAGAGATGTGATCGCTACCAGGAAAGCCACTTTCTGTGATAGTCTAGAAAGTGAAACCTCCCTCAGAGGCTCGAAGGGCAGCTTCTGGAGGGCAACTAGCACCTTGTTCAGATCCCATGGATCTAACGGTCGCTTGTACGGGGGTACAATATGACAAACCCCCTGTAGGAACGTGCGCACCTTAGAAAGACGTGCTAGACGCTTCTGAAAAAAGACGGATAGCGCCGAGACTTGCCCTTTAAGGGAGCCGAGCGACAGACCTTTTTCTAACCCAGATTGCAGGAAAGACAGAAAGGTAGGCAATGCAAATGGCCAGGGAGACACTCCCTGAGCAGAGCACCAGGATAAGAATATCCTCCACGTTCTGTGGTAGATCTTAGCAGACGTGGGCTTCCTAGCCTGTCTCATGGTGGCAACGACCCCTTGGGACAATCCTGAAGACGCTAGGATCCAGGACTCAATGGCCACACAGTCAGGTTCAGGGCCGCAGAATTCCGATGGAAAAACGGCCCTTGGGACAGTAAGTCTGGTCGGTCTGGTAGTGCCCACGGTTGGCCGACCGTGAGATGCCACAGATCCGGATACCACGCCCTCCTTGGCCAGTCTGGGGCGACGAGTATGACGCGGTTGCAGTCGGATCTGATCTTGCGTAGCACTCTGGGCAAGAGTGCCAGAGGTGGAAACACATAAGGGAGCCGGAACTGCGACCAATCTTGCACTAAGTCGTCTGCCGCCAGAGCTCTGTGATCGCGAGACCGTGCCATGAAGGTTGGGACCTTGTTGTTGTGCCGGGACGCCATTAGGTCGACGTCCGGCCTTCCCCAGCGGCGACAGATTTCCTGAAACACGTCCGGGTGAAGGGACCATTCCCCTGCGTCCATGCCCTGGCGACTGAGGAAGTCTGCTTCCCAGTTTTCTACGCCGGGGATGTGAACCGCGGATATGGTGGAGGCCGTGGCTTCCACCCACATCAGAATCCGCCGGACTTCCTGGAAGGCTTGCCGACTGCGTGTCCCCCCTTGGTGGTTGATGTATGCCACCGCTGTGGAGTTGTCCGACTGAATTCGGATCTGCCTTCCTTCCAGCCACTGCTGGAAGGCTAGTAGGGCAAGATACACTGCTCTGATCTCCAGAACATTGATCTGAAGGGTGGACTCCTGGTGAGTCCACGTACCCTGAGCCCTGTGGTGGAGAAAAACTGCTCCCCACCCTGACAGACTCGCGTCCGTCGTGACCACCGCCCAGGACGGTGGTAGGAAGGATCTTCCCTGTGATAATGAGGTGGGAAGAAGCCACCACTGCAGAGAGTCTTTGGCTGTCTGGGAAAGGGAGACTTTCCTGTCCAGGGATGTAGACTTCCCGTCCCATTGGCGGAGAATGTCCCATTGAAGTGGGCGCAGATGAAACTGCGCAAACGGAACCGCCTCCATTGCCGCCACCATCTTCCCGAGGAAGTGCATGAGGCGTCTTAAGGAGTGCGACTGACTTTGAAGGAGAGCCTGCACCCCAGTCTGTAGTGACCGCTGCTTGTCCAGCGGAAGCTTCACTATCGCTGAGAGAGTATGAAACTCCATGCCAAGATACGTCAGGGATTGGGTCGGTGACAGATTTGACTTTGAGAAGTTGATGATCCACCCGAACGTCTGGAGAGTCTCCAGTGCAACATTCAGGCTGAGTTGGCATGCCTCTTGAGAGGGTGCCTTGACAAGTAGATCGTCCAAGTAAGGGATCACAGAGTGTCCCTGAGAGTGCAAGACTGCTACCACTGCCGCCATGACCTTGGTGAACACCCGTGGGGCTGTCGCTAAACCAAATGGCAGCGCTACGAACTGGAGATGGTCGTCTCCTATCACGAAGCGTAGAAAGCGTTGGTGCTCTGTAGCAATCGGCACGTGGAGATAAGCATCTTTGATGTCTATTGATGCTAGGAAATCTCCTTGAGACATTGAGGCAATGACTGAGCGGAGGGATTCCATCCGGAACCGCCTGGCGTTCACATGCTTGTTGAGCAGTTTCAGGTCTAGAACAGGACGGAATGAGCCGTCCTTTTTTGGCACCACAAAGAGATTGGAGTAAAAACCTTGTCCTTGTTCCCGAAGAGGAACAGGGACCACCACTCCTTCTGCTCTTAGAGAATTCACCGCCTGCAGAAGGGCATCTGCTCGGTCGGGATGTGGGGAAATTCTGAAGAACCGAGGCGGAGGACGAGAACTGAACTCTATCCTGTACCCGTGAGACAAAATGTCTGTTACCCACCGGTCTTTGACCTGTGGCAGCCAAATGTCGCAAAAGCGGGAGAGCCTGCCACCGACCGAGGATGCGGAGGGAGGCGGCCGAAAGTCATGAGGCAGCCGTCTTGGAAGCGGAACCTCCGGTTGCTTTCTTGGGGCGTGAGTGGGCCCGCCAGGAATCAGAGCTCCTTTGCTCTTTCTGAGTCCCTTTGGACGAGGAGAATTGGGGCTTGCCCGAGCCTCGAAAGGACCGAAACTTTGACTGCCACTTCCTCTGTTGAGGTTTGCTTGATCTGGGCTGGGGTAAGGAAGAGTCCTTACCCTTGGACTGTTTAATGATTTCCGCCAATTGCTCACCAAACAGTCTGTCTCCAGATAATGGCAAGCTGGTTAAACATTTTTTAGAAGCAGAATCTGCTTTCCATTCTTTTAACCACAAGGCTCTGCGCAAAACTACAGAGTTGGCGGATGCCATTGCGGTACGGCTCGTAGAGTCCAGTACCGCATTAATAGCGTAGGTCGCAAACGCAGTCATTTGCGTAGTTAAGGACGCCACTTGCGGCACTGCTGGACGTATGAAAGAGTCCACCTGTGCCAAACCAGCTGAAATAGCTTGGAGCGCCCACACGGCCGCGAATGCTGGAGCAAACGACGCGCCAATAGCTTCATAGACAGATTTTAACCAGAGGTCCATCTGTCTGTCATTGGCATCTTTAAGTGAAGCCCCATCCTCCACTGCAACTATGGATCTAGCTGCCAGCCTGGATATTGGAGGGTCCACTTTTGGACACTGTCCAGCGTTTGACCACGTCAGGGGGAAAAGGATAACGTGTATCCTTAAGACGTTTGGAAAAACGCTTGTCCGGATAAGCATCGTGTTTCTGGATTGACGCTCTGAAGTCAGAGTGGTCCAGAAAAGTACTCAATTTACGCTTGGGATACAGGAAATGGAATTTCTCCTGCTGAGCAGCTGCTGCTGAAGGGGCTGGGGGAGAAATATCCAACAGCCTATTGATGGCCGCAATAAGGTCATTTACCATGGCGTCACCATCTGGCGTATCCAAATTGAGTGCGGTGTCAGGGCTAGACTCCTGATCACCCACCTCTGTCTCACCATATAGAGACCCTTCTCGCTGAGACCCTGACCCGCGTGAAGACGTGGAGGGTCTCTCCCAGCGAGCTCGCTTAGGCGGGCTGGGACTGTCATCAGAGTCAGAGCCCTCAGCCTGTGATGCCGGTGACCCCCTTGAAGTACGGATTAGTTCCAACTGAGGGGGACCGGGGAACATAGGCACAGCGGTGTCCATGGTCTGAGCAACTGGCCTGGACTGCAAGGTCTCCAGGATTTTTGTCATAGTCACAGACATTTTATCAGCAAAGGCTGCAAATTCTGTCCCCGTCACCGGGGCAGGGTTCACAGGCGTCTCTGCCTGGGCTACCACCACCATAGGCTCTGGCTGACGAAGTGCCACTGGGACTGAACATTGCACACAATGAGAGTCGTTGGAGCCTGCTGGTAGATTAGCCCCACATGCTGTACAAACAGTGTATACAGCCCGTGCCTTGGCACCCTTGCGTTTTGTGGATGACATGTTGTTGTCTCCCCAGAGCAATACAATATAGGGTATACAGCCAAGAAGCGACCTTACAGTGCAGTATATATATATCTGGTACAGGAAAAAGTACACCAATACACACTGTGGCACTAAGTGGGGCCAGCACAAAAGTGCAGCTTACCGCCCGCTAAACGCGGGTGTGTGGTCGCCAGAAATCCCTAGTCTGGGTCTCCCAGAGCCTGTGTCCGTCCTCCAGCCAGAACTGCATGCAGGAATGGCTGCCGGCGTCCTGTGGAGGGGGGGGCGGGCCCTGGGCGTGCCAGACTAAAAGCGGGAAACCTGCGTCCCACTGTGCCTAGTGAGAGGGCTGGAGCATGTAAATAAGGCTCCAGCCCTCGGCGCTGAGTAAACGTACAGCGTCTCTCCCCTTCCCTGATTGACAGGGAGGGGGCGGGAACGAAGCGGAGCTAGGCCGCAAAAGCCGGGGACTAAATTTATAAGCGCCGCCGCCGTAAAAGCGCGGTCGGCGCTAAGTCCCCGGCGCACTACAAGTCCCAGCCGCGCCGCCGCTCCGAGAGTGGCCGGCGCGGTAGTTCCCAGCATATGACGTCACCCAGCTAAGCTGCTGTGACTCCAAACCCCAGCGTACAGCGCTACTGTCCCCGGCGCACTAACACACCCAGCAAGTCTGGCGTGTGCGTGCCTGCCTGTACGGGGACACAGAGTACCTGAAAGTTGCAGGGCCTTGTCCCTGAACGGTACACAGCTCCGTATCCAGCAGGTTCACTGGGTCTGTGGATGGAGCCCGGCCTCAGGGCTTGTGGGCCGGTAAGATCCCACTTCCTCAGAGCCCCTCAGGGGGATGGGGAAGGAAAACAGCATGTGGGCTCCAGCCTCCGTACCCGCAATGGGTACCTCAACCTTACAAACCACAAGTGGGGAGAGAAGGGAGCATGCTGGGGGCCCTATATGGGCCCTCTTTTCTTCCATCCGACATAGTCAGCAGCTACTGCTGACTAAACAGTGGAGCTATGCGTGGATGTCTGACCTCCTTCGCACAAAGCAGAAAACTGGTGAGCCAGTGATCCCACTGGGGGTGTATAGCCAGAAGGGGAGGGGCCTTACACTTTTTAGTGTAATGCTTTGTGTGGCCTCCGGAGGCAGTAGCTATACACCCAATCGTCTGGGTCTCCCAATGGAGCGCCGAAGAAATTTCTGGTGCAAGCAATTACCTTCATAAGTCACATGCTTAGTGAAAGGAAGTTCACCTGTGTGCAATCTAAGTGTCACATAGTCTGTCAGTATATACACGCCTTTAGGCCCCTTTCACACGTCCGTGTCTCCGGTACGTGTTTGGTCCGTTTCCTCACATGCCCGGAGACAAGGGCACACGTAGACCCATTAAAATCAATGGGTCTGCACACACGTACGTGTTTTGCTATGGACCGTGTGTATGTGTGGAGCATACGTGGGCCCGTGTGCTCCACATGTAGACATGTCCGTTTTTCTCCGGCATCACGGGTGTCACACGGCCCGCACACGTACCGCACAAATGTGATCCATGTGACACGCACCAGAGAAAACACGTGTTTGTAAAAAAAAAAATTCTATACTCACCTTCTTTAGCACTGCAGTCTCTGCTGCTGTTGTCACTTGCTTTTGACCCCCGCTCATTATGCTCATTGAATATTCACTCCACTGTGGGCCGGAAGCAGCAGCAGCGGGGAGTCGGCAGGATCGAAGATCAGCACCACGGACAGCAACGCCAAGGACAGGCGAGCATAAAGTTCCGGTTCTCCGTGTGTTTATCACGGATAACGCACGAAGAAAACACGTTGTGCCATAAAAACGGCACATGGAGGACAATACGCACCTTTGACACGTCCGTGAAAAACATGCGTGATTTTCAAAGACGTGTGAAGGGGGTCTTACTGAAAGTTCACAGAAGCTGTAACACCATTAGGCAAGAGAGACCACTAACCAAACAACACCATGAAGACAAAGGAGATCTTCAAACAAGTCAGAGACAAAGTTGTTGAAAATTACAAGTCAGGGTTGAGTTCTAAAAAATATCCCACTCTCTGATGATCCCCCAGAGCACTATCAAATCCGTTATCAAATGGAAGGAACATAATACCACAACAAACCTGCCAAGAGGGCGCCCACCAAAACTCTCAGCTTGGGCAAGGAGAGCATTAATAAGAGAGGCAGCACAGGGACCAAAGGTAACTGTGCAGAAGCTGCAGAGTTTGGAGTATTTTTCCATACAACCACAATTAGCTGTTTAGTACATAAAGCTGGTCTTTATGGAAGAGAAAAAACCTTTACAGCTAAAAATTGAAAGGCTTATTTTGAGTTTGCCAAAAGACATGTGGGAGACTTCCCAAATCTATGGAAGAGGGTTTTGTAGACAGAGGAGACCAACATTTACGTTTCTGGCCACCAAGGTAAACGCTATGTCCGGTGCCAAACCAACACAGCTCATCACCCCAAGAACACTTTCCCCACAGTGAAAAATGGTGATGTTAAAAGAATATATTTCGACATTGGGGACAGGTTAATCCCTTTACGACCCTTGACGGATCTATCCGTCACGGAGCGTGTGACATTAAGCCCCGCCCCCTGCCGCGGGCAGGTTGCGGCGATCGGCCCACATATCAGCTGTTTTCAACAGCTGACATGTGTGCCTGCATGTTACGAGTGGAATTGCTTCCACTCACAACATTTAACCCCTTACATCTTGCTGCCAAAGTCTGGCAGTGAGATCTATATGCGCGCGGCCATGATTTTCACTTACCGCCGCCCCCACCAAAAGTCACGTGCGTGATCACGTGACTTTCGGTGGTTGCCATGGTAGCACAGGGTCATGTGATGAAGCCTGTAGCTATGACGAGTCACTTTCGTTTTCACTCGGCCCGGAGACGAATGAATCAGGAAGTGATCATATCTGCTGTTTACAGCTGTACAGCTGTGATCAGCAGATAGATCAGAGCGATCGGATTGCTGATCGCTATAGCCCCTAGGGGGACTAGTAAAATAAAAAAAAAAAGTAATAAAGTTTAGAAAAAACAAAAAACCTAAAAGTTCAAATCACCCCCCTTTTACCCCATTGAAGATTAAAGGGTTAAAAAAAAAATATATACACATATTTGGTATCGCCGCGTTCAGAAATGCCCGATCTATCAAATTATAAAATCAATCTGATTGGTAAACGGCGTAGTGGCAAAACAATTCCAAACGCCAAAATTACATTTTTTGGTCGCCGCACGTTTTACGCAGAATGCAGGCAATCAAAACGTAGCATCTGCGCAAAAATGGTACCATTAAAGATGGAGCTCAAGACGCAAAACATAAGTTGTCACTGAGCCATAGATCCCAAAAAATGAGAACGCTATGGGTTTCGGAAAATAGCGCAAAACGTACGCCACTTTTATTGGACAAGCTTGTGAATTTTTTTTAACCCCTTACATACAAGTAAACCTATACATGTTTCGTGTCTACAAACTTGCACCGACCTCAGGCATCACACCCACACATCAGTTTTACCATATAGTGAACACGGTGAATGTTATAAAACATCCCAAAAACTATTGTGCGATCACACTTTTTTTGCAGTTTTTCCAGTACACTATATGGTAAAACCTATGGTTTCATTTAAAAGTACAACTCGTCCCGCAAAAAACAAGCCCTCACATGGCAAGATTGACGGAAATATAAAAAAATTACGGCTCTCGGAAGAAGGGGAGCAAAAAACAAACGCAAAAACGAAAAGTGCCCGGGGGCTGAAGGGCTTAAATGATACTAGTCGAGAGGAAGATGGATGGTGAGAAATACAGGGATGTTCTTAAACAAAACCTATTTCAGTCTGTCAGCTACTTGAGACTGGGACAAAGGTTCTCATTCAAACAAGATAATGAAACAATTGAGAATCTCTAGTCAGACTTAAAAGATTGCTGTTCACCAGAGGAAACCATCTAAGGGTACCGTCACACTTTAGCAATGCTCCAGCGATCCCACCAGCGATCTGACCTGGTCAGGATCGCTGGTGCGTCGCTACATGGTCGCTGGTGAGCTGTCAATCAGGCAGATCTCACCAGCGACCAGTGACCAGCCCCCAGCCAGCAGCGACGCGTGGAAGCAATGCTGCGCTTGGTAACTAAGGTAAATATCGGGTAACCAAGCACTTGCTTAGCGCTGGCTCCCTGCACTCCTAGCCAGAGTGCACATCGGGTTAATAAGCAAACCGCTTTGCTTATAGTTACCCGATGTGTACTCCGGCTACTTGAGCAGGGAGCCAGCACTGACAGCCTGAGAGCGGCGGACGCTAGTAACCAAGGTAAATATCGGGTAACCAAGCAAAAGGCTTCACTTGGTTACCCAATATTTACCTTGGTTACAGCTTACCGCAGGCTGCCAGACGCCGGCTCCCTGCTCCCTGCACATTCAGATCGTTGCTCTCTCGCTGTCAAACACAGCGATGTGTGCTTCACAGCGGGAGAGCAACGTCTAAAAAATGAACCAGCACTGTGTGTAACGAGCAGCGATCTCACAGCAGGGGCCAGATTGCTGCTCAGTGTCACACACAGCGAGATCGCTAATGAGGTCACTGGTGCGTCACAAAAACCGTGACTCAGCAGCGATCTCGCTAGCGATCTCGATATGTGAGAAGTACCCCTAACTTGAAGGAGTTGGAACAGTTTTGCCTTCAGGAATGGGCAAAAATCCCAATGACAAGATGTGAAAAGCTCATAGAGACTTATCCAAAGCAAAATAAGCAAATTGCAACTGTAATTACAGCATAAGGAGGTTCTACAAAGTAGTGACTTTAGTGAGGTGAATAGTTATGTACACTGAAGTTTCCAGTTATTTTCTACTGTATTTGTTGATTGCTTCACAATACAAAGTAAACCAAATGTTCACAGTTCTAGGTATGTTCTTTACATGAACTGATGTAAACCCTCCCAAAAAAAGCCCAAAAAACTGATGAAATTCTCACAAATGAAAAGTTTGTGAGAAAACACAGAAAATGTCAAGGGGGTGAAAACTTTCACAAGGTACTGTACCTGAATTGAGAACCACTCTACCAGAAGAGCCACTGCATCCTATCCTGTCCTCTTTAAAGGGTCACATCCTCCATCTCTTGCATGAAATACTTTGCTCCATATACAACAACCAGCAGCAATTAAAAAAACAAGGAAAGAAGAAGGGGCATATCCAGGACTAAAATCCAAACACTTTTATTTAATCATGTAAAAGTTCATATGCTGCAGGCATTCAGAGCTCTAACGTGTTTCGAGCGTATTACACGCTCTGAATCATATGATCTATGATTAAGAGCGAATAATAAACCTCGAAACATCTCTGAATGCCTGCAGCATATGAATTTTAACATGATTAAATAAAAGTGGATTGTAGTCCTGGAAATGCCTGTTATTCTTTCCTTGTTTTTGCATATACACCTGTGAGCCAGGCAGGTGGGGCATTGGACGAAAGTGAGCAGAATTGGATTTGTTGCATTGCAATTTACGGTATGCTATTTTTTTAACCAGCATCAATTTTCTACTTTGTGTCTACTCTGTGTATGTTATCCAGACGTGAAATAGGGGGGAGTTTCTAGTAAATGAGAATGGTCCATACCTGTGTAAGTGGCTACTGTCACACATGCAAGGGAAAAAAGGGACTACATTTCTGACAGAGGCAACCAGTTTTGATATTTTTCAGAAACAAAATGATCTGCTTCTCTAAGGAAAAATACGTCACAAGCTAGCTAGTATTTACTTAAAGGGGTAGTCCGGTTGTTTGGTTAGTTCAAATGAATTGAAGAGCAATTCAAAAAAATATGCTAACATAATTCAAAAATTCTTAATAAAATCTTCAAATTTTTGTTCGATATACGTTAAAAATGTAAAAACAAAGATTACCATTAAAAATTGGTACTGGATAAAAGTGTTAAATAGGATGTAAAGGGTATAGGGGATTGGTTCAGCAAACAAGTATTTAATGTAGGATGCCTAAATGGAACCTTAATATGCCACTAGGAAAAATGCCCTATCTGACTGCGGAGGTTGTCACCCTAGTAATAAGCATAAGATGGCACCTCCGCTCAATCCGTTCCTCTACTGTATCCCTAGATCATCCCTACATACCAAATAAATGACCAGTACCAATATCAAACAATGAAAGAAGATATCTATCAATGATCCATGACTAAAAAGTTGTTAGGATCAATATAACCACCTAGTTTATAGAGCACAGCACAGTAGTGTTTTACCAATGACCATGATAAAAAGAAGGGAATTTTGTTACTTACCGTAAATTCCTTTTCTTCTAGCTCCTATTGGGAGACCCAGACGATTGGGTGTATAGCACTGCCTCCGGAGGCCACACAAAGCAATTACACTAAAAAGTGTAAGGCCCCTCCCCTTCTGGCTATACACCCCCAGTGGGATCACTGGCTCACCAGTTTTAGTGCAAAAGCAAGAAGGAGGAAAGCCAATAACTGGTTTAAACAAATTCACTCCGAAGTAACGTCGGAGAACTGAAAACCGTTCAACATGAACAACATGTGTACCCGAAAAACACCCAAAAATCCCGAAGGACAACAGGGCGGGTGCTGGGTCTCCCAATAGGAGCTAGAAGAAAAGGAATTTACGGTAAGTAACAAAATTCCCTTCTTCTTCGGCGCTCCATTGGGAGACCCAGACGATTGGGACGTCCAAAAGCTGTCCCTGGGTGGGTAAAAAATACCTCATGTTAGAGCTGCAAGACAGCCCTCCCCTATAGGGAGGCAACTGCCGCCTGCAGGACTCTTCTACCTAGGCTGGCGTCCGCCGAAGCATAGGTATGCACCTGATAATGTTTGGTGAAAGTGTGCAGACTCGACCAGGTAGCTGCCTGGCACACCTGTTGAGCCGTAGCCTGGTGTCGCAATGCCCAGGACGCACCCACGGCTCTGGTAGAATGGGCCTTCAGCCCTGATGGAACCGGAAGCCCAGCAGAACGGTAGGCTTCAAGAATTGGTTCTTTGATCCATCGAGCCAGGGTGGCCTTAGAAGCCTGCGACCCTTTGCGCTTACCAGCGACAAGGACAAAGAGTGCATCCGAACAGCGCAAGGGCGCCGTGCGGGAAATGCAGATTCTGAGTGCTCTCACCAGATCTAACAAATGTAAATCCTTCTCATACTGATGAACTGCATGAGGACAAAACGAAGGCAAAAAGATATCCTGATTCAGATGAAAAGAGGATACCACCTTCGGGAGAAACTCCTGAATGGGGCGCAGCACTACCTTGTCCTGGTGGAAGACCAGGAAGGGAGCCTTGGATGACAGCGCTGCCAGCTCAGACACTCTCCGAAGAGATGTGATCGCTACCAGAAAAGCCACTTTCTGTGATAGTCTAGAAAGTGAAACCTCCCTCAGAGGCTCGAAGGGCGGCTTCTGGAGGGCAACTAGTACCCTGTTCAGATCCCATGGATCTAACGGCCGCTTGTACGGGGGTACGATATGGCAAACCCCCTGTAGGAACGTGCGCACCTTAGGAAGGCGTGCCAAACGCCTCTGAAAAAAGACGGATAGCGCCGAGACCTGACCTTTAAGGGAGCCGAGCGACAAACCTTTTTCTAACCCAGATTGCAGGAAAGAAAGAAAGGTAGGCAATGCAAATGGCCAGGGAGACACTCCCTGAGCAGAGCACCAGGATAAGAATATCCTCCACGTTCTGTGGTAGATCTTAGCGGACGTGGGCTTCCTAGCCTGTCTCATGGTGGCAACGACCCCTTGGGATAATCCTGAAGACGCTAGGATCCAGGACTCAATGGCCACACAGTCAGGTTCAGGGCCGCAGAATTCCGATGGAAAAACGGCCCTTGGGACAGTAAGTCTGGTCGGTCTGGTAGTGCCCACGGTTGGCCGACCGTGAGCTGCCACAGATCCGGATACCACGCCCTCCTCGGCCAGTCTGGGGCGACGAGTATGACGCGGCTGCAATCGGATCTGATCTTGTGTAGCACTCTGGGCAAGAGTGCCAGAGGTGGAAACACATAAGGGAGCCGGAACTGCGACCAATCTTGCACTAGGGCGTCTGCCGCCAGCGCTCTTTGATCGCGAGACCGTGCCATGAAGGCTGGGACCTTGTTGTTGTGCCGGGACGCCATTAGGTCGACGTCCGGCCTTCCCCATCGGCGACAGATTTCCTGAAACACGTCTGGGTGAAGGGACCATTCCCCTGCGTCCATGCCCTGGCGACTGAGGAAGTCTGCTTCCCAGTTTTCTACGCCGGGGATGTGAACTGCGGATATGGTGGAGGCCGTGGCTTCCACCCACATCAGAATCCGACGGACTTCCTGGAAGGCTTGCCGACTGCGTGTCCCCCCTTGGTGGTTGATGTATGCCACCGCTGTGGAATTGTCCGACTGAATTCGGATCTGCCTTCCTTCCAGCCACTGCTGGAAGGCTAGTAGGGCAAGATACACTGCTCTGATTTCCAGAACATTGATCTGAAGGGTGGACTCCTGCTGAGTCCACGTACCCTGAGCCCTGTGGTGGAGAAAAACTGCTCCCCACCCTGACAGACTCGCGTCTGTCGTGACCACCGCCCAAGACGGTGGTAGGAAGGATCTTCCCTGTGATAATGAGGTGGGAAGAAGCCACCACTGCAGAGAGTCCTTGGCCGTCTGGGAAAGGGAGACTTTCCTGTCCAGGGATGTTGACTTCCCGTCCCATTGGCGGAGAATGTCCCATTGAAGTGGGCGCAGATGAAACTGCGCAAACGGAACCGCCTCTATTGCCGCCACCATCTTCCCGAGGAAGTGCATGAGGCGTCTTAAGGAGTGCGACTGACTTTGAAGGAGAGCCTGCACCCCAGTCTGTAGAGACCGCTGCTTGTCCAGCGGAAGCTTCACTATCGCTGAGAGAGTATGAAACTCCATGCCAAGATACGTTAGTGATTGGGTCGGTGACAGATTTGACTTTGAGAAGTTGATGATCCACCCGAACGTCTGGAGAGTCTCCAGTGCAACAGTCAAGCTGAGTTGGCATGCCTCTTGAGAGGGTGCCTTGACCAGTAGATCGTCCAAGTAAGGGATCACAGAGTGTCCCTGAGAGTGCAAGACTGCTACCACTGCCGCCATGATCTTGGTGAACACCCGTGGGGCTGTCGCCAGACCAAATGGCAGAGCTACGAACTGAAGATGGTCGTCTCCTATCACGAAGCGTAGAAAGCGTTGGTGCTCTGTAGCAATCGGCACGTGGAGATAAGCATCTTTGATGTCTATTGATGCTAGGAAATCTCCTTGAGACATTGAGGCAATGACTGAGCGGAGGGATTCCATCCGGAACCGCCTGGCGTTCACATGCTTGTTGAGCAGTTTTAGGTCCAGAACAGGACGGAATGAGCCGTCCTTTTTTGGCACCACAAAGAGATTGGAGTAAAAACCTTGACCTCGTTCCTGAAGAGGAACAGGGACCACCACTCCTTCTGCTCTTAGAGAATTCACCGCCTGCAGAAGGGCATCTGCTCGGTCGGGATGTGGGGAAGTTCTGAAGAACCGAGGCGGAGGACGAGAACTGAACTCTATCCTGTACCCGTGAGACAAAATGTCTGTTACCCACCGGTCTTTGACCTGTGGCAGCCAAATGTCGCAAAAGCGGGAGAGCCTGCCACCGACCGAGGATGCGGAGGGAGGCGGCCGAAAGTCATGAGGCAGCCGCCTTGGAAGCGGTACCTCCGGTTGCTTTCTTGGGGCGTGAGTGAGCCCGCCAGGAATCAGAGCTTCTTTGCTCTTTCTGAGTCCCTTTGGACGAGGAGAATTGGGGCTTGCCCGAGCCTCGAAAGGACCGAAACTTTGACTGCCACTTCCTCTGTGGAGGTTTGCTTGATCTGGGCTGGGGTAAGGAGGAGTCCTTACCTTTGGACTGTTTAATGATTTCCGCCAATTGCTCACCAAACAGTCTGTCTCCAGATAATGGCAAGCTGGTTAAACATTTTTTAGAAGCAGAATCTGCTTTCCATTCTTTTAACCACAAGGCTCTGCGCAAAACTACAGAGTTGGCGGATGCCATTGAGGTACGGCTCGTAGATGCCAGTACCGCATTGATAGCGTAGGTCGCAAACGCAGACATTTGTGTAGTTAGGGACGCCACTTGCGGCACTGCTGGACGTATGAGAGAGTCCACCTGTGCCAGACCAGCTGAAATAGCTTGGAGCGCCCACACGGCCGCGAATGCTGGAGCAAACGACGCGCCGATAGCTTCATAGACAGATTTCAACCAAAGGTCCATCTGTCTGTCATTGGCATCTTTAAGTGAAGCCCCATCCTCCACTGCAACTATGGATCTAGCTGCCAGCCTGGATATTGGAGGGTCCACTTTTGGACACTGGGTCCAGCGTTTGACCACGTCAGGGGGAAAAGGATAACGGGTATCCTTAAGGCGTTTAGAAAAACGCTTGTCCGGATAAGTATTGTGTTTCTGGATGGATTCTCTGAAGTCAGAGTGGTCCAGAAAAGTACTCAATTTACGCTTGGGATACAGGAAATGGAATTTCTCCTGCTGTGCAGCTGCCTCCTCTGCAGAAGGGGCTGGGGGAGAAATATCCAACAGCCTATTGATGGCCGCTATAAGGTCATTTACCATGGCGTCACCATCTGGCGTATCCAAATTGAGTGCGGCGTCAGGACAAGACTCCTGATCACCCACCTCTGAGTCATCATATAGAGACCCTTCTCGCTGAGACCCTGATCCGCGTGATGACGTGGAGGGTCTCTCCCAGCGAGCTCGCTTAGGCGGACTGGGACTGTCATCGGAGTCTGAGCCCTCAGCCTGTGATGCCTGGGACCCCCTTGAATTACGGATTAATTCCAGCTGAGGGGGGCCGGGGAACATAGACACAGCGGTGTCCATGGTCTGAGCAACTGGCCTGGACTGCAAGGTTTCCAGGATTTTTGCCATAGTCACAGACATTTTATCAGCAAAAACTGCAAATTCTGACCCCGTCACCGGGGCAGGGGTCGCAGGCGACTCTGCCTGGGCTACCACCACCATAGGCTCTGGCTGACGAAGTGCCACTGGGACTGAACATTGCACACAATGAGAGTCGTTGGAGCCTGCTGGTAGATTAGCCCCACATGCTGTACAAGCAGTGTAAGCAGCCCTTGCCTTGGCACCCTTGCGTTTTGTGGATGACATGTTGTTGTCTCCCCAGAGTAATATAGGGTATACAGCCAAGAAGCGACCAAACAGTGCAGTATATATAAATATATATAAATATATCTGGTACAGCGAAAAACAGTACACAAATATAACACTGTGGCACTAGTGGGGCCGCACGTATGTGCTGCTTACCGCCCGCTTAGCGCGGGTGTGTGGTCGCCAGAAATCCCTAGCCTGGGTCCCCCAGAGCCTGCGTCCGTTCTCCAGCCAGACTGCATGTGTATAATGGCTGCCGGCGTCCTGGGGAGCTGCAAGCCTGGGGGCGGGCCTAGGGCGTGCACAGAGAAAAAGCGCGAAGCCTGTGTCCTACTGTGCTCAGTGAGAGGGCTGGAGCATGTAAATCGTGCTCCAGCCCTCGGCGCTGCCGATTGAACAACGTCTCTCCCCTACCCTGATTGACAGGGTGGGGGGCGTTAACGAAGCGGAGCTAGGCCGCAGAAAAACCGGGAACTAAAGTTAGAAGCGCCGCCACCGTAAAAGAGCGGTCGGCGCGTCCCCGGCGCACTACAAGTCGCAGCTGCGCCGCCGCTATAGGGGCGGTAGGCGCGGCGATCCACACACATAAAGTCCCCCAGTAATCTGCGGGGACTATAAGCCCAGCGCACAGCGCTACAGTCCCCGGCGCACTAGCACACCCAGCAAGTCTGGGGTGTGCGTGGCCTGTCATACGGGGACACAGAGTACCTGAAAGTTGCAGGGCCTTGTCCCTGAACGGCACTCCCGCTCCACATCCAGCAGGTTCTATGGGTCTGTGGATGGAGCCCGGCCTCAGGGCTTGGTGGCCGGTAAGATCCCACTTCCTCAGAGCCCCTCAGGGGGATGGGGAAGGAAAACAGCATGTGGGCTCCAGCCTCCGTACCCGCAATGGGTACCTCAACCTTACAAACCACAAGTGGGGTAAGAAGGGAGCATGCTGGGGGCCCCATATGGGCCCTCTTTTCTTCCATCCGATATAGTCAGCAGCTACTGCTGACTAAACAGTGGAGCTATGCGTGGATGTCTGACCTCCTTCGCACAAAGCAGAAAACTGGTGAGCCAGTGATCCCACTGGGGGTGTATAGCCAGAAGGGGAGGGGCCTTACACTTTTTAGTGTAATTGCTTTGTGTGGCCTCCGGAGGCAGTGCTATACACCCAATCGTCTGGGTCTCCCAATGGAGCGCCGAAGAAAATCAACATCTAGTATTGGTAGCTAAAACTAAGTGGGCCATATGTAATCTGTGGTTAGCATATAGGCTACATTAAGTTTTATAAGTGTGATAAGTGGGGGTGTTCTGAGGGAGGCAAAAGTTCTTAACTGAGAATAAAAGGAGGTTGTGGTCAAAGAGCGGAGAGGGGAGTCCGTGGAATCATGCACTGAGCAGAACTGGGAGAAGACCAGGTCCAGCGTATTCCACTCTTCATGTGCAGAAGAGATAGTAAGTTGTGAAAGCCGGAGAGAAGATTAGAGATAAAAGATGAATGGCAGATAGGAATATTAAAAGTCCCCCATGATGAGAGTGGTAATTTCACAGGATAGAAAATGTGGAAGCCAGGTTGCAAAGTGATCGGAGAACTGAAGGGAGAGGCCTGGAGGGTGATACACAACCACCACTCGCAGGGAAAAGGGTCTGTAAAGTATAACAGTGTGGACCTCAAAAGAAGGAAGATAAATGAGGGTATTGGAGGAAAAATTTGGAAAGAACATTTTGTTGAAAGGAGCAGACCAGATTTCAGTAAGAGCAAGGAGGTTAATGGTATTTGAAAGTAAAAAGAGACGGATGTAGGAGAGTTTGTTACATGCAGATCATGGGTTCCAGAGCATAGAGTTAAAGGAGACGGAAGGCATGCAAACAATTTGAATGAGATTCCCGGGGGGTTTCTGAATGTAGCAGGGAAGGAGTTAAACTTACTATTATAAAAAAAAAGGCCTGGGTTAGAGGAGACATCTCCTGCGGCTATAGAAGAGAAGAATACCAGGGAGAGTGAGCAGATGTTTCAGTGATTTGTGAGATCATCTCTTGTGTTGTATGGTGGGAGTAAATTAATCTGTGTGGTTTAATCCTGTACAAAGGAGAGGGAAGGAGAAAAGGACTGATATAGATGCAGTGCACAGAGTGTGTTAAAGATCATTAGATATGAGGGATTGAAGCAGCTAGAATATAAATCAGGGCTGTGGAGTCGGTAAGCCAAACCTTCGACTCCGACTCCTCAATTTCCCTTGCACCGACTCCGACTCCACGACTCCGACTCCCACATATAGTGCTTATAGTTAAGTGAAAAAAAGAGAATTTTGTTTACTTACCGTAAATTCTTTTTCTTATAGTTCCGACATGGGAGACCCAAACCATGGGGTGTATAGCTTCTGCCTCCGGAGGACACACAAAGTACTACACTCAAACGTGTAGCTCCTCCCTCCGGGCTATATACACCCCCTGGATGACAATCTAACCAGTTCAGTGCAAAAGCTGAAGGAGGACATCCACCCATAAGTAGAGATAGAGTAAAACTCGGAAAGACCGGAACTCTGTCTACTAACAACAGCCGGTGAAACACACGGAACAAAAAACTGCCAACAGGCAACAGGGAGGGTGCTGGGTCTCCCATGTCGGAACTATAAGAAAAAGAATTTACGGTAAGTAAACAAAATTCTCTTTTTCTTCATCGTTCCTTATGGGAGACCCAAACCATGGGACGTTCCAAAGCAGTCCATGGGTGGGAAATAAACCAAACTGAGAAGTAGGCAAAACCTAACTTCACAAATGGGCGACAGCCGCCTGAAGAATGCGTCTGCCCAAGCTCGCATCTGCCGAAGCATGAGCATGCACTTGGTAGTGCTTCGAAAAAGTGTGCAGACTGGACCACGTGGCAGCCTGACAAACCTGCTGAGCCGTAGCCTGGTGCCTGAAAGCCCAGGAGGCACCGACAGCTCTGGTCGAGTGCGCCTTAATCCCTGGCGGAGGAGGCACCTGAGAACACTGGTAGGCATCGGTGATAGCCGACCTGATCCAACGAGCTAGGGTCGGTTTAGAAGCAGCGAGACCCTTGCGCTGACCAGTGGTTAGCACAAAAAGTGAGGTGCACCGCCTTAAAACGGCGGTGCGTGACACATAGATTCGGAGTGCCCGCACCAAATCTAAGGAATGCAACGCCTTCTCAAAGCGATGCACAGGGGCCGGACAAAGAGAAGGCAATGAAATGTCCTGGTTAAGGTGGAAAGAAGACACCACCTTAGGGAGAAAGTCCGGAGTCGGACGAAGAACCACCTTGTCTTGGTGAAACACCAAAAAGGGGGATTCCGAAGAGAGCGCAGCCAAATCAGAAACTCTCCTGAGAAGTTATGGCTACTAGAAAAACAACTTTCTGTGAAAGTCTAAACAAAGGAACCTCCCTGAGAGGCTCAAAGGGGGGTTTCTGTAAGGCCGTGAGGACCAGATTAAGGTGCCAGGGATCCAAGGGCCGCCGGTAAGGAGGAATGATGTGAGATGCGCCCTGCATGAAGGTGCGCACCTGAGCCAGTCGGGCGATACGCCGCTGGAACAATACCGACAGAGCCGACACCTGTCCCTTGAGGGAATTGAGGGACAGTCCTAGCTGTAGACCGGACTGTAGAAAAGACAGGATGGTCGGCAAGGAGAACGGCCAAGGAGCATGGTCGGAAGAGCGACACCAGGACAGGAAAATCCTCCAAGTCCTGTGGTAAATCTTGGCCGAGGAAGACTTCCGAGCCTGAGTCATAGTGGAGATGACCTCAGAGGGAATGCCTGAAGCCGTCAGGATCCAGGACTCAAGAGCCACGCCGTCAATCTGAGAGCCGCAGAATTCTGGCGGAAGAACGGACCTTGAGCGAGAAGGTCTGGGCGGTCCGGGAGATGCCACGGCACCCCTACGGACAGACGGAGCAGGTCTGGGTACCAAGCTCTCCTGGGCCAGTCCGGAGCAATGATTATGACTCGACGGCCCTCCATTCTGATCTTGCGCAGAACCCTGGGCAAGAGAGCTAGAGGGGGGAACACATAGGCCAGACGGAACTGAGACCAATCTTGAATCAGTTCGTCCGCTGCGAAGGCTTGAGGATCGTGGGAGCGAGCCACGCAAACCGGAACCTTGTTGTTGTGCCGGGATGCCATTAGATCCACTTCCGGAGTGCCCCATTTGCGGCAGATTGATCTGAACACTGACGGATGCAGGGCCCACTCGCCGCTGTCCACGGTTTGACGGCTGAGATAATCGGCCTCCCAGTTTTCCACACCTGGGATGTGGACTGCAGATATGGTGGACTTGGAGTCCTCCGTCCACTGGAGGATTCGTTGAACCTCCAACATCGCCAGACGGCTGCGAGTCCCACCCTGGTGATTGATGTAGGCAACCGCTGTCGCGTTGTCCGACTGAACTCGAATGTGCCTGCCCGCCAACAGGTGGTGAAAGGCTAGGAGAGCTAGAAACACAGCTCTGATCTCCAGCACATTGATCGAGAGGGCTGATTCGGACGGAGTCCAAGTGCCCTGTGCTCGGTGATGGAGAAATACTGCTCCCCAACCGGAGAGGCTGGCATCCGTGGTGAGGATCACCCAGGACGGAGTCAGGAAGGAGCGTCCCTGTGACAGAGAGAGGGGCCGAAGCCACCACTGAAGGGAGCTCCTGGTCTGTGACGACAGAGCCACCAGCCTGTGCAAGGAAGAGATCCGCTTGTTCCAACAGCGGAGAATGTCCAGCTGCAGGGGACGCAGATGGAACTGGGCAAAGGGAACTGCTTCCATTGACGCCACCATCTGACCCAGCACCTGCATGAGGTGTCTGATGGAATGACGGCGGTGCCTCAGCAGAGAGCGCACCGCCAGACGAAGGGACTGCTGTTTGACTAAGGGCAACTTGACAAGTGCCGGCAGAGTCTCGAATTGCATCCCTAGGTACATAAGTACCTGGGTCTGGGTCAGAGTGGACTTGGGCAGGTTGACAAGCCACCCGAACTGAACGAGAGTGAGTGAGACACTCCGCTGGCAGTCTGCACTGGATGAGGCCTTGACTAGAAGGTCGTCCAGGTAAGGAATCACTGCCAACCCCTGGAGGTGCAGAACCGCAACCACTGCTGCCATGACCTTGGTGAATACTCGAGGGGGCGTGGCTAACCCGAAGGGGAGAGCCACGAATTGGAAATGTTCCTCTCCGATTGCAAAGCGTAGCCAACGCTGGTGTGAAACCGCAATAGGCACATGCAGATAGGCATCTCTGATGTCGATGGATGCCAGAAAATCTCCTTGGGTCATTGAGGCAATGACCGATCTCAGAGATTCCATGCGAAAGCGCCGCACCTGAACATGCTTGTTGAGAAGCTTGAGATCCAGGATGGGCCGGAAGGAACCGTCCTTCTTGGGGACTAGAAAGAGGTTTGAGTAGAAACCGCTGAACCGTTCCCGGGCGGGAACCGGAACAATTACACCGTTGGCCTGCAGGGATGCCACGGCCTGAGAGAAGGCGGCGGCTTTGGAGCAGTGGGGGGTGGACAGAAAAAATCTGTTTGGCGGGCTGGAAGAAAATTCTATCCTGTAGCCGTGGGAGATGATATCCCGCACCCACTGATCGGAGACGTGTTGAAACCACACGTCGCCAAAGTGGGAGAGCCTGCCACCGACCAAGGACGTTGCTGGCGCAGCCAGATAGTCAAGAGGGGGCTGCCTTAGTGGCAGCGGCTCCTCCGGTCTTTTGAGGACGCGGCTTCGCGCGCCAGTTGGGTTTACGATCCTTGGCTGCGGTAGTGGACGAGGTCGAGGGCTTAGAGGATGACCAGTTAGAGGAACGAAAGGAACGAAACCTCGATTGGTATCTGCCCTGGATAGGTTTCCTGGTTTTAGTTTGTGGCAAGGAAGTACTCTTCCTGCCAGTAGCTTCCTTAATTATTTCATCCAGTTGTTCACCAAACAGCCGGGACCCAGCAAAAGGGAGACTCGCAAGGTACTTCTTAGAGGAAGCGTCTGCTTTCCACTCTCGAAGCCACAAGATCCTGCGGATCGCGAGGGAGTTAGCGGAGGCCACCGCCGTGCGGTGAGAAGCCTCCAGGATGGCAGACATGGCGTAGGATGAAAAAGCCGAAGCTTGAGAAGTTAAGGCATCCATCTCAGGCATAGAGTCCCTGGTGAGGGAATGTATCTCCGCCAGAGAGGCAGAGACTGCCTTAAGAGCCCACACTGCCGCAAAAGACGGGGAGAACGAGGCTCCTGCCGCCTCATATACAGACTTGGCCAGAAGGTCAACCTGGCGGTCAGTGGGATCCTTAAGAGAAGTGCCATCAGCCACAGCTACGACTGTGCGGGCTGAGATTCTGGACACCGGAGGGTCTACCTTTGGAGACTGGGCCCATTCCTTAACCACCTCTGGTGGAAAAGGAAAACGGTCATCAGAACTACGTTTCGGAAAACGTTTGTCAGGACAGGCCCTGGGCTTGGTAACAGTGGTCTGAAAACTGGAGTGGTTAAAAAACATACTCCTAGCTCTCTTAGGTGAGGTAAACTGGTGTATCTCTACCAGAGAGGCTTGTTCCTCTGACTCTGGTGGGTTGAGGTTCAGTACGGAGTTAATGGACGCAATCAAGTCACTAACATCCGCATCACCCTCAGACAAGTCAATGGGGTACATAGAGGTAGCGTCTGAGCCCACAGTAAACGAATCCTCCTCGCCCTGCACCTCGGCTCGTGAATCAGAGCCGTGGGACGAGGAAGGAGAAGGGTCCCTGCGTCTCCGTTTAGGGGGACGGGGTCCTAGGACATGCTCTGAGAGCTCTGCAGAGCTCGGAGCAGCAGAGGCACCCTGAGAAGAGGGCTGATGCATGGTCAGCAGTGTCCGGGACAGCTGCCCCATGGAGTCGGCAAAAGACTGGGAAATAGCTTTGGAAAAGGATGCTACCCAAGCCGGGGGATCAGCCACTGGGGCTGGAGCGGCCGGAGGAACCCCTGAGGAGGCTCCAGGCTGAGACACAACCATGTTAGCACAGGCATCACAATGTGGGTATGTGCTTGGCTCTGGCAGAATGAGCTTACATGCAGTGCATATAGCGTACAGCTTTGCAGTCTTGCTCCGGGTGACAGACATGCTGCTGAGGTGGAAGCTCTGCAGTAAGAATACACTCCTATAGAATGTCCTGAGAGTGTATAATAAAGCCCACAACCAGAGGTTGTGGCTTACCAGACCGCTCTCTGTGTGCCCTCCGGATTCCACAGCTCGGACCCCCAGTAAAGCGTCAGCCTTCCTAGAAAGCAGCAGGTTCAGCAGCCAGCGCCGATCAGTGTGATAAACGCTGAGAAAATGGCGCTGGGAGGAGGGGGGGGCGGAGATTAGCCCAAGAGCGGGAAACCGGAGGGCGAAGGAGAGATGCAGGGGAGGGAAACATCTCCTCAGAGAGGAGTGTCCTCCCCTCTGCTGGATGGCCGGTGGGCGGCGCCACTCTATTCCCCTGCATGAATGACATGCAGGGGAAGATGAAACCGAAACTAGGCCCAAACAGAAGCCGGGGCCTAGATTTTAACATGCGGCCGACGAGCAGGCACCTTCGGCGCGGTTCTCAGGGGAAACCCCCAGAACCGGCCGAAATTTACAGTAAAGACAAAAAACATACTTTCCCCCTAATAAAAGTACCCGGGACCCCTGAAAAACGTCTCAATACTTAGCTTTTGAGACGCAGGGCCAGTCCCTGAGGGGGGGTTAAACGCTCCTTCCAGCAGGAACCAGACAGGGCTGCGGATGGAGACCGGTCTCCTGCAAGCAGAGAGGACCGTGACGGCTCCCACTTCAACCCAGAGCCTCTCAGAGGATGTGAAGGAGCGCGGCATGTGAAGGCTCCAGCCTTGTAAAGTCAACCTTAACAGCACCGCCGACACAGTGGGGTGAGAAGGGACATGCCGGGAGTCCAGACTGGACCCGCTTTTCTTCCAAATCTTTAAAATCAAAATAAAAATGAAAAAAATCAGAGAATGCATGTGTGTGTGTGACCTCCTGAAACACAAAGCATTGAACTGGTTAGATTGTCATCCAGGGGGTGTATATAGCCCGGAGGGAGGAGCTACACGTTTGAGTGTAGTACTTTGTGTGTCCTCCGGAGGCAGAAGCTATACACCCCATGGTTTGGGTCTCCCATAAGGAACGATGAAGAAATTTATTGTAGTACAATGTGAACATCAGACATTTAATCATTTTTATGATACAATAATCAAGATATTTAGATAGAACATAAAATATATTTATTGGAATACAACTTTAGAACACAAAAAACTGTAATAAATTGTAAATATGTTATACAATATGTAATATACAGTACATTGCATATATATCTTGTGTGTGCATGTATAATATATATATTTACATATTTACAATTTATTACAGTTTTTTGTGTTCTAAAGTTGTATTCCAATAAAAATATTTTATGTTCTATTTAAATATCTTGATTATTGTATCATAAAAATGATTAAATGTCTGATGTTCACATTGTACTACAATAAATTTTTCACTTAAATATAAGCATTATACTAAATTTTATTATTTAGTATGTTTTTGATGAAAACTGTTTTTTGCCACTTACATGGTTTATTATATAGTGTTATATATAACACTATGTAATAAACTATGTAAGTGCCAAAAAATAGTTTTCAACAAAAACATACTAAATAACATTTGTGCAGTCTGTGAATTTGTTCTAAAAAATAGAGTTGCTTCCATCAGATCCTCCTTCATAGATGACCTCAAATCTGACCTAATAATTTTAAGGCTAGAGAACAACCTGTCTACACTAACTTGGGTTGGAGGCAAAGCCGTAACCACATGGGCAACATCTCTAACAATTTCCGGGTATAAAGGAATTGCCTCATGCTCAGTCAGTTTTGATGAATGGTTGAATTTTTCTATTTCTTTGAGAGCAAGTGAAAAATTTTACTGAAATCTGGTCAATCTGCTGCTATAGGAGACAGAGTGAAATCTTTTTCCTTGCGGCAACACTTTGCTGCTCCATGTCATCCAAATACTTGTCAAAGCTAAACTACTCATCTGATGAGGTGAAGATATAGCAGCAGTAGCACTGTCAGGCCCCAAGTCCTCTTGCGCCTGGCAGTCCTGTAGCTGCTCATCCTAACTGCTACCTCACTCAAAGCTTATTTTCCTTTAGTAAGCTGTTGATCATCAAGCAGAATATGATGACTTGGGTTCACATAAACAGCTGCCAAGAAGAAGAATTTTATTTTCCAATAGCTGTGTCTTTCTCTCTGTTTCATTGAAGCAGAAATGCCATCTGTGATTAAACCTCCTCTTTGGGACAGGTAAACTAGCAAGTTCTTCCACTACCTTAGGCCCGTTTCACACGTCAGTGAAAAACAGTGACGTTTTTCACTGGCGTGTAAAACACGCACATGTCCCTGCGTGTGCCGTGACTCACGGCACACGTGAGTTGTCTAAGTGCAATCCGGGCTCCGTTCTCCGTGGCCCGTGATTGCACTTAAAAAACAACTCACCTGTGCACGCTCCCGCTCTCCATGGTGCTGATCGCTCCCGCGGTGCAGCATCCGGCCGGCGCTGACCCCCGCAGCAGCTGCTTCCGGGTCGGCTGTGTCGCGCATAATGAATATGCGCGACAATAATGAGCCGGCTCAGAAGCAGCAGGGAGAACGGGCTGCAGAGGACATCGCTGGACACCGGGTGAGTTAAAATGTTTTTTATTTTAAAAGCACGTTTTTTTCTGGCACGTGTTTCACGGACCACACCACCGCGTGGTCCGTGGGACATCAGTGATGCCAGAAAAAAATAGACATGTCTCCGTGCGGCAATCACGCACATGCGGGTACGCCGCACGGAGACACGTGCAGTGAAAAATCACTGACGTGTGAGCAGACCCATTCATTATAATGGGTCTGCGTATGTCAGTGATTCTGGTACGTTTTAAAAAAAGCACAAACGTCCCAGAATCACTGACGTGTGAAAGGGGCCTAATGAAAATGCCAGGAGTTAAATCCTCAGCTTGTAATTTTTTAGTCACGGTAAATGGGTGATTAAGCAATTCCTTCAATTCAGCCACCTGTGTCCATTGACTTTCATTTAAGGTTACTTGAGGGTACATCATATCTATAAGAAACGATTTTAGTTCAAGCAATCGCGCAGTCATTAAATAAGTGCTGCCTCACCGAGTGGCTTGATCAACAATTGCCCCTTTCCCAGCACGTCTCTTCAAGATGGAATCACTTTTAGGGGTTCTGGCGGCAATAACCAACTTCCTCACTTTTCCAATCAGATTTCCAGCATGTCCGCCCAGTTTCACACATCCGGCTTTTCGCCGGTTTGGCGGATGTGGCGCACGCCAGTATAGTACGATACAGTACAGTGACAGCGCCACAAATTCCAGGTCACATGCTCCAGTCACATGAAAGCATGTGACCGTCGTTTGTCGCGCTGCCACTGTACTGTATACACTGTACTGGAGTGCGCCGCATCCGCCAAATCGGCGAAAAGACGGATGTGTGAAACCGGGGTCCCCATTGCAGACTATCTCTTATTGCCAGTTGAACACAGCGCATGTGATGAATATGAAAGTGTTTTGAAGCAGCTTCAACAAGATCATCTAATCCTAAAGTATCATTTTGCTGTTCTTCTGTTGTAATATCTGTTTGTTCCTCAGTTACATGAACAGCACTGTGGCTCCATCTCACACATACTAAATCCTAAATTTTCTTCTAGCTGTTGTTCATTACTCTCATTCATCAGTTTAATTGTACTTATGTTTGAAGCATTGTTCGTTACAATGGCAAGAACCTGTTCTTTTTGGCGTTCCTAATCTTGCAGAACTTTTTCCACTAAGGCCTGGAGAAACTGGCTTATGTGATGAGTTTTACTATCTTTTACTGCCAGTGTCTTGCTAACAATTTCTTTCTTGTCACAAACATATCGAACATTGATGGCAAAATAATTCAGTGAAATGCAGTGACTCTGGGCATCCCAGCAAAGGCAATGGGTTTCAAGATAGGACATTCAGACACAGCGTTTTGTGAGGATCCTCACAAAGAATGAGCATGTCAGTTTGTGGCGGTTTTCTAATCTGCTTTTGCTATTGAAAGCATTATTATGAGTTCAAAAACCTTTCCGGTGATGCGTTTTTTTAAAAAGCTGATCTGCTTTTGCAGCTGAAAAATGTATTCTCAAAAAAACGCAGCAAAAACGCTGTGTGTGAATGCAGCCTTAGATCAGGAATAGAACAAACATTTACAGGACATTTCATACCTTTCCCAAATTCCTATGAAAAAATTTTCATCGCACTCTGCATTGCACTACTGTCCCCAATTTATTATATATTTTAGGAGTCGGACTCGGTGCATTTTATACCGACTCCGACTCCACCAAAATGAGCTTCGACTCCGACTCCACGACTCCGACTTCACAGCCCTGATATAAATGATACAAATATATTGTATATTGCAAATATAATTTTTCAGCACAAATGAACTAGAAACAAGCTTGTTTGACTGTTTTGCACTATTTTGCCCTGTCCGTAAAAACAATTTAAGGTGTTCGTGATATTTTTTAAACTAAAGAAATTTATATATACTATTTTGATTGTACCGTATTTTTCGGACTATAAAACACACGAGCAGGATGTAGCAGCGCCTGCCGTGACCACGTGGGCCTGCTTATTTCATATGCATGCATCCTCCCGTCCATCATATCTCAGCGCTGAAGCCGGCGCTGACAGGTGGGCGGTATAATGGGCGGGGGGTGTGTGCATAGTAAAGAGCCGGCCTGCGTTATCACCCCTGGCAACTACAGCCTGGAGTGATCATGTGTGGCTATATTCACTGCCCCCCGCGTATCATCATCAGAGCGGAGGGCAGTGAATAAGTACGGTATACTCACTGGTTGTTCCCTGCAGCATCGTGATGTCCTCCTTTCTGCCGGCCCACTGATGTGTGTGGAGCTGTGCGACAGCGATGACATCATCCCTGTACTCACCGCTCTCCTGTAGGACATTGCAATGCTGCAGGGAACGGTGACCGGCTCCACACTGGTCAGCGGCGCTGCTGCTGACACAGAAAGGAGGACGAGCGATGTGGCTGGAGGGAGGAAAGGTGAGTATAAACGTTTGTTTTTTTCTGTGCCACAGGATACAGGGCATATTGCAGGATGGGGGTATTTATCAGGATGGGGGTATATAGCAGAATGGAGGCATATAGCAGGATGGGGATATATAGCAGGATGGGAGTATATAGTAGGATGAGGGTATCTATCAGGATGGGGCTATATAGCAGGATGGGGTACTTATCAGGATGGGTCTATATAGCAGGATGGGGGTATATAGCAGGATGGGGGTATATAGCAGGATGGGGGTATTTATCAAGATGGGAGTATTTATCAGAATGGGGGCTATACCTAGATGAGGGACATATACAGTGTGTTCACCGCCATTAACTTGAGAACAGCGGCAGCTATAGGAATAGAAGTGGTCTAGGTATAGTAAAGCAGCCATGCGCTACGTAATGAAACCACCTACAGCGCCACCTGGTAGAAAACAACGGAGTTAGCATTTTTATCTCGAAAACGGAACGAGATGGAGAAAAGAAGTGAATTGAAAAATTGTAGGGCATCATCAATTAAATACGAATCGACAGCTTGCATACAGAAATGCTATCATATGAAACCCATGACCCCCCAAAACATTGAATGCTGGTCACGCTGGTGGCGCTCATTTACCTTTGATGCTCAAAGTGGCCACCGTCAGCTGCAATGCACATATGGACTCTGGACAGCATACTGTATCTTGCTGCACGTTGTGCAATATGGTAGGTGACACGTTTGCACAAACATCTGTGATACGTCGTCGTAGGTCCTGCAATGTTGGTGGAGGGGTCGCATACACCTGCTATTTGATGTGACCTCACAGAAAGAAGTCCAATGGGGTCAGGTCAGGTGAGCGTGGAGGCCACTCCACACAGCCACCACCATACCCAATGACTTGTAGGAAGGTATCCAAGAGGTATCTCTTCACGTCCGCAGCCTTGTGAGTTTTACATGTTCTAATCATAGCATTTCTGTATGCAAGATGTCGATTCGTATTGAATTAATGATGCCCTACAATTTTTTAATTCACTTTTTTTCTCTATCTCGTTCCATTTTCGAGATAAAAATGCTAACTCCGTTGTTTTCCACCAGGTGGCGCTGTAGGTGGTTTCATTGCGTAGCGCATGGCTACTTTACTATACCTAGACACCACTTCTATTCCTATAGCTGCCGCCGTTCTCACGTTCTCAGGATATGGGTGGACACACTGTATACAAGGATTGGGATCATATACAAAGCAGGAGGATCATTACCAGGATGGGGTACCTTAGTAGAGAATTTGGGGACATTACCCCCATAACAGTGTCAGCAGCAGATCCTCGCCCAATAACAGTGTGTCATGACCACAGTTTTTGTTTAAAAAAGAGAATTTTGTTTACTTACCGTAAATTCTTTTTCTTATAGTTCCGACATGGGAGACCCAAACCATGGGTGTATAGCTTCTGCCTCCGGAGGACACACAAAGTACTACACTCAAACGTGTAGCTCCTCCCTCCGGGCTATATACACCCCCTGGATGACAATCTAACCAGTTCAGTGCAAAAGCTGAAGGAGGACATCCACCCATAAGTAGAGATAGAGTAAAACTCGGAAAGACCGGAACTCTGTCTACTAACAACAGCCGGTGAAACACACGGAACAAAAAACTGCCAACAGGCAACAGGGAGGGTGCTGGGTCTCCCATGTCGGAACTATAAGAAAAAGAATTTACGGTAAGTAAACAAAATTCTCTTTTTCTTCATCGTTCCTTATGGGAGACCCAAACCATGGGACGTTCCAAAGCAGTCCATGGGTGGGAAACAAACCAAACTGAGAAGTAGGCAAAACCTAACTTCACAAATGGGCGACAGCCGCCTGAAGAATGCGTCTGCCCAAGCTCGCATCTGCCGAAGCATGAGCATGCACTTGGTAGTGCTTCGAAAAAGTGTGCAGACTGGACCACGTGGCAGCCTGACAAACCTGCTGAGCCGTAGCCTGGTGCCTGAAAGCCCAGGAGGCACCGACAGCTCTGGTCGAGTGCGCCTTAATCCCTGGCGGAGGAGGCACCTGAGAACACTGGTAGGCATCGGTGATAGCCGACCTGATCCAACGAGCTAGGGTCGGTTTAGAAGCAGCGAGACCCTTGCGCTGACCAGTGGTTAGCACAAAAAGTGAGGTGCACCGCCTAAAAACGGCGGTGCGTGACACATAGATTCGGAGCGCCCGCACCAAATCTAAGGAATACAACGCCTTCTCAAAGCGATGCACAGGGGCCGGACAAAGAGAAGGCAATGAAATGTCCTGGTTAAGGTGGAAAGAAGACACCACCTTAGGGAGAAAGTCCGGAGTCGGACGAAGAACCACCTTGTCTTGGTGAAACACCAAAAAGGGGGATTCCGAAGAGAGCCCAGCCAAATCAGAAACTCTCCTGAGAGAAGTTATGGCTACTAGAAAAACAACTTTCTGTGAAAGTCTAAACAAAGGAACCTCCCTGAGAGGCTCAAAGGGGGGTTTCTGTAAGGCCGTGAGGACCAGATTAAGGTCCCAGGGATCCAAGGGCCGCCGGTAAGGAGGAATGATGTGAGATGCTCCCTGCATGAAGGTGCGCACCTGAGCCAGTCGGGCGATACGCCGCTGGAACAATACCGACAGAGCCGACACCTGTCCCTTGAGGGAATTGAGGGACAGTCCTAGCTGTAGACCGGACTGTAGAAAAGACAGGATGGTCGGCAAGGAGAACGGCCAAGGAGCATGGTCGGAAGAGCGACACCAGGACAGGAAAATCCTCCAAGTCCTGTGGTAAATCTTGGCCGAGGAAGACTTCCGAGCCTGAGTCATAGTGGAGATGACCTCAGAGGGAATGCCTGAAGCCGTCAGGATCCAGGACTCAAGAGCCACGCCGTCAATCTGAGAGCCGCAGAATTCTGGCGGAAGAACGGACCTTGAGAGAGAAGGTCTGGGCGGTCCGGGAGATGCCACGGCACCCCTACGGACAGACGGAGCAGGTCTGGGTACCAAGCTCGCCTGGGCCAGTCCGGAGCAATGATTAGGACTCGACGGCCCTCCATTCTGATCTTGCGCAGAACCCTGGGCAAGAGAGCTAGAGGGGGGAACACATAGGCCAGACGGAACTGAGACCAATCTTGAATCAGTTCGTCCGCTGCGAAGGCTTGAGGATCGTGGGAGCGAGCCACGTAAACCGGAACCTTGTTGTTGTGCCGGGATGCCATTAGATCCACTTCCGGAGTGCCCCATTTGCGGCAGATTGATCTGAACACTGACGGATGCAGGGCCCACTCGCCGCTGTCCACGGTTTGACGGCTGAGATAATCGGCCTCCCAGTTTTCCACGCCTGGGATGTGGACTGCAGATATGGTGGACTTGGAGTCCTCCGTCCACTGGAGGATTCGTTGAACCTCCAACATCGCCAGATGGCTGCGAGTCCCGCCCTGGTGATTAATGTAGGCAACCGCTGTCGCGTTGTCCGACTGAACTCGAATGTGCCTGCCCGCCAACAGGTGGTGAAAGGCTAGGAGAGCTAGAAACACAGCTCTGATCTCCAGCACATTGATCGAGAGGGCTGATTCGGACGGAGTCCAAGTGCCCTGTGCTCGGTGATGGAGAAATACTGCTCCCCAACCGGAGAGGCTGGCATCCGTGGTGAGGATCACCCAGGACGGAGTCAGGAAGGAGCGTCCCTGTGACAGAGAGAGGGGCCGAAGCCACCACTGAAGGGAGCTCCTGGTCTGTGACGACAGAGCCACCAGCCTGTGCAAGGATCCGCTTGTCCCAACAGCGGAGAATGTCCAGCTGCAGGGGACGCAGATGGAACTGGGCAAAGGGAACCGCTTCCATTGACGCCACCATCTGACCCAGCACCTGCATGAGGTGTCTGATGGAATGACGGCGGTGCCTCAGCAGAGAGTGCACCGCCAGACGAAGGGACTGCTGTTTGACTAAGGGCAACTTGACAAGTGCCGGCAGAGTCTCGAATTGCATCCCTAGGTACATAAGTACCTGGGTCGGGGTCAGAGTGGACTTGGGCAGGTTGACAAGCCACCCGAACTGAACGAGCGTGGCGAGAGTGAGTGAGACACTCCGCTGGCAGTCTGCACTGGATGAGGCCTTGACTAGAAGGTCGTCCAGGTAAGGAATCACTGCCAACCCCTGGAGGTGCAGAACCGCAACCACTGCTGCCATGACCTTGGTGAATACTCGAGGGGGCGTGGCTAACCCGAAGGGGAGAGCCACGAATTGGAAATGTTCCTCTCCGATTGCAAAGCGTAGCCAACGCTGGTGTGAAACCGCAATAGGCACATGCAGATAGGCATCTCTGATGTCGATGGATGCCAGAAAATCTCCTTGGGTCATTGAGGCAATGACCGATCTCAGAGATTCCATGCGAAAGCGCCGCACCTGAACATGCTTGTTGAGAAGCTTGAGATCAAACACCGAATTCGATATCAAGGTAATTATATTAAACCAAAAACCGAAAGACTCAAATTACCCATAAAACAATTTTATTACATATATGCCACAAACAAGGTACACACGTTAAAAAATTGATGAGATTCATCAATTTTTTAACGTGTGTACCTTGTTTGTGGCATATATGTAATAAAATTGTTTTATGGGTAATTTGAGTCTTTCGGTTTTTGAGAAGCTTGAGATCCAGGATGGGCCGGAAGGAACCGTCCTTCTTGGGGACTAGAAAGAGGTTTGAGTAGAAACCGCTGAACCGTTCCCGGGCGGGAACCGGAACAATTACACCGTTGGCCTGCAGGGATGCCATGGCCTGAGAGAAGGCGGCGGCTTTGGAGCAGGGGGGGGTGGACAGAAAAAATCTGTTTGGCGGGCTGGAAGAAAATTCTATCCTGTAGCCGTGGGAGATGATATCCCGCACCCACTGATCGGAGACGTGTTGAAACCACACGTCGCCAAAGTGGGAGAGCCTGCCACCGACCTAGGACGTTGCTGGCGCAACCAGATAGTCAAGAGGGGGCTGCCTTAGTGGCAGCGGCTCCTCCGGTCTTTTGAGGACGCGGCTTCGCGCGCCAGTTGGGTTTACGATCCTTGGCTGCGGTAGTGGACGAGGTCGAGGGCTTAGAGGATGACCAGTTAGAGGAACGAAAGGAACGAAACCTCGATTGGTATCTGCCCTGGATAGGTTTCCTGGTTTTAGTTTGTGGCAAGGAAGTACTCTTCCCGCCAGTAGCTTCCTTAATTATTTCATCCACTTGTTCACCAAACAGCCGGGACCCAGCAAAAGGGAGACTCGCAAGGTACTTCTTAGAGGAAGCGTCTGCTTTCCACTCTCGAAGCCACAAGATCCTGCGGATCGCGAGGGAGTTAGCGGAGGCCACCGCCGTGCGGTGAGAAGCCTCCAGGATGGCAGACATGGCGTAGGATGAAAAAGCCGAAGCTTGAGAAGTTAAGGCATCCATCTCAGGCATAGAGTCCCTGGTGAGGGAATGTATCTCCGCCAGAGAGGCAGAGACTGCCTTAAGAGCCCACACTGCCGCAAAAGACGGGGAGAACGAGGCTCCTGCCGCCTCATATACAGACTTGGCCAGAAGGTCAACCTGGCGGTCAGTGGGATCCTTAAGAGAAGTGCCATCAGCCACAGCTACGACTGTGCGGGCTGAGATTCTGGACACCGGAGGGTCTACCTTTGGAGACTGGGCCCATTCCTTAACCACCTCTGGTGGAAAAGGAAAACGGTCATCAGAACTACGTTTCGGAAAACGTTTGTCAGGACAGGCCCTGGGCTTGGTAACAGTGGTCTGAAAACTGGAGTGGTTAAAAAACATACTCCTAGCTCTCTTAGGTGAGGTAAACTGGTGTATCTCTACCAGAGAGGCTTGTTCCTCTGACTCTGGTGGGTTGAGGTTCAGTACGGAGTTAATGGACGCAATCAAGTCACTAACATCCGCATCACCCTCAGACAAGTCAATGGGGTACATAGAGGTAGCGTCTGAGCCCACAGTAAACGAATCCTCCTCGCCCTGCACCTCGGCTCGTGAATCAGAGCCGTGGGACGAGGAAGGAGAAGGGTCCCTGCGTCTCCGTTTAGGGGGACGGGGTCCTAGGACATGCTCTGAGAGCTCTGCAGAGCTCGGAGCAGCAGAGGCACCCTGAGAAGAGGGCTGATGCATGGTCAGCAGTGTCCGGGACAGCTGCCCCATGGAGTCGGCAAAAGACTGGGAAATAGCTTTGGAAAAGGATGCTACCCAAGCCGGGGGATCAGCCACTGGGGCTGGAGCGGCCGGAGGAACCCCTGAGGAGGCTCCAGGCTGAGACACAACCATGTTAGCACAGGCATCACAATGTGGGTATGTGCTTGGCTCTGGCAGAATGAGCTTACATGCAGTGCATATAGCGTACAGCTTTGCAGTCTTGCTCCGGGTGACAGACATGCTGCTGAGGTGGAAGCTCTGCAGTAAGAATACACTCCTATAGAATGTCCTGAGAGTGTATAATAAAGCCCACAACCAGAGGTTGTGGCTTACCAGACCGCTCTCTGTGTGCCCTCCGGATTCCACAGCTCGGACCCCCAGTAAAGCGTCAGCCTTCCTAGAAAGCAGCAGGTTCAGCAGCCAGCGCCGATCAGTGTGATAAACGCTGAGAAAATGGCGCTGGGAGGAGGGGGGGGCGGAGATTAGCCCAAGAGCGGGAAACTGGAGGGCGAAGGAGAGATGCAGGGGAGGGAAACATCTCCTCAGAGAGGAGTGTCCTCCCCTCTGCTGGATGGCCGGTGGGCGGCGCCACTCTATTCCCCTGCATGAATGACATGCAGGGGAAGATGAAACCGAAACTAGGCCCAAACAGAAGCCGGGGCCTAGATTTTAACATGCGGCCGACGAGCAGGCACCTTCGGCGCGGTTCTCAGGGGAAACCCCCAGAACCGGCCGAAATTTACAGTAAAGACAAAAAACATACTTTCCCCCTAATAAAAGTACCCGGGACCCCTGAAAAACGTCTCAATACTTAGCTTTTGAGACGCAGGGCCAGTCCCTGAGGGGGGGTTAAACGCTCCTTCCAGCAGGAACCAGACAGGGCTGCGGATGGAGACCGGTCTCCTGCAAGCAGAGAGGACCGTGACGGCTCCCACTTCAACCCAGAGCCTCTCAGAGGATGTGAAGGAGCGCGGCATGTGAAGGCTCCAGCCTTGTAAAGTCAACCTTAACAGCACCGCCGACACAGTGGGGTGAGAAGGGACATGCCGGGAGTCCAGACTGGACCCGCTTTTCTTCCAAATCTTTAAAATAAAAATAAAAATGAAAAAAATCAGAGAATGCATGTGTGTGTGTGACCTCCTGAAACACAAAGCATTGAACTGGTTAGATTGTCATCCAGGGGGTGTATATAGCCCGGAGGGAGGAGCTACACGTTTGAGTGTAGTACTTTGTGTGTCCTCCGGAGGCAGAAGCTATACACCCATGGTTTGGGTCTCCCATAAGGAACGATGAAGAAATTTTATTTTCCTATTATCTTCCTCTAAACCCAGGGTGCGTCTTATGGGCTGAAAAATACGTTAATTATCATGATTTTACAATTTACATTGAATGCAGCTGATGTCTTTGCTCAAAAATATGCAACTGTTTGGTCACAATTGTGGCTCAAGGCTCTTCATAAATGTCGCCTTGTGGTCTTAGATTTCGGACTATACAGATACCAACCCATTGACACTCACCTTATACAACTTCTTTAGCACGTCTAATATACATTTTGTAGAAACCTTGTCACTAAACACAGATATTACCAAGGCAATCTTAAACATTTGGATTTGCTTCATCAGAGAAGGTTCAAGCAAAGATGACCATAATGCCTCTGAAAAATTACAAAAGAGCATTTACTGCTTTGCAAATGGGATATTTTTTATTTCTGCTGTCAATACAAAAATTAAATAAAAAAAACTATGCATACAAGAATATGCTACCTACAATATACAAGAATATATGAGATTCATTAAACCTTATGGGACAGAGTTATAAAACAAAGTCTAAAAGAAAAAACAGATATATTTTTTCCCAGAGCAGCCAATCACAACAATGCTTTTATTTTACAAGAGCAGAATTTGAAATTAAAGCTGTGCTGTGATTGGTTGACATGAGCAACAAAGACGATTTTTCTTTCAGGGAGTTTCATCTCCTTCAGTGACATGACAGATGTTTCATTAATTGGTTGGGCTCATGTTGGCATTTTCCTACTTCAGTTACCAGATCCTTAGCTAGCCATAGCTTTCCGATAAAAGCCAAAATACATTTTTAGGAATGAACTGGACATATTGCTAAGCTGAGTGTTTGGGCATCTCTATTCTATGGCTTGATAAATATCTCAGCACCCAAAAAAATGCTAATATAAACTTCTCACATGACTAAGGGTGGCTTTACACGCTACGAGATCGCTACAGCGATCTCGTTGGGGTCACAGATTTTGTGACGCACATCCGGCCGCTGTAGCGATCTCATTGTGTGTGACTCCTAGGAGCGATTTTGGATCGTTGCAAAAACGTCCAAAATCGCTCCTCGTTGACATGGGGGTCCGCTCCCAATTATCGCTGCTGTCGCTTGGGCGAAGTTGATCGTCGTCCCTGCGGCAGCACACATCGCTACGTGTGACGCCGCAGGAACGAGGAACCTCTCCTTACCTGCCACACGCCAGCAATGAGGAAGGAAGGAGGTGGGCGGGATGTTCGTCCCGCTCATCTCCGCCACTCCGATTTGATTGGGCGGCCGCTTAGTGACGTAGCTGTGACACCGAGCGAACCGCCCCCTTAGAAAGGAGGCGGATCGCCGGTCACAGCGATGTTGCCGAGCAGGTAAGTATGTGTGACGCTGCCGTAGCGATAATGTTCGCTACGGCAGCGATCTCCGCATATCGGCATAACGATAGGGGCGGGTGTTATCACACTCGCCATCGCTAGCATCGGCTAGCAATGTCGCAGCGTGTAAAGCCCGCTTTAGTGTTCTGTTAAATGGAATCTGTCACCAGGTTTTTGCTACCCCACCTGAGAGCAGCATAATATAGGGACAGAGATCCTGATTACAGTGATAATCTGAGAGCAGCATAATCTAGAAACAGAGACCCTGATTACAGTAATGTAATTACTGGGCTACTTGCTGCAGTTTTTATAAAAACACTGATTTATCTGCTGCAGATCTAGCAGTTCTCTGAATGCTGAGCTCTGTATAACCCTGCCAACATCGCTGATGGGCAGCTTTCTGCCCAAGCAGAGTGTACACAGAAAGCTGCCACTCAGTGTTGGAGGCGGGATTATGTGGCGGTCATTATTATGATTGACAACCTGACAGCTGGTTTACTAGTTCTCTAGTGATAATCCCCTGCTGATGAAACAGTGATTTTATCGAAACTACAGCAAGCAGCCCAGTAATTACATTACTGTAATCAGGGTCTCTGTTTCTAGATTATGCTGCTCTCAGATTAGGTGACAAAAACCTTGTGGCAGATTCCCTTTCAAACGAGCAGAAAAAGATAAAAATAGAATGAAAAATACAATAAGACAGAGTTCTATTCAAAATCCTTAGACTAGTACAGTTCATTTCTATTTCTATCTGTACTAACGTAGAGGGAATCTTTCACAAACTTTTTGCTACCCCAACTGAAGGGAGCAAGATCTAGAGAATTAGATACTTAGTCTAGCAATGTATCACTTACTGGGCTGCTAAGTGTAGTTTTTATAAAAACTTTTTTATTATCAGGAGATGCTCACTAGAGGACAAGAAAACTTGTTGCCATGCAGTCTATCATATTTATGATCTCAGTATAATCCCACCTCCTCTACTGATTACCAATTTTCTGACTATGCACAGTATACACAACTATCAATTAGTGGTGTGAGCGGGGTTATATAGAGAAGAGTTGCAGCATATAAAACAGTTTTTAATCAAAATTGCAGCAAGCATCCCAGAAAGTGACACATTACTGGAATTGAGGTCTTTGCCTCTACTAATGCTGCTCTCAGATGGTGTAACAAAAACCTGGTGACAGATTCCCTTTAACTGCAGGTATCACCCCAAATATGACCTTGAAAAAAGTCTCTCCCTTTCTACCCACTTGATTGCCTCCTCATACTGATACAGTGCTATGCAGAAGTTTGGCCACCCCTGGTCAAAATTACTGTTATTGTCAACAGGTAATCAAGTTGAAAATGAAATGATCTCTAAAAGGCATAATGTTAAAGATGACACATTTCCTTTATATTTTAGGTAAGAACAAAAAGAAGGGAATTTTGTTTACTTACCGTAAATTCCTTTTCTTCTAGCTCCTATTGGGAGACCCAGACAATTGGGGTGTATAGCTTCTGCCTCCGGAGGCCACACAAAGTATTACACTTTAAAAAGTGTAACACCTCCCCTCTGCCTATACACCCTCCCGTGGATCACGGGCTCCTCAGTTTTGGTGCAAAAGCAGGAAGGAGAAAACTTATAAATTGGTCTAGGGTAAATGCAATCCGAATGATGTTCGGAGAACTGCAAACCATGAACCAAAAGAACAATTCAACATGAACAACATGTGTACACAAAAAAAAAAACAACCAGCCCGAAGGGTACAGGGACGGGTGCTGGGTCTCCCAATAGGAGCTAGAAGAAAAGGAATTTACGGTAAGTAAACAAAATTCCCTTCTTCTTTGTCGCTCCATTGGGAGACCCAGACAATTGGGACGTCCAAGAGCAGTCCCTTGGTGGGTAAAAGAATACCTCAATAAAAAGAGCCGAAAAAAACGGCCCCCTCTTACAGGTGGGCAACCGCCGCCTGAAGGACTCGCCTACCTAGACTGGCGTCTGCCGAAGCATAGGTATGCACTTGATAGTGTTTCGTGAAAGTGTGCAGACTAGACCACGTAGCTGCCTGACACACCTGCTGAGGCGTAGCCCGGTGCCGCAATGCCCAGGATGCACCCACGGCTCTGGTAGAATGGGCTTTCAGCCCTGAAGGAAGCGGAAGCCCAGAAGAACGGTAGGCTTCGAGAATCGGTTCCTTGATCCACCGAGCCAAGGTTGACTTGGAAGCCTGCGAACCCTTACGCTGGCCAGCGACAAGGACAAAGAGCGCATCTGAACGACGCAGGGGCGCCGTGCGAGACACGTAGAGCCAGAGTGCTCTCACAAGATCCAAAGAGTGCAAATCCTTTTCACACTGGTGAATTGGATTAGGGCAAAATGAAGGCAAAGAGATATCCTGATTGAGATGAAAAGGGGATACCACCTTAGGGAGAAATTCCGGGACTGGACGCAGAACCACCTTATCCTGGTGAAACACCAGGAAGGGGGCCTTGCATGACAGCGCTGCTAGCTCAGACACTCTCCGAAGTGATGTGACTGCCACTAGGAAGGCCACCTTCTGCGAAAGATGTGATAGAGAGACATCCCGCAGTGGCTCGAAAGGTGGTTTCTGAAGAGCCGTTAGCACCCTGTTAAGATCCCAGGGTTCCAGCGGACGCTTGTAAGGTGGGACTATGTGGCAAACTCCCTGCAGGAACGTGCGGACCTGCGGAAGCCTGGCTAGGCGCTTTTGAAAAAACACGGAGAGCGCCGATACTTGGCCCTTGAGAGAGCCAAGTGACAAACCCTTGTCCATTCCGGATTGAAGGAATGAAAGAAAAGTGGGTAAGGCAAACGGCCATGGAGTAAAACCGTTATTAGCGCACCAGGATAGGAAGATTTGCCAAGACCTATAATAGATCTTGGCGGACGTAGGCTTCCTGGCCTGTCTCATGGTGGCAATGACATCCTGAGATAACCCTGAAGACGCTAGGAGCCAGGACTCAATGGCCACACAGTCAGGTTGAGGGCCACAGAATTCAGATGGAAAAACGGGCCTTGTGACAGCAAGTCTGGGCGGTCTGGAAGCGCCCATGGTTGACCCACCGTGAGATGCCACAGATCCGGGTACCACGACCGCCTCGGCCAGTCTGGAGCGACGAGAATGGCGCGACGGCAGTCGGACCTGATCTTGCGTAACACTCTGGGCAGCATCGCCAGAGGAGGAAACACATAAGGCAGTCGAAACTGCGACCAATCCTGAACTAACGCGTCCGCCGCCAGAGCTCTGTGATCCTGAGACCGTGCCATGAATGCCGGGATTTTGTTGTTGTGCCGTGACGCCATGAGATCGACGTCCGGCGTTCCCCAGCGGCGACAGATCTCTCGAAACACTTCTGGGTGCAGAGGCCATTCCCCCGCATCCATGCCCTGACGACTGAGAAAATCTGCTTCCCAGTTTTCTACGCCCGGGATGTGAACTGCGGAGATGGTGGAAGCTGTGGCTTCCACCCACTGCAGAATCCGTCGGACTTCCTGGAAGGCTTGACGACTGCGAGTGCCGCCTTGGTGGTTGATGTATGCGACGGCAGTGGCGTTGTCCGACTGGATCCGGATCTGCCTGCCCTCCAGCCACCGATGAAAAGCCAATAGGGCTAGATACACTGCCCTTATCTCCAGAATATTGATCTGAAGGGATGACTATCGGAGTCCAGGTTCCCTGAGCCCTGTGGTGGAGAAAACCGCTCCCCACCCTGACAGGCTCGCGTCCGTAGTGACCACAGCCCAGGTTGGGGGTAGGAAGGATTTTCCCTGCGACAGAGAGTTGGGAAGGAGCCACCACTGAAGTGACGTCTTGGTTGCAAGGGAAAGAGAGACCTTCCTGTCGAGGGAAGCCGAACTCCTGTCCCATTTGCGGAGAATGTCCCATTGGAGTGGCCGAAGATGGAATTGCGCGAACGGGACTGCCTCTATAGCTGCCACCATCTTCCCCAGGAAGTGCATGAGGCGCCTTAAGGGGTGTGACTGACTCCGAAGAAGGGATTGCACCCCTGCCTGCAGAGAAAGCTGTTTGTTGCTCGGAAGCTTGACTAACGCTTGCTGGGTATGAAACTCCATCCCAAGGTACGTCAGTGATTGGGTCGGTGTCAACTTGGATTTCGGGAAGTTGATGATCCACCCGAACCGCTGGAGAGTCGCCAGAGCGACAGATAGACTTTGTTGACACGCCACCCGAGACGGGGCCCTGACTAGGAGATCGTCCAAGTAGGGAATCACCGAGTGGCCCTGAGAATGCAGGACCGCCACAACGGATGCCATGACTTTGGTGAAAACCCGTGGTGCTGTCGCCAAGCCGAAAGGCAATGCCATGAACTGGAGGTGTTCGTCCCCGATGGCGAAACGCAGGAAACGTTGATGCTCGGGTGCGATCGGTACATGGAGAACAGCATCCTTGATGTCGATCGATGCTAGGAAGTCTCCTTGTGACATTGAGGCGATGACCGAGCGGAGAGATTCCATCCGGAACCGTCTGGTTCTCACATGTCTGTTAAGTAGCTTGAGGTCCAGAACGGGACGGAATGACCCGTCCTTTTTTGGCACCACGAACAAGTTGGAGTAAAATCTGCGACCACGTTCCTGAAGGGGAACATGGATCACAACTCCTTCCATCTTTAGAGCGGCTACTGCCTGAAAAAGTGCGTCGGCCTGAGCGGGGGGTGGAGAGGTTCTGAAGAAGCGAGCCGCAGGACGAGAGCTGAACTCTATCCTGTAACCATGACAGAATGTCTCTCACCCATCGGTCTTGAACATGTGGCCACCAGGCGTCGCCAAAGCGGGAGAGCCTGCCACCGACCGAGGATGCGGTCAGGGGAGGCCGAGAGTTATGAGGAGGCCGTCTTGGAGGCAGTGCCTCCTGCGGCCTTTTGTGGGCGAGACTTGGATCGCCACGCATAGGAGTTCCTCTGGCCCTTCTCCGGCCTGTTGGACGAAGAGGATTGGGACTTGGCGGAGGGACGAAAGGACCGAAATCTCGATTGAACCTTTCTCTGTTGAGGTCTCTTAGGTTTGGCCTGGGGTAAGGAGGAATCCTTTCCCTTGGATTCCTTAATAATCTCATCCAATTGATCGCCAAACAAACGGTCGCCAGAAAACGGCAAACCGGTTAAGAACCTCTTGGAAGCCGAATTTGCCTTCCATTCGCGCAGCCACATGGCCCTGCGGACTGCCACAGAGTTAGCGGATGCTACAGCTGTACGGCTAGCAGAGTCCAGGACGGCGTTCATAGCGTAGGATGAAAAGGCTGACGCCTGAGAGGTCAAAGACGCAACTTGCGGAGCAGAATTACGTGTGACAGCATTAATCTCAGTCAGACAAGCCGAGATAGCTTGGAGTGCCCACACGGCTGCAAAGGCCGGGGCAAAAGACGCGCCCGTGGCCTCATAGATGGACTTCACCAGGAGCTCAATCTGTCTGTCAGTGGCATCCTTTAGCGATGAGCCATCTGCAACCGACACCACGGATCTAGCCGCCAATCTTGAGACTGGAGGATCCACCTTGGGACAGTGAGCCCAACCCTTAACGACTTCAGATGGGAAGGGGTAACGCGTGTTAGTGAGGCGCTTAGTAAAGCGCTTGTCCGGGACCGCTCTCGGCTTCTGGACAGCGTCCCTGAAGTTAGAGTGATCAAAAAACGTATTGCGTGTACGTTTGGGAAACCGAAACTGGTGTTTCTCCTGCTGAGACGCCGACTCCTCTACAGGAGGAGCCGGGGGAGAGAGATCTAACACCTGGTTGATGGACGAGATAAGATCATTTACTAAGGCGTCCCCCTCAGGTGTATCAAGGTTAAGGGCGACGTCAGGGTCAGAGCCCTGAGCTGCGACGTCCGCCTCGTCCTCCAGAGAGTCCCCAAGCTGGGATCCCGAGCAGCGAGAGGAAGTCGAGGAAGAGTCCCAGCGAGGCCGCTTAGCCGGTCTAGGACTACGGTCCGGGCAGGAGTCTTCCGCCTGAGACCGAGGGGCCAACCTATGAGCGCGCTGTGGTGCGGACAGAGAGGGGCCTGGAGGCGACGAGCCCACAGGGGCCGGGGCCTGTGAAAGGTCCGGTCTGGACTGCAAAGCCTCTAGCAGCTTAGAAGACCATTTGTCCATAGACTGTGCAATGGATTGAGAAAGTGACTCAGAGAGTTTCTCAGCAAAAGAGGCGAACTCTGTCCCTGCAGCCTGGTCAGGGGGAGCAGGGGGGTCTACATGAGCCGAGGGGCCCACCAGTGTCCGAGGCTCCGGCTGAGCAAGCGAAACAGGGGTCGAGCATTGCTCACAGTGAGGGTAGGTGGAACCCGCAGGCAACATAGCCCCACAAGAGGTACAGGCCGCGAAAAAAACCCTGTGCCTTAGCAGCCTTGCTCCTTGTGGACGACATGCTGTTGTCTCCTAGGAGAGTGATCACTGAGGGTATATGGGAAAGGGGTATATAGCACACCGAACAGATAGATATAGATATATACGTATCTAATCCGGCACCCTAGGGGGACCAGCACCGGGTGACCGGTGTGGCTTACCGACCGCTAACGAGCGGAGTGTGTCCTCCAGATTCCCTGCCTTGGATCCCCCGGAGCTGCAGAGCTGTTCACTGAGAATCCTCCACCGGCAGAATGCCAAAAAATGGCTGCCGGAGCTCTCAGGGGAGGAGTGGAGCCGTGGGCGGCGCCAGCAAAGTGCGGGAATCTCGGGTCCCCACAGTGATCAGTGAGGGGGGAGGAAACATGCAGGATGCTCCAGCCCTCACATCCGACGTCAGGTCGGTAATCCCGCCCTTACCTCTGACAGGCAGGCCCGGGGGCGGGATTTTTGCGACTAGGCCGCGATGAAGCCGGGGACTAAATTTGAGACCGCGCCCGACAAGCAGGCACGGTCGGCGCGGAAGTCCACCGGCCTCCTGAATTCAGCAGCCGCCGCGGCTTCCGGGAAGAAGGTGCGCTCCCTGCACAGTCCCCAATGGGGACACAGAGTACCTTTGAGTTGCAGGGCCCGGTCCCTGAGGTTGAAGAGGCTCCGGTCCGGCAGGTTCCCACAGGGGCTGCGGATGGAGCACAGTCCCAGTAAATGGATGACCGCTTAGGATCCCACTTCTCCCAGAGCCGCTTAAGGGATGGTGAAGGAGACGGCATGTGGCTCCAGCCTCTGTACCCGCAATGGGTACTTCAACCTTAACAACACCGCCAACGTAGTGGGGTGAGAAGGGAACATGCCGGGGGCCCCGTGGGGGCCCTCTTTTCTTCCAACCGACATAACTAAGTTGAGAATGCATGAGTGGATGTGTGCCTCCTTCCACACAAAGCATAAAACTGAGGAGCCCGTGATCCACGGGAAGGTGTATAGGCAGAGGGGAGGGGTTACACTTTTTAAAGTGTAATACTTTGTGTGGCCTCCGGAGGCAGAAGCTATACACCCCAATTGTCTGGGTCTCCCAATGGAGCGACAAAGAAAAAATATTTTCATCTTTAACATTTTAAAAACTATAAAAATGAAAATGGGCCAATGCAAAAGTTTGAACACCCTTGGAGATTTGTGAGCTCAGATAACTTTGACTATCATTTCAGACCTTAATTAGCCTGTTAGGTTTGTGGCTTGTTCATTATCATAGTTAGGAAGGGGCAGGTGATGCAAATTTCACAGCTTTATAAAAACCCAGCTTCCTCTAACCTTGTGCAAATAAAACAACAACCATGGGTTTTTCAAAGCAGCTGCTTAGCACTCTGAAAATCAAAATGGTAAAGGCCCACAAAGCAGAAGAAAGCTAGAAAAAAATAGCAAAGCATTTTCAAGTTGCCTTTCCTCAGTTCGAAAAGTAATTCAGAAATGGCACTTACAGAAACAGTGGAGGTCAGGATAAGGGCTGGAAAACCAAGCAAAATTTCTGTGAGAGCTGCTCGTAGGATTGCTAGAGTGGCAAATTAGAACCTTCACTTCACTGCATAAGTCCTTCAGGAAGATTTAGCCGACTCTGGAGTTGTGGTACATTGTTCTACTGTTCAGAGACACCTACAGAAAAATGTCCTTCATGGAAGAGTCATCTGAAGAAAACCTCTCCTGCGTCCTAAAATTTAGCATCAGAAGTATGCAAAATAACATCTAAACAAGACTGATGTATTTTGGAAACAAGTCGTGTTAACTGATGAGGTTAAAATAGAACTCCTTGGCCACAATGATCAAACCAAATGTTTGGGAAAAAAAGGAGACAGAATGTCATGACAAGAACATCTCGCCAACCATTAAGCATGGGGGTGGATTAATCATGCTTTGGGTTGTGTTGTATCCAATGGCACTGGGAACATTTCACGGGTAGAGGGAAGAATGGATTCAATTAAAGTTTAACAAATTCTTCAAGTAAACATAACACCATCTGTGAAAAAGCTGAAGTTGAAAAGAGGATGACTTTTACAAATGGATAGGGATCCTAAACACAATTCAAAATCCACATTAGCCTATGTCAAAAGGTACAAGCTGAAGGTTTTACAATGGCCCTCACAGTCCCCTGATCTGAACATCATTGAAAATCTGTGGCTAGACCGCAAAAGAGCAGTGCATGCAAGAGGACCCAGGAATCTTACAGAACAAGAAGACTTTTCCAAGGAAGAAAGCATGAAAATCCCTCAAACAAGAATTGAAAGACTCTTGGCTGGCTACAAAAAACATTTACAAGCTTTGATACTTGCCAAAGGGGGTGCTGCTGGGTACTAACGATGCAGGGTACCCACTATTTTGCATTGGCCAACTTTATTTTTTGTTGTGAATTTAAAAATGTAAAAAATATATATATTTTTTTTGTCTAAAATGCAGAGGATATGTGTTATACTTAACTTTATGGCTTTTACAGATAATTTCATCTTCAACTTGCTTAATTGTTCAGAATATCAGTAAACTTGGCCAGGGGTGCTCAAAGGTTTGCATGCCACTGTAGTTAGGCATTTTTCCTGAATACATAAAATAACAGAGCAACTTTGCAATGGATCTTGATTAAAATTGTCCAATTGTTTTGCGGTTACTGGTTCAATGAAGATCTTTGTGTCTCCATAGTAATAGTTATAGACAAATTATGTCGTCTGATCTTGTGGTCATACTCTCCTCCATCTGCCCCTGTTCTTTGTCATCAAACATTCAATAAGTTGGTAAGATGGAGGAGACAAATCAAAAATGACAACGAGGACCACAGGTTCAGACTACAGAGTTTTAAAAAATTATAGCTCTTCATAGAAGCTGTAGATGCAAAACAGATGAAAAATTGTTACCTACTCTAGCTGCTTAATGTTCCATTTCAGATCTAAAGTGTGCTGTAATGTCTTTATACTCTTTTGCTTCCTACCCTGCCCATGAGATGTGGTGTGATTGGACCATTTCCCTGTATGGTCAGACACGGCCATTACACAGTACATAGCAGGGACACATACAGTATATAAGATTATCTCCGCACAGGAGATGTGGTATGATCAGATTATGTCCTGTACGGTCAGACACGGCCATTACACAGTACACAGCAGGGGCACATACATAAGATTATCTCAGCACAGGAATATTTTTTCAATCACATCCATTTGTGGAACTTATTTTATTCCAAGATCTATTGATTAAAATGAATTTTGTGTGTGGGACATCGCCTGTAGGCCCCAATTGGGAACTATCATTATAAAGCTCAGGAATAAAACAAACACAATTATGTCACTAATGTTTCCTTTGTTAGTGCTTTTATGTGAAACATGAAAGAACATACCCAACATTTTTAAAGCATTTGAGCTGAGATTGTTGATGGCCTGTGCAAAAGGAGCTGCTAACGGCAAGCAGATGTTGTCATCATGCATTATAGGGCATGATGGGATTAAAAGGAAGATGGACAGAGCCTCAAAAAGATTTGGAAGATTGTCAGTTGCGGGAATCAGTTCATTTTTCAAACTTGAGCATATCTAGGAGAAAGCAGAAAAAAACATTTAATAGCAGACCTTATAGAATTTGAGTCTCTACACTTATCTGAGCTGGTATAAAACTATGATAATCCACAGATTTCCAGAATGAAACATTTTCAATAAATTCTTAAACCGCTATTTATCACTATTAACTGTTATTCAACATGTGACATACATGTACATAACACATCAAGTGCAAAGAGCAGGCTCAGGAGCTGAGCCTGCTGCATACAAGGCTGTGTAACAGCAATTACCACAATATATAGATTTTCTTCACGACAGTAAACTCTGTGGTTCTAAATGGTGTGGACATTTGCAAAGTGGGGGGTAGTGATGGGTGCCTACTGAAGCCCCCATCACCCCATAATATAGCTCCTATGAAGCCGAGGTATCTCTGCTTTTATAAAATCCAATCAAAATATAAAATTATTTAACACAAACGTAACATGCTGTAACAAATGAAATGAAACACCAACGTTATAGAACGAACCCTTCCCTCAACTATCACTTGTGAATTAGATTTGTTTCTAGTTGCACAATCCCAGGGATTTAACATGTGACATTTTAGTCATCTCACATAACCATCACCAAACATCAGATTGTAGATAGATTGGTGTTATGTTGGTCTTAGCACATGTGAGATAGCAGGTATACCTCAAAATGAAGATAAGTAGCACCATCACTCTTTAGGGCTATACCTGTCATCCTACTTGTGCTTAGCCCTACATATAGCAGTGAAAGGATCACGACCCAACTTGAACACCAGATCCTTCTTATCTGACTGCCGTGTTCTATCCTGAAATGATAAGTGTCATTTTTCATCATCTTATCAACCTCCAAAAGGTGCGTTTGACATATTGTATTTACTCCAAAAAATGGAACTGATAGAAATTTCAGCTCATGACTAGTGATGGGCAAGTGTGGTCACCACTGCTGGTTACTCGATCGAGCATGATTGAGCCAACGCAACATAAGTAACAAGTATAATGTAATTCAATGGGAAACTCGAGCATTTTCAAACTCACGTGTTAGAGGCTTGATCGAGTAACGATCAGTGGCGAGCCCGTTCGCCTATCACTACTCATGACCCAAAGAGACAAGAACTCATAAACTCCATTGACAGAAAAGTAAAAAAGTTATGGGCCTTAGAAAAAGGAAACACAAACCAAATTTTTGCAAAGTCTTGTGGATTTTTTTAAATTACTAAAATATAAAAGAAAAACCTATATAAGTTTAGTCACTGATCCGCAGAATCAGTTTGTTAGGTCGTTTTTACAGTACACTAAACATCGTAAAAATAATACCCGAAAAACAATTAAGGAACTTAACTTTTATTTTTTCATAATCTCAATTTTTTTCATATATTATGTGGTACAGAAATTGTGTTATTCCAAACTACAATTCAGCCCGGAAAATCAAGCTATTTTGATGGAAAAATAAGTTATTATTTTTGGAAGAAAATGACTTACAATGTCAGCAATCCACTTGTTTTGGCACAGTTTTGTGAACATTTGATCTGCAACAACAAGATCCACTACTGGAAGAGATGTGTCAGATGTTGGAGCACTATAATGGGTTTAACAGAGAAGGAAAATGAGTTATATAATAGCAGACATATCTAACTATTAGTATGGTATGTTGCTATCATTTTCATATTCTAAAATCATTACAATCTAACTGCATGGAAGCTGATCTCAACTCCATCAAATAAAAAAAATTGTCATTGGCTCTCCCCATAATATAATACCCAGCATAGATAAAGCATATGCCTATAGTCTGTAGCCGCTTATCTTATCTTGGCTGTGTATCAAAATAAGAGAAACCGCATGCGGCTTTTTTTTATTATTATTACTATTATTATTTAAAAAAATAATTTTTAAAATAATGGCATGCGGTCCTAATTTTGATACCCAACCTTGATAAAGCCTAACAGCTGGGGTCTGGTATTCTCAGGCTGGAGAGACCCATGGCTATTGGGCTATCCCCAGCCTAAAAATAGCAGCCTCTTCAGCCACCCAGGATTTTCGCATCCATTAGATGTGACAATCCCGGAACTTTACCCGGCTCTTCCCAATTGCCCTGGTGCAGTGGCAATCTGGGTAATAAGGGGTTAATCGCAGCTCACCGCTGCCACTAAGCCGTAGATTAGTAATGGGAGGTGTCTATGAGACCTCCATTACTAATCTGTAAGTGAAAGTAAATAAACAAACACTGAAAACATCCTTTATTTGAAATAAAATACAAAACTCCCCCTCTTTCACTAATTTATTAACCCTCAAAACACGAGGTCCCCTGACTATTCCAGCTACATTTGAAGGCACAGCGTATGGCTATAGAACAATGACCGCCTGCTGTGAGCTTCAGGCAGAGACTGAGCCGCAGCGATGAGCTGACATCACTGAGGTTATTTGTTCACAGCTGAAGGTTCCCACGGTCCTCTACCTGTGATCGCAGGTAACCTTACCTCACTTCTGGCAGAACACCGCTGGTTTTTTGCCAACAGATGCACATTTGGTGCTGAAATTTTTACACCATATTCTTGAACTCATTCTACACCACCTGTCAGAAAAATTACAACTGCATCACACAACATGTGGTTTTGATGCAGTTTTTTTTTGCCAGGAAGTGTACATTGGGTGCATGAATATGGTCTAAAAATGTCATCACCAAATATGCTTTTCTTGGCCCAGAAATGCAGAAAAAAAAAAAAAAAGGTTTTCATGCCATGTCAGTGCGGTTTTCTGCCAGGAGGTGCAAATTTTGTGCTGAAATGTATGCATCAGATTTCAGCACCAAATGTGCACTTCCTGGCAGAAAAGATGCAAATTTGGTGCTGAAATTACACCATATTCCTGCACCCAATCTACACCTACTGGCAAAAAATCGCATCACTACCACATCATAACGCATGTGGTACTAATGCAATTTTTTTGCAGAAAGTGTAGATTGGGTGCATGAATATGCTTTTGAAATTTCAGTATTTCTTGGCAAAAAATAAAAAACGTGGTTATCTGCCAGAAGATGCAGGTCTGTGAACTACTGACTGTACTGAGGTCACATGAGATCGGGATAACTAAGGTCACAGGTGGAGGATCGTGGGAACCTCCAGCTGTGACCTCCAGCGTGACGTTACCGCTCAGCGCTGAAGCTCAGTCTGTGCCTGAAGCTCACAGCGAGCAGACATGTTCTATGGCCGCCCGCTGTCACTTGAGATATAGCAGAGCTGGAATCATCATGGGGCCTTGTGTGGATTATGTAAGACCTGGGTACTTTTGGGGTTAATAAATTGGTGAAAGAGGGTGGGTTTTTTTGCATTTTATTTCAAATAAAATATTTGTTTGGTGTTTGTGGTTATTTCTTTCTACTTACAGATTAGTAATGAGGGGAGTCTCCTAGATGCTTCCTATTACTAATCTAGGACTTAGTGGCAGCTGTGTGCTGCCAATAACCTCTTATTACACTGATTGCCACTGCACCAGGGCAATCGGGACGAGCCAGGTAAAATGCTGGGATTGTCGCATCTAATGGATTTGACAATCCTGGTCAGCTGCAGGCTGCTATTTTAGTCTGTGGGGGGGCACAATAACCATGGATCTTCCCAGCCTGAGAATACCAGCCTCCAGATGTCGGCTTTATCACGGCTGGGTATCAAAATTGGGGGTGACCACACGCCGATTTTTTTAAATTATGTATCTCAAAAATTGTTTTAATAAATGCAGTCCCTCTTATTTTGATACACAGCCAAGATAAATGCATGGCTGGAGGCTGCAGCCTGTAGCCGTATGCTTTATCTGTGTTGGGTATCATAATATGGGGAGACTCTATACCAATTTTTTTATTTATTTATTTTTACACTATAGATATGCACACAGCGTCTTTGATTGAAAGCAGTTAGACACGCTGTCACACATAGTGGGGGAGCATCTGACTGCAACCAATCCGAGATGCCAGGACTGCCGGTGGGTAGGGGAAGCAGTTCATATGCATGAAGGATAATGAGCTGCCCCAGAAGTACTATGAGGACACTGATAAGTATATCTGCTTTTCCCTTTATTTTTCTTTTCTTTATTTTTTTTCATTACCTGAGTTGCCGTTTTTAGATTGGTACACCTAGTTCCCTGAGAACTCTGGACCCAGGGTCGGTGCTCAGTTACTTTTGAACCCACGTGGATCCAGACTTTTACAGTCCGGGTCCGCACTAGCTATGACTACAGAGGTTTCATTTGTAGTCTGTAACCATGGAAATACATAGAATAGTATTAGAGTTGTAAACATAAAAGTAACATTTTAATGAAGAATATGTGCAAATTCATATGCACTGGAACAGTAAGAAATGTCCACATTCAATATACATATCATATTATTATTATTATTAAACATATATCAGCATTCTCACAGCACTGGGGATGTCATTTTGTCATATACAAATCATATAAAGAATTGTTATAACTACTGTCAAACTGTAATTGTAATTCTAAAATAATAAAATATACCAGAAAATAATGCAGTTTTTTCCTTACCTCTTCTTTATAAAACTTGCAGTCAGGCAAGCAGGTGATGAAAACATTTTGTTAATTTCCCTGGAAAAGAGAAAAACAGAAATCTAAGCATGTGGTTTCCTATAGGTAATTGTGAAATGTATAAGCAAATGTGGGACATTGGGTATCACAGGGAAAAATTGGTGCATCTTGTGCAGCCGCACAGAGTCCCGAGAGATTAAAGCGGGCTTTACATGCTATAATATCTAATGATGTGTCGGCAGGGTCACGTCATAAGTGACGCACATCCGACATCGTTAGTGTTGTTGTAGCGTGTGAAACCTACGTGCGATTGCGATTGAACGAAAAACCGTTGATCGCATACACGTCGTTCAATTACTAAAAATTGAACGTCCGGTTGTTCAATGTTCCCGAGGCAGCACACATCTCAGTGTGTGACACCCTGGGAACGATGAACTTACCTGCGTCCCACGGCTCCCGCCGGCTATGCGGAAGGAAGGAGGTGGGCGGGATGTTTACGTCCCGCTCATCTCCGCCCCTCCGCTTCTATTAGCCGGCTGCCGTGTGACGTCGCTGTGACGCCGAACGTCCCTCCCACTCCAGGAAGTGGATGTTCGCCGCCCACATCGAAGTCGTATGGAAGGTAAGTACGTGTGACGGGATTTAATCGTTTGTGTGACACGGGCAACAAATTGAACGTGCCGCACATACGATGGGGGCGTGTGCGATCTCATACGAGATCACATGTGTAATTGTAAGGTGTAAAGCAGCCTTAAGGGTCTTACTTCCACCTCCAAAGTAACTAGTAGCTTCTGTCACAGACACATAATGGAGCCCACGTACTGTTCTTGCACAGGGGCCCTCTTCACTCTGAGTCCATCCCAGGGATATCATCTTATCAGATTTATACTGATAACTTTGGCTCAGAATTATTCAACCCCTCCATGACAAGAGTCTGTAGAACACCTATTCCTTGCTACGACCTTGTCCAAACTTGTTGCATAACCAGATACCAGCTTCTGGCAATGTTCCAGAGTAATGATGAGCAAACGTGTGGATACCTGGGTACGCTGATCCAGCACAGGAAAAAAAAAAAATGAGGTCAGAGAGAGAACTTGAAACCGAACTTGACCCCGAACAAGCAACCCCATACAAGTCAATGGGGACAAAACATTCGGGATGGTAAAATGGCTGTAGTAAACGCTAGAGTGCTGCAATCTGACAATCCAGCTGCACTTTCACTGAAAGCAGCGGATGTGACCTTCGGTGAACTGAGTGACATCACTGCTCACAACTGGGCTCCCATTACTACTCTGTCAGTGTTTCCTGGAGACTGCAGAGAGCGGATATATTTTCTCTTTCTCCAGCCGCTGGATGTAGCAGAGCTGAGGATCATCATGGGACTTCATATGGATTACGTTGGAGCTACAAGGGTATTTCTTAATAGAGGGGTGAAAGAGGGTGTGCTTATTTTAATTCAAATAAATAATTTTTTCAATGTTTGTCTTTTATTTCTTTTCACTTACAGGATTAGTAATTGGGGGGACTCATAGACGCCTCACATTACTAATCTAAGACTTGATGGCAGCTGATAAATCACAGCTGTCATTAACCTCTTATATTACCCTAATTGCCACCACACCAGGTCAATCGGACTGAGTCAGGTAAAGCCTGAAATTATAAAATCTAAAGGATGCGGCAATTCTGGGCAGCTGCAGGCTAGTATTTAGGCTGGAGTGGCAATATCCATGGCTCCTCCCATCCTGATAATACCAGCTATGAAAATAACGCCTAAAAATTAACTTTTAATAAATATAGTTAAAATACCAAACAAAACAAACATACATGCGCAGCATGTTCCACAAGTGTTATCCTTAGTGTTACCCTTTAGTATTATAAGGCATATCAAATCACAAAACACCAATATTAGAGAGAACTACAGCGAAACTTACACAGGTCAATATTTATCCCATATAAGCAAAAACCGGAACGATCTCACCAGTCTTCGGTGGACGTGATAGTGTGTCCCTTTTCGCCGTCAGACAAAGTGACATTCACCAGATTCCCTGGTCCTCCCAAGTATTAATTTTAGGATCTAGTAAATTTGTCAGCTAGACCATTTATGTCTGGATTCCACTCTTGACACGTTTCCTCATCTTCAGGAGAGCAATTAACGGTGTGTCTGAATATACAGTTACTGTCCAAGATAGGACCGACACATGCCGTGAGATCCCGACATCAGGCACGCATACATGCTGCAGACTATTAATGAGTCTTTTCAGCATTTGCTTCATCCTTCCTCCTCAAGAGGTTTTGCTGATCCATTGGCTTGAAAAGTTCCAGTTTTGTTTCATCACTCAACAGAACAGAATTGCCAACCGTATGTGGCTTATTTATATGGTTTTAAGCATATTGGAGCCGAAATGTCTTGTACTTTTTGGTAAACCTGAATGGGTTGAAATTTAGGTGTAGAAACCTTCAGGGAAGTCATCCTATTGAAATCTCAGTTCCTGTTAACACCTTCCTCTCTTTTTTTTTTCCATGTCACTTTTCAGTTCAGCTTCTCTGTAAAGGCCCCTTTATACACTGAGACTTTCTAGCGATCCCACCAGCAATCCCAACCTGGCCGAGATCGCTACAAAGTCTCTTTTGAATCGCTGGTGAGCTGTCAAACAGGCAGACCTGGCCAATGACGCAGCAGCAATACAGACCTGCAGAACAACGTAATTGGTCATTGGGGATGTGTTAAAGCAGCTATTTGAAAGGGAAGTCGCTAACGAAGTTGTTGTAACGGTGTCAAACGCACCGATGCATGCTGCTCAGCGGGAAACAAAGGACCAAAAAATGGTACTGAATGATTTGTAGCGATCAGTAACCTCACAGCGAGGGCCAGGTCGCTGATGCCTTTCACACACTGCAATATCACTGGGGAGGTCGCTATTGCGTCACAAAACCAATGACGTTACAGCGATGTCGTTAGCGATGTTGCAGTGTGTAAAGGGGCCTCCCCTGCTGTTTTCTCTGTATTCACTCGTTTGTTTCAGTCCCTGTCCAGGAGATGTGGATTGATCAGACCATGTTCTGGTACGGTCAGACATGGCCATTACACAGTACATAGCAGGGACAGTGTGATTAGATTATCTCAGCACAGGAACAGGGGTCTGTCTCTATATTAAGCTGCTCTCAGATTAGGTGGCAAAAACCTGGTGTCAGATTCCCTTTAAGGCCTCAACCCACATCCGTTAAACACGTGCGTGTTTGGTCCGTTTCCGTATATACCGGAGACACAGACAAACGTGCACCAATGTTAGGCTATGTTTGAGGTCACACGTGCGTTATTCCATAATGTCCGTGTGTGCATGTACGTGATCCGTATGTGTTTCCGTTTTGCACGGAAGCATGTCCGTTTTCTGTACGGAACACGTACACACGGACCCCATGAAAGTCAATGGGTCTGTGCGCACAAGTACGTGACACGGATGCATCTCCGTATGCTCCGTGTACGTTTTGTGCTTTTTTGTAGCGATGTCGGTCATTCTTTCTTTTCCTGTGTATGTCGGTCAATCTCCCTCGGTCGGTTGGTCTCTGTCTGTCTGTCTCTCTCTCTGTCTTGTCTGTCCCTCTCTCTGTCTGTCTGTCAGTCTCCCCCCTCTCTCATACTTAGTGATCCCCGATCACCGGCGCAGCGCTGCACGGCTGTTAAATAATCTTCGGTGGCTTGTACTATTTTGAAAAAGCCGGCCGCTCATTAATCAATCTCGTATTCCCTGCTTTCCCTGCCCACCGGTGCCTATGATTGGTTGCAGTGAGACACACCCCCACGCTGTGTGACAGCTGTCTCACTGCAACCAATCACAGCTGCCGGTGGGCGGGTCTATACTGTGCAGTAAAAAAATAAATATATAATAAAAAAACGACGTGCGGTCCTCCCCCATTTTGATACCAGCCAGGGTCAAGTCACACGGCTGAAGGCTGGTATTCTCAGGATGGGGAGCTCCACGTTATGGGGAGCCCCCCAGCCTAACAATATCAGCCAGCAGCCACCCAGAATTGCCGCATCCATTAGATGCGACAGTTCTGGGACTCTACCCGGCTCTTCCCGAATTGCCCTGGTGCGTTGGCAATTGGGGTAATAAAGAGTTAATGGCAGCCCATAGCTGCCCCTAAGTCCAAGATTAATCATTGCAGGCATCTCCCTGAGATACCTTACATGATTAGTAAGTTACAGTAAATAAACACACAACGAAAAATCCTTTATTTACAATAATAAACACTAACAAATACCCTCGTTCACCAATTTATTAAGCCCCAAAAACCCATCCATGTCCGGCGTAATCCACGGAGGTCCCGCGTCGCTTCCAGCTCTGCTACATGAAGGTGACAGGAGCTGCAGAAGAACACCGTTGCTCCTGACAGCTCCACGCAGCAACTGAGGTGAGCCGCACGATCAGCTGTGCTGTCACTGAGGTTACTCGCGGCCACCACTGGATCCTCCAACTGTGACAGCAAGTCGCCCGAGAGACAGCGATGAAGTCACAGGTGAGTTGCGGTCTCGGGTGGAGGATCCAGCTAGCCGCGGGTAGCATGAGTGACGGCAGCGTTAATCGTGCTGCTCACTTCTGTCACTCAGGGGATTAACGGTCACCGGTGAGACCTTCAGGGGTGACCGCTAATCAGTACGCGACACCCAGACAGAGCCGCGGGATGACAATGAAGTCGGGTGAAGTTCACCTGAGTTCATTCTCAGTGCGCGACTCTGTCTGCGGGTATGTATCAATGACATTGTGCATCACACACGTACCATTGCACACGGACATCACACTCACATATCAGTTACGAATCTCACGCACACACGGGCATTACACACGCACACGCGGTTAGCATACGCCGTTCACACGAATGCCACACAGACAATGAAAACGGACATAAAAATGGATCACGGACCTGAAAAACGGCCCGTATTACACGTGCGTGCTTTTCACGGATGTGTGTTTCAGCCTTAAGATGTACTTTGTGTGTGGGACAAGTCAGCTTTGCATGGACTGGATACAAAATAAAGAAGTATGAGATTTTTCTTTTGCTGTTCTAATAAATATTAGATTGTTAAAAGTATTGTTAAACATGAAGTCATATTGCTCATTTAATGTTCCCCTCAATTAATCAGGGGACAATATATTATGACAGATTATTAATGGCCATTCATGTTCTCCATGTACCTCTCAATTTCTTGATAATAATGGGTATAAAGGGTGCAGTAGAAGCAGGGTCCTGGTGCCTAAACGAGCCTAAGAGGTCCCAGTACTTAGTAGAGGAAATAAGAACTGTAAATTATATATAAGGCTGTTCCTGTTACTGATTATACATTGGGACTTGGAACATTTAGATTTACCTCTGTTGCTATCAATGTGTGATTAATACTATTTCAGGCTTTTCCTCAGTGGAACTTTTCTGTGTTTCACAAATCTAATCATTCATGAGACCCAAAAGTAATGGATCCTATGTAGAAAATGTCTGCATCTTACTCTAAATATAAATGATACTTTGGTGGATTCCTTGTTACATGACACACACACACCAATATAATAACACTAATCATTAAAAACCTTTTTGCATCCTTCCGCTTTGTACTTCCAGATTTTGTGTCTATCCAGCTTTTTACTAGAGTGCCATCTAGTCGGCAAATCTTTTGTAAGTTAGCAGTCACCAGAGTAATAGTATGGGTCTACAAGACAAAATAGAAGTATTTTGTTAGGAACTGTACATAAAGAAATAAAGCAAAAGAAAGCAATAATTTTCTTCCTGGAGAAAGTAAGCCTAAGGCCTGAGGAGAAGGCTAGATTCACGCATCCGTGTAAGCGTTACAATCCAAGAGAAATGGACTGATTTTTTTTTCTCAGGTGTCATCCTAGTTGCTTCTATTTTTTTCTGAGGAAGTGAGCCAATAAAAAAAAACCTTGAAGGTCACATTTTTATTCAAATTTATCACTAAACAGATCCATAAGGTATTGATCCAAAGTTAAAGAAAATGAGAAGCCTCACGATTTGCACTTGTGTCTCATGTATTTCAAATAGACTTTAATGCCCAAGTCTGATCGCAAAATGGGATCAGAATGTGACATGATCTGAGTCACATGGATCTTGCTCCATGACTATATGCATTCTACTCTATGGATCAGAGTGCTCTCCGCTAAATAATATGAGAGCACGCAGACGTGTCTCATAGATGTTTGAATGCAGCCTAAGGCCTCATTCAGACATCAGTTTTCTTCAAGTCTGAGAAAAATGGACCGAGTTTCATCAGTGGTTTCCATCAGGGCTTGGTCAGTGTTCCATCAGTTTTTTCACTGATGAGTAAAAAAGAGCTTTCTCCACCTTCTTCCACTTCTTCTATTTATCAGTCAGTGAAAAACGGAAAGCTCACAAATGGCATCTGATTTTGATCCAACTGTTAGGGTGAACTCTTAATCAGAGATCACTAGTTGCCTACTGCCTAGCCTAATTGGTGTGGATCGAGTGCATGCTTGAAAAATGAGATCAGACACTGTCGGATATTCATCTTTCCTCGACAGAAGTCAGCCCATGCTCTGCCTTTATTACAACTGAGCTTGCTCTGATATAACCTTGCAAAGGGGCATGTACGGATGTGTTCATTGGTCAGTGGGTCGAACAATGTGTTAGTCCATGAGCTGATTGGTGGGCGTCATTGTAGGCGGGTCTATGACATCATTGGATGGATCCATGGTGATGGTGATGGGAGGGACGTCATCTGGTGTATCCATGCTGATGGTTTGGTCTGTGATGTCATCGGGGGCCATCTTTGCTTCCTCTGAAGAGTGACTGGCTTATGTATAGAGAATTCATTTAATTTAACACACTTCTCACAATGCTCTATGTCCAGAGGTTAATCAAGTATTTCATCTTATGGCTCTCCTCAACACAACACTTTGATCATTATAGGACATGCGATTTTGCATGGACTGCTCGGCCCGAGGGAAAAAAACGGATATGTGAACTATCCTATAGACCATCATATGCACGAGTACTATCCGTGAAAAGAACTGAAAACACTTATACGTGAAAAATGGACGTCTGAATAAGGCCTAAATTACAAATATTGTCATCACAATCTGATATTTTTGTTGACAAACTGTCAAATCACAGCTCCAAAGCATCAATTACGACCTCATTTTTCATAATTATTTATCCTTAGAAGGATTTTTTTAGTTTTGTAAAGAGATAATAATTAGAGGACAAATTCAAGATAATATGGTGGATAATTGACAATTTTTAACACAATTTCACTACATTTTTGTAGGGCAATAGGAGATTTGTGGACGGACACATTATCCTGCAAAAGGTTTTAGGCCCTGTGCACACTAGAAAAAGAATTTTTCTCCAGAAATTTCTTGAGAGTCTGAAAGAGTAGCGCACTTGCGTTTAAAAAACGCACCAATAACTCACCAAAAAACGCATGCGTTTTTACCGCGTTTTTGTGTGTTTTTGATGCGTTTTTATGCGTTTTTTCCGCAGGTTGGTCCTTGTGTTTTTTTTTTTACCATTCTCTATGGCAAAAAACGCAGCTACCTGCAGAAAAGAAGTGACATGCACATTCTTTATCTAAAGAAATTCTGCAGAAAGAATGTTCTTGAGAAAAAAAAACGTAGTGTGCGCACAGCTAATTTTTTTTTTCCATAGGTTTTGCTGGAAAATGTCTGCAGAAAGGTTACAACCATTTTCTCAAGAAATTTCTGCAGCAGAAACACAAAAAAACGCAGGTAAAAACGCAGTGTGCCACAGGGCCTTAAAGTTCTTTGCCGGAGTTCCAATCCTGACTGGTTAACTTTTTCTTAATCACAAATTCAAAAAGACAACAGCTTTTCTGCAAAACTTAACTTGTCACGTGAACACTGGTAATACTGTTTTACATTTTTCCATAGCATGGCATTTAGGCCAAATATTTTTAGTTATCAATTGCCCTTGTATTTCTGCAAAAGAAAATGACTGTTGTTAGCGGTCACTAGAGTCACTATGTGAATGTCTACATAACTGAAAGCCGGCGGCTCCTGGGAGAAATAAAGTTATTTTTCTCCCAGGTGCCACAATTTCAGTACAGCAGCCATTCTAACGCTATCAATCTGCAGATTAACACGATATCTGTGGGTTTATACCATTATGCGACATGACAAGTTCTCTTTATAACCTGAGGTAGTTCGGCCTTAGGGCTCATTCACACGTCCATTTTTTGTGTACAAGTGAAATGTGTTTTTCAGCTTGTGGTCCATGCAAAATTGAGAAATCATGTCCAATAATGATCTGAGTGTTGGATCAACATCGCCAATGCAAGTCTAGGTGTCCATGAAAAAAGTGGACAGCACTTGGATTGCATCCGAGTGCTGCTAGACAGGAAATGATAGAGAACATGTTTTGAAGGCTTTCTCGTCCAAAAAAAAACGATGAAACTAGGACCAATCTGATGGTAAAAACTGACACATTGAGCAAACTGTGATGAAACTGATAAAAAAAGAGAATTTTGTTTACTTACCGTAAATTCTTTTTCTTATAGTTCCGACATGGGAGACCCAGACCATGGGTGTATAGCTTCTGCCTCCGGAGGACACACAAAGTACTACACTAAAAAGTGTAGCTCCTCCCTCCTAGCATATACACCCCCTGGATAACCAAATATAGCCAGTTTAGTGCAAAAGCTGAAGGAGGACATCCACCCATAGAGATAGAGCAAAACCCGGAACAACCGGAACCTCTGTCTACAACAACAGCCGGTGAAAAAACACGGAACAAGAAAACTGCCAACAGGCAACAGGGAGGGTGCTGGGTCTCCCATGTCGGAACTATAAGAAAAAGAATTTACGGTAAGTAAACAAAATTCTCTTTTTCTTCATCGTTCCTTATGGGAGACCCAGACCATGGGACGTCTCAAAGCAGACCATGGGTGGGAATAAACAGAAAACTGAGAAGTAGGCGAAACCTAACTTCACAAATGGGCGACAGCCGCCTGAAGGATGCGTCTGCCCAAGCTCGCATCTGCCGAACCATGAGCATGCACTTGGTAGTGCTTCGAAAAGGTATGCAGACTGGACCAAGTGGCAGCCTGACAGACCTGCTGAGCCGTAGCCTGGTGCCTGAAAGCCCAAGAGGCACCGACAGCTCTGGTCGAGTGTGCCTTGATCCCCGGCGGGGGAGGCACTTGAGTACACTGGTATGCATCGGAAATGGCCGACCTAATCCAACGAGCTAGGGTCGGCTTAGAAGCCGAGAGGCCCTTACGCCGACCAGTGGTCAGCACAAAAAGAGAGGTGCACCGCCTAAGAGCAGCGGTGCGAGACACATAGATCCGGAGCGCCCGCACCAGATCCAGAGTATGCAACGCTTTTTCAACGCGATGAACAGGAGCCGGACAAAAGGAAGGCAGGGAAATATCCTGGTTAAGGTGGAAAGGAGATACCACCTTAGGAAGAAAGTCCGGAGTCGGACGGAGAACCACCTTGTCTTGATGAAAAAACAAAAAAGGTGACTCCGAAGAGAGCGCAGCCAAATCAGAGACTCTCCTGAGGGAAGTTATGGCCACTTGAAAGACCACTTTCTGTGAAAGACGAGACAAAGAAACCTCCCTAAGTGGCTCAAAAGGGGGTTTCTGCAAGGCCGTGAGGACCAGATTAAGGTCCCAGGGATCCAGAGGCCGCCGGTAAGGCGGAATGATGTGAGATGCGCCCTGCATGAAGGTGCGCACCTGAGCCAGCCGGGCGATACGCCGCTGGAACAACACTGACAGAGCCGAGACCTGTCCCTTGAGGGAATTGAGGGATAGTCCTAGCTGCAGACCAGACTGCAGGAAGGACAGAAGGGTCGGCAGGGAAAAAGGCCAAGGGGCATGGCCGGAAGAACGACACCAGGACAGGAAAATTCTCCAAGTCCTGTGGTAAATTCTGGCCGAGGAAGACTTCCGAGCCTGAGTCATAGTGGAGATGACTTCGGGAGGAATGCTGGAAGCCGTCAGGATCCAGGACTAAAGAGCCACGCCGTCATTCTGAGATCTGCAGAATTCTGGCGGAAAAACGGACCTTGTGAGAGAAGGTCTGGCCGGTCCGGGAGATTCCACGGCACCTCTACGGACAGACAGAGCAGGTCTGGGTACCAAGCTCGCCTGGGCCAGTCTGGAGCAATGAGTATGACCCGACGGCCCTCCATTCTGATCTTGCGCAGGACTCTGGGCAAGAGAGCTAGAGGGGGAAACACGTAAGCCAGACGGAACTGGGACCAATCCTGAACCAGCGCGTCCACTGCAAAGGCCTGAGGATCGTGGGAGCGAGCCACGTAAACCGGGACCTTGTTGTTGTGCCGGGATGCCATTAGATCCACTTCCGGAGTGCCCCACTTGCGGCAGATCGACCGGAACACTGCCGGATGCAGAGCCCACTCGCCGTTGTCTACGGTTTGACGGCTGAGATAATCTGCCTCCCAGTTTTCTACGCCTGGGATGTGGACTGCGGATATGGTGGACTTGGAGTCCTCCGTTCACTGAAGGATGCGTTGAACCTCCAACATTGCCAGGCGGCTGCGAGTCCCGCCCTGGTGATTGATGTAGGCAACTGCTGTCGCGTTGTCTGACTGGACTCGAATGTGCTTGCCCGCCAACAGGTGGTGAAAGGCTACGAGAGCTAAGAGCACAGCTCTGATTTCCAGCACATTGATCGAGAGGGCTGATTCGGACGGAGTCCAAGTGCCCTGTGCTCGGTGGGTGGTGGAGAAATACTGCTCCCCAGCCGGATAGACTGGCATCCATGGTGAGGATCACCCAGGACGGGGTCAGGAAGGAGCGTCCCTGAGACAGAGAGAGGGGCCGAAGCCACCACTGAAGAGAGCGCCTGGTCTGTGGTGACAGAGCCACCAACCTGTGCAAGGAAGAAGACCGCTTGTCCCAACAGCGGAGAATGTCCAGCTGCAGAGGACGCAGATGGAACTGGGCAAAGGGAACCGCTTCCATTGACGCCACCATCTGACCCAGCACCTGCATGAGGTGCCTGATGGAATGACGGCGGGGCCTCAACAGAGAGCGCACCGCCAGATGGAGGGACTGCTGTTTGACTAAGGGCAGCTTGACAAGTGCCGGCAGAGTCTCGAATTGCATCCCTAGGTACGTGAGTTTTTGGGTCAGGGTCAGAGTGGACTTGGGCAGATTGACAAGCCACCCGAATTGAACAAGAGTGGCGAGAGTGAGCGAGACACTCCGCTGACAGTCTGCACTGGATGAAGCCTTGACTAGAAGGTCGTCCAGGTAAGGAATCACTGCCAACCCCTGGAGGTGCAGAACCGCAACCACTGCTGCCATGACCTTGGTGAATACTCGAGGGGCCATGGCTAACCCGAAGGGGAGAGCCACGAATTGGAAATGTTCCTCTCCGATTGCAAAACGTAGCCAACGCTGGTGTGAAACTGCAATTGGCACATGCAGATAGGCATCTCTGATGTCGATGGATGCCAGGAAATCTCCTCGGGTCATTGAGGCAATGACTGATCGCAGAGACTCCATGCGAAAGTGCTGCACCTGAACATGCTTGTTGAGAAGCTTGAGATCCAGGATGGGCCGGAAGGAACCGTCCTTTTTGGGGACTAGGAAGAGATTTGAGTAAAAACCTCTGAACCGTTCCCTGGCGGGAACCGGTACAGTTACTCCGTTGGCCTGCAAGAATGCCACGGCCTGAGAGAAGGCGGCGGCCTTGGAGCAGGGGGGAGTTGACAGAAAAAATCTGTTTGGCGGGCTGGAAGAGAACTCTATCCTGTAGCCGTGGGAGATGATATCCCGCACCCACTGATCGGAGACGTGTTGAAACCACACGTCGCCAAAGTGGGAGAGCCTGCCACCGACCAAGGACGTTGCTGGCTCGGCCAGATAGTCAAGAGGAGGCTGCCTTGGTGGCAGCAGCTCCTGCGGACTTTTGTGGACGCGGCTTCTTGCGCCAGGTGGGCTTCTGGTCCTTGGCTGAGTTAGTGGACGAGGCCGAGGGCTTAGAGGACGACCAGTTAGAGGAACGAAAGGAACGAAACCTCGACTGGTTCCTGCCCTGGACGGGTTTCCTGGTTTTAGTCTGTGGCAAGGAAGTACTCTTCCCGCCAGTAGCCTCCTTAATTATTTCATCCAGTTGTTCACCGAACAGCCTGGACCCAGCAAATGGGAGCCCAGCAAGGTACTTCTTTGAGGAAGCATCTGCCTTCCACTGTCGAAGCCACAAGATCCTGCGGATAGCGAGGGAATTAGCGGAGGCCACCGCAGTGCGGTGAGAGGCCTCCAGCATGGCAGACATGGCGTAGGCTGAAAAGGCTGAAGCCTGGGAAGTTAAGGTAACCAATTCAGGCATAGAGTCCCTAGTGAGGGAATGCATCTCCTCTAGGGAAGCAGAGATGGCTTTGAGAGCCCACACTGCTGCAAAGGATGGGAAGAACGAGGCCCCTGCCGCCTCATAGACAGACTTGGCCAGGAGGTCAACCTGGCGGTCAGTGGGATCCTTAAGTGAGGTGCCATCAGCCACAGATACAACTGTCCGGGCTGAGAGTCTAGACACCGGAGGGTCTACCTTTGGTGAGTGAGCCCACTCCTTGACCACCTCTGGTGGAAAAGGAAAACGGTCATCAGAACCACGCTTTGGGAAGCGTTTGTCAGGACAGGCTCTGGGCTTGGACACAGTGGCTTGAAAACTGGAGTGGTTAAAGAACACACTCCTTGTTCTCTTAGGCAAGGTAAACTGGTGCTTTTCTGCCAGAGAGGGTTGCTCCTCTGATACTGGCGGATTGAGGTCCAGTACAGAATTAATGGACGCAATCAAATCACTCACATCTGCATCACCCTCGGTCAGATCAATGGGGCACATGGAGGTAGCGTCCGAGCCCCCAGTAAAGACATCCTCCTCGTCCTGCGAGTCGGCTCGTGAATCGGAGCCGCGGGACGAGGAAGGAGAGGGGACCCTGTGTCTCCTTTTAGGAGGACGGGGTCTGGGAGCAGATGAAGAATCCTCTGTGAGCTCTGCAGAGCGAGCCGAAGCAGCAGAGGCGCCCTGAGAAGGGGGCTGATGCATGGTCAGCAAAGTCCGGGACAGCTGTCCCATGGAGTCGGCAAAGGACTGGAAGATAGACTTAGAAAACAATTCTACCCAAGCCGGGGGTTCAGCCACCGGGGCCGGAGCAGCCGGAGGGACCACTGGGGAGACTCCAGGCTGAGGCACCACCATGTTAGAGCAGGCATCACAATGAGGATATGTGCTCGGTTCAGGCAGTACGAGCTTACATGCAGTGCATATTGAGTACAGCCTTGCAGCCTTGCTCCTAGTGTGAGACATGCTGCTGAGGTGGAGGCTCTGCAGTAAAGAACACACTCCTTCAGAATGACCCCCAGAGAGTTTATAAGAAGGTCCACAACCAGAGGTTGTGGCTTACCAGACCGTTTTTTTGTGTGTCCTCCGGATCCCACAGCTCGGATCCCCAGACAGGTTGCAGAGATGCAGCAGCCAGCGCCGATCAGTGTGAGAACGCTGATAAAATGGCGCCGGAGTGATGAGGGGGGGCGGGGCCTAGTCCAAGAGCGGGAACCGGAGGGCCAAGGAGATATACAGGGGAGGGAAACATCTCCTCAGAGAGGAGTGTCCTCCCCTGTGCTGAACTGCCGGTGGGCGGCGCCGCACTGTCCCTCTGCATGACTGACATGCAGGGGCAGTGAAAAAGAAAGTAGACCGCAGCTGAAGCCGGGGCCTAAATTTTACAATGCGGCCGGCGCGCAGGCACCCTCGGCGCGGTTCTCTGGTGAAAACCGGAGAACCGGCCGGAAATGTCACAAAAGGTTACATAACACACTCTCCCCAACATTAAAGTGCAAGGGACCCCCCTGACAATAACGTCTCAATACTTAGCTTGTGAGACGCAGGGCCAGGTCCCTGAGGGATGAGTGCTCCGTCCGGCAGGGTCCTGAAAGGGCTGCGGATGGAGACCGGTCTCCTGCAAAGCAGTGAGAACCGTGCTGGCTCCCACTTCAAGCCAGAGCCCGAGGGATGGTGAAGGAGCGCGGCATGTAAGGCTCCAGCCTTGAAATCAACCTTAAAAACACCGCCGGCACAGTGGGGTGAGAAGGGACATGCCGGGGGTCCAGCTTGGACCCGCTTTTCTTCAAACTCTTTAAAATCAAAAATCAGATGAGAATGCATGTGTGGATGTGTGCCTCCTGAACACAAAGCATTGAACTGGCTATATTTGGTTATCCAGGGGGTGTATATGCTAGGAGGGAGGAGCTACACTTTTTAGTGTAGTACTTTGTGTGTCCTCCGGAGGCAGAAGCTATACACCCATGGTCTGGGTCTCCCATAAGGAACGATGAAGAAAAAAACACTGACGAAACTCGGACCGTTTTTTTCGTACGAGAAAATCATTCATGTCTGAATGAGCCTCTGCTCTTTATAGCCCTAAAAATGTTTTCCCTCCAGAGCGGATCGCTCTTGAAACGCGTTGCAATAAAGTCTCCATTCATCCAGAACAGTGCCCCTTCATTGCCATCTTTTCTATTTGATTTTGCATTTATTTCCCTCATTGAGGGTCTGGCAATGTGTGCAGCAGTTCTTTATGGTGATCATCAGAGTTGTGTCTCGTTCAGATGAGTTGTTCCATCACTCCCCTTCCTCCCCTCCGGCCAGGCTAACTCAGCGCCTCTGTTTTTTTATTTTTTCCCTCAGAAAACACATGTGTATATGTGTACAAGCTATACTAATGGGTTATGACATGTTTGTTAGTGGAAGTCTAGCGTGAATGTATCATGTACATGTATGTTTTCATGAGGTACCCACCACCACCAAGAGCAATTAAAGCGTAAATGTATTGGATATATCAGTTTCATCTTGTAAGATGGTTTCATTTCTATAGATATCATGTATTGAGGATATATAGAACCGGCCGCTGTCCTGTGCTAGGATAGCAAGAATGTGAAGGGTATTTAATGTTGTGAATGATTAGCGAAGGAAGAAGTATGTTAGGAAAAATATGATTTCTCTGAAGACTCAGAAACAGACTTCAACTTTTGGTGTTCAGTAGCTATCCAATCCAGATGACTATATTGTGTAGCATGTACATTGTCATACAATTTTCATTGCCTTCTCACAAACTAGATTGAAAACAACAAATTACATCTGGAAATGGAATTTTACCCAGGTCCATAATGTTTAACATCTTATAAAAGTCTTATACGCTATCATGCATAATGACGTCTAACCTGCGGTTGAACAGTGGAGGTTACAAAGTTCACATTGTGTCCAGCAAAGATCTGCTTTAAATGAATGTCTTTGAGATCTGAAAAAAAGAGAATTTTGTTTACTTACCGTAAATTCTTTTTCTTATAGTTCCGACATGGGAGACCCAGACCATGGGTGTATAGCTTCTGCCTCCGGAGGACACACAAAGTACTACACTAAAAGTGTAGCTCCTCCCTCCGAGCATATACACTCCCCGGATGACAAATCCAACCAGTTTAGTGCAAAAGCTGAAGGAGGACATCCACCCATAAGTAGAGATAGAGTAAAACCCGGAATAACCGGAACCTCTGTCTACAACAACAGCCGGTGAAAAACACACGGAACAAGAAAGCTGCCAACAGGCAACAGGGAGAGTGCTGGGTCTCACATGTCGGAACTATAAGAAAAAGAATTTACGGTAAGTAAAAAAAATTCTCTTTTTCTTCATCGTTCCTTATAGGAGACCCAGACCATGGGACGTCTCAAAGCAGTCCATGGGTGGGAAATAAACAGAAAGTGAGAAGTAGGCAAACCTAACTTCACAAATGGGCGACAGCCGTCCGAAGGATGCGTCTGCCCAAGCTCGCATCTGCCGAAGCATGAGCATGCACTTGGTAGTGCTTCGAAAGGGTGTGCAGACTAGACCAAGTGGCAGCCTGACAGACCTGCTGAGCCGTAGCCCAAGAGGCACCGACAGCTCTGGTCGAGTGCGCCTTAATCCCCGGCGGGGGAGGCACCTGAGAACATTGGTAGGCATCGGATATGGCCGACCTAATCCAACGAGCTAGGGTCGGTTTAGAAGCCGAGAGACCCTTGCGCTGACCTGTGGTCAGCACAAAAAGAGAGGTGCCCCGCCTAAGAACAGCGGTGTGTGACACATAGATCCGGAGCGTCCGCACCAAATCTAAAGCATGCAACGCTTTTTCAAAGCGATGCACAGGGACCGAACAAAGGGAAGACAATGAAATGTCCTGGTTAAGGTGGAAAGGAGACACCACCTTAGGGAGAAGGCCCGGAGTCGGACGGAGAACCACCTTGTCTTGGTGAAAAAAAAAACCAAAAAGGGTGACTCCGAAGAGAGCACAGTCAAATCAGAGACTCTCCTGAGAGAAATTATGGCCACCAGAAAGACCACTTTCTGTGAAAGACGAAACAACGAAACCTCCCTAAGAGGCTCAAAGGGGGGTTTCTGTAAGGCCGTGAGGACCAGATTAAGGTCTCAGGGATCCAGAGACCGCCGGTAAGGCGGAATGATGTGAGATGCGCCCTGCATGAAGGTGCGCACCTGGGCCAGCCGGGCGATACGCCTCTGGAACAACGCTAACAGAGCCGAGACCTGTCCCTTGAGGGAATTGAGGGACAGTCCTAGCTGCAGGCCGGACTGTAGAAAGGACAGCATGGTCGGCAAGGAAAACGGCCAAGGAGCATGGCCGGAAGAACGACACCAGGACAGGAAAATTCTCCAAGTCCTGTGGTAAATTCTGGCCGAGGAAGACTTCCGAGCCTGAGTCATAGTGAAGATGACCTCGGAAGGAATGCCTGAAGCCGTAAGGATTCAGGGCTCAAGAGCCACGCCGTCAATCTGAGAGCCGCAGAATTCTGGCGGAAAACGGACCCTGTGAGAGCAGGTCTGGCCGGTCCGGGAGATGCCACGGCACCTCTACGGACAGACGGAGCAGGTCTGGGAACCAAGCTCGCCTGGGCCAGTCTGGGGCGATGAGTACGACCCGACGGCCCTCCATTCTGATCTTGCGCAGGACTCTGGGCAAGAGAGCTAGAGGGGAAAACACGTAGGCCAGACGGAACTGGGACCAATCTTGAACCAGCGCGTCCGCTGCCAAGGCCTGAGGATCGTGGGAGCGAGCCACGTAAACCGGGACCTTGTTGTTGTGCCGGGATGCCATTAGATCCACTTCCGGAGTGCCCCGCCTGCCAAATTGACCGGAACACTGCCGGATGCAGGGCCCACTCGCCGCTGTCCACGGTTTGACGGCTGAGATAATCTGCCTCCCAGTTTTCTACGCCTGGGATGTGGACTGCGGATATGGTGGACTTGGAGTCCTCCGTCCACTGAAGGATACGTTGAACTTCCAACATTGCTAGGCGGCTGCGAGTCCCGCCTTGGTGATTGATGTAGGCAACTGCTGTCGCGTTGTCTGACTGGACTCGAATGTGCTTGCCCGCCGACAGGTGGTGAAAAACTACGAGAGCTAGGAGTACAGCCCTGATTTCCAGCACATTGATCGAGAGGGCTGATTCGGACGGAGTCCAAGTGCCCTGTGCTCGGTGGTGGAGAAACACTGCTCCCCAGCCGGATAGACTGGCATCCGTGGTGAGAATCACCCAGGACGGGGCCAGAAAGGAGCGTCCCTGGGACGGAGAGAGGGGCCGAAGCCACCACTAAAGAGAGCTCCTGGTCTGTGGCGACAGAGCCACCAGCCTGTGCAAGGAAGAGGTCCGCTTGTCCCAACAGCGGAGAATGTCCAGCTGCAGGGGACGCAGATGGAACTGGCAAAGGGAACCGCTTCCATTGACGCCACCATCTGACCCAGCACCTGATGGAATGACGGCGGAGCCTCAGCAGAGAGCGAACCGCCAGATGAAGGGACTGCTGTTTGACTAAGGGCAGCTTCACAAGTGCCAGCATAGTCTCGAATTGCATCCCTAGGTACGTAAGGTCCTGGGTCGGGGTCAGAGTGGACTTGCAAGCGTGGCGAGAGTGAGCGAGACACTCCGCTGAGAGTGAGCGAGACACTCCGCTGACAGTCTGCACTGGATGAAGCCTTGACTAGAAGGTCGTCCAGGAAAGGAATCACTACCAACCCCTGGAGGTGCAGAACCGCAACCACTGCTGCCATGACCTTGTGAATACCCGAGGGGCCGTGGCTAACCCGAAGGGGAGAGCCACGAATTGGAAATGTTCCTCTCCGATTACAAAACGTAGCCAACGCTGGTGTGAAACTGCGGTTGGCACAAGCAGAAAGACATCTCTGATGTCGATGATGCTAAGAAATCTCCTTGGGTCATTGCCTGATCGCAGAGATTCCATGCAAAAATGCCGCACCTGACATGCTTGTTGAGAAGCTTGAGATCCAGGTCGGAAAGCACCGTCCTTTTCGGGGACTAGGAAGAGATTTGAGTAGAAATCTCAGAACTGTTCCCAGTCGGGAACTGGTACAATTACTCCATTGGCCTGCAAGAATGCCACGGCCTGTGAGAAGGCGGCGGCCTTGGAGCAGGGGGGAGTTGACAGAAAAAAATCTGTTTGGCGGGCTGGATAGAATTCTATTCTGTAGCCGTGGGAGATGGTAACCCACACCCACTGATCGAAGACGTGTTGAAACCACACGTCACCCAAGAGGGAGAGCCTGCCACCGACCAAGGACGAGAGGAGGCTGCCTTGGTGGCCGCAGCTCCTGCGGACTTCTGAGGACGCGGCCTCATGCGCCAGTTGGTTTACGGACCTTGGCTGAGTTAGTGGACAAGGCCGAGGGCTTAGAGGACAACCAGTTAGAGGAACGAAAGGAACGAAACCTCGACTGGTTCCTGCCCTGGACAGGTTTCCTGGGTTTGTGGCATGGAAGTACTCTTCCTGCCAAAAAACTTCCTTAATAATTTCATCCAGTTGTTCACCGAATAGACTGGTCCCAGCAAAAGGGAGCCCAGCAAGGAACTTCTTAAGAAGCATCTGCCTTCCACTCTCGAAGCCACCGGAGCCTGCGGATAGCGAGGGAAGTAGCCGAGGCCACCGCAGTGCGGTGACAGTCTCCAGCATGGCAGACATGGCATAGGATGAAAAGACTGAAGCCTGGAAGTTAAGGCAACCATTTCGGGCATAAAGTCCCTGGTGAAGGAATGCATCTCCTCCAGAGAAGCAGAGATGGCTTTGAGAGCCCGCACTGCTGCAAAAGATGGGGAGAACGAGGCCCCTGCCGCCTCATATATAGATTTGGCCAGAAGGACAACCTGGCGGACAGTGGGATCCTTAGAGAGGAGCCGTCAGCCACTGATACAACTGTCCGGGCTAAAAGCCTAGACACCGGAGGGTCCACACTTGGTGAATGAGCCCACTCCTTGACCACCACTGGTGGAAGGGGGAAACAGTCATCAGAACCACGCTTTGGGAAGCGTCTGTCAGGACAGGCTCTGGGCTTGGTCACAGTGGCCTGAAAACTGGAGTGGTTAAGGAACACACTCCTTGTTCTCTTAAGGTATACTGATGCCTTTCTGCCAGAGTGGAATGCACCCCTGATACAGGCGGATTGAGGTCCAGTACAAATATAATGGACGCAATCAAATCATTAGCATCTGCGTCACCTTCGGACAGATCATCCGAGCCCCTAGTAAAAGCATCCTCCTCGTCCTGCGAGTCGGCTCGTGAATCAGAGCTGCGGGACGAGGAAGGAAAGGGGACCCTGCGACTCCATTTTAGGAGGACGGGGACTGAGACCAGATGAAGAATCCTCTGTGAACTTTGCTGAGCGAGCCGTAGCAGCAGAAGCGCCCTGAGAAGGGGGCTGATGCATGCTCAGCAGTGTCCGGGACAGCTGTCCCCTGAAGAGAGGGATTCTGCCCAAACCGGGGGATCAGCCACCGGAGCCGGAGCAGCTGGAGGGACCACTGATCAGCTTCCAGGCTGAGGGACCACTATGTTAGAGCAAGCATCACAATGTGGTTATGTGCTCGGTACAGGCAGTACGAGTCTACATGCAGTGCATAATAAGAACAGCCTTGCAGCCTTGCTCTGATGTGAGACATGCTGCAGAAGTGGGGGCTCTGTCCAGAATGACCCCCAGCAGAGTATATAAACAGAGTATATAAGCAGCTGCACAACCGGAGGTTGTGGCTTGCCAGACCGTTTAACATAGGGACATCTCTGTGCCCTCCAGATCCCCAGCCCAGGCCCCCATTTGTCACAATGTGGTTATGCAGACATTGAGAACGCTGAGAAAATGGCGCCGGAGCGAGGAGAGGGGGCGGGGCCTACTCTGAGAGCAGGATCTGGAGGGCAAATGAGGTATACAGGGGAGGGAATCCTTCCTCAGTGAGGAGTGTCCGTTCCCTGTGCTGAACAGCCGCTGGGCGGAGCCGCACTGTCCCTCTGCACGACTGACATGCAGGGGTAGTGAATCGAAACTAGGCCTCAGGCGAAGCCGGGGCCTAGATTTAAACATGCGGCCAGCGTGCAGGCACCATCGGCGCGGTTCTCCAATGAAAACTGGAGAACCGGCCGGAAATGTTAACACAGTTATATAACACACTCTCCCCAATATATAAAGTACAAGGGACCCCTGGAAAGACCACTGTCTGTGGTAATAACGTCTCAGTACTTAGCTTGTGAGACGCAGGTGCCAGGTCCCTGGGAGGTGAGCGCTCCGTCCGGCAGGATCCTGAAAAGGGCTGCGGATGGAGACCGGTCTCCTGCAAAGCAGTGAGAACCGTGATGGCTCCCACTTCAAGCCAGAGCCTCAGAGGATGGTGAAGGAGCGCGGCATGTGAAGGCTCCAGCCTTGTAAAATCAACCTTAACAGCACCGCCGACACAGTGGGGTGAGAAGGGACATGCCGGGAGTCCAGATTGGACCCGCTTTTCTTCCAAATCTTTGAAATCAAAAATCAAAAATCAGAGGATGCATGTGTGTGTATGACCTCCTGAACACAAAGCATTGAACTGGTTGGATTTGTCATCCGGGGAGTGTATATGCTCGGAGGGAGGAGCTACACTTTTAGTGTAGTACTTTGTGTGTCCTCCGGAGGCAGAAGCTATACACCCATGGTCTGGGTCTCCCATAAGGAACGATGAAGAAAAGAACATATTAGAAAACCTTCATGAAAATCCTTTAATTCATTTGTTGAAAATTGTACAACCAGATAGAGCATGTGCTACTTTATCTGTTAATAACTTTGTAACATTATTACATTGCATTATATCCAATAAATTCTGACATTGTTGTTCTCATACATCATTCTTTACTTGTTCGGTAAATTTAGTTTGATACCTTTTTCAATTACTTTACATTTAACTTTTCTATACGGAAAATTATAAGACCAGTTCTAACAAACATTGGCACTATAGCTGAAAATCTAGCCAGACTACGGGTCTAAAGTTCTAAGCTAAAAGTGCCACAGAGAACCATTTATCCCATAGTGAAACATTGGGGTTGTACAAGTTACTGTAATCCACTCACATGTATGAAGCAAAATATGTGCATTATTGAACTTAAAACACTGTACCTTTTGAATTGAACAGGCTGCTAATGTCAGACGCCAAAGACACTTCAGATGGAGGGTTATCTGGTCTCACTTGCAGTCCAGGACCAAATGATACAATTTGATGAGACTTGAAAACATATAGAAGTGTGTGATAGCTATAAACAAAAAACAATACTAGTTAACAGAATTTTTTATAGAAATACTTCACATAGGCCGGTTTCACAAATATATATCTGAGGCCAGGGCCGGACTGGGACTAAAATTCAGCCCTGGCATTTGGGGGTACACAGGCCCACTTTTCGCGTGGTGAATGTGTAATATCTTTGTGCACTTGTAGATGTGAGTTCTGTATGGCATGTGAGCACTGCATGGCACTATGTGACACTGTATGGCACTATGTGACACCGTATGGCATTATGTGACACTGTATCACTCTATGTCACATTGCATGGCGCTATGTGACACTGCATGGCACTATGTGAGTACTGTATGGCACTTTGTGACAATGTATGGCACTATGTGACACTGTATCACTGTCACACTGTATGGTGCTATGTGACACTGTATGGCACTATGTGAGCACTGTATGACATTATGTGACACTGTATGGCACTATGTGAGTACTGTATGGCACTATGTGAGTACTGTATGGCATTATGTGACACTGTATGGCATTATGTGAGTACTGTATGGCATTATGTGAGTACTGTATGGCACTATGTGAGTACTGTATGGCACTATGTGACACATTTTTGCAGTGTGTAGCAGACCTTGATGTATTTTCTGCTCTTTGCTTCCCTGATTTGTGGATGGTTCCGCCACATACCAGTGTCCTAATCACTCTACAAGCGCTACAGTCACTACAGGGGATTGTACCTGTGTGGACAGGTCCAGGACTAATATTACTGATATCACACTAATTAGTCCTGAATTAATGACTCGGTGCCCCTCCCCACACACAATACACTGCACCCCCATTAACCTCACACGCGCACACAGACACACACACACACACACATAATACAATGCACCCTCATTACCCCTCCCCACACACACACACACACACAATACAATGCACCCCCATTACCCCGCCCCACACACACACACACACACAATACAATGCACCCCATTTCCCCTCCCCACATACACACACACACAATACAATGCACCCCCATTAACCCTCCCCACACATACACACAAAATACAATGCACCCCCATTAACCCTCCCCATACACACACACACACAATACAATGCACCCCCATTAACCATCCACACACACACACACACACACACACACACACAATACAATGCACGCTCCATTACCTCTCCCCCCACACACACAATACAATACACCCCCCATTACCCCCTTCCCACACACAATACAATGCACCCCCCAATTACCCCTCCCCCTACACAATACAATGCACTCTCCATTACCCCCTCCCCAGACATAATACATTGCACCCCCCCATCACCCTCTACACACACAAATTACACTACCCTATCACTACACACTCCTGCCTCCCCCCCTCCCTCGGAATACAGTTCTCCCCCTCTACCTGTCACAAAGCTGTGTTCCTTCATAAATGTTCCCCGTTATGTCCTCAGCCCCTCCCCACTCATCCCCATTAATTAAACCTTTCATCTTCGGCTCCTCCATGGAGCGCTTACCACTTCCTGATGTCTCCTGCATGGCGCCCGCAGCACTGTGATGATGTCAGCAAGGTGCTGATCTCATCACGTTGCTGCACGTCGGGGGCGGGGCCCAGTCCCGACGCGCTGTTCAAATGTATTTACGTCTGAAAGACGCAAATACATTTTGAATAGGAAGGAGAAAGCTGCGGTCACCGGCATCGCCACCGCCGCGCTCCTCAGCAGTGTGTGCATGCCGGGCACACCATCACACAGCAGAGCCAACAGCACAGTGCTGCCTCCTGCTCCTGCTGCAGCTAGTGTGCCCGGCATGCACACACTGCTGAGAAGCGCGGCGCTGGCGGTGCCGGTGACTGCAGATAGAGCGGCCCACTACAGGCACCGGCACACTACAGGGACCGGCCCATCTGGCATTTGCCAGAATTGCCCTATAGTCAGTCTGGGCCTGTCTGAGGCTGTCGTATTCGAGTCAGGAGGCCTGCTGCCGGTCTGTAAATCCTGGTCCACACTCAGATATGTGAAGCCAGCTTATTACTGTATATTTATTGTATAATTTTTATTATATGCTCCCTGACGCTTGAGTGCGAAACAAAACCCCATGGACATGCAGCAGAAAAATGCAGCTCAGCCCAGAACATGCCCCATACACATGCAGCATAAAAATGCAGCTCAACCAAAAACATGCCCTATGGACGTGCAGCAGAAAAATGGAGCTCAGATGAGAACCTGCCCCATGGACATGCAGCAGAAGAATGCAGCTCAGCCGAGAACATGCCCCATACACATGCAGCAGAAAAATGCAGCTCAGCCAAAAATATGCCGCGTTAACATGCAGCAGAAGAATGCAGCTCAGCCAAAAACATGCGGCATGGACATGCAGCAGGAAAATGGCGCTCAGACGAGAACCTGCCCCATGAACATGCGGCATAAAAATGCAGCTCAACCGATAACATGCCCTATGGACATGGAGGAGAAAAATGCAGCTCAGCCGAGAACATGCCCCATGCCCCATGGACATGCAGCAGGAGAATACAGCTCAGCTGAGAACATGCCCCATGGACATGCAGAAGAAAAATGCAGCTCAGCCAAAAACATGCCGCATGGACATGCAGCAGGAAAATACAGCTCAACCGAGAACCTGCCACATGGACATGCAGAAGAAAAATGCAGCTCAGCCGAGAATGTGCCGCATGGACATGCAGCAGCAAAATACAGCTCAGCTGAGAACATGCCCCATGGACAAGCACCATGGACATACAGCAAAAACGTAGCTCAGCCGAGAACATGTCCCATTGACATGTAGCAGAAAAATGGAGCTCAGCAGAGACCATGCCCTATGGACATGCAGCAGAAAAATGCAGCTCAGCCGAGAACATGCCCTATGGACATGCAGCAGAAAAATGCACCTCAGCCCAGAACATGCCCTATGGACATGCAGCAGAAAAATGCAGCTCAGCCGAGAACCTGTCCCATGGACATGCAGCAGAAAAATGCAAAAAGATTCAAATCTGCAGCCCGCAATGTTTGTTGTAGATATTTTCCCAGATTTGTCTTACCTTCCACAAGCTATCTGTGAAACCTGTCCTTCATATTCTTCTACCTTCTGAGGCACAGAAGTGTGAGTAACAGAACTTTTCCCCAGCTGTCCATAAGAGCCATCTCCAAAAGTGTACACCGTGCCCGCCTGGTATCAATATAAAATCAGCAAATGAAATTTGGAAACTTGGTAGCTTTTTGTGAAATATGCACTAAATAGAAACTAATTAGGAATACAACATTAACAAGAGAATCATTTATATTATAAAAAAAATCCTACCAGTAGATGTAGTGCAGGTCATATTTATTATGTAAGGGGGCTTTACACGCAACGACATCGCTAACGAGATGTCGTTGGGGTCACAGAATTCATGACGCACATCCAGCCTCGTTAGAGACGTTGTTGCGTGTGAAACGCATGAACAACCGTTAACGATCAAAATTACTCACCTAATCGTTGATCGGTCGTTCTAATCCCGATTATCGTTGCTGTTGCAGGACGCAGGTTGTTCGTCGTTCCTGCGGCAGCACACATCGCTATTTGTGACACCGCAGGAACGAGGAACATCACCGTACCTGCGGCCGCCCGCATTGAGGAAGGAAGGAGGTGGGCGGGATGTTCCGCCTTGCCCATCCGCTTTTATTGGGCGGCCGCTTAGTGACTCTGCTGTGACGTCGCACGAACCTCCCCCTTAGAAAGGAAGCGGTTCGCCGGCCACAGCGACCTCGCTAGGCAGGTAAGTATGTGTGACGGGTCCTAGCGATGCTGTGGGCCACGGGCAGCGATTTGCCCGTGATGCACAACCGACAGGGGCGGGTGCTTTCACTAGCGACATCGCTAGCGATGTCGCTGTGTGTAAAGTGACCTTTAGTGTAAGACGAAGTAACAGATTTCATAGGGATATTCTACTCTCTATGGTGGTTCACAGACTAAAAACTCCTTAATTTAAAAATTATTAATTTTATTAACAGAAGCAATTAAAACACACTTCCACATTATATATAGAAAATATTCATTGGTGCCATACAACAATTTCAAACATATATCCCCCTTATTTTTATAGTCCTATGTGTTTCCCCAATTTAGGAGCAAGAACAAATGTCAGTAAGGCGCAATACAAAAATATATCCCTAAACAGTCCAATAGTCAAGGGTCCTACAGTCCCTAAAGGCAGCACTTTTTACCCTAAATTAGTTGGTTCTGCACTGAGATATAATTCTGTATATACTGCCACTTCCTATATTAGTGAGGAGGCTGTCAACCTTCTACCCCTAATCGACCCGACGCGTTTCCCCTTCTAATAGAACGTTCCTCAGGGGTCATCAAAAAGTAGTATAGAAAAATACAAATAATTTATACATTATCCTCCAATCATATAGTGAATACAGACATAGTTTTTGTAATCTCCCCAAACAGAGTACATCAAACAGATGATCTTCAGATTGAACGCTGTCTCCACGTGGATTTTGCAGAGGCTGGGAACGCTCTGAACATTGCAGGGAGCCCCAACTACATGCTGGTATATAGTTTTAAATTTATGTGGACCGGACATACCAAGTGCAACCTGAGGGGACCCTAGTCCATTCATCCCCACTGACACAGAAAAGAAAAAAGCTTGTTGAAGGGGAATTATGAATGGGCATGTCATTAATAGGTGACACCATCATTCACCTAGAACGTACAGCTTTGTCCCGAATGAGATGACAAAAATATGAAAAATATTTCTATAACAGGAATTTTTTGTTCTGTAACATCCACACTAATATTGTATGGAACTCTGTATTACCTGGCAACTTTTGGAGTCTAAAGATACGCCAGCACCAGAGGAGACTATAATAGTCATATGTACAATCTGAAGATCATCTGTTTGATGTACTCTGTTTGGGGAGATTACAGAAACTACGCTTCATCCTCCAGTTCACAGGCAGACAGTGTGATGTGTGATGGCCGCTCTCTGGAGAGCTGTGTGTGATTATAAGGCTGGACTCACACTAGCGTATGGCATCCGATGCGAGAGCAATGGATGTAATGACCCTCGGCTCAGGCTATGCTGCGAGCGTGAGCCGAGTGTCATGCGACTGTGACCCAATCTTGCGATCGGGTCACAGCTGCGAAGGAGAGGGCTTGCGCTGCAGAGGACAGGGAGGGGTTAATCTCCCTATCTCCTCTATTGTCAGCCTGTGCGTATATCGCACTGCACTTGGATACCATCCGAGTGCAGTCCGATGTTTCTCTCGCACCCATTCACTTGAAAGGGTGCGAGTGATACGGCTCTCGCAGACAATCGCAGCATGCTGCCATTTTTTCCTCAGTCCAATTATGGCTGAGGAAAATCTCACAGATCTGAGCTGCAGCACTGTCTTACATGGGGCCGAGTGCAATGTGAAAATTTCTCACATTGCACTCGTGTGAGTCATACGCAAGTGTGATTCTGCCCTAACTGACACTTCTGCAGGTGCCTCTCTGCTTCAGCCTCCATCTCACAGGCAGACAGTGTGATGTGTGATGGCTGCTCTCTGCTCTCATTGAACAGCTTTATGTGATTATAACTGACATTTCTGTAGATGTGTATTGCAAATATAAAAATGGGTATTTTGAGGCCATACAGAATGTTAAACTATAACAGTGTTAATTGAGACAGACAATGGTTCATTGTGACAAAAAATCCTTGTGCATTCTTGTGGGTTTTTGTGCGTTTGCTTTATATACACAAACAGACAATATGTCCATTGAAACTTTGTTATTTACTTAGCTCAAATATCTGAAATGTACATACGGGAGATTTGAATTGTGTGGGTTTATTGCCCCATTGTCTGAGATTGTGAGGTGTATGTCAAACTTATCTTGGTTCAAAGGCCGGACACCAGAAGACATGGGTCAGTGAGACATACGACACATTAAGGCCCCTTTCACACAGATTTTTATCATCAGTCACAATCCATCGAATTTTTAAAAAAACGAATCCGGCGACTAATGCTGCTGGATCCGTTTTTCTCATAAACTCGGATCCGTCGAAAATTGTTTGTCCGTCGGACGGAGACAACGGACAAAGTAACGTTTTTTGTCCACGTCAAAAAATGACGCATCTGTCGCCGTCCGTTGTTTGGTATAATAGAAGCCTATGCGCGCAGGATCCGTCGTAATACATCAAATGATGGAATCCAGCAACGGATTCCATTTTTTTTTAACTGAGCATGCTCAGATGGGGTGTAAAAAAGAGAATTTTGTTACTTACCGTAAATTCTTTTTCTTATAGTTCCGACATGGGAGACCCAGACCATGGGTGTATAGCTTCTGCCTCCGGAGGACACACAAAGTACTACACTAAAAGTGTAGCTCCTCCCTCCGAGCATATACACCCCCTGGATGACACATCTAACCAGTTTAGTGCAAAAGCTGAAGGAGGACATCCACCCATAGAGATAGAGTAAAACCCGGAATAACCGGAACCTCTGTCTACAACAACAGCCGGTGAAAACACACGGAACAAGAACTGCCAACAGGCAACAGGGAGGGTGCTGGGTCTCCCATGTCGGAACTATAAGAAAAAGAATTTACGGTAAGTAAACAAAATTCTCTTTTTCTTCATCGTTCCTTATGGGAGACCCAGACCATGGGACGTCTCAAAGCAGTCCATGGGTGGGAAATAAACAGAACTGAGAAGTAGGCAAAACCTAACTTCACAAATGGGCGACAGCCGCCTGAAGGATGCGTCTGCCCAAGCTCGCATCTGCCGAAGCATGAGCATGCACTTGGTAGTGCTTCGAAAAGGTGTGCAGACTAGACCAAGTGGCAGCCTGACAAACCTGCTGAGCCGTAGCCTGGTGCCTGAAAGCCCAGGAGGCACCGACAGCTCTGGTCGAGTGCGCCTTAATCCCTGGCGGTGGGGGCACCTGAGAACATTGGTAGGCATCGGATATGGCCGACCTAATCCAACGAGCTAGGGTCGGTTTAGAAGCCGAGAGACCCTTGCGCTGACCCGTGGTTAGTACAAAAAGAGAGGTGCACCGCCTAAGAGCGGCGGTGCGTGACACATAGATCCGGAGTGCCCGCACCAAATCCAAAGTATGCAACGCTTTCTCAAAGCGATGCACAGGGGCCGGACAAAGGGAAGGCAATGTAATGTCCTGGTTAAGGTGGAAAGGAGACACCACCTTAGGGAGAAAGTCCGGAGTCGGACGGAGAACCACCTTGTCTTGGTGAAAAACCAAAAAGGGTGACTCCGAAGAGAGCGCAGCCATATCAGAGACTCTCCTGAGAGAAGTTATGGCCACCAGAAAGACCACTTTCTGTGAAAGTCGGAACAAAGGAACCTCCCTAAGAGGTTCAAAGGGGGGTTTCTGTAAGGCCGTGAGGACCAGACTAAGGTCCCAGGGATCCAAAGGCCGCCGGTAAGGCGGAATGATGTGAGATGCGCCCTGCATAAAGGTGCGCACCTGGGCCAGTCGGGCGATACGCCGCTGGAACAACACTGACAGAGCCGAAACCTGTCCCTTGAGGGAATTGAGGGATAGTCCTAGCTGCAGGCCGGACTGTAGAAAGGACAGGATGGTCAGCAAAGAAAACGGCCAAGGAGCATGGCCGGAAGAGCGACACCAGGACAGGAAAATCCTCCAAGTCCTGTGGTAAATCCTGGCCGAGGAAGACTTCCGAGCCTGAGTCATAGTGGAGATGACCTCGGAAGGAATGCCTGAAGCTGTCAGGATCCAGGACTCAAGAACCACGCCGTCAATCTGAGGGCCGCAGAATTCTGGCGGAAAAACGGACCTTGAGAGAGAAGGTCTGGGCGGTCCGGGAGATGCCACGGCATTTCTACGGACAGACGGAGCAGGTCTGGGTACCAAGCTCGCCTGGGCCAGTCTGGAGCAATGATTATAATCCGACGGCCCTCCATTCTGATCTTGCGCAGGACTCTGGGCAAGAGAGCTAGAGGGGGAAACACATAAGCCAGACGGAACTGGGACCAATCTTGAACCAGCGCGTCCGCTGCCAAGGCCTGAGGATCGTGGGAACGAGCCACGTAAACCGGGACCTTGTTGTTGTTGTTGTGCCGGAATGCCATTAGTTCCACTTCCGGAGTGCCCCACTTGCGGCAGATTGACCGGAACACTGCCGGATGCAGGGCCCACTCGCCGCTGTCCACGGTTTGACGGCTGAGATAATCTGCCTCCCAGTTTTCTACGCCTGGGATGTGGACTGCGGATATGGTGGACTTGGAGTCCTCCGTCCACTGAAGGATGCGTTGAACCTCCAACATCGCCAGGCGGCTGCGAGTCCCGCCCTGGTGATTGATGTAGGCAACTGCCGTTGCGTTGTCCGACTGGACTCGAATGTGCTTGCCTGCCAAAAGATGGTGAAAGGCTACGAGAGCTAGAAGTACAGCCCTGATTTCCAGCACATTGATCGAGAGGGCTGATTCGGACGGAGTCCAAGTGCCCTGTGCTCGGTGGTGGAGAAATACTGCTCCCCAGCCGGAGAGACTGGCGTCCGTGGTGAGGATCACCCAGGACGGAGTCAGGAAGGAGCGTCCCTGAGACAGAGAGAGGGGCCGAAGCCACCACTGGAGAGAGCTCCTGGCCTGTGGCGACAGAGCCACTAGCCTGTGCAAGGAAGAGGTCCGCTTGTCCCAACAGCGGAGAATGTCCAGCTGCAGGGGACGCAGATGGAACTGGGCAAAGGGAACCGCTTCCATTGACGCCACCATCTGACCCAGCACCTGCATGAGGTGCCTGATGGAATGACGGCGGGGCTTCAACAGAGAACGCACCGCCAGATGAAGAGACTGCTGTTTGACTGAGGGCAGCTTCACAAGTGCCGGCAGAGTCTCGAATTGCATCCCTAGGTACGTACGTTTCTGGGTCGGGGTCAGAGTGGACTTGGGCAGATTGACAAGCCACCCGAAATGAACAAGCGTGGCGAGAGTGAGCGAGACACTCCGCTGACAGTCTGCACTGGATGAGGCCTTGACTAGAAGGTCATCCAGGTAAGGGATTACTGCCAACCCCTGGAGATGCAGAACCGCAACCACTGCTGCCATGACCTTGGTGAAAACACAAGGAGCCGTGGCTAACCCGAAGGGGAGAGCCACGAATTGGAAATGTTCCTCTCCGATTGCAAAACGTAGCCAACGCTGGTGTGAAACTGCAATTGGCACATGCAGATAGGCATCTCTGATGTCGATGGATGCTAGAAAATCTCCTTGGGTCATTGAGGCAATGACCGATCGCAGAGATTCCATGCGGAAGTGCCGCACCTGAACATGCTTGTTGAGAAGCTTGAGATCCAGGAAGGAACCGTCCTTCTTGGGGACTAGGAAGAGGTTTGAGTAGAAACCTCTGAACCGGAACAATTACTCCGTTGGCCTGCAAGGATGCCACGGCCTGTGAGAAGGCGGCGGCTTTGGAGCAGGGGGGAGTGGACATAAAAAATCTGTTTGGCGGGCTGGAAGAAAATTCTATCCTGTAGCCATGGGAGATGATATCCCGCACCCACTGGTCGGAGACGTGTTGAAACCACACGTCGCCAAAGTGGGAGAGCCTGCCACCGACCAAGGACGTTGCTGGCGCAGCTAGATAGTCAAGAGGAGGCTGCCTTAGTGGCAGCGGCTCCTCCGTTCTTCTGAGGACGCGGCTTCGCGCGCCAGCTGGGTTTTCTATCCTTGGCTGAGTTGGTGGACGAAGCTGAGGGCTTAGAGGATGACCAGTTAGAGGAACGAAAGGAACGAAACCTCGACAGGTTTCCTGGTTTTAGTTTGTGGCAAGGAAGTACTCTTCCCGCCAGTAGCCTCCTTAATTATTTCATCCAATTGTTCACCGAACAGCCGGGACCCAGCAAAGGGGAGCCCAGCAAGATACTTCTTGGAAGAAGCGTCTGCTTTCCACTCTCGAAGCCACAAGACCCTGCGGATCGCGAGGGAATTAGCGGAAGCCACCGCAGTGCGGTGAGAAGCCTCCAGAATGGCAGACATGGCATAGGATGAAAAAGCCGAAGCCTGGGAGGTTAAGGCAACCATCTCGGGTATAGAGTCCCTGGCGAGGGAATGTATCTCCGCCAGAGAAGGAGAGACTGCCTTAAGAGCCCACACTGCTGCAAAGGACGGGGAGAACGAGGCTCCTGCCGCCTCATATACAGATTTGGCCAGAAGGTCAACCTGGGGGTCAGTGGGATCCTTAAGAGAGGTGCCATCGGCCACAGATACGACTGTCCGGGCTGAGATTCTAGACACCGGAGGATCTACCTTTGGTGACTGAGCCCACTCCTTGACCACTTCTGGTGGAAAAGGAAAACGGTCATCAGAACTACGCTTTGGAAAGCGTTTGTCAGGACAGGCCCTGGGCTTGGTCACAGTGGCCTGAAAACTGGAGTGGTTAAAAAACATACTCCTTGCTCTCTTAGGTGAGGTAAACTGGTGTTTTTCTACCAGAGAGGCTTGTTCCTCTGACACTGGTGGATTGAGGTTCAGTACGGAGTTAATGGATGCAATCAAGTCACTAACATCCGCATCACCCTCAGATAAATCAATGGGGTACATAGAGGTAGCGTCTGAGCCCACAGTAAAAGTATCCTCCTCGCCCTGCAATTCAGCCTGTGAATCAGAGCCGTGGGACGAGGCAGGAGAAGAGTCCCTGCGTCTCCGTTTAGGAGGACGGGGTCCTAAAACATGCTCTGTGAGCTCTGCAGAGCGAGTCGGAGCAGCAGAGGCGCCCTGAGAAGGGGGCTGATGCATGGTCAGCAGAGTCCAGGACAGCTGTCCCATGGAGTCGGCAAAGGACTGGGAGATAGCATTAGAAAACGATGCTACCCAAGCCGGGGGTTCAGCCACCGGGGCCGGAGCAGCCGGAGGGACCCCTGGGGAGGCTCCAGGCTGAGGCACCACCATGTTAGAGCAGGCATCACAATGTGGATATGTGCTCGGTTCAGGCAGAATGAGCTGACATGCCGTGCATATACGGTAGCATATAGCCTTGCGGCGTTGCTCCTAGTGACAGACATGCTGCTGAGGTGGAGGCTGCAGTAAAAATACACTCCTTCAGAATGACCCCCAGAGAGTGTATAATAAAGCCCACAACCAGAGGTTGTGGCTTACCAGACCGATTCTTGTGTGCTCTCCGGATTCCCAGCTCGGACCCCCCAGTGGATGCAGAAGTTGCAGCAGCCAGCGCCGATCAGTGAGTGAACGCTGATAAAATGGCGCTGGAGTGAGGAGGGGGGGCGGGGATTAGGCCAAGAGCGGGAACCGGAGGGCCAAGGAGAGATACAGGGGAGGGAAACATCTCCTCAAAGAGGAGTGTCCTCCCCTCTGCTGAACGGCCAGTGGGCGGCGCCGCACTGTTCCCCTGCATGAGCAGGGGAACTGAAAACGAAACTAGGCCGCAACTGAAGCCGGGGCCTAGATTTTTCCATGCGGCCGACGAGCAGGCACCCTCGGCGCGGTTCTCAGGAAAAAAACAGAGAACCGGCCGGAAATTACAGCAAAGTGTCAAAACACACTCTCCCCACAATAAAAGTACCCGGGACCTCTGAATAACGTCTCAATACTTAGCTTTTGAAACGCAGGGCCATGTCCCTGGGGGGGGGGGGGGGTAAACGCTCCGTCCGACAGGATCCTGACAGGGCTGCGGATGGAGGTCGGTCTCCTGCAAAGCAGTGAGAACCGTGATGGCTCCCACTTCAAGCCAGAGCCTCAGGGGATGGTGAAGGAGCGCGGCATGTGAAGGCTCCAGCCTTGTAAAGTCAACCTTAACAGCACCGCCGACACAGTGGGGTGAGAAGGGACATGCCGGGAGTCCAGACTGGACCCACTTTTCTTCCAAATCTTTGAAATCAAAAATCTTAAAAATCAAAAATCAGAGAATGCATGTGTGTGTGTGACCTCCTGAACACAAAGCATTGAAACTGGTTAGATGTGTCATCCAGGGGGTGTATATGCTCGGAGGGAGGAGCTACACTTTTAGTGTAGTACTTTGTGTGTCCTCCGGAGGCAGAAGCTATACACCCATGGTCTGGGTCTCCCATAAGGAACGATGAAGAAAACACTGTTGGGCTGAAAAAACTGATACGTTTTTTTTATTTATCCGTCGCATCAGTTTTTCCACAATCTACGACTGATCCGTAGAGCCAACAGATTGTGACTGATGGCAAAAAACTGATGTGTGAAAGGGGCCTAATGTTAAGGCTTGTAATATTTAATACTAAAAAACAAAGTATCTGGCACTACTAACACACACTACAGTCGCAAAGACAGCATAGCTGAAAAGCTGGGTAGAGAAGCAAGAGTCATGGGGTGCAGTAACCAAGCTCTCCGCATCCTCCCCTTCTGCTCTCCGCATCCTCCCCTTCTGCTCTCCGCATCCTCCCCTTCTGCTCTCCGCATCCTCCCCTTCCCCTCTGTTCTGCTTTTATTAGATGAAATAAAAGATTGACTTTTTCAAGATGTCGGGTGAGTGCTGACCTTTTTTCCATGGTCTGCTGCTGTGTATAGCTTGTAATATTTGTACAAGTCACTAGTTAAGACCACATGTGTAATATGGCAATGACAGAAGCTCATTTACCTGCACCCTGAGACACCAGGTGAGTGCTGGGATTTACAGGAGTTTCTGTTGTGAGGAAAGAGTTAACTTTTTACTGGTTAGAAAAGTCATGGACTCTCTTTCTCCTTGCAAAGAAAACAACCAAGAATTGTTTACCTAACAGACTGAGACATTTTCAAGGACTCATTGTTTTGGCTTAAAGAAAGTGAAGAACACTGCTGACACAAACAGTTTTTTTTTTTGCTTTTAGAATAAAAGCCATGTTATTTTCTTTTGCGAGAACATGTAATCCACGCCTATAATGAATATGTATGTTACATAGTTACGCCCTAATTATTTTTGTATAACCCTGTGTATCTAAACAAATCAAAACAGTTCTATTTGGGAGCCGCACATCTCCAGTGCTTATGTGTATAACAGTGTCTGCCTGTTTTCATTGAGACTGGGAAAGAGCAGGGGGGGTTACCGGGACTCCCTCCGCATTTGGACATCGCTGGCAACAGTTGTGACCGTTAGGTCAACCTAACATTTTCTGGCGCCCGAAAGAAGGAACCAGTTTCCCAAGACCCGGTGGATCGTCTTGCCAACTCGAGGAGGAGGTGACCAGACGTGGGGACCAGAAATACCTGGCCAGGTAAGAGTTGAATGCTTTCTGCTCTTTGCTCTGCTCCCCATCTCTGTTCTCTTCCCTCCTCAACGTGCAAGAGGGACACTGTGAGTAGATACTGGGTAATTGGCGGGTCACTACTGAACTCTGAGAGAACTTTTGCCAGAAGATGTTTTTCTGTGTCCTTGTCTGTTTGTCTGCTCTCTGTGCTTTGCGTTTGTTGTCCGTCCAAGATCAGAGGAGTTGGTAACATCTGGTTCCTCCAGGCTAAAACTGTGTGCCCAGGGTCAGGCCGGACACCTTCGGGTTATGGAGCGAGTACAGTGGGACCAGTGCCAGTGCTAAAACCACCTTGGGATGAACCAGATAACCAACTCCATTGGCCCTCACGTCAGTGAGTGTTGCTAAGGGAACAGTGTGTCTGCTCTGTCTAATGGATGTGATATTCGCTGCCTTAGCGTTAGGTGGGATAGCCCTGTTTGCCATTGCCATCGGATATAGAGTGTACCTCTGGTAGAAGAAGGGAAACCCACCACCATTCAACATACTCAGCCCTCTCTGAACAAAGTTAGGACACCACCTTTCAGTAGGAATACAGATCAAGAGTCAGTCTCTGGGTACTTCTAGGATAGGTGGTTCTAGACCTCACCTTAGGTAGGAATACAAATAAGGAGTTAGTCTCTGAGTACTTCCAGGATAGGTAGGTCTAGTCCAAGGGACGTTCAAGGGTCTAAAAGCTGAAGATAGACGAAGAATGAGCCAAGGAATATCAAAAGACAGAGCTGGATGCACCCTGCAGCACCTCATTACGTGTTATCATGGCAAAAGAACAGCCAGTCAGTCCAAGGAAGTTTTCAAGACATTTGGATTGAAGGGAAAAGATCAATTGGACCCCAACAAATGGAAGAAAATAAGAGCTACTAGAGCAGGAGTAATAGCAGATAAATCATGGACTGAAGTGGTCAGAACTTTTTCTGATATGGCAAAAACAGCCCACGATCAAGGCTGGATATACCATGAAGAATCAGACACATGGGAAGAAACTGGGAAGAAGGCTAATAAGGATCAGCAGCCTTCTCAGTACCTGTCAACTACTCCTGCAACAACTCCAAAAATAGCAGGATCCTCGGAATGGACCTGCACAAACTGTGGCCAACAAAATCCGGATTGGAGTGAAACATGCCTAGCCTGTGGAGCCCCACAGCACAAGCCACAAGCTACAGCACCAGTGCCTCTTTATCCCGTAGTGGAAAGAAGAGTCCTAATAAGACCACCTGTTAATCCACAAAACCCAGATGCTCCCAGAGATGCAGTTCCTCATACGTATGAAGATTACGTACCCTGGACTCCAGCCGAACAGATGGCTTTCCTGCAAAATGCTCCAGACCCGGCTAGAAACCCTGCCAGTTTTTCACGCTATCTGAACCAAATACAGGTCTCTTACAGAAGCAGGACATGGAGGGCTTATGTAGAGTTAAAATGTCCCCTGAGATGTATGCCAAACTCACTGCCCATCTGACAGGACATGTTCTAGCTGATACCCGTAATGTGGAATCGGGCCAAGACTTCATGACAAGACTCAAACTCTTTTGTGCCCAGGAGCAAAGAACTAAGGGCACAATGGGACCAGTGCATCAAGGTCCTGTGGAGAATGTCAGCTCATTTTACGACAGACTGATGCAGTCATTCGCAGATGAAGGGCTGAACTTACAAGAAGGTGCAATACGTCGCCTCATGGTAAGATCCTTCATGGATGGGATACATGCACCTCTGGCAGATAGACTGAAAGCATTCTGCCCCGAATGGAGAAACATGGAAGACATAGATCTTCTAGTCAACAAAGCAAGTGGCTTAGAAACCGACACAAAGGATAAAAGGACCAACAAGAAAGTTGTCATAGCAGCAGTGGACGGTAAGCCAGAAGGCACAAGAAAGAAGGCACCGACCTGCTACTATTGTGGCATCAGAGGACATGTGATCAGAGACTGTAGAAAGAAGAAGAGGGACACTCAAAACCAGCCCGAGAGTCAGGAGGAGAAGACTGCCTGACTTGCGGCAGCACGGGACAGGGATGCCAGAGGTCCATTTATACACGTCCCCCTTCAAATTGGCAACAAGGAAATCAGGGCTCTGGTGGACTCAGGAGCCTCACGCTACGTACTCCCCAGGAACCTGGTGCCTGAAGGATCCATCTCATCTGAAGCTACTGTAGTATCCGGTTTTGATGGACAAGCCCAGATAATCCCAATAACATATCCATTGAAGGTGAAACTGGGACCACACATGTTCGTGCCCAAATTCTTAGTGTCCCCCCTGGGTGGAGATGCCCTAGTGGGAGCAGATGTACTATCAAGATTACAAGCTCAGATTGTCTACAATGAAGATGGATCTGCTATCCTGCAAATTCCGGAGGATATTCCTGAAGAAGTCCTGTGCACTCTTTAAATGATCGAAGATCAACCAGAATCTGATGCCACACAGGAAGCAAACACGGATCCAGTACTTCTACAAGTTCCTGCAAAACTCTGGTCCACATCAAAAACTGACCTCGGCACACTACCTGTGCCCCCCGTAAAAGTTTCAGTCAAGCCTGGAATTACACCACCGCAGCTGAGACAATATCCTCTCAACGCTCAACAGGAAGCTGCCCTGGATCAACAGATAAAAGAACTGTTGAAGTCGGGAGCTCTCAGAACTACTAAGTCTCCTTACAACACTCCACTGTTTCTTGTAAAGAAGAAACAAGTGAAAAAAGGTGATCCAGTCACGTACCGCATGGTACACGATTTGAGGGCAGTGAACTCAATACTGCAGCCCCTCACTCCCGTTGTTCCTAATCCACATACACTGCTTACACAAGTACCGGCTACATCTACCCATTATACGGCCATAGACCTTGCAAATGCTTTTTTCTCAGTACCACTAGACCCAGCATGTCAAGACCTCTTTGCATTCACGCACAAGCAAAATCAATATACGTGGACAAGGCTGACCCAAGGGATGCAACATTCCCCTACGCTATATACTCAGGCTATGAGTAGTGTCCTTTAAAGCTGGCAGCCCCCAGACTGCTGTGTCCTCCTTCAGTACGTGGATGATTTACTACTGTGCTGCCCCAGTGAAGAAGAATGTAAAACGGCTTCAATAAGTCTTCTCATCTTTCTAGCAGAAGTAGGCTGCAAAGCAAGAAAAGATAAACTACAATTCTGCAAAACGAGGGTCACCTTCTTGGGTCACTGTCTCTCTGCGGGACAAAAACACCTCAGCCCGGACAGACAAGAAGTGATCAGAAAAGCAAGCATTCCTAGGAATCTCAAACAGCTCAGAGGATTTTTAGGGCTAATATCATTCTGCAGACAATGGATTCCCAATGCATCGCTACTCATGCAACCGCTGTATGATTGCACGAAGAATGTTCCTTTCTGCCTTACAGAAGAAGCTCGACAAAACTTTCAACAGCTCAAAGAACTAGTGATTGATGCACCTGCTCTTGCACTACCGAACTATGATCTCACCTTCTATCTGTTCGTAACAGAGCTTCAAGGATTTGCCGTAGGAGTACTCACCCAGAAGACGGACAAACATCACATAATCGGGTACTACTCCTCTCAACTCGACAATGTCACTAAAGCAACACCAACCTGTGTCCGTGCTGTTACAGCAGTTTCAAACATACTGCAGAAAGCATCTGAAATCTCACTCGATTTCCCGACCACCATCCTTACCAGCCATGACATCTATGCTGTTCTCAATCAAGTGCAGTTGAAACATCTCTCCATGGCAAGACAAGTCAGACTTCAGTGCACGCTGTTGCTACCCCCAAACATCTCATTTGCTCGAGTGACCAGTCTAAATCTCGCTGATCTGCTGATCTTCACAAGTTTAGAAGGGGGGACAGAAGAAGAGAGTGACAAATGTACCAGCGCACCATTTGACCATGATTGTCTAGAACTCATTGAACATGAGGCAAAGCCCCTGCACAATATTCAGGCAACACTACTTACAAATCCAGACTTTGAACTTTTTGTGGATGGTAGCAGATATGCTGATGAAGCAGGCAAATTCCACACCGGATTTGCGGTAGTGACTTTACATGCAGTCTTAGCCAAACAACCGCTACCTCCGCGCATATCTGCCCAAGAAGCAGAACTTCTTGCCCTCATCTGGGCCATTGAGTTTCTGGAAGAACAAACAGCGAATACAGTTAGGTCCAGAAATATTTGGACAGTGACACAATTTTCGCGAGTTGGGCTCTGCATGCCACCACATTGGATTTGAAATGAAACCTCTACAACAGAATTCAAGTAAAGATTGTAATGTTTAATTTGAAGGTTTGAACAAAAATATCTGATAGAAATTGTAGGAATTGTACACATTTCTTTACAAACACTCCACATTTTAGGAGGTCAAAAGTAATTGGACAAATAAACCAAACCCAAACAAAATATTTTTATTTTCAATATTTTGGTGCGAATCCTTTGGAGGCAATCACTGTCTTAAGTCTGGAACCCATGGACATCACCAAACGCTGGGTTTCCTCCTTCTTAATGTTTTGCCAGGTCTTTACAGCCGCAGCCTTCAGGTCTTGCTTGTTTGTGGGTCTTTCCGTCTTAAGTCTGGATTTGAGCAAGTGAAATGCATGCTCAATTGGGTTAAGATCTGGTGATTGACTTGGCCATTGCAGAATGTTCCACTTTTTAGCACTCATGAACTCCTGGGTAGCTTTGGCTGTATGCTTGGGGTCATTGTCCATTTGTACTATGAAGCGCCGTCCGATCAACTTTGCGGCATTTGGCTGAATCTGGGCTGAAAGTATATCCCGGTACACTTCAGAATTCATCCGGCTACTCTTGTCTGTTGTTATGTCATCAATAAACACAAGTGACCCAGTGCCATTGAAAGCCATGCATGCCCATGCCATAACGTTGCCTCCACCATGTTTTACAGAGGATGTGGTGTGCCTTGGATCATGTGCCATTCCCTTTCTTCTCCAAACTTTTTTCTTCCCATCATTCTGGTACAGGTTGATCTTGGTCTCATCTGTCCATAGAATACTTTTCCAGAACTGAGCTGGCTTCATGAGGTGTTTTTCAGCAAATTTAACTCTGGCCTGTCTATTTTTGGAATTGATGAATGGTTTGCATCTAGATGTGAACCCTTTGTATTTACTTTCATGGAGTCTTCTCTTTACTGTTGACTTAGAAACAGATACACCTACTTCACTGAGAGTGTTCTGGACTTCAGTTGATGTTGTGAACGGGTTCTTCTTCACCAAAGAAAGTATGCGGCGATCATCCACCACTGTTGTCATCCGTGGACGCCCAGGCCTTTTTGAGTTCCCAAGCTCACCAGTCAATTCCTTTTTTCTCAGAATGTACCCGACTGTTGATTTTGCTACTCCAAGCATGTCTGCTATCTCTCTGATGGATTTTTTCTTTTTTTTCAGCCTCCGGATGTTCTGCTTCACCTCAATTGAGAGTTCCTTAGACCGCATGTTGTTTGGTCACAGCAACAGCTTCCAAATGCAAAACCACACACCTGTAATCAACCCCAGACCTTTTAACTACTTCATTGATTACAGGTTAACGAGGGAGACGCCTTCAGAGTTAATTGCAGCCCTTAGAGTCCCTTGTCCAATTACTTTTCGTCCCTTGAAAAAGAGGAGGCTATGCATTACAGAGCTATGATTCCTAAACCCTTTCTCCGATTTGGATGTGAAAACTCTCATATTGCAGCTGGGAGTGTGCACTTTCAGCCCATATTATATATATAATTGTATTTCTGAACATGTTTTTGTAAACAGCTAAAATAACAAAACTTGTGTCACTGTCCAAATATTTCTGGCCCTGACTGTATCTACACAGACTCAGCCTATGCACACGGCATTGTGCATGATTTTGGCACTATCTGGCAGACTAGAGGATTCCTCACAGCAACATGAAATCCCATCAGGCATGGAGCCTCAGTGAAGAAACTAATGGAAGTAGCCTTGATACCAAAACAGCTAGCTATCATAAAGGTTGCTGCCCACACCAAGGCTCAAACACCCGAGGCAAGGGGAAATCGCTTGGCCGACCAAACAGCAAAACAATCAGCCCTACTTCCTTTGAAGGAGACGGAAACAGTGTCAACGACGGAGGAAGAAATGCAGAACCTCTCTGAGACACAGGAAAACGCCTCTGAGGAAGAAAAGGCCGGATGGTGGGCCAAGGGGGCAGAAAAGGTGGAGGGGATTTGGCCCCTAAACGGACTTTCCGTCCTGCCACGCAGTTGGTTCCCTGACATTTTCCAAATACTCAACTACCCTACGCCCGGTAGCACAAACTCAATCATGAACCAGATGCAACCTCATTGGGTAGCCCCCGGCTTCAGTCAATACGCCTCCCAGAGAATAAAAGCTTGTCACATCTGTCAACAGCATAATCCAGGCAAGCTAACAAAAACCCAGCAAAGACACATGCCAAAGACGTCTGCCCCATTCCAAAGAGTACAAATAGACTATATCCAGTTGCCAAAACATGGCATCTACGAGTTTGTACTTGTCTGTGTAGACCTCTTTTCAGGATGGCCAGAGGCCTACCCTGTCAGCTCAGCCACGGCCAAAATCACAGCAAAAAAATTGGCCTGTGAGCTGGTACCCCGGTTTGGACTCCCTGAAGTCATAGAGTCAGACCGAGGTACCCATTTCACTGGACAAGTTTTCCAGAACACTTGTGCCCTGTTAGGCATTCAGTCAGCCTTACACACACCTTACCACCCACAGTCATCAGGGAAAGTGGAAAGGTTAAATGGAACTCTAAAGCTCAAACTAGCCAAGGCAGTGGAGGAGACTGGTAGACCATGGGCAGAATGTCTCCCCATAGCTCTTTACTCTGTAAGGACCACCCCGCAGGGAAAGCACAGGCTCTCACCCTTTGAAATACTCTTTGGTAGTGCACCCAGATTAGGATGCTACTTCACACAGGAGTTACACCTGCAATGTGATAGCCTAATGTCTTATGTTGTTTCCCTGCAGAAGAGACTAACTGAAACCCACCAAAGGGTCTATTCTTCTCTGCCCGATCCTGATGCCATTCCAGGAATCCACTCCCTAAAGCCTGGTGACCGGGCTTACCTAAAGAAACACGTGAAAAAGACCCTTGAGCCACGATTCGAAGGGCCTTTGACTGTCCAGCTGACCCCTCCAACCTCTGTCAAACTTGAGGGGAGATCGACATGAGTCCATGCCAGCCACTGCTAGAAGGCCTAATACTGCTGATAAGTATTTCTATGTGTACTTCCTTTTTGGGGCCTTCTACACCACGGCAGAATTCATTTGAGACCCACCATGAAGTGTTGGCTAAAAAACTTTCCATCTCAGACTGCTGGATATGTACACATGCACCTGTGACAGCCCCTTCTATGCCTTACTTAGCTATACCAATTGTAGGATGGGTAGATTTCCCCTGGTGGCAAGGCAACCTTACTACCGGCCTTCCCGGAACCCAGCAATTCTTAGCCTTTGAAGGAAGCAGCTGGGTACCCCGTAACTACACAAAAACACCTACTATGGGCAAGATTCCAACAGAAGGAATCAAAGAAGGGAATTTTGTTACTTACCGTAAATTCCTTTTCTTCTAGCTCCTATTGGGAGACCCAGACGATTGGGTGTATAGCACTGCCTCCGGAGGCCACACAAAGCACTACACTAAAAAGTGTAAGGCCCCTCCCCTTCTGGCTATACACCCCCAGTGGGATCACTGGCTCACCAGTTTTAGTGCAAAAGCAAGAAGGAGGAAAGCCAAGAACTGGTTTAAACAAATTCACTCCGAAGTAACGTCGGAGAACTGAAAACCGTTCAACATGAACAACATGTGTACCCGAAAAACAACCAAAAATCCCGAAGGACAACAGGGCGGGTGCTGGGTCTCCCAATAGGAGCTAGAAGAAAAGGAATTTACGGTAAGTAACAAAATTCCCTTCTTCTTCGGCGCTCCATTGGGAGACCCAGACGATTGGGACGTCCAAAAGCTGTCCCTGGGTGGGTAAAGAAATACCTCATGTTAGAGCTGCGAAGACAGCCCTCCCCTACGGGGAGGCAACTGCCGCCTGCAGGACTCTTCTACCTAGGCTGGCGTCCGCCGAAGCATAGGTATGCACCTGATAATGTTTGGTGAAAGTGTGCAGACTCGACCAGGTAGCTGCCTGGCACACCTGTTGAGCCGTAGCCTGGTGTCGTAATGCCCAGGACGCACCCACGGCTCTGGTAGAATGGGCCTTCAGCCCTGATGGAACCGGAAGCCCAGCAGAACGGTAGGCTTCAAGAATTGGTTCTTTGATCCATCGAGCCAGGGTGGCCTTAGAAGCCTGCGACCCTTTGCGCTTACCAGCGACAAGGACAAAGAGTGCATCCGAACGGCGCAGGGGCGCCGTGCGGGAAATGTAGATTCTGAGTGCTCTCACCAGATCCAACAAATGTAGATCCTTTTCATACCGATGAACTGCATACGGATAAAAGGAAGGCAAGGAGATATCCTGATTAAGGTGAAAAGAGGATACCACCTTAGGGAGAAACTCCTGAATGGGGCGCAGCACTACCTTGTCCTGGTGGAACACCAGGAAAGGAGCTTTGCATGATAGCGCTGCTAGTTCAGACACTCTCCGAAGAGACGTGACCGCTACCAGAAATGCCACTTTCTGTGAGAGTCGAGAAAGTGACACATCCCTCAGGGGCTCGAAAGGCGGCTTCTGGAGAGCAACAAGGACCTTGTTTAGATCCCACGGATCTAACGGCCGCCTGTACGGAGGTACGATATGGCACACCCCCTGCAAGAACGTGCGCACCTTAGAAAGTCGCGCTAGACGCTTCTGAAAAAACACGGATAGCGCCGAGACTTGCCCTTTAAGGGAGCCGAGCGACAAGCCCTTTTCCAACCCAGATTGCAGGAAGGAAAGAAAGACAGGTAACGCGAATGGCCAGGGGGATACTCCTTGTGCAGAGCACCAGGATAAGAAAATCTTCCACGTCCTGTGGTAGATCTTAGCAGAAGTGGACTTCCTAGCCTGTCTCATGGTGGCCACGACCCCTTGGGGTAAGCCTGAAGACGCTAGGATCCAGGACTCAATGGCCACACAGTCAGGTTCAGGGCCGCAGAATTCCGATGGAAAAACGGCCCTTGGGACAGTAAGTCTGGACGGTCTGGTAGTGCCCACGGTTGGCCGACCGTGAGATGCCACAGATCCGGGTACCACGACCTCCTCGGCCAGTCTGGGGCGACGAGTATGACGCGGCCGCAATCGGATCTGATCTTGCGTAACACTCTTGGCAGGAGTGCCAGAGGTGGAAACACATAAGGGAGCCGGAACTGCGACCAATCTTGCACTAAGGCGTCTGCCGCTAGAGCTTTTTGATCGCGAGACCGCGCTATGAAGGACGGGACCTTGTTGTTGTGCCGAGACGCCATTAGGTCGACGTCCGGCACCCCCCAGCGGCGGCAGATTTCCTGAAACACGTCCGGGTGAAGGGACCATTCCCCTGCGTCCATGCCCTGGCGACTGAGGAAGTCTGCTTCCCAGTTTTCTACGCCCGGGATGTGAACTGCTGATATGGTGGATGCTCTTTCCTCCACCCACATCAGAATCCGCCTGACTTCCTGGAAGGCTTGCGGACTGCGTGTCCCTCCTTGGTGGTTGATGTATGCCACCGCTGTGGAGTTGTCCGACTGAATTCGGATCTGCTTTCCTTCCAGCCACTGCTGGAAGGCTAATAGGGCCAGATACACTGCCCTGATTTCCAGAACATTGATCTGAAGTGTGGACTCCTGCTGAGTCCACGTCCCTTGAGCCCTGTGGTGGAGAAAAACTGCTCCCCACCCTGACAGACTCGCGTCTGTCGTGACCACTGCCCAGGATGGGGGCAGGAATGATCTTCCCTGTGATAATGAGGTGGGAAGAAGCCACCATTGCAGAGAGTCCTTGGCCTCCTGAGAAAGGGAGACTTTCCTGTCCAGGGAAGTTGTCTTCCCGTCCCATTGGCGGAGAATGTCCCATTGAAGTGGGCGCAGATGAAACTGCGCGAACGGGACTGCCTCCATTGCTGCCACCATCTTCCCAAGGAAGTGCATGAGGCGCCTTAAGGGGTACGACTGACCCTGCAGGAGAGACTGCACCCCTGTCTGTAGTGACCGCTGCTTGTCCAGCGGAAGCTTCACTATCGCTGAGAGAGTATGAAACTCCATGCCAAGATACGTTAGTGATTGAGTCGGTGCCAGGTTGGACTTTGAAAAGTTGATGATCCACCCGAAAGTCTGGAGAGTCTCCAGCGCAACATTCAGGCTGTGTTGGCATGCCTCTTGAGAGGGTGCTTTGACAAGTAGATCGTCTAAGTAAGGGATCACCGAATGTCCCTGAGAATGCAAGACTGCTACCACTGCCGCCATGACCTTGGTGAAAACCCGTGGGGCTGTCGACAGACCGAATGGCAGAGCTACGAACTGGAGATGGTCGTCTCCTATCACGAAACGTAGAAAACGTTGGTGCTCTGTAGCAATCGGCACGTGGAGATAAGCATCCTTGATGTCTATTGATGCAAGAAAATCTCCTTGAGACATTGAGGCAATGACGGAGCGGAGGGATTCCATCCGGAACCGCCTGGCGTTCACATGCTTGTTGAGGAGCTTTAGGTCCAGAACAGGACGGAACGAGCCGTCCTTTTTTGGAACCACGAAGAGATTGGAGTAAAAACCTTGCCCTTGTTCCTGCAGAGGAACAGGGATCACCACTCCTTCTGCTTTTAGTGAGCACACCGCTTGCAGAAGGGCATCTGCTCGGTCGGGATGTGGGGAGGTTCTGAAGAACCGAGGCGGAGGACGAGAACTGAACTCTATCCTGTACCCGTGAGACAAAATGTCTGTTACCCACCGGTCTTTGACCTGTGGCAGCCAAATGTCGCAAAAGCGGGAGAGCCTGCCACCGACCGAGGATGCGGAGGGATGAGGCCGAAAGTCATGAGGTAGCCGCCTTGGAAGCGGTTCCTCCGGTTGCCTTCTTGGGGCGTGAATGAGCCCGCCAGGAATCTGAGCTCCTTTGCTCCTTCTGAGTCCCTTTGGACGAGGAGAATTGTGTCTTGCTGGAGCCTCGAAAGGACCGAAACCTCGACTGCCACTTCCTCTGTTGAGGTTTGCTTGATCTGGGCTGGGGTAAGGAGGAGTCCTTACCCTTGGATTGCTTAATGATTTCAGCCAATTGTTCACCAAACAGTCTATCTACAGATAGTGGCAAGCTGGTTAAACATTTTTTGGAAGCAGAATCCGCTTTCCATTCCTTTAACCACAAGGCTCTGCGCAAGACAACAGAGTTGGCAGACGCAATTGAGGTACGGCTTGTAGAGTCTAGGACAGCGTTGATAGCGTAAGTCGCAAACGCAGACATTTGCGAGGTTAGGGACGCTACTCGCGGCACTGCTGGACATATGATAGAGTCCACCTGTGCCAGGCCAGCTGAAATAGCTTGGAGTGCCCACACGGCCGCGAATGCTGGAGCAAACGACGCGCCGATAGCTTCATAGACAGACTTTAACCAAAGGTCCATCTGTCTGTCATTGGCATCTTTAAGTGAAGCCCCATCTTCCACTGCAACTATGGATCTAGCTGCAAGCCTGGAGATTGGGGGGTCCACCTTTGGACACTGGGTCCAGCGTTTGACCACGTCAGGGGGAAAGGGATAACGTGTATCCTTAAGACGTTTGGAGAAACGCTTATCTGGGCAAGCATGGTGTTTCTGGACTGAATCTCTGAAGTCAGCGTGGTCCATAAAAGTACTCAGTTTAGGCTTGGGATACCTGAAATGGAACTTCTCCTGCTGTGCCGCTGCCTCCTCTGCAGAAGGGGCAGGGGGAGAAATTTCCAATAGACTATTGATGGCCCCTATAAGGTCATTTACCATGGCGTCACCATCAGGAGTATCCAGATTGAGAGCGGTTTCAGGATTAGACTCCTGATCCCCCTCCTCTGTCTCATCATGTAGAGACTCTTCTCGCTGAGACCCTGATCCGCGTGATGACGTGGAGGGTCTCTCCCAGCGAGCACGCTTAGGCTGCCTGGGACTGTCATCTGAATCAGATCCGTCAGGCTGAGATGCCTGGGACCCCCTTGAAGCTCGGATTAACTCCAACTGAGGGGGACCGGGGAACATTGCCGCAGCAGTGTCCATGGACTGAGTAACTGGCCTGGCCTGCAAGGTCTCTAGGATTTTTGTCATAGTGACAGACATCCTGTCAGCAAAAACTGCAAACTCTGTCCCCGTCACCGGGACAGGGTTCACAGGTGTCTCTGCCTGGGCCACCACCACCATAGACTCCGGCTGACGAAGTGGCACAGGGACCGAACATTGCACACAATGGGGGTCATTGTAACCTGTCGGTAGATCAGCCCCACAAGCGGCACAAGCAGCGCTCACAGCCTGTGTCTTGGCACCCTTGCGTTTTGCAGATGACATGTTGCCTTCTCCTCAGAGCAATTGGGGTATACAGCCAAGAAGCGACCTTACAGTGCAATATATCTATATATATGGTACAGAGAAAAGTACACAAATATAACACTGTGGCACTAGTGGGGCCAGCACTTAAGTGCTGCTTACCGCCCGCTTAACGCGGGTGTGTGGTCGCCAGAAATCCCCTGTCTGGGTCCCCCAGAGCCTGTGTCCGTTCTCCAGCCAGACCGCATGTAGTAATGGCTGCCGGCGTCCTATGGAGAGGGGCGGGCCCTGGGCGTGTGCAGACAAAGAGCGGGAAGCCTGCGTCCCACTGTGCTCAGTGAGAGGGCTGGAGCATGTAAATAAGACTCCAGCCCTCGGCGCTGATGAATCGTACAGCGTCTCTCCCTTGCCCTGATTGACAGGGTGGGGGCGGGAACGAAACGGAGCAAGGCCGCAGAAGCCGGGGACTAAATTTATAAGCGACGCCGTCGTAAAAGCACGGCCGTCGCTAAGTCCCCGGCGCACTACAAGTCGCAGCCGCGCCGCCGATCTAGGGGCGGTCGGCGCGGCAGTCCCCCAACACATAAAGTCACTCAGAAAACTGTAGTGACTATAACCCCAGCGCTCAGCGCTACTGTCCCCGGCGCACTAGCACACCCAGCAAGCCTGGGGTGTGCGTGCCTGTACATACGGGGACACAGAGTACCTTAATGTCGCAGGGCCTTGTCCCTGAACGGTACCCAGCTCCGCATCCATCAGGTTCCATGGGTCTGTGGATGGAGCCCGGCCTCAGGGCTTGGGGGCCGGTAAGATCCCACTTCCTCAGAGCCCCTCAGGGGGATGGGGAAGGAAAGCAGCATGTGGGCTCCAGCCTCCGTACCCGCAATGGGTACCTCAACCTTAACAAACACCGCCGACATAAAGTGGGGTGAGAAGGGAGCATGCTGGGGGCCCTGGTATGGGCCCTCTTTTCTTCCATCCGACATAGTCAGCAGCTGCTGCTGACTAAACAGTGGAGCTATGCGTGGATGTCTGACCTCCTTCGCACAAAGCAAAAAACTGGTGAGCCAGTGATCCCACTGGGGGTGTATAGCCAGAAGGGGAGGGGCCTTACACTTTTTAGTGTAGTGCTTTGTGTGGCCTCCGGAGGCAGTGCTATACACCCAATCGTCTGGGTCTCCCAATGGAGCGCCGAAGAAATAAGTTTTTATCTATCCCATGATAATGCAGATGTATGATAAGTTGGCGGACAGCACCGACTATCTTGATGATCACATTTTTGAGGTTCTCCAAGCAGTAAATAGTACCATTGCCATACAGAGACAATTAATCATTGTAACCAACCAACATACTTTGGTACTGGATTACCTCACTGCGGCCCAAGGGGGGATGTGCCAAATAATAGGTTCCAGCTGTTGTCACTACATAGATCTAAAAGGAACCTTAAAAGCCCAAGCCAGTTTAACTGAGATACAAAAGCTGAGAAAAAAACATGATGAAGAGGTACTCAGAAGCTCAGATGCTTGGTGGAGCAATACCTTTTCCATGTTCAATCCTGCAAACTAGTTTAAGGGACTAGGAGGCTGGTTCATGGGGATACTGCAATCGGTATTCCAAGTGTTACTCTGTTTATTAGTTGCCTATGCAGTGTTTAGATTGCTAATGGCTTTGTTTTCCCGCTGCTTGAAGAAATGCAGATATAATGATTATTCAGCACCCCTATGAAATCACTAATATGTTTTGGGTTTTTTTTTCTTCTCTACTCTTTCCTCTAGAAACACCTTGGCGTATCATGATGCGACCGATGTCAGGAAGCTTGCAGGCAGTTTTCTGGAGGACAGATGTGGACGACACTCCCTGAGCAACACGCAGCTCAGATAGTATCTGGTGACTAGCCTGCTACATAGCTCCCCGTCCATCACTCACGCCAAAAGGGGGTATTGTGAGGAAAGAGTTAACTTTTTACTGGTTAGAAAAGTCATGGACTCTCGTTCTCCTTGAAAAGAAAACAACCAAGAAATTTTTACCTAACAGACTGATACATTTTCAAGGACTCATTGTTTTGGCTTAAAGAAAGTGAAGAACACTGCTGACACAAACAGTTGTTTTTTTTGCTTTTAGAATAAAAGCCATGTTATTTTCTTTTGCGAGAACATGTAATCCACGCCTATAATGAATATGTATGTTATATAGTTACGCCCTAATTATTTTTGTATAACCCTATGTATCTAAACAAATCAATACAGTTCTATTTGGGAGCCGCACATCTCCAGTGCTTATGTGTATAACAGCGTCTGCCTGTTTTCATTGAGACTGGGAAAGAGCAGGGGGGTTACCGGGACTCCCTCCGCATTTGGACATCGCTGGCAACAGTTGTGACCAGTAGGTCAACCTAACACTGTCTTTGTCATGCTTCTCTGACTGATGTTCCAAACAGATGATGTTCAAAAGCTCCTTGGTGATGTAAGTACTTAACCTTTGTATTTTGAATATACAAGAAGTGTACACAATATCATACTTTTTCTTTTATTGTGTATTTCATATTAACCTTTATAATAAAATTATTTAATTGCCTTCTTTAAAAGCTGTATCTGGACCTTAGTGTTAGGGTACTTTCACACTTGCGTCGTTTGGCATCCATCACAATGCGTTGTGTGACGCATGTGACGGATGCGTTGTAAATAGTGTGATATAAAGGCAACGGATTCCTGTGAAATAACGCGTTGCATTAAGCCGTGAGAGAGTACTACCGCCCCCATCATCACCGCACACACCGGCACTACCACCCCCATCATCATCACTGCACACACCGGGACTACCGCTCCCATAATCACCGCACACACCCCAGCACTACCGCTCCCATCATCACCGCACACATGTAGGCACTACCGCACTCATCATCACCGCACACATACCGGCACTACCACCCCTAGCATTACTGCACACACCCCGGCACTACCACTCCCATCATCACCGCACACATACAGGCACTACCGCCCCCATCATCATCACTGCACACACCGGCACTACCGCCCCCATCATCATCACTGCACACACCGGGACTACCGCCCCCATCATCACCGCACACACCCCAGCACTACTGCTCCCATCACCGCACACATGCAGGCACTACCGCACTCATCATCACCGCACACATACCGGTACTATCACCCCCTAGCATCACCGCACACACCCCGGCACTACCGCTCCCATCTTCACCGCATACATACAGGCACTACCGCCCCCATCATCATCACTGCACACACCGGCACAACCACCCCCATCATCATCACTGCACACATCGGCACTACCGCCCCCATCATCACTGCACACACTGGCACTACCATCATCATCACTGCACACACCGGCACTACCATCCCCATCATCACCGCACACACCCCGGCACTACCGCCCCCATCATCATCACCGCACACACCCCGGCACTACCGCCTCCATCATCACTGCACACATCCGGGCACTACCACTCCCATCATCACCGCACACACGCAGGCACTACCGCACTCATCAGCACCGCTCCCCCCCCGCATTACCGCACCCATCATCACCGCACACACCCCGGCACTACCGCCCCCATCATCATCACTGCACACACCGGCACAACCACCCCCATCATCATCACTGCACACATCGGCACTACCCCCCCATCATCACTGCACACACTGGCACTACCACCCCCATCATCATCACTACACACACCGGCACTACCATCCCCATCATCACCGCACACACCCCGGCACTACCACCCCCATCATCATCACCACACACACCCCGGCACTACCGCACTCATCATCACCACACACACCCCAGCAGTACCGCTTCCATCATCACTGCACACACCCCGGCACTACCGCTCCCATCATCACCGCACACACCCCGGCACTACCGCACTCATCATCATTACCACACACACCCCAGCAGTACCGCTTCCATCATCACTGCACACACCCCGGCACTACCGCTCACATCATCACCGCACACACCCCGGCACTACCGCTCCCATCATCACCGCACACATACAGGCACTACCGCCCCAATCATCATCACTGCACACACTGGCACTACCGCCCCCATCATCATCACTGCACACACCGGCACTACCGCCCCCATCATCATCACTGCACACATCGGCACTACAGCCCCCATCATCACCGCACACACCAGCACTACCGCCCCCATCATCATCACTGCACACACCGGCACTACCGTCCCCATCATCATCACTGCACACACCGGCACAACCGCCATCATCATCACTGCACATATCGGCACTACCGCCCCCATCATCACTGCACACACCGGTACTACCGCCCCTATCATCATCACTGCACACACCAGCACTACCATCCCCATCATCACCGCACACACTCCGGCACTACCGCCCCGATCATCATCACCGCACACACCCCGGCACTACCGCTCCCATCATCACCGCACACATGCAGGCACTACCGCACTCATCATCACCACACACATACTGGCACTAACGCACCCATCATCACCGCACACACTACCTCAGTGACGTCCCCGCTGACAGCGTGACTCACTTCAGTTGCTGCGTGGAGCTGACAGAGAGCGGCGGTGTTCTACGGCCGCTCCTGTCAGCTTTTGATGTTGCAGAGCTGAAAGCGTTGTGGGACCTCGTTTGGATTATATACATAGAAAACAGGGTGCACATATGCCCAATAAATATTCATGTATTCAATAAAGTTGGGTGCTACAACTATGAGGGAATATAACAATTGTAAATCGTTTGGATTATGTCGGACCTGCAGGGGTATTTGGGGATTAATAAAGTGGTGAAAGAGGGTGTTTTTTTGTCTTTTATTCCAAATAAAGTATTTTTTCGGGTGTATGTGTTTATTTACTTTCACTTACAGGTTAATCATTGGGGGTGTCTCATAGATGCCTGCCATGATTAACCTAGGACTTAGTGGCAGCTATGGGCTGCCATTAACTCCTTATTACCTCGATTGCCACCACACCAGGGCAATTCGGGATGAGCTAGGTAGAGTCCGGCTGGCATTTTCAAAATTTAAACGATTTAGATCGTTCTGCTGGACATGCTGAGCATGATCAGTAGAACGTGACGGAATCCATCAGCGGATTCCGCCGCTTAGCGCAAAGCGGCGGATTCCGCCACCATAGACAAATATTAGACACCATGGCGGATTCCAACGGAATCCGCCAAGGTGCTTTGTTTTAACGACACCAAAAACGCTACATGCAGCGTTCCATCCGCCCGGCGCTGCGTCAAAATAACGACTCAGTGGCGGACAGTGGATGCAACGCAGACACTTGCGTCACAGTGCGTCGTCAATACAAGTCTATGGAGAATAGCGCAGTCCATTAACGAACTGCGCTATTTTCCATAGCGGAGGGTTGCACTGAACGCAAGTGTGAAAGTACCCTAAAAATTTGGCAAAACAAGGTGCCTCTCAGCTTCGCCTCCAGTTTGCAGGCAGACAGTGTTGCAACATTGTTGCAATGAAGCACAGCTCAGGGAGCTGCAAAAATGTGTGTTGAATGAAGAAAAATTAAATATTTCTTGCCCTGTGTCAGTTACTTGTGTCACACTTGTAACATCCCTTTCATTTAGAATAATTTCTAGAGGCGGAGTTATCTTCCAGGCTACATCAGCCCCATGAAGAGCTAATTTACATAAAGTGATAACAGATGACAAGAAGGCATCTGACATGAGACACAGGTATGACATTTTTCAGCATTCTATAACCTGTATGCCCATATTAACAGTTTAAAAAGTTCACAGTGGCGACAGATTCCCTTTAAGAGTAATCACCCCATGTCCAAATGTTTTATTGTAACGTCTTTTACATGTTGTGTTTTTGTCAGAGTCATTCATTTGTAAACTTTTCTGATGAAGATGTCTCTGTGCTCCGAAGGCTTGGAACTATAATTTTTCTAGTTAGACAAAAAAATATATAACTACTATAATTTATGTTTGTTTCCCACTTTTTGATAAGTATTACTAAGGATAGAGACTGGAGAAAAACTTGTTATTCTGATTATATACCGTATTTTTCGCTTTATAAGACGCACCCCAAATTTAGAGATAAAAAAAATTGGGTCCGTCTTATACTCCGGTGTTTTCTTACTGGAGGGGGGCCGCAGTGGTGGTGGAGTTGAGTCACAGGAGGCAGAGCGGTGCTGGTGGGGTTTGTGCTCCCAGTGGTGGGGTCTGTGCTGGCAGTGGTGGGGTCTGTGCTGGCAGAGGTGGGGGTCTGTGCTGGCAGCGGAAGCTGCAGTGGCTGTGTGGAGCAGGCCGGTGCGGCGGGTGTCCCAGATGCTCTGTCGGCGGTCCAGGCTTCAAAGAAATGGTACCCGGAGCGGTGCATGCGCAGATGGAGCTCTCATTTCAAGCCAGCCACCGCAGCTTCCGTTGCCAGCACAGCCAGTCAGTCGCCCGTACATAGAGGCAGCCAGCCTCCTGCACAGTGAGGCAGCCAGCCAACCACCGGCACAGAGAGAAAGCCAGCCGCCGGAACAAAGAGGCAGTAGGCCGCTGGCACAGAGAAGCAGCCGCTGGCCGGCCGCACAGAGAGGCACCTGGCTGTCCGCATAGAGAAGCACCCGGCTGCCCGCACAGACAGCCGGCCGCACAGAGAGCCGCCCGTACAGAGCGGCAGCTGGCCACCCACGCAGACAGCCCCTTGCGCCAATTTTCCACTTTTCGGGTAGCTATATTCAGATTTTAAGACGCAACTCTTATTTTCCTCCCAAATTTTTGGGAGGAAAAACGCGTTTTATAATCCGAACAATACAGTATATAATATAATGAATAGAGTTTTCTATGATCAGTATACATTTAAACATACCCTATTCTACTATATATTACTACTGGAAAATTCAATATCCTAGGAGTATGGATGCTCTCATTATTTTTACCACATCAGGTACTACAGTATCTATTCTCATGTTGGGCACCACAAGTACAAAATATTGTAATTACCTTGCTTAATACAGCCGTGTGTTCATCTCCACAACTGATATAGATAACATCTTTATCTCTCAAAGAACTTATTGCATATGGTTTAAACACACCTGCTAATTAAAAGAAAAAAAACACAAAGGTTACTCTTTCAGCTAAGTATTCATACAGATGACCATAAGCACAACCTACCTTTTAAAGCATCGCTCTGAAGTCCCAGTTGCCCTGCATTATTCTTTCCCCATCCAAACACAATTCCTAACATTGACAGAGCAAAACTCTGAGAGCCTCCTGCAGAGACTTGAACCAGTGGAACTCCCTTCAGAGACTTCACAAGTTGAGGGCTTGCTTGGTTAGGCACCTGTTTACCCAGCCCCAGTTGACCGACATCATTCTTTCCCCAAGAAAAAACATTGCTATCTGAAAAAAAAAATGCCAACAATACCATAAACGTCTAATCCAACATTAAAAAGTAATCATCAATAATGGAGGCCTTACAAATGCAACGGAATGGAGCAAATAGAGTACTTTGCATGCTAAGGTTGGAGACATCTCAGTATGCCATGGCTTTAATGAAGTAATCCGCAGAAAACTCCCAGCACCAGATAGAGGCCAACTTTGATGGTTTGATATGGAATTCTTCTCTAAATTTGTATTTGCCTCAAGTCTCCAGGGAAGTATTGTAGTGACTGAGTATCGTGATCATTTTATTATTAGAAGGATCATCTTGGGAAAAGATATGCATAAAACAGGCTCTAGGAACCTACAGAATCATAATGGAAAATAAAGCATGTTCTAAAGTTACATATTCTAGAGAAAGGGTCTAGTTGCTAGTATTTAGTAATCTTGCATTGCTACAAGCTCAGTGATTATTTACCTTCTGAAAGAGCGACTGTATGGAAGTGTCCACAAGAGATCTGAATTATTCTTATGTCGGACAATCCAGTAATCTTCCTATGTTATGAAGAAACAGGGCAGTCATTAGTGAAACATATTTTTTTCATATTATGTTAGGAGTTTCATGAAATTTATTCCCCAGGTTCACACCCTAGCACTATCTTAGAGATACAGACCCTAGTGAGTTACAATGTAAAAAAGTATGACAGACAGAGATGAGCGGATTGCTTCGCTCAACTCCGGTTCATAATCCAGGTCAGTGCTCTTTGGCCGGAGACAGGCATTTGAGCCAATTTCATGACCTTTCTTCGGTGCTGTTTTTGACTTGCCAGCCTGGTGTGACGCCATCTGTGTGGTGTGGCATGCATGGGAAACAACAAGCCAGCATAGGAAATACAAGGCTAAGACAAGCATAAAACCAGGCCGGTATCCTAGAAGGTCAGGAAATTTGCGTAGCTCTTGTTCACAGCCAAAGAGCACTTACCTGGGCCATGGACCAGGGTTGCGCAAAGCAATCCGCTCATCTTTTATGGCAAGATATCTGAAAATACCATTATTAATGGAACAGGGTCCTTTAGGGACTTAAGAGCATCACCGGCAAGAACACATTCTGTAAACACCCCAACAAAGTATAGGGACAGTACCATTATAGGCTTTGCTTGCTCTCTAATATTAAAAGAACCAAATACAGTAGCTGGTCAAGACTGTACTGTACCTAGGAATAGGAGATTGCGGAGGAAATTGTCCTGATCCAAGTTGTCCTTGTGATCCTTCACCCCAGGTGAATATGTTGCCTTCATTACAAATTGCAACAGAATGGTGAAAACCACAGCTCACATCCAAAATTGTCTGGGCTTCCAGGGAATAGATTTGCTCTGTAATGAACAATGCCATGAATCACTATTAAAAGGTAAATCATAAAACTTGATTTAAACAATAAATCCTTTTCTGATATTAAATGCATAAAAAAATAAATCAGAAATTTTGCTATTTTCACCCTGGCTCCTTAGACTTATATTAGGCTTATATTTATTCTGGAGAGATCAGAGGCAGACATACCATTGGTGTCTGCACAGTTATCCAAATGATAATGGGGGACCGCTTTCACCTCCATAATTGTGTATCAAGGTGAGTTCTTGAACTGGAAATGGCCCATATACTGTTCTTGCAAAGGGGCCCTCTCCTGTCTCCTGTCTCCTGGTACAGATACATTTTCAGCAGTCACATGGACTAGGCCAGCAATGAACAGGTTCTGACTCATTTATTTCTAGAACAAAGCTTTCTAGGCATGCCCTGATCTTGTCAGATGTCATTGTGAAAAAAGGGTGTGAAATATGACGATAACTAGTTGTGAATAGTGGATCCTGTGTTATCTACAGTCTGTGATCAATATACTTGCTTAGTGGAAACAGAGAAGAAAAAACTCAGCTCACCCAGGTTAGTAGAGACTCCAATGAGGGACAGGTGCACGGAAAAGGTCGGCCCGGCCAAGAAACTCCAAGGACAAAGGAAGGATCCAGCACTTACGTCCAGAATATAAAACTTGATTTTATTCACATTCCATTAAAAGATGATAGAGATCATATGCATAGCATAAAAATCCCCATGGGAAATAGAAAGAAGTAGATGGTACGCGTTTCGAGCTGTATGCTCTTAGGATTGGATTTTGTTCAGAAAACTACATGACTTTGCTTCACCAGCAAAGTCCATGAGTTTTCATTTCTGCTGTCTCCACACAGCGTTTTTTTTAGCTGCGTTTTTGTGGTGCCCACAAAAACGCAGCATGTCAATTATTCCTGCGTTTTTCACTATGTTTTTCACCCATTGAGTTCAATGAGATGTTCAAAAACGCAATGAAAAACACAAATTGCAAATATAGCTGCATTTCTATGACTAAAAACGCAGCTATAAATGGAAGGGGTTGGTAGTACAGTCACGTGTACAGGAAGAGGATTGTACTCCCCCAGCAGTCCTTGTGTTCGTAAACACAGAAGAGTGAATCCTCCCGGTACCGTCACCCCTGCTTCCACCTCCTGTCCGGCGCCATATCCGCTCCCGTCCTGCGCCATGGCTGCTCCCAGCTCGCCACCCCTGGTCCCACCTCCTGTTCTGCACCATGTCCGCCCCCAGTTCCTCTCTCGGTATCGCCACCCCTGCTCCGGCTGTCTGAAGACTCCCGGGACACATCCAATCGCTTCAAAACCTGCCGATGATCAGCTGATGCGGTCACCTGACAGCATCAGCTGACAGTTAAAGTCCAGCAGTGAACAGCCGGCTTTTTACCGCCCATCCTGGAGCGATCGGACGGGAGTCTGCACAGAAGTGTGTAGGGTTTTTTTTCTACTGATGCATCAGCTGATTGTATAAAAGCCGTTTATACAATCAGCTGATGTGTCATGTGATTCAGGTCCTTGAACCTGACACATCATCTGACTGCTTTGCCTTCCAGCAAACGATCAGATGATATTGGATCCAGATTGGACATCGCGGGACCCTCGACCCAGGACTACAGCGGAGGGGGGGTTTATTATTTCAATAAAGATGGAGTCACTAATTGTGTTGTGTTTTATTTCTAATAAAAATATTTTTCTGTGTGTTGTTTTTTTATCTTTACTAAAAATTCATGCTGGCCATCTCTAATATGTGGCAATGGACATTCATTTTTTTGGTCTTTGAGGAAGCCACATCTCCAGTGGCGATACGCGTGGGGAAACACCCCATACTCGCGCCGATCCTGAGGCCTCACACCACCTTAAACTTGGGACTTCTAGCAGGGGGTAATACATCTTGGTGATGACTTTCTGGATTATTCTGGATAGTCTGTGACTTACCTGATTTAACTATTGAACTGGGTGTATTGATTTCCTCATTATAAGGTTATCTTCATCCCCTTCTTTTTCTAGTATTTTGTTCTTATTATTGTATTTATTGATGGTGGTGCCAGATGGGGTACAATTCTCTAGAGTACTATATGGCATAGAGTTTGCAGTGAATTTGCACACAGGTCCTGCATTTATGCCTGTGAATATTATTGATTTGTACATCTAGTGGAATTTCATTCAGGATCATGGTGCTGGGTTCCTAACATGGAACTATATATTGGGGTGTTCGTTGACTGTTTTTAGATGTTTTTATTTGCTATTTTTCACTGTTCTGTGTGGATATTTTTGTATGTATAAAATTTGTGCCAATAAAATACATTTTTGATGATTTGAACAAAATCGTATTGGTTGATCCCTATATACAGCAATTCTTTTTCTCTCTTTCTTGATATGGCCTATTGTTGCTGGTGGTGATCCCAATAGGAGAAAGGTGCCCCCTTATTTCCTATGATACTCACATTCAGCAGTGGCAGTTCTCCATCCTTAAAGGGAACCTGTCATCAGTTTTTTCCCTATTAAACCAAAAATATCACCATCTGCAGCTCCTGGGCTGCATTCTAGGAAGGCGCACCTTGTTGCTGGCCACCCTTGCAGACTCCAAAAAGAACTTTATAAAATATTACCGTTTCCTATGCAATTAGTTTGGTTGGCCAGATGGGCGGGCTCTAATTCGTCTCCTGTCTCCCCTCCTGACGCTGTTCGTGTCCCCCAGGCATGATTTAAATGACGCTGCCCCAGTCTTCGTGCACGCTGCTAGAGTTCGCTATCACCCAGGCATGATTTAAATGGATGACGCCGCCCCCGTCTTCGTGCACGCTGCTGGAGTTCGCCATCACCCAGGCATGATTTAAATGGATGATGCTGCCCCCGTCTTCGTGCAAGCTGCTGGAGTTTGTCGTCACCCAGGCATGATTTAAATGGATGACGCCGCCCCCATCTTCGTGCACGCTGCTGGAGTCTCGCGCAGGCGCATTTTGCTGTGCCCCTATTGCGGGGCTGAGCATAAAGATTCTCTCGCGCGAGCGCCGATAATGTAGTTGCGCAGGCGCAAGATTATGGGCGGGTATGAGGATGACGCTGGTGAGCAGCGTGCACGAAGACGGGGGGCGGCGTCATCCATTTAAATCATGCCTGGGGGACGCGAACAGCGGCAAGAGGGGGGAGACAGGAGACGAATTAGAGCCCGCCCATCTGGCCAACCAAACTCATTTGCATAGGAAAACGGTAAGATTTTATAAAGTTCTTTTTGGGGTCTGCAAGGGGGGCCAGCAACAAGGTGCACCTTCCTAGAATGCAGCACAGACGCTGCAGAAGGGGATATTTTTGGTTTAATAGGGAAAAAACTGATGACAGGTTCCCTTTAACCGCAACCCGCAGGTGGCGTCACATGACATTAACTCTTATCTCCCCTGTAAATATCCCTCCTTAGACTACTTTCACACTTGCGTTGGACGGCTTCCGTTGCATTGCGTTGTGTGACGGATGCAACGGATGCGTTGCATATAGTGGCACAATGGATGCTACGGATCGTACAAGACAACGGTTACAGCAGACTATTGTGAACGATCAGCTGATCGCTCTCAATAGCCAGTGGCCGGGCACTCAGCTGAGCACTCTCACATGCCGGCGGGCGGGCGCTCAGCTGAGCGCTCTCACATGCCGGCAGGCGGGCTCTCAGCTGAACGTTCGGCCACCGAGAGACAAAATAAAGTTTGTGATTTAAAAAAAAAAAAAAGAGCATGCGCAGTGAAATCCTACGGATTGCGCTGCTCAAAAAAAGTTACATGCTGCGTTTCTTCCGCTCGACGCAGCATCAAATAACGACGCTGCGTCGTCCAGCAGATGCAACGCTGACACTTGCGTTACAGTGCGTCGTCCATACAAGTCTATAGTGCGTTAACGGACTGCGCTATTCTCCATAGTGACGGACTCTGCTGAACGCAAGTGTGAAAGTACCCTTACAAAAGAGGCCCAGGGCACGGGTAAGGGCAACGGCCACCAGAGTGACATTCCCAAGTATAAGTACTGCCCGGGACAGAGTACCCCCCTTCCCTGGGCGACACACATACACTAGTGGAGAAAGAAGAACAGATTGAAGAAGGAAATTACATCAGATCTTTTTTTTTCTTCACCAATCTTTAATGACATTGTTTACAGATAAAAAAAAAACGCATAAAAATGCAGCGAACAAAAACGCACCAATTCGCGGTAAAAACCCATGCGTTATTTTGATTCGTTATGCGTTTTAGCGGCCAGAAACGCAGCGTTTTTGATGCCACCAAAAAATGTTAGGTGCGCACATACCCTTACTCTTTCTCTTAAAAACCTTATAAAAACAGGTTAATATAAAACTACATCTTATCCCACAAAACTTAATACCACTATGCCAATGGAAAATAAGTTTATGATTCTTAGAATAAGTGGAAGAAAAAAGCCAAGCGCAAAAATCTAAATGACTAGCAAATAGATGTAAAAAAAAAGTTGAAAATATGTATAAATGAAACAAGCTATCATTGTGCCTGAAAGTTCTACAACTAATTCTACAAAAAAATAATTAATCAAATATTAAATTATGAAAGCTGCTGAAGTGCTGGGAGAATATATATTGTACTGCCAAAAATTAACTTTTCCTTTATGGGTTAATAATTAAATACCACATTGAGAGCAAATAGAGAGCTATGTATCATAGCTAGTGATGAGCGAGTATGCTTGTTACTACTCGGTACTCGCACGAGTATCACTGTACTCGGGCTACTCGGCGGGTACCGAGTAATTTTGCAATACTCGTGCTTTACTCGTGGTCTTCATTTCTGCATGTTGGCGCTCTTTTGAGAGCCAGCCCTCATGCAGGGATTGGCTGGCAGACCACTGCAATGCCACAGCCCTGTTAGTTGTGGAATTGCAGTGATTGGCCGGCCTGCACAGCGTGACCGAGCCTTTATACCGGCGGGCGCGCTGTGCTCTGTACACAGCCATCTCATATTCCCTGCTTTCCACGCCCACAGGCGCCTATGATTGGTTGCAGTGAGACACGCCCCCACGCTGAGTGACAGGTGTCACACTGCACCCAATCACAGCAGCCGGTGGTCGTGTCTATACTGTGCAGTAAAATAAATATCTAAATAATTAAAAAAAACGGCGTGCGGTCCCCCCAATTTTAATACCAGCCAGATAAAGCCATACGGCTGCAGGCTGGTATTCTCAGGATGGGGAGCTCCACGTTATGGGGAGCCCCCCACCCTAACAATAACAGTCAGCAGCCGCCCAGAATTGCCGCATACATTATATGCGACAGTTCTGGGACTGTACCCGGCTCTTCCCGATTTACCCTGGTGCGTTGGCAAATCGGGGTAATAAGGAGTTATTGGCAGCCCATAGCTGCCAATAAGTCCTAGATTAATCATGTCAGGCGTCTATGAGACACCCTCCATGATTAATCTGTAAATTACAGTAAATAAACACACACACCCGAAAAAATCCTTTATTAGAAATAAAAAACAATAACAAAGTCCCTCATCACCAATTTATTACCCACAACAAAGCCCTCCATGTCCGGTGTAATCCACGGTCCTCCAGCGTCGCGTCCAGCTCTGCTGCATGCAGGTGACAGGAGCAGCAGAAGACACCGCCGCTCCGGTCACCTCCACGCAGCTAATGTGAGGTGAGTATAGCGATCAGCTGAGCTGTCACTGAGGTTACCTGGATCCAGCGGTGGCCGCGGGTAACCTCAGTGACAGCAGCTGATCGCGCTACTCACCGCCGCTCCGGTCAGCTTCACACAGCAACTGAGGTGAGAAGCGCGATCAGCTGCTGTCAGTCAGGTAACTCGCGGCCACCGCTGGATCCAGCGGTGGCCGCGATTAACCTCAGTGACAGCAGCTGATCGCTATACTCACCTCAGTTGGTGCATGGAGCTGACCGGAGCGGCGGTGAGTAGCGCGATCAGCTGCTGTCACTGAGGTTACCCGCGGCCACCGCTGCATCCACCGCTGGATCCAGGTAACCTCAGTGACAGCAGCTGATCGCTATACTCTCCTCAGTTGGTGCATGGAGCTGACCGGAGCGGCGGTGAGTAGCGCGATCAGCTGCTGTCACTGAGGTTACCCGCGGCCACCGCTGCATCCACCGCTGGATCCAGGTAACCTCAGTGACAGCAGCTGATCGCTATACTCTCCTCAGTTGCTGTGTGAAGCTGACCGGAGCGGCGGTGTATTCTGCAGCTCCTGTCACCTTCATGCAGCAGAGCTGGACGCGACGCTGGAGGACCGTGGATTACACCGGACATGGAGGGCTTTGTTGTGGGTAATAAATTGGTGATGAGGGACTTTGTTATTGTTTTTTATTTCTAATAAAGGATTTTTTCCGGTGTGTGTGTTTATTTACTGTAATTTACAGATTAATCATGGAGGGTGTCTCATAGACGCCTGACATGATTAATCTAGGACTTATTGGCAGCTATGGGCTGCCAATAACTCCTTATTACCCCGATTTGCCAACGCACCAGGGTAAATCGGGAAGAGCCGGGTACAGTCCCAGAACTCTCGCATATAATGTATGCGGCAATTCTGGGCGGCTGCTGACTGTTATTGTTAGGGTGGGGGGCTCCCCATAACGTGGAGCTCCCCATCCTGAGAATACCAGCCTTCAGCCGTATGGCTTTATCTGGCTGGTATTAAAATTGGGGGGGACCGCACGCCGTTTTTTTTAATTATTTAATTATTTATTTCACTGCACAGTATACACACACACACCGGCTGCTGTGATTGGGTGCAGTGTGACACCTGTCACTCAGAGTGGGGGCGTGTCTCACTGCAACCAATCATAGGCGCCGAAAAGCAGGAAAGCAGAGAATACGAGATTGATTAATGAGCGGCCGGCTTTTTCAAAAGAGGAAAAGCCGCCGGAGCAGTGTGAATGCCGTGCAGTGCCGCAGCAGTGATCGGGGAACGGTGAGTAAGAGAGAGGGGGAGAATGACCGACAGACTGTGAGAGGGGGACAGACAAGACAGAGAGAGACCGACAGAGCGAGACCGACCGACGGGAGATAGAATGAAAAAAAAAATGACCGACATCGCTAGTAAAAAGCACAAAACGTGCGTTTTGGACATCGGAGTGCCACACAATGTTTATGTAAAATCTTTCATGTATTAATCTCAAAAAGTAACATACACCAGCTCTATCTCACTATTGTGTATGTGCCCTTAACATTTCCGCCATGAAAATTCGTTTTGGGGTCATTTTGCAAGGTTTTCTGGTGAGTCCGTAAAAATGGCGTAAAACGCGGACAAAATTGTTCACAGCTGTGATTTTTGAGTGATAAATGCTTCAAGGGGTCTTCCGCATGCTGTTGCCATGTCATTTGAGCACTCTTCTGAGACTTTTGTGACATTTTTAGGGTTTCTACATGCTGCCGGGGGTCATTTCACAAAAATACTCGGGTCTCCCATAGGATAACATTGGGCTCGTTGCTCGGGCCGAGTACACGAGTATCTTGGGAGGCTCGGCCCGAGCCTCGAGCACCCGAGCTTTTTAGTACTCGCTCATCACTAATCATAGCCTCCACCCTGTGAAAATGTTATCTGTGTCTTCTACATAAAAGGAAAGTGAAACTTGGCAACCTGAAAAAGGAGAGAAATGAAACTTGATTTCCAGACTCTCCTTATGTGGAATATCCTACAATACAGGATCTCAGTCATGTTATGTTTTATAAAGAAGTGAATATTACTTTATCTATTATATTTATGTAATACTTCACAGCAAAACCACAAAAAAGGTTTGTGTTTTTAGATGTTTAAGAAATGTGTTGTTTCAGTGCTACAGTAAGAAGTAATAACTTGTATGACTAGTTTGTCCACCAGCATCACACAGATACAGAGGAAATATGACATCCATGGCAGGGCTCAGTCTATGACAAGCTTGATATGGATTCACAGAAGACTGTAGGGCAACTTATTCCAATATTTTAACTTACATCACAAGGGATATAAAGTGCAAAAAATAAGTGTACAAATGTGTAAACACCTAAGTATAATAAAGGACCATCAGATCTTACCTAAGGAGCTGGTGTTGGTCTTCCTGCCCAGCTGTCCACAGTTATTTTGACCACAAGACAGAACAATGCCATCTTCTTGGAGGAAAAGTGTATGCCTTCCTCCACATGCCACCTTCCGAACCCCCAGCTGACTTATAAAGTAGTCATGTGCTGCGAAGGTGACATTCTCCTCTCCATTGTCTGGAAGACCCAGTTGCCTGAACCTGTTGTCGCCCCAGCAGTGCATGTTTGCTAGCTAGAATCCCAGAGGTGATGGTCAAGGGCTGAGAGGAGTCCTAATGTCTCAGTAGAAAATAAAGCTCTCATCCCCCTCAGCCCAGTGTCAGCTGCCTCCAGGCTCCACCTTACTGAGCCACACCAGTAGTTGTCACCTAAAGTGAAGAATGTTTCTCCAGGTTTTATCAATAATACATGAGAGTGCAACTTATTTGCTTTTGACATACAGAACAGCTAAGCATAATTTAATTTGTCATTAATTGTTTTTTTTTATACAGTGTAATTGATTTTTAGTATGATTCAGACTTAAAGGGAACCTGTCATGTAAAAAAAAAGCTATTAACCTGCACATATGAGGTTATTAGTATTCTGAAGCCATGCAACCACCACACCACACTGTGAGCCCCGCTGCGAGGAGGGCATCAATTTTATTCCTCCCAGCAACATCGGACTTTCAGTCACAGAGGCACGGCCGGCGTGATTTCAGTCATCACTCACTGTATAGTGAGCGGCATCTGTAACCGCACACCTGGCACTGACTGACAGCTGGCTCTGCATTGCACCAGTGTACAGCCAGCTGTCAGTCAGCGTCTGTGACATGGTTATAGTTATAGATGACACTCACTATGCACTGAGCACTGACAGAAACTGCATCAGCCCTGCTTCAATGACTGAAAGCCTGAGGCTGGTAGGAGGAATAAAGTTCATTTTCTCCCAACAGCTGGGTTCTCAGTGCAATGGGCACACAGAGTCATAACGCTGTTAACCTGTAGATTAGCCCCATGTCTGCAGTTATAGTGTTTTTGTACATGATAGGTTACCTTTAAGCAATTTATCTCATATACATATTTTTAACCCCTTCACAACCTTGGACATACTTTTACATCCTATTTTTCAGATGCTTCCTGACCTTGAATGTACCAGTACATCCTAGAAATCGCGGGGGCACAGTGCGCTTATCTGACAGGTGAGCCCCGTCCCTCATAGCCTCACAGCCAGGGACGGTGTCCGCGTCCAACCCCCTAAATCTTACAGTATATTTATGTAAAAAAGAAAAATAAACAAAAAAGTACACACGCGCACATTTGGTATTGCTGCGTCCATGACAAGCCAATCTTTACAATTGGCACACTAGTTAACCCAATCAGTAAACACCGTAAAAAAATTAAATATAAACTTTGCAAAAACAATGTCTTTTCATCATACAGCTGAGAAAAACACAATCAATAAGTCATACTACTGTATAAATGAAAATGTTACCGCTGAAGACATCATCTTGTCCAGCAAAAAACAAGCCACCGTACAGCTCCATGAGCAAAAAAAATAAAAAAGCTATAGCTCTCAGAATACAGCAATGCAAAAAACATTTTTTTTTCTATAAAATAGTTTATATGGCACAAAAGCGGCAAAACAAAAAAAAGCTATATAAACGTGGTATCGCTGTAATTGTACTGACCTGAAGAATAAAACTGTCTTATCACTTTTATGCCACGGTGAAAGGTGTAAAAAAATATATATATTTCTGAGTTGCTGTTTCTTCATGATTATCCCTGACAAAAAGTGGAATAAAAAGCAATAAAAAAATATTATATGGCCCAAAGTGGTACCAATAAAAATCCAACTCATTCTGCAAAAAACAAGCCCTCACATGACTCTGTCGGCAGAAACATAAGAACTATAGCCTTCAAAATTCAGTGATGCAGAAAAAATCCCTCTGTATGATAGTCGCCAAACAAAAAAAATGATATAAATCTGGTATCACTGTAATCGTACTGACCTGAGGAATAAAGCCGCCTAATCACTTATACCGCAAGGTGAATGGCATAATAAATAAATAAAGCCAATTCTTCAACGATTAATGATTTGTTCATTCTGCCTCTAAAATATCGCAGTATGGCGCGGCTCGTATTTATCCTGCACTCCGAGGATTACATGTAAGAATGGGTGCCCACAATCAGTCTTAGCAGCCTTTTGGAGGCAGCGTATTTTTGCTGCTTCCAAAACGCTACATTGTACAGTACAAGCACAGTGGATGGCTTTGTAGAAATCCCATGCCCGCTGTGCTTCTTTTCTCCACAGCATAAACTGATATGTGGCGTGGCTTCCCATCCTGTCAATTTATGCTTGCGGAGATGCCACTGTTCTCCCTGGGGAAAACAGAGCAAAAGTCCACAGTGCCACAAACCCTGATCATGGGCACAGGCAGCTGCAGTCTCCTGTGGAAAACACTCGCATCTCCTCAGGAGAAGACATGCTGTGTCCAGAAGACAGCATGTGCAGATCATGGGCACAAACCCTAAACCTCTGAAAAATGTGATTCAGCCAAAATTCCCAATGGAAAATTCACTGTAATGAGGCAGAGTGAGTCACTTTGACCTCACATCTGGCCTGTGGTCCGACAGTGTCCATCTTTTTACAGACACCATTGCATAGAGGCCAAACAGAGTCTGGAGTAAGGGGTACTTTGCACGCTGCGACATCGCTAGCTGATTGTAGCGATGCCGAGCGCAATAGTACCCGCCCCCATCGCAGATGCGATATCTTGTGATAGCTGCCGTACATTATCTCTACGGCAGCTTGACACGCACTTACCTGCCCTGCGACCCGCCTCCGTCCTAAGGGGGTGGGTCGTGCGGCGTCACAGCGACGTCACATGGCAGGTGGCCAATAGAAGCGGAGGGGCGGAGATGAGCGGGACGTAAACATCCCGCCTACCTCCTTCCTTCCGCATAGCCAGTGGAGGCAGGTAAGGAGATGTTCCTCGCTCCTGCGGCTTCACACACTGCGATGTGTGCTGCCGCAGGAACGAGGAACAACATCATACCTGTCGCTGCAGCGAAATTATGGAAATAACCGACACTACACAGATCACCGATTTTCAACGCTTTTGCGATCGTTTATCGGTACTTCTAGGCTTTACACGTTGCAACGTCGTTACCGGCGCCGGATGTGCGTCACTTTCGATTTCACCCCGACGAGATCGCAGTAGCGATGTTGCAACGTGCAAAGTATCCCTAACTCTGCTGCTTCATTAGTGAATGGGTCCATTGCAGGTTGCAGGTTTCACCTGAACTATATATTTCGGAGATGTAGATGGAAACCCCGATGTAAGTTCTCAGCATAGAGCACAAAATAAATATGGACTGATCCAAAATGTTCTGTACCAAAATTGCCACCAAATAACATTCAACTCAACCCACGAAAACACAAGTCCCCACTCAGATCTGCCATTTGAAAGTGGTAATATAGGGTGCTTCCACATTACTAGTAGACAAAATGTTCTGGAAACATGCCATGGGACCGACCCATTAACCAATACATAAGCTCTCTTTTTTTTTTTCTTCAAATATTCCTATAGCAGTAATGCAATACCAGAGTTCCCTTATTCATTGTTAGCATTCTAGAGTGCAGCTTTATGTATTTTGTAGTTATGTCATGTTTCAACTATCCCCTGTTCATACCTGTTGGATGTGAGGGTCAGTCTTTTTGATATATTTGACACTATGGGCGTTTTCGAAAGATTAACTCATCACTACACCCATAGTTGAATTCCCAGAGGGGTGTAATTTTCCAAATTTGGTCACTTGGGGGATTTTTTCTGTTCTGGCACTTAGGGGCTCTGCAAATGGAGTCCGCATACTATTCTAGAAAAATCTGACCTACAAAAATCAAATGGCGCACCTTCCCTCCCGAGTCTTGTGGTGTAGCCAAACAGTACTGTATAGTCACATGTGCGGTATTGCCACATTCAGGAGAAATTGCATAACGCATTGTAGATCCTCTTTTTTTTTACCTATTCCTTCCCTTCTTCACTTTGCACTGTGCCTCAAAAGTAGTTTTTCACTGCATATAGGGTATTGTCATACTCAGGAGAAATTGCACAACAAATTGCATGGTCCATTATGTCCTGTGACCCTTGTGAAAATGAAAGCTTTGGTGATTAAACAACATTTTTGTAGTAAAAAAATGTATTTTTTCATGGCTCAATGTTATAAAATTCTGTGAAGCTCCAGGGGGTTCAAGGTGCTCACCAACTATCTAGATAAATTCCTTGAGGGGTCTAGTTTCCAAACTGGTATCACTTGTGGGGGAGCTCCACTGTTTAAGCACATCAGGGCCTCTCCAAATGCGACACAGCATCCGCTAATGGTTCCAGCCAATATTGCAGTCAAAAACGCTGCCGCCTCACCACCATGCGGAGCTGCCGCCTCACCATCGTGCAGGGCTGCCGCCTCACCACCATGCGGGGCTGCAGCCTCACCACCGTGCAGAGCTGCCGCCCAACCTACACCCACCTACCGTCTCCTCCCCAAAATCCTATAGAATGTAAGCCCGCAAGGGCAGGGTCCTCTTCCCTCTGTACCAGTCTTTCTATTGTAACTTGTATATGTATTTTGTATGTAACCCCTTCTCATGTACCGCATCATGGAACCAATGGTGCTGTATAAATAAATATTATTATTATTATTATTATTAATAATAATAATAGCACTCCTTCCCTTTCAAGCCATGCCATGTGCCCAAACAGTTGATTTACAAGTATCTGGGTACTCAGGAAAAATTGCACAATAAATTGTATGGTGCATTTTTTCCTGTTACCCTCGTGAAAAAAAGCTATCTGATTGAAATAATAATTTTGTGGTGAAAATGTATTTTTTTTATTTCACGACTCAACGTTTTAAAATTCTGTGAAGCACTTGGGGGTTCAAGGTGCTCAATAAACATCTAGATAAATTCTTTGAGGGGTCTAGTTTCTAAAATGGGGTTACTTGTGGGGGAACTTCACTCTTAAGGCATCTTAGGGGCTCTCTAAACGCGACATGGTGTTTGCTAATGTTTCCAACTAATTTTGTGTTCAAAAGTACAAATGGCTCTCCTTCCTTTCTGAGCCCTGCCGTGTGCCTAAACTATATATTTTCACCACATGTGAGGTACCAGCGTACTCAGGAGAAATTGCACAACAAACTTTATGGTGTATTTTCTCTTACTACCCTTGTGAAAATGCTAAATGTTATGGCTAAATTAACATTTTTGTGCGAAAAGTAAAATTTTCATTTTTTCATTTCACATTGCTATAGTTCCTGTGAAGCACCTAAAGGTTTAATAAACTTCTTGAATGTGCTTTTGAGCAGTGTGAGGGGGTGCAGATTTTAGAATTGTGTCACTTTTGGGTATTTTCTGTCACTTGGGTCTCTCAAAGTCACTTCAAATGGGATGTGGTCCCTAAAAAAATGGTTTCGTAAATTTTGTTCGGAAAAAATGAGAAATTGTTGATAAACTTTGAACCCTTCTAACTTCCTAACAAAAAAAATAATGTTTCAAAATTTGCGCTGATGTAAAGTAGACATGTGGAAAATGTATTTATTAACTATTTTGTGTAACATAGTTCTCAGATTTAAGGGCATAAAAATTAAAAGATTGAAAATTGCAAAATTTTCCGATCTTTTCACAAATAAAAGCAAAAATTGGCCTAAATTTACCACTATCATGAAGTACAATATGTCACGAAGAATCACCGTGATCCATTGAAGCGTTCCAGGGTCATAACCTGCCAAAGTGATACTGGTCAGAATTGCAAAAAATGGCCCAGTCATTAAGGTGAAAACAGGCTGGGGGTGAAGAGGTGAAGTGACCATGGGGCTCTTGGCAGTAAAAAACAAAAAAAGAACACAAAACTTTTCTTAGGATTATTAGAGAATAGAACAATGCTTCTAATTTCCTTACATTCTACTTGCAACACAATAGTGAAGTAATTCTGGGATGGAGGGACAGAAAGAATATATATTCAAACAAATAACGGCAAATTTCAGCCATTTTAGTCCACCAAAATCATGTACACAATGGTGTAACATTTTAAAAGATGAGACAGTCAATTCCTTTGTAACCCCAAAGTGCTGCTGCAGCAGAGACAAATTACGTTTTTAAGTTGTGTCTGGAAGTGTATTGAGGCATGACGATGTAGTTCTAGCATCTTAGGGACATCCGGTATTTCTTACCTAGCAGCACCTTCCAGAACCTGGCTGGTTGACAGATCAGTGTCAGTATATCAAAGCAAATTCTCTGTCAAACAGCCAGGTGAGGGTTCAGCTAGGTAGGAAAAGTAGTATGGGGCTGAGAAGCTACAAGTGCATCGTCACGACACAATGCACTTCCAGGCAAAGCTTTAGGCCTCCTTCACACATCCATGTCTCCGGTACTTGTGACGTCCGTTTTCACACGTACTGGAAACATGGACACATGTAGACCCATTAAAATCAATGGGCTTGATCACACATCCATGTTTTCTCATGGACCATGTGTCCGTGTGGAACACATGCGTGTCTATGTTTTCCACACAGCGACATGTCCATTTGGTTCTTGGAGTGCAGAATTGGTTGGAATATATTTTGGCTGCCATTACATATTTGCAGAGCCTCTGAATTACTAGCACAAAGAAAGGCAACCACATGTTGCCCAGTTTTGGAATCTACACCCTCAAGTTCGGTAGTGTAATAACCATGGGAATTTCACTTTCCCTACCATACTGCAATTTTCTGAGAAGATGGTAACAAAAGACAAGCTTTCAGTTCTCTTCATCAGGCATGGTAGAACACAAAATCTGAAGTCACATATTTAGACTATGTTCACACACTCATCTTTTACTTAGCTTTTGGTGCGTTTTTGATATCACAAAGATGCACCCAAATGCATGAATTTCCTTCCCCCAGCAAAGTCTATGAGATTTCTAGACTGCTGTCCACACAATGCATCATTTTTTATCTGCATTTTGAAGATGCAGCATGTCAATTCTTTTTGCGTTTTTGCCAGCGTTTTTGAGCCCTTCCAGTCAATAGATTAGACATAATAAAAGGAATGCGTTTTTTTGATGCATTTTTGCTGCAGGTGCATTTTTGGGGACAAAAACGCTGCATCTTTGTAGCCTTATACACAACAGTACATAGAATAGTGCGGAAAATAAGACAAGTGACGTGAAGCAGAACTATCAGTATGGGAAGGGGAAAAACAGTTGTGAAAGTAAATATTGGAGCAGTTCATAGATAAGTAATGTGAAAGTGGTGTGCGGTGTTCTGCGTTGCACTTGCTGGGTGTCATGGCGGCATAGGATTCTGTTCACACTGCAGAGTCCAACAAACTGCCTGAGATTCTTTTGTTGCACAGCCTGTCATGGGCGTTGGCTGATTCTGGCTTCACAGCACTCCAGTTCAGAGAGAGTTCATTTCTGCTGGCTTGTGATCAGCTGCTGGGAGCTCAGGCTGCTGATCACCATCTACAGCCTTTATAAGATTCTGGATTATGCGGCTGTTTGCAAAAAATAGCTCTTTGCTTCCTGGTTCCTGTTGCTAGCCAGTTGCATGGTGATCTTCAGTTTGCGGTTCTGTGTGGCGTGTGAGTCCTCCAGTTGTGTGGTTATTGCCCAGTTTACATATTGTCACTCCTTTGTGTTTGAGTGCAGTGTGCACAAGTTTTCGTTTACCCTTGTCTGTGACTATTTGTGGGGTGTTGGTAACTGGGTCTTCGGCCCACTCCTTGGGTGGTGGGGAAGTAGTATCAGGGCTTGGATAGGAGAAAGGGCCTCATTGGAGACTCGACCCTGACTACCATCAAGTCTACCATTGGGATAAGGGACAGCACAGGGGTCCCAGTCTTAAGGTCAGCCTAGGAGCCCTTGTTCCATTCATATACCCCCGTGACAAAGTTTTATTGTCCTCTGATTGAGGTCTTGCCCAGAGTTGTGATGCCCTTAAATGGTCTCAGAAGCATATTTTTTAATTGATGTATGTAAATATTTTCATGTCCAAAAATGACAGAAGCATTCTAGGAGTGATACTTTTATGAGCTAACCAGAAAAGTTATATTTGCAAGCTTTCAGAGCACAGAGGCTCCTTCTTTAGGGTTATTTTCATATCATTACTGAGACCAGCACATTTTAAGAGATGTTACAACAGGACATTTGTGCATGGTAAAGAAGGGGTGATGCCTCCTAAAGATAAACCAAGGAAATTAAATTAAGATTTTTGTTACAAATTGAGATGTGTTGGCTTATTGATCTGGTGTCAGTCTAGTGGAGGTGTGAAGTGTCCATGTAGTGAGTCTTAAATCCAGGTGTTAGATTGAGTCCTTTTATCAAAGACATGAATATCCTTATTAGCTTGAGTTCCCAGATTTTTCTGTCACCAGACTGACTCCAGATCACTAGCCATCACTTCCACCACATCTACATTTGTAAAAAAAAAACCTTAATTTGATTTCCCTAGCTTATCTTTAGGCGGTACCACCCATCTTTGCCTGGCTCAATTGTCCTGTTGTCACATCTCTTAAAGGCAAACTGTCACAAGGAGTTTCCCTTATAAACTGTGAACCATTATATACAGCATTACAATTGAAACCAGAAGTATACATACAGTTAGGTCCAGAAATATTTGGACAGTGACACAATTTCCACGAGTTGGGCTCTGCATGCCACCACATTGGATTTGAAATGAAACCTCTACAACAGAATTCAAGTGCAGATTGTAACGTTTAATTTGAAGGTTTGAACAAAAATATCTGATAGAAATTGTAGGAATTGTACACATTTCTTTACAAACACTCCACATTTTAGGAGGTCAAAAGTAATTGGACAAATAAACCAAACCCAGACAAAATTTTTTTATTTTCAATATTTTGTTGCGAATCCTTTGGAGGCAATCACTGCCTTAAGTCTGGAACCCATGGACATCACCAAACGCTGGGTTTCCTCCTTCTTAATGCTTTGCCAGGCCTTTACAGCCGCAGCCTTCAGGTCTTGCTTGTTTGTGGGTCTTTCCGTCTTAAAGAAGTTGTCCAGTTACCAAAACTGATTTTTTTTTTTTTCTGATAAATCTTGCTAATATGTGCCCCTCAACACATCTATTATGTTTTTTCAGCAAAATTATCTTTTATTGTGCACTAGCAGCACATGCTCATTGCTGGCTCCAGCTCTGATGGGGTTAATCTCTCCTCTGACTTCCTGTGTTCAGTTCCTACAAGTCCCAGAATTCTTTGTGGCTCTAGGGCGGTGTCAAGCTTATCTAACACACCCATTGTGTCTAATACACCCACTCTGCTCCCACCCAAACCCTCCTCCCTGCCTCTTCCCAGTGGATGTGCACTGAGAGCAATCACAGTATCACACAGAGACAGCAGCAGCTCTACACAGCCAGGGGAAGAAATTGTGTGTGCGCGTATATACAGTGTATGTGTATGTGTGCGCGTATATACAGTGTGTGTGTATGTGTGCGCGTATATACAGTGTGTGTGCGTATATACAGTGTGTGTGCGTATATACAGTGTGTGTGCGTATATACAGTGTGTGTGTATATATACAGTGAGTGTGTGTATATATACAGTGAGTGTGTATGTGTGTGTGTGTATGTCATACTCACCTGTCTGCAGGGTCCCGGTGCCATGCCTGCTTCCAGCCTCTGTCTCGGTACCGCCGCTCTGGCTGTGTGCAGTCTCCCCGGGGCACGTACGAAGCTTGCAGGACCTGGCGGTGGATCACCTGATGCAGTCACCTGACGCATCAGCTGATCGATTCTCGTGGTGTCGCCGGCTTTTTCGCGCCCGGCCGGCTATCAGCTGATCCTGCCGTCAGGGGACTTCATCAGCTGATTACCGGCAGCTCCTGCAGTGATGGGCCAGGATCAGACTCCGCTGCAGGAGCTGCCGGTAATCAGCACAGACGTGAGTATTTATTTATTTTTTATTTTTTTTCTACTGATGCATCAGCTGATTGTATAATCGGCTTTTATACAATCAGCTGATGTGTGATGTGATTCACGTCCTTTAACCTGACACATCATCTGATCGCTCTGCCTTCCAGCAAACCGATCAGATGATATTGGATCCGGATTGGACGGCACGGGACCCTTGACCCAGGATTACTGCGGAGGGGGGTTTATTTCAATAAAGATGGAGTCACTAATTGTGTTGTGTTTTATTTCTAATAAAAATATTTTTCTGGTTGTTGTGTTTTTTTATCATTACTAGAAATTCATGGTGGCCATGTCTAATATTGGCGTGACACCATGAATTTCGGGCTTAGGGCTAGCTGATAATATACAGCTAGCCCTAACTCCATTATTACCCAGCTAGCCACCCGGCATCAGGGCAGCTGGAAGAGTTGGATACAGCGCCAGAAGATGGCGCTTCTATGAAAGCGCCATTTTCTGGGGTGGCTGCGGACTGCAATTCGCAGTGGGGGTGCCCAGAAAGCTTGGGCACCCTTCACTGTGGATTCCAATCCCCAGCTGCCTAGTTGTACCCAGCTGGACACCAAAATTAGGCGAAGCTTACGTCATTTTTTTTTTAAATTATTTCATGAAATTCATGAAATAATTAAAAAAAAAGGGCTTCTCTATATTTTTGGTTCCCAGCCGGGTACAAATAGGCAGCTGGGGGTTGGGGGCAGCCCGTACCTGCCTGCTGTACCCAGCTAGCATACAAAAATATGGCGAAGCCCATGTCATTTTTTTTTCTTTTTGGGTAAAAAACTGCATACAGTCTTGGATGGAGGATGCTGAGCCTTGTAGTTCTGCAGCTGCTGTCTGCTCTCCTGCATACACTAGTGAATGGAGGATGCTGAGCCTTGTAGTTCTGCAGCTGCTGGCTGCTCTCCTGCATACACTAGTGAATGGAGGATGCTGAGCCTTGTAGTTCTGCAGCTGCTGTCTGCTCTCCTGCATACACTAGTGAATGGAGGATGCTGAGCCTTGTAGTTCTGCAGCTGCTGTCTGCTCTCCTGCATACAATGAACATTTTGAATAAGGAAATGACATCAGACCTTTTTTTTTTTCATCAACAATCTTTAATGGCATTGTGCACTGATTAAAAATGCAGTGAGCAAAAACGCAGCAAAAAATGCACCAAATCGCGGCAAAAACGTGACATGCAGCACCGCAGGTGACAGAGCAGAGCAAGTTGGTGACATGCTCTGCTCTGACACATAGTGTGCTGCATGTCACTGTATCCACTCTGGGACTTGTTGTGCAGGTGACCGGATGATACATGTCACTAACTTGCTCAACTCTGTGACTTCTGCTGCATTGTTCCAACTGTATACACTCTCACCTGAACAAGTCTCAGAGTGGGGCAGTTAGTGACATTTATCATCCGGTCACCTGCACAACAAGTCCCAGAGTGGTGAAAGATAGTGACATGCAGCACACTATGTGTCAGAGCAGAGCATGTCACTGTCTCCACTCTGGGACTTGTTGTGCAGGTGACCGGATGATACATGTCACTAAGTGCCCCACTCTGTGATTTCTGCTGCATAGTACCAACTGTATACACTCTCACCTGCACAACAAGTCCCATAGTGGAGACAGTTAGTGACATGTAGCATCCGGTCAGCTGCCCAACAAGTACCAGAGTGGAGAAAGATAGTGACATGCAGCACACTATGTGTCAGAGCAGAGCATGTCACTGTCTCCACTCCGCTGACCTCACAGCCCGTACACGCTGCGATGGATGCAGGGGGACACAGAACAAGTAATCGGCCGACACTGGAGTCATCTGATTACTTGGGATGAATGAGAAGTAAAATGCTCTGGTGCTCGATGGGCGAAGCCCATGCCGATTTTTTTTTAAAAAATTCATTAAAAATAAAAAAACAAAAAAATCACATTGTTTGTGGGCTCCCGCTGCATTTTCTATTGCTAAGGGTAACCAAAGCAGCTACTGGCTGCTAGCCCCCGCTGCTTGGTGTTACTTTCACTGGCAATAGAAATGCAGGGAAGCATTTTTTTTTTTTATAAAGGTTTTTCCTGAAAACGTTTTTAAGAAAATGACGTGGGCTTCGCCATATTTTTGTATGCTAGCCAGGTACAGCAGGCAGCTACGGGCTGCCCCCAACCCCCAGCTGCCTAGTTGTACCCGGCTGGGAACCAAAAATATAGAGAAGCCCTTTTTTTCATGAATTTCATGAAATAATTTAAAAAAAAAAATGATGTGGGCTTCGCCAAATTTTTGAGTCCAGCCAGGTACAACTAGGCAGCTGGGGATTGGAATCCACAGTGCAGGGTGCCCAAACTTTCTGGGCCCCCCACTGCGAATTGCAGTCCACAGCTGCCCCAGAAAATGGCGCTTTCATAGAAGCGCCATCTTCAGGCGCTGTATCCAACTCTTCCAGTGGCCCTGGTGGCAGGTGGCACGCTGGGTAATAAGGGGTTAATACCAGCTATGTTTTACCAGCTGGTATAAAGCCCGAGATTCTTAATGTCAGGCCAAGTTTAACCTGGCCATTAAGAATCTCCAACAAAGGGTTTAAAAAAAAAAAAAAAGACATCACACATTAGAAATAAATACACAGACACAGTAGGGACTCCATGTTTATTACTCCCTCTCACCCCTCCACGATGGAGAGGTTTCTGTACTGACCATGCCAGGAGAGAGCAAGGAAAAAGAGCGAGCGGGGGGGAGAAAAAGAGCGCGAGCGGGGGGGGAGAAGAGAGCGAGCGGGGGGGGAGAAGAGAGAGAGGGGGGGGAGAAGAGAGCGAGGGGGGGAGAAGAGAGAGAGGGGGGGGAGAAGAGAGAGAGGGGGGGAGAAGAGAGAGAGGGGGGGAGAAGAGAGAGAGGGGGGAGAAGAGAGAGAGGGGGGGAGAAGAGAGAGAGGGGGGAGAGAGAGAGAGGGGGGGAGAAGAGAGAGAGGGGGGGGAGAAGAGAGAGGGGGGGGAGAAGAGAGAGGGGGGGAGAAGAGAGCGAGGGGGGAGAAGAGAGTGAGGGGGGAGAAGAGAGTGAGGGGGGGAGAAGAGAGGGGGGGAGAGAGGGGAGGAGAGAGAGGGGGGGAGAGTGAGTGGGGGAGGAAAAGAGTGAGTGGGGGAGGAAAAGAGAGCGTGGGGGGAGGAAAATAGAGCACGGGGGGAAGGAAAAGAGAGCGCGGGGGGGGAGGAAAAGAGAGCGCGGGGGGAGGAAAAGAGAGCGCGGAGGGGAGGAAAATAGAGCGCGGGTGGGAGGAAAAGAGAGCGAGGGGGGGAGGAAAAGAGAGCACGGGGCACGGGGGGAGGAAAAGAGAGCGCGGGGAGGAAAAGAGAGCACGGGGGGAGGAAAAGAGAGCGCGGGGGGAGGAAAAGAGAGGCGCGAGGGGAGGAAAAGAGAGCGCGGGGGGGAGGGAAAGAGAGCGCGGGGGGGAGGAAAAGAGAGCGCGGGGGGGAGGAAAAGAGAGCGAGGGGGGGAAGAGAGCGAGAGAAAAGAGAGGGGAGAAGAGAGAGGGATAAGAGGGGGGCAGAGAAGAGGGGGAAGAGGGGAGGGGGAGAAGAGGGGGGGAGAGAAGAGAGTGGGGAAAGAACGGGGGGGGCAGAGGTGTCTGTCACCAACTGTCTCCACTCTGTGACTTGTGGTGCAGGTGACAGAGTGCAGACAGTTGGTCCCATGCAGCAGGACAGATGGCAGAGCACAGCGGTGACATGCCTGTCAGTGTCTTGCTGCTGGGAGGAGCAGATGATCACACTGCCCGACACCGGCCGCTCTCCTGACATCGCAGCAGAGCGGGCGGGTGGACATTGTGATCACATACTTACGTGCAGGGGGGGATTCAGCTGAAGAACCCCCCCCCCTGTACTGCACACTGGCGCCCCGTGCCTCACCATCTGCAGGACGCCGGCTCCACAGTGACGTCCTCCGGATCCTCCCCTCGATGCTGGGCTGTGATGTGCGGTAGTTACCGCCCACAGCCCTGTCACTCAATCTGAGTGGTGCCAGCCTCCTCTGACGTACCCGTCCAGTTTGAGAGCCCGGAAATGCCGGGACATCAGAGGATGCTGGCGGCCACAGCTCCAGGGGGTCATGTGACCGGCACTGAGCGTGCAGGATAGCGCCGCTCAGTGCCAGAACTGGAAACAGAAGCCAAAGGAGAAAACACCTAGAAAGGTAAGTAGAACTCATACAGAAAATAAAAAAAAATGGGTGAACCACCCCTTTAAGTCTGGATTTGAGCACGTGAAATGCATGCTCAATTGGGTTAAGATCTGGTGATTGACTTGGCCATTGCAGAATGTTCCACTTTTTTGCACTCAAACTCCTGGGTAGCTTTGGCTGTATGCTTGGGGTCATTGTCCATCTGTACTATGAAGCGCCGTCCGATCAACTTTGCGGCATTTCGCTGAATCTGGGCTGAAAGTATATCCCGGTACACTTCAGAATTCATCCGGCTACTCTTGTCTGCTGTTATGTCATCAATAAACACAAGTAACCCAGTGCCATTGAAAGCCATGCATGCCCATGCCATCACGTTGCCTCCACCATGTTTTACAGAGGATGTGGTGTGCCTTGGATCATGTGCCGTTCCCTTTCTTCTCCAAACTTTTTTCTTCCCATTATTCTGGTACAGGTTGATCTTTGTCTCATCTGTCCATAGAATACTTTTCCAGAACTGAGCTGGCTTCATGAGGTGTTTTTCAGCAAATTTAACTCTGGCCTGTCTATTTTTGGAATTGATGAATGGTTTGCATCTAGATGTGAACCCTTTGTATTTACTTTCATGGAGTCTTCTCTTTACTGTTGACTTAGAGACAGATACACCTACTTCACTGAGAGTGTTCTGGACTTCAGTTGATGTTGTGAACGGGTTCTTCTTCACCAAAGAAAGTATGCGGCGATCATCCACCACTGTTGTCATCCGTGGACGCCCAGGCCTTTTTGAGTTCCCAAGCTCACCAGTCAATTCCTTTTTTCTCAGAATGTACCCAACTGTTGATTTTGCTACTCCAAGCATGTCTGCTATCTCTCTGGTGGATTTTTCCTTTTTTTTCAGCCTCAGGATGTTCTGCTTCACCTCAATTGAGAGTTCCTTAGACCGCATGTTGTCTGGTCACAGCAACAGCTTCCAAATGCAAAACCACACACCTGTAATCAACCCCAGACCTGTTAACTACTTCATTGATTACAGGTTAACGAGGGAGACACCTTCAGAGTTAATTGCAGCTCTTAGAGTCCCTTGTCCAATTACTTTTGGTCCCTTGAAAAAGAGGAGGCTATGCATTACAGAGCTATGATTCCTAAACCCTTTCTCCGATTTGGATGTGAAAACTCTCATATTGCAGCTGGGAGTGTGCACTTTCAGCCCATATTATATATAATTGTATTTCTGAACATGTTTTTGTAAACAGCTAAAATAACAAAACTTGTGTCACTGTCCAAATATTTCTGGCCCTGACTGTACACTATCTAAAAAGACACATATGCATATTTTTCTCACTATCTGACATGAAATCAGAATAAACTTTTCCCGTTATAGGTCAGTTAGGATTACCTAAATTTATTTATATTTGCCAAATGCCAGAATAATGAGAGAGAGAATTTTTTATTGTAAATAATTTTTATTGAACAATTTTTCATAACAAAGGATCACAAAACAAACAATAACACTAAAATCAATACACAGTAAGTAGCAATATATAGTGTAATTTATGTGGCAAAGGAGTAAACATTCCTATCTATAGGGATAGAGGCTTAAGCTGGTGTCACACATAACGACAACGACGTCGCTGCAACGTCACCATATTCTGTGACGTTGCAGCGACCTCAACAGCGACGTCGCTGTGTGTGACACATAACAACGATCAGACCCCTGCTGCGAAATCGTTGCTCGCTCCTGAATGCTCCAGGTCATTTTTTGATCGCTGCTATCCCACTGCGCCATGCTGATAAGCTGATAATCCTTGTGTTTGACACCGCAGCAGGGACGCTACGCTACGTCTGAAACCACACAACGACCGTCGACGTCGCTATGATCGCTGCTCCATTGCTGCTTTTTATAACATGTTTGACAGCTTACTAACAATCATCTATGGTCGCTGCTACGTCACAGAATATGGTGACGTTGCAGCGACGTCGTTGTCGTTATGTGTGACCCCAGCTTTAGGGTGGGGAGGGAGGAAAGAGAATATTTCAAGGCATTTGTATTACTTTCTGCAAAGTCAAAAGTGTACATACATTTCATTAGTATTTGGTACCATTGCCCTTAAACTATATGACTTGGGTCAAACAATTTGGATCTCCTTCCACAAACGTCTCACAATAGTTGGCAGGAATTTGGGCCCATTCCTCTTCACAGAACTGGTATAACTGAGCCATTTTTCTAGGTCACCTTGCTCACACCTGCCTTTTCAGCTTTGCCCATAAATTTTCAATAGTATTGAGAGCAAGGTTTTTTGATGGCCACTCCAAAACATTGACTTTGTTATCCTTAAGCAACTTTGCAACCAGTTTGACAGTATGCTTCAGATCATTGTCCATTTGGAAGACCCATTTTCACCTAAGATTTAAGTTCCTGGCTGATGTCTTGAGATGTTGCTTCAGTATTGCTACATAATCTTTTGTCTACATAAAGACATCTATTTTGTGAAGTACACCAGTCCCTACTGCAGCAAAGCAACCCCACAACATGTTGCTGCCACCCCCTTGTTTCACAGCTGGGATGATGTTCTTAGGCTTCAAAGCTTCTCTCTTTTTCTTCTAAACGTAACAATGGTCATTATAGCCAAACAGTTCAATTTTAAGTTTTAAGTTTAATTTTAAGTCAAGTTTCGTCAGACCATAGCATGTCTCCAAAAATTAAGGCCCTTGTTCCTTTGTGCATTTGCAAACATTAATCTAGCATTTTTATGTTTCTTTTGGCGTAATGGCGCCTTCCTGGCAGAGTGCCCTTTCAGCCCATGTTGATTCAATACTTGTTTCACTATGGATAATGACACAATCTTACCAGCTTCCGCCAGCATCTTCACAAGGTCTTTTGCTTTTGAACTTGGGTTGATATGCACATGTCTGACAAAAGGACGTTTATCTCTGGTGCACAGAACCCATCTTCTTCCTGAGTGGTATGATGGCTGGACATTCCCATCTTGTTTGTACTTGGGTATAATTGTTTGAACAGATGAACAAGGCACTTCCAGGTATCCAAAAATTGCACCCAAGGATGAATCAGACTTGTGCAAGGTCACAATTCTCTTCCTGGGATCTTAGCTGATCTCTTTTGCCTTTCCCATGATACTACACAAAGAAGCAGTGTGTTTCAGGTGTGCATTAAAATACATCCACAGGTGTGTCTTTAATTAACTCGATGTTGCCAATAAACCAAAAGCTTCCAAAGACATGACCTCATCATATTGGCTGTCCCATATTGTTTAAAGGCATAGTATTCTTAGTGTATGTAAACTTTTGAGTTTGCAGAAAGTAATAAAAATGCCTTAAAACATTCTCTCTCTCTCTCTCTCTCTCTCTCTCTCTCTTATTATTCTGGGATTGGGCAAATATAAATAATTTTGGTTCCTAAATGACCTAAAATGGGAATGGTTTATTCTGATTTCATGTCAAATAGTTGTGAAAAACATGAATATATGTATTTTTAGATAGTGTATGTAAACTTCTGGTTTCAAGTGTAAGTGCCCATGCTGCATTGTATATCATAACGTAAAGTAGACCTTTATTATACTCACCTACGTGTCAATTGGGTCTAATAGGCTTCGCTGCTCTTGGGAGATGTGCAAGCTACAATATGTGGGTTGCACAGCAGACCCATTGAAGATTCGTACCCGTTGACATTTATCAGATGCTTCTAAAAAAATTACTATTAAATGTTTAACAGCCATGAGACATTTTACTGAAAAACACAATGGGGATACTTCCATGTGTAAAATTTAAGGGATAGAAAGAATTAATTAGCCTACTAGTGGGGGAGATCACAGGAGGATCTTGCTGAATTGGGAATCCTGGTGGATTTTTTTGTTTGCAGACCAGAGTCCAACATGGATTAAATAAGAGCGATGATATTATATCATTATAATTGATGTTTATATTATTTATCCTATTTATAGAATATTAATATTTTTGTTATTTCTTTATATTACAATACATGTTGATACTGCAATAACTTTTAAGGACCTGTCTAAATTTCTACGATTAGCTGCTTTTTGACATGTGATGGATGGGATGTGAGGTAAAACGGCCAAGACACATGGTTCGGATATACAATGACTAAGGACAGTTACTCCGAAATTCGTTTGTATGATTCTTAATATTCTTGGCCACTGTATTTTTATCTTCACTATATGGATTGGAAGTTTTTAATTTGATAACAATACATTTCTACTCTTTATGGATCCTAGATGCCAGTTAATCTCTTTCTATGAAGATCTGTGATGTCTTGTGTTTAAGTAGGAGACCACAACCCCAATTAGGGTTTCAGCAGTCTCTATGGCAGGGGTGGACAATTAATTTTCCTAAGAGCCACATGAGAAATTGTCCCTGTTGTGGAGGGTTGAATCAATAGGCCAAACATATATCTGTTTATTTTTGTTATTTTTTTTTTAAATGTTATATTAATTTTTGTCACTTAATACTGAGCAGAATTAAGTATGTTGACTGCTGCTATGTAGGAGGGTGGTCTTTGATCCCCACACTCCCCTGAAGATGTTATTGCTTTTATGTGTAATGTGTATTTACATGTGTAGTTGTGGTAACTTGGTTAATTCCCCATGCATGGTTACAGTGTTACCAGACACCACTAGATGTTATCAGTTCCGAGTTCATCGGTTGTATGGGAAAGATTTAGCTTTAGGAACACGGACAGTGTTGGCGTCATGGTGGCTCAGTGGTTAGCACTGCAGTCTTGCAGCGCTGGGGTCCTGGGTTCGAATCCCACCAAGGACAACATATGCAAGGAGTTTGTATGTTCTCCCTTTGTTTCTGTGGGTTTCCTCTGGGTACTCTGGTTTCCTCCCACACTCCAAAGACATGCAGATAGGGAATTTAGATTGTGAGCCCCAATGGGGACAGCATTCTTGATGCATGTAAAGTGCTGCAGAATATGTTAGCGCTATATAAAAATAAAGAATTATTATTAAGAATTATTAACTGAAGAGCCTACCTACAGTGATGAGAATATAGTGAAGGGTATTTCCTTGTTTTAGTAGTGTTGTGTAGGGAAAGCTTAGATAGAATTCATGTACAGGAGGAAGCGGGAGTGAACGGAATTGGATGACAGACTAAGCTTCCTGGATGCGTATTGAGCGACAGAAGAGGACTCCCCATTACGCAAGCAGTGTGCAAAGGTGCAGACAGTGGCAGAGCAATTTGTTATGGGGGCCCATTTAGAGACAGAAAAGAAGATGCCTGGTTGACAGCCACTAGTACAGGGAATAGACTCTAGGAATGACACTGTAGAAGCAGCAGAGTCATGCTGGATACTCTAATCACAGTGGTACACAATGACCCATGTGGTTAGATACTCAAGGGATAGAGATGAGCTGAACTCCCCCTCCCTCCTTGGTAGCTGGTGTGACCATGTCTGTATCTGTAATGGAAAAGGAGGTCTATACTAAAATGTGAATGCTTTGTAAGAATTTAAGTTTGAAACGTGTAATCAGTAAAGTGCATGAAGTTGTTAACCATCGCAGACTCTCCCTTAATGACTTTGAATGCGGTACCGCACAGTGTGCATCAGATGATAAGGAGCTAGCCTGCGGCTGATAAGTAGGGTAGCGGTGTAACAAGGTAAAGCTTCCACAGACACTCAACCACCCTTGTCTGCAGCATGCTGGGATGAAGAAACTGAGTCCTTGCCCAGGGTTGCTGGCATAAGCATGTTTGCATTTACTGCTAATACATGTTATGAAAGAGCTTATTGGATTGAGTGAGTGGAGATAAATTAACCCTTGTAGGCACACCCCATGTCACATGTGTGTTTATTTGACAAAATAATTTTTTTTCAAGTTTGTAAATTAGTGAATCATACTACTCTTCTTATTCAGCCCTTATACCTTGATTAACAGTTTCCCATTAAAAAAATGATGACCTTACAGCCACCCACACAGTGTGACAAGGGACAAGTACAATAATCATAAACAATACAGGGCACAGAAAGATACAGGAGGAGACAGAACCCTACCCACAAGGGCTCAGTCTGCGAAGGATGGAGGATACAGTAGGTGAGGGTACATTCTGATTAAACTCTGAAAATTGTTGCCACGGACTCACTGAATTCCATAGCCAAGTGTAGTCCGAATATTGGATCTTACTGGGTCATGTTGCAATTTTGTTCCTCAGACAGGCTTGATCCGAGGAAAAAAATGCAACGTGCATGGCCTAGTAGAACAATGGTCTGAGTTTGATCGAATGGTTTCCCAGATCACACTCAGATTGAAAATACGGCCATGTGCACGAGCACTTACTCAAATTAGTTGATGCAAAACTGAATACACTCACATCAAAAACCACTATATCAAGTATGACCTCCATGATTTTTAAGGACAGCATCAAGTCTTTTAGCATGGAATGAACAAGTTGGCGAGATATTACAACATGAATCATTTTGCATTCTTAAAGATTTACCTCTTTTAGTTCCTGCATGCTTGATGTAGAGGGATACCCACCCGCACCCTCAGAATTTCCCATTAGTGTTTGATTGGGTTCATATAATGTTTCCCAAGAAAGAAATGAACAGCTGTATAGGTAATTCTGTATAGTATTATGCAGTGCTTTTTTTGTAAAAAAATATTTGCTGGTACGCATCTCTGAGACACGGAGCGGGGTGGGGGGGGTGCTGTTAGGCGCCGGAGGCCGAGTTTGAGGAATGGGAGGGTGTGCTGTCGTTGCTGTCGTGCTGCTGGGAGATCCTGTACACGGTTTACTACATACAGTACTGTATTCTGGAGAGAGAGGCAGGGGGTGCAGAACTACAAGGCTCAGCATACTCCATCCACTAGTGTATGCAGGGGGAGCAGAACTAGAAGGCTCAGCATACTCCATCCACTAGTGTATGCAGGAGAGAGAGGCAGGGGGAGCAGAACCTCAAGGCTCAGCATACTCCATCCACTAGTGTATGCAGGAGAGCAGACAGCAGCTGCCAAACTACAAGGCTCAGCATCCTTCAGCCAAGACTGTATGCAGGATTTTTTTGCCCAAAAACGTAAAAAAAAGACGTGGGCTTTGCCATATTTTTGTATGCTAGCCAGTTACAGCAGGCAGGTACGGGCTTCCCCCAACCCCCAGCTGCCTATTTGTACCCGGCTGAGAAGCAAAAATATAGGGAAGCCCTTTTTTTAATTATTTCATGAATTTCATGAAATAATTTAAGAAAAAAAAAATGACGTGGGCTTCGCACAAATTTTGTATCCAGCCAGGTACAACTAGGCAGCTGGAGATTGGAATCCGCAGCGCAGAGTGCCCAAGCTTTCTGGGCACCCCTGCTGCAAATTGCAGTCCACAGCCTCCCCAGAAAATGGCGCTTTCATAGAAGCGCCATATTCTGGTGCTGTATCCAACTCTTTCAGCAGCCCTGGTGATGGGTGGCTCGCAGGGTAATAAGGGGTTAGGGCCAGCTGTATATTATCAACTGGCCCTAAGCCCGAAATTCATGGTGTCACGCCAATATTAGACATGGCCACCATGAATTTCTTGTAAAGATAAAAAAAAAAAACACAAGACAGAGAAAATAGTTTTATTAGAAATAAAACACAACACAATTAGGGACTCCATCTTTATTGAAATAAAGAACCCCCCTCCGCAGTAATCCTGGGTCAAGGCTCCCGCGCCGTCCAATCTGGATCCAATATCATCTGATCGGTTTGCTGGAAGGCAAAGCAATCAGATGATGTGTCTGATTCAAGGGCCTGAATCACATCACACTTCAGCTGATTGTATAAAAGCCAGTTATACAATCAGCTGATGCATCAGTGCAAAAAAAAAACTACTCACCTGTCTGCAAAATCCCGGGACACATCTGATCACTCCAGGAGCCGCCGGTAATCAGCTGGTGCAGTCACCTCAGAGCCTCACTTGATCGCTTAAATCAGCTGGGCTGTTAAAATGCCAGCCCCACCGCTGGACTTAGACTGTCAGCTGATGCCGTAGCGTGACTGCATCAGCTGATTACCGGCAGGTCCTGAAGCTGATCAGACGTGTCCCGGGAGGCTGCAGACCGGTAAGTGTGAGATTTCTTTTTCTAGTGTTCCCGCTTAGCAGCTGGGAGTGGACATGGCGGCGGTGGTAGCAGGAGGAAGCAGGGGGGGTGAGCACTGGGGAACGGGGGGGGCGAGCACTGGGGGCCGGTGGAAGGTGAGCACTTCCGGGACCCGATCGTCGGCGGCAGGAGCAGCACAGTGATTACAGAGCAGGTGGAAGGGAGCGGAGGTCGGGGAGGGGGGTGAGCACTGGGGGACCCAATCGCCGGCGGCAGGAGCAGCACAGTGATTACAGGACAGGTGGGAGGGACCGGAAGTCGGTGGGGGGGTTGAATCGGACGACAGGGGGGCAACGGAGGTCAGGGAGGAGTGGAAGACAGCAGAGGGGAGCAAATACCTTACCGGATGGCAGAAGATCGGGGTTACCGGCCGTGACCTCGATCTTCAGTGTCCACGAACATCTTGAAGAGGGCGGGCATCCACCGCCCCTCCACATCTGATTGGAGGGATAGCGTCACATGGATGCTAGCTCCAATCAGATCGGAGGGGAGGGGGAGACACAGAGGTCACCCTGCTCCAGCCAATGGCTGATGATATAGCAAATTTACAAATTAGCCATGTGGACAGAGGCAGAGGTGCTTATCCTCAGCGCTCTTCAGATTTTCCGGTACGCCGTACCGGCGCGTACCACCGCAAAAAAAGCACTGGTATTATGGATATTCTATTACAGTATTATTGATACTTTTTTCTTTCATTATTCTTTTATTAAGCGAGAGGCAATAATATGGTATAAATGAAATTAGAAAATCATCACTTACAGCAATCAAGTAAGCCAGCATAATGCACTATGATCATGTAAAAAATGCGCAACCACGACTAAGGGCGGCTTTGCACACTATGACATCACAGGTGCGATGTCGGTGGGGTCAAATCAAAAGTGACGCACATCCGGCGTCACTTGCGATGTCGTAGTGTGTAAATCCTAGATGATACGATGAACGAGCGCAAAAGCGTCGTTATCGTATCATCGGTGCAGGCTCCGACATTTCCATAATGCCGGTGCCGCGACAGGTACGATGTTGTTCCTCGTTCCTGCGGCAGCACACATCGCTGTGTGTGAAGCCGCAGGAGCGAGGAACATCTCTTTACCTGCCGCCAGCGGCTATACAGAAGGAAGGAGGTAGGTGGGATATTTACACCTGCTCATCTCCGCCCCTCCGCCGCCATTGGCCGCCTGCCGTGTGACGTCGCTATGATGCCGCACGACCTGCCCCCTTAGGAAGGAGGCGGGTCGCCGGCCAGAGCGACGGTCGCAGGGCAGGTGAGTGCATGTGAGGCTGGCGTAGCGATAGTTTTCGCTACGCCAGCTATCACAAGATATCGTACCTGCAACGGGGGCGGGGACTGTCGCGTGCGACATCGCAGCATCGGCTTGCGATGTCGCAACGTGCAAAGCCGCCTAAATGAAACTGAAAAACTTTTTTGTGAAATTTTTAAAAAATGGTTTAAAACTAGATGGCAAACAAGTGTATGCAGGCAAAGAAACCAGGAGGAGATCGCGGGACAATGTATACTTATTAGTAACATGCGATGTAGAATCTCTCTACATTAGCATTCACCATAGTGATGGACTAAATCCAGTGTCTTTCTTTTTATCCATGACATTACACAAAAGTTTAAATCACTTTCTTTTGGCCAATTGAAGATAAGACAATTAAAAAAAATACACATATTTGATATCACTGCGTTCAGGAATGTCCGATCTATCAAAATATAAAATAAATTAATCTGACCAGTAAACAGCGTAACGAGAAAAGAAAACAATGTAATGGGTGATCAAAACATTTTAATATCAATAAAATCATGAGTCAGCCCTCACACAGTCCAAGATTTTTTTTTTCAAAATTTCAGAATTTTTTTTTCACAACTTAAATAAAACAAAAACTATACTTGTTTGATTGAACATGTAATATAATGGATAGATGCCGTAACTAGTAAGTAATATATGAACATACCTAGAGTACTGTAGAAATGAATATGCACCAACGGACAACAAGTGTAATCATCAGTCGCATCTAACAGTAGGGTTGAATACTATATGAGAGAATAAATGAAAAAACTCTAAGGTACGCGAAAAGATCCATGTTAAACAGTGTGAACACTGACCTATGATAAGTACCTGTGACAGTGTAACCCAGGTAGTGTGTCACGCTAATTGCACGAAAAATAGGAAGAGTCCCGTTTTACAACACCTTGAGGGGCGAGATATTGTTTATACTCTAAGTAAAAAAAGTAAGAGTCAAGAAGGAAAGGTACGAAATCATACCAAAAGCCAAACGTGAATTATCTGAGATCATACCTGCGCATGTGCTGACGGGCAGAAAAAGAAGGAGGAAGGGGAAACCCAATTTTATATATAGGGTATTATGCCCAAAGAAGTAGCCTAATGGGAAAAAGAGAGAATAATCTCTAGGCATTGGCCACTCTTACATAAAGCCTATCCCTCAATTACGGAGTTCACGACACCCCCGGTTTTTTGTCACAAGAGACCCAGGAACCTTAGAGACGACTTGATCAGAGCAGATATAGGATCACTTACCCCTGTTCGACAAACATTTCTGGGTCCACCCAAAATGGGCAATTTTCCCTGTCTACATTGTCTCCAATGCAACAACCTTACCAAGGGAAATACATTCATGCATCCCTACACACAATCAGAGATTACTTCACCTGTGAATCTTCATTTGTTGTGTATCTCATTAAATGCCCGTGCGGTCTCGGATATGTTGGAGAGACCACCCAACATATCCGGGACCGCATCAGCAAGCACAAATCCACGATACGATGTGGACAACTCCTGTTACCCATTCCTCACCATTTTGATACAGCACACCACACAGTGGCTCAGCTACGATTTCAAGTCATAGAACATGTTCCGTCCATGCGGAGGGGTGGTGATAGGGTTCGCAGATTAAAGGATAGAGAATCCTATTGGATACACACATTGGGCACACTTGAACCTAGAGGGTTAAACCGAGAGTATGACGTACATATATAATCATATATAGGTTTTGGGCCTCCATTCCATTTTTGAGTGACCTCTACACACCTCTACTGTATATATCCCTGTGGTTTCCACTGCATACTGATTAAACATATCACCCTTATCCCTGTGTATCTATTGGTAGATATGTGCGTGATGTTGTGCTTCATTACAGTATAAACTTTCTACACTATGATATACTAAAATTATCTTTTTTTCTCCTTAGGCACTCTACAACACGTGATCACCTGCTCTTCACCCACCATTACCACCGATAGAAGTTTAGAAAAGGCACCTCCTCTCAGTTGTCACCGGTGGATAGCACTACTGTATAATCACCTTTTTCCCCCTCTGTTAGGTGCTGCCGCTCACTAGCATTGCAATACCGTTTGCCACCCACATCCTCATGTTTCTCTATGCTATCGCGCAGGCGCGAACAGCGCCGCAATACCACCAGCCACCACTGATCTTTCCACTGCGTGATGCGCGGTGCGCATGCGCGGACCGGAATGCGGTCTGCGCATGCGCTGCCGCATGCATCGCGTCACCGCACTGCGCCCCTCCGAATCAGGAAGTGGTGTCACCTGACTCCACTTTCCTGATTCTTGGCACCTATAACAGATCCGGTCCCTCCACATTTCACAGAGCATCCGGTCTACACACACCCACCCGGACACAGGTCTGTATCAACTCCTTCCTACCTCAGCCTTGTACTATAGCTCTCTGTGAACTTATGTTTTCATTACCATAGGCGCAGTCCAGCGCAGGTTACATGTCCATTATCTTTCTCCTGACGGTATGTGTTACCATTCCATCCTCTTTGGGTATAACTGTATCTGTCACATGTTGTTCACCATCTGTCTCTGTCACTAATAACATATTATGCTCTCACCACCTTTCATACAGATTCTCCACGGGTTTTACCCTGTTAAGCCTGTGTCGCGGGCGGGGAGGAGGGTGTCAGCACACTACGCTTACCCCTTCTGCTCGGGTCCGGCGGCTGCTGCTCAGTGGTGGCTCGAGCGGTGAGCCGGATCCCGGGGGTTTCTCGAGCGGCACTCCTTGCCCGTGAGTGAAAGGGGGTTGTTGGGTGTGGGGATTGTTGATTGTCCGTGACGCCACCCACGGTTGTGGTGATTTCACCACCGCTGCTCAATACGGGGATCCCGGGGATGGTGATGCGGAGCAGCCAGGTGTTGTGTTGCCCCTCCGTGGGTAGGGGTTGGTGATCCCGGGGCCCGGTGATGGCTTGGGGGGTGCAGGGCCTGGTGGGCGCAGGGACGCGGGGGCAGCGCTGTGCCTTGCGGCACTGTGGTACTCACTCAGCCTGAGACGTTGACACAGTTTTTACGGTAAACCAAACGGCTGGTAAGACGGTCCCACGGACGGCTGCACTTGCTCTCCCAGTAGGTGACAGTGATGTCCCTCTTCCTAGCACCTTTGTGTACTTGTTGGTTGCGATGGGTCCCCACCGGTAACCCGCTCCCCGGCTTCAAGCTGGACCGGAGGAGCTCTACTCTTTGCCCGCAGGCGCTGGCCCTGAGAAACTGGTGCCTTGGCGGTGGCGGCGTCTCTCTTACACTGGCTGGGCTGTTGCCTTCAATCGGGACTTGGTTGTTGGGGGATCTACGTCCCCTTCACTGACAGATTTGGCAAATTCTGGCGACTCCTAGCCTTGCCGGGGTCCGAGAGGCCCCTGCCCTGGTGCTGACTGTCCTTCGGAACACTGCTCCAGACCGCCGGGCACACAGCCTCCGGGGTCCTTCCAGGAACTTCCAAACGGTCCCCCTCCAGACAGTCACCGCCGTTGCTGACCTTGCTGACCTGTCCTGCACACCGCTGGACTACTTCAGGCTTTAGCACACTCTTTCTGTTCTGTCACCACTCTTGTTTTCCTCCTTTACTACTTTTCTTCCTTCACTTTCACTTAGCTGTTTACTCTTTTCTAGCCCTCAGCTAGACTTCAACTCTTGCCCTGCCTGGGCTCAACTCTCAAGCTCTTCCCTGAGCTGACTGCCTGGTTTTTCCCGCCTCCAGAGCTGTGTCCTCCTCGGCGGGCGGAGCCAACCGCCTGGCCCACCCCCTGGTGTGAATCATCAGCCTCTGGAGGAAGGCAACAAGGATTTTTGGTTAGCTTTGGTGTTCCTAACTGGGATGTAGGGTGTGGTGGTGTGTGACCTGTGTCCCCTGGCTTGCCCAGGGCAACACATTCCCCCTTAGCAAAATGCAGACCGTCCGCGGGCTGCCGTCCAACACCGGTTTTATTTTTCTGAAAAGATAACATGGTAAATCAAACATAAATACATTTTTAATAACTCTTCCCTTAACGGGAGGCACATTTACTTTAACGTTGCATAACGGTTTACGGTTACGGTTTCCGCTCTCTCCCACCCAAGCAACCTGGCCCTGATGCTGCCCCTAAAGCCCAGGCAGCACCCCTTGACCCACAGTCCAGCACACGGTACCCGAGCGGGATCTGTCCTTCCCTCCAGAGGGTAGCCACCGGTTCCTTTGGTGGCTGGGCCCTAGCCTGCTCTGCTCAGGGCCCTCCCTCCAACCTGCCTCTCCGGAGGCGGCCTGCGGAAAACGGTAACGGCAAACAACTTATTTACAAGCCACTTAACGTTTGTGGTTGCCCTGCAAGTTCACGGGCTTGTCCATGGATAGTTCCCATGCAAAACTTTTTAAACGGTCCCCACGGGGACAACGGTGCCGGCCCCAGCCGGTTCAATCACAAAGCAAATCAGGTGAAACTTCGGTAATCATTTTCATCTTCTTTCAAACTTTTAAACAAACAACAAAGTGGTGGTCCCAACGGGGACTGGACAACGGTGCTCCGCTGCCCTACTCCAGGCCTTCAGCTTCATCCGAGGGAGGGGGTGCCGAGCTCACTCTGCTCTCCTGGCTGCCCCGTAGTTTCACATCCAGGGCAAACCACCCCCTCTCTCCGCAGTGTCGGGTGTACCGCACAAGGTCTCCCGGCATTAGGTTGCGGCCAGGATGCTCCTCGGGCAGGTGGGCATTCACATCCCGCCGGGCTACAAACACTTCGGCCTCCAGGCCCGGCTCGTAGATGAACCCGTAGCCCCGGCGGACATCAAACCGCCTCACCTGTCCCTCGTACAGCGGTCCCCGGACACGGAACGTGGCCTGGCGGAGACTTTCTTTTTCTCGGATAGCTCGGGCCACCAGCTCGGCCTTCTTCCGCTCCCTCTCGGCGATCTCCAGGCCCAGCGGTACCGGCTCCCTATCCCAATACGGCACTGCTGCCAGCGCCGGCGCACGGGTCGGGCCCCGCGGGACATCCTGGACGTTGCCCACTGTCAGGAATCTGGGCGGCATGTCCCGCGGTGTCTTGGCCTTGGGCGCTGCCTTGCAGCAGCAACCCGGCGCTACCTCAGCCGAGGTGTGGGGGATGGGCATAAGGGCTTTCCGCTGCTGGGCCTTCGGCTCGGAGCGGGTCATCGGCTCCGGCTCGGGGGATTTTTCAGGGGATGCCTCCGGTTCAACTTTCGGAATCTTCCACGGTAACACCTCCGGTGTACTGCGGGCTCCGGCTACAGGTTGACCCGCCTGGGCGGGGACCCTGGGTACTGCTACCGGTTGCGGTGGTAGCAGGCCTAGTGGCGGGGTCACGGCCTCCGGAACGGGTGGCGAGGGAGGCGACGGGGGGAGAGGGCTTGGACCGGGCCCCACAGCCGCAATGACCGGCCCTTCAAGGGCATCGGGACGTGGGTCACTCACCCTCCCTTTCTCCGCCTCCTCCTCGCGTCTCCGCACGGTGGCTACAACGTCCGCCATGTCGGCCTCCCACTCCTCCATGAGGAGCTGCATCCTGACCTGCAGCCTTTGGTAGAGCTGCGCAGTTCGGATTTCCACCCACGCCGCGGTTCCAGGCGCGGGGGCTACGGTGTCGCGGGACGGCATCCACATGATGGCTTCTTTTCCAGGAACGGTATGTCTGCAGAGTCCTGGCGTCCCTGCTTTTATAGCTGCAGCTACATGCGTCCAGCCGCCATCGCGTCCCCCTTAGCTCTTTCCGGCCCCTCCTTTCTCGGGGCGGGGTTTTGGCCTTCGCGCCTCTACTACTCGAGAAGACGCTCGAGCGGAAACTTTTCACGCCAAAGATGGCGGCTTCTGAAATTTTTCTGCCGGATATCTCCGGCGGTAACAAGGCGCACCTCTACCAAATGGCAGAGCGGTAAGATCCTGTTCGTGACGCCAAGTTGTCGCGGGCGGGGAGGAGGGTGTCAGCACACTACGCTCACCCCTTCTGCTCGGGTCCGGCGGCTGCTGCTCAGTGGTGGCTCGAGCGGTGAGCCGGATCCCGGGGGTTTCTCGAGCGGCACTCCTCGCCCGTGAGTGAAAGGGGGTTGTTGGGTGTGGGGATTGTTGATTGTCCGTGACGCCACCCACGGTTGTGGTGATTTCACCACTGCTGCTCAATACGGGGATCCCGGGGATGGTAATGCGGAGCAGCCAGGTGTTGTGTTGCCCCTCCGTGGGTAGGGGTTGGTGATCCCGGGGCCCGGTGATGGCTTGGGGGGTGCAGGGCCTGGCGGAAGCAGGGACGCGGGGGCAGCGCTGTGCCTTGCGGCACTGTGGTACTCACTCAGCCTGAGACGTTGACACAGTTTTTACGGTAAACCAAACGGCTGGTAAGACGGTCCCACGGACGGCTGCACTTGCTCTCCCAGTAGGTGACGGTGATGTCCCTCTTCCTAGCACCTTTGTGTACTTGTTGGTTGTGATGGGTCCCCACCGGTAACCCGCTCCCCGGCTTCAAGCTGGACCGGAGGAGCTCTACTCTTTGCCCGCAGGCGCTGGCCCTGAGAAACTGGTGCCTTGGCGGTGGCGGCGTCTCTCTTACACTGGCTGGGCTGTTGCCTTCAATCGGGACTTGGTTGTTGGGGGATCTACGTCCCCTTCACTGACGGATTTGGCAAATTCTGGCGACTCCTAGCCTTGCCGGGGTCCGAGAGGCCCCTGCCCTGGTGCTGACTGTCCTTCGGAACACTGCTCCAGACCGCCGGGCACACAGCCTCCGGGGTCCTTCCAGGAACTTCCAAACGGTCCCCCTCCAGACAGTCACCGCCGTTGCTGACCTTGCTGACCTGTCCTGCACACCGCTGGACTACTTCAGGCTTTAGCACACTCTTTCTGTTCTGTCACCACTCTTGCTTTCCTCCTTTACTACTTTTCTTCCTTCACTTTCACTTAGCTGTTTACTCTTTTCTAGCCCTCAGCTAGACTTCAACTCTTGCCCTGCCTGGGCTCAACTCTCAAGCTCTTCCCTGAGCTGACTGCCTGGTTTTTCCCGCCTCCAGAGCTGTGTCCTCCTCGGTGGGCGGAGCCAACCGCCTGGCCCACCCCCTGGTGTGAATCATCAGCCTCTGGAGGAAGGCAACAAGGATTTTTGGTTAGCTTTGGTGTTCCTAACTGAGATGTAGGGTGTGGTGGTTTGTGACCTGTGTCCCCTGGCTTGCCCAGGGCGACACACCTGCAGCTGTTTCTGTTGCCTAGCACCTATATCGTATGGTAATTCACCACAATGATACCCTATTCCCCCTCCCTCCCATAGTTCCTGCTCATTTTATTGATACACATATAATCTCCTCCATTTCTTCTACTAGATTCTTCACCTGATCGCAAGGTTATTACCTTATCATCTCTTCTTTCTTTCTTTCTTTCTTTCTTTCCTTGGTGCTTTGACATTAGCCATATGACATCCCTTAATGCTCGACTAGGAATACACGGTATTTACCTCCGACCGAGAACCACTGTTATTGTGATTTCAACCCTGATTATTCAGGTACCTCAGCATTTGATCTCACTTTTAGCACATAGTCATCCATCATGACTGAGTATGGAGATTGACACTAGCACATCTCACCATCTCTCTTTTTCCCATTAGGCTACTTCTTTGGGCATAATACCCTATATATAAAATTGGGTTTCCCCTTCCTCCTTCTTTTTCTGCCCGTCAGCACATGCGCAGGTATGATCTCAGATAATTCACGTTTGGCTTTTGGTATGATTTCGTACCTTTCCTTCTTGACTCTTACTTTTTTTACTTAGAGTATAAACAATATCTCGCCCCTCAAGGTGTTGTAAAACGGGACTCTTCCTATTTTTCGTGCAATTAGCGTGACACACTACCTGGGTTACACTGTCACAGGTACTTATCATAGGTCAGTGTTCACACTGTTTAACATGGATCTTTTCGCGTACCTTAGAGTTTTTTCATTTATTCTCTCATATAGTATTCAACCCTACTGTTAGATGCGACTGATGATTACACTTGTTGTCCGTTGGTGCATATTCATTTCTACAGTACTCTAGGTATGTTCATATATTACTTACTAGTTACGGCATCTATCCATTATATTACATGTTCATACATTGTCTGTATTTTCGTGTTGTTCTGATCCTTTTTGTCCAGGGTATAATGTGCCGTTGCTGCCGTTGCATATATTTGTATCACAATTTGCGGTTTACTACAATGCTGCATCATAACATGCTGTGTCTCCCCTTATTCATTTTTGTACAATGTTTTTCGTGATGAAATATTCCCTTAATGTACATTTATTTATTTATTTTTTCTGTTTCTGTTTTATGTTTATCTTGTCAGTCTGATAGATCCCTTGATAAAGGTCTGATGTAGACCGAAATGTTATGGGACAGACTTCATTCTTAATAAAAACGCATTCAGCACCACCCGAGACTTTTTGCAATTTTTTCTAAGGAGTGCCGGAGCTATATTTATGTTTCTGAGGTTTATTTTTCTCCAGAGCACCCAACTAGATAGTGAGCCAGGCTTATTTTTTGTATTGTCTGTGTACACAGTCTGTCTGTCTGTGTACACAGTCTGTCTGTCTGTGTACACAGTCTGTCTGTCTGTGTACACAGTCTGTCTATGTAATTTTCTTAGGGAAACAACTTCAAGGGGCTACAGCGATCTCGTTGGGGTCATGGATTTTGTGACGCACATTCGGCCGCTGTAGCGATCTCGTTGTGTGTGACTCCTAGGAGCGATTTTGGATCATTGGAAAAACGTCCAAAATCGCTCCTCGTTGACATGGGGGTCCTCTCCCAATTATCGCTGCTGTCGCTTGGGCGAAGTTGATCCTCGTCCCTGCCGCAGCACACATCGCTACATGTAATGCCGCAGGAACGAGGAACCTCTCCTTACCTGCCACACGCCATCAATGAGGAAGGAAAAAGGTGGGCGGGATGTTCGTCCCGCTCATCTCCGCCCCTCCGCTTTGATTGGGCGGCCGCTCAGTGACGTCGCTGTGACGCCGAGCGAACCGCTCCCTTAGAAAGGAGGCGGTTCACTGGTCACAACGACGTCGCAGAGCAGGTAAGTACGTGTGACGCTGCCGTAGCGATAATGTTCGCTACGGCAGCGATCTTCACATATCGGCATAACGATAGGGGCGGGTGCTATCATGCTCGCCATCACTAGCATCGACTAGCGATGTCGCAGCGTGTAAAGCCTGCTTAAGGCCCTGATCTTCAACCCATATTCCACAGACACCACAGACTGAAAGCAATATTCCCAGAACTAGCACTTCTCACCTACAAACATATCTCCAACATAAAGGGAACCAATCATCAGGATTTTCGTATATAACCTAAAGGCAGTGCTATACTGGCACTATCAGGCTGATTCTATACATACCATTAGTGGTCAGCTCGGATGTTTAGGTTTTGAAATCGGAAAAAGTAATGTTTATAAAATTAGCTGCTTGTTGAGCGACAGAAGCAAAGGAGCAAATAATATATTGATAGTTATCCCCTCCACCTGTTAGAATTAGCATAAGTATTATACAAACGATTCACTTTGTCTCTAGCAGGACCTGTGTGAGGTCATACCCATGTGACCTGGTATCCAGCTTTGTTGGCTGAGACCCCGCCCCTTCTGGTCACATGGGTATGACCTCACACAGGTCCTGCAAGAGACAAAGTGAATCATTTGTATAATACTTATACTAATTCTAAAAGAGGGAGGGGTTAACTATGAATATATTATCTGCTGCTTTGCTGCTGTCACTCAACAAGCAGCTAAATTTATAAACTTTTCTTTTTTGGATTTCAAAACCTAACCATTTAAACTGACCACTACAGGTATGTAGATAAACAGCCTGATAGTGACTGTATAGCACTGGCTTTAGGTTTTATACAAATGCCTGGTGCTTGGTTCCCTTTAAGGAATCTCCTTGTTAGAAGTGTCCTCTCATCACCATCAGAGATGGTCACATTCCCCTGAAATGGTAAGAAATGCAGGACCTGTACCCACATTTTACCAAAAGATACAGTCCATATACCCAACACAAATCAGGACTACACTGTGTGCAGAATTATTAGTCAAGTTGTATTTTAAAGGATTTTTTTCATTATTGATCAACACCTTTTTTCTCAATCAACCCAAAAGACCCATAAATATCAAAGCTTAAAATTATTGGAAGTTGGAGTGGTTTTTTTTTAGATTTGGCTATCTTAGGAGGATATCTGTTTGTGCAGGTAACTATTACTGTGCAGAATTATTAGGCAACTTAATAAAAACCAAATTTATTGCCATCTCACTTGTTTATTTTCACCAGGTAAGCCAATATAACTGCACAAAATTTAGAAGTAAACATTTCTGACATGCAAAAACAAAACCCCAAAAAATTAGTGACCAATATAGCCACCTTTCTTTATGATGACACTCAACAGCCTACCATCCATAGATTCTGTCAGTTGCTTGATCTGTTTACGATCAACATTGTGTGCAGCAGTCACAACAGCCTCCCAGACACTGTTCCGAGAGGTGTACTGTTTTCTCTCTCTGTAGAGCTTTCATTTTATGAGGGACCACAGGTTCTCTATGGGGTTCAGATCAGGTGAACAAGGGGGCCATGTCATTATTTTTTCATCTTTTAGACCTTTACTGGCTAACCGTGGAGTAGTTGGATGCATGTGATGGAGCATTAGCCTGCATGAAAATTTATGTTTTTCTTGAACGATACCGACTTCTTCCTGTACCACTGCTTGAACAAGTTGTCTTCCAGAAACTGGCAGCAGGTCTGGGAGATGAACTTCACTTCATCCTCAATCCGAAAAGGTCCCACAAGTTCATCCTTGATGATATCAGCCCATACCAGTACCCCACCTCTACTTTGCTGGCGTCTGAGTCGGAGTGGAGCTCTCAGCCTTTACTGATCCAGCCTCTGGCCCATCCATCTGGCACATCAAGAGTCACTCTCATTTCATCAGTCCATAAAACCTTTGAAAAATCAGTCTTAAGATATTTCTTTGCCCAGTCTTAATGTTTTATCTTATGAAACATAAGGTTTATTTTTTTGTTTTGTTCAAAGGTGGTCGTTTTTCAACTTTCCTTACCTTGGCCATGTCCCTGAGTATGGCACACCTTGTGCTTTTTGATACTCCAGTAACGTTGCAGCTCTGAAATATGGCCAAACTGGTGGCAAATGGCATCTTGGCAGCTTGATGCTTGATTTTCCTCAATTCATGGGCAGTTATTTTGCGCCTTTTTTCCACAACACGCTTCTTGCGACCCTGTTGCAATTTGCCATGAAACGCTTGATTGTTCGGTGATCACGCTTTAAAAGTTTGGCAATTTCAAGACTGCTGCATCCCTCTTCAAGACATCTAACAATTTTGGACTTTTCAGAGCCTGTCAAATCTCTCTTCTGACCCATTTTGCCAAAGGAAAGGAGTTGCCTAATAATTAAGCACACCTTATATAGGGTGTTGATGTCATTACACCACACCCCTCCTCATTATGTCGCGGGCGGAGGAGGGGACGCTGCGCTCTCCCACTGCTCGGGTCCGGCTGCTGCTGCTCTGTGGTGGCTCAAGCGGTGGGCCGGATCCCAGGGACTCGAGCGGCGCTCCTCGCCCGTGAGTGAAAAGGGGATTTAGATTGTGGGGGTTTTGGTTATTGTCCGTGACGCCACCCACGGTTGTGGTGATATTGGTGACACCACCGCTGCTCTAGACGGGGATCCCAGGAGCGGTGACAGGGAGCAGCTTGGTTGTTATTTCTACCCTCTGTGGGTAGGGGGTTGGTTGTCCCGGGGCCCGGTGATGGGGTAGGGATGGATGGCAGGCGGGTTACAGGGCCTGGTGAGGTGCAGGGTCGCAGGGGCAGTGCTGTGCCGCACGACACAGTGGTACTCACTCAGCCAATGATGAGGACACAGTTCTCGGTAAAACACACAGCTGGATGGACAGGTCCCACAGACGGCTGCGGTGTTGTTTCTCCCGGCAGGTTGATGGTGACTGCCTTTCCCTGCACCTATGTACGGTAGATGGTTCCAATGGGTTCCCACCGGTAACTCGCTCCCCAGCTTGGATATGAGCCGGAGGAGCCCCTTTTGCCCGCAGGCTCTGGCCCTGAGAAATGGTAGCCTTGGCGGTGGCGGTGTCCCCCTCACTTTGGTTGGACTGTTGCCTTCTGTCGGGACTTGGCTGTTGGGAAACCCAGGAGGTTCCCTTCACTAACGAATTTGGCAAATTCACGGCGACTCCTAGCCTTGCCGGGGTCCGTAAGCCCCTGCCAGATGGTGCTGGCTTCTCTTTGTGTACCGGTCCGGTACAGCCGGGCCACCGCCCGTCCACGGTCCTTACGGTAGACTAGAATCAGCCACTCCTGCAGACGGTCACCACCGTCTGCCAACCTTGCTGTCTCGCCCGGGCCACACACCCGGACGCTGTCAGTTAGTTGCTCCACTACCACTTCTCCTTCCACTTTCACCTCCAAAACTAATCTGTCTGTTTTCCCGCCTCCAGGACTGTGAACTCCTCGGTGGGCGGGACCAACCGCCTGGCCCACCCCCTGGTGTGAACATCAGCCCCTGGAGGAAGGCAACAAGGGTTTTGTGTTTGACTTCGGTGTGCCTGCTGGGAGTGTGGGGTGTGTTGATGTTGTTCTCTGTGGCCCCTGGCTTGTCCAGGGCGCCACAATTACAGAGATGCACATCACCTGATTTACTTAATTGATAGTTGGCTCTCAAGCCTACACAGCTTGGAGTAGACCAACATGTATAAAAAGTATCATGTGATCAAAATACTCATTTGCCTAATAAATCTGCACACAATGTATAAGATCATGGATTTATTTTCATGTTCATCCTCCAATGTGGTATACATGATACAATCCACAAGGTGGGGAAACTAAACAAAAACTACAAACAAGGATGAATCTACACAGGCACACAATAAAAAAAAATGAGCTGGATAGACCTGTGGGAAAACATTTCTCTAGACCTTTACACAGTATGACAGATTTAAAAGTATCAATCCTGTAAGCTCATTTTAAGGATGACGGAGAGAAAAAAAATTGAGAATTTAAATTGATAAGGATGTTAGGATCTTTAACAAAAGGACTGGTTTTATGACTCCCTAAATGGAAACACTTCACACATCCACAAGAATACCTTCAGAAGTGATCTGAAAAGACCACTTCCAACTCATCTGCATTTGTAACAAAAACCTTACTTTAATTTCCTTGGCTTATCTTTAAGAGGCACTCAGCTTTCCCATGTCCTGTTGTAACATTAATTTAAATGTTTGGATTTTGACTCAGTAATTAATTTGTAATTTTGCCTGAAGAAAGAGCCCTGGTCCTCTGACAGCTTGCTAATATAATTTTTCTGGTTAGCTAATAAAGGTATCACTCCTAAAATACGTTTGTCGTTCTTGGGGCATAAGTATTTGAATTAAATGGATCTCTGAAACTCTAGAAGCCTGTGTGCCATCTGATAAAAAAAAGTCTGGCAACACACGGAAATGTCACACGAATGTGAGACTGGCCTAAAGGATTTAACAGGTAACAGCATTACTCCAAGATATACAGTACAGAATAAAGATTTTCATAAAGTTACTTACAGCTGACATCTTATAGGAATAGTTTTCTGTAGTTTCTTCTCCATCTGGTCAGACCTTCATGTCGCCATCTTCCAGCCACGACCCATCTTGTCACACTGATCACCACAGCGCTGAAAATAACAAGGTCATATATATTGTATACATACATTTGCCTCCTGAATAAAAAATCCCCCACCCTTCGCCCCTGAATATAAATATGTACCAGATTATATATTATACAATTAGCCACACTCCATTCTAAATATAAAGTGATAAATAAGCCAGCCCTGTGGCCCCCATTAACCATAATCTCTTTCTCTTAATAAATATAAACTAATCAGTCTCTGTGACTCTCCCCCCAATTAATTTTAAGTCTATGTACACACATTGTGATTTTGTAGCTGAAAATACAAAGCATTTTTTGTTTACGCAGCTACAAGCAAACTGAGTGAGATTCCTGAAATCTCATGTACACGCTGATTAATTTTTTCCTTGTAGATTTGCAGCAGATTCAGATCTGCAGGATGTCAATTCTTGCAGCATTTTTGAAGCATATTTCACCCATACTAATCAGTGGGGAAAATATGCAAGAAAAACGCATGTAAAAACTCTTATTTCATGCAGTGTTCTTCCTGTCAACACATCAGGATTTGCATCACAATTTTAAGCTGCAAATCCTGAATGTTTGAGCATATAGGTCCAGTCACACTAAGCAACTTACCAGCGATCCCAACAACGATAGGGATCGCTGGTAAGTTGCTAGGAGGTTGCTGGTGAGCTGTCACACTGCGACGCTCCAGCGATCCCACCAGCAACCTGACCTGGCAGGGATCGCTGGAGCGTGGCTACACGAGTTGCTGGTGAGCTCACCAGCAACCAGTGACCAGCCCCCAGTCTCCTAGTTACAGCACACATCAGGTTAATTAACCCGATGTGTGCTGCAGCTAAATGTGCACAGAGCAGGGAGCAGCGCACACTGCTTAGTGCTGGCTCCTTGCTCTCCTAGTTACAGCACACATCGGGTTAATTACCTGATGTGTGCTGCAGCTACATGTGTGCACAGAGCAGGAGCCGGCAGCACAGGCAGTGAGAGCGGAGGAGTCTGGTATCAAAGGTAAATATCGGGTAACCAAGGACAGGGCTTCTTGGTTACCCGATGTTTACATTAGTTACCAGCCTCAGCAGAAGCCGGCTCCTGCTCACTGCACATTAGTTGTTGCTGTCTCGCTGTCACACACAGCGATCTGTGCTTCACAGCAGGACAGCAACAACTAAATAATGGCCCAGGACATTCAGCAACAACCAACGACCTCACAGCAGGGGCCAGGTTGTTGCTGGATGTCACACACAGCAACATCGCTAGCAACGTCACAAAAGTTGTTCGTTACCAGCGATGTTGCTAGCGATGTTGCTTAGTGTGACGGGGCCTTAAGTCTCTGACTTGTGTCCTTCCCCAGCAATTTATCATAAGTCCCTGATAGCTTCATAATGCAGAGGCGTATCTAGGGGGGCTGGCGGGGCATCTGCCCCGGGCGCAGCTGTCAGGGGGGCACTGACAGGCTGCCTGATGCAGCGGCTCTGAGAGTCTTCCCCGCGGCTGTGTTTTCCGCTCTCTGTAGTGGGAGACGCTATTCTCTGAGTCCATCAGTCAAGCTGACAGCCGAGTCAGAGAAAGTGTGGTGCGCGGCTCGCTGTGACCAACTGCATTGTCGGCAGTAGCTTTGTGCGACCTATGCAGTGGCACAGGGACTCGGCCGGCAGACAGCGCTGGGGGGAGAACTCCCTCCCCCTGCACGATCTCCTATCAGATTGCAGTTGGAAGCACTGAGATCGGGGAGGGACATGCACGGCACTTTTGGAGGCTGCATTGTGCAATGTGCTCAGCCTCTCACCCTCCTGTTCTGTGCACTCAGGCCTGTGTGCCCCACAGAGGAGACAGAAGAGGAGAGGAAACCAGCGCTGATTGGCCACACATTACCCAGTCAGTGCTGCATACGGTGAGTTAGTGTGCTGTATACGGGGCGTGTGTGTGCTGTATACGAGGCGTGTGTATGCTGTATACGAGGCGTGTGTGTGCTGTATACGGGGCATGTGTGTGCTGTATTCGGGGCGGGTGTGTGCTGTGTACGGGGCATGTGTGTGCTGTATTCGGGGCGGGTGTGTGCTGTGTGCGGCGCGTGTGTGTGCTGTATACGGGGCGTGTGTTCTGTATACGGGGCGTGTGTGTGCTGTATACGGGGCGTGTGTGTGCTGTATACGGGGCGTGTGTGTGCTGTATACGGGGCGTGTGTGTGCTGTATATGAGGCGTTTGTGTGCTGTATACGGGGCGTGTGTGTGCTGTATACGGGGCGTGTATGTGCTGTATTCGGGGCGTGTGTGTGCTGTATTCGGGGCGGGTGTGTGCTGTATACGGCGCATGTGTGTGCTGTATACGGGGCGTGTGAGTGCTGTATACGGGGCGTGTGTGTGCTGTATAACGGGGCATGTATGTGCTATATACAGGGCGTATGTGTGCTGTATACAGTGCGTGTGTGTGCTGTATACGGGGCGTGTGTGTGCTGTATACGGGGCGTGTGTGTGCGGTTTACGGGGTGGGTGTGTGCTGTATTCGGGGCGGGTGTGTGCTGTATACGGCGCGTGTGTGTGCTGTATACGGAGCGTGTGTATGCTGTATAAGGGGGCGTGTGTGTGCTGTATACGGGGCGTGTGTGTGCTGTATATGAGGCGTTTGTGTGCTGTATACGGGGCGTGTGTGTGCTGTATACGGGGCGTGTATGTGCTGTATTCGGGGCGTGTGTGTGCTGTATTCGGGGCGGGTGTGTGCTGTATACGGCGCATGTGTGTGCTGTATACGGGGTGTGTGTGTGCTGTATACGGGGCGTGTGTGTGCTGTATAACGGGGCATGTATGTGCTATATACAGGGCGTGTGTGTGCTGTATACAGTGCGTGTGTGTGCTGTATACGGGGCGTGTGTGTGCTGTATACGGGGCGTGTGTGTGCGGTTTACGGGGTGGGTGTGTGCTGTATTCGGGGCGGGTGTGTGCTGTATACGGCGCGTGTGTGTGCTGTATACGGAGCGTGTGTATGCTGTATAAGGGGGCGTGTGTGTGCTGTATACGGTGCGTGTGTGTGCTGTATACGGTGCGTGTGTGTGCTGTTTACGGGGCGGGTGTGTGCTGTATTCGGGGTGGGTGTGTGCTGTATTTGGGGCGGGTGTGTGCTGTATACGGCGCGTGTGTGTGCTGTATACGGGGTGTGTGTGCTGTATACGGGGCGTGTGTGTGCTGTATACGGGGCGTTTGTGTGCTGTATACGGGACGTGTGTGTGCTGTATACGGGGCGTGTGTGTGCTGTATAAGGGGGCGTGTGTGTGCTGTATACAGGGTGTGTGTGCTGTATACTGGGCATGTGTATGCTGTATACTGGGCATGTGTGTGCTGTATACGGTGCATGTGTGTGCTGTATACGGGGCGTGTGTGTGTTGTATACGGGGCGTGTGTGTGCTGTATACGGGGCGTGTGTGTGCTGTATACTGGGCGTGTGTGTGCTGTATACGGGGCGTGTGTGTGCTGTATACGGGGCGTGTGTGTGCTGTATAAGGGGGTGTGGGTGCTGAATACGGGGCGTGTGTGTGCTGTATACGGGGCGTCTGTGTGCTGTGTACGGGGTTTGTGTGTGTGACGCCCTGGCCTAGCCAGGTAGTCACAGAAGAGTGCATCCTCCTTGGTAATTCCACACACACCCCCACATGGTGCATATGAGCAGCCCCCCTCACCCCCCCAGGGTAGGAAGTGAAGAGAGTAGGAGGGGATGAGTTGAGTTCAGTTTTAGGAGAGAGGCAGAGCAGTGAGGAGCGTGTCTCCTGGGCTGCTGGAGAGAAAGAAAAAGAGCAAGCTGTGTGCCGAAGGAGTCTGCAGAGAAAGGAGCAGAGCGGTCAGGGGTTGGAGCCCCTGGACTGTGGGAACAAGTCAGGCATTAGGAGGGAACCCGAAGTAGACCGGGGCAGGGTAGTAGCCCACCGGCATTGTGAATGGGAACCCGGACTAGTGCAGGGGAGTGGACTCCCCGTTCCAACCAGAGGAGTTAAGCAGACTACGAAGGGGCAAAGGGAGAAATTAAGTCCTGCACCACTGCACTTTACCTGCAGTATCGTATGCGGTACCACCTGTGTCTGTGTCCGGGTGGAGAGCCTGGAAAGTCCAATAATCCAAAAGCGGGGTGCTCGTCATAGAACAACATCCATGGATAAAAGGTGAGAATATAGAGAGACCGCACTCTGTCCGCTGTGAAGGATTTTCTTTTATTCAAAAGCGTGCAAGATACAAAGCCGGAGGCACACTGTGAGCTGGCTCCTCTGAACTGGACGACGGCCGTTTCGCCCACAAATTGGGCTTCCACAGGTCCTGCAACAGCAGCGGTGGTGCCACACCTCACCACACACCGTGGGTGGCGTCACAGACAATCTCCCTTGTAAATATCCCCTTTTCACTTGTGGGTGGTGGACCGCTGCTCGAGACCGGGTCTGGTTACAACTCAAGCCACAGTAAAGCCCCAGATCCGAGCATCTCCGAGCAACCCCTAAGCTACGGTCTGGCCCCCACCCGCAACATGTGTGCTGTATACGGCGCGTGTGTGCTGTATACAGCGTGTGTGTGTGCTACGGGGTGTGTGTGTGCTGTATTCGGGGCATGTGTGAGCTGTATTCAGGGCATGTGTGTGCTGTATACGGGGCGTGTGTGCTGTATACGGGGCGTGTGTGTGCTGTATACGGCGCGTGTGTGTGTTGTATACAGGGCATGTGTGTGCTGTATTCGGGGCGTGTGTGTGCTCTATGCGGCACGTGTGTGTGCTGTATACGAGACGTCTGTGTGCTGTATACGGCGCGTGTTTGTGCTGTATACGGCGCGTGTGTGTGCTGTATACGGCACGTGTGTGTGCTGTATACAGCGCGTGTGTGTGCTGTATACCGCACGTGTGTGTGCTATTGTGTGTGCTGTATAGCGTGCGTGTGTGTGCTGTATAAGGGGGCGTGTGAGTGCTGTATACGGAGTGTGTGTGCTGTATATGGGGTGTGTGTGTGCGCTGTATACGGGGTGTGTGTGTGCTGTATACCGGAGGTGTGAGTGCTGTATACGGGGTGTGTGAGGGCTGTATACCAGGTGTGAGTGCTGTGTACAGCATGTGAGTGCTGTATACGGCGTGTGTGAGTTCTGTATATGGGGTGTGACTTCTGTGTATGTGGTGTGGTGCACTATGCCAGACACTCAGGACCAGGCCTATCTGGATCAGCAGCATGATGAAACTATTGAATCAATCTTGTGGCATTCACATCCGATGCTGGGACCCACATCCTCTCCTCTGCTCCTTAACCCCTCCAGTGCACCAAGTTTCGAAGGAAGTGGCATAGAAAATGAGAGTGAACAATTTTAGCCATTTGAAACTCCAAATTACCGTCAACCATGGTTGGTGCCAAGGGAAAGGAATATCGCTGCAAAGGTTCCACATACTTTTTGAGCAGTGCCCTGTGGAATTAATTGTGGATCCTAAAGGCCCCGTCACACTAAGCAACATCGCTAGCAACATCGCTGGTAACGAACAACTTTTGTGACGTTGCTAGCGATGTTGCTGTGTGTGACATCCAGCAACAACCTGGCCCCTGCTGTGAGGTCGTTGGTTGTTGCTGAATGTCCTGGGCCATTTTTTAGTTGTTGCTGTCCTGCTGTGAAGCACAGATCGCTGTGTGTGACAGCGAGACAGCAACAACTAATGTGCAGTGAGCAGGGAGCCAGCTTCTGCTGAGGTTGGTAACTAATGTAAACATCGGGTAACCAAGAAGCCCTGTCCTTGGTTACCCGATATTTACCTTTGATACCAGCCTCCTCCGCTCTCACTGCCTGTGCTGCCGGCTCCAGCTCTGTGCACAGATAGCTGCAGCACACATCAGGCAATTAACCCGATGTGTGCTGTAACTAGGAGAGCAAGGAGCCAGCACTAAGCAGTGTGCGCTGCTCCCTGCTCTGTGCACATTTAGCTGCAGCACACATCGGGTTAATTAACCTGATGTGTGCTGTAACTAGGAGACTGGGGGCTGGTCACTGGTTGCTGGTGAGCTCACCAGCAACTCGTGTAGCCACGCTCCAGCGATCCCTGCCAGGTCAGGTTGCTGGTGGGATCGCTGGAGCGTCGCAGTGTGACATCTCACCAGCAACCTCCTAGCAACTTACCAGCGATCCCTATCGTTGTTGGGATCGCTGGTAAGTTGCTTAGTGTGACTGGACCTTAAGACTCAGAGGTAACTCCAGACAAAATGCTACTGGGTTAACATTGGTGATTATTTTATAGGGACCAAAAAAACCTAGGCCCCAGCTTCCAGAAAGGAATTTTCAAGTTTACCGTATTTCTCGTAGACAACCACACATAGTCATTCACACCTAAGTCCGGACCAGGCAAGCGTTTTTTTGTCAGCTAAACGTTTGTATCTGTCTCCCATTTGATTTAAATTACTCTGAACCCCTTGCCATACAAAATAGAGGGATGAAGCAAAACACTCCTCCTCAGGAAGTAGTGAAGCACCCGTACCACTAAAGGTACTAAATTGTGGATGAAAACTGTATGCACCAAAGAATGGTGACTTTCCAGTAGACGTCTGGTGATGATTATTTAAAGCAAATTCAGCCAATGGTAAATAGAATGTTCAATCCTCCTGGTTCTTGGAGATAAAGCACCTAAGGTAAGTTTCCAAATTTTTATTTATGCGCTCTGTCTGCCCATTTGACTGAGGATGGAAGGCAGAAGAGAAAGACAACTGCGCCCCCAGTCGACCACAAAATGCTTTATAAAATTTGGAAACAAACTGGGTTCCCCAATCTGAGACCACAACGGAAGGAATATCATGAAGCTTCATGATCTCATTGATGAACACCTAAGCCAGAGTCTTGGCATTTGGAAGTGCCGGCAACGAGATGAAATGCGTCATCTTACTGGACCTATCCACAACCACCAAAACCACAGTCTGTCGCAAAGACAAAGACAGGTAAGTAATTAAATAAATGGATAAATGCATGCATGGTCTATGTGGAATAGCCAATGGCACGAGAGATCCCAATGGACAGGTATGCGTTACCTTGGAAAGTGTGCAAATACTGCAAGCAGACACATAGTTAACCACATCCTGATGCAACCTCGGCCACCAAAAATGATGAGACAGGAGGTCCAAGATTGCTTTACTACCTGGATGACTCGCAAGTACAGAATTAGTTTACGGTGCAAATTGGGTGGCACAAACAACTTTTCAAAACGCCTCCCCCTCCAGGTCTGGGCACAAGGCTCAGATGACCACCGCCTGCTGCAAAATGGGTACCAGGTGTGCCAGTCATTGCACTGGCTGCCCATATATCATAGGATCCAATTCAAATTGCTTGTTCTCACCCACAAAGCTCTCCACAGTGCGGCACCCCCCTACATCTTCACCCTTCTCTCTATCACCCCACCCGTTCTCTACGCTCTGCAAATGACTTTCGACTAACATCCACACTAATTTGAACCTCCCACTCCCGGATCCAAGACTTCTCCCGAGCTGCACCAACCCTCTGGAATGCTCTACCCCAAGAAGTTAGGACAAATCACAACTAACTCAGCTTCAGACGCACCCTAAAAACCCATCTTTTTAGGGTGGCCTATCACACTCCCTAGCCAAACTAAATTCACATAGTCCCTCTACAACTTCTCACAACATACCTCCACTTCAAACTCCATGGCACCCAAATGCATCTCAAGGTTCTGGGCAACTGGTCCAGAAAACCATTATCTATCCCCCATTTCCTTGAGATGGCTGGATTGCCATTGTAAATAAGCACTTGTACCTTGCCCCCCCCCCCCCTCCATCTCATTGTAGATTGTAAGCTCTCACGAGCAGGGTTGTCTTTTTTTCCCATCTAAATATTGTATCTTCTATAACTGTTACTTGCTTGTATATGATCCTCCTGAATTGTAAAGCGCTGCAGAATATGTTGGCGCTATATAAATAAAGATTATTATTATTATTACACAATCACTACCACCAGGGAAGCTCCAGGATAATGCATCTTAATGTTTTTAACCCCTGGATGGTATATGACAGTAACATTAAATCTGGTAAAAAAACAAAGACCATCTAGCCTGCCTAGGATTGAGAAGTTTGGCAGACTCTAGATATGATAGATTTTTATCATCTGTGATTACCGTAATGGGATGAACTGCCCCCTCCAGCCAATGGCGCTATTCCTTGAAAGCTAACTTAATTGTCCAGAGCTCTCTGTTGCCAACATCATAGTTTCCTTCGGCCAAGTACAAATTCTTGGAAAAGAAAGCACAAGGATGCCATTTTCCAAGAGACGGACCTTGTGACAACGCAGCTCCAACCCCCACCTCAAATGCATTGAACTTCATGGTAAAAGGCTGTGAAACATCAGGCTTACTGAGTATAGGTGCTGTGAAAAAAACATCTTTTTAAACAGGAAAAACCAAATGATTAAAATTTTACTTTTAATAGAGACTCATAAACGTTTAATGTCCATAGAGACACACATATACCAAAAGCTCCTAGGATGAGGAATATTCTTAAATAATGTCTGTCCAAAGACAGTGCAACCCTAATTTGTTGCCTGTTTTATGGTTCTTAACAGAACCAACCTAGGTAGCCACTAATTGTTAATATTTCGGAAAAAAACACAACACACAAACAAAACAAATCAGTAAACAAAGAGTGTGTTATTTCTATTTTAGGAGATAGAAAGTGGTCATCTCATACTAAAAAAAGAAAAAACACAATTTACTCAAAAAGTTTCAGTGACAATGGCCAGTATTATGGTAAACTGAGTATAATTTATAATAAATGGAGAGGTCTCACCAAGTCCATAGGAACCAGGACACACAGAAATGTTCACCAGGCAGGGGTCCTCAAATTTCCAATGCTGAAACTGACCCTACCAAGCCCAATAAGTCTCCGCTAACTGATTCACCTGCTGCAGGTGACACAGCCTGGACTCAGCCAATGAGACTCATCCAGGATCATCATAGATGAGACCCAAGGCCTCAAAAAATGTATCCACCGACTGGAGACAACTGGAGTCATGTGGCAAAGAGAGAGCCCAGGATAGCGGATCCCCTTACAACAGTGAGATCAATTGAATGACAAATGAATGACAAAAGTATTTTAGGAGTGATACCTTTATAGGCTAACCAGAAAAATTATATTAGCAGCTTTCAGTGCACACAGGCTCCTTCTTCAGGCAAATTACAAATGAATTACTGAGACCAAACACAACATTTAAATGAATGTTACAACAGGACATGGGAAAGATAATGCCTCCTAAAAGATAAGCCAAGGAAATCAAATTAAAGGGTAAGTTCACACAGTGCGTTTTTCGTGGCGTTTTTGCGCAGATTTCGGGTGCGTTTTTGCTCAGAAAACTGCATGACTTTGCTTCCCCAGCAAAGTCTATGAGTTTTCATTTTTGCTGTCTGCACACAGCGTTTTTTTTCAGCTGCGTTTTTGTGGTGCCACAAAAACGCAGCATGTCAATTATTCCCGCGTTTTTTACTGCGCTTTTCATCCATTGAGTGCAATGGGATGTTGAAAGACGCAATGAGAAACGCAAATAGCTGCGTTTTGGTGCGTTTTGGTGCGTTTCTAAGACCAAAAATGCTGCTATAAACGCAGGAGGTGGGTAGTAAAGTGACATGTACAGGAAGAGGATTCCTTCTGTCAGTAAACACAGAAGCGTGAATCCTCCCGGTACCGTCACCACCGCTTCCACCTCCCGTCCTGTGCATGTATGCTGCCGTGCGGCGCCATGTCTGGGCGGGAGGTGGAAGCGGCTGCGAAAACAAAAGTTAACAGTAGAAAAAAAAAAAGTTATACTCACCTGTCTGCAGCCTCCCGGTGCCATGCCCGCTCCCAGCTCCTCTCACTGTATCGCCGCTCCGGCTGTGTGCAGACGGCTGGGACACCTCTGATAGATGCAGGACCTGGCGATGGATCACCTGATACAGTCACCTGACGCATCAGGTGATCGTAAGTATCGCGGTGACGCGGGCGCCCGGCCGGTTTAAGCTATCAGCGGATGCGTCAGGAGACTTCATCCCTGATTACCGGCAGCTGCTGCAGCGATCGGACAGGATCAGACTCCCGCCCCATCGCTCCAGGAGCTGCCGGTAATCAGCACATAAGTGAGTATTTTTTTTTTTTTTTGCACCGATGCATCTGCTGATTGTATAAACGTTTTTTATACAATCAGCTGCTGTGTGATGTGCTTCAGCCCCTAGAACCTGACACATCATCTGATCGCTTTGCCTTCCAGCAAACCGATCAGATGATATTGGATCCGGATTGGACGGCGCGGGACCCTTGACCCAGGATTACTGCGGAGGGGGGTTCTTTATTTCAATAAAGATGGAGTCACTAATTGTGTTGTGTTTTATTTCTAATAAAAATATTTTTCTGTGTGTTGTGTTTTTTTTTTATCTTTACTAGAAATTCATGGTGGCCATGTCTAATATTGGCGTGACACCATGAATTTCGGGCTTAGGGCCAGCTATACAGCTAGCCCTAACCCCATTATTACCCAGCGAGCCACCCGGCATCAGGGCAGCTGGATACAGCACCAGAAGATGGCGCTTCTATGAAAGCGCCATTTGCTGGGGTGGCTGCGGGACTGCAATTCACAGCGGGGGTGCCCAGAAAGCATAGGCACCCTGCACTGTGGATTCCAATCCCCAGCTGCCTAGTTGTACCCGGCTGGACTCAAAAATTTGGGCAAAGCTCACGTCATTTTTTTTTTTAAATTATTTCATGAAATTCATGAAATACAGTTAGGCCCAGAAATATTTGGACAGTGACACAAGTTTTGTTATTTTAGCTGTTTACAAAAACATGTTCAGAAATACAATTATATATATAATATGGCCTGAAAGTGCACACTCCCAGCTGCAATATGAGAGTTTTCACATCCAAATCGGAGAAAGGGTTTAGGAATCATAGCCCTGTAATGCATAGCCTCCTCTTTTTCAAGGGACCAAAAGTAATTGGACAAGGGACTCTAAGGGCTGCAATTAACTCTGAAGGCGTCTCCCTCGTTAACCTGTAATCAATGAAGTAGTTAAAAGGTCTGGGGTTGATTACAGGTGTGTGGTTTTGCATTTGCATGTGGTTTTGCTGTGACCAGACAACATGCGGTCTAAGGAACTCTCAATTGAGGTGAAGCAGAACATCCTGAGGCTGAAAAAAAAGAAAAAATCCATCAGAGAGATAGCAGACATGCCTGGAGTAGCAAAATCAACAGTCGGGTACATTCTGAGAAAAAAGGAATTGACTGGTGAGCTTGGGAACTCAAAAAGGCCTGGGCGTCCACGGATGAGAACAGTGGTGGATGATCGCCGCATACTTTCTTTGGTGAAGAAGAACCCGTTCACAACATCAACTGAAGTCCAGAACACTCTCAGTGAAGTAGGTGTATCTGTCTCTAAGTCAACAGTAAAGAGAAGACTCCATGAAAGTAAATACAAAGGGTTCACATCTAGATGCAAACCATTCATCAATTTCAAAAATAGACAGGCCAGAGTTAAATTTGCTGAAAAACACCTCATGAAGCCAGCTCAGTTCTGGAAAAGTATTCTATGGACAGATGAGACAAAGATCAACCTGTACCATAATGATGGGAAGAAAAAAGTTTGGAGAAGAAAGGGAACGGCACATGATCCAAGGCACACCACATCCTCTGTAAAACATGGTGGAGGCAACGTGATGGCATGGGCATGCATGGCTTTCAATGGCACTGGGTCACTTGTATTTATTGATGACATAACAGCAGACAAGAGTAGCCGGATGAATTCTGAAGTGTACAGGGATATACTTTCAGCCCAGATTCAGCCAAATGCCGCAAAGTTGATCGGACGGCGCTTCATGGTACAGATGGACAATGACCCCAAGCATACAGCCAAAGCTACCCAGGAGTTCATGAGTGCAAAAAAGTGGAACATTCTGCAATGGCCAAGTCAATCACCAGATCTTAACCCAATTGAGCATGCATTTCACTTGCTCAAATCCAGACTTAAGACGGAAAGACCCACAAACAAGCAAGACCTGAAGGCTGCGGCCGTAAAGGCCTGGCAAAGCATTAAGAAGGAGGAAACCCAGCGTTTGGTGATGTCCATGGGTTCCAGACTTAAGGCAGTGATTGCCTCCAAAGGATTCGCAACAAAATATTGAAAATAAAAATATTTTGTTTGGGTTTGGTTTATTTGTCCAATTACTTTTGACCTCCTAAAATGTGGAGTGTTTGTAAAGAAATGTGTACAATTCCTACAATTTCTATCAGATATTTTTGTTCAAACCTTCAAATTAAACGTTACAATCTGCACTTGAATTCTGTTGTAGAGGTTTCATTTCAAATCCAATGTGGTGGCATGCAGAGCCCAACTCGTGAAAATTGTGTCACTGTCCAAATATTTCTGGACCTAACTGTAATTAAAAAAAAAGGGCTTCCCTATATTTTTGGTTCCCAGCCGGGTACAAATAGGCAGCTGGGGGTTGGGGGCAGCCCGTACCTGCCTGCCGTACCCGGCTAGCATACAAAAATATGGCGAAGCCCACGTCATTTTTTTGGTTTGGGGGGGCAAAGAAATCCTGCATACAGTCCTGGAAGGAGGATGCTGAGCCTTCTAGTTCGACAGCTGCTGTCTGCTCTCCTGCATACACTATTGGATGGAGGATGCTGAGCCTTGTAGTTCGACAGCTGCTGTCTGCTCTCCTGCATACACTATTCGATGGAGGATGCTGAGCCTTGTAGTTCGACAGCTGCTGTCTGCTCTCCTGCATACACTATTGGATGGAGGATGCTGAGCCTTGTAGGTCTGCTCCCCCTGACTCTCCCTCAAGCATACAGTCCTGGATGGGGCATGCTGAGCCTTGTAGTTCTGCAGCTGCTGTCTGCTCTCCTGCATACACTATTGGATGGAGTATGCTGAGCCTTGTAGTTCTGCAGCTGTCTGCTCTTCTGCATACACTAGTGGAGAATGAAGAACACATTGAAGAAAAAAATGACATCAGACCTTTTTTTTTTGTTCACTGATAAAAAACGCATAAAGACACAGTGAGCAAAAACGCAGCAAAACGCAGCAAAAAAACGCACCAAATCGCGGCAAAACGCGTGCGTTTTTTGCCGCGTTTTTTTGCCGCGGGTGCGTTTTTGTGCGGTTTTTGTCGCAAAAATACGCACAAAAACGCAGCGTCAAAAAAACGCAGTGTGTGAACCTAGCCTTAGTTTTTTCTTAGAAATGCAGATGAGTTGGAAGTGGTCTGTTCAGATCACTTCTGAGGTTCTTCTGTTGGAGGTGTGAAGTGTGTCCATGTACTGTGTCATAAAACCAGGTGTTAAATTGAGTCCTTTTGTTAAGGATCCAAACATCCTTATCAGTTTGAATTCCCAAATTTTTCTCTCTCTGTCATCTTTAGGGTGCCTTCACACTTTAGCAATGCAGCAGCGATCCGACCAGCGATCTGACCTGGTCAGGATCGCTGCTGCATCGCTACATGGTCGCTGGTGAGCTGTCAAACAGGCAGATCTCACCAGCGACCAGTGACCAGCCCCCAGCCAGCAGCGACGTGCAAGCGATGCTGCGCTTGCACGGAGCCGGCGTCTGGAAGCTGCGGACACTGGTAACTAAGGTAAACATCGGGTATGGTTACCCGATGTTTACCTTAGTTACCAGCTCACACCGCTTAACTTAGCGTGTGCAGGGAGCAGGAGCCGGCACTGGCAGCGTGAGAGCTGCGGAGGCTGGTAACGAAGGTAAATATCGGGTAACCACCTTGGTTACCCGATGTTTACCTTGGTTACAGCTTGGTTACAGCTTACCGCAGGTTACAGCTTACAACAGTGAGATCAATTGAATGACAAATGAATGACAAAAGTATTGTAGGAGTGATACCTTTATAGGCTAACCAGAAAAATTATATTAGCAGCTTTCAGTGCACACAGGCTCCTTCTTCAGGCAAATTACAAATGAATTACTGAGACCAAATACAACATTTAAATGAATGTTACAACAGGACATGGGAAAGATAATGCCTCCTAAAAGATAAGCCAAGGAAATCAAATTAAAGGGTAAGTTCACACAGTGCGTTTTTCGTGGCGTTTTTCCGCAGTTTTCGGGTGCGTTTTTGCTCAGAAAACTGCATGACTTTGCTTCCCCAGCAAAGTCTATGAGTTTTCATTTTTGCTGTCTGCACACAGCGTTTTTTTTCAGCTGCGTTTTTGTGGTGCCACAAAAACGCAGCATGTCAATTATTCCCGCGTTTTTTACTGCGCTTTTCATCCATTGAGTGCAATGGGATGTTGAAAGACGCAATGAGAAACGCAAATAGCTGCGTTTTGGTGCGTTTCTAAGACCAAAAACGCAGCTATAAACGCAGGAGGTGGGTAGTAAAGTGACATGTACAGGAAGAGGATTCCTTCTGTCAGTAAACACAGAAGCGTGAATCCTCCCGGTACCGTCACCGCCGCGTCCACCTCCAGTCCTGTGCATGTATGCTGCCGTGCGGTGCCATGTCTGGGCGGGAGGTGGAAGCGGCTGCGAAAACAAAAGTTAACAGTAGAAAAAAAAAAAAGTTATACTCACCTGTCTGCAGCCTCCCGGTGCCATGCCCGCTCCCAGCTCCTCTCACTGTATCGCCGCTCCGGCTGTGTGCAGACGGCTGGGACACCTCTGATAGATGCAGGACCTGGCGATGGATCACCTGATACAGTCACCTGACGCATCAGGTGATCGTAAGTATCACGGTGACGCGGGCGCCCGGCCGGTTTAAGCTATCAGCCGATGCGTCAGGAGACTTCATCCCTGATTACCGGCAGCTGCTGCAGCGATCGGACAGGATCAGACTCCCGCCCCATCGCTCCAGGAGCTGCCGGTAATCAGCACATAAGTGAGTATTTTTTTTTTTTTTTTTGCACCGATGCATCTGCTGATTGTATAAACGGTTTTTATACAATCAGCTGCTGTGTGATGTGCTTCAGCCCCTAGAACCTGACACATCATCTGATCGCTTTGCCTTCCAGCAAACCGATCAGATGATATTGGATCCGGATTGGACGGCGCGGGACCCTTGACCCAGGATTACTGCGGAGGGGGGTTCTTTATTTCAATAAAGATGGAGTCACTAATTGTGTTGTGTTTTATTTCTAATAAAAATATTTTTCTGTGTGTTGTGTTTTTTTTTTATCTTTACTAGAAATTCATGGTGGCCATGTCTAATATTGGCGTGACACCATGAATTTCGGGCTTAGGGCCAGCTATACAGCTAGCCCTAACCCCATTATTACCCAGCGAGCCACCCGGCATCAGGGCAGCTGGATACAGCACCAGAAGATGGCGCTTCTATGAAAGCGCCATTTGCTGGGGTGGCTGCGGGACTGCAATTCACAGCGGGGGTGCCCAGAAAGCATAGGCACCCTGCACTGTGGATTCCAATCCCCAGCTGCCTAGTTGTACCCGGCTGGACTCAAAAATTTGGGCAAAGCTCACGTCATTTTTTTTTTAAAATTATTTCATGAAATTCATGAAATACAGTTAGGCCCAGAAATATTTGGACAGTGACACAAGTTTTGTTATTTTAGCTGTTTGCAAAAACATGTTCAGAAATACAATTATATATATAATATGGGCTGAAAGTGCACACTCCCAGCTGCAATATGAGAGTTTTCACATCCAAATCGGAGAAAGGGTTTAGGAATCATAGCCCTGTAATGCATAGCCTCCTCTTTTTCAAGGGACCAAAAGTAATTGGACAAGGGACTCTAAGGGCTGCAATTAACTCTGAAGGCGTCTCCCTCGTTAACCTGTAATCAATGAAGTAGTTAAAAGGTCTGGGGTTGATTACAGGTGTGTGGTTTTGCATTTGCATGTGGTTTTGCTGTGACCAGACAACATGCGGTCTAAGGAACTCTCAATTGAGGTGAAGCAGAACATCCTGAGGCTGAAAAAAAGAAAAAATCCATCAGAGAGATAGCAGACATGCCTGGAGTAGCAAAATCAACAGTCGGGTACATTCTGAGAAAAAAGGAATTGACTGGTGAGCTTGGGAACTCAAAAAGGCCTGGGCGTCCACGGATGAGAACAGTGGTGGATGATCGCCGCATACTTTCTTTGGTGAAGAAGAACCCGTTCACAACATCAACTGAAGTCCAGAACACTCTCAGTGAAGTAGGTGTATCTGTCTCTAAGTCAACAGTAAAGAGAAGACTCCATGAAAGTAAATACAAAGGGTTCACATCTAGATGCAAACCATTCATCAATTCCAAAAATAGACAGGCCAGAGTTAAATTTGCTGAAAAACACCTCATGAAGCCAGCTCAGTTCTGGAAAAGTATTCTATGGACAGATGAGACAAAGATCAACCTGTAACATAATGATGGGAAGAAAAAAGTTTGGAGAAGAAAGGGAACGGCACATGATCCAAGGCACACCACATCCTCTGTAAAACATGGTGGAGGCAACGTGATGGCATGGGCATGCATGGCTTTCAATGGCACTGGGTCACTTGTATTTATTGATGACATAACAGCAGACAAGAGTAGCCGGATGAATTCTGAAGTGTACAGGGATATACTTTCAGCCCAGATTCAGCCAATGCCGCAAAGTTGATCGGACGGCGCTTCATAGTACAGATGGACAATGACCCCAAGCATACAGCCAAAGCTACCCAGGAGTTCATGAGTGCAAAAAAGTGGAACATTCTGCAATGGCCAAGTCAATCACCAGATCTTAACCCAATTGAGCATGCATTTCACTTGCTCAAATCCAGACTTAAGACGGAAAGACCCACAAACAAGCAAGACCTGAAGGCTGCGGCCGTAAAGGCCTGGCAAAGCATTAAGAAGGAGGAAACCCAGCGTTTGGTGATGTCCATGGGTTCCAGACTTAAGGCAGTGATTGCCTCCAAAGGATTCGCAACAAAATATTGAAAATAAAAATATTTTGTTTGGGTTTGGTTTATTTGTCCAATTACTTTTGACCTCCTAAAATGTGGAGCCTTTGTAAAGAAATGTGTACAATTCCTACAATTTCTATCAGATATTTTTGTTCAAACCTTCAAATTAAACGTTAAAATCTGCACTTGAATTCTGTTGTAGAGGTTTCATTTCAAATCCAATGTGGTGGCATGCAGAGCCCAACTCGTGAAAATTGTGTCACTGTCCAAATATTTCTGGACCTAACTGTAATTAAAAAAAAAAGGACTTCCCTATATTTTTGGTTCCCAGCCGGGTACAAATAGGCAGCTGGGGGTTGGGGGCAGCCCGTACCTGCCTGCTGTACCCGGCTAGCATACAAAAATATGGCGAAGCCCACGTCATTTTTTTGGTTTGGGGGGGGCAAAGAAATCCTGCATACAGTCCTGGAAGGAGGATGCTGAGCCTTGTAGTTCGACAGCTGCTGTCTGCTCTCCTGCATACACTATTGGATGGAGGATGCTGAGCCTTGTAGTTCGACAGCTGCTGTCTGCTCTCCTGCATACACTATTCGATGGAGGATGCTGAGCCTTGTAGTTCGACAGCTGCTGTCTGCTCTCCTGCATACACTATTGGATGGAGGATGCTGAGCCTTGTAGGTCTGCTCCCCCTGACTCTCCCTCAAGCATACAGTCCTGGATGGGGCATGCTGAGCCTTGTAGTTCTGCAGCTGCTGTCTGCTCTCCTGCATACACTATTGGATGGAGTATGCTGAGCCTTGTAGTTCTGCAGCTGTCTGCTCTTCTGCATACACTAGTGGAGAATGAAGAACACAATGAAGAAAAAAATGACATCAGACCTTTTTTTTTTGTTCACTGATAAAAAACGCATAAAGACACAGTGAGCAAAAACGCAGCAAAACGCAGCAAAAAAGCGCACCAAATCGCGGCAAAACGCGTGCGTTTTTTGCCGCGTTTTTTTGCCGCGGGTGCGTTTTTGTGCGGTTTTTGTCGCAAAAATACGCACAAAAACGCAGCGTCAAAAAAACGCAGTGTGTGAACCTAGCCTTAGTTTTTTCTTAGAAATGCAGATGAGTTGGAAGTGGTCTGTTCAGATCACTTCTGAGGTTCTTCTGTTGGAGGTGTGAAGTGTGTCCATGTACTGTGTCATAAAACCAGGTGTTAAATTGAGTCCTTTTGTTAAGGATCCAAACATCCTTATCAGTTTGAATTCCCAAATTTTTCTCTCTCTGTCATCTTTAGGGTGCCTTCACACTTTAGCAATGCAGCAGCGATCCGACCAGCGATCTGACCTGGTCAGGATCGCTGCTGCATCGCTACATGGTCGCTGGTGAGCTGTCAAACAGGCAGATCTCACCAGCGACCAGTGACCAGCCCCCAGCCAGCAGCGACGTGCAAGCGATGCTGCGCTTGCACGGAGCCGGCGTCTGGAAGCTGCGGACACTGGTAACTAAGGTAAACATCGGGTATGGTTACCCGATGTTTACCTTAGTTACCAGCTCACACCGCTTAACTTAGCGTGTGCAGGGAGCAGAAGCCGGCACTGGCAGCGTGAGAGCTGCGGAGGCTGGTAACGAAGGTAAATATCGGGTAACCACCTTGGTTACCCGATGTTTACCTTGGTTACAGCTTGGTTACAGCTTACCGCAGGTTACAGCTTACAACAGTGAGATCAATTGAATGACAAATGAATGACAAAAGTATTTTAGGAGTGATACCTTTATAGGCTAACCAGAAAAATTATATTAGCAGCTTTCAGTGCACACAGGCTCCTTCTTCAGGCAAATTACAAATGAATTACTGAGACCAAATACAACATTTAAATGAATGTTACAACAGGACATGGGAAAGATAATGCCTCCTAAAAGATAAGCCAAGGAAATCAAATTAAAGGGTAAGTTCACACAGTGCGTTTTTCGTGGCGTTTTTCCGCAGTTTTCGGGTGCGTTTTTGCTCAGAAAACTGCATGACTTTGCTTCCCCAGCAAAGTCTATGAGTTTTCATTTTTGCTGTCTGCACACAGCGTTTTTTTTCAGCTGCGTTTTTGTGGTGCCACAAAAACGCAGCATGTCAATTATTCCCGCGTTTTTTACTGCGCTTTTCATCCATTGAGTGCAATGGGATGTTGAAAGACGCAATGAGAAACGCAAATAGCTGCGTTTTGGTGCGTTTTGGTGCGTTTCTAAGACCAAAAACGCAGCTATAAACGCAGGAGGTGGGTAGTAAAGTGACATGTACAGGAAGAGGATTCCTTCTGTCAGTAAACACAGAAGCGTGAATCCTCCCGGTACCGTCACCGCCGCGTCCACCTCCAGTCCTGTGCATGTATGCTGCCGTGCGGTGCCATGTCTGGGCGGGAGGTGGAAGCGGCTGCGAAAACAAAAGTTAACAGTAGAAAAAAAAAAAAGTTATCCTCACCTGTCTGCAGCCTCCCGATGCCATGCCCGCTCCCAGCTCCTCTCACTGTATCGCCGCTCCGGCTGTGTGCAGACGGCTGGGACACCTCTGATAGATGCAGGACCTGGCGATGGATCACCTGATACAGTCACCTGACGCATCAGGTGATCGTAAGTATCGCGGTGACGCGAGCGCCCGGCCGGTTTAAGCTATCAGCGGATGCGTCAGGAGACTTCATCCCTGATTACCGGCAGCTGCTGCAGCGATCGGACAGGATCAGACTCCCGCCCCATCGCTCCAGGAGCTGCCGGTAATCAGCACATAAGTGAGTATGTTTTTTTTTTTTTTTTTTGCACCGATGCATCTGCTGATTGTATAAACGTTTTTTATACAATCAGCTGCTGTGTGATGTGCTTCAGCCCCTAGAACCTGACACATCATCTGATCGCTTTGCCTTCCAGCAAACCGATCAGATGATATTGGATCCGGATTGGACGGCGCGGGACCCTTGACCCAGGATTACTGCGGAGGGGGGTTCTTTATTTCAATAAAGATGGAGTCACTAATTGTGTTGTGTTTATTTTTAATAAAAATATTTTTCTGTGTGTTGTGTTTTTTTTTTATCTTTACTAGAAATTCATGGTGGCCATGTCTAATATTGGCGTGACACCATGAATTTCGGGCTTAGGGCCAGCTATACAGCTAGCCCTAACCCCATTATTACCCAGCGAGCCACCCGGCATCAGGGCAGCTGGATACAGCGCCAGAAGATGGCGCTTCTATGAAAGCGCCATTTGCTGGGGTGGCTGCGGGACTGCAATTCACAGCGGGGGTGCCCAGAAAGCATAGGCACCCTGCACTGTGGATTCCAATCCCCAGCTGCCTAGTTGTACCCGGCTGGACTTAAAAATTTGGGCAAAGCTCACGTCATTTTTTTTTAAAAATTATTTCATGAAATTCATGAAATACAGTTAGGCCCAGAAATATTTGGACAGTGACACAAGTTTTGTTATTTTAGCTGTTTACAAAAACATGTTCAGAAATACAATTATATATATAATATGGGCTGAAAGTGCACACTCCCAGCTGCAATATGAGAGTTTTCACATCCAAATCGGAGAAAGGGTTTAGGAATCATAGCCCTGTAATGCATAGCCTCCTCTTTTTCAAGGGACTAAAAGTAATTGGACAAGGGACTCTAAGGGCTGCAATTAACTCTGAAGGCGTCTCCCTCGTTAACCTGTAATCAATGAAGTAGTTAAAAGGTCTGGGGTTGATTACAGGTGTGTGGTTTTGCATTTGCATGTGGTTTTGCTGTGACCAGACAACATGCGGTCTAAGGAACTCTCAATTGAGGTGAAGCAGAACATCCTGAGGCTGAAAAAAAGAAAAAATCCATCAGAGAGATAGCAGACATGCCTGGAGTAGCAAAATCAACAGTCGGGTACATTCTGAGAAAAAAGGAATTGACTGGTGAGCTTGGGAACTCAAAAAGGCCTGGGCGTCCACGGATGACAACAGTGGTGGATGATCGCCGCATACTTTCTTTGGTGAAGAAGAACCCGTTCACAACATCAACTGAAGTCCAGAACACTCTCAGTGAAGTAGGTGTATCTGTCTCTAAGTCAACAGTAAAGAGAAGACTCCATGAAAGTAAATACAAAGGGTTCACATCTAGATGCAAACCATTCATCAATTCCAAAAATAGACAGGCCAGAGTTAAATTTGCTGAAAAACACCTCATGAAGCCAGCTCAGTTCTGGAAAAGTATTCTATGGACAGATGAGACAAAGATCAACCTGTACCATAATGATGGGAAGAAAAAAGTTTGGAGAAGAAAGGGAACGGCACATGATCCAAGGCACACCACATCCTCTGTAAAACATGGTGGAGGCAACGTGATGGCATGGGCATGCATGGCTTTCAATGGCACTGGGTCACTTGTATTTATTGATGACATAACAGCAGACAAGAGTAGCCGGATGAATTCTGAAGTGTACAGGGATATACTTTCAGCCCAGATTCAGCCAAATGCCGCAAAGTTGATTGGACGGCGCTTCATAGTACAGATGGACAATGACCCCAAGCATACAGCCAAAGCTACCCAGGAGTTCATGAGTGCAAAAAAGTGGAACATTCTGCAATGGCCAAGTCAATCACCAGATCTTAACCCAATTGAGCATGCATTTCACTTGCTCAAATCCAGACTTAAGACGGAAAGACCCACAAACAAGCAAGACCTGAAGGCTGCGGCCGTAAAGGCCTGGCAAAGCATTAAGAAGGAGGAAACCCAGCGTTTGGTGATGTCCATGGGTTCCAGACTTAAGGCAGTGATTGCCTCCAAAGGATTCGCAACAAAATATTGAAAATAAAAATATTTTGTTTGGGTTTGGTTTATTTGTCCAATTACTTTTGACCTCCTAAAATGTGGAGCCTTTGTAAAGAAATGTGTACAATTCCTACAATTTCTATCAGATATTTTTGTTCAAACCTTCAAATTAAACGTTACAATCTGCACTTGAATTCTGTTGTAGAGGTTTCATTTCAAATCCAATGTGGTGGCATGCAGAGCCCAACTCGTGAAAATTGTGTCACTGTCCAAATATTTCTGGACCTAACTGTAATTAAAAAAAAAAGGACTTCCCTATATTTTTGGTTCCCAGCCGGGTACAAATAGGCAGCTGGGGGTTGGGGGCAGCCCGTACCTGCCTGCTGTACCCGGCTAGCATACAAAAATATGGCGAAGCCCACGTCATTTTTTTGGTTTGGGGGGGGCAAAGAAATCCTGCATACAGTCCTGGAAGGAGGATGCTGAGCCTTGTAGTTCGACAGCTGCTGTCTGCTCTCCTGCATACACTATTGGATGGAGGATGCTGAGCCTTGTAGTTCGACAGCTGCTGTCTGCTCTCCTGCATACACTATTCGATGGAGGATGCTGAGCCTTGTAGTTCGACAGCTGCTGTCTGCTCTCCTGCATACACTATTGGATGGAGGATGCTGAGCCTTGTAGGTCTGCTCCCCCTGACTCTCCCTCAAGCATACAGTCCTGGATGGGGCATGCTGAGCCTTGTAGTTCTGCAGCTGCTGTCTGCTCTCCTGCATACACTATTGGATGGAGTATGCTGAGCCTTGTAGTTCTGCAGCTGTCTGCTCTTCTGCATACACTAGTGGAGAATGAAGAACACATTGAAGAAAAAAATGACATCAGACCTTTTTTTTTTGTTCACTGATAAAAAACGCATAAAGACACAGTGAGCAAAAACGCAGCAAAACGCAGCAAAAAAGCGCACCAAATCGCGGCAAAACGCGTGCGGTTTTTGCCGCGTTTTTTTGCCGCGGGTGCGTTTTTGTGCGGTTTTTGTCGCAAAAATACGCACAAAAACGCAGCGTCAAAAAAACGCAGTGTGTGAACCTAGCCTTAGTTTTTTCTTAGAAATGCAGATGAGTTGGAAGTGGTCTGTTCAGATCACTTCTGAGGTTCTTCTGTTGGAGGTGTGAAGTGTGTCCATGTACTGTGTCATAAAACCAGGTGTTAAATTGAGTCCTTTTGTTAAGGATCCAAACATCCTTATCAGTTTGAATTCCCAAATTTTTCTCTCTCTGTCATCTTTAGGGTGCCTTCACACTTTAGCAATGCAGCAGCGATCCGACCAGCGATCTGACCTGGTCAGGATCGCTGCTGCATCGCTACATGGTCGCTGGTGAGCTGTCAAACAGGCAGATCTCACCAGCGACCAGTGACCAGCCCCCAGCCAGCAGCGACGTGCAAGCGATGCTGCGCTTGCACGGAGCCGGCGTCTGGAAGCTGCGGACACTGGTAACTAAGGTAAACATCGGGTATGGTTACCCGATGTTTACCTTAGTTACCAGCTCACACCGCTTAACTTAGCGTGTGCAGGGAGCAGGAGCCGGCACTGGCAGCGTGAGAGCTGCGGAGGCTGGTAACGAAGGTAAATATCGGGTAACCACCTTGGTTACCCGATGTTTACCTTGGTTACAGCTTGGTTACAGCTTACCGCAGGTTACAGCTTACAACAGTGAGATCAATTGAATGACAAATGAATGACAAAAGTATTTTAGGAGTGATACCTTTATAGGCTAACCAGAAAAATTATATTAGCAGCTTTCAGTGCACACAGGCTCCTTCTTCAGGCAAATTACAAATGAATTACTGAGACCAAATACAACATTTAAATGAATGTTACAACAGGACATGGGAAAGATAATGCCTCCTAAAAGATAAGCCAAGGAAATCAAATTAAAGGGTAAGTTCACACAGTGCATTTTTCCGCAGTTGTCGGGTGCGTTTTTGCTCAGAAAACTGCATGACTTTGCTTCCCCAGCAAAGTCTATGAGTTTTCATTTTTGCTGTCTGCACACAGCGTTTTTTTCCAGCTGCGTTTTTGTGGTGCCACAAAAACGCAGCATGTCAATTATTCCCGCGTTTTTTACTGCGCTTTTCATCCATTGAGTGCAATGGGATGTTGAAAGACGCAATGAGAAACGCAAATAGCTGCGTTTTGGTGCGTTTTGGTGCGTTTCTAAGACCAAAAACGCAGCTATAAACGCAGGAGGTGGGTAGTAAAGTGACATGTACAGGAAGAGGATTCCTTCTGTCAGTAAACACAGAAGCGTGAATCCTCCCGGTACCGTCACCGCCGCGTCCACCTCCAGTCCTGTGCATGTATGCTGCCGTGCGGTGCCATGTCTGGGCGGGAGGTGGAAGCGGCTGCGAAAACAAAAGTTAACAGTAGAAAAAAAAAAAGTTATCCTCACCTGTCTGCAGCCTCCCGGTGCCATGCCCGCTCCCAGCTCCTCTCACTGTATCGCCGCTCCGGCTGTGTGCAGACGGCTGGGACACCTCTGATAGATGCAGGACCTGGCGATGGATCACCTGATACAGTCACCTGACGCATCAGGTGATCGTAAGTATCGCGGTGACGCGGGCGCCCGGCCGGTTTAAGCTATCAGCGGATGCGTCAGGAGACTTCATCCCTGATTACCGGCAGCTGCTGCAGCGATCGGACAGGATCAGACTCCCGCCCCATCGCTCCAGGAGCTGCCGGTAATCAGCACATAAGTGAGTATTTTTTTTTTTTTTTTTTTTTGCACCGATGCATCTGCTGATTGTATAAACGTTTTTTATACAATCAGCTGCTGTGTGATGTGCTTCAGCCCCTAGAACCTGACACATCATCTGATCGCTTTGCCTTCCAGCAAACCGATCAGATGATATTGGATCCGGATTGGACGGCGCGGGACCCTTGACCCAGGATTACTGCGGAGGGGGGTTCTTTATTTCAATAAAGATGGAGTCACTAATTGTGTTGTGTTTTATTTCTAATAAAAATATTTTTCTGTGTGTTGTGTTTTTTTTTTATCTTTACTAGAAATTCATGGTGGCCATGTCTAATATTGGCGTGACACCATGAATTTCGGGCTTAGGGCCAGCTATACAGCTAGCCCTAACCCCATTATTACCCAGCGAGCCACCCGGCATCAGGGCAGCTGGATACAGCGCCAGAAGATGGCGCTTCTATGAAAGCGCCATTTGCTGGGGTGGCTGCGGGACTGCAATTCACAGCGGGGGTGCCCAGAAAGCATAGGCACCCTGCACTGTGGATTCCAATCCCCAGCTGCCTAGTTGTACCCGGCTGGACTCAAAAATTTGGGCAAAGCTCACGTCATTTTTTTAAAAAAATTATTTCATGAAATTCATGAAATACAGTTAGGCCCAGAAATATTTGGACAGTGACACAAGTTTTGTTATTTTAGCTGTTTACAAAAACATGTTCAGAAATACAATTATATATATAATATGGGCTGAAAGTGCACACTCCCAGCTGCAATATGAGAGTTTTCACATCCAAATCGGAGAAAGGGTTTAGGAATCATAGCCCTGTAATGCATAGCCTCCTCTTTTTCAAGTGACCAAAAGTAATTGGACAAGGGACTCTAAGGGCTGCAATTAACTCTGAAGACGTCTCCCTCGTTAACCTGTAATCAATGAAGTAGTTAAAAGGTCTGGGGTTGATTACAGGTGTGTGGTTTTGCATTTGCATGTGGTTTTGCTGTGACCAGACAACATGCGGTCTAAGGAACTCTCAATTGAGGTGAAGCAGAACATCCTGAGGCTGAAAAAAAGAAAAAATCCATCAGAGAGATAGCAGACATGCCTGGAGTAGCAAAATCAACAGTCGGGTACATTCTGAGAAAAAAGGAATTGACTGGTGAGCTTGGGAATTCAAAAAGGCCTGGGCGTCCACGGATGACAACAGTGGTGGATGATCGCCGCATACTTTCTTTGGTGAAGAAGAACCCGTTCACAACATCAACTGAAGTCCAGAACACTCTCAGTGAAGTAGGTGTATCTGTCTCTAAGTCAACAGTAAAGAGAAGACTCCATGAAAGTAAATACAAAGGGTTCACATCTAGATGCAAACCATTCATCAATTCCAAAAATAGACAGGCCAGAGTTAAATTTGCTGAAAAACACCTCATGAAGCCAGCTCAGTTCTGGAAAAGTATTCTATGGACAGATGAGACAAAGATCAACCTGTACCATAATGATGGGAAGAAAAAAGTTTGGAGAAGAAAGGGAACGGCACATGATCCAAGGCACACCACATCCTCTGTAAAACATGGTGGAGGCAACGTGATGGCATGGGCATGCATGGCTTTCAATGGCACTGGGTCACTTGTATTTATTGATGACATAACAGCAGACAAGAGTAGCCGGATGAATTCTGAAGTGTACAGGGATATACTTTCAGCCCAGATTCAGCCAAATGCCGCAAAGTTGATCGGACGGCGCTTCATAGTACAGATGGACAATGACCCCAAGCATACAGCCAAAGCTACCCAGGAGTTCATGAGTGCAAAAAAGTGGAACATTCTGCAATGGCCAAGTCAATCACCAGATCTTAACCCAATTGAGCATGCATTTCACTTGCTCAAATCCAGACTTAAGACGGAAAGACCCACAAACAAGCAAGACCTGAAGGCTGCGGCCGTAAAGGCCTGGCAAAGCATTAAGAAGGAGGAAACCCAGCGTTTGGTGATGTCCATGGGTTCCAGACTTAAGGCAGTGATTGCCTCCAAAGGATTCGCAACAAAATATTGAAAATAAAAATATTTTGTTTGGGTTTGGTTTATTTGTCCAATTACTTTTGACCTCCTAAAATGTGGAGTGTTTGTAAAGAAATGTGTACAATTCCTACAATTTCTATCAGATATTTTTGTTCAAACCTTCAAATTAAACGTTACAATCTGCACTTGAATTCTGTTGTAGAGGTTTCATTTCAAATCCAATGTGGTGGCATGCAGAGCCCAACTCGTGAAAATTGTGTCACTGTCCAAATATTTCTGGACCTAACTGTAATTAAAAAAAAAAGGGCTTCCCTATATTTTTGGTTCCCAGCCGGGTACAAATAGGCAACTGGGGGTTGGGGGCAGCCCGTACCTGCCTGCTGTACCCGGCTAGCATACAAAAATATGGCGAAGCCCACGTCATTTTTTTGGTTTGGGGGGGCAAAGAAATCCTGCATACAGTCCTGGAAGGAGGATGCTGAGCCTTGTAGTTCGACAGCTGCTGTCTGCTCTCCTGCATACACTATTGGATGGAGGATGCTGAGCCTTGTAGTTCGACAGCTGGTGTCTGCTCTCCTGCATACACTATTCGATGGAGGATGCTGAGCCTTGTAGTTCGACAGCTGCTGTCTGCTCTCCTGCATACACTATTGGATGGAGGATGCTGAGCCTTGTAGGTCTGCTCCCCCTGACTCTCCCTCAAGCATACAGTCCTGGATGGAGCATGCTGAGCCTTGTAGTTCTGCAGCTGCTGTCTGCTCTCCTGCATACGCTATTGGATGGAGTATGCTGAGCCTTGTAGTTCTGCAGCTGTCTGCTCTTCTGCATACACTAGTGGAGAATGAAGAACACATTGAAGAAAAAAATGACATCAGACCTTTTTTTTTTGTTCACTGATAAAAAACGCATAAAGACACAGTGAGCAAAAACGCAGCAAAACGCAGCAAAAAAACGCACCAAATCGCGGCAAAACGCGTGCGTTTTTTGCCGCGTTTTTTTGCCGCGGGTGCGTTTTTGTGCGGTTTTTGTCGCAAAAATACGCACAAAAACGCAGCGTCAAAAAAACGCAGTGTGTGAACCTAGCCTTAGTTTTTTCTTAGAAATGCAGATGAGTTGGAAGTGGTCTGTTCAGATCACTTCTGAGGTTCTTCTGTTGGAGGTGTGAAGTGTGTCCATGTACTGTGTCATAAAACCAGGTGTTAAATTGAGTCCTTTTGTTAAGGATCCAAACATCCTTATCAGTTTGAATTCCCAAATTTTTCTCTCTCTGTCATCTTTAGGGTGCCTTCACACTTTAGCAATGCAGCAGCGATCCGACCAGCGATCTGACCTGGTCAGGATCGCTGCTGCATCGCTACATGGTCGCTGGTGAGCTGTCAAACAGGCAGATCTCACCAGCGACCAGTGACCAGCCCCCAGCCAGCAGCGACGTGCAAGCGATGCTGCGCTTGCACGGAGCCGGCGTCTGGAAGCTGCGGACACTGGTAACTAAGGTAAACATCGGGTATGGTTACCCGATGTTTACCTTAGTTACCAGCTCACACCGCTTAACTTAGCGTGTGCAGGGAGCAGGAGCCGGCACTGGCAGCGTGAGAGCTGCGGAGGCTGGTAACGAAGGTAAATATCGGGTAACCACCTTGGTTACCCGATGTTTACCTTGGTTACAGCTTACCACAGGCTGTCAGACGCCGGCTCCTGCTCCCTTCCCATTCAGGATTGTTGCTCTCTCGCTGTCACACACAGCGATGTGTGCTTATCAGCGGGAGAGCAACAATAAAAAAACGAACCAGCACTGTGTGTAACGAGCAGCGATCTCACAGCAGGGGCCAGATCGCTGCTCAGTGTCACACGCAGCGAGATCGCTAATGAGGTCACAAAAAACGTGACTCAGCAGCGATCTCAGTAGCGATCTCGCTGTGTGTGAAGTACCCCTTAGGCTAGGTTCACACACTGCGTTTTTTTGACACTGCGTTTTTGTGCGTTTTTTGCGACAAAAAACGCACAAAAACGCACCCGCAGCAAAAAAACGTGGCAAAAAACGCACGCGATTTGGTGCGTTTTTTGCTGCGTTTTGCTGCGTTTTTTCTCACTGCGTCTTGATGCGTTTTTTATCAGTGAACAATGCCATTAAAGATTGTTGAAAAAAAAAAGGTCTGATGTCATTTCCTTCTTCAATATGTTCTTCATTCTCCACTAGTGTATGCAATAGAGCAGACAGCTGCAGAACTACATGCTCCATACAGGACTGTATGCTGGAGGGAGAGGCAGGGGGAGCAGAACTACAAGGCTCAGCATACTCCATCCAATAGTGTATGCAGGAGAGCAGACAGCAGCTGCAGAACTACAAGGCTCAGCATCCTCCATCCAGGACTGAATGCAGGAGTTTTTTGCCCCCAAAAAAATGACGTGGGCTTCGCCATATTTTTGTATGCTAGCCGGGTACAACAGGCAGGTACAGGCTGCCCCCAACCCCAGCTGCCTATTTGTACCCGGCTGGGAACCAAAAATATAGAGAAGCCCTTTTTTTTTTAATTATTTCATGAATTTCATGAAATAATTTAAAAAAAAAAATGACGTGGGCTTCGCCCAATTTTTGAGTCCAGCCGGGTACAACTAGGCAGCTGGGGATTGGAATCCACAGTGCAGGGTGCCCATGCTTTCTGGGCACCCCCGCTGTGAATTGCAGTCCCGCAGCCACCCCAGAAAATGGCGCTTTCATAGAAGCGCCATCTTCTGGCGCTGTATCCAACTCTTCCAGCTGCCCTGATGCCGGGTGGCTCGCTGGGTAATAATGGGGTTAGGGCTAGCTGTATATTATCAGCTGGCCCTAAGCCCGAAATTCATGGTGTCACGCCAATATTAGACATGGCCACCATGAATTTTTAGTAAAGATAAAAAAAAAAACACAACACACAGAAAAATATTTTTTATTAGAAATAAAACACAACACAATTAGTGACTCCATCTTTATTGAAATAAAGAACCCCCCTCCGCAGTAATCCTGGGTCATGGGTCCCGCGCCGTCCAATCCGGATCCAATATCATCTGATGGATTTGCTGGAAGGCAAAGCGATCAGATGATGTGTCAGGTTCTAGGGGCTGAAGCACATCACACATCAGCTGATTGTATAAAAGCCGTTTATACAATTAGCAGATGCATCGGTGCAAAAAAAAATACTCACTTATGTGCTGATTACCGGCAGCTCCTGGAGCGATTGGAGGAGTCTGATCCTGTCCGATCGCTGCAGCAGCTGCCGGTAATCAGGGATGAAGTCTCCTGATGCATCCGCTGATAGGTTAAACCGGCCGGGCACCCGCGTCACCGCGATACTTACGATCAGCTGATGCGTCAGGTGACTGCATGAGGTGATCCATCGCCAGGTCCTGCATCCATCGGAGGTGTCCCAGCCGTCTGCACACAGCCGGAGCGGGGGTGGCGATACCGTGAGAGGAGATGGGAGCGGGCATGGCACTGGGAGTCTGCAGACAGGTGAGTATGAATTTTTTTTTTTCTACTGTTCACTTTTGTTTTCGCAGCCGCTTCCACCTCCCGCCCGAACATGGCGCCGCACGGCAGCATACATGCACAGGACCGGAGGTGGAAGCGGCGGTGACGGTACCGGGAGGATTCACGCTTCTGTATTTACTGACAGAAGGAATCCTCTTCCTGTACATGTCACTTTACTACTCACCTTCTGCGTTTATAGCTGCGTTTTTGGTCTTAGAAACGCACCAAAACGCAGCTATTTGCGTTTCTCATTGCGTCTTTCAACATCCCATTGCACTCAATGGATGAAAAGCGCAGTGAAAAACGCGGGAATAATTGACATGCTGCGTTTTTGTGGCACCACAAAAACGCAGCTGAAAAAAAACGCTGTGTGCAGACAGCAAAAATGAAAACTCATAGACTTTGCTGGGGAAGCAAAGTCATGCAGTTTTCTGAGCAAAAACGCACCCGAAAACTGCGCAAAAACGCCGCGAAAAACGCACTGTGGGAACTTACCCTTAAAATGACCTTTCCGTATTAGTACTTTTAAATCTGTCATACTGTGTCCCGGTCTGGAGAAATGTTTTCCCACAGGTGTGTCCAGTTCATTTTTTATCGTGTGCCTGTGTAGATTCATCCTTGTTTGTAGATTTTGTTTAGTTTCCCCAATATATATTCCTCCAGGGCATCTTGTACACTGTATCATGTATACCACATTGGAGGATGTACATGAAAAGAGGTCCATGATCTTGTAGTTCTGATTTGTGTTGGCTATGTGGACCGTATTTGTTGGTAAAATGTGGGTACAGGTCTTGCATTTCTTACCATTACAGGGGAATATGCCTGTCTCTGATGGTGATGAGAGGACACTTCTAACAAGGAGATTCCTTAAAGGGAAGGTATCGTCAAAAAAAAAAATAATAATAACTGAAAAAATGTAAAGTAATAATGTTTAAATGTTTTGTTTAAATATTATTATTTTTTTTTAATTGTGCAAAATATAAAAAAAAAATTAAAAAGTTTGATATTTTCCACTGTTAAACACTAGGGGGAGCAGCTTCTGAAATCCTACTGAATTTCCACTGTATAAAAAGCTCAGATTACAGCCTGCAGTAAAGTGGGCGGAGTCTGCTCTCCTGTGTGTGTGATGGCTTGGCTCCCCCCTCCTAATCTGAGTGTTTACAACAGATAACAGAGAATGACATGTAAGGACACAATGCACAGCCATTTTCCTGGTGACCAGAAATGTCTAAAGGCCCAGTCATACTAAACAACTTACCAGCGATCCCAACAACGATACAACCTGATAGGGATCGCTGGTAAGTTGCTAGGAGGTCGCTGGTGAGATGTTACACTAAGTGACGCTCAAGCGATCCCACCAGAAACCTGACCTGGCAGGGATCGCTGGAGCGTCGCTACACGTGGAAGCATTCTGCGCTTGGGAACTAAAGTAAATATCGGGTAACCAACCCAATATTTACCTTGGTTACCAGCGCACACCGCTTAGCACTGGCTCCCTGCACACCTAGCCACAGTACACATCGGGTTAATTACCTGATGTGTACTCTGCTACGTGTGCAGGCAGCAGGGAGCCGGCTTCTGCGGACGCTGGTAACCACGGTAAACATCGGGTAACCAAGAAGCCCTTCCCTTGGTTACCCGATATTTACCTTCGTTACCAGCGTCCGCCGCTCTCACACTGCCAGTGCCGGCTCCCTGTTCCCTGCACACACAGCCACAGTACACATAGGGTTAATTACCCGATGTGTAGTCTGGCTGTGTGTGCAGAGAGCCGGCACTGACAGCTGAGAGCGGCGGACGCTGGTAACGAAGGTAAATATCGGGTAACCAAGGTAAGGGCTTCTTGGTTACCCAATGTTTACCGTGGTTACCAGCGTCCGCAGAAGCCAGCTCCTGCTCCCTGCACATTTAGTTGTTGCTCTGTCGCTGTCACACACAGCGATATGTGCTTCACAGCGGGAGAGCAACAACTAAAATATGGTCCATGACATTCAGCAACAACCAACAACCTCACAGCAGGGGCCAGGTTGTTGCTGGATGTCACATTAAGCAACATTGCTAGCAAGTTGTGCTTCAGCAGCGATGTTGCTAACGATTTTATGGCTTTTCTTTCCTCCTTGTTAATATTGTGTGGTACTTTGTGGTGTTTGTCCAAAATGTCAGATTTGACTTTTTTTTATGGAAAGAGTCTATGTAGTGGCCCAGAGTTTGGTTTTACCCAGGTTGTGGAGTTTAGTTTGTCATCTTCTTTTTTGATGTGTCTTTCACATTGACTTGTGATCAGGGGCGTAACTAGAGTTTGATGGGCCCCGGTGTAAAGTTCAGACCTGGGCCCCCCCTCCACGTACATCGACATTTAGGGTACAGGATAATGACACTCAGGGCCGTATTTACCATTAGGCACCCGTGGTCCCGTGCCTAGGGTGGCAGGATGCAGGGGGCGGCACCTTCTAGCAGTAAAAAAAAAATTTTTTTTTTTTACACATTCATTAAATCCGCTGTATTTTCGGAGGGGGGAGGGGAGAGAGGCGCACCTTTATTTATTTGTATCCGCGTCAATTAAGATGTGAATGCAGACAAACTGCGGCGGCCAGGCACAGAGAGCCGACTGACCCCGGAACTGCCAGCGCCTGCACTTCCGGGGTCACAGGCGCGCCAATCAGCTCCTTCCTCTGTGCTGCGTCCAATGCTGTGTGGATTTCACATGCAGAGCTCACAGCAGGACGCCGCAGAGGACGCCGCGATGGAAGCCAGTGTCAGAAGAGGATACTCACGTGAGCCAGGAAGATGACGGCGGGCCCTGGAGCAGGTAAGTGCTCGCAGAGCTGAAGATTCATAAGGAGCGTGGGGGTGTCTCTAATGCAGACTGGAGATCTGCGTATGGGGTGGGAGGAGAGAGGCTGATACTGGGGGAGACTTGGGGGAAGAGAAGCTGATACTGGGGGAGGCTGGGAGGAGAGAGTATGATGCTGGGGGAGGCTGGGAGGGGGGAGGCTGATGTTGTGGAAGGCTGGGATGGGGGGAGGCTGATGCTGGGGGAGGCTGGGAGGAGGGAGGCTGATGCTGAGGGAGGCTGATGCTGGGGGAGGCTGGGAGGAGAGAGGCTGATGCTGGTGGAGGCTGGGAGGAGAGAGGCTGCTGGTGAAGGCGGGGGAGAGCGGCTGCTTCTGGGGGAATGGGAGAGAGGGGCCAATCCTAGAGACAGAGGACAAGGGTTGAGGGATAGTGCAATCACAAAATCGATGGCGGGGGAGTGTAAGGACTCAGAATGAGAGGGGGGCAGCATTGGGAGCTCATTATGGAGAAGGGGCAGCATGTGTGGGCTCAGTATGGAGTGGAGCAATGTAGGGGAGTCAATATCAAGAGTGCGGTAGTTTGTGTGTGTGTGTGTGTGTGTGTGGGAGGGGTGTCTCAACATAAGCGTTAGTGTGGTGGTCTTAGTATGATGAATGGGGCAGCATGGAGGTGTCATTATGGAAAAGAGGAAGGCAGCATTAGGAGCTCATGGAGAGGGGCAGCATGCATGGGACATTGAGAGGAGGGAACAGCATGCATGGGAAACTGTTTCGGGAGCAGCATGCATGGGACATTGTGAGGAGGGAACAGCATGCATGGGAAACTGTGAGGAGGGAGCAGCATGCATGGGACATTGTGAGGAGGGGGCAGCATGCATAGGACATTGTGAGGACGGGGAAGCATGCATGGGACATTGTGAGGAGGGGGAAGCATGCATGGGACATTGTGAGGAGGGGGCAGCATGCATGGGACATTGTGAGGAGGGGGCAGCATGCATACGACATTGTGAGGAGGGGGCAGCACGCATGGGACATTGTGAGGAGGGGGTAGCATGCATGGGACATTGTGAGGAGGGGGCAGCATGCATGGGAAACTGTGAGGAGGGAGCAGCATGCATGGGACATTGGGAGGAGGGGCAACATGCATGGGACATTGTGAGGGGGGACAGCATGCATGGGACATTGTGAGGAGGGAGCAGCATGCATGGGACACTGTGAGGAGGGGGCAGCATGCATGGGACAACGTGAGGAGGGGGCAGCATGCATGGGACATTGTGAGGAGGGAGCAGCATGCATGGGACACTGTGAGGAGGGGGCAGCATGCATGGGACATTGGGAGGAGGGGGCAGAATGCATGGGACATTGTGAGGAGGGGGCAGCATGCATGGGACATTGTGAGGAGGGGGCAGCATGCATGGGACACTGTGAGGAGGGGGCAGCATGCATGGGACATTGTGAGGAGGGGGCAGCATGCATGGGACACTGTGAGGAAGGGGCAGCATGCATGGGACATTGTGAGGAGGGGGCAGCATGCATGGGACATTGTGAGGAAGGGGCAGCATGCATGGGACACTGTGAGGAAGGGGCAGCATGCATGGGACACTCTGAGGAGGGGCAGCATGCATGGGACACTGTGAGGAAGGGGCAGCATACATGGGACATTGGGAGGAGGGGGCATCATGCATGGGACATTGTGAGGAGGGGGCAGCATGCATGGGACATTGTGAGGAGGGGGCAGCATGCATGGGACATTGTGAGGAGGGGGCAGCATGCATGGGACATTGTGAGGAGGGGGCAGCATGCATGGGACACTGTGAGGAGGGGGCAGCATGATGTGAGGTCAATGTGCAGATCATATTTCATAATTGAGGAAGGTGTGGTGGGTATAATTTATAAGGGAGGGCAGTGTGTAGTTTATTAGGGGCAGTGTGATAGTCACAGTATATAAGTGGGGACGGTGTGGTGGGAATATTTTATACTCATGCTATGTTTTGATGTGCCTGTGGTGATCCCCATTGGGGGAGGGGGGGTTAGTGCCCTTCGTTTCTCATTGATACTTTTTCAAGTGTTTTACAGAGTAGATCTGCCTTAAACAGATGTCGTGTGCGAAAACTCATAGTGTTACGTTGTCACTAAGGGGCGCGACCACTTAAAGTGCCTAGGGCAGCACGAAGGCAAAATACAGCCCTGATGACACTGACACTTGGGGTACAGGATAATGATGCTGACACTTGGCTCTTACCCACAGCACCCAGATTTCCCATGATCTGAAATCCCTCCATCAGCACCCAGCTTTCCTATTTTCTGATATCCATCTTGTCCTCGGCACACTGCTTCCCCATGCTCTGCTATACATCTTTCCCTCAGCACCCAGCTTTCCCATATCAGAGCATGGGAAAGATGGGTGCTGAGACATGATGTATAGCAGAGCATGGGAAAGCTGGGTGCTGAGAGAAGATGTATAGCAGAGCATGGGAAAGCTGGGTGCTGAGGGAAAAGAGCCTTTTTCCCTCAGCACAAAACGTTCCCATCCCCTGCTTGTATCTTTGTCCCCCCTTGTATATAGTTCTCCAAATACAATAATGGCACCCACATAGCCTTCCAAATAGTATAAAGGGTCCCACATAACCCTTCATATATTAGAATACACTTCCATAGTCCTCCATGTATTATAATGCATTTCCCATAGTTCTCCATGCATTATAATTCACCCCATAGTACTCAATATATAATACTGCACCACATAGTCCTCCATATATTATAATGCACCCCCATAATCCTCCATGTATAAAGTAGCCCTTCAATTATTATCTTGAATTTCTCATAGTTCTCTATGTATTATATTTCCCCCCATAGTTCTCCATGTATTATACTGCACCACATAGGCCTCCATATATTATAATGCAGCCCTATAGTCCTCCTTGTATAAAGTAGCCCTCCAATTATTATAATGAATTTCTCATAGTTCTCCATATATTATAATTCACCCCATAGTTCTCCATATATTATACTGCACCACATAGTCCCCAATGTTTTATAATGCACCCCCATAGTCCATGTATAAGGTAGCCTCCATAGTCCTCCATATATTATAATGTAGCCCCCATAGTCCTATATGTATTATAACGCAACCCCATAAAACTTCATATTGCATTATGCAGCCCCATACTCCTCCATGCATAAGGCACCCCTATATTCCATGTATAAGGTGTCCTTCATTTTGTATTATGCAGCCCTCCCAGACCTCCATATATAATAATGCAGCCAGCCTCTCCAGGCCTCCATGTATAATAATGCAGCCAGCCTCCTCAGGCCTCCATGTATAATGTAGCAGCCAGCTTCTCCAGGCCTCCATGTATAACAATGCACCCAGCCTCCTCAGGCCTCCATGTATAATATAGCACCCAGTCTCTCCAGACCACCTCCATGTATAACAATGCACCCAGCCTCCTCAGGCCTCCATGTATAATATAGCAGCCAGCCTCTCCAGGCCTCCATGTATAACAATGCACCCAGCCTCCTCAGGCCTCCATGTATAATGCAGTATCTCCAGGCCTCCATGTATAATGCAGTATCTCCAGGCCTCCATGTATAATAATGCAGCCACCCCAGACCTCCATATATAATGCAGCCTCCCCAGACCTCCATGTATAAAGCAGCCTCTACAGGCCTCCATGTATAAAGCAGCCTCTCCAGGCCTCCATATATAATGCAGCCTCCTCAGACCTCCATGTATAAAGCAGCCTCTCCAGGCCTCCACTCTGTGCACTCAGCACAGCAGTCGCTCGGGAGTGACGTCATGGTACAGGGGGAGAATGGTGATGCATAGCGCTGCACCGGCCGTGCTATGCTTCATCATTACTGTGCGCGGTGATGGGGGAGACGCCGCAGCCGCTGACACCAGGTAGGGGGCCCCGGTGCCGCCACTGACAGCAGGCTGGGGGGCCCGGTGTCGGCGGCGGCAGCAGGTCAAATAGCGGCCGCGAGGTCTGTGACAGATCAGCGCAGCTCCTCTCACACTGACAGGAGCTGGCTGCTGATCTGCCTGGCGGCCGCCGGGCCCCTAACCTCCCGGGCCCGGTCGCGATCGCCACTGCTTGTGATGTAATATCTGTGTGGTCATGGAAGAATTCTTTTAGCCGTAATTTGCGGAAGAATTCTTCAACATCACTACAAAACTGAGCCGTGTCAAGTTGCTTAGTGGGACAGAATGTTAATCCCTTTGATAGAACATTAATTTCTACCGTGCTTGGCTCATAATGTGAGAGGTTCACAACAGAGGACAATGTATTTAAATTATTGTGGAACTTATGCTTACCTTCAGCTACATTGAGACCTGCTTTCTTCCTGAGTCTGATGAGTTTCTTTATCTTGTTGATAATCAGGTTGTATTGTAATTTGTTGTAAAAATCCTGTAATGTGTCCTTAATTAGATGTGATCCAGGTCCTTGTATTCTGTCCTTTAAAGAATCTATGTTGTTTTGGATGATTCTCTTTTTGTTGTAGAAAAATCCAATGAGGTGATTCCGCAGTCTCTCAGATGATCTGTAGCAGAGTTTCTGTGAAAAATGCGTATTGTAGGTGAAATGAGTTGGTTACCTTATTGTGAGGCCTTTAGGGATCAAGTTTTCTTTTTTTGCATCTGAATAGAAAGAAGATGTCGCTGTTCAGTTGTGCCAGTTTCTTCAGTAGGTTTTTCAGATCCATATGTGTTCGGTACAATGGCGTATCTTCCATTCTTACAATGTGCAATACAGGGTAATAATGTGGTACTGCGCTAGCCAGAAAAATCAATTGAAATACTATGTCCCAAGAATGCCAAAAGTATTTTAGGAGTGATACCTTTATCCCGCTGTTCCTCATCTCCAGAGGAGTAAGGCTGAAGCCCAAAGAACAGTTTAAAAGCTTGCTTAAAAACAAATAATTGTCTCTACCCCTTGCAAACCTGTCTGAGAAAGCAATTTTGGGCTCTGGTTGGACCTGTATACCCGCAGAATCCCCAACAGTAGGAGTCGGAGACAGCTGCTACTGCTGCACAGCTAACGTAAGTTCTGCAACCTCCAGGAACAGACCCTGCAGCCGCTGAGCCTAGGTAGCAAAAGGAGCCATGAGAAAAACAATCTCTAAAATATATTTTTATATATATATATATATATATATATATATATATATATATATACACAGTGCCTTGCGAAAGTATTCAGCTCCCTTGAATTTTTCAACCTTTTCCCACATTTCAGGCTTCAAGCATAAAGATAAAAATTTTAATGTTATGGTGAAGAGTCGACAACAAGTGGGACACAATTGTGAAGTTGAACGAAATTTATTGCTTATTTTAAACTTTTAAAGAAAATAAATAACTGAAAAGTGGGGCGTGCAATATTATTCGACCCCTTTACTTTCTTTGCAGCAAACTCACGCCAGAAGTTCATTGAGGATCTCTAAATGATCCAATGTTGTCCTAAATAACTGATGATGATAAATATAATCCACCTGTGTGTAATTAATTCTCCGTATAAATGCACCTGCTCTGTGATAGTCTCAGTGTTCTGTTTAAAGCCAGCACCCCCTGAGGAAGTCACGAAACACGTGTCGGGGTCCACAGCAGGCAAACAGGTCACTTGGACCACACAGACCTATAACTAAGGTATATGATAATTTACTTTCTTTGCGTTACCCAGTAATTTCTATTATATCTGGGGGGGCTGGGACATGCAAGGAACGTAGGGAGGCTAGGAGTAATAAATGTGTTAATAGTATTAAATGTCTACTGGCAAATGCAAGAAGTCTTGCAAACAAAATGAATGAATTGGAGACTCTTATGTCAACCATGGATTATGATGTGGTGGGAATTACGGAAACCTGGCTGGATGAAAGCAATGACTGGGTGATAAACATACAGGGTTTTATACTACATTCAGGAAGCACAGGAAAGACAAAAAAGGTAGAGGGGTGTGTATATTTATCAAATCTAACCTAAAACCTGTGTTGAATGATGACATTGGGGGGAACTGCAACAATGTAGAGTCAATATGGGTAAATGTACATGGGGAGGGGAATAATGAAAAAATGCTAATTGGAGTTTGCTATAAGCCTCCTAACATACCTGAATAAGTAGAGGGTGAAATGCTGCAATAAATTGAAAAGGCAGCTAATAATAATAATAATAATTGGGTTCTTATTACGGGGGATTTCAAGTATCCAGACATACAGTGGGACATAGAATCTTCTGGTTTTGCTAAAAGCTGGAAGTTCTTATCTACCATTCAAGACAATTTCCTCTCTCAGATGGTAGATGAACCGACGAGAGGAGATAATTTGCTAGATCTGGTCCTGTCATATAGACCAGATACAATTACAGATCTACAGGTTCGGGAGCACTTGGGCACCAGTGAACATTTCAAAGGGGAAATGCTAAAACCTGGAATTTTAGGAAAGCTAATTTTAACAAATTAAGGGAAGAGCTTAAATATGTAGATTGGGACAATGTTATGGTAACTGGGGATACCGAACATAAATGGGGTAAGTTTAAAGATATACTCCTAGAGTCCTGTAAAAAACTTATACCCTCTTGTAATTAAATGTCCAGGAATAAAAAGAAATCACTTTGGATAAATAAGACAGTACAAAGTATAATAAAACAAAGAGCGTTTAAAATCTTAAAGGTTGAGAATACAGAAATAGCATTTCAAAAGTATAAAGATATCAATAGGAAATGCAAAAAAGAAATCATGCAAGCAAAATTAGCTACTGAAACAAAAATTGCCAATGACATTAAAATAAATCCCAAAATCTTTTATAAATACATTAATGCCAAAAGGAAAACAAAGGATGGTATCGGCCCTCTAAAATAAAATAACAAGTTAGTCATAGAGGACAAACAAAAGACTGAGATATTAAACAGGCACTTCTTATCTGTGTTCACCAAGGAACTCACTGTACCAGGGATCATTCAACAAGTGAAAAATCAAAGTTCACCACCCGATATAATTAATTTAACACAAGAAGAAGTACGCCTACGTCTGGGTAAATGAAACATTGACAAATCCCCAGGGCCAGATGGCATTCATCAATGAATATTGAGGGAATTGAGCTCCGTATTCGACAGACCACTGTATCTCATCTTTTTAGACTGGCTTGTAACATGGTTGGTGTCTCAGGATTGGAGGATTGCTGATGTGGTACCGATATTTAAGAAAGGTAAGAGGGTACATCCAGGCAACTACTGTCCAGTAAGCCTGATATCAGTAGTATGCAAAGTTTTTGAGGGCATTTTAAGGGGTGAAATGCAAAAATATATTGCAGAAAATAATATAATAACTGACAGACAGCATGTATTCATGAAAGGTAAGTCATGCCTAACCAACCTGTTGGGGTTCTATGAGGGGGTAAGTGCAAATCTGGATATTGGTAATGCAGCTGATGTGATTTATTTGGACTTTGCAAAGGCATTTGATACTGTACCACATAATAGCCTCATACTAAAGCTCCAGAAGAAAGGACCAGAGGAAACTATATGCAACTGGGTAAGGAATTGGCTAAAAGATAGGAAACAAAGAGTAGTCATAAATGGTACATTCTCTAAATGGGCTATAGTAAGCAGTGGGGTGCCACAGGGATCTGTGCTAGGACCGATTCTTTTTAATCTCTTTATTAATGACCTTGTGGATGGGATTGATAGTAAAGTGTCAGGCGGGCTTTGCACGCTGCGACATCAGTAACAATGTGTTACCGACGCTGCAGCGATAGTCCCCAGCCCCGTCGCAGGTGCGATATCTTGTGATTGCTGCCGTAGCGAACATTATCGCTACGCCACCTTCACATGCACTCACCTGCCCTACGACGTCGCTCTGGTCGGCGAACCGCCTCCTTACTAAGGGGGCGGATCGTGAGGCGTCATAGCGACGTCACACGGCAGGCAGCCAATAGAAGCAAAAGGCGGACATGAGCGGGACGTAAACATCCCGCCCACCTCCTTCCTTCAGCATAGCCGGCCGGGACGCAGGTAGATGTTCCTCGCTCCAGTGGCTTCACACACAGCAATATGTGCTACCACAGGAACGAGGAACAACATCGTACCTTCGCAGCAGCGGCATAATGGAAATGTCGGACCCTTCACCGATCATACGATAACAACGCTTTTGCGCCCGTTAATCGTATGTAAAAGGCTTTACAGACTACGATGTCAACAGTGACGCCGGATGTGTGTCACTTTCGATTTGACCCCACCAACATCGCACCTGCGATATCTTAGTGTGCAAAGTACCCCTTAGTCTTTGCTGATAACACCAAACTATATAGGATATTAAAAACTGACCTTGATAGTACAATATTACAAAAAGATCTGGATAAGATGTCAGAATGGGCAGATACTTGGCAAATGAGATTTAATGTTGATAAATGTAAAGTAATGCACCTAGGACGGAGTAATCCTATAGCTATGTATACATTAAATGGAAGTACAGAACCGATTGATAAAAAATAGCCAAAACAAAATATAATAAAATAAGTATTTCTTTATTAATAATATATTAAAACAAAAATATTTATTTGCAAGGAAATGGTGAAAAACAGGAGGGCCTAAAACACAGTACTAGATGCCAATAGGTAATAAATAGTAATTTCAGTTTAAAGTGCATCAGGTGCAATTCCATATAAAGGCCACCAGATGGCAGAGTGGAGACAGCCGGATGGATGGGCACAAGCGAAAACAGATCACCATGAATATCTGTGCTAGATAAATAAAAAAGTATAGTGCATATATGTCTCAAATAGACAATATATAATAACAGAACACAAAAAGTGTTATAAGATATCAATACTAAGATACATTAAAGTAATCAATCATGGTGATCAGTGTCAGCACGTGTCCACACACAGACGCAACCCCAGCCTGTCACTGGGAATATTAGCCTTAATTAGTAATTTAAATGAACAATATAATATTGTGAATAACATACACCAAAAAATGCAATCAGAATTATTCAGAAGCAGTAATGCCTGATGCCATCAGTGAATCTGTGTGTAAGCCACCTCCGACCCTACACGTGTTTCGGCGTACCTTCGTCAGGGGAAGTGTGAGGCAAACAGCTGATACGGTCATTATAAAGGAAACCTTATCCAATCAAATTTGCAGGACTATTCCCACCGGGATATGTTATAGGGCGCATACGCGAGGTGGCAATGGGGGGAACGCCACCTGGCCGGAGACGTCATCCGGAACAAGGCGAGTGACGCGAGCGGCCGCCCCATGCGATAAATCACGTGGACGCGAGCCGATCACATGACCCGATCCGCCCCGAATGGAGACGCTCCCGGCCATGACGCGGCCCCGTATCATCTCCGCATGCGCACACCCCGGAAAATCATGAAAGGGGACTGATGGCAAGGTAATCCAGAGAGAAGTGTATACATCTAAATGTGTAGATGGAATATAAATACTAAATATAATAGAAAAGAGCTCAAAAAGCCAAAATATCTCATGCCATGCATATATGCATAATTAGACAATTATACTGAAAAATGGTGCATATAAAAAACATACGAAAGGACTCAAAAAAAGTGAATAAATTAAAAGAAAACACAGCAAAACAAAGTGCTATAGATTATATATATACATATATAGTATATACATACATACATACGTATATCAATAAAAGTGACGATGACAGGCATTTATAAGAAACACATATGTGATAATATATGTGAACATGTGTATAAGTGCACATATAAAAATGTCAGAGAAAGAGGGAAAAATATTTTGAGAAATAAAAACAAAAATGTGAAAATTAAGAGAAAGAACATGTATATAATATATAAATCCATTATAAAAAACACATATATGCAAACATCAAAGAGATTCCTCATTAGATCTTTTTCAAAGAGATTCCTCATTAGAAGCTTCAATCAATATTTTCATTTCTGTACTATACACAGATGTACGCACGACTCCAAATGGAAAATGGCAACCGCACAACAGACCCATCAGAAATTGGAAAAGGTAAGCTACAATGAAAAAAATTAAGAGTTAAAAATCAATAGAGACCATACCAAGTTACCCCAAGGTAATGATCACAAACAAACAATAAATAACACATTAAAAAGTACATATAAAAAAACCTGTTAAAAGATAGCAGTCAGGATGATTTATCTAAATTTATAAGTGGAATGTATAAATATAAAGGACACCTCATTGATTGGAATGTAAAAATGGTCCAAAGCTGATAGTCTCATTGAGGCCCCTAGGATGTACGGTGTCGAGTAACCAAATCCAACGACACTCTTGCTGAGCAAGCCTCCTCATCACATTACCGCCCCGAGTTCCTGAAATAATGTGGTCAATTCCCCTCACTTTAAGTAAGGAGGAGTCCCCTTGATGATGTTCTAAAAAATGTCGGGGTATAGTTTTCAGATTACTGGTGTCCAAGGCTGTTTTGGCTGCATTAATGTCCCGAACATGCTCTCGGACCCTCACCTTGAGTTCCCTCGTGGTGAGGCCCACATAAATAAGAGAGCATGGACAAGTGGCATAATAAGTGACGGCCTTAGTCGTACAAGTAATACTGTGGGTAATTTTATAGGTCTTAGTGCCAGCAGAGTTGACAAAACACTGGTAATCTCCACATTAGGACACGCCACACATTTTCCACAGGGTTTGCAGCCCCATTTAGGTCCTGGTAGCTGTGAAAAGGGCCTATGAGGTGGTGGGGCATAATAGCTAGAAGTCAAAACGTCGCCAATATTACGACTCCTTCTTGCCGTAATGCTTGTTCGAGGTAGAAAATATTGTTTAATGACGGGGTCTGTCATGAGAATAGGCCAGAATTTTTCAATACACCGCTGCATCTTGTGCCAATGGGAATGGTAATCCATAACCAATCTTACAGGGCCAGATTCACCCTGGTTCCTGGGTTTATATAGTAGCTCATGGCGATTTGAGTTTTTAGCTCGTTTATAGGCCCGATCAATGAACTTATTCTTATAGCCACGATTTTTGAATCTCTGTCTTAATTCACTGGCCTGTAGTTCAAAATCCTCCTCACTGGAACATATGCGCCTAATTCGGAGAAATTGTCCAGTGGGAATTCCTTTTATAATGTGGGGAGGGTGTGACGAGCTAGCATGGAGGAGGGAATTAGTGGCTGTTTTTTTGCGATGTACATCAGTTTGAAGCATGTTCTGTGAGTCACGTTTAATGACGACATCCAGGAACTCAATTCGAGTTGAATCATAATGGAAGGTAAGGTGGATATTCAAACCGTTACCATTGAGTGCACAAAAGAAATCTTCCAACTCCTTGGATGAGCCGTTTCAAATGAAAAAAATATCATCAATGAAGCGGGTCCAAAATACGACCTGATCCATTGATACCACAGACTCATCCGAGAAAAGCTCCCTCTCCCACAGCCCCAGGAACAAATTTGTGTAAGACGGCGCGCAAGCCGCGCCCATTGCAGTCCCCTGGAGCTGCAGGAAAAAGGAGCCATTAAAAGTAAAAAAATTGTGATGTAAAATGAAATCCAAAAGTTCAGTTAGAAAGTCCACCTGAGTACCCTCCATACTGCTAGTACTAAGAAAAAATTTTGTAGCCTGGATGCCGTCAGAGTGACGGATGCTAGTATACAGTGCCTCTACGTCACATGTGACGAGAAGCATACCCTCGTCAATATACAAGCCATCGATTTTTCTCAGAAATTCGGAAGTATCCTTCAAATATGAAGGCAAACTTTCAACCAAACCCTGTAATTGGCTGTCAATGTATTTGCCAACATTATCCGTTAAGCTCCCGATGCCGGATATTATAGGTCTCCCCGGTGGATTCCTTTCGTTCTTATGCACTTTAGGGAGAAGATACAGAGTGGGAATAACTGGATCAATGATTGTAAGTGCCTTCACAAGATCTCTATTAATGATACCATCATTAAGAGCCCGCTGTAAGAGTGAGTCCAGAGTTTTCTTAAATGCAGACAGTGGATTATACGTCAATTTCTTGTAGCACCTCCCATCCCTAATTTGACGGTAAACTTCATTCTCATACATTTTACGTGGCCAAACCACCACATTCCCGCCTTTGTCATGTTTAAAGATAACATCAGGTAATTTCTTCAGCTTATCCAGACTCCGTCTCTCTTGGTGTGTCAGATTATCATCAGAGACACCACCAGGGATGCCCCTGAGTTCATCAACAACAGATCTAACAAATATGTCCACAGTTGGACACATCGACAGAGGCGGGAAAGTGGTGGACCTGGACCGAATGGACGGGGGAATCTTACCAAGAACGTCAGTAGTATGCTCCACAGCCAACTCCTCAAGTATCCTCAATGCTTCCTGTTCTTGAGTAGACGGAAATTGTTTACGCAAATCCTCATCATGATACCACTTTTTACATATTAGGGACCTCGCAAAGATGTTCAGATCCTTGACCGCTGCAAATAAATTGAAACTATTACATGGAGAAAAGGATAGGCCTTTAGATAGTACTGAAATGTCAGAATCTGAGAAGATATAATGAGATAAATTTATTACCTTCAAGGCATCAGTAGAGCCCTCTCCATTAGTGTTCTTATTTTTATTATTATGCTTATAATCCCATTTCCTCTTAGTCGTATTGGATCTGGTGATCACGGAGCTAGTAGTATTATCAGATTGGCCTCCAGAGGAGACTGAGGAAAAGGAGATAGATCTTCCTCTGAATAGAGGATTATTTGCTTTATTATGCCACCTATAAACGCGGTTGTTCTGAACATCTTGGAAGTCCCAATTCAATTTTTTAGATTGGTTCTCTTGAATTTCCTTCTCCCATGTATCAAAATTTTGTTCCATTTTCTGGTTGAAACTGGTAATTTGGGCACCAGTAGCACTGGCCATAAACACACCAATCTGCTCATCAATATGTTTCTCCACATCACTCAATTTCTGTTTGTTAAGATCCATCAAAAGTTCAATAAACTTCAAGGAGGTTCCAGTACAAACCTCTTCCCATTGTTTAACAAAATTCGTGTCCTCAACTGGAAAAGAGGGGAAAATTTGAATGCGTAACCCTCTTGGGACCAACCGTTTCTGAAAATAATTTTTTAAAAAACCACCATTCCACCATAATCGTGTCCGTTTATACATAAGTGTCTTGTGGTTTTTCTGTAGTTCCAAAGTGGTTTCCTGACCACTACCACCAATAAAACCAACATCACCATTAAAAACCTTGCTGAGATGATCTGTCCAGGATGATTCCCTGGACCTATAATCCATAGTAGGATTGGCACGAGAATCTGTAAATAACAGAAAAAGCAACAAGCTACACCAATTAATGCCAAGGGAGTAAACAGGTGTGTAATAAACAAACACCAAATATAAATACTCCCCAAAAGTACATAGACAGGCTACAATGTAAATACAGAACCGATTGATAAAAAATAGCCAAAACAAAATATAATAAAATAAGTATTTCTTTATTAATAATATATTAAAACAAAAATATTTATTTTCAAGGAAATGGTGAAAAACAGGAGGGCCTAAAACACAGTACTAGATGCCAATAGGTAATAAATAGTAATTTCAGTTTAAAGTGCATCAGGTGCAATTCCATATAAAGGCCACCAGATGGCAGAGTGGAGACAGCCGGATGGATGGGCACAAGCGAAAACAGATCACCATGAATATCTGTGCTAGATAAATAAAAAAGTATAGTGCATATATGTCTCAAATAGACAATATATAACAGAACACAAAAAGTGTTATAAGATATCAATACTAACATACATTAAAGTAATCAATCATGGTGATCAGTGTCAGCACGTGTCCACCCACAGACGCAACCCCAGCCAGTCACTGGGAATATTAGCCTTCATTAGTAATTTAAATGAACAATATAATATTGTGAATAACATACACCAAAAAATGCAATCAGAATTATTCAGAAGCAGTAATACCTGATGCCATCAGTGAATCTGTGTGTAGGCCACCTCCGACCCTACACGTGTTTCGGCGTACCTTCGTCAGGGGAAGTGTGAGGCAAACAGCTGATACGGTCATTATAAAGGAAACCTTATCCAATCAAATTTGCAGGACTATTCCCGCCGGGATACGTTATAGGGCGCATGCGCGAGGTGGCAATGGGGGGGAACGCCACCTGGCCAGAGATGTCATCCGGAACAAGACGAGTGACGCAAGCGGCCGCCCCACGCGATAAATCACGTGGACGCGAGCCGATCACATGACCCGATCCGCCCCGAATGGAGACGCCCCCGGCCATGACGCGGCCCCGTACCATCTCCGCATGCGCACATCCCGGAAAATCATGAAAGGGGACTAATGGCAAGGTAATCCAGAGAGAAGTGTATACATCTAAATGTGTAGATGGAATATAAATACTAATATAATAGAAAAGAGCTCAAAAAGCCAAAATATCTCATGCCATGCATATATGCATAATTAGACAATTATACTGAAAAATGGTGCATATAAAAAACACACGAAAGGACTCAAAAAAAGTGAATAAATTAAAAGAAAACACAGCAAAACAAAGTGCTATAGATTATATATATACATATATAGTATATACATACATACATACATACGTATATCAATAAAAGTGACGATGACAGGCATTTATAAGAAACACATATGTGATAATATATGTGAACATGTGTATAAGTGCACATATAAAAATGTCAGAGAAAGAGAGAAAAATATTTTGAGAAATAAAAACAAAAATGTGAAAATTAAGAGAAAGATCTGGATAAGATGTCAGAATGGGCAGATACTTGGCAAATGAGATTTAATGTTGATAAATGTAAAGTAATGCACCTAGGACGGAGTAATCCTATAGCTACGTATACATTAAATGGAAGTAAACTCAGGACTACAGAACAGGAGAAGGACTTGCGTATTCTTATTACAAATAAGCTGAGCAGCAGCACTCAATGTCAGGCAGCAGCTGCTAAAGCAAACAAGATTGTAGGGTGTATAAAAAGAGAGATTAGATCCCGTGATCCCAACGTATTGTTATGTCGCGGGCGGGGAGGGCGCTGCGCTCACCCACTGCTCGGGTCCGGCTGCTGCTGCTGCTCGCTCGGTCGGTGGCTCGAACGGTGGGCCAAATCCTGGGGACTCGAGCGGCGCTCCTCGCCCGTGAGTGAAAGGGGTGGTTTGGTTTAGGGATATTGTCCGTGACGCCACCCACGGTTTGTGGTGAGGTTGGGACACCACTGCTGCTCTGTACGGGGATCCCGGGAGCGTTGACAGGGAGCAGCTGAGATGTTTTCTCCCCTCCGTGGGTAGGGGGGTTTTGGTGGTCCCGGTGGTGGAGGTCGGAAGGTGGGTTGCGGGGCCTGACCGGGTGCAGGGTCGCGGGGCAGCGCAGTGCCAGACGGCACGGTGGTACTTAATCAGCCAGTAACGCACACGGAGTCTCTGGTAAAACAAACGGCTGGATGGACGAGTCCCACAGACGGCTGCGGCGGTCACTCCTGGTAGGTTGGCGGTAACTGTCTCTCCCTGCACCGGTGTTCTGTTCTCGGCCCCAATGGCTTCCCACGGATAGCCCGCTCCCCAGCGGTATGTTGGCTAAGGGAGCCCTTCCTTTGCCCGTAGGCTCTGGCCCTGGGAGCTCTAGCTCTGGCGGTAGCTTTATCTCCCTCACGGTTTGGACGGTTGCCTTCAGTCGGGTCTTTACTGCTGGGAAACCCCGGAGGTTCCCGTCGCTGACAGATTTGACCGGTTTTACTGCGACTCCTTGCCTGGTCGGGGTCTGTAGGCCTTGCCGGATGGTGCTGGCTTCTCTTCGCTCCCCGGTTCGGTACCGGCGGGCCACCGTCCGTCCCCGGTCCTTACGGTTGCGCGTCAATCGGCCTCTCCTGCAGACGGTCACCACCGTCTGCCAACCTTGCTGTCAGGTGCCCGGGCCACGTACCCGGACACGGTCAGTCTGCTCCTCTACTACCACTTCCCCTGACTCTCTCTCTCGACTCCTCGTCACTATCTGTTCTGACCTTCTTTCCCGCCTCCAGGACTGTGAACTCCTCAGTGGGAGGAGCCAACTGCCTGGCTCCGCCCCACCTGGTGTGGACATCATCCCCTGGAGGGAGGCAACAAGGGTTTGTGTTTGACTTCGGTGTTCCTAACCGGGGTGTAGGGTGTGTTGTTGCAGTACCTGTGACATCCTGGCTTGTCTAGGGCGCCACAGTTACCCCTCTATAAATCACTTGTAAGGCCACATCTGGAATATGGAATCCAGTTTTGGGCTCCACATTTTAAAAAGGACAGTCAGAAGTTAGAGTCAGTTCAAAGGCGGCTAACTAGACTACTACAAGGAATGGAAGGCCTCCCATATGATGACAGGTTGAAAATGTTAGGTATGTTTAGCTTAGAAAAAAGACGTCTCAGTGGAGATCTCATTTATATGAATAAATACATGTGTGGTCAATATAAAGGACTGGCACATGACTTATTTCTTCCAAAGACAATACTAAGGACCAGGGGGCATACACTGCGAGTGGAAGAAAAGCACATAATTTTTTAAACTTTTTTTAAAGAAAAGAAACCACGTGTCAGTTTTATTTGTTGTGCGGCTGGTGATAATGTCACATTAGGTACTGGGAAGTACCAAGGGAGTGGCGAAAGGTAAGAGAAGAGGACCACTGCATCTAGGGGGGCAGATGGTGACCCCTAACCCAACCTACTGCTAGTTCCTCACCACCCTGGATAGGTTCTGCAACTATATGCCATGCAGGATACCTGTCCCTAGATATCCATATTGCTGGAATCTAAATATTGAATGGGTGAGATGAGCTCTTCGTCAACCTACAAAACGCTAAAGGAAAACACAAGGAGGACACATGGGGGAAAAAGTATGAACGACTTATTCACAGATGACTAAGGCAGCAGTGTAGCAAAGCTTCAGCAACGATACTACAGATGAGAGCAAGCCACCTGCGAGCAAGCCACCTGCTTGCAACCAGAACTTGTTGTGAATGTTAGTTATGTCTTGGCTGCTGGGAGGCTCCCTCTGGTGGCCAGGAAGGGTTTGGACAGAGACCAGGTGGGTTGTGCAGTGGGTGTTTCCTTTCCTAACTCTCTGCTTATTTAAGTCCTGGTCTGATTGCAGGCTGTTGCCGGATGTCAGTTGTTCTTGGTATCTCCAGCCTGCTTAATCCTGCTCTACATTTCATCCACTCCAGATAAGTTCTTGCTCTTTATTTATTGCCTGGTTCTTTTGCTTATCTGGGTTTGTCATTTGTTGTGGTTGGTTTCAGTTTATTTCCTTCCAGGGATTTTCCCCCTCAGTGGATTGTTGAGGAACTCCCTGCAGTTCTGTGTGGAGTTTAGCTCCTTTGGGTCCATGTGTTTATGGCTTGTTGAATTTGTTATTGTGAGGCAAACCCTGGGATATGAAGATGAATTATGACTTCCAGTCATAATCGCTCTCATCACTCCATGGCAGTGCCCCCTCCCTTCTTGTTCTCAGATGTCCAGCATCTGTGAAGGTGTCACATCCTAGCAACACATCCCATGGCCATCTCCTGTGATATGGAGATTAGGTGATGTGGGAACAATGGACACAGGATGACTCCCTGCCGTGACCCTGTAGTAGGGGCTGCTATCTAGTTAGCAAGCTTGGAAGTATCCAGACAGGACGACTCCAGTAAAAAATGGTTCATATCTCGCAAGCCATATTTCCGATAAATATGGCAACCATAAAAATGGTGTCTCCGCATGCGGACGATGCTGGCACACCCTTTTTATGGGAGCAGGACCTGGGGAAATACCCCAGGCGTGATATCAGCCAATGGGGAACTAGTAGACAAGTCATGAGTCCTCTCGTTCTGTAGCTAAATTCATAGCTGTCACAATGAGAGCGTCGGCGTCCGCCTACGACGCTCCCAGGCCAAGTTATGGCCATATTCCATGTTGTGGATTTTGTCCATAACTCCAGCCAGGGGTGGAGCAGTGCTCCCTCTGAGGTCACTAAGGTAGGAGGGGACCTGGATTTGCCCAGGTTGATAACCCTACTTCGGCCATTTTCCAGTGTTCTTCTGCTCGGGGGCCTGGTTGGGAAAGACCTGTGGGGGAGTTCCTGGAAACCTGGTCTATGGCGCCCCCCTGTGGCCAGACGCACAAGGTAACTGCTGGAACTGTGTATGCCTGTTTGTAACCCATGCTTTGCTTGTAACTGTACTCTGACATATGTATATTCTGTAGATTCCCTATTGTATATATTGTAGTTTCTAGTGTGCTTTAGGCTGATTAAATTATATAATTAATCTTGGGCTGTTCTGTTATCTCGATCTTGAATCCCACGTCTGTGTGTTCGGCTAATAGTTACCGTGAAGTGGTTGGTGGCAGCGAGTTGTGCCAAGGATTATTGTGGGGAGGCCAGTGAGATTCGGGGAGGTTTTATATATTCCGCCCGCGGAGGTCGGGGGAATATATACCCTACTCTCACCGGGGACCCTTCAATAATCGGCATAAGTAGTATAGCGGCCTCCTTGCTTATTGTCGGGCAATTCCATAATTGGCCTGACTATAAGAGGGGCGCTAGAGAGCGCGTCACGTGCTCTGTCTGTCGGTCGGGAGGTATAAAGGAGGGGTGACCCCCACTTGTTACCCCCCGATTGTGACGTACTGGTAGCCAGCGCGGGGGATTTCTGAGTGACCCCCCCGGTGGTTCGTGACATATTGGTGGCATAGCGGTGGGATCGAGATAATAGTGTGTGTGAGTGTGAGACCCATACTCCCAGACACTAAAGACTGCCTGCAGCAGCTGTGGCTGCTGGGGTCTTCAGACTAGCTCAACACTAGAGTGTCAGAGTGCAGATACTGTAAGGTGTGTGGAGGCATCAGGTGTCAGTTCTGTGTCAGTGACCAAAAGTCTGCAAGAATGGCTGATGGCACCAGGAGCAGAGCTAGGCAACTGGCCAATGCTAAAGCAGGAGCCGAAGAGAGGGAGGACGGTGCTGTGGACAGTAATGAGGAGGTTGCCCACGAGTCCTCCAGGAGCTCGACGCCAGAAAACCGTTCTGCAGAGGACAGCGCACAACCTGGCAATTATGGACAAGATGAGGAGCAGCTCACCCAAGGGTCCTCAACGAGCCAGATGCCAGCCCTCCGCTCTGCAATGGACAGTGAATCACCTGGCTCTGCAGCGTGCCGCAGATCACCACTTGCCAATCCCTCCGGCCTGAGAGGTGCAGAGGCCCTCCTTCAAGCTGCCTTGGCCAGGCTTATGGCTGGAGACCGGGATACCTACGAGATACTCATGGCCGAGCGTGGGCGACAGGCAGCGCGTGACGCTGAGGCTGCGGAGCGGCAAGCAGCGCGTGACGCTGAGGCTGCGGAACGGCAAGCAGCGCGTGAGGCTGCGGAGCGGCAGGCAGCGCGTGAAGAGCGAGAGCGAGAGCGACAGGCAGACCGTGACTACCAGCTGCAGCTAGCTCAGCTCCGGCCCTCATCAGCCACATGTGACCTTCTAAACACCAAACTTCCAAAGGTCCGTGTTGAGGACTTCCCAGTGCTGGAGAAGGATGGAGACTTGGACTCTTTCCTGACTGCTTTTGAACGGACTTGCTTGCAGCACCATCTGGACAAGGATCAGTGGGCCAAATACCTGACCCCCCGTCTAAGGGGTAAGGCCCTGGATATCCTTGGGGACTTGCCTGCTGAGGCAGATCAGGGCTACGACACCATCAAGCGGGCCCTGATCCAACAGTACAACCTCACTCCAGAGTCCTACCGCAAGAAGTTCCGGACCCTGCAAAAGGGACCAAAGGACTCCTGGGCTGACCACCGGCGGGCACTTGCCCGAGCTGCCGACCACTGGACCCAAGGCCTGCAGCTTTCCACCGGACCGGAGATCCTGGACTTGTTCATCACGGAGCAACTCTTGTGGAACTGCCCTGAGGATCTCCGCCAGTTCATCCGAGACCAGAAGCCAAAGGGGTCCACGGCTACAGCTGCCCTGGCCGATGACTACACCAACAATCGGGCTCCTGAGGCCAGGAGAGCAGCCACCAGCAGCACCTGGAGAGGGGGTAAGATGAACTCTGCGACTGCCCCACCTGCCCCTAGACTGCAGGGGGTGTCCCCCTCAACTCCCCTCTCCAGGCCCGTGGCAGAACCAAGACGGTGCCACCAGTGCAACTTACCTGGACACTTCAAGGCCATGTGCCCTCAGCGTCCCAAGGCCCCGGCTCCGTCCCCGTCCCAAGGGCCGCCCAAGGTGTATTGTGTGGGTGGGGGTGGTGGTAGGTCCCTGGACAGCTTCCAACCTGTCACCGTCGGCCGGTCTGTGACCATAGGACTGCGAGACAGCGCCTCGGAGGTGACTCTGGTGCGGCCTGACATGGTGTCCCCCCAAGACTTGATCCCGGGAAAAACCCTCGCTGTCTCCGGGATTGGAGGCATTGACCCGGCGCTGCCTGTTGCTGACATTTATGTGGACTGGGGCGCAGGGCGAGGGGTGAGGGAGGTGGGGGTAACTGATCGGATCCCTGCAAACGTGCTACTTGGGACAGATTTGGGGCAGATAACCTCCCAGTTTGGGCCCCCCCCAAGGGCTGAACCTTCAGCCCGTACTGACATGACTCCTAACAATGTTAATGTGTTATCTATGAATGATGTAAGGGAGGAGGGAGTGAACTCTGATATTTCTGCTTGCATAGACACCATAGACACACACTCAGCTGCAGCTGTGACAGGGGAGGGGGTCAGAGAAAGGTGTGACAATGCCTCTACAAGTAACCAGCCAGTGAGCTGGGATCTGTTGCCCTCTGCAGGGATAAGCAGAGAGCAGGGTGCTGCAGGGGGAGGACCAGTGTGTGGGGTGGGGGCTACCACAGCAAATGTGGGGTCCCCAGAGATTTCACAGCGGGGTTCTGTTGCTGCAGGAGGGGAACAGGCAGGTGAGATTGGGGCCGGTCCAGGAGCGGAAGTGCTCCCAGGTAAGATCTCGGTGCATGGTTCCCCCACAACCGGGGTGTCAGGAAGCCAGGTAGGTCTGCCTGAACCGGCGACTTGGTCAGGAACGGAGGAGGAGCAGGCACGACCCACGGTCGCAGCGGCTGTGGCCGCTGTCACCCGCAGTGGGAGTGCTGGAAGCCAAGGGGCCTCCCGGAGGTCCGATAGCTCTTCCCCTTCTGACCAAGTGGCAGCCGAGTCAGGCGGAGGCCAGGACACAGGTCCCGGGGTACTGACCGAAGATGTGACAGTCTCGTCGATTCTGGCCACATCTAGTCAGGGGTTTCAGGCAGCGTTAGAAGCTGACGACAGCCTGAAAGCTCTTAAGGAGCAGGCGGCACAGCCTCCCTCGGACTCGGACCCGGAGCGAGTGGTCTGGGACCAAGGACGGCTGTACCGGGCCACGGTCCAGCAGGGTTCACCGGAGGCGTGGCCCAGGGACCGACAGTTGGTGGTACCCTATCCGTTCCGGACGGAGTTGTTGCGGATCGCACATGAGATTCCGATGGCCGGACACCTAGGGATCGCTAAGACCAAGGCCAGGTTAAACCAGCATTTCTACTGGCCAAAAATGGGGGCCGATGTGGCTGCCTACTGCCGTTCGTGTGAAACCTGTCAGAGAGTGGGGAAGGCGGGGCCACACCCCAAAGCCCCACTAGTATCTTTGCCAATCATCGATGAGCCTTTCAGGAGGGTGGCTGTGGATCTGGTCGGCCCGCTGGCCATCCCCAGCAGCTCCGGGAAACGCTTCATACTGACGGTAGTGGACTATGCCACCCGGTACCCAGAAGCAGTGGCCTTGTCGTCCATTCGGGCTGACAAGGTGGCCACCGCATTGCTGGAGATTTTCTCCCGAGTGGGTTTTCCCCAGGAAATGCTCACTGACCGGGGGACCCAATTCATGTCCCAGCTGATGGAGGCCCTCTGTAAGCAAGTCCAGGTGCGACATCTGGTGGCCAGCCCGTACCATCCACAGACTAATGGCCTGTGCGAGCGGTTCAATGGCACCTTAAAGCAGATGCTTAAGATGTTGGTCGACTCCCATGGGCGTGACTGGGAGCGGTATCTCCCACACCTGTTATTTGCTTACCGGGAGGTTCCACAGGCCTCAACAGGATTCTCACCGTTTGAGCTCCTGTACGGGCGACGTGTGCGGGGCCCCCTGGCTCTGGTGAAAGAGGCTTGGGAAGGGGATTTGGCCACCCCTGGAGTGTCGGTTATCGAGTATGTCATGCGCTTCCGGGACAAAATGCAGGCCTTGACGCAACTGGTACACGACAATATGGCTCAAGCCCAGGCCGATCAGAAGCGTTGGTACGACCAGAACGCTTGTGAGAGGACCTACCAAGTGGGTCAAAAGGTGTGGGTACTGGTCCCCGTACCACAGGACAAGCTTCAGGCAGCCTGGGAAGGCCCATACCTCGTGTACCAGCAGCTCAACCCTGTGACGTACCTGGTCACCCTGGACCCTGCCCGTGGAAGGCGGAAGCCCTTCCATGTGAACATGATGAAGGCACATCATGAGCGGGAGGCATGTGCGCTCCCCGTGTGCAACCTGCCCGAGGAGGGAGAAGCGGAAACCCTCTTGGATATGCTAGCCCAGGTTAGGGCAGGCGGATCCATTGAGGATGTGGAGGTTGGCCACCAGCTCTTGGAGGACCAACGGTCCCAGCTGTGGGCCACCCTACACCCCTTCCGGGGGTTGTTTACCAACCAGCCCGGAAGGACTGACTTGGCTGTCCATCACGTGGACACTGGGGATCATCCCCCGATCCGGCGTTCAGCATATCGGGTTTCCCTGGAGGTGCAGCAACACATGCGCCAGGAGATTGACGAGATGCTGAAGCTGGGGGTGATCCAGGCATCCAACAGCGCTTGGGCCTCGCCTGTAGTCCTCGTCCCTAAGAAGGACCGAACCACTCGGTTCTGCGTGGACTACAGGGGGCTCAATGCTGTCACGGTCGCCGATGCGTACCCAATGCCACGCATCGATGACCTGCTCGATCAGTTGGCCGGGGCTCAGTACCTGACCATCATGGATCTGAGCCGGGGATATTGGCAGATCCCCCTGACTCGCAAGGCCAGGGAACGCTCTGCCTTTATTACCCCATTTGGACTGTACGAGTCCACGGTGATGCCATTCGGGATGAGGAATGCCCCTGCCACTTTCCAGCGGATGGTCAACACCCTGCTCAAGGGACTTGAAGGGTACGCGGCCGCGTACCTGGATGACATTGCCGCCTTCAGTCCCACCTGGGAGGACCACCTAGAGCATCTAGCACAGGTGCTCAGGCGGATCCACCAGGCAGGTTTGACCATCAAGCCGGGAAAGTGTCAGCTGGCCATGAGCGAGGTCCAGTACCTCGGTCACCGGGTAGGCGGGAGAACACTGAAGCCCGAGCCTGAGAAAGTGTAAGCCATCGCATCCTGGCCCACCCCCAGGACCAAGAAGCAGGTGATGTCCTTCTTGGGGACCGCTGGGTACTATAGGAGGTTTGTTCCATGCTATAGTAGCCTGGCAAAGCCCTTGACGGACCTCACCAAGAAGAAGCTGCCCTCTGCAGTCGATTGGACAATGGACTGCGAGACAGCCTTCCGGGCCCTAAAGGACGCCCTGTCCAGCCCGCCCGTGCTACAGGCAGCCGACTTCACGCGGCCGTTTGTAGTACAGACCGACGCCAGTGACTTCGGCCTCGGTGCGGTGCTCAGCCAGGTGGACTCTGCGAGCCAAGAGCACCCAGTCTTGTACCTGAGCAGGAAGCTGTTACCACGGGAAGTGGCCTATTCCACGATGGAAAAGGAGTGCCTGGCCATAGTGTGGGCCCTGCAGCGTCTGCAACCCTATCTATACGGGCGCCACTTCATCGTGGAGACGGACCACAATCCCCTCAGCTGGTTGCACACCGTCTCTGGGACGAATGGGCGATTGTTGCGATGGAGCCTTGCGCTCCAGCAATACAACTTCACCATTCGCCACAAAAGGGGCCGGGACCACGGTAACGCAGACGGGCTGTCCCGACAAGGAGAGGTCGCGGACGGGCGCACGGGGGAACACCGGAGTGTGCTGCCCCCTAGCGCCCTCAAAAGGGGGGAGGTGTGAGGCAAACCCTGGGATATGAAGATGAATTATGACTTCCAGTCATAATCGCTCTCATCACTCCATGGCAGTGCCCCCTCCCTTCTTGTTCTCAGATGTCCAGCATCTGTGAAGGTGTCACATCCTAGCAACACATCCCATGGCCATCTCCTGTGATATGGAGATTAGGTGATGTGGGAACAATGGACACAGGATGACTCCCTGCCGTGACCCTGTAGTAGGGGCTGCTATCTAGTTAGCAAGCTTGGAAGTATCCAGACAGGACGACTCCAGTAAAAAATGGTTCATATCTCGCAAGCCATATTTCCGATAAATATGGCAACCATAAAAATGGTGTCTCCGCATGCGGACGATGCTGGCACACCCTTTTTATGGGAGCAGGACCTGGGGAAATACCCCAGGCGTGATATCAGCCAATGGGGAACTAGTAGACAAGTCATGAGTCCTCTCGTTCTGTAGCTAAATTCATAGCTGTCACAATGAGAGCGTCGGCGTCCGCCTACGACGCTCCCAGGCCAAGTTATGGCCATATTCCATGTTGTGGATTTTGTCCATAACTCCAGCCAGGGGTGGAGCAGTGCTCCCTCTGAGGTCACTAAGGTAGGAGGGGACCTGGATTTGCCCAGGTTGATAACCCTACTTCGGCCATTTTCCAGTGTTCTTCTGCTCGGGGGCCTGGTTGGGAAAGACCTGTGGGGGAGTTCCTGGAAACCTGGTCTATGGCACCCCCCTGTGGCCAGACGCACAAGGTAACTGCTGGAACTGTGTATGCCTGTTTGTAACCCATGCTTTGCTTGTAACTGTACTCTGACATATGTATATTCTGTAGATTCCCTATTGTATATATTGTAGTTTCTAGTGTGCTTTAGGCTGATTAAATTATATAATTAATCTTGGGCTGTTCTGTTATCTCGATCTTGAATCCCACGTCTGTGTGTTCGGCTAATAGTTACCGTGAAGTGGTTGGTGGCAGCGAGTTGTGCCAAGGATTATTGTGGGGAGGCCAGTGAGATTCGGGGAGGTTTTATATATTCCGCCCGCGGAGGTCGGGGGAATATATACCCTACTCTCACCGGGGACCCTTCAATAATCGGCATAAGTAGTATAGCGGCCTCCTTGCTTATTGTCGGGCAATTCCATAATTGGCCTGACTATAAGAGGGGCGCTAGAGAGCGCGTCACGTGCTCTGTCTGTCGGTCGGGAGGTATAAAGGAGGGGTGACCCCCACTTGTTACCCCCCGATTGTGACGTACTGGTAGCCAGCGCGGGGGATTTCTGAGTGACCCCCCCGGTGGTTCGTGACAGTTATAATTCTTGTTTTCTGTTCATTGGTATGACAAGGGCACCTGGTATAGGACGGAGTTCAGATCGAGCGATCTGAGGGTCTTTTTGTACTATCAGGAAGTTGGTATTTTGCAGGGTTTTTCTCTGGCTACGATCAGTCCCTTTCCTGTCCTTTCCTATTTTAGTCAGTGGGGGCCTCACCTTTTGCTAATCCTGTCATCTACCTGTGTATTGTGTTTTTCCTATATCACCGCAGTCTTTGAATGTGGGGGGCTTGCTACTCTTGTCTATTTTCTGAGGCAGAGAGTTATTCATCTTTCCTACCTTTAGGATAGTTAGTTCTCCGGCTGGGTTCGCGGTGCACAGGATGTTAGTTCACCCCTCGGCTACTTCTAGTTGTGTTGTTTAGTAAGGGGATGGCGGCCAGATTAGTTGCCAATGCTCTTGTCACCTTTTTGCCAATGATTTGTGGTGATCTTCCATGGTTCCGGATCATAACAAGAACTACTATGAACTGAATAATATCACCAGCATCAGTCCAGGGAAGAAGAGACTATTTAAGCACCAAGAGAATACTGATGATCAGCAGCTGGGTGGAAGGTGAGCTCCTGCTGGGTCCAAAAGGGGGAGAGATGAAAATCCAGCATGAAAGCTACCTATTACAATGAATACTGACAGCAGTAACAATAGCAAGTTAGGGAGCTTCTTGCACAGCCAAAAATTGTGACCTTCTATTGCCAGAAACCACATGACCGACTGTCACCCGTGACACATCGGTGACAGTTCATATCTGTATGTCAAAATTCCTTGCCTAAACAGCCCTGTCTAATATAAAACTAAAAACTGAATGTTTTTAAAAAAAAGGACTTAATGTCTATAGCAGGGGTCCCCAACCTGTAGCTCGGGAGCCACATGTGGCTCGCGGTCCTATGATGTGTGACTCGCCATTGTCTGCCAGTTTGGTACATTTGCACACAGAAGAGAAGATCTGAATGGAGGTAAGAACCCCTGGATATTAGTGTACTGCTCTCGGTGTGGTGATTTATGTGGAAAGCTTTGGCTGTCATTATACTGGTAATGGGGGCTCTGGGTCTCACTACTGTGAGGGCCAGGAGCTGGATGTAGCTCACAAGCCTTTTACAGACCTGAATGGGGCTCTCGTGGTCAGAAAGGTTGGGGACCACTGGTCTATAGCATAGAAAGAGGGCCGACTAGTCTGGGGCAACAATGCCCCATCAACTCGTCAAGGCCCTCATTAGCATAGAAATACAGCATTTTATAAATCTTTTTTTTTTTTTTTTTTTTTTTTTAAACATTCATTTTAGTGAATAACATTTTGACAGACTGATATAAAAGCTGCTGGAGGGCATAGGAGGACCTGACAGGTTGTCTTTACATTCACAAATAATGTCTCATATAGTTACGTTCACACATCAGTTTTTTTCCATCAGGCACAATCCGGAAAAAAACAGATAAAACGAATCCGGCGCCGGTACCGTTTTACCACCATTGATTTGTATTAGCGCCGGTTTGTGCCTGATGGCCTTGCGTTGCATCCGGCTTTTGACGGATCCGGCATAATTACTCAATGCGGCAGCCAGATGGAACGTCTCATTGAACGTTTTTTGTCTCTGAAAAAAAAAATGTATCGCGCCGGCGCGATACAGCGTCATTTACAATGGAAGCCTATGGACGCCGGATCTGGCGCGATGCGGCAAAAAACGGATGCAGACGCCGGATCCGTTTTTTTAAACTGCGCATGCTCCAATTTATTGTAAAAAACGAATCCAGCAAAAAAACGGATGAAACGGATGCAAAAACAGATGCACCGAATCCGTTTTTTGACGGATCCAGTATACCGGATCCGTAAAAAAGAAAAAAGAAAAAAAAAGGTTCCCGCGCATCCGTTTTTGCATATTTTGCACCGGATCCGTTGCATCAGGCACACGGTGGATTGAGCCTGATGCCAAAAAACTGATGTGTGAACATAGCCTATCCCAAACCACAAACCCCCATGCATCATAAGGCCCTGAATCCCCTCTACCACCTCTTACTCTGATCCCAATTCCCAATCCTCCCCCTCCGTACTGTCACCACTCACTTCTCTGTATGGGCCCCCACAGCACCACTTCTTCTCCTGCCTGGTACTTTTCAAATGACACATGTGTGCGCAGCGTTCTGACGTCATCATGGTGTGCGTGCCAGTGTCACAGAGAAAGTGCTGGTCAGGGAGCAGAGGACAGATTTCTGCATTCTGCTGCTTGCACTGTGCTAGTGATGTGTTGGTCGTGAACGATCCAACACAAAGATCCGGCCCCCTGCTGTGACTGTCAGGAGCCGAATCACCAATGAGAGACACTAAAATCTCAAAACGGCTCTTTTGGCCGCTGAAACCTCGCCCATTCGGGGCTAAACTCCGCCTACTCAATAATCTAATTGGTCCCTTGTAAGTGGGCGGGGTTTAGCCGTGGGTGGGCGGGGTTTTGGCAGCGTTACTATAATCTTACATTTGTGTTCACCTGGGGTGAACATGTGAAGCCCCACAAGTGCAGTGTCGGTGCATTACCTTCAGGGACTCCACTCGGCTGGATCTTGTCACAGGTAGGAGATCTTCTTCTTGATTGTCGTGACGCCACTCTCAGTATTGCGGTCAGTGGGGACCGCCACTGCAGGTTGAGGGACGCCTGGGGCTGATGGTGAGTGCAGTTAGTTGGAATAGCCTCCTGAGAGTGAGGCAAGCCCCAGGGCCCTGTGTAGGTGCGTAGTACCACAAGGCGCAGAATAACTCCACACAGGCAGAATGTCTTTCAGGGTTTTTACTCACTTCAGGTGGCAGGGTGAGTAACCCGGGCGTAGCTGGGATGAACCAGGCGGGAACCAGGTGTCCTTCAGGCTGACTTGTGAGGGTGACTACTAACTCGCCTTCCTTAGCCCTTGGTGGTTTGGGGTGACCCCGACTTTGAGTCCCTATGGGGGTCACCCAGGGAAGTTGCTGAAGCCTCACTCCCCTTCGTTTGCCGTGTGCTTGTTGCCTGGGCCAGATCACTCCAGCTTCTTGCCTCCTGTGAGCTATGGGCCCTAACTGTGGCTACGTGGCTGCGGCTTTTTGTGGTGTTGTGGCGTGGGCTTTGAGAGCCCCACACCGGCAGGTTTAGCAAAAGAAAGCTGGATCTATCTCCGCTTCGGGATCTGCCGCCCGTTTGGGCCTGGTTCTCCCTAGCAGTCTCCTTACTTCCCACTCTGTGCTCTCTCTCTAGCTGGAGATGGGTTTCGGGTAGCACTCCTAGGTGACCGTTCTCCCCCGTCGGTAGCCACTGCGCGGACGCTGTCAGACTCCAGCAGCCCAGGGGAAGGGGTCAGCTCTCTTCGGAGCTCCCTGGACTCTGCCCTGAACTGGCTCACTGCTCCTCCTCTCCTGTTCTTGCCTACGCCACCTAGCAACCAGACTCTCTTACCACACCCCTTGAGAGGAGATGGAGGCTTTTGGCCCCCTCCACTATTCCAGTGAAGGTGAAGGCTTTTCCCCCTCCTGGGATCCCCAGGGGTCCTCTCATGGGTACATGTGTGAGACCTGATCACTATGCGCCTGTGTACCACACCCCGGTCAGCCTTCTGGATTACCTGTGTTGTACTGTTCCCAGCATGGGTGCAGTACTCAGTGGTGCCTGACCAGGTCAGGGGCGCCACATTCCCCCTTAGTTATCACCAGCACGTCCTCGGGCTGCAAGACAACATTTTAAAATGCATAAAACATTAAAACATGTAAAACATTTTTAAAAGCACCAGGTACCATACATCACCACCCTCCACCCACAAGTCCGTTAACCCACCCAAAACCCTCTCACGTTGGCCGCGACTTCAGCCACTTCTGGCAGGATGTAGAGGCGGCTTTCATGGTCTGGTGGTCTTCAGGGTATACCTGGCCTGGTGGATCCGCGCCTTCAGCCTCTTCTGGCAGGATGTAGAGGCGGCCTCCACAGTTGGTGCTGACCAGGTACCCTCTTTGTGGTGGAGAGCCAGGCCCCATAAACAGGCATGCTCTCTGGTCGCAGGTAAGCCAAGGCCCTATATACGGACGGGCTCCTCCTGGTTGCAGACGAGCCAAGCCCCTAAACAGGCTGACTCTGGTGGTGGTGGTGCCCTTTTGGTGTAACTATTTACACTGCGAGAGTTTGTGGCTATAGCCAGTTCATAGCCTTAAGGTTTATTTCTCACAATAGTTTTTGTGGGCACATTCTTGAACTTTAAAACGTTGCAAAACAAACTTTCCAAACTGGTCAAAACTTGCTGTACTTTACTTAAACTTATGCAGACTCCTCTTCACCAGGGCTTGGGCCTGTAGGGCTGCGGCACCTGTTGGTTTCTTGACCTTTTTCCTCATCTGTAGTGGTCTCATCATTAGGTCTTTGGTCTTTTCTTTCTTTATTACTGTCTTTCCTTTCTTCTTTGGGACATGGTACTACATCTAGGGCATACCAGCCTCTTTCGCCTCGATGCAGGGTAAACTGTACGGAGTCTCCCATTTTTAAGTTTCTGCCAGGGTGTCCTCTGGGCAGATGAGCTCTCACATCTCTTCTATTGACGAAGATACCTTCTTTGATACCAGGTGCAACAATGAACCCGTATCCTGACTTTAGGCTGAAGTCCTCCACTACTCCTCTACAAAGGGGTCCTCTGACCTGGGCTTTGGCTCTTCTCAGGAACCGTTTTTCTTGTAGGTCTCTGGCCGTGACTTCTCTCTGCTCTGGGGATGGCGGTGCAGGGAAAGACTGGGTTCTACTGCGGCGCTGTGTCTTGCGGGCTGGATTCTGCGAAGTGCAGCTTACAAGCTCCCAGGTGAGGCTTTGGGGCAGATCTTCCTCAGCAGAAGGTGTCAGGTCTTCCTCATCCCAGCGGGAATACGGCAGCATCTCTGGCTCGGGGTATGGATCCACTGCTGGTGGCTCCTGAGTCAGCTCCTCAGCTTCCTGGCCTCCTCTCCCCCTTAGTTCTTCTTGGCACTCCTTTGGTGGCAGTGCTGGGGATGGGCTTTCTTCAGCAGGCCCAGGCGGGGGACTCTTTGGCGTGGTTGCTGCAGGGGTTGCTGGAATCCTCTTGGGGGTATGCGGAGGGAGCATGTACTGGTCCACCAACCATTGTGGAAACTTAGCCTCCATGTCAGCCTTTAGCTGCCAGTATGCGGGGTCCTCCCCCAGCGTGGGCTTTCCAGCAGAGACCTCTTTGGACTGGGGAGCGGTGTCTGCTCTGGCCTTGCAGGCCGGGGAAAATGGTGATGCAATCTCTTGGCGGGCCGCGCCTGGCATGGTGGCGGCCTGGTCTTGGCGGGCCGCGCCCTGTATGGCGGCGGCCTGGTCTTGGCGGGCCGCGCCCTGTATGGCGGCGGCCTGGTCTTGGCGGGCCGCGCCCTGTATGGCGGCGGCCTGGTCTTGGCGGGCCGAGCAGGGCATCGCTGCGGCGGCCGGGTCTTGGCGGGCCGAGCAGGGCATCGCTGCGGCGGCCGGGTCTTGGCGGGCCGAGCAGGGCATCGCTGCGGCGGCCGGGTCTTGGCGGGCCGAGCAGGGCATCGCTGCGGCGGCCTGGGCTTGGCGGGCCGCACCTGGCGTGGCTGCGGCCTGGCTCAGCGTCGCCGCGCCGGGCGCCTCTTCAGGGACCGCGGGCGTGGCAGCAGGGGTCGGGGCATCCGGGCCGGCAGGGGTAATACTGGACTCACCCATCGGTGGCAGCATCGGGGTCTGAGTCGTCGCCGTCCGGTCTGGCACTCGTCGTGCGGTTCCCCTCTCATAGGCCTGAACCGCGGCAGCCATCTCCAGAAGTTCCATTCGTTCTTCTCTGATCTGCTCCACGACCCGGGTCTCCAGTCGGTCGCAGAACTGGGCCAGCTCCCGATACCACCAGGCAGCGGAGCCCGGTTCTGGGTTTCTGCGGTCAGACGCCATTTCTTCTGCGCCCTCTTCTGCACGATTTCCCAGCAGTGGACTCGCCGTTGCCTCTAGTAGCAAGCTGTTCAGTTTCCGCTCTGCCTCTTTCAGCAGCTCCTCTCCCAGCAGCAGGCTTCTGGCTCCCTTTCTGTCCCGACGTCTCTGGACGCCTCCGCTCTCTTCACAAGCGAGGTCAGAACTCTGCAGGGGATCTCTGGGTAGCCACACCTCTTCGTGGGCGGTAACTTCTCCCAGCGCGGGCTGCTGTTGTTTTTCAGCGCGCTTTTCATGGTGGCAATATGGCGGCGCTTCCAATTTTTCAAGCGGACCGCCCAGGCACATGGTCACCTGTCTGAACAGGTCTAGTCCTTATCCTGTTCGTGACGCCAGATGTGAAGCCCCACAAGTGCAGTGTCGGTGCATTACCTTCAGGGACTCCACTCGGCTGGATCTTGTCACAGGTAGGAGATCTTCTTCTTGATTGTCGTGACGCCACTCTCAGTATTGCGGTCAGTGGGGACCGCCACTGCAGGTTGAGGGACGCCTGGGGCTGATGGTGAGTGCAGTTAGTTGGAATAGCCTCCTGAGAGTGAGGCAAGCCCCAGGGCCCTGTGTAGGTGCGTAGTACCACAAGGCGCAGAATAACTCCACACAGGCAGAATGTCTTTCAGGGTTTTTACTCACTTCAGGTGGCAGGGTGAGTAACCCGGGCGTAGCTGGGATGAACCAGGCGGGAACCAGGTGTCCTTCAGGCTGACTTGTGAGGGTGACTACTAACTCGCCTTCCTTAGCCCTTGGTGGTTTGGGGTGACCCCGACTTTGAGTCCCTATGGGGGTCACCCAGGGAAGTTGCTGAAGCCTCACTCCCCTTCGTTTGCCGTGTGCTTGTTGCCTGGGCCAGATCACTCCAGCTTCTTGCCTCCTGTGAGCTATGGGCCCTAACTGTGGCTACGTGGCTGCGGCTTTTTGTGGTGTTGTGGCGTGGGCTTTGAGAGCCCCACACCGGCAGGTTTAGCAAAAGAAAGCTGGATCTATCTCCGCTTCGGGATCTGCCGCCCGTTTGGGCCTGGTTCTCCCTAGCAGTCTCCTTACTTCCCACTCTGTGCTCTCTCTCTAGCTGGAGATGGGTTTCGGGTAGCACTCCTAGGTGACCGTTCTCCCCCGTCGGTAGCCACTGCGCGGACGCTGTCAGACTCCAGCAGCCCAGGGGAAGGGGTCAGCTCTCTTCGGAGCTCCCTGGACTCTGCCCTGAACTGGCTCACTGCTCCTCCTCTCCTGTTCTTGCCTACGCCACCTAGCAACCAGACTCTCTTACCACACCCCTTGAGAGGAGATGGAGGCTTTTGGCCCCCTCCACTATTCCAGTGAAGGTGAAGGCTTTTCCCCCTCCTGGGATCCCCAGGGGTCCTCTCATGGGTACATGTGTGAGACCTGATCACTATGCGCCTGTGTACCACACCCCGGTCAGCCTTCTGGATTACCTGTGTTGTACTGTTCCCAGCATGGGTGCAGTACTCAGTGGTGCCTGACCAGGTCAGGGGCGCCACAAACACATATTTAATAAGGAGCCGAGAACGATCTGAAAGATCCGGCTCTTTTTGGTGAGCGGAGCCATGGGAACCGGATCACCAAAAAGAGCCGGACTGCCCATCACTACACTGTGCGGATAAAGGCAATCTGGCAAAGGCCCCCTGCAGACTCGAGGTCCGAACAACAGGCCAGATTGCCATCATTATTAACCAGCTAGCATGGGCCCCCTGAACCTCCAGGCTGCATTGGCTGCACAATGGTATGTCCACCACTGTATCAAACCCTGAAACTAAGAAGATAAACTATAAGTAGATATTATTTTACATATAAATGTAAACAATAGATAGTTTTTCTGAGACATGATAGTAGTTGTAATTGCCTGGAAAATGCATTTCCCCCCGTTTCCACTTAGTGGCAGCAACAACCAATTTTCAAAGCTTATGTTACATTTACAATCATTGCATTATTTCTGTAAACTGTCTTCTAGGACAGGGGTAGTCAATTAATTTTCCCGAGGGGCCACATGAGAGACTGTGACTGGTGTGGAAGGCCAAACCAATAGGCTGAAATTAATTCTGCTCAATATTAATATCAACATATGCAATATTAATATAACATAATTATAATTAATAACTTTATCTTGAGCAGAATGAAGTATACCGAAATCCCCCTATAAAGGGGTTGGACAAAATAATGGAAACACCTAACGTTTCGGCATCATAATCTTCGAACATGTTATAAACATGCAAACCATGACATAAGTTAATGTTTTGTAGTTGATTATTTGTGTTATGTGATATGTGTATGTAAATTAACTGTTTGTTTTGCAGAATTGTAAGAACATTGATGAGAACCTGTTACCAATGGCAGACCTCTCGGATTTTCAAAGAGGCCAAATTGTTGGTGCTCATATGGCAGGTGCTAGTGTAACAGAAAGTGCATAAATGCTTAGCGTGTCAAGAGGTACTATCTCCAAAGTAATGACTGCGTTTGAAAGAGAAGGAAAAACATCCGCAGCAAAGCACCGGTCCGGCCGAAAGTCGAAGTTGACTGAGAGAGACCGTCGGACTCTAAAGCGAATTGTGAGAGAGCATCGCAAGACCACGGCTCCAAAAATCACTGCTGAGCTCAATGAACACCTACAGAATCCAGTTTCCACAAAAACTGTCCGTCCGGAGCTGCACAAATCTGGATTTCGCGGAAGAGCTGCAATTAGAAAACCGCTGCTCTCAATGACTAATGTGTCCAAGCGATTAGAGTGGTGTAGATGTGGCGCCCTGGACAAGCCAGGGGCCACAGAGAACAACACCCACACACCCCACACTCCCGGTCAGGCACACCGAAGTCAGACACAAACCCTTGTTGCCTTCCTCCAGGGGCTGATGTCCACACCAGGGGGGTGGGCAGGCAGTTGGCCCCGCCCACTGAGGAGTTCACAATCCTGGAGGTGGGAAAAGCAGACAGTTTTAGTGTTGGAGGAGAAAGTGAGAGGAAGGAAAGTAGCAGTTGAGCAGACTGAAGTTGATCCGGGTGTGTGGCCCGGACAGATCAGCAAGGTTGGCAGACGGTGGTGACCGTCTGCAGGAGTGGCCTATTGAAACTTACCGTAAAGACCGTGGACGGGCGGTGGCCCGGCGGTACCAGACCGGTACGCAAAGAGAAGTCAGCACCATCTGGCAGGGGCTTATGGACCCCGGCAAGGCTAGGAGTCGCCGTGAATTTGCCAAATTCGTTAGCGAAGGGAACCTCCTGGGTTTCCCAGCAGCCAAGTCCCGACAGAAGGCAACAGTCCAACCGAGAGAGGGAAACACAGTCACCGCCAAGGCTAAAGTTCCCAGGGCCAGAGCCTGCGGGCAAAAGGGGCTCCTCCAGCCCATATCCAAGCTGGGGAGCGGGTTACTGGTTGGAATCCATTGGAACCGTTTACAGTACACAGGTGCAGGGAAAGGCAGTCACCATCAACCTGCCGGGAGAAACAACACCGCAGCCGTCTGTGGGACCCGTCCATCCAGCCATGTGTTTTACCGAGAACTGTGTCCTCATCATTGGCTGAGTGAGTACCACCGTGCCGTGCGGCACAGCGCTGCCCCCGCGACCCTGCACCTCACCAGGCCCCGTAACCCGCCTGCCATCCATCCCTACCCCATCACCGGGCCCCGGGACAACCAACACCCTACCCACGGAGGGGAGAACTAACAACAAACCTGCTCCCTGTCACCGCTCCCGGGATCCCCGTCCAGAGCAGCGGTGGTGTCACCAATGTCACCACAACCGTGGGTGGCGTCACGGACAATCACCAAATCCCCCACCATCCAATCAATCTCCCTTTTCACTCACGGGCGAGGAACGCCGTTCGAGCCCCCGGGATCCGGCCCACCGCTTGAGCCACCACCGAGCAGTGGGAGAGCGCAGCGTCCCCTCCTCCGCCCGCGACATAGAAACCTCCAGAATTGGTCCCTCGAGCAGTGGAAACGTGATATTTTCAGACGAATCATCGTTTACCCTATTTCTGATCTCTGGCCGAATGTACATTTGGAGACACCCGAAAGAAGCATTCCATCCAGATTGCCTTCTCCCAACCGTAAAACATGGCGGAGGTTCAGGACTTGTTATTATAGCAAATGCACTGCTTCGCAGGTGTGCGTTAGTCGCACCGCTCACACATTCAACAGAACAATGTATTTCTGGCGATCAGATTCAGGACTATGGTAAACTGGCCAAGAGCAGGTCACAGCATGTCTGCATTCTTTGGGGCCTGGCTCAACACTAACTTTTCTGCACCTAAGTTCAAAGTATCTTGACCAGTCTGCGCAGATACCCCTCTAGTAGATGGGAGGCAACACTACAGACGTCACCTCCACTATCTCTTCGACCGAAAACACACATCCGTTAAAACCACGTCCGTGTAAAACGGGCCGTTTTTCGGGTCCGTTTTCCATTTTTTAGGTCCGTTTTTATGGTATGTGTGGCCTGCGTATGTTTCCCGTATGCTAGCCGTATGTGCGTGTGAAATATCCGTGTGTGCGTGTGAAACTGACATGTGTTTGTGTTGTCCATGTGGAATGTCCGTTTGTGATGCAAAATGTCGTTTACTACATGTCGGCAGACAGCAGAGTAGCGCGATGAGAATGAACTCGGGTGAACTTCACCCGACTTCATTGTCATGCCGCGGCTCTGTCTGTGTGCCGTGTACTGATTAGCGGTCACCTGTGAAGGATTCACCGATGATCGCTAATCCCCCGAGTGACTGAAGTGTCCCCCCCTCTCTCATACTCACCGATCCCCGATCACCGGCGCTGCACGGCGTTCACACTGCTCCGGCGGCTTTTTCTAATTTGAAAAAGCCGGCCGCTCATGAAACAATCTCGTATTCCCTGCTTTCCCCGCCCACCGGCGCCTATGATTGGTTGCAGTGAGACACGCCCCCACGCTGAGTGACAGGTGTCTCACTGCACCCAATCACAGCAGCCGGTGGGCGTGTCACTATGGAGTATATAAATAAATAAATAAATAATTAAAAAAACCGGCGTGCGGTCCCCCCCAAATTTAATACCAGCCAGATAAAGCCATACGGCTGAAGGCTGGTATTCTCAGGATGGGGAGCTCCACGTTATGGGGAGCCCCCCAGCCTAACAATATCAGCAGCCGCCCAGAATGGCCGCATACATTATATGCGACTGTTCTGGGACAGTACCCGGCTCTTCCCGATTTGCCCTGGTGCGTTGGCAAATCGGGGTAATAAGCAGTTATTGGCAGCCCATAGCTGCCACTAAATCCTAGATTAATCATGTCAGGCGTCTCCCCGAGATACCTTCCATGATTGATCTGTAAATTACAGTAAATAAACACACACAACTGAAAAATCCTTTATTAGAAATAACAAACACAAACACATTCCCTGGTTCACCAATTTAATCAGCCCCAAAAAGCCCTCCATGTCCGGCGTACTCCAGGATGGTCCAGCGTCGCTTCCAGCTCTGCTGCATGAAGGTGACCGGAGCAGCAGAAGAAACCGCCGCTCCTGTCACCTCCACGCAGCAAATGAAGAGAGCCGCGTGATCAGCTGTGCTGTCACTGAGGTTACCTGGATCCAGCGGTGGATGCAGCGGTGGCCGCGGGTAACCTCAGTGACAGCTCAGCTTATCGCGCTACTCACCTCAATTGCTGCGTGGAGCTGACCGGAGCGGCGGTGAGTAGCGCGATCAGCTGAACTGTCACTGAGGTTACCCGCGGCCACCGCTGCATCCACCGCTGGATCCAGGTAACCTCAGTGACAGCACAGCTGATCACGCGGCTCTCTTCATTTGCTGCATGGAGGTGACAGGAGCGGCGGTTTCTTCTGTTGCTCCGGTCACCTTCATGCAGCAGAGCTGGAAGCGACGCTGGACCATCCTGGAGTACGCCGGACATGGTGGGCTTTTTGGGGCTGATTAAATTGGTGAACCAGGGAATGTGTTTGTGTTTGTTATTTCTAATAAAGGATTTTTCAGTTGTGTGTGTTTATTTACTGTAATTTACAGATCAATCATGGAAGGTATCTCGGGGAGACGCCTGACATGATTAATCTAGGATTTAGTGGCAGCTATGGGCTGCCAATAACTCCTTATTACCCCGATTTGCCAAAGCACCAGGGCAAATCGGGAAGAGCCGGGTACTGTCCCAGAACAGTCGCATATAATGTATGCGGCCATTCTGGGCGGCTGCTGACTGATATTTTTAGGCTGGGGGGCTCCCCATAACGTGGAGCTCCCCATCCTGAGAATACCAGCCTTCAGCCGTATGGCTTTATCTGGCTGGTATTAAATTTGGGGGGGACCGCACGCCGTTTTTTTTAATTATTTATTTATTTATTTCTATACTCCATAGTGACACGCCCACCGGCTGCTGTGACTGGGTGCAGTGAGACACCTGTCACTCAGCGTGGGGGCGTGTCTCACTGCAACCAATCATAGGCGCCAGTGGGCGGGGAAAGCAGGGAATACAAGATTGATTAATGAGCGGCCGGCTTTTTCAAAAGAGGAAAAGCCGCCGGAGTTTAGAGAACAGCTATGCAGCGCCGCGCCGGAGATTGGGGAACGGTAAGTATGAGAGAGGGGGGGAACTGACCGATAGACAGCGAGAGGGACAGATAAGACAGAGAGACCGACCGACAGACATAGAGAGAGACCGACCGACGGACTGAGGGAGATAACGAAACAGAAAAAGAAAAAAGACTGACATCACATGAAAAAAGCACAAAACGTACAGGGAGCAAACAGAGCTGCGTCCGTGTCACTCGGACAGGCGCACAGACCCATTGACTTTCATTGGGTCCGTGCTGCGTGTTGCGTGCTGAAAACGGACATGTTTCCGTGCAAAACGGAGACACAAACGTAGCACGCACACGGACCCACGGACCTTAATGAAAAACGCACATGTGTCCTCAAACATTAAATAACATTGGTGCACGTTTGGCCGTGTCTCCGGTATATACGGAAACGGACCAAACACGTACGTGTTTCATGGATGTGTGTTTCAGGCCTTCGGCTGAGTTCACCTGTCCAGTAACCATCCATTAGAATGGATCCTGCAGAAATCCGTTTCTGCTGGATACATTTTTTTTGAACATTGGAGTCCATGGAGAACTGATCCGTTAAAGGATTGCTATTTATCTTCCAGTAGAATATAGTAGATCTGTTACAAATGCAAGAAAAATGGATTGGTAAATATCAATCAGTTAAGGAATCCATTCTCTATAGACTCCAATGTAAAAAAAAAAAAAACGGATCCAACAGACATCGGTTATTTAACAACTGACAAACATTGTGTTTGCAGAGCTATTTTTCCAATGGATCTCTGCAAGATCCTTTGTAATACATGATTGCAGGAAATGTGAACTCAACCTTACACAGCTACAGGATTTCCCAACAGCCCAAATTAAAACCAGAAGATTTTCTCATAATAAGGATTTTCAATGTTAGGCTGGAGTCATACGAGCATATGGCAAGTGCATCGGATGTGATATGCTAATGACCCTTGGCTGCGAGCATGAGTAGAATGTCATGTGTCGCGGGCGGAGGGGACGCGCTCGCCACGTTCGGGTCCAAGGCTTCTGCTGCTGCTGCTCGGTGGCTCGAGCGGTGGACCGGACCCGGGGACTCGAGCAGCGCTCCTCACCCGTGAGTGAAAAGGGGGTGGTTTGGTTAGGGAGATTGTTCGTGACGCCACCCACGGGTCGTGGTGATGATGGCACCACCGCTGCTGGTGACGGGGATCCCGGGAGAGATGGTAGGGTGCAGCTGAGATGTTGTCCCCTCCGTGGGCAGGGGTTGGTGATCCCAGGGCCCGGTGGTGTAACGGGGAGGCTGGATGGCTGGGGTGCAGGGTTGCAGGGACAGCGCGGCGCGGTGCTGGACGGCACTGGTGTACTCACTCAGACAATCACTGACAGAGTCTCTGGTAAACCAAAACGGCCGGGTGGACGGGTCCCGCAGCCGGCTGCAGTGTTGTTGTTGTGCTCTCCCCGGACAGGTGATGGTGGCTGTCTTTCCCTGCACCTTTTAGAATTTTCTGACTCCTATGGTTGCCCATCGGTAGTCCGCTCCCCGGCGTATAGGTGCGGTAGGAGCCAGTTTTGCCCGCAGGCGCTGGCCCTTGGATCTCTAGCCTGTGGCGGTGGCTGTATATCCTCTCTGGGTGGACGGTTGCCTTCAATCGGGACTTGGTAGTTGGGGAACCCCTGGGGTTCCTGTCACATTCGGATTTGACTATTGACGGCGGCTCCAAGCCTGGTCGGGGTCCGATGGCCCTGCCTGTGTGCTTAGCTTCACTCCGTTCCCCGGTCCAGTACCGGCAGGCCGACGCCCGACCCCGGTCCTTACGGCTCTGCGGAGTTCCACTAACTCCTGCAGACGGCCACCACCGTCTGCCAACCTTGCTCTCAGTGCCTGGGCTCCAACCCAGACACTCGCAGTACGTGACCTCTCACTTTCACCTCCTGAACTCAACCGTCTGCTTTTCCCGCCTCCAGGCCTGTGAACTCCTCGGTGGGTGGGGCCAACCACCTGGCTCCGCCCCACCTGGTGTGGACATCAGACTCTGGAGGGAGGCAACAAGGGTTTTGTGTTTGGCTGATCTAACTGCCTAGGGTGGGGGTGTGTGTGTTGCTATGTCTGTGACTATCTGGTTAGTCCAGGGCGTCACACATGCAGCTGTGTTCCGATCTTGCAATTGGATCCCAGCTGCGGAGGAGAGGGAGAAAGTGATCTCTCCATTTCCTCCATTGTCATCCTCGTGCAGCCTGATTTTTCACTTGCACCCATAGACTTGTATGGGTGCGAGTGATCTGAGACTCACAGACAATCATAGTGTGCCGCCCCCCAGGGCCTCTAATGTCACGGCATTGACTCCGAGTGGCGATGTGGTCGTACCGGGCGCGAGCGACAGGCTTTTTGTAATGGGGAGTAAAAATAATATTTAAAAAAAATGGGAGAAAGAGAAATAAAATAAATAAAGAGTTTGTGACGCCAGTTGGGATGTTCGGCTGTGGTATGACCGGGCACTGCTGAAGGGCCCCAGGAGTTAGATGGTGATGCACAGTGCCAGAGGGTTGTCCTCTTACCCCCTCAACTAGGGCTTGGTCCTGGGGGATGTGTTGAGGTAGGGATGGTGCAGCAGGGAATAAATCAGCCAGAGACAGGACAGGGAGCTTTTACCTTTTACTGAAGCTCTGCACAACAGTCTGAAACATTCTTTACAGCCTTCACAATGATGGTGGTTTTCTTCTTGCCCTGATGAGAGTTTGGCTTCTCTGCTGTGTGGTGATGGCGTACTCTTCCTGCTACTATTTCCCTACCTGGGAATTGTTATCTTTGTATCCTAATATTTCCAAGACAACAATAATCCGGATTTGTAATCCCTTCTGGCAAGCAGGTGACTGGAATCCTGAAGGAAAACTCTCTACTTCTTCTAGAAGTTTCCGGACTCACACGTGCCACTGTGCTCCCAGGCAAATGTCACTGCTCCTTATAAAAAGGCTGCAGTCTCCTAGTTTTATCACAGACCTTGAAGGCTCCAGTGACCTAAGGGGGCTTTACACGCAACAACATCGCTAACGAGATGTCGTTGGGGTCACGGAATTCGTGACGCACATCCAGCCTCGTTAGCGACGTCGTTGCATGTGAAACGTATGAACGTCCTCTAACGATCAAAAATACCCATCATATCATTCATTGTTGACACATCGTTCTAATCTCAAATATCGTTGCTGTTGCAGGACGCAGGTTGTTCGTCGTTCCTGCGGCAGCACACATCGCTATGTGTGACACCGCAGGAATGAGGAACAACATCGTACCTGCAGCCGCCGGCAATGAGAAAGGAAGGAGGTGGGCGGGATATTCTGGCCGCTCCTCTCCGCCCTTCCGCTTCTATTGGGCAGCCGCTTAGTGACGCCGCTGTGACGCCGAACGAACTTCCCCCATAGAAAGGAGGCGGTTTGCTGGCCACAGCGACGTCGCTAGGCAGGTAAGCATGTGTGACAGGTCCTAGCGATATTGTGCGCCACGGGCAGTGATTTGCCCGTGACGCACAACCGACGGGGGCGGGTGCTTTCACAAGCGATATCGCTAGCGATGTCGCTGTGTCTAAAGTGGCCTCTAGGGACTGTACCCTGACAAGTGTAGCTGGCCCTCTAGAGGTTTTAGAAATCACCTTGTAAGGGGTGGGCAGACCCCTTACTAGGAAAAGCCGTTTTCCCCATTGAAAATTGTTATTGTTGATGTTATTTTAATAAAATGTTTTTACTGTTTAGTGGGATCCCCAGTGGCCGAGTGGGACTGCTGTCACCACAGAAACAGGGCAGAGGAGAGGAGGAGCCGGCAGCAGAAAGGGGAGGGAGAAAAAGGGATGTTAAGGAAAAAGTTGGAACCAGGAGGCAGTTGAGTCCGGGACGGGAGAGAAGAAACAGAAGGGGCAGAGTGTGGGAGCTGGGTAAATAGGAAAACCGGAGAGAAAAGGAGAAGGCGTAACCTCAAGTGTGAAGCAGTACTGGTGTGGGTTTGGTCTGTGTGTAGCCGTAGTGGGAGCCAGGTGAAGTGGATTAGCCGGGCACATCCCCACTGGAGGAGACGTCAGGGACAGGTTTTTCCCCTAGCGAAAAGAAGTGTGAAGTCATCTGTAACTGCCGGTTTTGTGAAGAACTGTGTAATAAAGAATGCCTTTTGGTTGCACCGAATCACGCCTGGAAAGTGTTTGTACGTCGGACGACATCTGCACCACCACACTCTGCCCCACCAAGACATCTCCTGTCCCGATTGTGACGGCGGAGCCAGGGGTAAGCCTGATAGAAAAAGGGGCCATGACTACAACCCCCGAGGCGCCCCTGGCACCCCGTTACATGTGGCGTAGTCGGCAGGATCCGGATTATTGGCGACGGGTCCCGATCCCATGGTGGGAAGATCAAGTGGTGCCTGAGGCGTTGGACCGGGCACAAGATGGTGGCAAGATGGCCGTCGTCTTCAAGGACACAGTAAGCGTGCGAAGAATTGGCGCCAAAAGAAGAGCCTGGGGCTGGCCGGTGAAGAAAAAGAAGTACGGAGTACTCCGCCCAAAGAGGGGAGGTGCTGGCCCCAGGATGCTGAGGAAGATATGTGAAGTGGGCGGTGTTTCAGAAAAAAAGAAGAACCGCCGCGGAGGGGTCGATCTGATGTGTGAGACTGGGGGTGGAGTATACCCAAGAGCGGGAAAAGTAGGCCCGCCTCCACTTCCTCCAGCATCTCCACTGACCCCGACGCCCTTACCAAGAACGCTGATCCCAAGCAAGATGGAGACCTCAGCAGAACAGCCGACTGCGGTGGCCGCGATAGTGGCGACTAACCTGGGCAGAGGACGCCCGAAGCAGACTGCAGCTGCGGAAGGATTTCCCCTGAACTTACCGGCTGTGCCCGGAGGACCGAAACGGCCCACGAAAGTTACCTGGGTCACTACCTGGGACGCCGCGACCGGAGAGACTTCGACCGAGGTCAGAGCGACTAACACAACACTGCTGCCGTCGGGAAGCAGACTCCTGGGAATTCCACAACCGTGTCCGGAGGTGTCCCCGCCGGTTGAGGTGGGATCTCCGGCCCCCACCACAGTTCCGGCCCCGGAAGAGCAACGTGCCCGGGAGCTCGAACAAGACGAGTGGGGATTCTTTTGGGACCCAGTGAAGCCGTCACCCCTGCACCAACGAAAGTATCCATCGCCGGAACCTGATCCGGTGCAGGAGAGATTGCTGGCTGAAACCGTGGCCCGCGAGATAATGGCCAGTCCCCTCAGCGATGAATTTGAGCAGCAGTGCACTGTAGTCACCGTCGTTAAGTTTAACCAAAAAGAAGGCTACGGATTCATTGAAGATGAAGAGAGCGGAGACCACTTTTTCTACAACCGGGTGAACCTGGACACTGAGGGCTTACCACAACGCCTTCATACCCTATACCCGGGAGAAAGGGTGAGATTCCGGAGAGAAGTGGGATGCCGGGGCTTGTTTGCTATGGGAGTGACCCGGATGCCCACTACGCAAGAGGCTGCACAATGGCAGCAAGAAATTGAGTGGGAGGAATGCCAATACCGGAGGCGTACCCAAAAGAGACCGGTGCTGGCTGAGACTCCCCGGCCAAGGAATACGCTGGCGGTATCGCCCGAAGTTAAGACCGGACTGAATGCGGATACCGAGAAGGGAACACCGGCGGTGGCAATCCACCAGAGTCTGGTCACACACCCGGTGATCGTTGTGGGCAGCCCTCAGGCGTCCCGTGCAGCGACCCCATCACCCCCGTCGGGGGTTGAGGAGACAAAACCGGAGGCCGAGACATCGGAGCCAACCGTCGACTATGAACCCTTCCGGAGACTGCGCCGCTTGCCTGGTCAGTCCCTGTCTGATTATGTGAGGGCTCAACGGGCTGAATGGCAGCGTGCTTATCACCCCGAGTGAACCGTCATGACCGGAAGATGGTGGCCTTGTTTGTATTGCGTACCGGCTGTGTTGAAAAGCCGGAAAAGTTCTAGTGTTTATAACTTATTCAAGCTGCTGAGCCCGGAAGGAGCCTGATGCTGGACTGAGCCAGGGGCTCCCTCCGCGTTGTTAAAGAAGACCTTGCTGTGTTGTGTTTCTGCCTTCTAAGACCGGGAGTGCTGCAAAAGCCTCCGGGCAGAAGCCCTGCAAAGACCGGGAGTGCCTGCCGAAGGCCTCCGGGCACCCTACCTACTAAGACCGGGAGCTTCCAGGAGGGACTCCGGGCGCCAGACTGGTACGTCCTTGAGTGTACCCTGGTGTAGACTTGTTTAGAGTTTTACAAATGTGACTTTGCTGCTAAGATGTGTTTTTGATCCGAGCCTTGCCGGGAGGCTTAGGCTTAAAGAGGGGAGGTATGTAAGGGGTGGGCAGACCCCTTACTAGGAAAAGCCGTTTTCCCCATTGAAAATTGTTATTGTTGATGTTATTTTAATAAAATGTTTTTACTGTTTAGCGGGATCCCCAGTGGCCGGGTGGGACGGCTGTCACCACAGAAACAGGGCAGAGGAGAGGAGGAGCCGGCAGCAGAAAGGGGAGGGAGAAAAAGGGATGTTAAGGAAAAAGTTGGAACCAGGAGGCAGTTGAGTCCGGGACGGGAGAGAAGAAACAGAAGGGGCAGAGTGTGGGAGCTGGGTAAATAGGAAAACCGGAGAGAAAAGGAGAAGGCGTAACCTCAAGTGTGAAGCAGTACTGGTGTGGGTTTGGTCTGTGTGTAGCCGTAGTGGGAGCCAGGTGAAGTGGATTAGCCGGGCACATCCCCACTGGAGGAGACGTCAGGGACAGGTTTTTCCCCTAGCGAAAAGAAGTGTGAAGTCATCTGTAACTGCCGGTTTTGTGAAGAACTGTGTAATAAAGAATGCCTTTTGGTTGCACCGAATCACGCCTGGAAAGTGTTTGTACGTCGGACGACATCTGCACCACCACACTCTGCCCCACCAAGACATCTCCTGTCCCGATTGTGACGGCGGAGCCAGGGATAAGCCTGATAGAAAAAGGGGCTATGACTACAACCCCCGAGGCGCCCCTGGCACCCCGTTACAACCTCAGAACAGGACCTCTCCTCAGCATGCTCTTCACTTCACCTCACACAATGACTAAATGCTCCCAACTCAAATTTTACCTCACAACTAAGCTCCTCCGCCTTTTTCCTTCTAGGGCTCATCTCTCAAGAGATGGTTTTCTCTCAAGTGACAACTACAGTAAGGGAGTGTATGTAAATGTATGTTTTTGTAGTGAGTAGCAGAGATAACCATATTCTCATCAAGGCTTAACAATACATGTTGTACAGATGGAAATATATATGGAATTGTGATCTGTGGCAACTAGGCACAGGGCGCCACATTAGCATACTGCAATTTTTTTTTTCTTCAGTCAGATTAGTGCTGAGGAAAGAATCACAGATCTGAGCTGCAGCATTGTAGGAGCCTAGTCCAATGCGAGATTTTCTCGCATTGCACTCGTACGAGTCATACGCTGGTGCGGGCATAGGGGCGTACCCGTTAAGGGAATCTGACACAAGGTTTTTGCTACCCCATCTGAGAGCAGTATAATGTAGAGATAGAGACGCTGATTCGATGTGTCACTTACTGATCTATTTGCGGTCATTTTTATAAAATCAATAGTTTCTCTGCTGCACATCTTGCAGTTATACAGAGCTCATGAATATGCTGGACTACCTGGCAGCACAACAAGTAGCCCTCTAATTATAATCTACTGTTGACAGTGATTTTATCAAAACTAAACTAAGCAGATTAGTAAGTGAAACACTGCTGGAATCAGGGTCTCTGTTTCTATATTATGCTGGTCTCAGAGTTGGTGTCAAAAAGCTGGTGACAGATTCCCGTTAAGTAGAAACTTTTATCATAATGTTTTTCATGTAATTTAGAGTAACTACATGTCCATCAGAGATGTCAAGTTAAAATAAAAGCAGGACGAGGTGTACTTTTGAATGACACCATTCATTCTGCCCCATATTGGAGTGTACTTTGAATGGGAAAAAAGTTCAATTGAAGCACAATTGAACAATAATTTTTGGGATATTTTATTTACCATGTTCACTATACAGTAAAACTGACCGGGCAATTTGATTCCTCAGGTCGGTACGAGTTCGTAGATACCAAACAAGTATAGTTTTATTTTTATCTAAGGAGTGAGAAAAAAATTCTGAAGTTTGTTAAAATAATAAAATTGTGCTTCTGTCGCCATTTTCCAAGACCCGTAGCGTTCTCGTCTTTCAGGATCTGGAGCTCAGTGATGGTTTATGTTTTGCGTCTTCTTCTGATATTTTTAACAATATCATTTTTGGGTAGATGCGAATGTGGCGCCCCTCAGGCGTCAGGTGCCACAGGGTATTGCATCCAGTAACAGGTGCGGTGCTAACCACGGGTTCCTGGAAGACCAGTGCCAGTAAATATCATTCAAACACACATAATTCTGCCCTTTTTCCCAGACTGGGTAACAGGCTAGAGACGGATCTGATGGATGGCCACCTACTGGTCGGGACTTATCCAATCCGCTAGTCAGAAACTGGGGAGGAGGAGGGGCTAGTCAGTGCAGTGGACAGTAGACAGACATCTTGACAGACGGTAAGTCAGTGAGAAGTCAGTCAGAAGTTGGCGTTAAGACAGAAAGTGTGAAGTGACTTGTTGGGCTAAAGGAGTACGGTCGCCAGGGAGAGGACGGTGTGAGTACTCATGGGATCAGGCACCGGCGGGGTGCAGAGCCCTAGTTCAGGAAGACACTTCAAGCTCACCTGATAAATCTGTTCGGTGAGGGAATCATCAGGGTTCCTCACCAACGTTAGTGTCTGGGGCACAGCAGCAAAGAGGGAACTCGGGAACTGGGACAGAGGTCCAACCCAAGAGAGGTTCAAGCTGCCTGCCATACGGGCCAGGACTGTGACAACAGGAGGGGCCCCCAGAAAGCTTCGGGTCACGGGCACCCACCAATTACAGGCGGGTACATGGAAGTAAAGCTCACCAGGACACCACACCGGCACTGGGATCAAGGGAATACCAGATTACCTGAGGCCCAGATTGGTAGAGACCAGCACCAGCCAGGTTGCACCTTCACAGAACCAGTGAGTAAAGAACAAGTTAATCCGCAGCCTCTGTTGTCTGACTTCTTCCTGCACCGCTGCATCACCCACTTTCACCATACTACAACCACCATCAGCCTCCCCTGGGGCTTAGCTCTACTTGCGGAGGGCCATAACATCCAAGCTGCTCAATACTACCATCCCCAGCGGTGAGAGACCTTGCAGCGGCGGCTTTCCCCACCTAGCCGCATACCGCAAGTGGCTTCACGAAAACATTTTGTTTTTATTTTTCCTTTTATTTCCTCTTTTTCTTTAAGCGACCCCCAGGGTTACGGAACCATGCACCGGCCATCCGTGACATGTCCCTATGATTCAAGGCCCGGGACCGAGTCCCCCACAGGCCCTGGGGTGTGTCACGATGTTTTGATGCAATGTTGCGGTGACCAATAAAACATAATTCTGGTGGTTTTTTTTTGAAAGGGGGCTTTCTCGCTACGCCCTTTACCAATCAGATTAATTGATTTTAAATGGGCATTTCTGAATGCGGCACTTCCAAATGTGTATGTGGTGGGGGTGGGGGTGTTTTTTGGGTTTTTTTTTTATTTATTTTTTAATTTTCAATGGGGGTGATTTTAACTTTTAGGCTATGTGCGCACAGTGCGTTTTTCGCGGCGTTTTTGCGCGTTTTTCGGGTGCGTTTTTGGCCTCAAAACTGCAGGACTTTGCTTCCCCAGCAAAGTCTATGAGTTTTCATTTTTGCTGTCCGCACACATCTGTTTTTTTTACCTGCGTTTTTGAGTTAAAAAAAAAAAATGGACATGTCAGTTCTTTCCTGCGTTTTTCTGCGTTTTCCCCCCATGCAATGCATTGGAAAAACGCAGCAAAACGCAGAGATCAAAAACGCAGCAAAACGCAGCCAAAAACGCACCAAATAGCGTCAAAAACACATGCGTTTTTTGATGCGTTTTTTCGACGCAGGTGCGTTTTTGTGCGTTTTTAGCGACCAAAAATGCACAAAAACGCAGCGTCAAAAAGACGCAGTGTGCGAACCTAGCCTTAGTTTGTTTTTTCTTTTTTTTTTCTTACATTTTTTTTAAACTTTACTAGTTTCCCTTAGGGGACTTTATATGACTGCACAGTCTATAGCTTCTGCTTATCAGAGCTGTGATTCAGCATTGCTCTGGTGAGCAGAAATGCTGTTCTGCTGTGAAGGCCAGTGCTCTGTCGGCATTCACAGGAAGTGAGTCATGACAGTGACAGGGGTCATCAGTTGTCACTGCACTGTCATAATGTCGCTGGCGGAGGAGGGGACGCTGCGCTCTCCCACTGCTCGGGTCCGGCCGCTGTTGCTGCGGCTGCTGCTGCTCGGTGGTGGCTCGAGCGGTGGGCCGGATCCCGGGGACTCGAGCGGCGCTCCTCGCCCGTGAGTGAAAAGGGTGGGGGTTGGATGTTGGGGATTTGGTTATTGTCCATGACGCCGCCCACGGTTGTGGTGAGATTGGTGACACCACCGCTGCTCTGGACGGGGATCCCGGGAGCGATGACAGGGAGCAGCCTGGATGTTAATTCTCCCCTCCGTGGGTAGGGGGTTGGTTGTCCCGGGGACTAGTGATTGGGTAGGGATGGATGGCAGGTGGGTTACGGGGCCTGGCGAGGTGCAGGGTCGCGGGGGCAGCGCTGTGCCGCACGGCACGGTGGTACTCACTCAGCCAATGATGAGGACACAGTTCTCGGTAAAACACACGGCTGGATGGACGGGTCCCACAGACGGCTGCGGTGTTTCTCCTCCCGGCAGGTTGATGGTGACTGCCTTTCCCTGCACCTATGTAGTGTAACGGTTCCAATGGGTTCCCACCGGTAACCCGCTCCCCAGCTTGGATGGGTGCTGAAGGAGCCCCTTTTGCCCGCAGGTTCTAGCCCTGGGAACTTTAGCCTTGGCGGTGACTGGTGCTGGCTTCTCTTTGCGTACCAGTCCGGTACCGCCGGGCCACCGCCCGTCCACGGTCCTTACGGTTAGCTCCAATAGGCCACTCCTGCAGACGGTCACCACCGTCTGCCAACCTTGCTGATCTGTCCGGGCCACACACCCGGACCAACTTCAGGCTGCTTAACTGCCACTTTTCTTCCTCTCACTTCCACTTCCAAACTAAACTGCCTTACTTTTCCCGCCTCCTGGACTGTGAACTCCTCGTTGGGCGGGACCAACCTCCTGGCCCACCCACTGGTGTGAACATCAGCCCCTGGAGGAAGGCAACAAGGGTTTGTGTTTGACTTCGGTGTGCCTGACCGGGAGTGTGGGGTGTGTAGGTGTTGTGCTTGTGACGTCCTGGCTTGTCAAGGGCGCCATATTCCCCCTTAGTAAAATGCAGACAGTCCGCGGACTGCCCGTCCATCACTGGTTTTATTTTCACAAACTGGAAAAGATAACGGTAAAACAGGTTACAAATATAATAACATCTTCCCACATCGGTAGGTACTCTTACTTAAACGTTGCGAAACGGTTACGGCTTCCGCTCTCTCCTACCCAAGTAACCTGGTCCCGATGCTGCCCCTAAGCAAACAGGCAGCACCCCTTGACCCCAGTCCAGCACAAGTTACCCAAGCGGGTTCTGTCCTTTTCAGGGGACCCACGTCCATGGGGAACCCCTGAAACCCCCAGAGGATCGCCACCGGTTGCGGTAGTGGCGGGCCTGGGCCATCTCTTCCCTCCAGGCCCATCCTCCAAATCAGCCTCTCCGGAGGCGGTTATGGTAAAGCCTTAAAACAACATTTTTATTTACAGACCACAAGTTCGTGGTTGCCCTGCCAGTTCTCGGGCTTGTCCGTAGCAGTTTCTATGCATTGATTGCAAACAGTCCCCACGGGGACAACAGTGCTTCGTAGCCAACGGGCTACCACAAACAAAACTGTAGGGTCCTAACGGAGACTTGCCGTAGGGTCCCAATGGGGACTGTCAGCTGGGTCCCAGGGGCCATCCACTACACCTGGCTCCGGTACAGCTTCCTCCTGCAGCTTTCCCACAGTCCACCATCGAACAGCACGAGCCCCCAACGCCACCCTCACACAGGGGTGACACTGTTCCACAGGACTCCATTTTCAGCTGCCGATGATGCGGGTACGACTGCTCCTCCAATCGGGCTCCTTAGTCTTGAGGGCCGTCTGGAACGTCAGCAGAGTCCCAATGGGGACCGACAGCAAGGTAACCGGGAACCACTACCATGCTCTAACTTTTCTTTCTTAATCAGCAATCCCGTGGCGCAGCTGCCTTTAATGCCGCTCCCGGTGCGGAGCACTTTCTGCTTGCTCCGGTTCAGGCGGTGTGGGGGACGGGCCCAGCCGGAGTCCCCCTGTGACGGCTACGACCGGTACCTTCGGTAATGAGGGACCCCGCTGTGACATGGCCTGCTCTGCCTCCTGGCCGCTGCATCCCCGCCGTGCCTCCGGTGCATCTTTGCTGACGGGCTCAGCTTCGGCTTCTTCCATGGAAGCGGATCAGGGCGGTCACGAGCTTCTGCTGCAGGTCGGTCCGCCGGGGCGGATTGGCAGGGTACCGCTACCGGTGGTGGTGGTAGCGGGCCTAGTGGCGGGGCAGCAGCAGCCAACATGGGTAGCGGGGGAGGTAGCAGGGCGAGCTGGTATGGACCGGGTCCCTCGGCCGCGATGACCGACCCACTAGGGGTACAGGGGCGTGGGTCACTTACCCTCCCTTCCAAGACTCCCTCCACCTCGCGTCTCCGTATGGCCGCCACCACTTCTGCCATGTCGGCCTCCCACTCCTCCAGGAGGAGCTGCATGCGGACCTGCAGACGGCTGCTTAGCTGGACGGTCCGGACTTCCACCCACGCTGCGGTGCCAGGCGCGGGGACCACGGTGTTGTCGGTCGGACTCAGCATCCTTAACAGCGGCCTCTTCCAGGAACCAGTAAATGGCCACAGGGTCCTGGCGTCCCTGCTTCCATAGCCGCGGGCTACATGCGGCCAGACGCCATCAGTCCCCCTTAGTCTCTTTCCGGCTCCTCCTCTACAGGGGCGGGGTTTTGGCCTTCGCGCCTCCACTACTCGAGGAGACACTCGAGCGGGAATTTTTCGCGCCCAAGATGGCGGCTTCTCCAAATTTTCGGCCGGACACCTCCGGCGGTAACAAGAAGCACCTCTACCAGACGGCAGAGCGGTAAGATCCTGTTCGTGACGCCAAGTTGTCGCGGGCGGAGGAGGGGATGCTGCGCTCTCCCACTGCTCGGGTCCGGCTGCTGCTGCTGCGGCTGCTGCTGCTCGGTGGTGGCTCGAGCGGTGGGCCGGATCCCGGGGACTCGAGCGGCGCTCCTCGCCCATGAGTGAAAAGGGTGGGGATTGGATGTTGAGGATTTGGTTATTGTCCGTGACGCCACCCACGGTTGTGGTGATATTGGTAACACCACCGCTGCTCTGGACGGGGATCCCGGGAGCGATGACAGGGAGCAGCCTGGATGTTAGTTCTCTCCTCCGTGGGTAGGGGGTTGGTTGTCCCGGGGCCCGGTGATGGGGTAGGGATGGATGGCAGGCGGGTTACGGGGCCTGGCGAGGTGCAGGGTCGCGGAGGCAGCGCTGTGCCGCACAGCACGGTGGTACTCACTCAGCCAATGATAAGGACACAGTTCTCGGTAAAACACACGGCTGGATGGACGGGTCCCACAGACGGCTGCGGTGTTTCTCCTCCCGGCAGGTTGATGGTGACTGCCTTTCCCTGCACCTATGTAGTGTAACGGTTCCAATGGGTTCCCACCGGTAACCCGCTCCCCAGCTTGGATGGGTGCTGAATGAGCCCCTTTTGCCCGCAGGCTCTGGCCCTGGGAACTTTAGCCTTGGCGGTGACTGTGTTTCCCTCTCTCGGTAGGACTGTTGCCTTCTGTTGCCCAGGAGGTTCCCTTCGCTAACGGATTTGGCAAATTCACGGCGACTCCTAGCCTTGCCGGGGTCCGTAAGCCCCTGCCGGATGGTGCTGGCTTCTCTTTGCGTACCGGTCCGGTACCGCCGGGCCACCGCCCGTCCACGGTCCTTACGGTTAGCTCCAATAGGCCACTCCTGCAGACGGTCACCACCGTCTGCCAACCTTGCTGATCTGTCCGGGCCACACACCCGGACCAACTTCAGGCTGCTTAACTGCCACTTTTCTTCCTCTCACTTCCACTTCCAAACTAAACTGCCTTACTTTTCCCGCCTCCTGGACTGTGAACTCCTCGATGGGCGGGGCCAACCGCCTGGCCCACCCCCTGGTGTGAACATCAGCCCCTGGAGGAAGGCAACAAGGGTTTGTGTCTGACTTCGGTGTGCCTGACCGGGAGTGTGGGGTGTGTAGGTGTTGTGCTTGTGACGTCCTGGCTTGTCCAGGGCGCCACAATAACAACCCATTGGTGTCCCATGAATGAGTCGTGGAGCCTCCAGTGGTAGCATGGAACAGTGTGATCCCAGATAGAGCACGTTACAACTCACTGTCACAGTTTGAGAGCGCAATCTAAAGGGTTAAAAGGTGTAGGTGGATCTCCGATTCACCCGCTCCTATTAGCTGCACATGTCGGCTGATTAGATCAGTCGACATGTGCAGAGAAAGATGTGGTGAGCCCACATCATATAGAGGAAACTTCGGATGTATAATGTACATACATCCTAGGTTGTTAAGGGGTTAAAGTCTGAGTCCTCACAGGTCTTCCTCCTCTTAAAATCCAAAATATGAGGATATCATTATTGCTGCCTCCTAAATTCCCAGCCACATTTTACTTCCTCAACCATTTCCTCCCTGTTGGTAAGAATTTGGTCCAAGATGGCAGGTTCTTTTGTTCGCTCTTCTACCTTTTGAAAGAGGGTTGTCAGAGAAGATAAGAATTTTCTGACCCATTACTTTTGCCCAACAAAAATCTAGATAATTAAAATCTCCAATGATCACTATGTCATACTTTTTTGTGAACAAAGAAATTTTGATCTAAAAAAAAGACTTCCTCCATGTCTCCAGTTTGTCCAGGTTTCCTATAGTTAACACCTACATTAGTGTCCTATCTGTTCTTCTCTCCTTTTTGTGCGCTCTGCACCGCACCTAAAAGGTGCGCTTCAGAGCGCAGCTGAAAAGCTCCGTTCTGAAGTGCATGGTGCCGGCAGAGAACGTGCGCTCTGCATGCAGTTCCTGCCATAGACAGAGCAGGGGCTGCCGGCAAAGCGCACGGAAGAAGTGACATGTCACTTCTTAGAACGCAGCGATTCGGGCAGCAGCCGCACGTGTGCGTATTGCATGCAGAACGCAGCATAACTGCATGCAATACGCACACGTGCGCATATAGCCTTAAGTGGGCTTTACACGCTGCGACATCGCTAATGCGGAGTCGTTGGGGTCACGGAATTCGTGACGCACATCCGGCCGCATTAGCGATGCCGTTGCGTGTGACACCGATAAGCGATTTTGCATCGTTGCAAAAACGTGCAAAATCGCTAATCGGCGACATGGGGGTCCATTCTCAAATCTCGTTACTGCAGCAGTAACGAGGTTGTTCCTCGTTCCTGCGGCAGCACACATCGCTGCGTGTGACACCGCAGGAACGAGGAAGCTCTCCTTACCTGCCTCCCGGCCGCTATGAGGAAGGAAGGAGGTGGGCGGGATGTTACGTCCCGCTCAGCTCCGCCCCTCCGCTGCTATTGGGCGGCGGTTCAGTGACGTCGCTGTGACGCCGCACGGACCGCCCCCTTAGAAAGGAGGCGGTTCGCCCGTCACAGCGACGTCGCCGGACAGGTATGTATGTGTGACGGCTGTTGTGCAACACGGGCAGCGATTTGCCCGTGTCGCGCAACAGATGGGGGCGGGTACCCACACTAGCGCTATCGGGACCGATATCGCAGTGTGTAAAGTAGCCTTTATTCTTACCAAACAGATTCTACAGAGCTACCCTTCTCCGAAGCTTGGATTTCTATGTAGATACAGTATATGCTTTCCTGACATACAATACAACACCTCCTCCCCTCTTGTTAATCCTGTTTTTTTATAAATAAATTGAAGACTTCATTTGTATTCCAATTATGTGTATCATGCAACCAGGATTCAGTGATGCCTATGACATCATATCTCTCTTCCTGTGTTAACAGCTTCAACTCTCCTTGTTTGTTTTCTATGTTTTGTGCATTTGTAAAGACACATTTTAGTTTGTAGTCGGTTCCTATTCCTCCTCTATTTTAATGCATAATTTGTTCTCTCTGTGCCGCCCCCGTGCCAGCAGCCGGGTTGCTCGGAACTGGATCCGCGGTGGCTCGAGGGGCGTCTGGATTCGGGGGTCGTGCGGCCACTCAAATGAAGGGGGTATTTACAGGGGATTGTGTTTAGAGTTTGTGATGCCACCCGTGGTGTGTGGTAATGTGGAGTACCACCGCTGCAGTTGGGAGTAACCGTGGCGATGGAGTGGGGCAGCCGGATGTTAGAACCCTCCACGGGCAGCGGGAATGCCCCGGGACTCGGTGATGGTGTTCGGGGAGTGCCGTGGGGAGTCAAGGGGGTCACTTGCATACTCACTCAGTCCAAAAAGCTGACACTGACAACTGGATAAACCAAAGTTCTGGACACCGCTGCCACTGAGGGGAGCTAATTTGGGCCCCGTCGCCAATGGTGCTGATCCGTGACCTTCCTCCTGGCACTAAGTTCACTTGTCTCTTGGTCCCTATAGTATAGAACTAGTCGGGTCCCGCTTCCCAGTGTGGCTAACTGTGGGAGCTTGTGTCGCGGGCGGAGGAGGGGACGCCGCGCTCTCCCTCTGCTCGGGTCCGGCTGGCACTGTGGCCTGCTGCTGCCGCTGCTCGGTGGCTCGAGTGATGGGCCGGATCCCGGGGACTCGAGCGGCGCTCCTCGCCCGTGAGTGAAAGGGGTTGTTTGGGTGTGGGAATTGTTTATTGTCCGTGACGCCACCCACGATTGTGGTGATTTGTTGACAGCACCGCTGCTCTGTATGGGGATCCCGGGAGGGATGGTATGGAGCAGCCAGTTGTTGTGTTGCCCCTCCGTGGGTAGGGGTTGGTGATCCCGGGGCCCAGTGATAAGGTGGGAGGTGCAGGGCTTGGTGGGTGCAGGGACGCGGGGGCAGCGCTGTGCCTTGCGGCACTGTGGTACTCACTCAGCCTGAGATGATGACACAGTTCTCGGTAAAACACACGGCTGGAAAGACGGTTCCCACGGACGGCTGCACTTGCTTTCCCTAGTAGGTGACGGTGACGGTCCCTCTGTCCTGCACCTAAGTTGATAATGGTTGCGATGGGTTCCCACCGGTAACCCGCTCCCCGGCTTGGATATGGGCCAGAGGAGCCCTACTTTGCCCGCAGACGCTGGCCCTGAGAAACTGGTGCCCTGGCGGTGGTGGTGTCTCTCCTCAATGGTTGGACTGTTGCCTTCAATCGGGACTTGGTTGTTAGGAGACAGACGTCCCCTTTACTGACGGATTTGGCAAATTATGGCGACTCCTAGCCTTGCCGGGATCCGAAAGGCCCCTGCCCTGGTGCTGACTGTTCTTCGTATACTGCTGCAGACCGACGGGCCACTACCCGTTCGCGGCCCTTCCAGCAACCTCCGAGCAGTCCCCCTCCAGACTATCACCGCCGTCTGCTGACCTTGCTGTCACTGTCCGGGGCAAACACCCGGACCAACTTCAGGCTTTACTACTGTCCAAACTCTTTACTCCTTTTCTCAAGCTCCTCTACCACTTCCTTCTACTTCACTCCCCTAACTTAACTAACTGCCTCGTTCCTCCCGCCTCCAGGGCTGTGAACTCCTCAGTGGGCGGAGCCAACCACCTGGCCCAACCCCTGGTGTGAACATCAGCCCCTGGAGGAAGGCAACAAGGATTTTGGTAGCCTTGGTGTTCCTAACTGGGGTGTAGGGTGTGGTGGTGTTGTGACCTGTGACCCCTGGCTTGCCCAGGGCGTCACATTCCCCCTGAGCAAAATGCAGACCATCCGCGGGCTGCCCGTCCAACACCGGTTTTATTTTCTGGAAAATATATAAAAGAGAATAACACACATACAACTTATGACATCATCCCACATCGGGAGGTTCAGTCCTTAAACGTAGCAAACGGTTTACGGTTACGGTCTCCGCTCTCTCCCACCCAAGCAACCTGGCCCTGATGCTGCCCCTAAAGCCCAGGCAGCACCCCTTGACCCCAGTCCTGCACCAAGTCACCCGAGCGGGATCTGTCCTTCCCCTCCAGAGGGTAGCCACCGGTTCCTGTGGTGGCTGGGCCCCAGCCTGCTCTGCTGAGGGCCCTCCCTCCAACCTGCCTCTCCGGAGGCGGCAATGCGGAAACGGTAACGGTAAAACAACTTATTTGCATGCCACTAACGTTTGTGGTTGCCCTGCAAGTTCACGGGCTTGTCCATGGAAAGTCCTCCATGCAAAACTTTTTAAACAGTCCCCACGGGGACAACGGTGCCGGCAACGGCCGGTTTTCTCACAATCACGGTTAATCAGGTTACTGTTCGGTAATCATTTTTCAAACTCAAAACACACACACTGGTGGTCCCAACGGGGACAGTGCAACGGCATCCCGCTGCCACTCTTTCTCACATAAATGCGGGCATTCACATCCGCAACTCCCGCTCAGGAGCCAGGCCCACCTGGGTGCCCTCGGCGCCGGCTACGACCGGCCTCTCATACTGCCGTGGGCCCCACCAATCAGTGGCCTGCTCTGGGTCAGCCTGTGTGGGGACGGGCCCAGCTGGAGTCCCTCCGTGTCGGCTACAACCGGCACCTTCAGCAATGAGGGACCCCGCTGTGACATGGCCTGCTCTGCCTCCTGGCAGCTACATCCCCGCCGTGCCTTAGCCGAGGCCCGGTGCCTGGGAGCGGTCAACGTGACTTGCGGTGTTGGCGTTTGATCGAGGATTGCCTCCGCTGCGGCCGGGTGGACTGCCGGGGCCGTCATCATCTCCGTCGCGGCTGGGATGGAAGCCGGGACGGGTGCCAGGGTGGTGGTAAAGGTAAGGCCCGGGGGCCACAGGTCTGGGCCCTCTCCCACAGATGCTGCGGGCTCCTCTACCGGTGACAGGGGTAACGGGTCGGTCGGGGCGTTGGCCGCAGGCATGGGCAGTGAGGGAGGTAGCGTGGTGGACGGCAGCAGGCCGGGCCCCTCAGCCATATCAACCGATCCCTCGGGGACATAGGGGCGTGGGTCGCTTACCCGCTCCTCTGAAACCACCTCCACTTCGGATGCCCAAACGGTTGCGGCCAGGCCCTTCATCTCCAACGTCCACTTCGCCAGCATGAAGTGGACTTGGGCCTGGAGCTTCTGGCACATCTTGCTTCTGGATCCAGGAACGTGTTTCAGCAGAGTCCTGGCGTCCCTGCACGCTACAGCGCTAGTTACATGCGGCTGCGACCACCGCTCCTCCAGCGGCTCCGTCGGGCGCAGACATCTTGTTTCCATCCCCCTTAGCTTCTTTCCGGCCCCTCCTCTATCGGGGCGGGGTTTTGGCCTTCGCGCCTCTGCTACTCGAGAAGACGCTCGAGCGGGAACTTTTCGCGCCAAAGATGGCGATTTCTGAAATTTTTCGGCCGGATACCTCCGGCGGTCACAAGGCGCACCTCTACCCAACGGCAGAGCGGTAAGATCCTGTTCGTGACGCCAAGTTGTCGCGGGCAGAGGAGGGGACGCCGCGCTCTCCCTCTGCTCGGGTCCGGCTGGCACTGCGGCCTGCTGCTGCCGCTGCTCGGTGGCTCGAGCGATGGGCCGGATCCCGGGGACTCGAGCGGCGCTCCTCGCCCGTGAGTGAAAGGGGTTGTTTGGGTGTGGGAATTGTTTATTGTCCGTGACGCCATCCACGGTTGTGGTGATTTGTTGACACCACCGCTGCTCTGTATGGGGATCCCGGGAGGGATGGTATGGAGCAGCCAGTTGTTGTGTTGCCCCTCCGTGGGTAGGGGTTGGTGATCCCGGGGCCCAGTGATGAGGTGGGAGGTGCAGGGCTTGGTGGGCGCAGGGATGCGGGGGCAGCGCTGTGCCTTGCGGCACTGTGGTACTCACTCAGCTTGAGACGATGACACAGTTCTCGGTAAAACACACGGCTGGAAAGACGGTTCCCACGGACGGCTGCACTTGCTTTCCCCAGTAGGTGACGGTGACAGTCCCTCTGTCCTGCACCTAAGTTGATAATGGTTGCGATGGGTTCCCACCGGTAACCCGCTCCCCGGCTTGGATATGGGCCGGAGGAACCCTACTTTGCCCGCAGACGCTGGCCCTGAGAAACTGGTGCCCTGGCGGTGGCGGTGTCTCTCCTCAATGGTTGGACTGTTGCCTTCAATCGGGACTTGGTTGTTAGGAGACAGACGTCCCCTTTACTGACGGATTTGGCAAATTATGGCGACTCCTAGCCTTGCCGGGATCCGAAAGGCCTCTGCCCTGGTGCTGACTGTTCTTCGTATACTGCTCCAGACCGCCGGGCCACTACCCGTCCGCGGCCCTTCCAGCAACCTCCGAGCAGCCCCCCTCCAGACTATCACCGCCGTCTGCTGACCTTGCTGTCACTGTCCGGGGCACACACCCGGACCAACTTCAGGCTTTACTACTGTCCAAACTCTTTACTCCTTTTCTCAAGCTCCTCTACCACTTCCTTCTACTTCACTCCCCTAACTTAACTAACTGCCTCGTTCCTCCCGCCTCCAGGGCTGTGAACTCCTCGGTGGGCGGAGCCAACCGCCTGGCCCACCCCCTGGTGTGAACATCAGCCCCTGGAGGAAGGCAACAAGGATTTTGGTAGCCTTGGTGTTCCTAACTGGGGTGTAGGGTGTGGTGGTGTTGTGACCTGTGACCCCTGGCTTGCCCAGGGCGTCACACTTGCTCTCAGAGTTCATGCTTGGGAGTTTTTGGACCATTTTTGTGGAAAATCCTATCCCCCTCGTTGCACTTGTACCCCAATTTTGGAGCAGGTGGAGAGCGGATCTTGAAGGCTCCGTTCTTGTTGGGTAAATTGTCAGGTTGCCTGAAGCTACTCCCTGACCTAGGGTCCACGTACCCTGTTGTGCCCTGGTCCCAGCTCGGTGATGGTACAAGGCCGCCGGCTGTCCTCCTCGACAGCTCCGTTCCCCCTGTCACGATCCCCTGCGACCAGGGGTCCAGCTCCTACTAGGCCCAGACCACCGTCTGCTACCTAGTTGCTTCCAAGGAGCCCGGCTCCTGACCTCCTCTCTCCTTCACTTCCTACGCTTTACTGACCTACTCCTGACACTCCTAACCTTCCCTTAACCAACTCCCCAAGTGGGCGACCCTATTACACTCAGGCCGTCCACTGGTGTGTGTGGTGCAGAGTGTACCTAGGACTTTAATTGGCTGATGTTGGCAACACCATGTAGTTGGGGACCCATAACCAAGGAGGAGGTGGATATTCCGCAGAAGGGCACAATACCCTGTGACGACCTAATAGTCCAGGGGCGTCACATCTCTTCTTATTTCCACTTCTAACAGCAAGGTTCTAATAAGAATTAATTAGCTGCATACTTTTTCCTGACCGTATAGTTCCCATTCCATATTGCGCTAGTTTAAAGCTCTGCTGATAAATATAGCAAGGCGTCTACCAAATATGTGCTTCCCTGTTTTCAAAAGATGCACTTCAATTAATTTCTAGCACGGAGTTAATCTACAGGTAGTTCACTCCATAGTCAAGAAAACAAAAATGTTGCTGACAGCAACATTGATGTAGCCAGTTGTTCACCTGTAGAATTTTGTTCAATCTCCTGGTTCCATGTCCATCCACTGGGAGGATAGATGAGAGGACGACCTGCGGTTCCTTCACTTTCCGACCTAGATCTTCAAAATCTCTGCATATACAAGTGCATCTCAATAAGTTAGAATATCATCAAAAAGTTAATTTATTTCAGTAATTCAATCCAAAAAGGGAAACACATATATTGTATAGTCATTACAGAGTGATCTATTTCAAGTGTTTATTTCTGTTAATGTTGACGATTATGGCTTACAGCCAAAGAAAACTCAAAAGTCATTATCTCAGAAAATTAGAATAATTACCACAAAACACCTGCAAAGGCTTCCTAAGCATTTAAAATGGTCCCTTAGTCTGGTTCAGTAGGCTACACAATCATGGGGAAGACTGCTGACTTGACAGATGTCCAGAAGGCAGTCATTGACATACTCCACATGGAGGGTAAGTCAAAAAGATCATTGCTAAAGAAGCTGGCTGTTAATAGAGTGCTGTATCCAACCATATTAATGGAAAGTTGAGTGGAAGGAAAAAGTGTGGTAGAAAAAGGTGCACAACCAACCAGGATAACTGCAGCCTTGATAGCATTGTTAAGAAAAGGCCATTCTAACATTTTTGGAGATTCCCAAGGAGTGGACTGCTGCTGGAGTCTGTGCTTCAAGAGCCACCACACACAGATGTATCCGGGACATGGGCTACATCTGTCGCATTCCTTGTGTTAAGCCACTGATGACCAACAGACAACGCCAGGAGCGTGTTACCTGGGACAAGGAGAAAAAGAACTGGACTGTTCCTCAGTGGTCCAAGGTGTTGTTTTCAGATGAAAGTAAATTTTGCATTTCATTTGGAAATCAAGGTTCCAGAGTCTCGAGGAAGAGTGGAGAGGCCACAATCCAAGCTGCTTGAGGTCTAGCGTGACGTTTCCACAATCAGTGATGGTTTGGGAAGCCATGTCATCTGCTAGTGTAGGTCCACTGCGTTTTATCAAGACCAAAGTCAGCAGAGCTGTCTACCAGGAAATTTTAGAGCACTTCATGTTTCCCTCTGTCAACAAGCTTTTTGGAGATGAAATTTCATTTTCCAGCAGGACTTGGCACCTGTCCTCACTGCCAAAAGTACCAATACCTGGTTTAACCCCTTAACGACCGCGGGCCGTAAAATTACGTCCTAAATGACATAATCTTACTGCCCGCGGTCCTCCGGCGGCAGCATGCCGCGATCGGCACACATCTCAGCTGATTTTCACAGCTGAGATGTGTGCCTGCTAGGCACGAGCAGAATCGTTATCTGCTCGTGCCGATTAACCCCTTATATGGCGCTGTCAATACATGACAGCGCCATTATAAGCGCGATCGCGGTAAAGTTTTTACTTACCGCCGAAACCGGAAGTCACGTGACGCGATCACGTGACTCCCGATAGTTGTCATGGTAGCACAGGGTCATGTGATGACTCCTGTACTACACCTGACTTAGTTTCACTTTCGCTGTGCCCGGGGCACAGCAAAAGAGAAAGAGAGCGTATCTGCTGTTTACAGCCTTGCAGCTGTGATCAGCAGATACTGCAGAGCGATCGGAATGCTGATCGCAATAGCCCCCTAGGGGGACTAGTAAAATAAAAAAAAAAAAAGTAAAAAAATAAGTTTTAAAAAATTAAAAAAAAACAAAAAAACCTAAACGTTCAAATCACCCCCCATTCGCCCCATTGAAAATTAAAGGGTTAAAAAAATAAAAAATATACACACATTTGGTATCGCCGCGTTCAGAAACGCCCAATCTATCAAAATATAAAATCAATTAATCTGATCAGTAAACGGCGTAGCGGCAAAAAAATTCCAAACGCCAAAACGTTTTTTTGTCGCCACAACTTTTGCGCAAAATGCAATAAGAGGCGATCAAAACGTAGCATCTGCGCAAAAATGGTACCGTTAAAAACGTCAGCTCGAGACGCAAAAAATAAGCCGTCATTGAGCCTAAGATCCCGAAAAATGAGAACGCTACGGGTCACGGAATATGGCGTAAAACGTGCGCCACTTTTTTCGGACAAACTTCCGATTTTTTTTTAACCCCTTATATAAAAGTAAACCTATACATGTTTGGTGTCTACGAACTCGCACTGACCTGAGGCATCACACCCACACATCAGTTTTACCATATAGTGAACACAGTGAATAAAATATCTCAAAAACCATAGTGCTATCGCACTTTTTTTGCAATTTTTCAGCATTTGGAATTTTTTTGCCATTTTCTAGTACACTATATGGGAAAACTGATGGTTTCATTTAAAAGTACAGCTCGTTCCGCAAAAAATGAGCCCTCACATGACCATATTGACTGAAAAATAAAAAAGTTACGTCTCTCAGAAAAAGAATGGCGAAAAAAAAAACGGAAAGCGAAAAATCGGCCGGTCGTGAAGGGGTTAATAACCACAATATCACTGTGTATGATTTGCCAGCAAACTCGCCTGACATAAACCCCATAGAGAATCTATGGGGTATTGTCAAGAGGAAGATGAGACGCCAGACCCAACAATGTAGACGAGCTGAAGGCTGCTGTCAAAGCAACCTGGGCTTCTAGAACACCTCAGCAGTGCCACAGGCTTATCTCCTCCAAGCCATGCCGCATTGATGCAATAATTCATGCAAAAGGAGCCCCGACCAAGTATTGAGCCATTTACTGTACATATTTTTCAGTAGGCCAACATTTCTGAGTTTAAAATAGTTTTTTCAGTTGGTCTTATAAAATATTCTAATTTTCTGAGATAATGACTTTTGGGTTTTCATTAGCTGTAAGCCATAATCATCAACATTAACAGAAATAACCACTTGAAATAGGTCACTCTGTGTGTAATAACTAATACATGCGTTTTCTTTTTTGTATAGAATTATTGAAATAAATTATTTTTTTGATGATATTCTAATTTATTGAGATGCACTTGCACATCTTTGTAGTTGTTCTGTGTGAGAGGCTGGTAGCAGTTCTTCAGCAGTATAGGTGTTAACTGGCTCCTCATTCTCCTGCTTCTTTTGTTCAGATGCTTCCATTTCTTCTGCAGGTACCTACAGCATTGCTGTATACATACAGTCAGTAAACACAGACAGTATACACAGACAGACAGTATACACAGACAGACAGTATACACAGACAGACAGTCAGCTACATATTACACACTATACAGGATACACATATCTTAAGCCTGCATTACACGTTAAAATTTCGCATACGATATCGTATGCGATTTGCAGCGCCCCCATCGTATGTGCAGCACGTTCAATTTGTTGAACGTGCCGCACAAACGATTAACCCCCGTCACACATACTTACCCGTCCATACGGCCTCGATGTGGGCGGCGAACGTCCACTTCCTGGAGTGGGAGGGACGTTTGGCGTCACATCGACGTTACGCGGCAGCCAGCCAATAGAAGCGGAGGGGCGGAGCTGAGCGGGACATAAACATCCCGCCCACCTCCTTCCTTCCGCATTGCTGGCTGGGAGCCGCAGGACGTAGGTAAGATCTGTTCATCGTTCCCGGGGTGTCACACACTGCAATGTGTGCTACCCCGGGTACGATGAACAATCTGACGTGCAATTCTAGAGAAAGGTATGATGTGTATGCGATGAACGTTTTAACGTTCAATCGCAATCGCACGTACCTGACTCGCCCACCCCAGGGCTATGGGACACCCGGTGCTGGGCCGGACTAGTCCGGGGGTAGTCAGTGGTGGCTGGGCCCGACTCCGTACCCTGGTGGGGTCAATTAATATGGCTTCAGTATTGGGGGTGATTTAAAGTTTATATCCGTGACGCCACCTGTAGTTTGCGGCTATTAAGCCGCCGCTGCTGTATGAGGCCTCTGGGGCTGGTGGAATGGCAGCTTGGATGGTCCTGCTCCCCACAGGTGGAGCAGTGCCCCGGGGCAACAGTTGGTGCTCGTAAGAGTCTATGGTGTGATGGAAGTCTATGGTGATGTTGTGTGAATAATACGGTGCAGGGCTGACAGGGCAGTGAAAGAAACAGGCACAAACAGTAGTCTCTTTACCTTCTCCTCTTTTACTTGGCAACAGGTTAGTCCTGGGAGACCTTCAAAGGTGGTAAAGATGATACGGCCGGCCTGGAAGTGCCTGAGGGTGATCTCTTTGGCCAGTTGAGTATGAGGCCTACTCCCTGCTCTCTCTTTTCTTCTACAGGACCCTGCACTCTGAATTTAGCAATGGCCCTCTTGCTGCTGGGACCGGTGGTTTGTCCCGTTTTCTGTGTGGTAGGCTGCGCAGGCCCTCTCGGGTGCTTCTCTTCTAGAGTCCACCCCGGGCCCTTGGGATGCAGCTGTACCTTCAGATTGCTTATGGGCCAGGGGGCTTGCAGCTCTCCTGCCCTCCGGATTCGGCTACCAGGGAAGGATTTTACACCTTGGCAACCACAGACTCCGATGTCTGAGTCTCTTCTGTGCCTCTCTGCAAATCCTGCTTCACTGGGCCAAGCTATTCTAGCTCCAGGCCCCAGTCCACAGGACAGCAGTAACTCTGTGTCTGCACTCTCTGCTCTCTCTACACAGACTGAACACTAACTCCTCCCTCAGGTCAGACTTGAGGAATGCTCCCTGGAACTCCAGGTTCAGAGCTCCCCCTGCTGGCCTGAGGGAGAAACTGCGTTGGATGTTGAACTTACTGGCCAATGATTCCCCCAATTACCTCCAGGCTCAGCATTAACCCTTTGGAGGGGCAATGCTGTTGTGGCGACCAGGTCCTGGGGCGCCACACTCCCCCTTAGTTAAACTCAGTACTCCCGGACTGAAGAAACAAAAACAAGACATAACATGTTAGAACATTTCATCCCATTATGGGAGGCACATTTTCTTAAACGTTACAAACTTAAACAATACTATAAGAGTCCAGTGTGGCTCCCTGCCGGGTGTCCATTACACTGCTCCATGGGGGACCCACCACGATAAAACCCCCAACGTAGGCTCTGGGCGTGCGTCAGAGCATTGATGACCCCACTCTATGCACGCCGGACGGGTTTTTCTTCAGGGGTGAAGAGCACAGTAGGTGTATAAACAATTGAAGTTTTGGCCACTCATAGTCCAGTGACCCAGTTGTCCATATACTTAATCATTTAAATAAAAAGCATTTTATACACAACATTACAGACATTTTAAATAACTATATACATTCTAATAGGTACTTTTTCTTTTTACTCTCTATACCTTGGAGGGGGCTGTCCCCGAGTGCTGTGTTGGGACCTGCGTAGCTCTGGTGTTTGTCCCTGACTACTTGGTGTATGCACTACCTCAGTGCTACTGGTAGGCCTAACCCTGATAGGTATGCGTGATGGTTGCCTACGTGGTCTGAGATTCACCAAGGGTACGACAGGTTCACCACTGGCAGGGGGTTTATTCCCCTGTTCCACTGCTGGCGTGTCATCTTGTGTTGGGATGGACAGTTCCTTAGGTGGATCCGTGAGGTCGACAAAAGTATGCCTGAAATGCTCGAGCTGCTGTTCTGCCTGTCTGGTCTTTCACAGGCACTACTACCAGGAAACGAGAGTAATGGTCCACAATGGTGAGGGCGTAAACATAGGATGACCGGCTTGGTGTTAACTTCACGTGGTCCAGGGCCACCAACTCTAGGGGCTGCTTCGTGACAATTGGCTGTAGGGGAGACCTCTGGCTGGTATCATCCTTCCGCCTCAGGTTACACGGACCACAGTCTCGGCACCACTTCTCGACTGCCTTTCTCATGTGCACCCAGTAGAACCGATCACGGAGTAGGGTCTCCAACTTCTTCCACCCGAAGTGTCCTGCTTTATCATGGTAAGGTGCTAGGACCATTGGAGCATCCCTCTGTGGGACCACTATCTGCCAGACGACTTCATTCGTTCGCCAGTTGACATATCTCTTGCATAGCTTGCCTTGGTAGGTGAACAGTTGTCCCCTCTCCTTCCACAGCTGCTGGGCTTCTTGTGGAGCATCTGGACCGAGATGGGTCTCAGCTTATGCTAGCTTTTCTTTGACCAATCGCACGGCCAGGTCACTGTTCTGTGTCTCTTCCCAATTATGGTGGAGTAATGGGTTGACCGAGACCTCGTGCTGGCTCGAGCGCTTCCCTCCTACAGCATGCTTACACTGGGAGACACCTTGGTGATGGAAAGCCGGTAACTCTATCTCTTCGAGTTCATCCAGGTCTTCTCCAGACTCGGGTAAGTGAGGCATTCTGGACAGCGCATCAGCATTGTTATTCTTCTTGCCAGCCCGGTACTTGATGGTAAAGTCGAAGTTAGACAGCCGGGCCATCCATCGCTGCTCCAACGCACCTAGCTTGGCCATTGCCAGATGTGTCAACGGATTGTTGTCCGTGAAGATGGTGAACTTGGCCGACGCCAGATGCTTGAAGCGTTCAGTCACTGCCCAAACAATAGCGAGGAACTCCAGCTTGAAGGAACTGTAGTTTTCTGGATTCCTTTCTGTGGGACGAAGCTTCCTACTGGCGTAAGCTATCACCTTCTCTCTGCCTCCCTGCACCTGGGACAGAACTGCTCCCAGTCCCACGTTGCTGGCGTCTGTGTACAGTACAAACGGCTGGCTGTAGTCAGGGTAGGCCAGAATTTCTTCTCCCGTGAGAGCCTCTTTCAGCCGGACAAAAGATGTTTCTATTTGGCTGTTCCATTCAAATGGAGGGCTTTGCTTCTTAGCCTTCTTTGGCTGGCCCACCAGGAGATCTTGAAGAGGCGCTGCTATCTTTGTGAAACCATCAATGAACCTTCGGTAGTAGCCCACCAGCCCAAGGAACTGCCGCACCTCCTTTACCGTGGTGTGTCTTGGCCAGTCCTTGATTCCGGTGACTTTCTCCGGATCAGGTGCCACACCTTCTGCGCTGACCACATGACCCAGGTACTGTACCTTTGGCTTCAAGAGGTGACATTTGGACAGCTTTATCTTCAGGCCATACTCCGACAAGGACTCAAACACTTCTGCTAAGTGCCTCAGGTGGTCTTCGTAGGTCTTGGAGTAGACTATGACATCATCCAGGTACAATAGCACGGTTTCAAAGTTGTAATGGCCCAAGCAGCACTCCATCAATCTCTGAAATGTCCCTGGGGCGTTGCAGAGCCCGAACGGCATACAATTGAACTCGCAGAGACCCATTGGTGTCGTGAATGCAGTCTTCTCCTTGTCCGCCTCTGCCACGGGAACCTGCCAATACCCACTGGTGAGATCCAAGGTGGAGAAATAGTTAGCTGACTTTAAGGCTGTTAGTGACTCCTCTATTCTGGGCAGTGGATAAGCATCTTTATGTGTAATGCGGTTAATTTGCCTGTAATCTACACACATTCTCATTGTACCATCTTTTTTCTTTACGAGCACTAGTGGAGCTGCACAGGGGCTACAACTATCTCTGATAACCCCAGCCTCCTTCATTTCCCGTAACATTTCTTTGGCACGCTGATACTGTGTTGGGGGTACAGGGTGGTATCTCTCTTTAATGGGGTGATGGTCACCAGTGGGGATTTGATGTTTAACCCCTTTTACCTGCCCAAAATCTAGGGGGTGTTTTCTGAAGACCCGCTCGTATTCCTGTACCACCCGGTAAACCCCATGCTTCTGGTGTGAGGGGGTGGAGTCGGTGCCCACATGTAATTTTTGGCACCAGTCCTCCAGCTGTCCCTTGGAGCCATTGTCTTCCGCCTGGTCGGACGGGATCAAGGGTTCTACTGCTTGGATGGTATTGTTACTGACAGTGTACAGTTTTGCTACAGTGGCGTACCGGGGCAATTTGGCTTACTCCTCCCCACAATTCAGGACGCGGACGGGCACTCTTCCCTTGCGGACGTCTGCTACCCCTCTGGCTATCAGGACTCCAGGCCTACTTTCTGAATACACAGGTTCCACCAGGGCCTGGTAATCTTGACCCTTGAGGCCTATTGCTGCCCGACACCATATCAACATTTCACTTTTTGGGGGAATTGCAATGGGGAGAGGTTCACTTACCCTTACACTGCCAATTTCTCCTCCGGACAAGCTCTACCTGCTGCCTCCTTATCAGGGCTCTGATCTCCCTCTGTAGGGCACGCTGCTGCCCGGAGCTGGCAGTTTCAGACGCCTGCTGCAACAAAATTATCACTTCGGCAAGACAATTTTCCATCACATTTGTACCAATGGTTAGCAGTGATTTAGATTCTTTGCGATCAATATCTACAATTATCATCCCCTGACATGGCAATTCTACCCGCCCCACTTTAATGGTTACTTCCTTATACCCAATTTGAGGCAAGGGCTGACCATTACTGGCCACAATTGTTAAATCACCATCTGGGCCATGGTCAATGTCTGAATCAGCCCAATATCTTTTGTACAGTTTATAAGGGATGGTTGTTACCTGGGACCCCGTATCCAGGAGGGCATTCAAAGGGATCCAATCCAGCATAATAGGAAGGACCGGTCGTTCTCCCACATACTTGCTGTGACTGGGGGTTGAGCCGGGCTTCCTTACACCTGGGGGTTGGCTCCTGGCCCCAGGTTCGGCCCATTTAAAGGACAGGGTCTTGCAATGTGGCCCGCCTGGCTGCAGCGGCGGCAGATCGGTTGTCCAGTTGAATCATACCGGTCTGTGTCTTTTCCTCGTGTCGGCGGAATCCTCCTCTGTCGCATCCATGGGACGTAATCTGGGCTGGAGGCCAACTCGATTCTTGCAGGCGATGGGGTCACTTGTAGAGACTGCACGGTCTTGGCAAGGGCAGCTACGGTCTTGGTCAGCTCCTGGACCTGCTGTCTGAGCTCTGCAGCGGGATCCTTATCCAGGGTCTGCGCCTCAGCCCCTGCAGCGGCTGGTGTTGCAGGCACCACCTTTGGGTACGTGATAGCAAGAGGCCGGAGGGGTACTGTGTCATTCGGTGTAGATTCTCTCAGTACCCGGATGGCCTGGTCCTTAAACTTTGTAAAGTCCAGAACAGGGTTCTGCAGGACCATGATACGCAGCTGTGTCCTGTGGGCGTCTGACAGGAGCCCTTCTATAAACTGCTCAGTTAGGAGCTTGTCTTCTTCACGTACACTCTCTGGGTCCACCTGTTTAATTGCTCTCAGGGCCTCCTGCAAGTTTAAGGCATAGTCCCGTATGCTGTCTGTGGCCCGTTGTTTACACCCAAAGAATCTCATCTTTATTTCTGCTGCGGTGCGGGTGTCGCGGGCGGAGGAGGGGATGCCGCGCTCTCCCACCGCTGCTCGGGTCCGGCTGGCACTGCGGCCTGCGGCTGCCGCTGCTCGGTGGCTCGAGCGATGGGCCGGATCCCGGGGACTCGAGCGGCGCTCCTCGCCCGTGAGTGAAAAGGGGTTGTTGTTGGGTGTGGGGGTTGTTTATTGTCCGTGACGCCACCCACGGTTGTGGTGATTTGTTAGCACCACCGCTGCTCGGTATGGGGATCCCGGGAAGGATGGTATGGAGCAGCCAGTTGTTGTGTTGCCCCTCCGTGGGTAGGGGTTGGTGATCCCGGGGCCCAGTGAAGAGGTGGGAGATGCAGGGCTTGGTGGGCGCAGGGGCAGCGCTGTGCCTTGCGGCACTGTGGTACTCACTCAGCCTGAGATGTTGACACAGTTTTTCGGTAAACCACACGGCTGGAAAGACTGTTCCCACGGACGGCTGCACTTGCTCTCCCAGTAGGTGACGGTGATGTCCCTTTGTCCTGCACCTAATATTTCTGTGTTGGTAGCGATGGGTTCCCACCGGTAACCCGCTCCCCGACTTGGATATGGGCCGGAGGAGCCCTTCTTTGCCCGCAGGCGCTGGCCCTGAGAAACTGGTGCCCTGGCGGTGTCTCTCTGTAACGGTCGGACTGTTGCCTTCAATCGGGACTTGGTTGTTTGGAGACAGACGTCCCCTTCACTGACGGATTTGGCAAATTTACGGCGACTCCTAGCCTTGCCTGGTGCTGACTGTTCTTTGTATACTGCTCCAGACCGCAGGCCACTACCCGTCCGCAGTCCTTCCAGCAACCTCCGAGCAGCCCCCCTCCAGACTGTCACCGCCGTTGCTGACCTTGCTGACACTGTCCTGCACTTAGCCGGACCAACTTCAGGCCTTTCTACTCTCACTTTTACTCTTTTCTTCTTTGCTCCACTACTACTTCACTTTCACTTCACTTAGCTCCTTTACCACTCTCTTGCTTCCTCTCACTTTCACTTCCCTGACTTATCTCTGTTCCTCACTCAAGCTCTGCCTGAGCTAAACTGCCTGGTTCTCCCCGCCTCCAGGGCTGTGTACTCCTCGGTGGGCGGAGCCAACCGCCTGGCCCACCCCCTGGTGTGCACATCAGCCCCTGGAGGAAGGCAACAAGGATTTCGGTAGCTTTGGTGTTCCTACTGGGATGTAGGGTGTGGTGGTGTGATGACCTGTGAACCCTGGCTTGCCCAGGGTGTCACACGGGTGTCAAAAGTACTCTAACTTAGCCAGTATCTGGGTTGCTGTCCCTTTGTCTGTGTCAGGCCAGGACTTCACTTCACGCTGGGCCACGCCGGCTAGTTGCCCCATTAATATGCCCACCTTCTGGCTCTCAGTCAGAGGATACACTCTAAACAAGCTGTGCAGCCTTTCTCTGAAGTCGCTCAGGGTATGTGACTAGGAGGAGTGAGGAGTACTGCGGCAGCCATTCTGCTCCCGGGATGTACGGCATTGTGATCGACATTACCGGCGCTACAGCGGGGGCTGGGGCGACGGCGACTGGGATTACTTGGGCCGCTGCTGCGGCGTCTCGGGCTATGGCAGCCACCTGCTCTCCCTCTGTGTCGGACATCTTCCTCCCCCTTAGTGGACCTTACCAGGCTCCGCTTTCTTTTCAAATCCCTTCTGGGTAGCGCAGGGTTAACGGTTCCCCACTCTGCTGGCGCGCTCGCTTCGCGCTCTTTTTCGGGCACGCCCCCTTTCTTCCTCCGCTCAGCGAGGCTAATGGCGGCGGCAGTTTTCAAACAGGAAAAGTCTCTTCAGCACAGTTTTACAAGGCGCACAGTACCCGGTGGGGAATACTGTTCGTGACGCCAAAGTTGACTCGCCCACCCCAGGGCTATGGGACACCCGGTGCCGGGCCGGACTAGTCCGGGGGTAGTCAGTGGTGGCTGGGCCCGACTCCGTACCCTGGTGGGGTCAATTAATATGGCTTCAGTATTGGGGGTGATTTAAAGTTTATATCAGTGACGCCACCTGTGGTTTGCGGCTATTAAGCCGCCGCTGCTGTATGAGGCCTCCAGGGCTGGTGGAATGGCAGCTTGGATGGTCCTGCTCCCCACAGGTGGAGCGGTGCCCCGGGGCAACAGTTGGTGCTCGTAAGAGTCTATGGTGTGATGGAAGTCTATGGTGATGTTGTGTGAATAATACGGTGCAGGGCTGACAGGGCAGTGAAAGAAACAGGCACAAACAGTAGTCTCTTTACCTTCTCCTCTTTTACTTGGCAACAGGTTTAGTCCTGGCAGACCGTCACAGGTGGTAAAGATGATCCGGCCGGCCTGGAAGTGCCTGAGGGTGATCTCTTTGGCCAGTTGAGTATGAGGCCTACTCCCTGCTCTCTCTTTTCTTCTACAGGACCCTGCACTCTGAATTTAGCAATGGCCCTCTTGCTGCTGGGACCGGTGGTTTGTCCCGTTTTCTGTGTGGTAGGCTGCGCAGGCCCTCTCGGGTGCTTCTCTTCTAGAGTCCACCCCGGGCCCTTGGGATGCAGCTGTACCTTCAGATTGCTTATGGGCCAGGGGGCTTGCAGCTCTCCTGCCCTCCGAATTCGGCTACCAGGGAAGGATTTTACACCCTGGCAACCACAGACTCCGATGTCTGAGTCTCTTCTGTGCCTCTCTGAAAATCCTGCTTCACTGGGCCAAGCTATTCTAGCTCCAGGCCCCAGTCCACAGGACAGCACTAACTCTGCGTCTGCACTCTCTGCTCTCTCTACACAGACTGAACACTAAGGCGGGCTTTGCACGTTGTGACATCGCAAGCCGATGCTGCGATGTCGCACGCGATAATCCCTGCTCCCGTCGCAGGTACGATATCGTGTGATAGCTGGCGTAGCGAAAATGATCGCTACGCCATCTTCACATGCACTCACCTGCCCTGCGACCATCGCTCTGGCCGGCGACCCGCCTCCTTCCTAAGGGGGTGGGTCGTGCGGCGTCATAGTGACGTCACACGGCAGGCAGCCAATATCGGCGGAGGGGCGGAGATAAGCAGGATGTAAACATCCCGCCCACCTCCGTCCTTCCGCATAGCCGCCGGCGGCAGGTAAGGAGATGTTCCTCGCTCCTGCGGCTTCACACACAGCGATGTGTGCTGCCGCAGGAACGAGGAACAATATCGTACCTGTTGCACCACCGGCATTATGGAAATGTCGGTGAATGCAACGATGATACGATAACGACGCTTTTGCGCTCGTTAATCGTATCATCTAGCATTTACACAGTATGATGTCGAAAGTGATGCCGGATGTGCGTCACTTTCGATTTGACCCCACCGACATCGCACGTGCGATGTCGCAACGTGCAAAGCCGCCCTAACTCCTCCCTCAGGTCAGACTTGAGGAATGCTCCCTGGAACTCCAGGTTCAGAGCTCCCCTGCTGGCCTGAGGGAGAAACTGCGTTGGATGTTGAACTTACTGGCCAATGATTCCCCCAATTACCTCCAGGCTCAGCATTAACCCTTTGGAGGGGCAATGCTGTTGTGACAACCAGGTCCTGGGGCGCCACATACCTGTCACACACTGCAATGTACCTTACGATGCCAGATGTGTGTCACTTACGACGTGACCCCGCCGACACATTGTAAGATATATTGCAGCGTGTAAAGCAGGCTTTATACATAACACATACAGACAGCACATAATACATGATTCACATTACACTCACCTCCTTCTTGGCCTCCTGGAGTTCAGAGGGTCTTTAGAGGCAGCTTCTCTGGCTGCAGCAGTGCAGGCGCCCCTCCCCCCTCTCTGTGTGGTGAAGTCAGGAGCAGACAGGACACAGAGCAGGGGAGGGTGCCCTGTGTTGGAGCCTGTGCACAGCAAACGACAGTGAACTGCTGGTCCCTGCCTGAAGGAGCGCTGTGCTACTGGTGGCCATGGTACTCACCTACCCTGCACTCCACCGTCATCCTTCTGCAATGCTGGGAACTGACCAGCGTGTAAGCGGCGCAGTGCATGATGTCAGTGTGATGCGCGGCCACTTACAGCAGCGTCCACTATCAGCGTATTCTCTGCTCCCCATGCCCAGGATCCAGTGCGTGGGGACTGGGAGCAATATCCATGGCCTTAATCAGCGACCAGCACATCTCCGTGCTGCAATGTATTAAACGTGGATGCACAGCCTCTGAAGCACATCTATTTGAATCAGGGGCTGGGGCTGTAGCGCCCCTGAAGCTATCAGGAGCTACAAAGAACTGCATCCTGTCAAAGATGCAGGGCTTACCTCCAGGGACCTGTAATACCAATGCCGATTTCACACACAAAATTCAGTAGGCTGCCATCCCCAATGGGGATTGGGCCAGGGTCGGGTCAGTATGGGCACCCCCTTAACATGCTGGGTCTGTTGAGGGTAATCGGATGCCAGGCAGCCTAGGGGCTCCCCAGATCTACTAGATCCGGGACTCAGGGTCAGGGAGGAGCAGCCACCAGGGGGAGCAGGAGCACACACACACAGGAAAGGAAGTGGGAAAGTTAAGCTTTCTCACAGAATGGGAGGAGTGAACTAGCCTGTCATGCAGGTGTTGCGGGCGGAGGAGGGGGCGCTGCGCTCTCCCACTGCTTGGGTCCGGCTGCCGCTGCGGCTGCGGCCTGCTGCTGCTCGGTGGCTCGAGCGATGGGCCGGATCCCGGGGGCTCGAGCGGCGCTCCTCGCCCGTGAGTGAAAGGGGGTTGGTTTTTGGGATTGTTTATTGTCCGTGACGCCGCCCACGGCTGTGGTGATTGTGTGGACACCACCGCTGCTCTGTCTGGGGGTCCCGGGAGTGATGGTATGGAGCAGCTAGATGTTGATTTGCCCCTCCGTGGGTAGGGAATTTTTGGTAGTCCCGGGGCCCGATGATGGGGAGGTCAGGATGGTGGACAGGCGGGTTATGGGGCCTGTGGAGGTGCAGGAACGCAGGGGTAGCGCTGTGCCGCACGGCACGGAGGTACTCACTCAGCCCAAGGAAGATGACACAGTTCATGGTAAACAAACGGCTGGTTGGACGGGTCCCTCGGACGGCTACGGTGCTGATGTTCCCTGCAGTTAGCGGTGACGGTCACTTCCCTGCACCTAAGTACGGTTCTTTGGTAGCGATGGATTCCCACCGGTAACCCGCTCCCCAGCTTGGATATGAGCCGGGGGAGCCCCTCTCTTGCCCACAGGCGCTGGCCCTGGGAAACTGGTGCTTTGGCGGTGTTGGTGTCTCCCCTTCACGGTCGGACTTCAATCGGGACTTGGTTGTTGGGAGACCCAGAGGTCCCCTTCACTGACGGATTTGGTAAATTATGGCGACTCCTAGCCTTGCTGGGATCCGAAAGACCCCTGCCAATGGAGCTGACTGCTCTTCGTATACCGCTCCGGTACCGCCGGGCCACCACCCGTCCACAGTCCTTTCGGCAACCTCCAAGCAGCCTCTCCTGCAGACAGTCACCGCTGTCTGCCAACCTTGCTGTCTCAGTCCGGGGCACACACCCGGACCAACTTCAGGCTTTTCTGCTGTCACTTTCCCTGTCACTACTCTCACTTGCTCCTCTACCACTTCCTTCAACTTCACTCTTCAAAACTCCATCTCTAACTGCTCTGCTGGTTTTCCCGCCTCCAGGGCTGTGACCTCCTCGGTGGGCGGAGCCAACCACCTGGCCCACCCCCTGGTGTGGACATCAGCCCCTGGAGGAAGGCAACAAGGATTTGTGTTTTGACTTTGGTGTTCCTGCAGGGAATGTGGGGTGTGTGGTGGTGTTGTGACCTGTGACCCCTGGCTTGCTCAGGACGTCACATTCCCCCTTAGCAAAACGCAGACCGTCCTCGGGCTGCCCGTCCAACACCGCTTTTATTTTCCTTTTTTTTTTTTCTGAAAAGAGATAAACATGAACATGTAGAAAAACATCATCCCACATCGGGAGGTACGGTACTTAAACGTTACGGAACATTTTTAAAACGGTTGCTGCTGCCGCTCTCTCCCACCCAAGTAACCTGGCCCTGATGCTGCCCCTAAAACCCAGGCAGCACCCCTTGACCCCAGTCCTGAACCAGTTACCCGAGCGGGATCTGTCCTTCCCCTCCAGAGGGTAGCCACCGGTTCCTGTGGTGGCTGGGCCCCAGCCTGCTCCACTGTGGGCCCTCCCTCCAACCTGCCTCTCCGGAGGCAGTAAACGGGGTGCTGCAACAAAAACATATTTACAAGCCACTTAACGTTTGTGGTTGCCCTGCAAGTTCACGGGCTTGTCCATAGAAGTTTCTATGCAAAACAACTTGTCAAGCGGTCCCCACAGGGACAACGGTGCCGGCAACGGCCGGTTTCCAAATCACGGTTGCAGATAATCAGGTTACTTTCACGGTAATCACTTATCATTTTCTCATAACTTGTCAAACTTTTTAAACACACATACTTTCTTCTGGTCCCAACTGGGACTGTGCAGCGGCACTCCGCTGTCATTACTCGGAGTCCTCAGCTTCACCTGAGGGAGGGGGCTCGGCGCTCACACGGGACTCTTGGCTGCCCCTTAACTTGGCATCCAGCGCGAACCACCCCCTCTCCCCACAGTGCCGGGTGTACTGGACCAAGTCGCCCGGCATCAAGTTCCGACCAGGGTGCTCCTCTGGCAGGTGAGCATTCACATCCCGCCGGGCTATAAATACTTCGGCCTCCAGGCCCGGTTCGTAAATAAATCCATAGCCCAGGCGGACATCAAACCGCCTCACCTGCCCTTCATACAACGGGACCCGGACACGGAAAGTAGCCTGACGGAGGTTCTCTTTTTCCCGGATTGCACGGGCCACCAACTCCGCCTTCTTCCTTTCCCTCTCTTCAATCTCCAGGCCCAACGGTACCGGCTCCCTGTCCCAGTACGGCGCTGCAGCGAGCTCCGGTGCACGGGTCGGGCCCCGCGGGACATTTTGGACGCTGCCCACTGTTAGGGATCTGGGCGGCAGGTCCCACGACTTCTTGGCCTTGGGCGCCGCCTTGCAGCGGCAACCTGGCGCAACCTCAGCCGAGGTGTGGGGGATGGGCACAGGGGCTTTCCGCAGTTGGGCCTTTGGCACGGAGCGAGCTGTCGGCTCCGGCTCGGGGGACTTCTCAGGAGACGCCTCCGGTTCAGACTTCGGGGCCTTCCAGGGCAGCACCTCCGGTTTGCTACGGGCTCCGGCTACAGGTCGGCCCGCCGGGGCGGGCATGCTGGGTATCGCTACCGGTTGCGGTGGCAGCGGACCTAGTGGCGGGGTCATGGCTTCAGAGACGGGTGGCGAGGGAGGTAACAGGGCGAGAGGACTTAGACCGGGTCCCGCAGCCGCGATGACCGGCCCTTCAAGGGCATCGGGGCGTGGGTCACTCACCCTCCCTTCCTCAGCTTCCTCCTCGCGTCTCCGCACGGTCGCTATGACATCCGCCATGTCAGTCTCCCACTCCTCCATGAGGAGCTGCATCTTGACCTGCAGCCTTTGGTAGAGCTGCGCGGTCCGGAACTCCACCCACGCCGCGGTTCTCGGCGCGGGCGCTACGGTGCTTCGGGACAGCATCCACATGCTGCTGGCGGCTTCTTCCAGGAACAGGGTGGCTGCAGAGTCCTGGCGTCTCTGCTTTTATAGCCGCAGCTACATGCACTCAGTCGCCATTTCGTCCCCCTTAGCCTCTTTCCGGCCCCTCCCCTATCGGGGCGGGGTTTTGGCCTTCGCGCCTCCGCTACCCGAGGAGACGCTCGAGCGGGAACTCTTCGCACCAAAGATGGCGGCTTCTGAAATTTTTCGGCCGGACACCTCCGGCGGTAACAAGGCGCACCTCTACCCAACGGCAGAGCGGTAAGATCCTGTTCGTGACGCCAAGTTGTCGCGGGCGGAGGAGGGGGCGCTGCGCTCTCCCACTGCTCGGGTCCGGCTGCCGCTGCGGCTGCGGCCTGCTGCTGCTCGGTGGCTCGAGCGATGGGCCGGATCCCGGGGACTCGAGCGGCGCTCCTCGACCGTGAGTGAAAGGGGGATGGTTTTTGGGATTGTTTATTGTCCATGACGCCACCCACGGCTGTGGTGATTGTGTGGACACCACCGCTGCTCTGTCTGGGGGTCCCGGGAGTGATGGTATGGAGCAGCTAGATGTTTATTTGCCCCTCCGTGGGTAGGGGATTTTTGGTAGTCCCGGGGCCCGATGATGGGGAGGTCAGGATGGTGGACAGGCGGGTTATGGGGCCTGTGGAGGTGCAGGGATGCAGGGGTAGCGCTGTGCCGCACGGCACGGAGGTACTCACTCAGCCCAAGGAAGATGACACAGTTCACGGTAAACAAACGGCTGGTTGGACGGGTCCCTCGGACGGCTACGGTGCTGATGTTCCCTGCAGTTAGCGGTGACGGTCACTTCCCTGCACCTAAGTACGGTTCTTTGGTAGCGATGGATTCCCACCGGTAACCCGCTCCCCAGCTTGGATATGAGCCGGGGGAGCCCCTCTCTTGCCCGCAGGCACTGGCCCCGGGAAACTGGTGCCCTGGCGGTGGCGGTGTCTCCCCTTCACGGTCGGACTGTTGCCTTCAATCGGGACTTGGTTGTTGGGAGACCCAGAGGTCCCCTTCACTGACGGATTTGGCAAATTATGGCGACTCCTAGCCTTGCCGGGATCCGAAAGGCCCCTGCCAATGGTGTTGACTGCTCTTCGTATACCGCTCCGGTACTGCCGGGCCACCACCCGTCCACGGTCCTTTCGGCAACCTCCAAGCAGCCTCTCCTGCAGACAGTCACCGCTGTCTGCCAACCTTGCTGTCTCAGTCCGGGGCACACACCCAGACCAACTTCAAGCTTTTCTGCTGTCACTTTCCCTGTCACTACCCTCACTTGCTCCTCTACCACTTCCTTCAACTTCACTCTTCAAAACTCCATCTCTAACTGCTCTGCTGGTTTTCCCGCCTCCAGGGCTGTGACCTCCTCGGTGGGCGGAGCCAACCACCTGGCCCACCCCCTGGTGTGGACATCAGCCCCTGGAGGAAGGCAACAAGGATTTGTGTTTTGACTTTGGTGTTCCTGCAAGGAATGTGGGGTGTGTGGTGGTGTTGTGACCTGTGACCCCTGGCTTGCCCAGGGCGTCACACAGGCAGTGCAGCTCAAGACACAGAACTGAGAGGAGATCAGGGGTGACCTGTCAGGCGCAGGCGTGTGGTTGCTGAAGGAGTACGGTGGAGTACTCTAGGAACCACAGCACCGACGGGGTACAGAGCCCTAGGTCAGGCAAACGCTCCAGGCAGACCTGATAAAATCTGCACAGTGAGGGGACCATGGACCATCCATGACCTCACTGACTGTAAAATCCGGGGACACCAGCAGTGACGGGAGAACCAGGGACCGGAACCGAACACCAACCGTACAGGGCTCAAACTGCCCGCCGTATGGACTAAAGACTGAAAGACTACCAGGAGGGGACCCCCAGACCCTCCAAGCCACGGAGACCCACCAACTAGAGAAACGTGCAGGGAAAAGAAGCCACCAGGTCACCAAGCCGGCACTGGCACTAAGGGGACCAGTGGTGAGGACCAGCCTTCCTCTGGTTACCAGCCATCAAACTGCAGTCAGTGAAGAGAACCAGTTACACTGCAATCCATTGTGTGGCCTACCTTCTTTCCTCACCTAACTCCATCACCTACCCCCCTGGAGCTCCGGCCCTACTTGCGGAGGGCTCAACATCCAGGCTGCCGTTAACATTAGCCCCAGCGGTGAGAGACTGTGCAGTGGCGGTTCCATCTCCATAACCGCAACCCGCAAGTGGCGTCACGATAAAAACTTTATTAAATATTTTCCTGTACATAACCCCTTTCAAGCGACCCTCAGGGTCACGGAACTGGGCAACGGCCACCCAGTGAACTGTCCCCGTAAATATATGGCCCGGGACAGAGTACCCCATAGTCCTGGGGCGAGTCAGGGCCAGCGGGCCCCCTGCACCCCGGGACCAGTCATAATGGCGACCTCTGCGACCGCGGTCGTTACGCCCCTGCCCAGAGCTGTGTCTCTACCGACACCCTGGTATTTGTTGATTTGCTGCAGCGTTGATAGCCCTGCCTCCATGGTCTCTTTGGCCCATATGATAAAACCAATACTACTGAGGACTTATGATGGTTGGAGGGCCCTGTTGGAGATTTTGTATTGGAGCCACAAGTTTAAGTGACAGCCTCTAACCATTATAATTTGGTTCTTGACAAAGTCCATTAAATGTAGGTCAAAAACCACACAGTCAAAACAATGTTTGTTTATGCAAATTGAGCATTTGGTCAACCGCTTGCATCAAATCTGTTGCCCTGTTTAGCCTTAAGCGGGCTTTACACACTGCGATATCAGTCCCGATATCGCTAGTGTGGGTACCCTCCCCCATCTGTTGTGCGACACAGGCAAATCGCTGTCCGTGCCGCACAACATCGCCCAGAGCAGTCACACATACTTACCTGTCTAGCGACGTCGCTGTGACCGGCGAACCGCCTCCTTTCTAATGGGGCGGTCCGTGCAGCATCACAGCGATGTCACAGCAGCGTCACTGAAGCGCCGCCCAATAGCAGCGGAGGGGTGGAGATGAGCGGGACGTAACATCCCGCCCACCTCCTTCCTTCCGCATTGTGGCCGGGAGGCAGGTAGGGGAGCTTCCTCGTTCCTGCGGCGTCACACGGAGCGATGTGTGCTGCCGCAGGAACGAGGAACAACTTCATTACTGCTGCAGTAACGATTTTTGAGAATGGAACCCCATGTCACAGATGAGCGATTTTGCACGTTTTTGCAACGATGCAAAATCGCTCATCGGTGTCACACGCAACGGCATCGCTAATGCGACCGGATGTGCGTCACCAATTCCGTGACCCCAATGAGTTCGCATTAGCGATGTCGTAGCGTGTAAAGCCCCCTTTACCCTCAAGAGTCAACAGCTCTGACGAATATGATCTGGGTGATATTAAGAGGATCTCAAGCAGAGAATTTTCGCTCAGTAACATTTAAGTCAATAATGTAATCAGTTCAGAGACTGAATTGCCTATCTTGTGTGCAGCTGCTGATAGTTTCACCAGACATGTAATAGCTAGTCTAGTTGTCAGTGTGTGGATAGCCTTGAACGATGACTGATGCCATGGCTGGTAATGTTGCATCAGCTCTGAGTGTTAAGGAATTTGACCATTGACATCTACTTGTAACTGTATACTCCAGGCCACATTCTGCCAGGCCACATTCTGACACAGCTAGAGACAAAAAGGATGTAAGTGCATAATAATTAGGTGAACTGTGTATATCACGTAAATTATTAGTTATGTTATTGTAAAGTTTATAATATAGATTAGATTTATATAAGGAACTCAAATAGATTTATATAATTAAAATGTTTGTTTAAAAAAAAGTGTATCAAACTTGTTTTTACATCATCTCAGTCCAGAGGCATAAAGGGAACCGGTCACCACTTTTTTCGGCTATAAGCTGCGGCCACCACCACAGGGCTCTTATATACAGCATTCTAACATGCTGTATTTAAGAGCCCAGGCCGCTGTGACTACATAAAAAACACTTTATAATACTTACCTAATGGTCGCACTGCGGTGGAATTGGGTCACGGAGGCGTCTCCGTTGTTCAATGCCGGCGCTGCCTCTTTCGGCCATCTTCGGCCTCCTTCTTCTGAAGCCTGTGTGTATAATGCGTCTACGTCATACACACTCATCGGGTCCTGCGCAGGCGCACTACTATACTTTGATCTGCCCTGCTCAGGGCAGATCAAAGTGCGCCTGCTCAGGACCTGAATGCCGGCGATTGTGGATGATGTCGGACGCGTCATGCACCGCGGCTTCAGAAGAAGGAGGAAGAAGATGGCCGAAAGAGGTGGCGCCGGCACTGGACAACGGAGACGCCTCCATGACCCAATTCCACCACAGCGCGACAGTTAGGTAAGTATTATAAAGTGTTTTTTATGTAGTCACAGCGGCCTGGGCTCTTATATATAGCATGTTAGAATGCTGTATATAAGAGCCCTGTGGTGGTGGCCGCAGCTTATAGCCAAAAAAAGTGATGACAGGTTCCCTTTAACTTGAAGTTTCCTGGCCCCATTGCAAAAAAATGCTGTCTTTGTTATGTTCAATAGGAAACCAATCCTGTTTTGCCTCATATCGGACAAGCAATAGCTCAGTCAAACGCACAGGGCGCAATCCACCAATGCTAGGTAGGCAAAGTCATTAAGGGCTGGGATATTCTTTACCTGCTCCTGAAAGGGTGGGGGACTTTGACAGACACCTTCCCAGACTGCTATTGCAGGATACCTGTCATCTGGTGATGCGGATGATGTCAGAGTGAGGTAACAGGATTGAAATGAAAACTAGCGGCACAGTTTCAAATCCGAATTACAAAGGGAAAACCATGGACTATAGCCTGGAATGAAAAACCAGAAAATACTGTTAGCATTGCTGAGGAAAACCCCCCAGAAACCACTCACCACACACTGTGCAAGGGAACTATAAAGAGCATTGGGTTGGGTTAGCAGCTGGGTTAAAGTAGCCAGCCCAATGCTAATGATTAAGCTCAGCTGATGCATCCCTCCCAGTCTTGTCCAGGGAGCTACTCCCAGCTCACTTGTACAGAAGGGTGCACATAATCCCACCATTGGCTTACACCAGGCAAGGCAGCATCCTGCATTGCATGACAACTGGGAGACACTGTGCCCCATGTGTCCTGCCGACATACATGTGGGAGGCGCGGCATCCCGCGTCCCCACATCACACACCACTTCTTCACATGACGTATTGACTCGCCCACCCCAGGGCTATGGGACATCCGGTGCCGGGCCGGACTAGTCCGGGGATCGTCAGTGGTGGCTGGGCCCGACTCCGTACCCTGGTGGGGTCAATTAATATGGCTGGTGACTTGGGGTGATTAAAGTTTATAATATTCGTGACGCCACCTGTGGTTTGTGGCTATTAAGCCGCCGCTGCTGTATGGGGCCTCCGGGGTGATGGAACGGCAGCAATGGTGGTACTGCTCCCCACAGGTGGAGCGGTGCCCCGGGGACACTGTTGGTGCTTGTAAGTGTCTATGCAGGCGAAATAACTGAGGCAACTCCAGAGGGTGCGATTTCAAGGTGTTTACTCACAGTTCCTGGTAGGTGCACACTGGTGCCTCTGGACTGCTGAGACCCACTGTCAGGGACCTCCGCCGATTCTGGGTAGATCTGGGGGCAAAAGCCGGTACACCCCTCTATGTGTTCCTTTCTTCAGCTGTCTCCTTAAGCCTAGCCCTTGTTGGCTGAACCTGGCTCCGCCTCCACTACAGCCTCCGGGCCAGGGGCTCGCCTGTCGGTTATTTACCCCCTTTCTAGAGGTTCTGCTGTGGGCTGTGGCCCGGGGAGCTTGCAGCTTTCCCTGGGCCTCGGTTTTTACTTTTGGAGATGACTTTTCCTCCTCCAGTTTCTAGGGACCGTCCCCTGTGTGCAGCTTGATCCCTCCACCGAACCTTCTTATTGTGGAACAGGCCACGAGCCTGAAAGCTATCTGTGGCCCTGGAATCCCTTCTTTTCTCTACTTGGTGTCACCTGGACCCTCTGAGTCCCAGGGTCTTCACCAGGAAGCGTCACTTTCTTCTCTTGCTCCTGACTGACTAGAGCACTACTCTTCTTTCTCTTCTGCCTCCCGCAGAACTCCTTCTCTCTGACTGACTACTCTTGACTTTCCTTGTCTTTCTACCCCACGCTGGCTCCTCCCACCCACCCAGTTGCTAAGCTACCACCCTATGGGAGCAGGGATGGGTCTTACGGCCCCTCCCAGCATGCAGCATGGGAGGGTTGCTGCCACTGTCCCTGGTCCCTGTGTGTACCTAACAATGGGTGTAGTGTGAATTTGCCTGTGGACCGGCGTTTACTCCTTTCCTTACCCAGGATGGGACATCACACCTCTGGCTGGGGTGCAATGTCTCTGTGGCGACGGAAGCCTCAGGGGCACCACAGTATCATCGTGTGTCGTCTCGCAACCTGAGTGCGCGATAACCCTGCCCCCAGAGTGGACTGACCAGCGGGGAATTGTGGCAACCGGATGAGGATGATTGCAACCATGGCAGTTATCCATAAAAGTTTTCTTAGGACAAAGCCGGGTCTTTGGCCATCTTGAGTTACAAAGGGCCGTGGTGCAACAGCTACCTTTGTATAGGTACAACCTTTTCTCATTTTAAGGATTAAAATTCTCTAAAACTATTAAGATATCTATGTATCTATGATCATGCATGGATTGAATAGGTTATTTGAATTAGTGTAGGTTTCTAGGGAATGGAAAAAACCACTACCAATCTGCCAGCATATTTCAATGCAAATCCGCAGCATATCCAAAGGAAGTGTAACAAACAGTTTTACGGTTAATTTCATAGCAGATTTCATCCTTCTACAATGGGGAAATCCGCAGTGAAAATATAATCCAAAGTTGACATGCTGGAGATATTTAAATGTGCATGAGTCCATTTCCATGCAAAAAATTCCACAGCATGTGGATGATGTTTAGTCAACCTATTTACATATCTAGTATTGTAATGCACTGTGAATTTTCTGCAATCTGCAGCATATATGTTGCGGGCGGGGAGGGAGCCGTCGCTGCTGCGCTCTCGCTGGCGCTCGGGTCCGGCGCTGCTGCTGCTGCTGCTCGGTGGCTCGAGCGGTGGGCCGGATCCGGGGACTCGAGTGGCGCTCCTCGCCCGTGAGTGAAAGGGGTGATTTGGTTTGGGGATTTGGCCCGTGACGCCACCCACGGGTTGTGGTGAGGTTGGACACCAATGCTGCTGTTGACGGGGAGCCCGGGAGCGATGGCATGGAGCAGCTGGGATGTTGTTTCCCCCTCCGTGGGTAGGGGGTTAGTGGTCCCGGGGCCCGGTGAGATGACGGGAAAGCAGGGTTGGCAAGGTGCAGGGGGACGCTTGGACTGCGCAGCGCGGTGCCGGACGGCACGGTAGTACTCACTCAACCACAAATGGAGGCACAGTCTCTGGTAAAACAAACGGCTGGATGGATGGGTCCCGCAGCCGGCTGCTGTGGTTTCTCCCGGACGGTTGGTGGTGGCTGCCTTTTCCTGCACCTGTTGTGTATCTTCGGTCCCGATGGCTTCCCACCGGTAACCCGCTCCCCAGCGTGTATATGGGCCGGAGGAGCCCTTTTGCCCGCAGGCTCTGGCCCTGGGAACTCTAGCTGTGGCGGTAGCTGTATTTCCCTTGTGCTGTTTGGACGGTTGCCTTCAATCGGGTCTTGGCTGTTTGGAAACCCCTGGGGTTCCGGTCACTAACGGATTTGACCTTATTAACGGCGACTCCAAGCCTGGTCGGGGTCCGCAGGCCCTGACGGTTTGTGCTGGCTTCACTTCGCTCCCCGGTTCGGTACCGGCGGACCACCGCCCATCCCCGGTCCTACGGTTCCGCGTTGATCCGCCTCTCCTGCAGACGGCCACCACCATCTGCCAACCTTGCTCTCGGTGCCCGGGCCACGAACCCGGACACGGTCAGTTTTGCTCCTCTCCTACCACTTCCCTAACTGCACTCGAGCTCTGCCCGAGCTTAACTCTCAACTCAACTGCCTTCCTTCTCCCGCCTCCAGGACTGTGAACTCCTCAGTGGGTGGGGCCAACCGCTTGGCTCCACCCCACCTGGTGTGGACATCAGCCCTTGGAGGGAGGCAACATGGATTTGTGTCTGACTGATGTGCCTATCTCGGGGTGGGGGGTGTTGTGTTGTAGTTCCTGTGACGACCTGGCTAGTCCAGGGCGCCACATATACATTGTGTTTTAACATGATCTTAAAGCAATATAGTTAGTATAGTTAGTATTAAAAAAGTTAATAAATGGCAAATCGCCCAGATTTCTGACTGTGAATAGCTTTCCATTTTATTGCTCGTGGACAGCTACAAGTCCATCTAAATAAATTAGAATATTGTCAAAAAGTTAATTTATTTCAGTAATTCAATACAAAAAGGGAAGCGCATATATTATATAGAGTCATTACACACAGAGGGATCTATTTCAAGTGTTTATTTCTGTTAATTAAATAAACAAATCTCCTTTTTACGGGTGGGTGCCAGATTACGGTCACCCCTCGGCATGCACAAACTCCATAGAATGAATATACAAACCAGAGAACAGGAATTATGTGTTTAGACAGTTTTTTATTTTCTATGCAAAAAAGTGATGGTACACACATAAAAACAGAAAATGTAACATAAAAAACATGAAGGAACACTAATGTCTGAAAGAGTTGATAACATAGTAATATGGCACAAAAAACATTCATTCGGTAGATATATTAAGGATGATAATCATGCATCATGCTTGAGGATAATGTACAAAAAATATTTATTTCTAAAAGAATGAGCATATACAGTGCCTACAAGTAGTATTCAACCCCCTGCAGATTTAGCAGGCTTGATAAGATGCAAATAAGTTAGAGCCTGCAAACTTCAAACAAGAGCAGGATTTATGAACAGATGCATAAATCTTACAAACCAACAAGTTATGTTGCTCAGCTAAATTTTAATAAATTTTCAACATAAAAGTGTGGGTCAATTATTATTCAACCCCTAGGTTTAATATTTTGTGGAATAACCCTTGTTTGCAATTACAGCTAATAATCATCTTTTATAAGACCTGATCAGGCCGGCACAGGTCTCTGGAGTTATCTTGGCCCACTCCTCCATGCAGATCTTCTCCAAGTTATCTAGGTTCTTTGGGTGTCTCATGTGGACTTTAATCTTGAGCTCCTTCCACAAGTTTTCAATTGGGTTAAGGTCAGGAGACTGACTAGGCCACTGCACCACCTTGATTTTTTCCCTCTTGAACCAGGCCTTGGTTTTCTTGGCTGTGTGCTTTGGGTCATTGTCTTGTTGGAAGATGAAATGAGACCCATCTTAAGATCCTTGATGGAGGAGCGGAGGTTCTTGGCCAAAATCTCCAGGTAGGCCGTGCTATCCATCTTCCCATGGATGCGGACCAGATGGCCAGGCCCCTTGGCTGAGAAACAGCCCCACAGCATGATGCTGCCACCACCATGCTTGACTGTAGGGATGGTATTCTTGGGGTCGTATGCAGTGCCATCCAGTCTCCAAACGTCACGTGTGTGGTTGGCACCAAAGATCTCGATCTTGGTCTCATCAGACCAGAGAACCTTGAACCAGTCTGTCTCAGAGTCCTCCAAGTGATCATGAGCAAACTGTAGACGAGCCTTGACATGACGCTTTGAAAGTAAAGGTACCTTACGGGCTCGTCTGGAACGGAGACCATTGCGGTGGAGTACGTTACTTATGGTATTGACTGAAACCAATGTCCCCACTGCCATGAGATCTTCCTGGAGCTCCTTCCTTGTTGTCCTTGGGTTAGCCTTGACTCTTCGGACAAGCCTGGCCTCGGCACGGGTGGAAACTTTCAAAGGCTGTCCAGGCCGTGGAAGGCTAACAGTAGTTCCATAAGCCTTCCACTTGCGGATGATGCTCCCAACAGTGGAGAAAGGTAGGCCCAACTCCTTGGAAAGGGTTTTGTACCCCTTGCCAGCCTTGTGACCCTCCACGATCTTGTCTCTGATGGCCTTGGAATGCTCCTTTGTCTTTCCCATGTTGACCAAGTATGAGTGCTGTTCACAAGTTTTGGGAGGGTCTTAATTAGTAAGAAAAGGCTGGAAAAAGAGATAATTAATCCAAACATGTGAAGCTCGTTGTTCTTTGTGCCTGAAATACTTCTTAATACTTTAGGGGAACCAAACAGAATTCTGGTGGATTGAGGGGTTGAATAATAAATGACCCTCTGAATAAACTTTTCACAATTTAAAAAAAAAAAAAAAAAAAAGAAATAACATTCTTTTTTGCTGCAGTGCATTTCACACTTCCAGGCTGATCTACAGTCCAAAAGTCACAATGCCAAGTTAATTCCGAATGTGTAAACCTGCTAAATCTGCAGGGGGTTGAATACTACTTGTAGGCACTGTACTTAGTGGATAGTTATGTATAGGGTAAGTATCTCAAGGTAAATCACTCATGTATAATAATAATAATGTATATTCTATGATAAAGTGCCTGGTGCAGAGAAGCAGATGGTCAAGTCATCGGGAAAATTTGTCTGCATAGTTTCCCATATGTTCCAAGCAAAAAGTGCCTAATGCATGTGGAAAGTAGCAGGCATCAGTGTCCCGGAGATGGGAGGTTCCCCCAGCACACACCGACGCGCGTTTCGCTAGGGAAATAAAGAAGAATCCCACGTGTGGCTTCTTCAGAGAATGAAACTATGGAGAGACGTTTTCCCTTTGACTTGACCATCTGCTTTTTTGCACCAGACACTTTATCATAGAATATAGATGAGGGATTTTCTTTGAGATACTTACCCTATGTATAACTATCCCCTAAGTATATGCTCATTCTTCTATAAATAAGTATTTGTTTGTACATTATCGTCAAGCCTGATGCATGATTATGATCCTTAATATCTTTACCGAATAAATATTTGATTTAGTGCCACATTACTATGTTATCAACTCTTTCAGACATTAGTGTGTCCCTTTATGTTTTTTTACGTCACATTTACTGTTTTCATGTGTGTACCATCACTTTTTTGCATAGAAAATAAAAAAATGTCTAAACACATATAACTCCTATTCTACTGTTTATATATTATTTCTTTTAATGTTGATGATTGTGGCTTACAGCCAATGAAAACCCAAAAGTTATTATCTCAGAAAATTTGAATATTATATAAGACCAACTGAAAAAATGATTTTAAAATCAGAAATGTTGGCCTACTGAAAAGTATGTACTGTAAATGCACTCAATTCTTGGCCAGGGCTCCTTTTGCATGATTACTGCATCATTGCGGCGTGGCGTGAAGGCTATCAGCCTGTGGCACTGCTGAGGTGTTATGGCAGCAGAAGTTGCTTTGATAGCAGCCTTCAGCTCGCTTGCATTGTTGGGTCTGGTGTCTCTCATCTTCCTCTTGACAATACCCCATATATTCTCTATGGGGTTTAGGTCAGGTGAGTTTGCTGGCAAATTAAGCACAGTAATACTGGGGTTATTAAACCAGGTATTGGTACTTTTGGTAGTGTGACAGGTGCCAAGTCCTGCTGGAAAATTAAATTTACATCTCCAAAAACCTTGTCAGCAGAGGGAAGTATGAAGTGCTCAAAAATTTCCTGGTAGACGGCTGTGCTGACTTTGGTCTTGATAAAACACAGTGAACCTACACCAGCAAATGACACGGCTCCTCAAACCATTGTTTATTGTGGGGACTTTATACTAAACCTCAAGCAGCTTGTATTTTATGCCTGTCCACTCTTCTTCGAGACTCTGGAAGCTTGATTTCCAAATGAAATGCAAAATTTACTTTTATCTGAAAACAACACCTTGGACCATTGAGTAACAGACCAGTTCTTTTTCTCCTTGGCCCAGGTAATACGCTTCTGTCGTTGTCTATTGGTCACGAGTGGCTTGACACAAGGAATGCGACAGTTATAGCCCATGTCCTAGATACGTCTATGTGTGATGGCTCTTGAAGCACAGATTCCTTCAGCAGTCCATTCCTTGTGAATTTCTACCAAATTTCTGAATGGCCTTTTCTTAACAATCATATCAAGGCTATGGTTATCCAGGTTGCTTGTGCACCTTTTTCTACCACACTTTTTCCTACCACTCAACTTTCCATGAATATGCTTGGATACAGCACTCTGTGAACAGCCAGCTTCTTTAGCAATGACCTATTGTGGCTTACCCTCCTTGTGGAGTGTGTCAATGACTGCCTTCTGGACATCTGTCAAGGCAGCAGTCTTCCCCATGATTGTGTAGCCTACTGAACCAGACTAAGAGACCATTTTAAATGCTTAGGAAGCCTTTGCAGGTGTTTTGTGGTAATTATTCTTATTTTCTGAGATAATGATTTTTGGGTTTTCATTGGCTGTAAGCCATAATCATCTAAATTAACAGACATAAACACTTGAAATGGATCACTTTGTTTGTATTGACTCTATATATTATACGTGTTTCCCTTTTTGTATTGAATTACTGAAATTAATTTTTTGATGATATTCTAATTTATTGAGTGTGAGTTGAGTTGAATGCTATTGGTGGCAATCTGTAGATCACTCTGGATCAGCTCACATTTATCCTGTGCTCTATGGTGTGCACTTACATTAGGATTTCAATATACATCTCCTAAATAAGTGATTCCCTGATGGTTCCATTCACTAAAGCAGCAGAGTTACTTTGGATTCAGTTTGGACTCTGTTCAGCAGTGTCCTTATTTTCAAAGGCGCACAAAACTGTTGTTGACTGCACTTTTGTGTACGTCTAAAAAGATGCATAAAAAGATGGACACGCCAGACCATAGTGCAGACCAGAGTTCAAAGTGTCTCCCTTTTTTCTCATCACAGTAAATTTTCTGTTGTGAATTGTGTCTGAATAATGTTTTTCAGAGATCTACCTGTAAACCCCAATGTAACTGCTCAGCGTAGAATACAGGAAAAGTATGAACTGAGCCTTACTGCGATTTTTTTGGAAGCAGAATTAACAAATCAACTGCAGTTGAAGAATTCGTAGGACTATTTTTACGATGTTCACTTTTTTATGTTTGGCTACTATCACTCTAAAATTATTTTTTTACAAAATAAAGGTTTTTTACATCACTGAATTTTGAAGGCTATAGTTTTTAAATTTTTCTGTCAATAGAGTCATGTGAGGGTTTTTTTCTTGCAGGATGAGTTGAACTTTTTATTGTATTATTATATGTATTTATAATTTTGGGTCACATAATGTTTTTTGATGGCTTTCTTTTCCACTTTTTGTGAGGCAGAATCAAGAAGAAACAGCAATTCAGGAATTGTTGTGTTTGTTTTTATGCCATTCACCGTGTATTAGAAGTGATAAAACAGCTTTATTCTTCAAGTCAGTACAATTAGAGTGCTACCATATTTAAATAGTTTTTTTATGTTTTGCCGCTTTTTCAACATAAAAAAATTCTATAGAAAAATAATTATTACTTTCCTGTATATTGAGAGCTATATCGTTTTCATTTCTCTGGTAAATAAACTATTTGGCAGCTTGTTTTTGCAGGACAAGATGATATTTCCAAGTATACAATTTTTACTTACATGTGACTTTTTAAATCGCATTGAAACCACTTTTTTTAGTCGTATGAAGAAAAAGCATAGTTTTTTTAATGCTTTTTAATAAAGGAGTTAACTAGCATGATAGTTTTATAGATCGGGTTGTTCCAGATACGGCGATATCAAATATGTGTACTGTTATGTTTTATATATTTTTTTTTACAGTAATATACGGGTTCATTAGTATTATATATTTTCTTTTCATTGTTTCTTTGCTCTTCGTTATGTGGTTGGTTTTAAAAAAAAAAAAAATAACAAATTTTACAACTTTTTTACTTAGTCTCTCTCTGGAACATTGTAATAAAAGTTAATGATTACTGGTATAATGTATTGCAATACAACCAGCATTGCAATACATTATACATATTAGTGTTATACTGACAGAAGCCTCTGAGACCATGCTCCTGACAAAGCTGTGGGCAAAACTTGCGTCAGGGTATTGTGCAGTGTGGGTTTTTACTTGCGCATGCATTATGGCACAGTCTGGTCAGTAATTTGGACCTTCTTTGCACTTTGGCACTTTAAATACTAATCTAGGAGTCAGGTATATTCCTTTTACTTGGTAGTTATCAAAACGTTTCCTTATGGTTTTTATTATCAGTTAGTGTTGAGTGCCTTTTGACTCTTATGTCCAATATCTGTTTATTTATATGCACTGTGCATTTTATATCAAATGAAATCTGTATGATATTGTACTGGGGCCATTATGTTCTTTGCTGTTTTTGATCACACTGTCTTTTTTATGGGCTATGGAATGTTTTATGGGTTTACATTGGTAGTTTGCACTTAAATATTTAATAAAGTTTTGTCACTTCAATTTGCTTAATTTGGTCAATATGAGCATCATTTTTGATAGAAGTTACTGGTAGTCTATTTATTTTGATTATCTGTTAATCCTAGGAACTGCAGTTTTTAGGATGTTGCTATATATAAAAGGGTTCTATATTCTTTATTGATTTAATATTACAATTAGTGGGTGACCTGGAGGTTGTCATGATGTCAACGATGGTTTGCCATGGCAATGATCAAGCATCCATGATCACTTTGCTGGGGTCCCAATCGCATGGGAGAGGGAGCACACTCCCTCTCTCTTTCTAAATGCTGCAATTGCTACTGATCGCAGCATTTAGGAAGTTAAATAACAAGAGGCGGCACGGCGACATATCCTGGCTGTGAGAGCTGGGTCTCAGCTGTCAGATAAGCCGAGCTCCTGGTGGCAGTCTCATAGGCACAGCCATTGCAACCACGCAGTCGCCATGACATACCCTGTATGTTATCGGTTGGGAATCCCTTGGAGACGATGAGGAATGGGATACTTCATATGTCAGGAATGAGTTAAGGAGCAGGATTCCTAGACTAGTAAAGCCTATGCACTATGTTGAAGGGCTGGCAAAAACTAGAAGGAGGGTCTGCAATACATACTGGAAGACACGTAGAGGAGAGCCTCTAAATAATTATATTTTTTATTTATATAGCACAAACATATTCCACAGCACTTTACAATTCAAAAGGGACATATACAGACAATAACAGACATTACAGAACAACACAATTCAACAGATACCAAGGATTGAGGGCCCTGCTCGCAAGCTTACATTATATGATGAAATAAGTGAGGCACAAAAAAATAATGGTAAAAAAAAATTTGCATTTTGCTTGTATTGTCTGATCCAGCAATCAATATAATAAATAGGGAACTAAAAAGATGCTGAATGAAGCGGTCACCAGCCAGTATGTGTGCAAGTACAGGTAAAGAGTTCTATTAAGTGCATGAAGGGTGTGAAAATAGATGATAGAAAAGACCAGATTTTGGTGAAAATATTGTAAGTGTAAATGGGAATAGTTAGATAAATGAGGTGATAGGCTATTCTAAAGAAATGCGTTTTTAGAGCATGCTTATACTGTAACTGTTGATATTGTGAATTAATCAAATTGTTTATGGTAGTGCATTCCAGAGACTTGGTCAAGCTCGCAAGAAGTTTTAGTAACTGAATTGAAAGATTTGAATTCTAAAGAATGGCAGTTTTAGATCATTAGTGGAATGGAGGTCACATGTAGGGTGAGAGAGGAGATGTAGGGAGGTGTAGAACTACGGAGAGCTTTGTGGGTTAAAGTGATAAGTTTATATTGTACTCTGTAGTGAATGGGCAACTAGTGCAATGATTGGCACAAGGTGGAGGCATTGGTGTAGTGGTTGTAAAGGAATATGATCCTGCCTGTTGCATTTAGGATTGATTGGAGAGGGGAGAGTTAGTAAGAGGGAGACCGATTAGTAGAAAGTTGCACTAGTTCAGACAAGAATGAATAAGAGATACAGCAAGCGTTTTTGAGTCAACGGTAAGAAAAGGTCGAATTGTAGAGATGTTTTTGAGGTGTAGGTGACATGAGCACACGAGTGATCAGATGTATGGGAGTGAAGGCGAATTTTGAATCAAATATGACCCCAAGACAGCAGGCATGCTGCTGGGGAGTAATGGTCAAACGACACACGGAAATGGTAATAATGGGTTTAGAAAGGTTAGTAGCGGGAGGAAACATGGGAAGTTCAGTTTTTGACAGATTCCGTTTTAGAGGCAGGGCATGATGTTGGAGACAGCAGACATCATTGCCATTTTGTACTAATGCAGGGGTGATGTTAGGAGACGATGTGTATAATTGGGTGTCCTCAAAATATAAATGGTACTGAATACCAAATCTATTGATGCTTTGTCCAAAAGGGGCCGTGTATAGAGAAAAAAGGAGGGGCCTAGTCACTGAATCCTGATGTAGTGGGTGGGCCTACCCCCTACTAGTAACAGCATAGTTTACCCGGCATTGTAATTATTAAAAGTGTTGATTTTTTATTATTGTGTTGTAGTGTTAGGGCACCCCTAGTGGCCGGGTGGGACGGCTGTTGCCACCGGGGAAGGAGGAGTCGGCTGAATGTCTAGGGAAGGGCTGTGTGTGTGGAAGTCAGTCGGATCCGGGACAGCAGTGTGTGACATCGGTGGCCGTGTGTCTGAGCGGAACATCAGGGGACGCCGGAGTAACGGAGGAGTACGCAACCTCAAGGTCTAATTCCGCTGGTGTGGGTCCGGTGTGTGCTTGACCTAGGAGTGGGAGCCCGGAGAAGCGGAGTACCCAGGGCATATCCCCACTAGAGGGCGCGTTTGGTCAGGTTGTCCCCAGCTCCACAGGAATTGCCGTGCTGTCCGGATTGCATCTGTGAACAATAAATGTTATCTTTTATTGGCATCAACTTCTGTCTGAGGACTGTTTGTGCACCTTTTGCTGAAGATACTGACACACATTGTCCTGCCAAGTCAGTCCCCAGTATTGAAGGAGTGGTGGAGCCAGGGTTGTGCCTGGCATTCACTGAGGTCACGACTACACAGCCAGAGGCCTCCCTGGGCCATCACTTCACTGAGGAACCCTTATAGTAAGGGGAAGAGTAGAGGAAGAGGAACTGGCAAAAGATACAGTGAAGGAGCAGTCAGAGAGGGAAGAGGAGAACCAGGAGAGAGTGGTGCGCTTGAGGTGGATAGAGCAGAGAATTGTGAGGAGGAGCTGGTGATCCACAGTATTGAATGCAGCAGCGAGATCCAAGAGAATCAGCAGAGAGTAGTGACCGTTATATTCAGCTGTTAGTAGATCATTAGAGACTTTAGGAAGAGTAGTTTCCGTACAGTGTAAGGAGCGCAAACCGGATTTTAAAGGGTCAAAAAGAAAGTCATCTGAAAGATAGTGGATTAGACCGGGCTGAATAAAGCATTACAGAAGTTTAGAGATGAAGGGGATATTAGAGAAAGGTCTGTGCAGTTTTGGTCAAGTGATGTTTTTTTTTTTTTATTTTTACTAATCTGTGTATATAATGCAGCAAAAACTGCATGCCGAGGGTGTGTATTTTTAGGCCCAAAAACGTGCATCTTTGTAGTCACCACAAAGATGCAGCGTGCGTACATAGCGGATGGAGCCTCTATGCACACAGAGTCATAATTCTTCTAGTAATAAACTAGTTCTTATTCTAATGCAGCCTCTGTGTGACAAGAGTGGGGGAGGATCTACAAGTCAAGGTGCCAAGTTCTCATGTATCATGAAGCAGCAGATGAACGCTCACAGTGTTTAGTGTAGGAGAATATATGAGGAGCTCTCTCAAGGCTGTGAATAAGAACTCTGCTAGATCATTAGAAGCTGGCTCAGAACTATAGGCAAAAATATTTGGTTATTAGAAATTTTGCATGCAGAGAGGGGGCTGAGTAAAACTGCACGATGCATTAAACTTTGTGATCAGGAGTAGAGATGAGCGGACCAGTGGAAGATCGGTTTTGCAGGTTCATCCGGACTTTAGATAAGGTTTGGTTTGGGACCCGGACTTGACCTGAACCCCCAATTGAAATCACTAATTGGGCATTTTGGGTCTCCGCCCACATGCAGCCAGCTATAAACAGAATTCTTCTGGGAGAGGGAGCACAGGGTTTTTCCAATTTTTTTTGGGGTGCACCTACATCTAATAATGCTGTTTTTAGCCCCAGTACAAAGCATTCAAACACTGCAAGTGGCTATCACTGGGCTGAGCACCGAGTGTACCCAACCACAGCAATGCTCGCTCGAGTGGTCATCATATGTAAAGCACCCGAACACTGAACTTGAATGGGTTCATTCATCTCTAGTAAGTCAGTCATACCCAATCTTTATACACTGGAACCTTGGATTAAGAGTAACTTGGTTTGAGAGCATTTTGCAAGACAAGCAAAGCTTTTTAAAATTTTGTAACTTGGTTTAAGAGCAATGATTTGCAATAAGAGCAAATACTGTGCACACTTCCAGTTCCGTCCTTTCACCGTGCTCTGACCCGCTCTGGAGGTAACTTTCTGTACATATGTACAGTGTACAGTATACCATTATACAGTACAGTATATACTATATAGCATGTCTATCAATTAGCATTTGTGGATACAGTACTGTTTTTTTCTTTCTGCTAAGGCTAAATTAACACTTGCATTGTTTTGCATCCATCAAAATCAGTTGTGTGACTGATGCAACGGATGCGTTGCAGAGAGTGGCACAACTGATGTGACTGATGCTGCAAAAAAACGATCCGTTGTTTGTTTTTTTTACTGTTTTAAGCTGATCGTTCCAGCCTCTGCAACTGGGACTGAATTTACAGTCGATCATGTTTATTTACTGTGCACATGCTCACAGTGAAAAAACGATCCGCCGCACACAAAAAACTTTAGTGTGCGTTCCTACCGCCTGACAGTCAGTCAGTAAATGATTGATCAGTCACGCGGCGGATGTAACGCAGGGCCATCAGTCACAATCCGTTGCTAATAGAAGTCTATGGGGAAAAAACGGATTCCTGCAAAATATTTTGCAGGATACCATAATTCCTCAAGGCGATGGATTATGACTGATGCAAAACAACGCAAGTGTGAATGTAGCCTAACCAGTACAGCACATTGCTTGTACTGTAAGCTAATTGATTGTGTAGCCTTCCTACCCCACATTTGGCTTAGTGCTGCCCTTAGTTTGGGGAGAATAGATTTTATTTTTTGTGTATTCTACTAGAATAAAGGTTGTCATAGTTATACACCATTTTTCTCTCTATAGTGTACAGGATGCTTTACACGATGCGACATCACTAACGATATATCGTCGGGGTCACGTTGTTAGTGATGCATATCCGGCGCCGTTAGTGACATCGCAGCGGGAGACACCAAGGAGTGACGATCAATGATCGCAAAAACGTCAAAAATCGTTGATCGTTGACACGTCACTCCTTTTCATAATATCGTTGCTGCTGCAGGTACAATGTTGTTCGTCATTCCTGCGGCACCACACATCGCTGCGTGTGACACCGCAGGAATGACGAACATCTCCTACCTGTGTCCACCGGAAAAGAAGGACGGAAGGAGGTGGGCGGGATATTCCGCCCGCTCATCTCCGCCCCTCCTCTGCTATTGGATGGCTGCCGTGTGACGTCGCCGGCCAGAGCGACGTCACAGGGAAGGTAAGCCCGTGTGATGGGTGTAAGCGATGTTGTGCACCACGGGCAGCGATTTGCTCGTGTTGCACAACCGACGGGGGCGGGTACTCTCGCTAGCGATATCGATACCGATATCGCAGCGTGTAAAGTGCCCTTACCTCTCACACACTAATAATTCTATTGTAAGCTAACGGGCAGTTTAATTTGTTTTGTTTTTTTACTGTACTGTATAGTATTTTGTATTAGTGTACTGTAATAATTGTATATGAATACAGTACATTAATTTGTATTAATGTAATAAGTTTGTTTAAATACAGTAAATATTTTTGGGTTGTGGAACAAATTAACTGCGTTTCAATTATTTCCTATGGGAAAATTCGCCTTGATATATTGTAAGAGTGACTTGGTTTAAGAGCACACTCCCGGAACGAATTATGCTCGTAATCCAAGGTTCCACTGTATTTGTAACATGAATCAATTATATGTCACTGTACAGAACGTGTCAGAACAGATTTCTTTAGAACCTAGCACCTGAAATCACGTGGAAAAATACAGCTGATTTTTGTCAGCCTAGACAGGTTACTTTATAGCTTACTAGCAACTATTTCCTTACATACCCACAGCACCCTAGGGTGAGTAAATTACTTAGAATTCAGCACGTACTCGAAGAGGAGGAAATTGCTAGGGTCAGATATCTTGGCAACTGCACGACAGAGCTACAACAAAGTATTGGTGTAAAGTGCAAGATTATTTACAGCATATATGTTTCTTAATCTGTAGGATAGTATAAGGCTATGTTCACACTGGGCGTTTTTGCAGCGTTTTTTAGCTGCAGATTTGCCTTGGTTTTATGCAAATCCATACTAATAAAACGCTGCTTTTTACAGTCCCAGCAAAGTCTATGACATTTCTGAAATCTCATGCACACACACAAACACGTCAGGATTTTTCCTGATGGATTTGTGAACCACCACCAGTTTTGCTGCATTATGAAAAGTTTGAATATGTCAATTCTTTTCAGCGCTTTTGCTACGGTTTTCCCCCTGGTGACAGGTGGACTCGCAGATACCCTGGATCAGCGGGTCTAACCGGGTTAATAAAAAACCCGGTTATGCCCGGAATTGATCCAGGGTATCTGGCCGGCACTTAAATGGTGGTGGGGATAGGGGGATTGGAGCAGGCGCACTATATTTACCGAATCACCAGTGAGGCCGTACCTCTCTCGGCTCCTTCACTTCCCCGCTCGCTCTTTCCATATTCACTGCTTTGATCTGTGATTGGTTGCAGTCAGAAACGCCCCCTGCATCTGACTGCAACCAATCACAGACCTGGTCTGCGGGTCTATGCAGAGAATGAGTGAGCCGCTCATTCAGCAGTGACCTCACTCAAGCTAGTTACGGTCACAGGTATCGCCAGCTGTGACTGGAAATCACCTGAGTGAAGTGACCGCTGATCGTGCGGCTCATTCAGTCTCTAGCGCTCACAGCGGGCAGTCCTATTCTACGGCTGTTCACTGTGATCTTCAGATGTAGCAGAGCTGAATCACTGTGGGACCTCGTGTGGATTACGTCGGACATGCAGGGGTGATTATGGGGTTAATAAAATGGTGAAAGAGGGCTTTTTGTAATTTTATTTCAATTTTTTTCGGTGTTTGTGTTTATTTCTTGTCACGTATTACACATTGGTGATGGGAGGTCTCATAGACACCTGCCATTACCAATCTAGGGCTTAGTTGCAGCTATGAACTGCAATTAACCCCTTATTACCCCGATTGCCACCGCACCAGGGCAATTCGGGAAGAGGCGGGTAAAGTGCTGGGATTGTCGCATCCAATGGATGCGCCAATCCTGGGCGGTTGCAGGCTGATATTTTTAGGCTGGGTCTATACAGCCTGAGAATACCAGGCCCCAGCTGTGGACTTTTTCTTGGCTGAGTATCAATATTGGGGGAGGGACCGCACGCTGTTTTTTTTAATTATTTATTTAAATAATAAAAAAAACAGCATGGGGTCCCTCTTATTTTGATACCCAACCAAGATAAAGCCCACAGCTGGGGGGCTGCATCCTGTGGCTGTAGGCTTTATCTGTGCTGGGTATCAAAATATGGGGGGACCCTACGTCATTTTTTTTAATTTCTTCATTTTTTACTGTATGATAGACCCACAGACTCCAGGGAGGGCAAAGCAGTGAATATGCATGAAGCTAATGAGCAGAACCGGAAGTAGGAAAGGCCGCGGGAGCAGGTACGGATGATCCTAGAATGTATGGGCTCCTTCCAGGTTAGTGGGCATGACCAGCTAGGTTAGTGGGTGTGACCAGCTGGGTTAGTGATCTTAGCAATGTTTTTTCCCTTCCACTACAATCATGCTTCGCCCCCCTGCCCCCCATTTGATAGAGGCCTGTTGAGTGATGTCATACCTGGAAGTAGCCCATACACTCTAGCATCTATCGGAGACTGGTAAGTATAGTGCGCTTGCTTTACATTTTTTTTTCTTTCTTTCTACCTTTTTTTTTTACTACCCGAGTGCCGGATCCAGATCAATACCGGCCTGGCCTAGCACTCGGGTACTCTTGAACCCTTGCAGGTCTTGATATCATAGAAAAAAATGCTGTAAAAATGCCACACAAAATGCACCAAAACCACACCAAAACCGCAAATGACTCCCAAGAGACATCCTGCCACAAGGTCAGGTTTTGATCAGAAAAAAAAACGCTGCAAAAACGTCCTGTGTGACCATAGCCTAACTCTTGCAATAGTATCTGCAGGTAAAATGGCATCTCATGGAAAACTCCAATGTTTGTTATGTATTAGAATCAGAATTTATGTCAATCAGTCTCTTGCTTAGGATGGCATGAAAGCAGTCATTTGTGATTGGGCAAATCTTAATGCAAGAAATAGTGCTCTCAAAACTCAAAACTTTTTGGAAATATTAAATGACTTCTGACTACTGCATTCGTAAAAACAATATACTTAAATATACTATATATCATAAAAACAATGTACAGATAAAAACACTTATTGTACGCTCAACATAAAGCCTAATGTTAGGGTCCCAAAACACAATAGATAGCTGTCGGCCGAACAATAGCTGTTCTGATCTATTGGCCGACAGCTACAGTTAGGCCCAGAAATATTTGGCCAGTAACACAAAGTGTGAGATTCTAGCAGTTTACCAAAACATTTTCAAGATACAGTTACTGTATATAATCAATATTGGCTTAAGATGCAGACTCTGAACTTTAATTTGAAGGTATTCACATCTTAATTAGAGTAAGGGTTTAGGAACTAAAGCTCTTTAATATGTAGCTGCCTGTTTTTCAAAGGACAGATACCGTGTTTCCCTGAAAATAAGCCCTACCCCAAAAATAAGACCTAGCAGGAGTTTTCAGCAAGACTTAAATATTAGACCTACCCCAAAGATAAGGCCTAGTTGCGGTTCAATAATGAAGTGTCCATGCAGCTATAAAAGTTGAAGAATACTGCAGGACACTTCATTATAGAAAGCAGAGACCCCCCCACAAGAAAGAAGAGAGAAGACCCCACAATCAAACTCACCAGATGGGAGCAATGGAACGCATCAAGCACCTGTGGCATAACGCTCACCCACACACATCAGATCACACACACAAGAGATCGCACACACACTCACCACATCCAGCGATATTGATTGCTTCTTGCCGACACAAGGACCTGGGACGCTGTGTAGTGGAGCTCCAGGACCTGTAGGACTCGGTGGTGGGACTCATCATAGAGACAAGAGAGCAGACAGTGTCCTGCTTGTTGGAAGCAAGTGGTATCACCATGTGAGTGGTGAGTGTGTGCGTGCGCGATTGTATGTGTGATCTCATGAATGTATGTATGAGAGTGTGTGTGTGTGTATGAGGGTGTGTATGATCTGATGTGTGAGTGTCGGCCAGAAGGAGGGGAGGACGGCATGCAGCGTACCTGCTGGGAGCACCCGCCGTGCATTGCAGGAGGACATGGCAGCAACACAGACGCCCAGGGTCTGGTAAGTATGACTATCTTGGGAATAGGGATCTGCATTTTATGGTGGGTAAACTTTCCCCCAACCATGTTTCCTCAAGAATAAGCCCTACCCCGAAAATAAGCCCTAGTGCTTTTTTCAGGGGAAAAAAAACAAAGACTGTCTTATTTTTGGCGAAACACAGTAATAATTGAATAATTACAGTATCTCAAAAGCTCTTTAACCCCTAATTGCCGAAGCCTATTTTCACCTTCATGAAAGAGCCAAATTTTATAATTCTGACCAGTGCCACTGTATGTGGTAATAACTCTGGAATGCTTTAGTGATTTTGAATTATTTTTTCGTAACCCATTGTACTTTGAGAGTGGTAAATTTACGTCGACATTTTTTACATTTACTTGTGAAAATCTCGGAATTTTCAAACTTTTAATTTTTATGCCCTTAAACCAGAGAGTTATGTCAAACAAAATTGTTCAGAAATAACATTTTCCAGAAGTCAACGTTACAACAGTATCATTTTTTAAACATATTTTTTTTTTATCAACTTAGAAGGGTTAAAAAGATTATCAGTAACTTTTAATTTTTCCAACAGAAATTACAAAACCATTTTTTTAGGTACCACTTTACATTTGAAGTGACTTTGAGGGGCTAATATAACTCAAAGCCACATTCAAGAAGTTTATTAACCCCTTAGGTACTTTAAATGAATTAAAGCAATGTGGAAGGAAAGAATGAACATTTAACTTTTTCCCCACAAAGATGTCGCTTTAGCCTCAGATTTTGCATTTTCACCTGGATTACAGGAGAAAATGCACCATACAATTTGTTATGCAATTTCTTTTGAGTACGCCAGTACCCTAGATGTTAAAATTATGGTCTTGGTGCATAGCAGGGCTAGGAAGGGAAGGAGCGCTATTTGACTTTTGGAACACAAAATCATTTGGAATCGATAGCGGATGCCATGTCATTTTTAGAGCACCCTTGATGTACCTAAACAGTGGAAACCCCCACAAGTAACCCCATTTTGGAAACTAGACTCCTAAAGGAATTTACCTAGATGCGTGGTGAGCACCTTCAACCCCCTGGTGCTTCACATAATTTTATTATGTTGAGCTGTGAAAATAAAAAAAAAAATCACATTTTCTCCCAAAAATATTTTTAGCCCAACATTTTTAATTTTTACAATGGTAACAGGAGAAAATGCATCATATTTTTTTTTGCAATTTCTCCTGAGTACGCTAATACACCACATGTGGTGGAAAGCTACTGTTTGGGCACAAGGTAAGTCTCAGAAGTGGAGGTGTACCATTTTGGCTGCAATAAATTGTGGACACCATGTCACTTTCGAAGATCCCTTGACAAGCAAAAACAGCAGAAACCCCCCTACAAGTGACCCCATTCTGGATACCACACCTCAAGGAATTCATCCAGGGATGTAGTGAGCAATTTTAACTCTCAGGTGATTCACATAATTGTATCGCATTGGGCTGTCAAAATAAAAAAAATAACATTTTTTTACACTAAAATGTTGCTTTGGACCCAAGGTTTTAATTTTAAAAAATAGTAGAAAATGGACCATACAATTTGTTACACAATTTCTCCTGAGTTCAACAATACACCACATGTGGTTGAAAACTACTTTTGAGGCAAAGTGCAAAGCTCAGAAGGGAAGGTACGCCAATATGGAGTTCAGATTTAGTTGGAATGGTTTAGGGGTGCCATGTCACATTGGAAGAGTGACTGACATGCTAGAAAAGCAGACCCCCATAGGTGACCCCATTTTAAAAGTAAACCCCTCAATGAATTCATCTAGGGATCAAAGACAAGAGGAAACTGAGTAATGGTGCAAAAGAGTACAAATTTTATTGAAGTTCACTAACAGTAATTAAAATAAAAAAAGATTAAAAGCACCTACATGAGACATGGGGGATGCCAGAAGTAATTAGAAGGAGAATGACAGGGTCCCTTATGGTGTATGCATAACATGTATCCGACCTCCACAGCCTTAAACATGAACAAGATAATGTTTAAACATGAAAGGTAACAATTCCCAAACAGGACATCATGATTAAAGGACTGTAGGTAAAAATAGAAACATATTGGTGCCATGAAGGACCAAGATTACCTAAAGTGCAAGTGCAGAGGAACTGAATTCTCACAGCATCACAGAGCCCCAAGGGATGGATCTAGAGACCACCAAAATTTGTACTCTTTTGCACCATTAGGGCTCATGCGCACGTAACTGCAGAATATTCTGCAGCGATTTGACAGCACATGTGCGCGTCAAATCGCTGCAGAAAGACCGCATAATGGATGCAGGTTTTTTTGTTAAAAAAAGCCGATTTCATGCGCTCTGGCTGCTACTCCCACCCTAGACAGAGCGGGAGCTGCCTCCAGAAATAATTGACATGCTGCTTTTAGGAACGCACGGATTGGGGTCAAAATTTTAGCACCCAAATCGCTGAGTTCATAAAAGAAACGTGCGCACGTGTCATGCACAATCTTCATAGATTGTGCAGGGGACGCAGGACGCATGCATTTACGCTGCAATGCAATATGCAGCGTAAAGCGGGCTTTACACGCTGCGACATCGCTAATGCGGAGTCGTTGGGGTCACGGAATTCGTGACGCACATCCGGCCGCATTAGCGATGCCGTTGCGTGTGACACCGATAAGCGATTTTGCATCGTTGCAAAAACGTGCAAAATCGCTAATCGGCGACATGGGGGTTCATTCTCAAATCTCGTTACTGCAGCAGTAACGAGGTTGTTCCTCGTTCCTGCGGCAGCACACATCGCTGCGTGTGACGCCGCAGGAACGAGGAAGCTCTCCTTACCTGCCTCCCGGCCGCCATGAGGAAGGAAGGAGGTGGGCGGGATGTTACATCCCACTCAGCTCCGCCCCTCCGCTGCTATTGGGCGGCGGTTCAGTGACGTCGCTGTGACGCCGCACGGACCGCCCCCTTAGAAAGGAGGCGGTTCGCCCGTCACAGCGACGTCACCGGACAGGTATGTATGTGTGACGGCTGTTGTGCGACACGGGCAGCGATTTGCCCGTGTCGCGCAACAGATGGGGGCGGGTACCCACACTAGCGATATCGGGACCGATATCGCAGTGTGTAAAGTAGCCTTAAATGCATGCTATTACGTGACGTGCGCATGAGCCCTTACTCAGTTTCCTCTTGTCTTTGATGTAATATTGAGTAGTGCAGACACTGGCTCAGCCGCAATTAGGCTAACCCCGTGTTTATATTTATGGCTTATTGGTTGAGAACTTTTTTGTTAATTCATCTAGGGATGCAGTGAGCAGATTGACACCACATATGTCACAAAATGTTATACTATTCAGAGGTGAAGAAAAAATAATTTCATTTTTACTATTAAAATGTTGTTTAACCCTCAGATTTCCAATTTTCGCAAGGAAAAAAAAAGATTGAAAGTCATGAGCTACACAATATCTTCTGAATATGCCAGTACTTTATATATACTATTGTTTGGCCACACTGCAGGATTTTGAATGGAAGGAGCGCTATTTGACTTTTGGAGCACAGATTTTCATACAATGGTATGCAGACTGCATTTGCAGAGTCCCTGAGTGCCAGAACAGCAAAAAAATCTCAAGTAACCAAATTTGGGAAATTATACCCCTCTGGAAATTCATCTACAGGTGCAGTGATGATCAAGTAAAACAGGAAAGTCTAGCTCAAATGAACAATTTCTTCTTTAATTCTTGAGAATTTCAAGTACATGGGACATCAAAACTTCAAGAAGGAAACCACTATACTTTTTATTTTTTACGATGATCACTGAAGGCGTTAACTAGCATGACTGTTTTACGGATGGGATTATTCTGGAGGCATTGATACGCATATTTGGTATTTTTGTTGTTTTATCATCTTGTATATATATATATATATATATATATATATATATATATATATATATATATATATATATATATATATATAATTGCTCTATTCTGTCTGTCTTGCTCCAAAATGACGTCATTACAGTGACAGTATAGAGGGAGATGAACCTGGCTCAACCACTCAGTAATAGTAGGTGCTCTGGAGAAAAATCATACAATATAAAGAAATATATACTCCGGCACTCAAATGAATTGTGAAAAAGAGTCCAATATGATGCTCAAAAAACGTCTTTATTATAAATGTATATTATGTCCGACGTTTCTACCCATTTAGGGTCTTCTTCAAGGACTAATATATAATAACAAGAAAAGAAAAAATACAGTGTCAAAACAACATATTGTACTGTATTGTTACATAATAAATGTGGATATTACACATACAAAGGGAAAACGGACCGCATTTGAACTACACTGTGCCACATTGGCACAATACCACAGAGTACAGCGTATCCCGAGGGGTTTGAGGGTATCCCTTCGACCTACACTTTTCTCGGAGAACTCGGATTATTGCTCTAAATTCGAGAGCATTCTAAACAAATGCTCAATGGACATTATTATTTTGACCATAGAATTCTTACAAAAGGAGATAGAGGAGCTTGGACCAAAAATTCGTTCCATTGAGGACCAACTTACGAACAGCCTACCCAGCACCGAATGGGATAAAATCCATAAGAAAACTCAAGACACCATTGCAGAATTTCGAAAGACCTTGCAAGAAAGGAAGCGCCTAAAGTTCGTCCGTGATCAGGAGGACTACTCCAGAGACCGAGTTTACAGGTGGCGATCATCGGATAATTTCTCCAGACGACCAGCAGGACCTTCGGGCCCCTCACGATATTCGGCCTCTTCTGGCTCGGATAGTGATTCCTTCTTCTCCCGGCCGTCCCATTTTTTAGAACAGAGACAATCCACAAGAGGGCGACCCGGCGGGGGAAGAGGAAAGGCGTTCACACCATATCGAGTACAAACCCGCTCTCAGGTATGACGAATCTAGTGTTTAATATCTCTTCATACAATCTTTCCTTCACAGAGACACAGGTTTTACAGAAAGGCCTCACATTTTGCCCAACTCCAGTATTTGACTCATTTCAATTAGACCAGGAACTTAGAAGATTCTATAGAACCCTACGCCTGAAAGCCCATTTCTCTAACCTTGACACTGACATGTCTATATCCAATACAGATGACACCTCTGGCATTTTTTCTTTATGCAATCTCAACCTCAGACAATTGAGTAGATTTAATCCACCCAGGCATCATCATCCAGTGGAGACTTACATCTCACTGGTCTCCAAAGATATCGATATGACGTTGAAATCCATTGAGAAGGGTGAATATAGGGTCAGGAATAATATCACACTGGAGGAACATAGGGCCATACGTACTCTTAGGGACAATACCCAGATTGTTATTAAACCAGCCGATAAGGGTGGAGCGATAGTGGTTCTGGACAAAACTTATTACGTTTCAGAGATTCTTAGACAACTACAGGACAGCGACACTTACCTCCCTATCCCTAGGGATCCAACTAGAGATATCCAGGTTAAGATTAAAGACCTTGTGGATTATCATTTATCTCAAAAAAGCATAGATAATAAACTGGCGGAATTTCTAATCAAGACTGACCCTGTTACACCAGTATTCTACACTTTGCCCAAAATCCACAAGAATCTACAATCACCACCTGGCCGTCCTATTGTTGCGTCCACAGACTCTATATTGTCCCCACTAGCCATCACTGTCGACAAAATTCTCACACCTCTGATTCATACCATACCTTCATATCTTAGAGACACCTCTGACTTTCTTGGTCATTTACGCTCACTCCCGGACATTCCATCAAACTGTTTACTGGTCACATTAGATGTTAACAGTCTATATACCAGCATAGCACACGCAGATGGAATACAGGCGGTAGATTGGTTTCTTGAGCTACAAGGTACTTTCACTGTAGCTCAACAATCCTTTTGTATGGATCTCATCCACACCATATTGGAGAATAATTTCTTTATCTTCGAGGATTCGTTCTTTTTACAACGTAGGGGCACAGCGATGGGTTCTAATATGGCACCCCCTTATGCGAACATTTATATGGCGCATTTTGAGGCCCTTTACATATACGGGAACTCCCTTTGGAAAAAGCACTCGATGATGTGGAAAAGATTCATCGATGATGTTTTTATGATTTGGCACGGCGATGTCTCCACGCTAGATGAATTTTTCCAACAGATCAATACATACAGATCTGGCCTCACTTTCACCATACACCATGATCCTCAATCGATAAGTTTTCTTGATACTCGGATACAACTTTCCCCTAGGGGTCACATTGATACAGACCTCTTTGTGAAAACCACCGATAGGAATAGTCTTCTTCACTTTACCAGCTGCCATCCAGCCCATACCAAAAAAGCACTCCCCATATCACAGCACAGACGAGTGGAAAGAATTGTATCTGATCCTGAGACACGGGCATTGAGATTGCAGGAAATGGGCTCTAAGTTCATTGACAGGGGTTATCCTGCCCACATAGCCAACAATCGCATGTCACGACTGGACACAACCCGATCTAGTATGCCTCGTATAGCGTGTGTGAATACATACCATCCATTTTCACCACTTATTAAGGGTAGCGTCATGAAGCATTGGTCATTATTACAAACTGCTTACCCCACCGTCTCCGAGTTCTCCCAACCTCCCTTATTCTGTTACAAGAGACCTAAGAATCTTCGGGACAATCTGGTACGGGCCGACATCGGGTCCTCGAGTAGAACGACACGGCAAACCTTTTTAGGCACACCAAAAGTTGGCAATTATCCCTGTTTACATTGTTTACAATGTAACAATTTAACCCGGGGTGATACTTTCACCCACCCTCATACCGGTAAGGTGTTTCAGATTCGAGATTACTTGACATGTGACTCGTCATTTGTGGTATACCTCATTAAGTGTCCCTGCGGTCTCGGATATGTTGGGGAGACCACCCAACATGTCCGGGACCGTATCAATAAGCACAAATCTACGATTCGTTGTCAACAGATCCTATTGCCCATTCCACACCATTTTGTCACGTTTAGACATACAGTGGCACAGCTTAAGTTCCAGATCCTCGAACATGTACCACCCATTAGAAGGGGCGGGAACAGGATAAAGATTCTCAAACAACGCGAGGCATATTGGATTCACACTCTGAGAACTTTGGAACCCTATGGGTTAAACCGTGAATATGATGTGATTCTTTAGGTTTCCTTCTATGGTGAATGACATACTGATTTGTTGGTAATGTTTTACAGTATGGTTTCATTATTCTTTTAATAGAGGGGTGTATGCTATTATAACAATTTTCCCCTTCTTCTCCTTTAGGTCACTCACAACACCTGAATGTAATTTCACCCAGCACATCACTTACGGTCTGTGTCCAGCACTCTCACAGTGGTTTGTATTTTCCCCTTCTGACAGTTCTTCCCTCACTGCGCGTGCGCGGGCGCCCCTGTCCTTCGCGCGCCCGTGATGCGCGGTGCCACGATGGCGCCCCGCCCCGTTGGGCTCGCGTCGGCCATGGGTCCCTACGCGCACGCGCGTAGGACAGTTCACCACGTTTTAGTGCGCGCGTGTGTGTTTGCTCACCGCGCAGGCGCGGATACGCCTGTGGTGGCGTTACACACCGCGCTTGCTCGGAGCATCTTCACACACGCCCCCCGTCACCCAGTACACATGCAGGCGTGTGGGCTTGCCTCCCGCGCATGCGCGGGTCGGGCGCCGCTATCGCGGCGTCTGATTCTCCCGCGCATGCGCGGGTCTTCACGTCATCACGCCTGCTAACGCTATCACGTCACTGACCGTCCTCTCCGATCGGGTGCAGGCGTGTGGACTCTGTCTTCCGCGCATGCGCGGGTCTGACGCCGCTGACGCGGTGTTTGACCCTACCACGCATGCGCGGGACTACAGGTCATCACGCCTTAGGACGTAATCACGTCACAGGCCGTCCACCTGCATTGGACACTTACGTTTCTACTAGCATAAATACCCCCCCTTGTTTTAACATGGCGTCTGGCGCCTTGCATGCGGTCACCATCTCACACACAGGTATGTGACACAGTCTCCATTATCATCTATGTTGGAGAATTGATTTTCATTTTTTCCTTTTTTCCACTCCCCTATAGAGCCTTTGGCCAGCCCCACTTAGAGTGTTATACATTTGCTAGCAGGTCAGTTATGTCTCTTCACCGTTATGTACCACATGTGATTTATGTATTTAGTGAGCTTACTCATATGCTCCATTTCAGTGACATCTCCATGTTTGCTTACTACATATAAGCCCTGCAGGTAGCCGCACCTTTCCACAACAGTTGCCATTTTATGAGGTATGATGGTGTCTCTGACACAGTTAGAGGAATCGTTTTTTCATTAGAGGTAGTGACATACACCTTTCTGACATCACTTTACATGTAATGTGTTTGTATGTGTTTCTGACTATAGCATATGCTCATCACCCCTGAACTTGCGGTGGATACAGTATAACTTTTGTACGGTAAACCCTCAACGGTGAGGTCATCCTCTTTGCCATTTGAGTCTCACCCTATTCTTTCAGATTTTCGAGACCCACTCCCACGTATATGGTAACTATAACTTTACCACACTCTTAGCTTGGTCTAAATTCTCAGTAACATGTACATCTGATTTTAGTTCTGATTTACTTATACATCATTTTTTCACGCAGTGTGAACCCTTTATCTACACTGGTTAACCCGACCTGAACCGTGGTCCCGGACCCCTGGTGCAGATTGGATTTACCGTGAGGTATGTCCTCCAGAGGAACATGTGCCATACATCTAGCTACATGTTTCCCATAGTTGACACGAGTATGATCCTTTATACGCAGTCTTCTGTATGATGTTTTAGAAACAGACGCATTATTTTCACCATGAAGGTATACCACATGGGAGAAGTAACCAGTTACAGGTTACAACAGATAATACCCCCATCTGACACACACATCCCCTTCTTTCAGCACGACTGAGGTCCCTCTGTTTACCTAAACGGATGCCCTGTTCCTAACATTGGCCATCTTAGTATCTCAGGTATACCCTATACATCACCCCCACTGTCCGCTCTCTCTTTCATAGTTTTGCATAAGATTGACTTTTCATATTTCGCCTTTCAGTACCCTTTTATGGACATCCATAATTGATTCACCAGACGTGCTACGATGCTCATTCATATACCTTAAATAGCATCTATCATAGGTATGTCTTGATTCTCAGTCCTCAGTCCTCGTACTAATACTCCATGCTTGATCCCCTAAGGGGAATTTGTTGAGTTTATTGTACTTTTGTTTACTATCATGTACCCGTGGGTGTTTTTCATATACATTCTTTATGTAATGCTCATTGATGTGTATGCGCGTACATGCATGGATATATATGCGTATGTCTGTAGTTATATATATACATGCACATTTGTTTTGAAATAATATTTTTTTGGTAAGAAGAGCTTGCCCTTTCTCTCTTCCTTTTCCCTTTGTATGTGTAATATCCACATTTATTATGTAACAATACAGTACAATATGTTGTTTTGACACTGTATTTTTTCTTTTCTTGTTATTATATATTAGTCCTTGAAGAAGACCCTAAATGGGTAGAAACGTCGGTCATTACAGTGACAACCGTCGCATTGGCCGCTCGGCCTGGCCCCGCCCCCCACATGGATTGGCTGCTCGGCTCGGCCTAGCCCCGCCCCCTGCACGAATTGGACGCTTGGCCTGGCCCCGCCCCCGCACGCATTCCCCGAACCCACAGGGAGCCTCGACTCCCAGGTGACTGCTGCACCCCTGGGAGCCCACACTGGCAAGCCAGTCGAGACATACCCTTGCGTTGCTGGGATTGTGCCGGAGGCGGCGTACACTGGTAACCATGGTACACATCGGGTAACCATGGAAACTACTTTGCTTAATTACCCGATTGTGTACCTTGGTTACCAGCGTATGTCGGCTCCCTGCCCATTCAGATCGTTGGTCTCCCGCTGTCAAACACGCCGATGCATGCTGCACAGCAGGAGACCAACAAACAAAAAGTGAACCAGCACTGTCGCTTTCAATAGTTACCTGATGTGTACCATGGTTACTAGCTTACCCCGGCTCCCGACACACGTGTGCCGAGCCGGCATAGGCTGGTAACCATGATACACATCGGGAAACTATGGAAACTGCTTTGCATAGTTGCCCCGCCCTCAACACGTTGCCCGCTCTGCCACGCCCCCCACACACTTTGCCCGCTCGGCCACACCCCCCACACACTCTGCCCGCTCAGACACGCCCCCCACACACTCTGCCCGCTCGACCACACCCTCCACACACTCTGCCCGCTTGGCCACGCCACCCACACACTCTGTCCGCTCGGCCACGCCACCCACACACATTGGGCACCTATACACCTCCCCCCAGGACTACTCCAAATATTATACTCCTCCCCCCAGGACTACTGCACCTATTAGACTCCTATCCCCCCAGGACTACTCCTCCAATTATACTCCTCTCCCAGGACTACTCCTCCTATTATACTCCTCTCCCCCCAGGACTACTCCTCCTATTATACTCCTCTCCCCCCAAGACTACTTCTATTATCCTCCTCTCCCTCCAGGACTACTCCTCCTATTATCCTCCTCTCCCTCCAGGACTACTCCTCCTATTATTCTCCTCTCCCCCCCAGGACTACTCCTCCTATTATTCTCCTCTCCCCCCAGGACTATTCCTCCTATTATACTCCTCTCCCCCCAGGACTACTCCTCCTATTATACTCCTCACCTCCAGGACTACTCCTCCTATTATACTCCTCTCCCCCCAGGACTACTCCTCCTATTATACTCCTCTCCCCCCAGGACTACTCCTCCTATTATACTCCTCTCCCCCCAAGACTACTTCTATTATCCTCCTCTCCCCCCAGGACTACTCCTCCTATTATCCTACTCTCTCCCCAGGACTACTCCTTTTATTATAATCCTCTCCCACCAGGACTACTCCTCCTATTATCCTCCTCTCTACCCAGGACTACTCCTCCTATTATACTGCCCTCCCCCCAGGACTACTCCTCCTATTATACTCCTCTCTCTCCAGGACTACTCTTCCTATTATACTCCTCTCTCCCCAGGACTACTCCTCCTATTATACTCCTCTCTCCCCAGGGCTACTCCTCTAACACACACACACACACACACACACACACACACACACTGCACATAAACATACCTCCCCCCAAAACACACACACATTCACACAAACCGCACAACACACACAACACCACACACACAACGCTGCAGACACACAGCGCTCTACAAACAACGCAACACACAAACAACACCGCTCTCACACACCGCCACACCCAGACAACACCCAGAACATTTACAGCACCCTACACAAACACTTGACAACTGCACACAACAACCTCTATATATATAACAAAAATCATACATTAACTACACAATAAATTCTAGAATACCCGATGCGTTAGAATAGGGCCACTTTCTAGTGTATATATATATATATATCATACTGTATATACACACACGTTTTGTTTTTTTAAATGTTTACAGCTTTTTTTCTACAATTTTTTCCACTTTTTTGGTAGAATATATTGTAATGCCCCAGCATTGCAATACGATATATCTTTCAGTATTACACTAACAGACCGCTTCTGAGAACATGCTCCTCACCACCTTAGTCAGGTAACCCGGAGGTTGTAATTTGACCTTGTTACTATGGCAATGATCGAGACCCCGTGATCATGTTGCAGGGGGGATCAGATGGGAGTGGCACTCCCTCTTCCAGCCTTCTAAATTCTGTGATCGCTATTAATAACAGCATTTAGGGGTTAAACAGCTAGGGGCAGTGCAGGTACTAGCCCTGGCTGTGACAGTCGGGTCTCAGCTATCGTGTAAGCCAAGCTCTCTGTGGTTATCGCTGAGGCACAGCTCCTTTTTCAGGAACACACAGCAAAACAGGACGTACCGGTATGTCCAATGTCAAGAAAGAATTAATGGGCTGCATGTGCTATCACCTCCATAATCCATCATCAATTAAGCAGTTAAACGGTCTGGAGCTGGAACTAGTTCCAGGTGTGGCATTTGCATTTCGAGGCTGTTGATGTAAACTGTGACGCAGCAAAGGGTATGCTGGTAGATGGGAGTTATATTCCTCCTAACATGTGCCTTTTCCACTGGTTAGCAGCAGAGTAGGTCAAATCCTGTCCTGGATCTTGTCTGCTAGTTCAGGTTTGTGACGCACATCCTAACGTGCACAGCTGCAGGATTAGCACAGCATAAATAGGCAACCAGACCTTCTCAGGGTGTGGGTGGTTGGGCTGCAAAGCTGAAGCAGGTTCTGTGGGAATCTTGTATGGATCCCTCTAGGACCTGTGCTATACTGTTTAACAAGCTGGTCCTTTTGCATGTGAAAAAAGTAGGACTGTTTTTTCTTTGTGATTAGTGTGAATAAAATAAGGACCTTTTTTTGGCCTGAAAACCTGTGCGTGCCTTTTTTCTGCTTTGCTTCCCTGCCATTGCATACCAGATCTGATTCCCTACAAAACCCACAAAATGTGGTCAAATACTGAGCAGCAGCAAGGTTTCTCTCACTTAGGGTAATGGTGTAATATAAACATGTATCCATGCTAGACTAAGCCAATGTGTTTTGGTGGTGCCGCCCAAGCACTCAGCAACCAGGGCACATTTTCCTGACAGTTTCCTTCCAAGTAGTTAGATACAATGAATACTTTGGGCCCAATTTATCAAAGCTTTCACACCATAATTCTGGCTTAAAAGCTTTGAGTTTTCTTGCCAGTTTCTCACAGCTCTGGCAAAATGGGTGGAACTTTGCAAGTACGTGGGCTCAGCAGGAGTGGGATACCACAGCTTGTCAAATTTATTATTAGCTGTGTCTTTTTGTACATCAGACATTCTGGTGTAGCACATACCACTTGTCAGATGCTTGAAAGTCATGAAGAGGCGTACACATCTTCTTGAATAATGAACGTCTGACTCCAATACAACCTCTCCTCATCAAGACTGGTCTTAATAAATTGGGCTCTTATCTTTTATAACATCTACTATAAAAATGCAAAGTACATCATATGTAAAAAAATTGTAACTACAATTTATTTTCCTATTACACATTATGATATGCCTAATAAGGGTGCCCACCCTGAAGACAGCTAGCCCTAGCTCTATCCTTATCATAAAAATCCCTCATCAAGCACTAATTAAAGTGAAAGATTTAAACACAAATTTGTGGGGAAGGTGAAATCAGGGGATGCAATTGATATGTAGTGTGACTAGTAACTTTTCACAATGAATTACTAGTTATATTAGGGTTAATTTGTTTTGTTGCCAGCTCATTAACTAAAATGACTTTGAATCTGCATCACAGCCTTCTTGCTTATTTCTAGTCTGTAAACATCATTGCTCCTGACAGCCAGAACGCTATTCTTCACCCAGCAACTGTAACCCTTTTCAGTTAAATCCTCCATGCTGCTCATGATTGGATATGTCAAGCACACGCCCGGCAAGCTAAGAGCTTTTTTTTTCTTTAACAGAACAAGGGTCTATTGACTTCTGTGAAGAAATAAGGATTTATCTGGCTGCAAGGTATAAATCTTGAAACTTTATATCATCATTTTAAAATTGTAGTAGAACATCCTGATAATATCCACAGGTGAAACACTAACCCATTTTTGGTGTGTATAGCACCCTTAATCATAGTGTATGATTTAGGGTGCTATACACACCAGAAATGCATTGGGGTTTTGCTTATGGACATCCCTAAGGGGTTGAGGTCAGAACTTTGTGCGAGCTAGTCAATCTTTTACAGACCAAACTAACTCATCCAACCATGCCTTTATAAATCTTGCTTGTGTACAGTCATTTTGGAAAAGAAAAGGGCCTTCTCCAAACTATCCTCATAAAGCTGAAAGCAGGCAATTGCCCAAAATATCTTGGTCTGCTAATTTCTCTCCACTAGAACTATGGGGCATAGGCAATCACCAGAAAAACAACCTGTAGGAAAGCTACTCTTCTAAAATACTTTTTCCTTCATAGAAATGTTACTTATTGGAAACACATACTGTATTCTCATAGGGCAGCAGTCCGCACTATAGTATTGCATCTCTAACATCCTGGGTTCAAATCCCACCAAGGACTACATCCACAAGTAGTTTGTATGTTCTCCCCGTGTTTCTGTGGGTTTCCTATTGATTGCTCTCAGTGAGAGAAACAAAATTTAAATTTTGTAGTTGTGATACCATTTAATGGCTAACTAAAATAAAATATATGATGATGTTATAACGCAAGCTTTCGAGACATCTCAGGTCTCTTCCTCAGGCATGGTTATGACAAAATATCTGAAGAAACACAAATATATGCACAAACAGAGCAGAGGGATGGCATAATAAAATACATTTAAATAAACAAATGGGTTTCCTTTCACACTACAAAACATACTGATAGGGAATTTAGATTGTGAGCCCCAATGAGGAAAGTGAGGATAATGTCTGGAAAGCATTGTGGAAATAAATGGTGTTGTACAAGTGTAAAACAAATAAATATTCTCCAAATGACTGATGAACCATACTCACTCAATCTGTCTTTTTAAACACAATTATGACCTGATTTCTAACTGTGATGTCACATTTTAGTATGGTAATTCGGCATTATAAATCTAGTGGAAATAAATGGCTCTCTAGCGAATGTTCTACATCCTTTTGTTTTAAATGTGTTTCAAAAACTATGTGTTTTAAAATATGTTTTGAGGGCTCTTCAATGGAGTTATCTTTATATAATCACTGGAATCTGGATACGTATGTCTTAAGTGTTTATAAAATAACAAATACTTAATAGTATGCGATACCTTCATAGTACAGTACTATTAACAAGATTTGCAAACTTTCTGCCATTTGCAAATAAACAATTTAAAAAGATTAACAAAACTAATATAAAAAGTAGATTAATGAAACAAGAAAGTCCAGCACCAATAATTTACATGCTCCCATCATTGTAATCATTCAATATATAAAAATAGACAAAAATGATTACAACAAAATAAAAAATGCATCTTATAAAAACATTAATAAATCATTTTTATAATTTAGACCTAATGGGTCTTGGGCTTTTGAACGGATAATCCATCTTACTTCCCTTTTTGCTAAAATCTTATGCAAGTCTCCACCTTGTGGAGGGAGAATAACCCTTCCAATACCTCCAAAGCTTGAAATTTCAGGTTTCGCATAATGAATTTCACAAATATGGTTAATTAAACGAGGGGATCCTTTTAATGATTAAATAGATTTGTAGTGTTCTTTAAATCTCATATATAGTGGTCTAATAATTTTTTCAATATAGAAAAAACACAAGGACAAAACACTACATATGCAACAAATTTTGTTTTGCAGGAAATAAAGGTTGAGACTCGATGTATCTCAGAACCAACATTTAAGGGATTTCATTTTTTTACTGATGAAATTTACAAAAAGGACAGTTACCACATCTGAAATATCCTAGATGGCTTGTCTTGTGTAGTCATTTAGATTCCAACTGAATGCGATTGCGGACGAGAATATCTTTGAGACTGTTACACCCTCTGTATGTAATAATGGGTCTACGGAAAGCGACCTCACCAAGGTCACTATCACTTTCTAAAAGATACTAATTCTTTTCTATGACAGATCAAATTGATATGTTCAAAGGGCTAAATTTGAAATTGAAAAGAAATCTCTTTGCCTCATCTCTCCTCATTTTCCTCTTTCTGTTAATCAGGAGCTGCTTCTTAGGAATTGAATTAGCTCTGCAAAAGGCATCTCCTACTACTTTTTTTGGGTAATCTCGATCAGCTAATCTCAAGTTCAGTTTCTCTGCTTAGGCTAAAAAAAAGTATATAATCATTATTAATTATTTCTAACTGAAAAATTGGCTAAATGGGAGTGATTTTTTTTATGGAATGGGTAGCACTGTTAAGATGTAGGAGAAAAACCGGAAAGGTGGATTTTCTGAAAGTTTCTGTATGGATGCAATTGTTCTTTACTTCCAGTTTCACATAAAAAAAATTCCAAAACTGATCCACTGAACTGCGAAGTAAAGGACCTATTCATAGTATCGACCTGGTTCAAATGGTCCAGAGTCCTCAAATTGAGTTCTTGTTCCATCCCAAACAATAAATACAGCATCCAGATATCTTACAAAATTCTTAAGTGTTTTATAAAAGGGTTGTTTAGTGAGTAGATATACTGTATTTTTCAGACTATAAGATGCACTTTCCCCCCCCCCAAATGTTGGGGTAAAGTGGGGGGTGCGTCTTATAGTCTGAATGTAGGGCTGCGGGGAATGAGGGTGCTGTGGTGGAGCGGGTCATCGTCTTCACGAGCAGGCTGTAGCAGCCTGCCGTGACCACGTGGACCCGCTCATTTAATATGCACGCCCATCATCCCGCCCATCATCTCTCAGCGCTGAAGCCGGCGCTGACAGGTGGGCGGGATGATGGGCGGGGAATGCGCGCAAAATATACAGCCTGCCCGCATGATCACCCCTGGCAACTACAGCCTGGAGTGATCATGTGCGGCTGTATTCACTGCAGCCCACGCATCATCATCATCTGCGTGGGGAGCAGTGAATCAGTATAACTCACTGGCCACGATCCCTGCAGCACCGCAATGTCCTCCTGTCTGTGCCGGCGGCGGCTGTGTGGAGACTAGCGGCGCGCACAGCGATGACGTCATCGCTGTGCGCACGTGTCCACACGCAGCCGCCCGCTGGCACAGACAGGAGGACATCGCGATGCTGCAGGGGAATGGTGACGGCTCCACACAGATCAGCAGCACTGCTGCTGACACAGACTGAGAAGGAGCAATGCTGCAGGAGTGAGTTAAGGTGAGTATGAATATTTATTTTGTTTTATGTGCCACAGGATGCGGGCCGTATACCAGGATGGGTGTATATAGCAGGATGGGGGTGTATAGCAGGATGAGGGCATATAGCAGGATGAGGGCATATAGCAGGATGGGGGTATTTTATGAGCAGGATGGGGGTATATTATGAGCAGGATGGGGGTATATGAGCAGAATGAGGGTATATGAGCAGGATGGGGGTATATAGCAGCATGGGGGTATATGAGTAGGATGGGGGTATATTATGAGCAGGATGGGGGTATATGAGCAGGATGGGGGGTATATGAGTAGGATGGGGGTATATTAGCAGGACGGGGCCATATGCCAGGATGGGTTATATAGCAGGATGGGGCCATATGCCAGGATGGAATATATAGCAGGATACGGCCATATGCCAGTATATAGCAGGGTGCAGTCATATGCCAGGATGACGGTATATAGCAGGATGGGGGCTATACCAGGATGAGTGACATATACTATATACACAAGGCAGGAAGATCATTACCAGACTGGGGTACCTTAGTAGAGAATTTGGGGACATTACCCCCATAACAGTGTCAGCAGCAGATCCTCGCCCCATAACAGTGTTTCATGACCACATTTTTTGCTTCAAATTTTATTTTCCTATTTTCCTCCTCTAAAACCAGGGTGCGTCTTATGGTCCGGTGCGTCTTAGGGCCCCTTTCACACGTCAGTGATTCTGGTACGTTTGTGCTTTTTTTTAAACGTACCAGAATCACTGACATACGCAGACCCATTCTAATGAATGGGTCTGCTCACACGTCAGTGATTTGTCACTGCACGTGTCTCCGTGCAGCGTACCCGCGTGTGCGTGATTGCTGCACGGAGACATGTCCATTTTTTTCTGGCATCACTGATGTTCCACGGACCACGCAGTGGTGTGGTCCGTGAAACACGTGCCAGAAAAAAACGTGCTTTTAAAATAATAAACATTTTAACTCACCCGGCGTCCAGCAATGTCCTCTGCAGCCCGTTCTCCCTGCTCCTTCTGTGCCGGCTGATTACTGTCGCGCATATTCATTATGCGCGACACAGCCGACCCGGAAGCAGCTCCTGCAGGGGTCACCGCCGGCCGGATGCTGCGTCGCGGGAGGATTCAGCACCACGGAGAGCGGGAGCGGGCGCAGGTGAGTGAATCTCTAAGTGCAATCACGGGCCACGGAGAACGGAGCCCGGATTGCACTTAGACAACCCACGTGTGCCGTGATTTTTGGCACACGCAGGAACATGTGCGTGTTTTACACGCCAGTGAAAAACGTCTGTGTTTTTCACTGACGTGTGAAACGGGCCTTATAGTCTGAAAAATACGGTACTTGTTCTCAAACACTGCCGGAAAAAAAATTGTACCTTTACACCACATCAGCGTTGTAAAATTCTGTGAAGCAACTGTGGGTTCAAGGTGCTTAACACATGTCTAGATAAATTACTTGAGGGGTCTGGGTTACAAAATGGGGTCAATTGTGGAGGATTAGGTACATTGGGGTCTCTCCAAATGCAACATGATGCCCGCAGCCCATTCCAACAAAGTCTGTGTTTCAAAACGTCACTCCCTTCCTTTCGGAGCTAGACAGTGTATTCAAACAGTAGTTTTCCACCACATATGGAGTATCAGTGTACTCGGGAGAAATTACGCCGCACAATCCGCTCTACCCTAACCTACTGTATCCTCATCTATCCCTTGTAGACTGTGAGCCCTCACGGGCAGGGACTTCTGTCCTCCTGTACCTGTCTGTGTCTTGTACTGTTTATGATTATTGTACTTGTCCCTATTATGTATACCCCTTTCACATGTAAAGCGCCATGGAACTGGTGGCGCTATAATAATTATTAATAATAATAATAATAATAAAATTGTACAACAAATTTTAGAATCCAATTTCCCCTGCGATCCTTGTGAAAATGAAAAAATTTGGAACTAAATGCGTCTGTGAGCATTTGTACTAATTCGGTGTACCAGGCGCGCCTGGGCCAGTCCGGTGCTATCAGTATCACCGGGACTCCCTCTGCCTTGATCTTCCTGATTACCCGCGGCAGCAGGGGTAGACATGGAAATATGTAAGGCAGGCGGAATTGGTGCCAGGAGCAGACTAGAGCATCCGCGCCGATGGACTGCGGGTCGCGTGACCTGGCTATGAACGCAGGTACCTTTGCATTCAACCTTGAGGCCATTAGAGCCACATGTGGTGTGCCCCAGTGAGTGCAGATGTGTAGAAACACATCTGGGTGGAGAGACCATTCTCCGGCGGCCAGGCCTTGGTGACTTAGAAAGTCTGCTGCCCAGTTCTCTACCCCCGGTATGTGTACCACTGATATCACTGATCCCGACGATTCGGCCCAGCTGAAGATCTTGTGGGCCTCGAGATAAGCCACTTTGCTGTGGGTGCCCCCCTGCCGATTGATATAGGCTACAGCTGTCGCATTGTCCGATTGGACTCAAATCTGACGACCCGCTAGCAGAGAGCACAATGCTCTGAGTGCGAGGAAGATCGCGCGGAGTTCCAGGATGTTTATGGGTAGGAAAGACTCCTGGAGCGTCCAACGTCCTTGAGCAGTGTGGTGCCGGTACACTGCTCCCCAGCCTAGGAGGCTGGTGTCCATGGTCAAGACCAGCCAGTTCACTGGGAGAAAAGATCTCCCCTTCGATAGGGATGAGGACCGAAGCCACCAGCGGAGTGCGTACCTGACTGAAGGCGTCAGGTGAAGATGTCTGTCCAGGGAGAAGGGGCTCTTGTCCCAGGCCGCTAGAAGGGCTAGCTGCAGTGGGCGGAGGTGCAGTTGAGCAAAGGGTACTGCTTCCATAGCTGCCACCATCCTGCGAGCACTTTCATGCTGAATCGAATGGAGCGAGGCGGAGGACGTAGAAGGCAGCGTGCCGCTCGTTGAAGAGCGATCGCCTTGTCCTGAGGGAGAAGGATCAAGCCCCGACGGGTGTCCAGGGACATGCCCAGGAAGGTGATGGATCGTGATGGGATCGGGGATGATTTGTCCAGATTCACTAGCCACCCTAAGCAGGATAGGGTGTCCACAGTGATCTGTACGCTGCTTGAGCAGTCGCGGAAGGAGGGGCCTTGATGAGGTCGTCCAAGTAAGGGAGAATGACTACTCCCCTGGCGTGAAGGACGCTCATGGCGGCCGCCATGACTTTGGTGAAGACCCTTGGTGCGGTGGCAAGGCCGAAGGGTAGAGCTACGAATTGAATGTGGGAGTTCTGAATTGCGAAGCGGAGGAACTTTTGGTGATCTGGGGCGATGGGTATGTGCAGGTACGCGTCCTTGATGTCTATGGAGGCGAGGAATTCCCCTTCGACCATGATGCAACAATGGACCTTAGGGACTCCATACTGAATCTCCGTACGTGCACATGTTTGTTTAGGTGTTTGAGGTCCAGGATGGGTCGAACTGACCCATCCTTTTTGGGGACCACAAAGAGGTTAGAATAAAATCCCCCGAACTTCTCGTCGTCTGGGACAGGTATTATCATTCCTGCTGTTTGGAGCGAGTGGATTGCTGAGAAAAAAAGCTTTGCGTTGTTTTCGAGTCTTTGGGGGTTTGAGAGAAAGAACCGACTCGGGGGTCGGGTCCGAAATTCTATGTGGTAACCGGAAGACACAAGGTCTCGCACCCATTTGTCGTCTGAGGCGGCCGCCCAGATGTGATGAAAGAGCCGCAGTCGACCTCCTACAATGAGTGTGTCTTCCGGGGCGCCGAAGGAGTCATGAGGGGGGAAACCGTCGTGGACGAGTCTCCCTAGTCCTGGACTGTTTCGGTCTAGACTGCCATGACGAAGTGGGTTTCGGGGAGAACTGAGGTCGGTCCTGCGTAGTCCGCGGCTGGTGGCGGGGACAGCACGGGATGTCGACCAACCAAAAGAGTTCCGAAAGGAGCGGAACGAGGACTGTGGACGTCTGGTGAAGGACGTCCTGGACTTCAGCTGGGGGAGGGAGGTACTCTTTCCTCCCGTGGCGTCAGAAATGAGCTTGTCCAGACGTTCGCCAATCGGTCTGGAAAAAAGGGAAGGCCCGTGAGAGACTTCTTGGAGGCAGAGTTCGCTCACCATTGTCGGAGCCAGAGAGCTCTACGGATGGCTATGGTATTTGAGGCGGCAAACGCTGCGCAGGTAGCAGCGTCCATGGAGGCCTGCATGAGGTACTCTGCCGCAGCGGCAATTTGAGCTGTTACCTCTGTGAAGGTATGAGTGAACTGGGATTCCTCAAGCGAAGTGTTAAGGGATTCTGCCCAGACCGAGATCGCCTTTGCGACCCACACAGCGGCAAAGGAGGGCGAGAGGGAGGAAACCCGCAGCCTCAAAAGCAGAGCGGGCGAGGTGCTCCACCTGTCTGTCTGTCGGGTCCTTGATGGAGGAACCATCAGGTAAAGACAGGAGCGTCTTTGTGGTAAGGCGGGAGACCAGAGGGTCGACCAAGAGCGGATCGGCCCAGTCCTTAGGGGCAGGTGAGGCAAAAGGGTACCGGGACTCCATGAGTTTTTTGTTACCGAAGCGCCTGTCAGGCTTCTCCTTTTGCTTTGTGAGGATATCCTGAAACTCTGGGTGATCAGCGAAAACCTTTTGGTGTTTCCTTGACCTCTTAAAGGAGACCGCATGGTCAGTGGTAGTGGATGGGGGATCCTCCACATGCAGAGTTTGGTTGATTGCTGCTATAAGGGAGTCTATTGCAGTTTGATCATCTGGGGAGGCTGAAACCAAGGAATCCTCTTGGTATAAACAGCATTCTCCCTCCTCCAGCTCTTCAGAAGCCGTGGAGCGTGTGGGAGAGCCTGCCCGCTGGAGACACCCGGCCGTGTGCTCTTTTCCTGATCCCTGCAACCGGTGAAGCATGTGCCTGGATTACCTCAGAAGGATCCTCCATAGGGGTATCCTCAGGCTGCGTTCCGTCCAGGGACCCAGAAGGGTGTGGAGGACGACATTGCATAGCCAGCACCAGGTTCTGTGACAGTTTTTCCATGGATTGGGACAGAAACTGTGCCCATTCCGGTGGGCTGGGAGCCCTAGGCTCTGGGCTGACGGTTGCGGCGGTGGTGGCAGGGGGGTCTTGGTGGGCTATAGGGGCACAGGACTCACAGAGAGAAGAGGTCTGTTTACGTGGTAGCTGAGTGTGGCAGGCAGTGCAGGCTGAATAATAGACTATGTGGGCCTTAGCACTCTTAGTGCCCTTAGAATTCTGCATGTTCCTAATAGGAGTATGCCAGGAGGGGGAGCAATGCTCACCAGAGCTACAAGTGAAGCAAGCACCTCACCAGAATCAGCCGATGGCCCTGTCCTCAGGAAGGATTAAGCTCTATGGAGATCTTCGCACGCTTTCCTGGGGAGGGGGGCGGGGCTTATCGCGGCCGGGGGGCGGGGCTTAGCACTAAAACAGCGCGAAGATGATGTCAGTGACTCGCCCACCCCAGGGCTATGGGACACCCGGTGCCGGGCCGGACTAGTCCGGTGGTAGTCAGTGGTGGCTGGGCCCGGCTCCGTGGCCCTGGTGGGTGTCAGTAGAATATGTGGCTTGGTGAATAAAGTTTGTGTTCGTGATGCCACCTGTGGTCTGCGGCTATTAAGCCGCCGCTGCTGTGTGAGGCCTCCGGGGTGATGTTATAGCAGCAATGGTGGTACTGCTCCCCACAGGTGGAGCGGAGCCCCGGGGACACTGTTAGTGCTCGTGAAAGTCTATGAGGTTGTGTGGCTAACACGGTGCAGGGCCGACAGGCAATGAAAGAACCAGGCACAAACAACAGTCTCTTTACCTTTTCCTCTTTTACTTTGAAAACAGTCCAGTCCTGGGAGACCGTTACAGGTGGTGATGAGGATCCGGTCGGCCTGGAAGTACTTGGGGTGATCTTTCTGGCCAGCTGAGTATGAGGCCTACTCCTGTACTTTTCTTTGTTATGATAGGACCCTGCTTCTCTGAATCCAGCAATGGCCCTCTTTGCTGCTGGGACTGATGGTACGTCCCTTCCCCTCTGTAGCAGGCTGCGCAGACCCTCTCTCTGGTGCTTCTCTGCTGGAGTCCACACCGGGCCTTGATGCTGCAGCTGTACCTTTGGGATGTTTTTGGGCCAGGTGCTTGCAGCTCTCCTGCCCTTCGGATTCGGCTACCAGGGAATATGTTTAAGCCCTGGTGGCCACAGATTCCGATGTCCGAGTCTCTCCGCTGCCTCTCAGCTACTCCTGCTTCTCTGGGCCAAGCTACTCTAGCTCCAGGTCCCAGATCCACAGGACAGCTCACTCTGCGTCTGTTCACTTCTACTGCTCTCTACAGACTGACCACTACTTCCTCCCTCAGATCAGACTTAGGGGATGCCAGGTTCAGAGCTCCCCCTGCTGGCCGGAGGGAGAACTGCGTTGGATGTTAAACTTGCTGGCCAATGGACCTCCCAATTACCTCCAGGCTCAGCATTAACCCTTTGGGAGGGCAATGCTGTTGTGGCGACCAGGCCCTGGGGCGCCACACTCCCCCTTAGTTAAATTCAGTACTCCCGGACTGTGGAAACAAACATAACATGTTACAACATTTCATCCCATTATGGGAGGCGCATTACTTAAACATTACAAACTTAAACACTACTATAAGAGTCCAGTGTGGCTCCCTGCCGGGTGTCCATTACACTGCTCCATGGGGGACCCGCCGCGATCAAACCCCCAACGTAGGCTCTGGGCGTGCGTCAGAGCATTGATGACCCCACTCTATGCACGCCGGACGGGTTTTTCTTCAGGGGTGTTGAGCACACTGGTGCTAACTATGAACAATTTAGGTGTTGGCCACCCATAGTCCAGTGGCCCAATTGTCCATTTACTGAATCACCTAAGACAAAAAGCATTTTATACACAACATTACAGACATTTCACATACCTATTTACATTCTGTTAGGTATTTTACTTTCTATGTTCTATACCTTGGAGGGGGCTGTCCCCGAGTGCTACGTTGGGACCGACGTAGCTCTGGGGTTTGTCCCTGACTACTTAGAGTGTCTGCCCCCCCCGTGTGATTGGTAGGCCTAACCCTGACAGGGATGCATGTTGGTTGCCTACGGGATCTCAGATTTGCCAAGGGTACGACAGGTTCACTACTGGCAGGGGGTTGAACCTCCTGTTCCACTGCTGGCGTGTCATCTCGTGTTGGAGCGGACGGTTCTTTAGGTGGGTCTGGAACCTCTTCTGTTTCTGGCTCGACCAACTGCGGGAACGTCAAGACTGGTACTACTATGGCATTGTTTATTCAGGTCCAAGTTTTGGGGAATTTTCCAAGGATTGTTTGGATCATCTCTTCCTCTTTTTCTTGACTTTGGGGACCTTCTTGTACTTCTTCTACTTCTTTTTGGGTTCTGCACCATTCAGGGCACGCTTTCAGGCGGTCCCGAGAAACTGCTTGATAGGTCTTGCCTTCATCCTTGCTTATGAGGCATACCTTACTGTTACACCTCGTGGCTCTCCTGTGGCAAGGAATGAGACAGTCTCCTTGCCTGCCACGAGCGCTCCTGCTCAGCAGCGCCGAAGGTCTGCCAGACTGCAGGAGAAAACTCCTCAGAGAGGCAGCACAAGGGTGACACCTAGTGGTACTCCTGTTGCAAGAAATGAGGCGGTCTCCCATTCCTTGCCTGCCGCAGCTCCTCCTGCTCAGCAGGCTCAAAGGTCTGTGAGGTTGCGCAATGTGCAGAGGTTTGCTGCTCAGGGAAGCAGTGAGACTCCCGTTATCGCTACACATTGTGAGACCGAGGATCCCACCTCTATTTCCCAGAGGCAGGAGGGTGAGCATGTGCTATGCTTGGTGGATCCTGATTCGCCCACTGACGTCACACGGGTTGATGACAAGGCTGGTGACGTGGTGAATCCTGACTGGCCAGGCTGGGATGTCGTGGATCCTGATTGGGTCAAGTCCGTCATCTCCGCCTCGCGCCCGCCCTTGGCTGGAGCTACACCTCCTTAAAAGCTCCTCCTGCCATCATGTCGGCGCGCGACCGTCCTTCTATGTTTGGATGTCTGGCAGCGTGCTGCCACGCCACTGCTCAGGCATTATCGTCTTCTGTGGGCTTGGCCCTTGCTGCTTAGGCAGTACCTGGTTTGCAGGCCGTGTCCCTGCCTTGCTGCTCCGGCAGTAGCTCCTTCAACAGGCCGTGTTCCTGTCCCAGGTGAGCTCCTCGAGTCTCCACCGGACTCACCTGGTTATTGAAAGCACACGTGCGTGGGCACCTCTGTGCTACCCTCGTGCCATATTCTCGTGACTTCCACTGGCACACGTGCGTGGGCACCTCTGTGCTTCCCCGTGCAACAGGTACACCGAGCCGTGTGATCCCTGCCATACAACCCACACGGGTTAGGGCAGACCGGTGTACATAGATCGTCTGTGACATTCCAGACGATCGCTAGCAGCAACCCGCTCACTCTTCACCCACCATAGCAGCGGTCCCTTACACCGCACAGTGGACCTTGACCGGCGGAAGCTGTCCATTCCCCATCTTGGCACGCTTCCCCGGGTCCCCCTCGTAACACCTTACTATTGTCAAAGTTGGAGGGGATAATGGTATAGGGTTCATTCTCCCACTGATCATCCAATTTATGCGCCCTCCGCTTCTTCTTGAGGACTTGTTCTCCAGGTGCTAAGGGAGTTGCTGGGGCTGTTTGATTGTAATGCTGCTCTTGTCTCGTTCTTGCTTGAAACAGGCTCCTTTCTACGCATTCCTGGACCTTACGGTACCGCTGCTGCCGCTCTGTATCCCAATCCTCTATTTCCTGAACCGCCTCAGCTGACACAGTCCCCATCTCAAAGTCTACAGGTAACTTGCCAGGTCTGGCTCGCATCAGGTAAGCAGGGCTGCAGTTGGTCGAATTTACCGGGATATGGTTGTACAAGTCTACCAGATCTGGTAACTTCTCTGGCCATTGGTTCCTTTCTTCCAAAGGCAGAGTCTTGAGCATATCAATAACCACATGGTTCATCTTCTTGCACAATCCATTGGTTTGGGGGTGGTACGGTGTGGTTCTGATTTTCTTACAACCGTACATGTTACAGAACTCTTGGAACACTTCTGCCTCGAATGCAGGACCCTGATCAGTCAGTACCCTTTCAGGGTAACCGTGAGGTCGACAAAAGTAGGCCTGAAATGCTCTCGCTGCTGTTCTGGCTGTCTGGTCCTTCACGGGCACTACTACCAGGAAACGAGAGTAATGGTCCACAATGGTGAGTGCGTACACATAGCCTGACCGGCTTGGCGTTAACTTCACGTGGTCCAGGGCCACCAACTCCAGGGGCTGCTTTGTGACAATTGGCTGTAGGGGAGACCTCTGGCTGGGATCATCTTTCCGCCTCAGGTTACACGGACCACAGTCTCGGCACCACTTCTCGACTGTCTTTCTCATGTGCACCCAGTAGAACCGATCACGGAGTAGGGTCTCCAACTTCTTCCACCCGAAGTGTCCTGCATTATCATGATAAGCTGCTAGGACCATTGGAGCATCCCTCTGTGGGACCACTATCTGCCAGACGAGTTCATTCGTTCGCCAGTTGACATATCTCTTGCAGAGCTTGCCTTGGTAGGTGAACAGTCGTCTCCTCTCCTTCCACAGCTGCTGGGCTTCTTCTGGAGCATCTGGGCCAAGATGGGTCTCAGCTTGTGCTAGCTTTTCTTTGACCAATCGCACAGCTGGGTCACCGTTCTGTGTCTCTTCCCAATTATGGTGGAGTAATGGGTTGACCGAGACCTCGTGCTGGCTCGAGCGCTTCACTCCTACAGCATGCTTACACTGGGAGACACCTTGGTGATGGAAAGCCGGTAACTCTATCTCTTCGAGTTCATCCAGGTCTTCTCCAGACTCGGGTAAGTGAGGCATTCTGGACAGCGCATCAGCATTGTTATTCTTCTTGCCAGCCCGAAAGTTAGACAGCCGGGCCATCCATCGCTGTTCCAACGCACCTAACTTGGCTGTTGCCAGGTGTGTCAACGGATTGTTGTCCGTGAAGATGGTGAACTTGGCCGATGCCAGATAGTGCTTGAAGCGTTCAGTCACTGCCCAAACAATAGCGAGGAACTCCAGCTTGAAGGAACTGTAGTTTTCTGGATTCCTTTCTGTGGGCCGAAGCTTCCTACTGGCGTACGCTATCACCCTCTCTCTGCCTCCCTGCACCTGGGACAGAACTGCTCCCAGTCCCACGTTGCTGGCGTCTGTATACAGTACAAACGGCTGGCTGTAGTCAGGGTAGGCCAGAATTTCTTCTCCCGTAAGAGCCCCTTTCAGCCGGACAAAAGATGTTTCTAGTTGGCTGCTCCATTCAAATGGAGGGCTCTGCTTCTTAGCCTGCTTTGGCTGGCCCACCAGGAGGTCTTGAAGGGGCGCTGCTATCTTGGTGAAACCATCAATGAACCTTCGGTAGTAGCCCACCAGCCCAAAGAACTGCCGCACCTCCTTTACCGTGGTGGGTCTTGGCCAGTCCTTGATTACGGTGACTTTCTCCGGGTCAGGTGCCACACCTTCTGCGCTGACCACATGACCCAGGTACTGTACCTTTGGCTTCAAGAGGTGACATTTGGACGGCTTTATCTTCAGGCCATATTTCGACAAGGACTCAAACACTTCTGCTAAGTGCCTAAGGTGGTCTTCATAAGTCTTGGAGTAGACTATGACGTCATCCAGGTACAACAGCACGGTTTCAAAGTTGTGGTGGCCCAAGCAGCACTCCATCAACCTTTGGAATGTCCCTGGGGCGTTGCAGAGCCCGAATGGCATACAGTTGAACTCACAGAGGCCCATTGGTGTCGTGAATGCAGTCTTCTCCTTGTCCGCCTCTGCCACGGGAACCTGCCAATACCCACTGGTGAGATCCAAGGTGGAGAAATAGTTAGCTGACTTTAAGGCTGTTAGTGACTCCTCTATTCTGGGCAGTGGATAAGCATCTTTATGTGTAATGCGGTTAATTTGCCTGTAATCTACACACATTCTCATTGTACCATCTTTTTTCTTTACGAGCACTAGTGGAGCTGCCCAGGGGCTACAACTATCTCTGACAACCCCAGCCTCCTTCATTTCCCATAACATTTCTTTGGCACACTGATACTGTGCGGGGGGTACAGGGCGGTATCTCTCTTTAATGGGATGATGATCACCCGTGGGGATTTGATGTTTAACCCCTTTCACCTGCCCAAAATCTAGGGGGTGTTTGCTGAAGACCCGCTCGTACTCCTGTACCACCCGGTAAACCCCATGCTTTTGGTGTGAGGGGGTGGAGTCGGTGCCCACATGTAATTTTTGGCACCAGTCTTCCAGCTGCCCCTTGGAGCCATTGTCTTCCGCCTGGTCGGACGGGATCAAGGGTTCCACTGCTTTGATAGTATTGTTGCTGACAGTGTACAGTTTTGCTACAGTGGCGTACCGGGGCAATTTGGCTTCCTCCTCTCCACAATTCAGGACACGGACGGGCGCTCTCCCCTTGCGGACGTCTGCTACCCCTCTGGCTATCAGGACTCCAGGCCTACTGTCTGAATACACCGGTTCTACCAAGGCATGGTAGTCCTGACCCTTAAGGCCTATTGCTGCCCGACACCATATCAACATTTCACTTCTTGGGGGTATTGCAATGGGGAGGGGGTCACTTACCCTCACACTGCCAATTTCTCCTCCGGCCAGCCCTACCTGCTGCCTCCTCATCAGGGCTCTGATCTCCCTCTGTAGGGCACGCTGCTGCCCGGAGCTGGCAGTTTCAGACGCCTGTTGCAACAAAATTATCACTTCGGCAATACAATTTTCTATCACATTTGTACCAATGGTTAGCAGTGGGTCAGATTCTTTGCGATCAATATCTACAATTATCATCCCCTGACATGGCAATTCTACCCGCCCCACTTTAATGGTTACTTCTTTGTACCCAATTTGAGGTAAGGGCTGACCATTACTGGCCACAATTGTTAAATCATCATCTGGGCCATGGTCAATGTCTGAATCAGCCCAATATCTTTTGTACAGTTTATAGGGGATGGTTGTTACCTGGGACCCCGTATCCAGGAGGGCATTCAAAGAGATCCCATCCAGCACAATAGGAAGGACCGGTCGTCCTCCCACATACTTGCTGCGGCTGGGGGTTGAGCCGGGCTTCCTTACACCTGGGGGTCGGCTCCTGGCCCCAGGCTCGGCCCATTTAAAGGACAGTGTCGTGCAATGTGGCCCGCCTGGCTGCAGCGGCGGCAGATCGGTTGTCCCGTTGAATCATACCGGTCTGTGTCTCTGCCTCGGGTCGGCGGAATCCTCCTCTGTCGCATCCATGGGACGTCATCTGGGCTGGAGGCCAACTCGATTCTTGCAGGTGATGGGGTCACTTGTAGAGACTGCACGGTCTTGGCAAGGGCAGCTACAGTCTTGGTCAGCTCCCGGACCTGCTGTCTGAGCTCTGCAGTGGGATCCTTTTCCAGGGACTGCGCCTCGGCCCCTGCAGCAGCTTGTGTTGCAGGCACCACCCCGGGGTACGTGATAGCAAGAGGCCGGAGGGATACTGGGTCATTCAGTGTAGATTCTCTCAGTACCCGGATGGCCTGGTCCTTAAACTTTGCAAAGTCCAGAACAGGGTTCTGCAGGACCATGATACGCAGCTGGGTCCTGTGGGCATCTGACAGGAGCTCCTCTATGAACTGCTCAGTTAGGAGTTTGTGTTCTTCACGTACACTCTCTCGGTCCACCTGTTTAACTGCTTTCAGGGCCTCCTGCAAGTTTAAAGCCTAGTTTCTTATGCTGTCTGTGGCCCGTTGTTTGCACCCAAAGAATCTCATCTTTATTTCTGCTGCGGTGCGGGTGTCAAAAGTACTCTTTAGCTTGGCCAGTATCTGGGTTGCTGTCCCTTTATCTGTATCAGGCCAGGACTTCACTTCACGCTGGGCTGCGCCGGCTAGCTGCCCCATTAGTATGCCCACCTTCTGGCTCTCAGTCAGAGGATACACCCGGAACAAGCTGTGCAGACTTTCTCTGAAGTCGCTCAAGGTATGGGACTCCCCGGAGTACTGCGGCAGCCACTCCGCTCCCGGGTTGTACGGCATTGTGATCGGCATTACCGGCGCTACAGCGGGGGCTGGGGCGACGGCGACTGGGATTGCTTCGGCCGGTGCTGCGGCGCCTCGGGCTATGGCAGCCACCTGCTCTCCCTCTGAGTCGGACATCTACCTCCCCCTTAGTGAACCTTACCAGGCTCCGTTCACTTTTCAAATTCCCTTCTGGGTCGCGCGGGGTTAACAGCGCTCTGCTCTGATGGCGCGCTCCCTTCGCGCTCTTTGTCAGGCACGCCCCCCTTCTTCCTGCGCTCAGCGGGGCTAATGGCGGCGGCAGTTTGCAAACAGTAACACAGTCTTTTAAGCACAGTTTCTGCAGGCGCACAGTACCCGGTGGGACCGGGCACGAAATCCTCTTCGTGACGCCAAAGTTGACTCGCCCACCCCAGGGCTTTGGGACACCCGGTGCCGGGCCGGACTAGTCCGGTGGTAGTCAGTGGTGGCTGGGTGTCAGTAGAATATGTGGCTTGGTGAATAAAGTTTGTGCTCGTGAAAGTCTATGAGGTTGTGTGGCTAACACGGTGCAGGGCCGACAGGCAATGAAAGAACCAGGCATAAACAACAGTCTCTTTACCTTTTCCTCTTTTACTTTGAAAACAGTCCAGTCCTGGGAGACCGTTACAGGTGGTGATGAGGATCCGGTCGGCCTGGAAGTACTTGGGGTGATCTTTCTGGCCAGCTGAGTATGAGGCCTACTCCTGTACTTTTCTTTGTTATGATAGGACCCTGCTTCTCTGAATCCAGCGATGGCCCTCTTTGCTGCTGGGACTGATGGTACATACCTTCCCCTCTGTAGCAGGCTGCGCAGACCCTCTCTCTGGTGCTTCTCTGCTGGAATCCACACCGGGCCTTGATGCTGCAGCTGTACCTTTTGGGATGTTTTTGGGCCAGGTGCTTGCAGCTCTCCTGCCCTTCGGATTCGGCTACCAGGGAATATGTTTAAGCCCTGGTGGCCACAGACTCCGATGTCCGAGTCTCTCCGCTGCCTCTCAGCTACTCCTGCTTCTCTGGGCCAAGCTACTCTAGCTCCAGGCCCCAGATCCACAGGACAGCTCACTCTGCGTCTGTTCACTTCTACTGCTCTCTACAGACTGACCACTACTTCCTCCTCAGATCAGACTTAGGGGATGCTCCCTGGAATCCCAGGTTCAGAGCTCCCCCTGCTGGCCGGAGGGAGAACTGCGTTGGATGTTAAACTTGCTGGCCAATGGACCTCCCAATTACCTCCAGGCTCAGCATTAACCCTTTGGGAGGGCAATGCTGTTGTGGCGACCAGGCCCTGGGGCGCCACATCAGTGTGCCCCCCCCCTGCTCCGGGTAGTAAAAATCGGCGGGAAGGGAGCTTCTGATAGTTTTCCTCCCTCTCCCTCCAGTCAGCACACAGCTTGTAACTGGTGGTTATCAGATGGCTTTTCTGCTAGAGCAAATAAACAGAGCAAATAAACAGCGTGAGTCCCTGAGCCCTGGGCCCTCCCCCTGCCACCAGGAAATTATCTGCAGGACTTTCTGCAAACAGGAGTGACTTCCCCCCTCCTCCAGCCAGCAAGCTAGAGAAAAGTTAACACTGTGTGTGCAGGATCCTTGGGGCTCTCCTCCTTGCACTCAGCGAGGGACTTTCTCTTAATAAATACTGTAAATGTCCTGGGAGCCTTCCCTGCAGCGTCTTTTCTCCCTTTGTCTGGGAAACCAGTCAGGAGGGATTTCACCTTAAAACACAGCTTCAGTCCAGGCAGTGAAAATAGCAGAGTCAGCTTGCTGTGTCCGGTCACACCGGTGCCATATTCAACTCAGAGCCTGCAAAGAGGGGCTGAGGAATTGGGCTATAGGGGCACAGGCCTCTACCTTGGGCTTTGGAAAATCGGTGTCTGTGGAACCCGTCGTCCAGCCCAGGATCCAGCGTTGCAGGAGGGGGTACATGGAGGCGACACTCCACGTTCCCGCCCGTTGATGGTAGTGGGAAATCATTCCCAAAAGGAAACCGTCGCCCTCAAAAAATAACAAACCTTGAAAGGAAGTGCCTCCTACAGACACTAAGCTAAAACTGAGGTTGCCTGGCCCGGCCAGGGGGTGTATACTGCAGAGGAGGAGCTATGCTTTTGCATCTACTTAGTGTCCTCCTATGGATAGGTAGCATAACACCCATGGTCCTGTGTCCCATGGTCCTGTGTCCCCCAATGAGGCGTCAGAGAAATTGCCTAATAATTAAGCACACCTTATATAGGATGTTGATGTCATTACACCACACACCTCCTCATCACAGAGATGCACATCACCTGATTTACTTAATTGGTAGTTGGCTCTCAAGCCTATACAGCTTGGAGTAGGACAACATGTACCGTGTTTTTCCAAAAATAAGACCTCCCCCAAAAATAAGCCCTAGCAGGGATTTTCAGCATTTCGGAGAAAGGCTTAAATATAAGCCCTCCCCCGAAAATAAGCCCTAGTTGCAGTTCAATAATGAAGTGTCCGTTAAGCTAAAAAAGTTACAGATACTGCAGGACACTTCATTATACACAGCGGCACCCGGCAATTACACTCACCCGACACTGAGCGGCAGGACCTGCAGTGATCGCACACCCGCACACATCAGCACACACACACAATCAGATCTCACACACACACACCAGATCTCACACACAAACATCGGATCGCACACACAGTCAGATCGCACACATAATCAGATCGCACACACAAACATCGGATCACACGCAAACATCAAATCACACACACAAACATCGGATCGCACACACATCGGATCGCATACACACTCACCTCATCCAGCGACACCGATCTCTTCTTGCCGGGAGAATCCTGAGAGGCAGTGCGGTGCAGCTCGACAAACAGGACCTGCGGCCGGACACGTGACTTGCTCTCATTCCCTGCTGCCGTAAGTGCTGGATGTGATGTGTTTGTGTGTGTGCGTGTGTGATCTGCTGTGTGTGTCTGCGATCAGCTGTGTTTTTCTGCGATCGGCTGTGTATCTGTGATCAGCTGTGTGTATCTGTAATCGGATGTGTGTGCCTGTGATCGGATGTGTGTATTTGTGATCGGCTGTGTGTATCTGTGATCGGCTGTGTGTATCTGTGATCGGCTGTGTGTATCTGTGATCGGCTGTGTGTATCTGCGATCGGATGTGTGTGCCTGCGATCGGATGTGTGTATCTGTGATCGGCTGTGTGTGCCTGTCATAGCATGTGTGTATCTGTGATCGGCTGTGTGTGCCTGTGATAGGATGTGTGTATCTGTGATCGGCTGTGTGTACCTGCGATCGGATGTGTGTATCTGTGATCGGATGTGTGTATCTGTGATCGGCTGTGTGTGCCTGCGATCGGATGTGTGTATCTGTGATCGGCTGTGTGTGCCTGCGATCTGCTGTGTGTGCCTGCGATCTGCTGTGTGTGATCTGCTGTGTATATCTGAGATCTGCTGTGTATGTGTGTGCCTGTGATCGGCTGTGTGTATCTGTGATCGGCTGTGTGTGCCTGCGATCTGCTGTGTGTGATCTGCTGTCTATATCTGTGATCTTCTGTGTGTGTATATGTGTGTGTGTATGTATGTGTGTGTCACCGTGTCAGCCAGCAGCAGGGGAGGACGGCGTGCAGCACCGACCGGAGATCACAGGAGGACTTGGAGCCACGCAGACGTCCTGGTCTGGTGAGTATGAGTCTCCTGGGAAGTGGGGAGGGGGGTCTGCTTTTTGGGGGGGGTAAACTTACCCCCAACCGTGTTTCTCGAAGAATAAGACCTCCTCCAGAAATAAGCCCTAGTGCTTTTTTGGGGGGCAAAAAAAATATAAGACAGTGTCTTATTTTTGGAAAAACACGGTATAAAAATTATCATGTGATCAAAATACTCATTTATACTAATAATTCTGGACACAGTGTACCTTTCCTTGGATTGTTCCACCCGAATTTGGCTTACAAATACTGAGGTCAAATACTGAACATGTGAATGTGTCCTAAGGATAAGTATTGATGCCTGAAGACCAGGTTTTTATTTCCCAGGGTATATGGACAGCTGTCTATTCCATGGATAGTTGTGTCCTCTAAATAAACTATTGAGATTAAGATACATTATCACCAAAACAATGGATGCCTGTGCAAAACACCTCAGGGGTTATGTACATGACTTCTGCAAACAGCTACATCAATGGCCAACCAGTTGATCCTGTTAAGCATTCACCATTCTAGATTAGATTAAGCATTCTGCATATCAAGTCTTCTAATGTCCATTTATAACCCATACCAGACAATGTTGTCCATCTCTTTGATGTTCTAGTCCCTTTAATGACATTTAAGGCCCAGTCACACAACTTACCAGCAATCCCAAAAAACGATGTGACCTGATAGGGATCGCTGGTAAGTGGCTGGGAGGTCACTGGTGAGATGTCACACAAGAAAACCGTTATAGATAATGATTAAGGGATCATATATTGTACACCGTGAGAAAAACCCTTAAAATTCAAATTCTTTAATAATAAGTTTAAAATGAATATCCCAACATGAAAAACACACACATGTATACAACACAAAAAAAAAAAAATAGACGGGGATTAGGACTGAGGCAGAGTGGTTTACTGTGGCCGGTACTCTGTGCCCGATTGTGGGTGCTCCTGATGAACCTTGGCGGGACTTCACGCCAGGGGGAAACGCGTCGAGCAAGTTAGCGGGTCCCAAACTTGGGCCTGGATCTCCCAGTGACTGCACTGAAGCATCTGCATCTGATATGGCGATTGGTCCAGATTCATAAGATAAGCTAAGTACTTGTTATATGTTACATCTGCAGGGAATAGACTGGAGTTATACGTATTGTGTCTGGTGGATGGCCTAAAATGCTATTATTTTTGGGGGACCATCCATTGGTGTGCCTCTCTGGAGTTTGGTATTGAATTACTTTCTTTGCCTTGTGTGGACTAGGTGAAGGCTAGGCGTATTCAGTGCCTTTGATTTGGGCCATTGTAACCCGTGTTTTGGCACCACAATAGGCGTTCAATTACAGGCCTTCATTGAATGTACAGTACAACTGGTATTTGTGTGTGTATGGGGCTCCAGGGGCACATGGTGTCCACTGGGTATGTTCATATTAAGGTGGTGAATTTTTGAAGCTCTATTACTTTAATACCACCTTATATGATACTTCCCTGTAGAGTAACACTCACATGTGTGTTAGACATTGGTACTTTTTGCAATCCCTGTAATTGTTGCAGTGCAGTAGTATTTTTACTAAGCACCCCTGTATTCCCAGACTAGTTGCACTTGATTATGTAGTGCAGGGAAAGGAGGGCGAGCCGACGGTGAGCGGGGGCGCCTTGACGAATTTTAGGGTGCCGACCTCCGCAGGCTAGGCAGGGAAAAGTGAAGGGGCGTTGACCACTCCCCCTCTGCACTGCAGTATTTCCTTCCTATTTTTTTGTGTTGTATACATGTGTGTGTTTTTCATGTTGGGATATTCATTTTAAACTTATTATTAAAGAATTTGAATTTTAAGGGTTTTTCTCACGGTGTACAATGAGATGTCACACAGTCAGACCTTAGGGTACCTTCACACTTTAGCGATGCAGCAGCGATCCCACCAGCGATCTGACCTGGTCAGGATCGCTGCTGCATCGCTACATGGTCGCTGGTGAGCTGTCAAACAGGCAGATCTCACCAGCGACCAGTGACCAGCCCCCAGCCAGCAGCGACGTGCAAGCGACGCTGCGCTTGCACGGAGCCGGCGTCTGGAAGCTGCGGACACTGGTAACTAAGGTAAACATCGGGTATGGTTACCCGATGTTTACCTTAGTTACCAGCTCACACCGCTTAACTTAGCGTGTGCAGGGAGCAGGAGCCGGCACTGGCAGCGTGAGAGCTGCGGAGGCTGGTAACGAAGGTAAATATCGGGTAACCACCTTGGTTACCCGATGTTTACCTTGGTTACAGCTTACCGCAGGCTGTCAGACGCCGGCGCCTGCTCCCTTCACATTCAGGATTGTTGCTCTCTTGCTGTCACACACAGCGATGTGTGCTTATCAGCGGTAGAGCAACAATAAAAAAACGAACCAGCACTGTGTGTAACGAGCAGCGATCTCACAGCAGGGGCCAGATTGCTGCTCAGTGTCACACACAGCGAGATCGCTAATGAGGTCACAAAAACGTGACTCAGCAGCGATCTCGCTGTGTGTGAAGTACCCCTTACCAACGATGCAGGAACGATACAGGTCACAGTAGCGACCTGTATAACGATCTCAGCAGTCACTGTAATCCTGTCACACAGTGTCAAACACAGCGATGTGTCCTGCCCAGCAAGACATCACCTTTGAAGAAAATGGCCTGGACCATTCGGCAATGACTAGAGATCTCACAGCAGGGGCCTGATCGCTGGTAGGTGTCACACATAACGAGATCGCTAACAAGATCGCTACTGCGTCACAGAAACCATGCCTCAGCAGCGATCTCGTTATGTGTGACGGTACCTTTAGGGGGCTTTGCACGTTGCGACATCGCTACTGCGATCTCGTCGGGGTCAAATCGAAAGTGACGCACATCGGTAGCGACGTCGCAACGTGTAAAGCCTAGAAGCACCGATAAACGATCGCAAAAGTGTCGTAAATCGGTGATCTGTGTCGGTCATTTTCATAGTTTCGCTGCAGCGACTGGAACGATGTTGTTCCTCGTTCCTGCGGCAGCACACATCGCTGTGTATGAAGCCGCAGGAGCGAGGAACATCTCCTTACCTGCGTCCCGCCTGCAATGAGGGAGGAAGGAGGTGGGCGGGATGTTTACGTCCTGCTCATCTCCGCCCCTCCGCTTATATTGGCCGCCTGCCGTGTAACGTCGCTGTGACGCCGCATAACCCGCCCCCTTAGGAAGGAGGCGGGTCGCCGGCCAGAGCGACGTCACAGGGCAGGTAAGTGCATGTGAAGCTGCCGTAGCGATAATGTTCGCTACGGCAGCTATCACAAGAGATCGCATCTGCGACGGGGGCGGGGACTATCGCGCTCGGCATCGCTACAATCGGCTAGCGATGTTGGAGCGTGCAAAGTACCCCTTAGAGTTACCTAGAGGTCAGTTTTAAAATTGTATGTCCAATGCTTGGCATTATTACAGATATTGACTTCCAACACTGGGGCAGTGGGACCAAATGAAAAAACCTGAATTCAATGATTAAGAGCTATGTCCCCAATACATTTGCCCAAATAGTATACATGCTGAATATTTGAAGGAAAATTGTTGCATCACATACATGATACAATAGGTTAATTATCATGGCCCTGCATATAATAGCAAATAATGTGCATTTGCTGCATGTATAGCACAGCATATAATAGCACATACATGAGAACAGATTGACATTTGTATAGTAATACATCTCTTTAGGTAACCATAGGCTCTATACAGCAACAAGGTCATCTGTAACTCGTAGCATGCAAAGAAGGCTGTAGAAATCCAAGATAGTTCAGAACACATTAGGTACATACAGATTTTGAGTAGTTTTTTGTGAGTAAATAGCTCACTCAATTTTTAACCTTCTTAACTTTTCCCAAGTCCCCAAAAAGTCAAAAACAGAAAAGTAGGTTAACAAAACTCCCAAGCTATTTGTAGAAAAAGGCTGAGATCGGGAATTGTACGGCATTCTAATGGTCAGTGGAGGATATGTGACAATTGGACTGCTACCAGTTCAATATATATCATCCATGCAGTAGATTAGTGAGAATTACGTACTGAAAAAACAAGTTGGGCGCTACAACTCTATAAGGATCAACTTTCCAAGTACTCCAACAAACAATATGAGAAGTGAAGAAGAGTACAAAATACGATGAGGATCACTAATAAAGTATTATTTTTTTTTATTATTATTATTATTATTATTATAAGTATCAATCTATAATAAGAAACAGGACACAAAATAAAGAACATAATTATAAGCAATAAAAAAGATACAAGCTTTAGGCTAGGGAGTGTCCATGATAGGGTAACACCCTACTGCTATGCAAAGTAGAAAATATCCACAAAGGCAAATCTTCAACGATAGATGTGCTGCCAGGACAACATAAATAATAAGTTTAAAAATACTGATATGTACACTATGTACACAATGCATCAGAGGTTGATCGGTTAATAAAGGTATATAAAGATTGCACATACCCTGTATACGCAGAACACCATAATTCACCCATATGTATGAACAAAAGGCAGGGGTGTATCAAGGGTGACAGGTGGGACATTTGCTCCGGGTGCAACCAGCAGTGCGCATCGTTGGGAAGCCTGATGCCGCAGTCCGAGGTGTCTCCCTGGCAGCTGCATTTTGCCACCCCCTGTAGTGAGAGTCGGCCATTCTCTGAGGCAGCTGTCAAGTCACAGGTGCAGCGCGCCGGCACCTAGTACTCAATAATACTCGCGCCATTCTGTTGCAAGTGCAATTAAAGCACCGGAAAGACAACAGCAACGTGATCAGGTCAGGTGATCACACTGGTGACATCACTCCTCGGCGCTGCATAAGTTTAGTGTGGTAAGTGCTCCAGCTGGAACTGAAGACACCGAACATTTATTGCAGCTAGGATAACAAATTTGAGTACACACTATGGGGCGGGGGATTATACAGCGTGTCCACTGTGAGACAAGGGAAATAGCTCTGCTGGGATCTATGCTTTGGTCCAAGCGAGTGGCTATGGATTCACAGATGACAGTGGCAGACTGGCAGGTTCCAAACAGATACCGCCACTGCCGTGTTTATTGTGTACACTTACAGTTAGGTCCAGAAATATTTGGACAGTGACACAAGTTTTGTTATTTTAGCTGTTTACAAAAACATGTTCAGAAATACAATTATATATATAATATGGGCTGAAAGTGCACACTCCCAGCTGCAATATGAGAGTTTTCACATCCAAATCGGAGAAAGGGTTTAGGAATCATAGCTCTGTAATGCATAGCCTCCTTTTTTCAAGGGACCAAAAGTAATTGGACAAGGGACTCTAAGGGCTGCAATTAACTCTGAAGGCGTCTCCCTCGTTAACCTGTAATCAATGAAGTAGTTAAAAGGTCTGGGGTTGATTACAGGTGTGTGGTTTTGCATTTGGAAGCTGTTGCTGTGACCAGACAACATGCGGTCTAAGGAACTCTCAATTGAGGTGAAGCAGAACATCCTGAGGCTGAAAAAAAAGAAAAAATCCATCAGAGAGATAACAGACATGCTTGGAGTAGCAAAATCAACAGTCGGGTACATTCTGAGAAAAAAGGAAGTGACTGGTGAGCTTGGGAACTCAAAAAGGCTTGGGCGTCCACGGATGACAACAGTGGTGGATGATCGCCGCATACTTTCTTTGGTGAAGAAGAACCCGTTCACAACATCAACTGAAGTCCAGAACACTCTCAGTGAAGTAGGTGTATCTGTCTCTAAGTCAACAGTAAAGAGAAGACTCCATGAAAGTAAATACAAAGGGTTCACATCTAGATGCAAACCATTCATCAATTCCAAAAATAGACAGGCCAGAGTTAAATTTGCTGAAAAACACCTCATGAAGCCAGCTCAGTTCTGGAAAAGTATTCTATGGACAGATGAGACAAAGATCAACCTGTACCAGAATGATGGGAAGAAAAAAGTTTGGAGAAGAAAGGGAACGGCACATGATCCAAGGCACACCACATCCTCTGTAAAACATGGTGGAGGCAACGTGATGGCATGGCATGCATGGCTTTCAATGGCACTGGGTCACTTGTGTTTATTGATGACATAACAGCAGACAAGAGTAGCCGGATGAATTCTGAAGTGTACTGGGATATACTTTCAGCACAGATTCAGCCAAAGTTGATCGGACGGCGCTTCATAGTACAGATGGACAATGACCCCAAGCATACAGCCAAAGCTACCCAGGAGTTCATGAGTGCAAAAAAGTGGAACATTCTGCAATGGCCAAGTCAATCATCAGATCTTAACCCAATTGAGCATGCATTTCACTTGCTCAAATCCAGACTTAAGACGGAAAGACCCACAAACAAGCAAGACCTGAAGGCTGCGGCTGTAAAGGCCTGGCAAAGCATTAAGAAGGAGGAAACCCAGCGTTTGGTGATGTCCATGGGTTCCAGACTTAAGGCAGTGATTGCCTCCAAAGGATTCGCAACAAAATATTGAAAATAAAAATATTTTGTTTGGGTTTGGTTTATTTGTTCAATTACTTTTGACCTCCTAAAATGTGGAGTGTTTGTAAAGAAATGTGTACAATTCCTACAATTTCTATCAGATATTTTTGTTCAAACCTTCAAATTAAACGTTACAATCTGCACTTGAATTCTGTTGTAGAGGTTTCATTTCAAATCCAATGTGGTGGCATGCAGAGCCCAACTCGCGAAAATTGTGTCACTGTCCAAATATTTCTGGACCTAACTGTATCTCTCAGTGTTACACATTCAAAAAACAGGAAAATAAACATCTAAGGCCGTCTGGCCACTAACTAACAACAGAATGCTAACTACAAAATAAACCTATGTAACAAACAAAACAGTATTCTCTTACTGTGTTGGTTCCTCAGCACAGCAAGTGGAGGTATGGAGTCTCAGCACCAGCAGCCATGAGCCTCTCCTGCTCTCCTCAGCAGTCTCCTTGTACTGAATGCCTCCTGATTGTATTTCAGCTGATCCAGTGAGGAATCAAAACCTGGATTGAATGTGGAGAAGGGAGCAACCAGTCCCACTGCCATTCTTACTGATTGCTCCAGAAAAAAACGAGCCCAAAATTACACTGAAATAAATGGGCTTCAGTGACTAACTTATTCCTGAGCCAGATATAACTTTCCCAGCTTTTCCCAGCCCATTTGCATGGGCCGACCGCTCCACAATCAATACATGGAGGCATATGAAATGAACCGAGGGGAAACATAACTGTTCTCTAGTACTTCTCCCCTCGGCATCTCATACCACCCATATCCTGTCCACCGCCATTAACTGGAGAACTGGCGGCAGCTATAGGCATAGAAGTGGTGTCTAGGTATAGTAAAGTAGCCATGTGCTACGCACTGAAACCACCTATAGCGCCATCTGGTGGAAAACAACAGAGTTAGCATTTTTATCTTGAAAACGGAATGAGATAGAGAAAAAAAGTGAATTAAAAAATTGTAGGGCATCATCAATTCAATACAAATCGACACCTTGCATACAGAAATGTTATGATATGAAACCCATGACCCCCCCAAAACATTGAATGCTGGTCACGCATATGGCGCTCATTTAACTTTGATGCTCAAAGTAGCCACCGTCAGCTGCAATGCACATCTGGACTCTGGACAGCATACTACCGTGTTTCCCCGAAAGTAAGACAGTGTCTTACATTCTTTTTACCCCCAAAACTCCCACTATGTCTTACTTTCGGGGTATGTCTTGGAAAAGTATTGGAAAAAAATCCCACAGCAATCGCAGCAAGTCTCCATGCAATGTACCGTATGGGGACTTGCCGTGATTGCTGCACATGAGGGCACTGAGGCTGCGTGTTTTTGTATGTTGTCCGTGGTCCTGATGGACCACGGACAACATTACTGCAACATTTCTCGGTGGCCGAGCGTTCAGCTGAGCGCCCGACCGCCGGCATGTGACAGCTCTCAGCTGATCGCTCGGCTGCCGGCATGTCAGGGCGCTCGGCCGCCGGCATGTCAGGGCACTCAGCTGAGAGCTCGGCCGCCGGCGTGTCAGGGCGCTCAGCTGGGCGCTCGGCCGGTACTGTAAAGAAGAACTGGGTGCTCGGCCGCCGGCATGTCAGGGCGCTCAGCTGAGCGCTTGGCCGCTGGCATGTCAGGGCGCTGTCTGTGCTGCAAACTAGCGCTCTGTGCTGACAACTAGCGCCCTCTGTGCTGCCAACTGGTGATCTCTGTGCTGCCAGCTAGTGCTCTCTGTGCTGCAAGCTAGTGCTCTCTGTGCTTCTGCCTAGTGCTGTCCATTGTGCAGCCTCGTGCTGTCCGTTGTGCCGCTTAGTGCTGTTTGTGCTGCCGCCTAGTGCTGTCTGTGCCCGCCACTAGTGCTGTTCATGCTCAGCATCTCTCCTGTGATGTATACACCCCTCCTGTGATCTATACGCTCCTCCTGTGATGTATGCGCCCCAACCTCTCCTGTGATGTATATGCCGCAGCCTTTTCTGGGATGTATATGACGCAGCCACGCCTGTGATGTATATGCCTCAGTGTGTCCTGTGATGTATATGCCTCAGTGTGTCCTGTGATGTATATGCCTCAGTGTCTCCTGTGATGTATATGCCTCAGTGTCTCCTGTGATGTATATGCCTCAGTGTCTCCTGTGATGTATATGCCTCAGTGTCTCCTGTGATGTATATGCCTCAGTGTCTCCTGTGATGTATATGCCTCAGTGTCTCCTGTGATGTATATGCCTCAGTGTCTTCTGTGATGTATATGCCTCAGTGTCTCCTGTGATGTATATGCCTCAGTGTCTCCTGTGATATATATGCCTCAGTGTCTCCTGTAATGTATATGCCCCCAGCCTCTCCAGACCAAGACAAACCTGGAAAAGCAGCTGTGAGAAACAAAATGATCAATATCACCAAACATCACAGCCGCTTCGGCCACCACTTAGGGGTGAGTTAATTAATTGGTTGACCAAATATAGCCTGGTCCTTTTCAAGTTGATAATTTTGTGCGGCACCCGAAGGTTGGTAGAAAATTCCAAATGGCCCCCGGCAGTAAAAAGGTTCCACACCTCTGCTGTAGACTGTATCATAAATGATGATAAGAGTGAAAAAACCTGAACCAAGGTGACCATAGTCCAAGGTAATGGTAAGATAATAATAATAATAATAATAATAATTTTATTCATTTATATAGCGCTATTAATTCCATAGCACTTTACATACATTGGCAACACTGTCCCCATTGGGGCTCACAATCTAGAGTCCCTATCTGTATGTCTTTGGAATATTTGGAAGATATAAAATGAACCATGGCGATGAAGATTAGTGCATGAAAAATGATTATGCGTGTGGTTCAGTGTTCACAAACAGAATAGTCATAGATTAAAAGACCAAATATACAGTCATAAGTAACCTAAATAAAATCAGAATCGTGGCATAGCTAGAAGAAAACATTTTTTACATCTCACTATCCCCCTGGACTGTGGACACTTGGCTCAGATTTCTCCTTTACAGAGACCGACCGGCAACACTAAGAGACTACTGTTAGGTAATCATTATTAATGACTGAAGGTTGTTTAATAGCCTGTTTGCACAGGCAGACCGCTTTAAACGATGCGCACTGAGCGATCTGTAATAGATCATTCCCTACACGAAGGCTGCCATAGGTCTCGGAAGACTGAGTCCTGTTTACATGCATTTTGTTCATTCATCAGGTAAATGGCTGCCTGTTTACACCAAAAGGTTATCGTGAAACGAGCATTCTTAAGAACGTATCTTTAAGTATGAATGCTCTTAGGACAACTCGCAGAATTATTAAGAGTGAACAGTGAGGTTACATACAATGAAAGGGTTGCCCACTCCTAGACATCCCTACCTGGCAGCTCCACTGTCCATAATAAAATAAAAAAAACTACATATTCCTCTCCTTGACCGGTGTGATTCCTTTAATGGCAGAGCTGCGTTCCCCAGGGATCAAGTGACATTATGTCACATGAACACTACAGCCAATCAGCAGCCTTCATATTAGGCTGGGGACACACGGGTTTTATTGCGACACAATCGCATAACACTCGTCGGCTCCTGCTCTGGTGGACTGTAGGCCGAGTGTTATGCGAGTGTCATGCCACTGTGCTGCGATCCTAGCACAGCCTCGGAGGAGGGGGGAGGGCGCTGCAGAGGGGAGGAAGTAATCTCCCCATCTCTTCCATTGTTAGCTGATGCGATTCTTGCACTGCACTCGCATTACACCAGTGTAATGAGAGTGGAATGCGATGTTTCTCTCGCATCCATAAACTTGTATGGGTGCGAGTGAAACTGAATTGGATTCCACCCGCAGAATGCTGCGACTGTTTTCTTGGTCATATTAGGGCTGATAAAAAAAAATCGCTCATGGGAGCTGTTCCCATAGAGTAACATTGATCCGGGTGGAATGCGATATTTTTTATCGCATTCCACTCACTCAGGTTTACTCGCCGTGTGTGCCCAGCCAAAGGCTACATGCGCATGCTGCTTTTTTTTCCTGCTTTTTTGGCTGCAGTTTTGTTGTCAGAACTTTCTGACATTTGACTTCCCAGCAAAGTCTATGAGAAGTCAGATGTGTCATGCGCACGTTGCAGTTTATTTGTCAGCGTTTTATTTGTCAAAGGTTTGTGACAAATAAAATGCAGCATGTTCATTCTTCCTGCGTTTTTGTCAACATTTGTCACAAAAACGCAGCAAAAACGCAGGGTGTGAAAAACGCACCAAAAACGCACCTAAAATTACATGCGTTTTTTGTGACATTTCCAGGCTCTCTCTGACAAGGTGCAGTTTTGGCTGCAGTTTGTGAACACAAAAAGATGCAGCGTGCGCATGTAGCCTTAGGCTATGTGCGCACTTTCTGTCGTCCTACATGCAGTTGTAAACGCACGTTTTAGCCTTAATTGATTTAGCCAAAGTTGCCTTTTTCAGAAATTTAGCGCTGAAAACGCATGCGTATTTACCACGTTTTAGATGCGTTTTCAGCGCTTTTTGCATGCTTTTTCACCTGCGTTTTGACAGATGCGTTTTGAACATCAAGACACTACTAAATAAAGTTTAAACATTCAAACGGAATGAAAATGTAGAAAAAAAAGGGACAAATCTATATTAATGGGAAAAATAATGGAAAAAGATATATTTAATAAAATTATAGCGTTAATATACATTTTATCGGTAAAATAGCAGTAAATGCATATTATTCTTAAATTTAATTGTCGGATTATGTGTGTGTGTAAAGGGACATATCAAATCATTATTTTGATGTCCAAAACGCATGTTTTCTGCAATGAAAAAGCAGGTAAAACGCAGGAATTTTGATATTTCTTGCTTTTTGCTACTTCTCATTGACTTCAATGTTAACAAAACGCACCACAAATGGCAAAAACAATTTACAGGATCCTTTTCTGAACGCATGGTTTTTGACCAAACTTATGCAAATTTTGAGATGCGTTTTGAAATGCAAAGTGCGGACAGGAAATTATGAATTCTCATTGTCTTTATGGAAAACCAAAACGCATGCATTTGGGCACAAAAACACTGCAATTCAAAACGGACCCTAAACGCACCTGAAACGCAGGTGAAAACGGAAAGTGCGCACATAGCCTTTAGGGGTACTTTGCACATTGCGACATCGCTACTGCGATGTCGTCGGGGTCAAATCGAAAGTGACGCACATCCGGCGCTACTAACGACGTTGCAACGTGTAAAGCCTAGATGCACCGATAAATGATCGCAAAAGCGTCGTAAATCGGTGATCTGTGTAGTGTCGGTCATTTTCATAATTTCGCTGCAGCGACAGGTACGAGGTTGTTCCTCGTTCCTGTGGCAGCACACATCGCTGTGTGTGAAGCCGCAGGAGCGATGAACTTCTCCTTATCTGCGTCCCGCCTGCAATGAGGAGGAAGGAGGTGGGCGGGATGTTTATGTCCCGCTCATGTCCGCCCCTCCGCTTCTATTGGCAGCCTGCCGTGTGACGTCGCTGTGACGCCGCACGACCCGCCCCCTTAGGAAGGAGGCGGGTCGCCGGCCAGAGCGACGTCGCAGGGCAGGTAAGTGCGTGTGAAGCTGCCGTAGCAATAATGTTCGCTACGGCAGTTATCACAAGAGATCGCATCTGCGACGGGGGCGGGTACTATCGTGCTCGGCATTGCTACAATCGGCTAGCGATGTCGCAGTGTGCAAAGTACCCATTAAGCGGGCTTTACACATTACGATATTTCTAGCAATTACTAGCGATATCGTACGCAAAAGCACTCGCCCCCGTCGTGCAGGCGATATCGTGTGATCGCTGCCGCAGTGAACATTATCGCTACGGCAGCGTCACACGCACTTACCTGGTCGTCGGCGTCGCTGTGACTGCTGAACAATCCCTCCCTCAAGGGTCAGGTGCGTTCGGCGTCACGGTGACGTCACCGCGACGTCACTAAGCGGCCAGTCAATCAAAGCGGAGGGGCGGAGATGAGCGGGACGAACATCCCACCCACCTCCTTCCTTCCTCATTGCGGGCGGCCACAGGTAAGGTGAGGTTCCTCGCTCCTGCGGTGTCACACACTGCGATGTGTGCTGCTGCAGGAACGAGGAACAACATCTATAAACAACCATTAACAATTTTTGGTTTTAGGACGACCTCTCCATGGTGAACGATTTTCACCACTTTGGAGGACGTTTAAGGTCGCTGGTAAGTGTTACATGCTGCGATACCGTTAATGATGCCGGATGTGTGTCACTAACGACGTGACCCCGACGATAAAACATTAACGATATCGTAGCGTGTAAAGCCCCCTTTAGAGTTGAAGTCTACCAAAGTGCTGGGTAAAGTCTGAAATATGCCTCCATTGCCTTTTCTCTTTCGTGGGATAGACACATAAAGGTATCACTCCTAGAATACTTTTGTCATTTTTGGGGAATAATTTCTTCCATTGTGGGATAGACACAACACTGAAAGAAAGGAGAGACAGTAAATTCATGGTTCAAACTTTAGACCGTGCTCCCTATACCTCCATTTTAGAGATAAAGACAGGACATCTTGGAGACTAAAGAACAGCAAAAGGGAGGACATATGGGTATGATTACTCTTATTGGAAATGTATAGTCATATGTACTATAAGGGTGGAGATTTGCTTTGCTTTTTTTTAGATATGTAATTTCTAAGCAGCCCTTCTAGAACATATATGAAGGTAGTTGTCTATATAAATACAACATGTAGAAATTAGTAATAGGCTTGCTTTTATTGGAAGAGAGCTGGTTAGTGGCACAGGCATGTGAATACAACGCCTATGTACTTGCATCTGTCTGTGTACAGAAGTGGGTGTATTCTTGTCATGTGCTCGCTTTCATGTGTCATACGGATCTGCTGCTGCCGCACTTGTGAGCAACATGAGCCCTCTGTCACATTAATAGCTGTTTTGTGTCCTGAGGAGTAAGGTAAAGCTGTGTGTATTAACTCTTTGTAGACCAAATATATATTAAGTGCCTATTAGATATAACAATATTTAATATCTGTAAAGTCGTGATCAGACGGCCGTACAAAAACTGTGGCCAGGTACGTCCACAACGTCGACGTGACTGGCTCCGTCTGGTTGTTCGCATATCTGATGAGTGCAGGAGCTGCTTGCTATTTGGATCCAAAAGAGCGCAGTCCTGCACCACCCGTAAAAGCCTGCCACACCTGGGATCACTGGAGGATGAGGAATATAGCACTAGGCGTCCTTATTGGAAACCGGATCAGCGTGCTGGTCCAAACAGCGAGAGTCAATTCCATTAATCCATATAGAAGAAGAAATAGACCGCACCAATGCTGATATCTTTTTCCGGATCTTTATTCCATAACCAAGGTTAAAAGGTGCAAATAGAATAGCGGGTGAAGGAAACCTGGATGCGGCCCCTCACTATGGACGACGGCCGTTTCGCCTGTAATTAGGCTTCCACGGGTCCACGAACCGGTGGACCCGTGGAAGCCTAATTACAGGCGAAACGGCCGTCGTCCATAGTGAGGGGCCGCATCCAGGTTTCCTTCACCCGCTATTCTATTTGCACCTTTTAACCTTGGTTATGGAATAAAGATCCGGAAAAAGATATCAGCATTAGCTGCTTGCTATTTACAATGCCTCAAAATAGTATTCATACCCCATAAAGTAAATGTATTTTATTGGGATTCTATGTGATATACAACAGTAAGTACCAAGTATTTGTGAAGTGTAAAGGAAATTATACATGGTTTTCTAAACATCTTAAAAAAATAAATCTGAAAATTGTGATATGCATATGTATTCAGCCCCCCTGAGTCAATTATTTTGTAGGACAACCTTTTGCTGCAATTACTGTTTGCAATTCTTTTGGGGTATATCTCTACCAGCTTTGCATATCTAGAGGCTAAACTGTTTGCCCATTCTTCTTTGCAAATCGCTCTATCTCAATGAGATTGGATGGAGGCATCTGTGACCAGCAATTTTCAAGTCTTGCCACAGATTCTCAATGGGATTAAGGTCTTGACTTTGACTAGACTATTCACACACATGAATACACTTTGATCTAAGCTCTGACAGTATGTTTAGAGCCGCTGTCTTGCTGAAAGATGAACCTATTCCCAGTCTAAAGTCTTTTGCAGCCTCTAAAAGGTTTTCCTCCATGATTGCCCTGTATTCCATCTTTCCATCAACTCTGACCAGCGTCTCTGTCCCTGCTGAAGAAAAGCATCTTCACACCATGCTGCTGCCTCTACCATGTTTGATGGTAGGGATGGTGTTTTTAGGGTGATGTGCTTTGTTAGTTTTCCAACACATTTAGCATAAAAAGTTCTACTTTGTTCTCTACGGATCAGAGCACCTTCTTCCACATGCCATGTAGGGGACACATCTACCATGTGGAAGATGTGATAAAGAGGGATCATAGTTGATCTGAAAAGCATAGCATATCTACACTCTGAGTTTTGTTCATATTTTTAATAGAGCATTCAATAAAACCATCCATTACTTTATTTGGATCGTCGTACCTGGATATTTCTTCATTTTCCTCTCATTACACACAGACCGTGTGATCCCTGCACCTGGTGGTGAGTTAGCTGCATTTTTCAACACTCAGGCACCATCTGCTTTTAAAGGAATGTTAGATAGGAAAAGGTGAGGAAACTTTTATTGTGCGATGTGCGTGTGTTTTATTGTCCGATGAAATTCGGACCAAACTCTGACCAAAATCACTGACGAATTAATAACTAAACATATGAATGAGCCATAAGGTAAGGTCATAGTTGTGGGACCCACAACTATTAGTGTGTAATTAATGGTCCTTGAAGTCCAGAGCAGTCCCTGACCCAAAATCGATATCTTCATACACATGAATGAAACTGTTGATATGGGTACTGACAGACCACTATCTACTGTGTACTGGCGGACAGCTATCTACTGTGTACTGGCGGACAGCTATTGCATACCGGATGACTGCTGCTATTGTGCATTGGTGGACAGCTCTATCTATTGTGTACCGGTGTCCAGCTATCTATTGTGTACCGGTGGACAGCTATTGCGTACTGGATGACTGCTGTTATTGTGTACCGGCAGACAGCTACCTATTGTCTATAGGGCCCCTTTATCTATAAATCCCCACAGTAGGGTTACCATATAGGGTGTGCCCCACTTAATGGGTGAAGCATAATCTGCAGACTAAGTTCCTGGGATGGAAGTGTGGTGCTGCCCTCATACATACTTATGTATAGGTTCCAGTAACTCGCCCAGGGCTATGGGGTACCCGGTCCCGGGCCGTATATTTAAAGGGACAGTTCACTAGGTGGCCGTTGCCTTGTTTCCGTGACCCTGGGGGTCGCTTGAAGGGGGTTATGTACAGGGGAATATTTATAAAGTTTGTATCATGAAGCCACTTGCGGGTTGCGGTTATGGTGATAGAACCGCCGCTGCACAATCTCTCACCGCTGGGGCTGATGTTAGTGGCAGCCTGGATGTTGGGCCCTCCGCAAGTAGAGCCGGGGCCCCAGGGGGTAGGTGATGGAGTTAGGCGCGGAAAGAAGGTAGGCCACTTAAGGGATTTTAGTGTAACTGTGTTCTTTACTCACAGCGGTTTGATGGCTGGTACCAGGACGAAGGCTGGTCCTCACCACTGGTTCCCTTAGTCCCAGTGCCGGAGTGGTAACCTGGCTTCTTTCCCCTGCACCTGTCTCTGGTTGGTGGGTCCCCGTGGCTTGGAGCCTCCTGGGGTCCCCTCTTTGTAGTCTCTCAGTCTTTAGTCCGTACGGCGGTCAGTTTGAACCCTGTAGGGTCGGTGTTCTGCTCCCGTTTTCTCCCGTCACTGCTGATGCCCCTGGATTTTACGGTCAGTGAGGTCCTGGATGGTCCTCTTACTGTGCAGATTTTATCAGGTCTGCCTAGAGCGTTTGCCTGACCTAGGGCTCTGTACCCCGTTGGTGCTATGGTTCTGAGAGTACTCCACCGGCAGCCACACGCCTGGGCCCTCAGGTCACCGTCACACTCTCCTGTCAGTCGGTTACCTCCATCTCCTCTCACTTCCACTTAGTGATAGTGATGTGTCGGTCACAAATGATCCGACACAAAGATCCGGCTCCCTGCTGTGACTGACAGGAGCCGGATCACCAAAGTGAGGCACTAAAATCGCTAAACTTCTCTTTTCGCCGCTGAAACCCCACCCACCTGCGTCTAAACCCCGCCCTCTCCACAATCTAATTGGTCCCTTGTACGTGGGCGTGGTTTAGCCGCGGGCAGGCGTGGTTTCAGGGGCGTCACTATAATCTTAAATATGTGTTCACCTGGGATGAACACATATTTAATAAGGAGCCGAGAACGATCCGAATGAGCCGGCTCTTTTTGGTGAGCGGAGCCATGGGAACCGGATCACCAAAAAGAGCTGGACTGCCCATCACTACTTACTGACTGTCTGACCCCTCCCACCTGGTTGTCATCTAGTGGACTGGATCGGCTCCACCCCTGGGTGGCTATCCATTGGGTCCAACTCTAGCCCGTCTCCAGTCCTTGAGGATGGGGAAAAACAGGGATTATAATGTTTTGCTGTTACCGGCACTGGTCTTCCAGGTTCCTGGAGGTTAGGCCCTGCATCTTTGACATGATGCAGTTCCTTGTAGCTCCTGATGGGTTCAGGGGCACTACACCAGCATAAGCAAAAGGACTTTCATTCATTGACAGTGAGTATTTGGTGACTTGTTTACCTCAGTATTTGTAAGCCAAAAGCAGAGGAAAAGTAATGGAAACACGGGCAACACTCCTGCATTGCATTCCTTCCCCACTCCTGGTTTGGCTTAGGCCAGAGTCACACTTGCTAGTGCCTCGCGCGAGTCTCTCATTGAATCACCCGGCACGGACTCACACTCTCCGGACAGGAGCATCTCAGCTGCATAGACATACATGCAACCGACCCGCTCCTGTCAGGAGAGTGTGAGTCCGTGCCGGGTGATTCAATGGCTCACGCGAGGCACTCGCAAGTGTGACTCTGGCCTTACACATACTCACCGTGTGCACTGGGCTTCCAGTCATATTGGAAATAACGAGATGTTGGTACACAAGTACGTTAGAGAGTTGCACCGATTACCTCAGAGCGGCAGTCTGATTACATAACATTAGGCGGCCTACACGGGTTACGTTAGAGCAGGCAGCCCAGGCTGTGGAATGCGCGGTGACCTCTGAGGGAGGCGCTTTCCGTCCTTCCCGCCCTCTCTCCTCCCGTACAGCTGGTAGTCAGCCAGGGCGTGGAGGCGGTGGCTGCCGGGGCGCCTTACTATTGGCTGCTGAATGTTGATGGGCGGGGACAGCCGCACTACTTGGGCCGAAACCGCTTTGTTGCTGCTTCAGTTGCTTGCAGCGATCAGGAGGCGAGCGCGTAACCTGTTGTGTGCCGGCAGAGAGTGCGCACCGGATCACAGTGTAAGGCGCGGCGATATGATCATGGCTGACAGAGGGAGTCCCACTGGCGTTATTGGGGTGCTATGGAATGTGCTTGGCGGGCGGAAGGGGGCGCTATACATTGCTCCCTGCATCCTCCATATACAGACAGGGCTGTGGGTGTGTCAGCGGCCGCCCTATGCGGGTGATGCCAGGAGTTGGGGTGGGTTTATCTCCGGGGTGTTTATATTCCACTGGTGACGGCGATTTCCGATACGGCAGCCTGGTCTGTGCTGTGTGGGCCTGACTGCTGGGACCCCCGGTGCAGTCCCATGTAACTGACCTTACCACCACTGATGTCTGAGTATGGGGGTCATGTGCACAGTGATGGCCTGGTATAGAATGCCCAGCAAGCCGCTGCTCACCAGGGAAAGTGTATGGGTGGCTTACAGACTTGCTAGTGATGGTCCATGCAGGTGCTGTGCCCTTCTGACCAGTATGGGGGAGCCCTCCTATATGATGTCCATGGAGGTGCTGTGCCCTTCTGGCCAGTATGGGGGAGCCCTCCTATATGATGTCCATGGAGGTGCTGTGCCCTTCTGACCAGTATGGGGGAGCCCTCCTATATGATGTCCATGGAGGTGCTGTGCCCTTCTGGCCAGTATGGGGGAGCCCTCCTATATGATGTCCATGCAGGTGCTGTGCCCTTCTGACCAGTATGGGGGAGCCCTCCTATATGATGTCCATGGAGGTGCTGTGCCCTTCTGGCCAGTATGGGGGAGCCCTCCTATTTGATGTCCATGGAGGTGCTGTGCCCTTCTGACCAGTATGGGGGAGCCCTCCTATATGATGTCCATGGAGGTGCTGTGCCCTTCTGGCCAGTATGGGGGAGCCCTCCTATATGATGTCCATGGAGGTGCTGTGCCCTTCTGGCCAGTATGGGGGAGCCCTCCTATATGATGTCCATGGAGGTGCTGTGCCCTTCTGGCCAGTATGGGGGAGCCCTCCTATATGATGTCCATGGAGGTGCTGTGCCCTTCTGGCCAGTATGGGGGAGCCCTCCTATATGATGTCCATGGAGGTGCTGTGCCCTTCTGGCCAGTATGGGGGAGCCCTCCTATATGATGTCCATGGAGGTGCTGTGCCCTTCTGGCCAGTATGGGGGAGCCCTCCTATATGATGTCCATGGAGGTGCTGTGCCCTTCTGGCCAGTATGGGGGAGCCCTCCTATATGATGTCCATGCAGGTGCTGTGCCCTTCTGACCAGTATGGGGGAGCCCTCCTATATGATGTCCATGGAGGTGCTGTGCCCTTCTGACCAGTATGGGGGAGCCCTCCTATATGATGTCCATGGAGGTGCTGTGCCCTTCTGGCCAGTATGGGGGAGCCCTCCTATATGATGTCCATGCAGGTGCTGTGCCCTTCTGACCAGTATGGGGGAGCCCTCCTATATGATGTCCATGGAGGTGCTGTGCCCTTCTGGCCAGTATGGGGGAGCCCTCCTATATGATGTCCATGGAGGTGCTGTGCCCTTCTGACCAGTATGGGGGAGCCCTCCTATATGATGTCCATGGAGGTGCTGTGCCCTTCTGGCCAGTATGGGGGAGCCCTCCTATATGATGTCCATGGAGGTGCTGTGCCCTTCTGGCCAGTATGGGGGAGCCCTCCTATATGATGTCCATGGAGGTGCTGTGCCCTTCTGGCCAGTATGGGGGAGCCCTCCTATATGATGTCCATGGAGGTGCTGTGCCCTTCTGGCCAGTATGGGGGAGCCCTCCTATATGATGTCCATGGAGGTGCTGTGCCCTTCTGGCCAGTATGGGGGAGCCCTCCTATATGATGTCCATGGAGGTGCTGTGCCCTTCTGGCCAGTATGGGGGAGCCCTCCTATATGATGTCCATGGAGGTGCTGTGCCCTTCTGGCCAGTATGGGGGAGCCCTCCTATATGATGTCCATGCAGGTGCTGTGCCCTTCTGACCAGTATGGGGGAGCCCTCCTATATGATGTCCATGGAGGTGCTGTGCCCTTCTGGCCAGTATGGGGGAGCCCTCCTATATGATGTCCATGGAGGTGCTGTGCCCTTCTGGCCAGTATGGGGGAGCCCTCCTATATGATGTCCATGGAGGTGCTGTGCCCTTCTGACCAGTATGGGGGAGCCCTCCTATATGATGTCCATGGAGGTGCTGTGCCCTTCTGGCCAGTATGGGGGAGCCCTCCTATATGATGTCCATGGAGGTGCTGTGCCCTTCTGGCCAGTATGGGGGAGCCCTCCTATATGATGTCCATGGAGGTGCTGTGCCCTTCTGGCCAGTATGGGGGAGCCCTCCTATATGATGTCCATGGAGGTGCTGTGCCCTTCTGGCCAGTATGGGGGAGCCCTCCTATATGATGTCCATGGAGGTGCTGTGCCCTTCTGGCCAGTATGGGGGAGCCCTCCTATATGATGTCCATGGAGGTGCTGTGCCCTTCTGGCCAGTATGGGGGAGCCCTCCTATATGATGTCCATGGAGGTGCTGTGCCCTTCTGGCCAGTATGGGGGAGCCCTCCTATATGATGTCCATGGAGGTGCTGTGCCCTTCTGGCCAGTATGGGGGAGCCCTCCTATATGATGTCCATGGAGGTGCTGTGCCCTTCTGGCCAGTATGGGGGAGCCCTCCTATATGATGTCCATGGAGGTGCTGTGCCCTTCTGGCCAGTATGGGGGAGCCCTCCTATATGATGTCCATGGAGGTGCTGTGCCCTTCTGGCCAGTATGGGGGAGCCCTCCTATATGATGTCCATGGAGGTGCTGTGCCCTTCTGGCCAGTATGGGGGAGCCCTCCTATATGATGTCCATGGAGGTGCTGTGCCCTTCTGGCCAGTATGGGGGAGCCCTCCTATATGATGTCCATGGAGGTGCTGTGCCCTTCTGGCCAGTATGGGGGAGCCCTCCTATATGATGTCCATGGAGGTGCTGTGCCCTTCTGGCCAGTATGGGGGAGCCCTCCTATATGATGTCCATGGAGGTGCTGTGCCCTTCTGGCCAGTATGGGGGAGCCCTCCTATATGATGTCCATGGAGGTGCTGTGCCCTTCTGGCCAGTATGGGGGAGCCCTCCTATATGATGTCCATGGAGGTGCTGTGCCCTTCTGGCCAGTATGGGGGAGCCCTCCTATATGATGTCCATGGAGGTGCTGTGCCCTTCTGGCCAGTATGGGGGAGCCCTCCTATATGATGTCCATGGAGGTGCTGTGCCCTTCTGGCCAGTATGGGGGAGCCCTCCTATATGATGTCCATGGAGGTGCTGTGCCCTTCTGGCCAGTATGGGGGAGCCCTCCTATATGATGTCCATGGAGGTGCTGTGCCCTTCTGGCCAGTATGGGGGAGCCCTCCTATATGATGTCCATGGAGGTGCTGTGGCCCTTCTGGCCAGTATGGGGGAGCCCTCCTATATGATGTCCATGGAGGTGCTGTGGCCTTCTGGCCAGTATGGGGGAGCCCTCCTATATGATGTCCATGGAGGTGCTGTGGCCTTCTGGCCAGTATGGGGGAGCCCTCCTATATGATGTCCATGGAGGTGCTGTGGCCTTCTGGCCAGTATGGGGGAGCCCTCCTATATGATGTCCATGGAGGTGCTGTGGCCTTCTGGCCAGTATGGGGGAGCCCTCCTATATGATGTCCATGGAGGTGCTGTGGCCTTCTGGCCAGTATGGGGGAGCCCTCCTATATGATGTCCATGGAGGTGCTGTGGCCTTCTGGCCAGTATGGGGGAGCCCTCCTATATGATGTCCATGGAGGTGCTGTGGCCTTCTGGCCAGTATGGGGGAGCCCTCCTATATGATGTCCATGGAGGTGCTGTGGCCTTCTGGCCAGTATGGGGGAGCCCTCCTATATGATGTCCATGGAGGTGCTGTGGCCTTCTGGCCAGTATGGGGGAGCCCTCCTATATGATGTCCATGGAGGTGCTGTGGCCTTCTGGCCAGTATGGGGGAGCCCTCCTATATGATGTCCATGGAGGTGCTGTGGCCTTCTGGCCAGTATGGGGGAGCCCTCCTATATGATGTCCATGGAGGTGCTGTGGCCCTTCTGGCCAGTATGGGGGAGCCCTCCTATATGATGTCCATGGAGGTGCTGTGCCCTTCTGGCCAGTATGGGGGAGCCCTCCTATATGATGTCCATGGAGGTGCTGTGCCCTTCTGGCCAGTATGGGGGAGCCCTCCTATATGATGTCCATGGAGGTGCTGTGCCCTTCTGGCCAGTATGGGGGAGCCCTCCTATATGATGTCCATGGAGGTGCTGTGGCCCTTCTGGCCAGTATGGGGGAGCCCTCCTATATGATGTCCATGGAGGTGCTGTGCCCTTCTGGCCAGTATGGGGGAGCCCTCCTATATGATGTCCATGGAGGTGCTGTGCCCTTCTGGCCAGTATGGGGGAGCCCTCCTATATGATGTCCATGGAGGTGCTGTGCCCTTCTGGCCAGTATGGGGGAGCCCTCCTATATGATGTCCATGGAGGTGCTGTGCCCTTCTGGCCAGTATGGGGGAGCCCTCCTATATGATGTCCATGGAGGTGCTGTGCCCTTCTGGCCAGTATGGGGGAGCCCTCCTATATGATGTCCATGGAGGTGCTGTGCCCTTCTGGCCAGTATGGGGGAGCCCTCCTATATGATGTCCATGGAGGTGCTGTGCCCTTCTGGCCAGTATGGGGGAGCCCTCCTATATGATGTCCATGGAGGTGCTGTGCCCTTCTGGCCAGTATGGGGGAGCCCTCCTATATGATGTCCATGGAGGTGCTGTGCCCTTCTGGCCAGTATGGGGGAGCCCTCCTATATGATGTCCATGGAGGTGCTGTGCCCTTCTGGCCAGTATGGGGGAGCCCTCCTATATGATGTCCATGGAGGTGCTGTGCCCTTCTGGCCAGTATGGGGGAGCCCTCCTATATGATGTCCATGGAGGTGCTGTGCCCTTCTGGCCAGTATGGGGGAGCCCTCCTATATGATGTCCATGGAGGTGCTGTGCCCTTCTGGCCAGTATGGGGGAGCCCTCCTATATGATGTCCATGGAGGTGCTGTGCCCTTCTGGCCAGTATGGGGGAGCCCTCCTATATGATGTCCATGGAGGTGCTGTGCCCTTCTGGCCAGTATGGGGGAGCCCTCCTATATGATGTCCATGGAGGTGCTGTGCCCTTCTGGCCAGTATGGGGGAGCCCTCCTATATGATGTCCATGGAGGTGCTGTGCCCTTCTGGCCAGTATGGGGGAGCCCTCCTATATGATGTCCATGGAGGTGCTGTGCCCTTCTGGCCAGTATGGGGGAGCCCTCCTATATGATGTCCATGGAGGTGCTGTGCCCTTCTGGCCAGTATGGGGGAGCCCTCCTATATGATGTCCATGGAGGTGCTGTGCCCTTCTGGCCAGTATGGGGGAGCCCTCCTATATGATGTCCATGGAGGTGCTGTGCCCTTCTGGCCAGTATGGGGGAGCCCTCCTATATGATGTCCATGGAGGTGCTGTGCCCTTCTGGCCAGTATGGGGGAGCCCTCCTATATGATGTCCATGGAGGTGCTGTGCCCTTCTGGCCAGTATGGGGGAGCCCTCCTATATGATGTCCATGGAGGTGCTGTGCCCTTCTGGCCAGTATGGGGGAGCCCTCCTATATGATGTCCATGGAGGTGCTGTGCCCTTCTGGCCAGTATGGGGGAGCCCTCCTATATGATGTCCATGGAGGTGCTGTGCCCTTCTGGCCAGTATGGGGGAGCCCTCCTATATGATGTCCATGGAGGTGCTGTGCCCTTCTGGCCAGTATGGGGGAGCCCTCCTATATGATGTCCATGGAGGTGCTGTGCCCTTCTGGCCAGTATGGGGGAGCCCTCCTATATGATGTCCATGGAGGTGCTGTGCCCTTCTGGCCAGTATGGGGGAGCCCTCCTATATGATGTCCATGGAGGTGCTGTGCCCTTCTGGCCAGTATGGGGGAGCCCTCCTATATGATGTCCATGGAGGTGCTGTGCCCTTCTGGCCAGTATGGGGGAGCCCTCCTATATGATGTCCATGGAGGTGCTGTGCCCTTCTGGCCAGTATGGGGGAGCCCTCCTATATGATGTCCATGGAGGTGCTGTGCCCTTCTGGCCAGTATGGGGGAGCCCTCCTATATGATGTCCATGGAGGTGCTGTGCCCTTCTGGCCAGTATGGGGGAGCCCTCCTATATGATGTCCATGGAGGTGCTGTGCCCTTCTGGCCAGTATGGGGGAGCCCTCCTATATGATGTCCATGGAGGTGCTGTGCCCTTCTGGCCAGTATGGGGGAGCCCTCCTATATGATGTCCATGGAGGTGCTGTGCCCTTCTGGCCAGTATGGGGGAGCCCTCCTATATGATGTCCATGGAGGTGCTGTGCCCTTCTGGCCAGTATGGGGGAGCCCTCCTATATGATGTCCATGGAGGTGCTGTGCCCTTCTGGCCAGTATGGGGGAGCCCTCCTATATGATGTCCATGGAGGTGCTGTGCCCTTCTGGCCAGTATGGGGGAGCCCTCCTATATGATGTCCATGGAGGTGCTGTGCCCTTCTGGCCAGTATGGGGGAGCCCTCCTATATGATGTCCATGGAGGTGCTGTGCCCTTCTGGCCAGTATGGGGGAGCCCTCCTATATGATGTCCATGGAGGTGCTGTGCCCTTCTGGCCAGTATGGGGGAGCCCTCCTATATGATGTCCATGGAGGTGCTGTGCCCTTCTGGCCAGTATGGGGGAGCCCTCCTATATGATGTCCATGGAGGTGCTGTGCCCTTCTGGCCAGTATGGGGGAGCCCTCCTATATGATGTCCATGGAGGTGCTGTGCCCTTCTGGCCAGTATGGGGGAGCCCTCCTATATGATGTCCATGGAGGTGCTGTGCCCTTCTGGCCAGTATGGGGGAGCCCTCCTATATGATGTCCATGGAGGTGCTGTGCCCTTCTGGCCAGTATGGGGGAGCCCTCCTATATGATGTCCATGGAGGTGCTGTGCCCTTCTGGCCAGTATGGGGGAGCCCTCCTATATGATGTCCATGGAGGTGCTGTGCCCTTCTGGCCAGTATGGGGGAGCCCTCCTATATGATGTCCATGGAGGTGCTGTGCCCTTCTGGCCAGTATGGGGGAGCCCTCCTATATGATGTCCATGGAGGTGCTGTGCCCTTCTGGCCAGTATGGGGGAGCCCTCCTATATGATGTCCATGGAGGTGCTGTGCCCTTCTGGCCAGTATGGGGGAGCCCTCCTATATGATGTCCATGGAGGTGCTGTGCCCTTCTGGCCAGTATGGGGGAGCCCTCCTATATGATGTCCATGGAGGTGCTGTGCCCTTCTGGCCAGTATGGGGGAGCCCTCCTATATGATGTCCATGGAGGTGCTGTGCCCTTCTGGCCAGTATGGGGGAGCCCTCCTATATGATGTCCATGGAGGTGCTGTGCCCTTCTGGCCAGTATGGGGGAGCCCTCCTATATGATGTCCATGGAGGTGCTGTGCCCTTCTGGCCAGTATGGGGGAGCCCTCCTATATGATGTCCATGGAGGTGCTGTGCCCTTCTGGCCAGTATGGGGGAGCCCTCCTATATGATGTCCATGGAGGTGCTGTGCCCTTCTGGCCAGTATGGGGGAGCCCTCCTATATGATGTCCATGGAGGTGCTGTGCCCTTCTGGCCAGTATGGGGGAGCCCTCCTATATGATGTCCATGGAGGTGCTGTGCCCTTCTGGCCAGTATGGGGGAGCCCTCCTATATGATGTCCATGGAGGTGCTGTGCCCTTCTGGCCAGTATGGGGGAGCCCTCCTATATGATGTCCATGGAGGTGCTGTGCCCTTCTGGCCAGTATGGGGGAGCCCTCCTATATGATGTCCATGGAGGTGCTGTGCCCTTCTGGCCAGTATGGGGGAGCCCTCCTATATGATGTCCATGGAGGTGCTGTGCCCTTCTGGCCAGTATGGGGGAGCCCTCCTATATGATGTCCATGGAGGTGCTGTGCCCTTCTGGCCAGTATGGGGGAGCCCTCCTATATGATGTCCATGGAGGTGCTGTGCCCTTCTGGCCAGTATGGGGGAGCCCTCCTATATGATGTCCATGGAGGTGCTGTGCCCTTCTGGCCAGTATGGGGGAGCCCTCCTATATGATGTCCATGGAGGTGCTGTGCCCTTCTGGCCAGTATGGGGGAGCCCTCCTATATGATGTCCATGGAGGTGCTGTGCCCTTCTGGCCAGTATGGGGGAGCCCTCCTATATGATGTCCATGGAGGTGCTGTGCCCTTCTGGCCAGTATGGGGGAGCCCTCCTATATGATGTCCATGGAGGTGCTGTGCCCTTCTGGCCAGTATGGGGGAGCCCTCCTATATGATGTCCATGGAGGTGCTGTGCCCTTCTGGCCAGTATGGGGGAGCCCTCCTGTATGATGTCCATGGAGGTGCTGTGCCCTTCTGGCCAGTATGGGGGAGCCCTCCTGTATGATGTCCATGGAGGTGCTGTGCCCTTCTGGCCAGTATGGGGGAGCCCTCCTGTATGATGTCCATGGAGGTGCTGTGCCCTTCTGGCCAGTATGGGGGAGCCCTCCTGTATGATGTCCATGGAGGTGCTGTGCCCTTCTGGCCAGTATGGGGGAGCCCTCCTGTATGATGTCCATGGAGGTGCTGTGCCCTTCTGGCCAGTATGGGGGAGCCCTCCTGTATGATGTCCATGGAGGTGCTGTGCCCTTCTGGCCAGTATGGGGGAGCCCTCCTGTATGATGTCCATGGAGGTGCTGTGCCCTTCTGGCCAGTATGGGGGAGCCCTCCTGTATGATGTCCATGGAGGTGCTGTGCCCTTCTGGCCAGTATGGGGGAGCCCTCCTGTATGATGTCCATGGAGGTGCTGTGCCCTTCTGGCCAGTATGGGGGAGCCCTCCTGTATGATGTCCATGGAGGTGCTGTGCCCTTCTGGCCAGTATGGGGGAGCCCTCCTGTATGATGTCCATGGAGGTGCTGTGCCCTTCTGGCCAGTATGGGGGAGCCCTCCTGTATGATGTCCATGGAGGTGCTGTGCCCTTCTGGCCAGTATGGGGGAGCCCTCCTGTATGATGTCCATGGAGGTGCTGTGCCCTTCTGGCCAGTATGGGGGAGCCCTCCTGTATGATGTCCATGGAGGTGCTGTGCCCTTCTGGCCAGTATGGGGGAGCCCTCCTGTATGATGTCCATGGAGGTGCTGTGCCCTTCTGGCCAGTATGGGGGAGCCCTCCTGTATGATGTCCATGGAGGTGCTGTGCCCTTCTGGCCAGTATGGGGGAGCCCTCCTGTATGATGTCCATGGAGGTGCTGTGCCCTTCTGGCCAGTATGGGGGAGCCCTCCTGTATGATGTCCATGGAGGTGCTGTGCCCTTCTGGCCAGTATGGGGGAGCCCTCCTGTATGATGTCCATGGAGGTGCTGTGCCCTTCTGGCCAGTATGGGGGAGCCCTCCTGTATGATGTCCATGGAGGTGCTGTGCCCTTCTGGCCAGTATGGGGGAGCCCTCCTGTATGATGTCCATGGAGGTGCTGTGCCCTTCTGGCCAGTATGGGGGAGCCCTCCTGTATGATGTCCATGGAGGTGCTGTGCCCTTCTGGCCAGTATGGGGGAGCCCTCCTGTATGATGTCCATGGAGGTGCTGTGCCCTTCTGGCCAGTATGGGGGAGCCCTCCTGTATGATGTCCATGGAGGTGCTGTGCCCTTCTGGCCAGTATGGGGGAGCCCTCCTGTATGATGTCCATGGAGGTGCTGTGCCCTTCTGGCCAGTATGGGGGAGCCCTCCTGTATGATGTCCATGGAGGTGCTGTGCCCTTCTGGCCAGTATGGGGGAGCCCTCCTGTATGATGTCCATGGAGGTGCTGTGCCCTTCTGGCCAGTATGGGGGAGCCCTCCTGTATGATGTCCATGGAGGTGCTGTGCCCTTCTGGCCAGTATGGGGGAGCCCTCCTGTATGATGTCCATGGAGGTGCTGTGCCCTTCTGGCCAGTATGGGGGAGCCCTCCTGTATGATGTCCATGGAGGTGCTGTGCCCTTCTGGCCAGTATGGGGGAGCCCTCCTGTATGATGTCCATGGAGGTGCTGTGCCCTTCTGGCCAGTATGGGGGAGCCCTCCTGTATGATGTCCATGGAGGTGCTGTGCCCTTCTGGCCAGTATGGGGGAGCCCTCCTGTATGATGTCCATGGAGGTGCTGTGCCCTTCTGGCCAGTATGGGGGAGCCCTCCTGTATGATGTCCATGGAGGTGCTGTGCCCTTCTGGCCAGTATGGGGGAGCCCTCCTGTATGATGTCCATGGAGGTGCTGTGCCCTTCTGGCCAGTATGGGGGAGCCCTCCTGTATGATGTCCATGGAGGTGCTGTGCCCTTCTGGCCAGTATGGGGGAGCCCTCCTGTATGATGTCCATGGAGGTGCTGTGCCCTTCTGGCCAGTATGGGGGAGCCCTCCTGTATGATGTCCATGGAGGTGCTGTGCCCTTCTGGCCAGTATGGGGGAGCCCTCCTGTATGATGTCCATGGAGGTGCTGTGCCCTTCTGGCCAGTATGGGGGAGCCCTCCTGTATGATGTCCATGGAGGTGCTGTGCCCTTCTGGCCAGTATGGGGGAGCCCTCCTGTATGATGTCCATGGAGGTGCTGTGCCCTTCTGGCCAGTATGGGGGAGCCCTCCTGTATGATGTCCATGGAGGTGCTGTGCCCTTCTGGCCAGTATGGGGGAGCCCTCCTGTATGATGTCCATGGAGGTGCTGTGCCCTTCTGGCCAGTATGGGGGAGCCCTCCTGTATGATGTCCATGGAGGTGCTGTGCCCTTCTGGCCAGTATGGGGGAGCCCTCCTGTATGATGTCCATGGAGGTGCTGTGCCCTTCTGGCCAGTATGGGGGAGCCCTCCTGTATGATGTCCATGGAGGTGCTGTGCCCTTCTGGCCAGTATGGGGGAGCCCTCCTGTATGATGTCCATGGAGGTGCTGTGCCCTTCTGGCCAGTATGGGGGAGCCCTCCTGTATGATGTCCATGGAGGTGCTGTGCCCTTCTGGCCAGTATGGGGGAGCCCTCCTGTATGATGTCCATGGAGGTGCTGTGCCCTTCTGGCCAGTATGGGGGAGCCCTCCTGTATGATGTCCATGGAGGTGCTGTGCCCTTCTGGCCAGTATGGGGGAGCCCTCCTGTATGATGTCCATGGAGGTGCTGTGCCCTTCTGGCCAGTATGGGGGAGCCCTCCTGTATGATGTCCATGGAGGTGCTGTGCCCTTCTGGCCAGTATGGGGGAGCCCTCCTGTATGATGTCCATGGAGGTGCTGTGCCCTTCTGGCCAGTATGGGGGAGCCCTCCTGTATGATGTCCATGGAGGTGCTGTGCCCTTCTGGCCAGTATGGGGGAGCCCTCCTGTATGATGTCCATGGAGGTGCTGTGCCCTTCTGGCCAGTATGGGGGAGCCCTCCTGTATGATGTCCATGGAGGTGCTGTGCCCTTCTGGCCAGTATGGGGGAGCCCTCCTGTATGATGTCCATGGAGGTGCTGTGCCCTTCTGGCCAGTATGGGGGAGCCCTCCTGTATGATGTCCATGGAGGTGCTGTGCCCTTCTGGCCAGTATGGGGGAGCCCTCCTGTATGATGTCCATGGAGGTGCTGTGCCCTTCTGGCCAGTATGGGGGAGCCCTCCTGTATGATGTCCATGGAGGTGCTGTGCCCTTCTGGCCAGTATGGGGGAGCCCTCCTGTATGATGTCCATGGAGGTGCTGTGCCCTTCTGGCCAGTATGGGGGAGCCCTCCTGTATGATGTCCATGGAGGTGCTGTGCCCTTCTGGCCAGTATGGGGGAGCCCTCCTGTATGATGTCCATGGAGGTGCTGTGCCCTTCTGGCCAGTATGGGGGAGCCCTCCTGTATGATGTCCATGGAGGTGCTGTGCCCTTCTGGCCAGTATGGGGGAGCCCTCCTGTATGATGTCCATGGAGGTGCTGTGCCCTTCTGGCCAGTATGGGGGAGCCCTCCTGTATGATGTCCATGGAGGTGCTGTGCCCTTCTGGCCAGTATGGGGGAGCCCTCCTGTATGATGTCCATGGAGGTGCTGTGCCCTTCTGGCCAGTATGGGGGAGCCCTCCTGTATGATGTCCATGGAGGTGCTGTGCCCTTCTGGCCAGTATGGGGGAGCCCTCCTGTATGATGTCCATGGAGGTGCTGTGCCCTTCTGGCCAGTATGGGGGAGCCCTCCTGTATGATGTCCATGGAGGTGCTGTGCCCTTCTGGCCAGTATGGGGGAGCCCTCCTGTATGATGTCCATGGAGGTGCTGTGCCCTTCTGGCCAGTATGGGGGAGCCCTCCTGTATGATGTCCATGGAGGTGCTGTGCCCTTCTGGCCAGTATGGGGGAGCCCTCCTGTATTGCATCATTATACAATATAGTTATAGTCTCACATGGTAACCAATCAGATCACAGCCCTGTGCTGCTGCCGGAAAACAAACTGGCCTGTGATTGGTTGTTTTGTACAACACTGACACTTATGGATGAGGGCATGAAAGGCTAAATATACATAAATATACATATTTAACCAGTGCTGGTGCAGGCTTCTTGCATGTGACGAGGGGACATTCCACGAGCAGACATCAGTGAGGTGTGCGAGACGCTGCTCGTGTTGTCAGTTGCCTCTTGCGGATAGGATTTATATATGTGCCATACTGGCTCTGATTATTCACTTGTTTTCCCACAAGTGATGTCCTATTTTTAGGGCAGGCTGTCAATATACAATCTATCTGGGGGTCTTGCTGCACTGCCATCAGTCAGCTGTTGGAGGGGATCACTGTCTCCACCTCCATACAGCACATTAGCATTCTGGAAGCAGGTGTGCATGGTATTGCAGTATTATTGTTCCAGTAAGCAGGACAATGCTGCAATACCCACCACAAGCGTTACTGAAGGCATGATTTATTGTGGCGCTGTGTGGTCACCCTTTTTCACTAGAACAGACAGTCCCCACCCCCAGTAAAAATAACATCCATACCCTCCTCTGGTGTCGGCACTGGCTCTCCTGGGAATAGTTATTGTCATGTGATCCCTGCGTCCAATCAGTGGACACTCTGTCCCTAGGTTCTTAAGCTGGCCATATACATGAAATAATTGACAGGCTATTCTTTCCTTAGGCCGGAATCACACGTGTAACTCATGCGAGTCTCACATTGCATCACCTGACACGGACTCTCCCTCCTGCCAGGAGCGGGTCGGCTGCATGTATCTCTATGCAGCTGGGACGCCCCTGTCCGGAGACTGTGCAGCCATGACGGGTGATGCAATGTGAGACTTGTGCGAGGCACTCGCAAGTGTGACTATGGCCTAACTGTTCTCAGTGCACATGTTTTAATTGGGTGAGACATGAGCGCCTCCTCAATGTTTGCCCGCTACGTCTTGATATGATCTAACTGGTTATGTGGTTAGACTCTAGGACTGATGTGACTAGTCCCTGTCTTTATACAGTGTTTAATACATTGGTCCCATATATGCAATGGGAAATGTTTCATGTTTTTTTTGTTTAAACTCCACAGTTTATCCATTTCAAGCTATTGGAGACCAGAAGTTTATATTCCATCTCACGTCCATTGTAGTTAAGGAATGTCAACAGCCATCTTGGTTACATTTGTAAGACATGGAGGGCCTCGGGTGAGAAGAGGAGCGCTGCTGACGTCGCGTGTGCTGCAAGATAACAGTCGTGTAGCTTCAGCCTGCCAGTTCTCCACCATCAAGCGCAGGTCGTTTTCATCGCGGTTTGACCCTGACGGAAGCGGGAGACCTGCCACCTGGGACTCTTTTGGTATATGGGACAATCGAATTGATGAGCCTATCCAGCTGCCAACTAGTATTAAGTATGGCAAAATTATACCTCAAATCAATATGTCTAAGGTGGGCGGCTCCTCTCAGATAGGGAAGAGGAAAGAAAATGAAGACCGCTTCACCTTTTCCCAAATAAATGATGAGGTCTTGTATTTTGCGGTCTATGACGGGCATGGAGGGGCTGGAGCGGCGGACTTCTGTAACCAATATATGGCGCAATATATCACGTAAGTTGTCACTTCTTGGGATTATTCATTACCCTTTGACAAATTCTATATTAATATTGTAACATTCTATGTCCACAGGGATATCCTTGCACAGGAGAAGGATATGGAGAAAGTGTTGATCAAAGCATTTCTAGAAATTGATAAAGAATTTGCAAAAATGGCTCGTGTTCATCCTAATGGTAGGTGCTAAACTTGTTTTCAACTGACCCTCGGTTCTTCCAGTAATTTAAGAAATGTAAGTGCGGACATTCATGACAGGTGGAGGAACCGTAACATTCCTGACATGCTATGGACATCTAGCCCTTGACCCCAAATTTATGGGCCTGCTGAGGAGGTGGCTTTGTGATATATTGCAGCACACTGCTGTGACTGGTGGACCCCCCCCCCCCCTCCCCCACACACTGGTCTACCAACCTGGCCGCTTGACGGGATGTAATAGAAGTGGTAGACATATGAGTTATGTTTTCCAATGTTTGTCCAAAAGTATATTTTGAACTTCAGTAATTTTAAGCATGGACATGTATTTTAGATTGTCATAAGAAAATATATTGTGTGTTTTATTTATCCCAGACAGGAGTCTGGCCATGCTCCTACATGACGTACTAGCTCTTGTGTATGGTGTAGCAGCCATCGGAGCAAACACTTTGTTTACTGGTCCCCTCCCATATAAATGTTTATGGACTAAGCCTCTATGAATATAGATATAGTCAGTGTTCTGCATAGTTGCAAATCACTGACTTGTCCAGTTTCCATACCTGCTCTGGTCCTCTCCTCTCACTTGCCGGCTCATACTGGGGGTTGAGAGCTAGAAGTCCCTATTAGGCAAGAGTCACACTTGCAACAGACTTGCATGAGTCTCTCATCACCCGGCACGACCTAATGCTCTCTGGACAGGAGCATCCAGCTGCATAGAAATACATGCAGCTGACCCGCTCCTGTCCGGAGAGCAAGAGACCATACTGGGTGATGCCATGCGAGACTCTCGCAAGTGTGATACCTGCCTTACATATACATTCACACAGGTTTAGCTCATAGGAATTTTAATGGGAGTGTCATCATCTTATATGGAAACTGCTGTTTCACCTGAAGATATTGTAGCAAATCCTAATGGTCATACAGGTTTGCAGGTGAAATGACTGTTTCCCTGTAAGATGGAATATGATAAATATCAGTGTCACAGGGATGTGTGTGAGCATACTGTAAAGGGGTATTTTAGCACAAGGGATATTGTGAATGAGTGGGCAAAAAAACCCCCAAAAACTTAGACCGGTGTGGTCTCTCCCCACCCGGATTGAGTACTTTTTGTGCCTCTTATTTAGTTTTTCCATATGATGGTGACTAGAGGGCAACACTCTTATCAATGTAGTTTGGAGTTCACAAACCCAATACCCCAACAGAAAAGCTATTTTAATCTAACTCCATACATGAAATGTCTAAGGCCTCCGACACACTCACGTGAAAATCACACACGTACCGCGAGACACGTATTTACCCTGCGTGTTGCGTGTAGGCAAGTATGTGTCTCTGGTACGTGCGGGCCACGTGTGTTCTCCGTGTGCTATCTGCGATAACACACGGAGAACCGGTAATTTGCATACTCACATGGTCCTTCCTGCTGTCCGTGGTGCTGATCTTCAGCTCCAGCCCTGCCGTCTCCCCGCTGCTGCCGGCCGTTTTCTCCGACGCGTGTCACACGACCCGCATCCACACTACATCCGTGTGGTGCGGGCCGTGTGACACCGTGCTGCCGGAGCAACACTGACATGTCAGCGGTTTTAACACACTAAGACACGTAAGTACGGAACGGACACACATTCCGTTCCAAAATGCTTGCGTGTCTCCTAACCATAGGGATTACCTAGGTCCCCGTGTGCACGTGTCTCCGGTCCGTGTAAAAAAAAAAAAAAAAAAAAAAGGCACACGGACCAGCGGCACGTGAGTGTCGGAGGCCTAAAGCAGTGTTTCTCAACTCCAGTCCTCAAGACCCACCAACATATCATGTTTTCGTCAAGCAGGCTTTCAGGATCTCCTTAGGTCTGCTTCTCACTTGCGAGTTTCTCGCAGTAGAGCAATGCGAGAAACTCGCAGTGGAATCGGACACATGTGCATTAGCGAATTTTTATTTTATTTTTTTTCTTCTCAGTCCAAATCGGACCGAGAAAATCGCAGCATGCTTCTTTTTTGCGAGTTTCTACTGCGAGTCTCTCCAATGCAAGTCTATGTGAGCGTGTAAATAATCGGATGTCACGGGACGGCACTCGCACCATCCTAGTGACATCCGATTTTCTAAATACATTTCTCGCGTGTTTCCTAAAACACTGGAAACGAGTGATGTCTCACAATGTCTGTCAATCACTATTCTGTCAGTCGGTCTCTCCCTCTCAGTCTCTATTCTCTGTCGGTCCGTCATTTTCCCCTCCTCTCTCGTACTCACTGTTCCCCGATCTCCGTCGCGGCGCTGCACGGCATTCTGTGCAGTGAAATAAATAATTAAAAAAAACCGGTGTGCGGTCCCCCCCCCCCCCCCCCCCCTCCAACTTGAATCCATCTCAGGATGGGGAGCTCCACGTTTTGGGGAGCCCCCCAGCGTAACAAGATCAGTCAGCAGCTGCCCAGAGTTGCCGCATACATTAGATGCGACAGTTCTGGGACTGTACCCGGCTCTTCCCGATTTGCCCTGGTGCGTTGGCAAATCGGGGTAATAAGGAGTTAATGGCAGCCCAGAGCTGCCAATACGTCCAAGATTAATCATGTCAGGCGTCTCCCCAAGATACCTTCCATGATTAATCTGCAAGTTACAGTAAATAAACACACACCCGAAAAATCCTTTATTAGAAATAAAAAACACTAACAAATTCCCTGGTTCACCAATTTAATAAGCCCCAAAAAGCCCTCCATGTCCGGCGTAATCCACAGACCTTCAGCGTCGCATCCAGCTCTGCTGCATGGAGGTGACCGGAGCTGCTGAAGACACCGCCGCTCCATGCAGCAACTGAGGTGAGTAGCTCGATCAGCTGAGCTGTCACTGAGGTTACCCGCTGTCACTGGATACAGCGGTGGCCGCGAGTAACCTCAGTGACAGCTCAGCTGATCGCGCTATTCCATTCATTAGCTGCGTTGAACTGACAGGAGCGGCGGTGTCTTCTGCAGCTCCGGTCACCTTCATGCAGCAGAGCTGGAAGCGACGCTGAACCATCCTAGATTACACCGGACATGGAGGGCTTTTTCGGGCTTATTAAAGTGGTGAACGAGGATATATGTTCGCGTTTTTTATTTCTAATAAATGATTTTTGTGTGTACTGTAACTTGCAGATTAATCATGGAAGGTATCTCGGGGAGACGCCTGACATGATTAATCTTGGACGTATTGGCAGCTCTGGGCTGCCATTAACTCCTTATTACCCCGATTTGCCAACGCACCAGGGCAAATCGGGAAGACCCGGGTACAGTCCCAGAACTGTCGCATCTAATGCATGCGGCAATTCTGGGCGGCTGCTGACTGATATTGTTAGGCTGGGGGGCTCCCCATAACGTGGAGCTCCCCATCCTGAGAATACCAGCCTTCAGCCGTATGGCTTTATCTGGCTGGTATTAAAATTGGGGGGGACCGCACGCCGTTTATTTAATTATTTATTTCACTGTACAGTATACACGCCCACCGGCTGCTGTGATTGGTTGCAGTGAGACAGCTGTCACTCAGCGTGGGGGTGTGTCTCACTGCAACCAATCATAGGCGCCGGTGGGCGGGAAATACGAGATTGTTTAATGAGCGGCCGGCTTTTTCAAAATAGTAAAAGCCGCCGCAGCAGTATGAATGCCGTGCAGCGCCGGGGATCGGTGAGTATGAGAGAGGGCTGCTAACTTCAGTCACTCAGGGGATTAGCAGTCACCGGTGAGTCCTTCACAGGTGACCGCTAATCAGGACGCGACACAGACAGAGCCGCAGCATGACAATGAAGTCGGGTGACGTTCACCCGAGTTCATTCTGATCGTGCGGCTCTGTCTGTCTCTGCTGTCCTGTCGTCTGCCATTCAGCTCTGCTACATGGCTGTCTGTGTCTGCTGTCAACGGCCATGTTGCAGAGCTGACTGGCAGATGACATAGTGAAAAATACGCATTACACACGCTAGTAAAATCATTACTTTATTCAGAAAAAGCATCACACTTGCGTTACACTCGGACCTAACATGAACTAAAATCAGCCGAGTTTTTTTTTTTTTTCAGCCCAGTCGGACCGATTTTACTCGCATAATGTGTTTCCAGCCTTAAGGTTGCACTGGTGATGGAATTATTCCCTTTCTAATATCGAGGAAAACCTGAAACTTGATCGGTTGGTGGGTCTTGAGGACTGGAGTTGAGAAACACTGGTCTAAAGTATCACTTCAGGGAGTTTTTAATATTGTCAAATCTCTGTAATGGTGCTTAAAATGTCAGTCTCGTGTCGTATGCTAACCTTCCGGCAGCTTCATGCTGCTGCTGCTGCATCGGTTGGCCCCTTTTGATTTGTGAATTGCCACCGGCTCCATTGTTTCATGGAGCACGCCGGAGGTCACAATTCGATGCATCTCTATGGGAGCCTCGCCCTGACTCTCATAGTTACACTGAGACCTTGTGACCTAACATCTGACTTCCAAGCAGTCAGAAGTTATGAATGGGCACAAGATGGCACCATGGGGCTGAAAAAACGAGGAGCTGCAGGAAAGCGAGTATATGATGATTTGGGCGGGGGGGAGGGGTGTTACACTTAAAGCGCCACCCCAGCACTGAAGAGGGGGGGGGGGGGGGGGGGAAAGCTATTGCTGGCTATTTGGAGCTTTAACTCAACCTCAAGGGGGAGGGGGCCTCGGTGTACAATTCATAGTCTAAAGGGGGCTTTACACACTGCGACATCGCTAATGCGGAGTCGTTGGGGTCACGGAAGTTGTGACTCACATCCGGCCACATTAGCGATGTTGCTGCGTGTGACATCGATGAGCGGTGTGTGTGTGTTTTTTTTTTTTTTTTTTTTTTTTTTTTTTTTTTTTTTTTTGCATCGTTGCAAAATTGCTCATCGGTGACATGGGGGTCCATTCTCGATTATCGTTACTGCAGCAGTAATGAAGTAGTTCGTCGCTCCTGCGGCAGCACACATCGCTATGTGACGCCGCAGGAACGAGGAACCTCTCCTTACCTGCCTCCCGGCCGCTATGAGGAAGGAAGGTGGGCGGGATGTTCCGGCCACTCATCTCCGCTTCTATTGGGCGGCCGCTCAGTGACGTCGCTGTGACTCCGCACGGACCGCCCCCTTAGAAAGGAGGTGGTTCGCCGGTCACAGCGACGTTGCCGGGCAGGTAAGTATGTGTGACGGGTCTGCGCGATGTGCGCCACGGGCAGCGATTTGCCCGTGTCGCACAACAGATGGGGGCGGATACCCACGCTAGCGATATCGGAGCGTGTAAAGTAGCCTTAACTCTAAATTTGGAAAGACTGCACGTTGTATTATGGGTACTGAATGTCCATTCATGCAGCAATCCCACCCACATTTTTCAGTGTTGCAGTTTTGAATGATAAAAATCCCCTGTGTGAACTTCCTATTTGCCTCTGCATGTTATTTGTGGCAGACTTCACGTGGGGAGCAGCTCTAGGCTTGGAGGCCCTGGACGTTGGGCTTCAGTGAAAAGTTAGCGCTCCTAAACACTTGTCGCAGGTGAAGGGAGTCCAGCAGTTCCTAGCCTGGACCACAGGAGGGTCCCAACAACCACTGTCACATTAGTTGAGATGAACATGGAAGTTATAGTCCAGTGAGTGTTGTGCAATCTCAGAAGATCTGTTCTGTTATTAATGTAATTGAAAGGAAATAGTTAGACATTATTTTATGTCAAATGTAAAGTAAACTAGGCACACGACTTTTTTTTTTTTTTTTTTTTTTTTTTGGTACACTAAGGGGTTTGTTTTGTAGTGGGGTGATCTTCACCTTGTTCTATTATGATCTAATGTCTTGGGCACCAGAGAACCATTGACATGCCATACCGAATCTCTTGGCCTTCTATACATTTATCCTTGCTGTGGACAACAGAATATGTGGACTATGGAATCTGTAACTTGACCACCATGGTGACATCTCGTGACTTAAAAGATTACTCCTACTAATTAGGGGGCCCAATACCTGCTTTACCAGTTCCACACCCCTCTGTTCTCCAATGCAGACTCTTGCCTGCTAATTGGGCTCTAGTGAATGAATTGTCATGTTGTGACTGCTGCAGCAATCGCTAGCTGTCGCAAAAGCTTGTCACAGATGTGGGAAGTGACTGGTTGCAGCAGTTATACCATCTTTAAAGCCTAGGGATTTGGGAAGCATCTGCACACGATCAACATTGGGTTTGTAAAGGGAGTATTGCAAAATTGAAGAAATATAAAAAAAGTCATGTATTGTTCATAACCAAAACTCTTTGAAAATCTATGACTGTGCCATAAGCAATGATTTTCTAGTTGGAGGGTAATCTTGTCACCAGTCTACATAAATCAGTGTCAGACACATTATAGCTCTATATCTTAGATCAGGCTGCTACAGTGTTATTAAAGTAACAGTTGCAATGTTAGTTAGGAGCTCCTCCACTGTGGAGTTCTCTATATTCAAGAGTTGTGGACTAAAGCTGCATTTACACCGCAAGATAACTGAATATTAAAAATTTGATTTATTAAGCCATGTAAAGAGGCGGCTGATAAACAAGCAAAACACTCATTAATTTGGTATTATATTTTTGCACAGTGCACAAAGAGGGTGACACGTTCTGGGCGGTGCATTGTCATGTGAAAACCTGACGCGTGCTGCTCAGTTATGGAATCTCTCCACTGGGAGATCTAGTATGGATTGCTTAAATTGATAGACCAAAGTAAATAATGCACACTGAGCTGGTCGGGAAAGTTTACCCATTTGGCAGTTGCGTCATGCCACCAGTTGGTCCATGTAAATGGACCTTGACTCCTGAAAGCTTTTCTCCCACTGTACAATAATGGGGCTAAAGCTGTTTAGCTTATGTAGCACCATATTGACCAGTTGCATTGCAATAATCCATGTCTATCACCTAATCTATTTGCCTCAAATTCAGCAGTATGTCTGGTTGCCTCTAGCTCAGGGGTGGGCAATTAATTTTCCCATGGGGCCGCATGAGAAATTGGGATTGGTTTAGAGGGCCGGACTAATATAATTACCTCAGTTCTACCCAATATACTACATCACTACACCCCCTCCATATACTACACCTGTAATAAACTACATCACTACACCCCTATATACTACACCTGTATTATACTACACTCCCTCCATATACCTGTAATATACTACACCACTATATAATACACCTCCGATATACTACATCATTACACCCCTATATACTACACCTGTAATATACTACATCACTACACCCCATATACTACACCTGTAATATACTACATCACTACACCCCATATACTACACCTGTAATATAGTACACCTCCATATAGCACACCTGTAATATACTACGCCTCCATATAGCACACCTGTAATATACTACGCCTCCATATAGTACACCTGTAATATACTACATCACTATACCCCCATATACTACACCACTATATACACCTCCATATAGCACACCTGTAATATACTACACCCCCATATGTCACACACCCTGCCTGTACCCCAACTTACCCCTCTCAAACACTCTGCACCCCTTCACATCCTTCTCAGTCTGCAGCCCTCATATGCCACTCACCCTGCAACTCCATCTTCCCTCATATGCCACTCACCCTGCAACTCCATCTTCCCTCATATGCCACTCACCCTGCAACTCCATCTTCCCTCATATGCCACTCACCCTGCAACTCCATCTTTCCTCATATGCCACTCACCCTGCAACTCCATCTTCCCACATATGCCACTCACCCTGCAGCCCCCCTCCCCCTCATGTCCCCTCTTTTCTCATTACCAGTCATCATGTGTCCACATCTCCTTCAGGATTCAGTATCTTTGCTTTCTGCCCGGCATCCTGTGTCTCCTCCCACAGTCACATGGGCGTGACATCATCGCAGGTCCTGAAAGATGAATTATTCCGTCTGCTGTGCTGCTTCTTCTCCTGCCGGGCGGGAACTTTTGAAATGACACACGCAGCGCAGTACTGCCAACGTCAGAGCGCGCCCGTGTGTCACTGACAATTGGTGCCGGCAGGGAACAGAGGAAAGACTCCTGCGTTCCGCTGCCTGCACTGACTATGCGGCGGACCTGCACAGGATCTCTCCCTGCTCGGCACGCTGCAGCCCGGCTCCACTGCACCGGCTGAAGACGGGTGGCCGCTCACAGAGCAGGCGGGCCAGATGTGGCCTGCGGGCCGCCCCTTGCCCAGGTCTGCTCTAGCTAATACTTCGTCTCACGTAAAGCAGGTATTTCTACTGTTAAAACAAAGGTGACCTTCTGCAGAGCCTTGTTGCCACCAACAATATAAAGGCCTTCAGGTGTTAAAGGTCAGCTATTGATCAGACCGATAGCTATTTAGCTTTTCTTCTATTTGTTATTGCTTTAGATCTGAGTCTTTAAAACCTGTCAGACCTGTTTTCTCATGGATTCATTCCAGCTGTCATTGATCATCCTACTTATTATTGGAATAAAAGGAGATCTTGATGCTGCTCTAGTAAGTAGTCTAGTGCTATAATGGCCTTCTGCCATAGTTGTAATCGGTCTACCTTCTCACCTGGGTATAAAGAGACACTGGCGGAAGCGGACATTACTGCCCTAATACTCAAGCTCCCATATCTGACTTTCATGTTTCGAGTATGGACTGTAGTGTCACAAATGGCCAAGGGTCTCTTGTTACAAACTTAACAGCATGCATAGATTATGGCCAGCGTCTGGTTTGGACATTGCAATCTTTACTTAAACCATGAAAGTTTGGTGTATGATTCTGGTTCTAGGCTCAGCCAATATTTGTGTGAATTACAGCAATTTTAATAGAGAATTCAACAATCTAAGTAATACTGGGCTTCATTTATCAAAACTAAGTCTTGTTGCCAATAGCAACAAATCACATGTAGCTTTGTATTGGGGTCCAGGTTAGGAAATGAAATTGAGCACTGGTTGCTATAAGCAACATGGCCACTTTATCAAAGTTTTCAATTTGCTTATCTATGGTCTCAAATACAGTAAGAATACCTGCTTTATACTAGTCGTAAAAGTTGTTAGTTGTTTGTCACACTTTGTTGAACAACATGGCATAATGCAGCTGCCCCACGTTTTTCTGCTCAGATGCATTAACTTTTATATCTTGGTGTATCACAATGCTACACTGAAGCCTTAATGTGATATTTCACAAAACACACCAAGCATCACTCTGTCTTCCATGGCCGTGGATGGAGTGATGGCCACAACTCTGCACAGCCAGCAGTATTCATTCTCCTTCCAGAGGCTATTGGGCACAATTTAATTTCCATCCCTCTGCTCTGGAGATATTGGGGACCTTCATCTAGCAGATATCGTCATCCTCTTTTGGACTTGATAAACTTCAAAATTCCCTTTTTTAATATGTAAAGGATGCATGGAGCAGTTGAACATGGCAACCAACTTGTCTTCAGCATTCGTTTTGAGAAATGGCCTTTAATAAGGAGTCGTTTGGTTGCGAAAGGTAACCCTTCCATTTTTTCTTTCCATAAATTGATACATCTCTGCCTCCACAAAGTCACTAACTATATAGAGGCATTTACCTAGAGAAGATGTGGAATCTAATTTACTTAGAAATTGGTGAATACTTTACTCGCCCCATGTAGGAATTGGGTGTCGTAACAATCAGTTCTTATTTGTTACCAGCGTTGGACTGGCTACCGGAGGAATCTCCAGTAATGTCAGGCCTGGATTCAGTTACCTGCATTGCACTCCAGAGCTCCTGAGTGCAGCCTAGACTGCACTGCAAGTGCCGAGTGATTGATTCCCCAGCGATTGCAGTTCAGCTCATGACAGATGAGGACATCCCGGGCTGATCTCCGGTGCTCTCACCTATACTCCTGATTGCAGCCCGGCCTGTCCGCAGCTGTTATGAACTGAACCACAATCGCCGGGGAATCAATCACTCGGCGCTCGCGGTGCAGTCTAGGCTGCACTCTGGAGCTCAGGTGAGGGCTCCGGTGCAATGCAGGTATCTGAAGCCAGGCCTGGCATTACTGGAGATTCCTCCGGTAGCCAGCCCGACGCTGTTTGTTACCATTTATTATTGAGGGCATTCGTGCATTGAGCCATGTTCTCGTTTCCATTCATACATTCATAGAACACTAGTGTTCTTATTTTACTATATCTTTTATATATATATATATATTTTTTTTTTTTTTTTTTTTTTTTTTTTTGCTTTATTACAATGTTATCCGTCAGTTCTGACATGGCATTTCTCCTTCTCATGGTATCTTTAGCAACTGTGATGAACAGTGGGAGCACTGCAACAGTAGCCTTACTGCGCGATGGCATTGAGCTAGTTGTGGCTAGTGTTGGTGACAGCCGGGCACTGGTGTGTCGCAAAGGAAAACCTGTGAAGCTGACTATTGACCATACACCTGAACGGAAGGAAGAAAAACAAAGGTATAGTATCCTTGTCTTATTTGGCCATATACAGTTATTTAAAATAAAAAAAAAAAAGTACAAGGGAAGATGGAGGAACTGATAACAGCTGAATTGGGAGAAGAGTGGGTCCTTTGTATGTCCACCAAGGAGTTTAAATATTGGAAATGCTGTCACAATCCCTACCAGGGAACATTATGACCCATTAAAAAAACAAGTTCTAAATTCTCCACGTAAAATGTATGCATTTGGGCCATTCATGTCTTTGACAGGGACGTGCACATACCTCATTATAGTCCAATGACTGGGGGTGAAACAATTTGCAGTGACGTGGTGGTTTAAGAAAGTAAATTTGACAAACCATGTGGTTGATGAAATCAGGCCTATGACATGCAAATAAAAATTTTTCTCTGCCAATATGAATGCTACTGGACATAAGTATGGTTTAACAATTGCTCTTATTTATAGATGCATTATAATGGGACCTCAGCAAGATTCTTTCAGCTTTAATTTCCTTGAAATGTTATTGCTTCTGAACTACCTTTTTTAGCCAGATATTCTGTATGTGGTACTGAAGTCTCACAAGATGCATAAGGTACAGGGATGTCTAGATTACATCTTAACACAAGACTTGTGTAGAAATGTATTACCCTTGTGTATTTCCAGGATAAAGGAAAGTGGTGGCTTTGTGGCTTGGAATAGCTGGGGACAACCTCATGTAAATGGAAGACTAGCGATGACAAGAAGCATAGGAGATTTGGATCTCAAGACTAAGGGAGTGATAGCTGAACCTGAAACTAAGCGGATTAAGGTGAGAGAGGGTGGAGGGGGTTGTTAATATTGCCTTCTATAGTTCCACCCAACCTTTCTACTTCAAACTAATGCAAATGATATTTGGCCTGCTTTCTTTCTGTATGCTCCTTATCTTGCTTGGCCCATCAGTGTATTGTACCCATAGTCGGCTTAGGGGATTTGCCTTGGGCGATTTTAGAAAAAGAAACAACCAGACTCTTTGGCTGCACACTGGTATTTCTATCTATGTGGGGGGGGGGGGGAACTACCTTTTTGTTTGCACATGTATGGAGGTCAAGAATGTGCTGCGGACTCCCTTCTCCAAGGATATATTTACTGGAGTAATTAGGATATGGTAGAGCACATTCCAGTAAAGTAAAGGGGGAGATCATGGGCTGGGCAATGGGTTGTTACACTTCCTTTCTCAAACCTTTTGAGAAGAACCTTACATTTTATCTAGTCACCCTAACAACCTATTAGCTAGGAACTAATATTGGTTGAGCTTGTTGCCTTGGGGGTACTTCACACACAGCGAGATCGCTGCTGAGTCACGTTTTTTGTGACCTCATTAGCGATCTCGCTGTGTGTGACATTGAGCAGCGATCTGGCCCCGACTCTGAGATCGCTGCTCGTTACACACAGCCCTGTTTTTTTTTTTTTTTGTTTTTTTTTTTTTTGTTTTTTTTATATTGTTGCTCTCCCACTGATAAGCACACATCGCTGTGTGTGACAGCGAGAAAACAACAATCCTGAATATGAAGGGAGCAGGAGCCGGCGTCTGACAGCCTGCGGTAAGCTGTAAACATCGGGTAACCAAGGTGGTTACCCGATATTTACCTTTGTAACCAGCCTCCGCAGCTCTCACGCTGCCAGTGCTGGCTCCTGCTCCCTGCACACGCTAAGTTAAGCGGTGTGCGCTGGTAACTAAGGTAAACATCGGGTAACCATACCCGATGTTTACCTTAGTTACCAGTGTCCGCAGCTTCCAGACGCCGGCTCCGTGCAAGCGCAGCATCGCTTGCACGTCGCTGGGGGCTGGTCGCTGGTGAGATCTGCCTGTTTGACAGCTCACCAGCGACCATGTAGCGATGCAGCAGCGATCCTGACCAGGTCTGATCGCTGCTGCGTTGCTAAAGTGTGACGGTACCCTTAGGCTAAAACTTTCCAGCATGTTATCTTATGTCAAATGTGGGTTTTGGTGTGGTGTGTGGGTTTTTTTTTTTTTTTTTTTTTTTTGTGAAATTGGATGGGGATGGAGCATGATGGATGGGGATGGAGCATGATGGATGGGGATGGAGCATGATGGATGGGGATGGAGCATGATGGATGGGGATGGAGCATGATGGATGGGGATGGAGCATGATGGATGGGGATGGAGCATGATGGATGGGGATGGAGCATGATGATTATCTTTGACTACTTGCTACTCAATAGTGAGAGGGCTGCACACATTCCAATGACTCTTGGATAACTAAATTCTACATATGCCTCTATTTTGCAGGTGCACCATGCGGATGATAGCTTCTTAGTATTAACTACAGATGGCATCAACTTCGTTGTGAACAGTCAGGAGATCTGTAACATAATCAGCCAGTGCAATGATCCCAGGGAAGCTGCACAAGTCCTCACTGACCAGGTGAGAATTGCAGGAATATCCTCTTACAAGTTGTAGTATCATCAAACCACATAATGTAATCTAAAGTATTATTATTTTTCACCAACTAAAATAAGCTACGAATACATAGCCCTGCACTAGTGAGAACTTCTGACATGTCTGATTTTTGTTTTGTTGAATAAAATAAACTCCCCTTATTCAAAATGGCCGGTTCCTAAAAACTGGCACTAAAACAAAGGCCCATATCTGGAACGATTAGGTTGGGAAAGGGGGCAGGAGGGGGGTGAAATTTAAGGGCAAGAAATGGCAGGTCCTCTTTAAAATTGTAGTCTGGATAAGGTGGAGCATATCACTGATCACTTTCTTTTTGCTGTCATTTTTCAGGTGATCCAGTATGGTGCAGAAGATAATAGCACAGCCATTGTTGTCCCATTCGCTGCATGGGGAAAGCACAAGAGTTCTGAAATCAGTTTTTCTTTCAGTCGAGGCTTTAAATCAAGTGGCAGATGGGCTTGATAGACTACTGTGCAGATCTTCCCAGTCTACATGCACTGTATAAAGACTTCTTGTATTCTTTAAATGCATTACTCTCTAGACCAGGGATTGCTGCTTGTCATGTTGGATTCATGTTGGAAGGACCTTTTTGTATGTACAGATCCAACCATTGCAATGTATAGAACGCCTCATTTTGGTGGATCTATAAGGGAGTTGACGAGAAGGTTGACCTCTGCTCATCCCTTCTTCAGACATACATGAACTAATATTGCTCATTTTGCACTGCGTTAGGTCTCATCTTCTACTGGCATTTCCTATCTGTTACACTATATGTGTAGTGTTTGTATTATTTATAATGTGAGATTAATTGAACACGACCACATAACCGTACCCGTGCTCAGTTTTGTACTTTATGAAGGTTTGTACTAGGTGTTTTTAACCCTTTTCTGAAAATGTGAATTGGAGCAGAATAGACTAATTGTATATTCAGTTGTTCTCTGCTCTTGCTGTTGCCATTTTTGTCCGTGATGAGCATTATTCTCCTGTAAATGTGTGTATGGATTAGAAGATTGGGCCTGTCACTCCCCTATATTGATACTACTGACAATGGAGCTAATCAGGAGTTAGTTTTGTTTTTTTTTTTTTAACTGCTTTTTGCTTCCTCATATGTCATATTTGTGAGAATTTATATATATATTTTTTTTTTATTTTATTTTGAGGGTGAAAGGGAAGATTGATTCTTGGCACAAGGGTGGGGGAACCATCTTTTGCCCCTTTTACAGGAACACTCATGCCTACAGGACAGCTTCATAAAGGCCACCCAAAAAAACTGAGTGGACAAAATCTAGGAAGTTGTGAAGGCTTTCAGATAAACTGGCTCCTCTGTTTTGTGGTGCAATTGTAAACTTTGGCCATGTTACATCTAGTAGCTGGCCTGCAGGCAGTTGAGCAGCCCTGTTTGATTGGGTATCAGTAATACCAGTCATACCTTGTTGGCAGCTATACAAGATGATGGTTTGTATGTGTGTGTTTTTAGTTTTGTAGTTAATAAAAGGTTGAGATTCCACTGGTTTTTGCTTTACTCTCACTAATGAAAGTTGTAGTGTTAAATGACTTGTACAAACTTCACTATTGACTTCATCTGATCCAAGAAAAAAAAAAAAAAATCAATTGAGGTCTGGTTAGAAGTGGCATTGTATATGTTCTGAATAGCCTGCAAACTCACGTTAGCACTGATTTAGACCATTATAAGCGCTTCATCTGCAGGGCTGTGGAGTCAGTAAGTCAAACCTCTGACCCCTCAACTTCCCTGACTCTTGGCTCCCTCATACATGGATCATGTAAAGTGATTTTACTGTAGTAAATGATATCAGGCTGTTAATCATTATGATACAATAATGAAGCTGTTTAGATAGAAAATTTTCTATTTCTTGGAATATAACCTTTAAAACAAAGATTAATAAATTGTAAATATGCATTAAGAGGGGAGGAAAGAAACAAAACAGTTTTCAACAAAAAAAAAATATACTGAAGATTTGTGCAGTCTATGAATTTGCTCTGAGAAATGGCATCAGATCCGCCGTCATGGATTACCTCAAATCTGACCTAATTATTTTAAGGGGTACTTTGCACGTTGCGACATCGCTACTGCGATGTCGTCAGGGTCAAATCAAGTGACGCACATCCGGTAACTATGTCGCAACGTGTAAAGCCTAGATGCACCGATAAACGATCGCAAAAGCGTTGTAAATCAGTGATCTGTGTAGTGTCGGTCATTTTCATAATTTCGCTGCAGCGACAGGTACGATGTTGTTCCTCGTTCCTGCGGCAGCACACATCGCTGTGTATGAAGCAGCAGGAGCAAGGAACATCTCCTTACCTGCGTCCCGCCTGCAATGCGGAAGGAAGGAGGTGGGCGGGGGATGTTTACGTCCCGCTCATCTCCGCTTCTATCGGCCCCCTGCCATGTGACGCCGCACGACCCGCCCCCTTAGGAAGGAGGTGGGTCGCCGGCCAGAGCAACGTCGCAGGGCAGGTAAGTGCGTGTGAAGCTGCCGTAGCGATAGCTGCCGTAGCAAACATCACAAGATATCGCATGTGCGACGAGGGCGGGGACTATCGCGCTTGGCATCGCTATCATCGGCTAGCGATGTCGCAGCGTGCAAAGTACCCTCTAAGGCTAAAGAACAACCTCTTGAGTAACCACATAGGCAAGCAACAGCTCTTAATCTGAGTATAAAGAAATTGACCATATTTCAGCAAATGTTTTCATTTGCCCTCAAATTAGAAGAGCTCAACAGTTCATTAAAACTGCATGAGGCAATCTGTCTGGTATGAGAGTGGAATCTTTCAACTTGCTGCACAGCTTTGCCTGCTCAATGTCATTCAAATAATTTCAAAATCAAACTCATCTGAGGATGAAGATACGGCAGCAGTAGCACTAGATGATACAATTGTTCTTGGCAGTCCTTTAGCAGCTCATCCTAACTGCTACCTCTGTCAGAGCTGCTTTTTCCTTTAGTAAGCTGTTGATCTAGCAATCTACAATGACGGGCCCATAAAAAGCTGCCAGAAGAATTTTATTTTTATCTTCTAATACCATAGCAACATAAGTCGTTTATGCAGCAATGCCATCTGCAATTAAACCTCCTTGGGACTGAAGAACCTGCTGTTTTGCCTATTTCTTTATGAAAATGTCAGGACTTAAATCGTGTGTATGTATATATGTGTATATATAATAAATATATAGGTTTTTGTTTTTTTTAAATTTGTCACTGTGAATGGGTGATGAAGCAATTCAGCCACCTGTGTCCATAGACCTTTTATTTAGTGTTACTTGAGGGTTGTCCATGTCTACAAGAAAGGGTTCAAGCTCAAGCAATTGCTTATTCATTAAAGAATTGCTGCCACAGAGTGGCTTGATCAACAACATCCCTGCTTCCAGCATGTCTCTTCAAAAAGGAATCAATTTGAGGGGTTTCTGGCAGCAATAACAAACTTCCTTACTTTGCTAATCTGTCTGCAAGTTCATGCTGGATCTGTCTTATTGCCAGCTGTAGTGTGTCCACAACAAAGCGCATGTGATGAATGATCATCTAAACTATCAAAGAGAATTAAATTTATTACTTTTATTTTACCCTGCTTAGTGCTATTAATTCCACAGATGTCGTCATTAGGGATGATCTGAATACCTCACCACTATTTGATGCGCAATGTAAGTCTATGGGAAGCCCGAATAGTTATTTGGGTTTCCCAGAGACTTACATTGCGCATCGAATATTCGTGAATAGTCGCATAGCGGTGAGGTAGTTGGAAAATATTAATGAAGCCGAATAATCGAAGTATTTGATAATCACTGTCCTCATAGGGAATTTAGACTGAGCCCCAATCAGTAGCTTTTTGGCGTGTGAGAGCAAACGCTGGGAGAACATACTCCATGCAGATGTCCCGATCGGGAGACTCGTTCGAACGTTTTGTAAAGATCAAGAATGCGAATTTGTGTCCGAACTTGGGCTTTACAGTTATGGGATGGGGGGGGGGCTGTAAAATAAAGAATATAGTTAATAATAAACATTGTCATTATACTTGCAGGTTCCTGCAGACTCTCATGGCCGCTTCTGCTTTCACATCCGATCATTGCTGTGCCCCCCAGTAAGCACCACTGCCTAAAGGACCTTCCATAATGTAATAGCCATGTGACCAGTCTAGTGTGAATGTAGTACAGACATTGGCTTACAGGCTGGTTACATGGCTATGTCGTCATCGAAGGTCCTCTTAACTTATACTGTCACTGAGTTTCACATGGCACAGCCACACTCTGCCGACAGGAACGGTCAGCTGCATGTATTTCAATGCAGCTGAGGTGCTTCTGTCCAGTCCGTACTGGCTGATGCCAATGCAAGACCCAAGTGGAATCATCCCCTTACTGTCAGACTGCTTCTCGTTCTGTACAAAGCGATGAAGCGGCGCTGACATGGCTCTCCCTGCTTTTTTCTGTAGAGACATTTTGTCTAAACAGTGAAGCAGAGACAATATGGCTCTACCTGTGGACTATGTCGGACTGAGGATAATTTTTTTATTTTATTTATAATAAAGATGGAGTCTCTAAAAAAAAAAAAAAAATTTCTGTTTACTAGAAATTTATGGTGGCCATGTCTAATTTGGTGTGACACCATGAATTTTGGGCTGTTGTACCATCTGACAATACAAAGCTGGTATTAACCCCTTTATTACCCAGCGTGCCATTGCCATCAGGACCGCTGGATGAGCTGGGTAAAGTGCCTGAAGTGGAGCTAAGAAAAAAATGCGCCATTTCCATGGGTGGCTATGGGCAGCGGAGAATCCCAGCCAAGCTGCCTGGCGATTAAAATACAGCAGGAGTCAACGCTCTTAATAAAGTGGTAAATACCAGCTTTGTATTCTTTGGGTACTAAGACCGAAATTCATGGTGTCATGCCAAATTGGACATGGCCACTATGAATTTCTAATAAACAGTTAACCACAACACATAAAAAAAAAATAATTAGAAATAAAACAAATCATTTAGAGACTCCATTCTTATTATTAAAAAAAAACAAAAAAAAAAAACCTTAGTCTGAGTCCACAGGTAGAGCTTTGTTTCATCACTCTGTAAGACAAATGTCTCTACAGAGAGAGAAGCGGGGAGAGCCATGTCAGCTCTGCTTCATCACGCTGTACAGGGTGAGAAGCAGGCTGACTGTGAGGGGATGATTCCACTTGCGTCTCATCAGTATCGGCCGGTACGACCTGACACTCTGGACAGCAGCACCTCAGCTCCATGAACATACAAGCAGCCGACTGTTCCTGTCAGGAGAGTGTGGCCGTGTCAGGTGATGCTGATGCGATACACAGTGACAAAAGTTCAGTTAGCCATGTGACCATAAGTCCTGTTATGACAGTCAGGCTGTAAGCCAATGTCTGTACAACATTCACATCAGACTGGTCACATGGCTATATCATGTAAGGTTCTTTACTTAGTGGTGCTTACCGGCAGGCAAAGCAATGATTGGAAGCATAATTGGCCGGGAAACAGTCTGCAGGATGCTGCGTGGGACCTGTAAGTATTGTAGTGTTTTGTTTGTATATATATATATATATATATATATATATATATATATATATATATATATATATATATATATATATATATATATAGCCCCTGGACCCAAACTGTAACACGGGCTTCCCAATGAAGCTTGTATTCGGGATCTTGTTCACTATCACTGTGTTCGGTACGAACGCCGATCTTTCCAGTTTGGGATTGCCCATCACTACTAACCACTAAATTCTAAGGTATCATGTTGCTGTTCTTCTGTAGTAATCTTTGTTCCTCAGTTACAGGAATAATAGTCACATTTACAATCATGAAATTTGCACAGACACGTCATTTGACTCAGGGATCATTATAGACTGTTTTGTGTGGAAGAATGTGCTATTTGTGCCCATGCTCAGGATCACTGACAACGTATTTTCGCTGTGTTCCACCACTCAGAACGCTACTGTCTCCAAGAATAAATTGACATGCTGCAGCTCGAAAACCTGCACCGCAGTTTATGGAGTGTTAAAGAGGCACAGTGGTTATGGGATTTCTGTAAATCCCATCCACTGTGCTTTATACTGTACGTTGTAGCAGTTTGGACACAGCAGTGTTTTGGAAGCAGTATGTTTTTGCTAACACTGATTGTGGGCACGGGTCCATAAATTGTTAGGCCAGGTTCAGATGAGCATATGAAAAATCATGTGTGGTTGGTTGGGTGAGGGGAAAGACTGGTCTCTATATCTGAATACACAATGATGTATTTATTTTTTGACCCATCTTCTTTCTGTGTTTATGAACAGATCTAAAATGTACTTAATACAGGCTTCAATATTAGATTGTACTTTTTCTGTAGAAATCTAATGCATTACAGATTATACATAGACTTTGAGATTCTCCTCCCTGTTGTCCCACCCATATCCTCCTCTTACACACACACACACACACACACACACACACACACACACACACCCCTCTACACATCCATATATTATGCTCCTCTGAACATGTCCTTATCGAATTCTTACACCTGTCCATATATCTTGCCTCAAAGGCATCAACTTCCAGAAAATTGTTCAATTATTGCCTAATATATGTCACCCTGTGACACACATGATTATAGCATGATGATTAGTTATTCAATTCACAATCTGTGCTTTTATTGTAGTGCCACACTATGTAAGGCTAAACAACAATATTATGTGACCATAATGGGTGGAGCTCAGCAGAGAAGTTCTGGTGAAGGACCTGTATAATCTATTACACTGTGGGGGGAGTGACTAAGTTCAAAAAAAGAATTTTGCTTGAATGTGAGTGACAGTGACTAATTCTCAGCAAAAGTCCGCCCTCATGACTGAAAACATAGGTCTCTACTGGTTTTACCTAAGTATATAGACACTTAATTTAAGATACACATGGATTATTTATTTATTTTTTTTTATTTATTTATTTATTTAAGAAAACCATGTTTGTGATGCACATTGCATCATTTAAAACATTTGGGGAGGATGTTTAATATAGAAAAAAAAAGACCTGACCATTTTTATTTTATATATATAAATATATATATATATATATATATATATATATATATATTTTATATATAACACCGGATTATAATGCTTCTGAATAAAAATATCTGCACTATGCTTTGCCCGAGTAACTAATTGCACCTCATTGGGCTGTTTGTACAAAATATAACCTCCCCACACTGTCTCTCTTTTGGTACATGGCCTCTTAACTGTTTTCTCTTTTCCATACTGGGACCCTTCTTCTTATTGTGTCCACCACCTCTATAATGCTCAGTCTCTATACTACCCCCTCAACATTTCTCTACCTAGTCTCTATACTGGGACTCCCCATACTGTCTACTCACACATTTTCTCTGTGCCTCGAATACAGTTTCTCCACACATCTTCTCCCCTCTCTCCTATACTGTCTGTGTCGGCAGTAAGGGTTTCAATTGTACTTGTCCCTGAAAAGGTGCAAATACAATTGAATTCAGGGAGCCAGTATTTTAGGCCTAAGGCACACGGCATGAAAATCGGAGCGAGTGGAATGCGATAAAACATCGCATTCCACTCGGACCAATGTTAACCTATGTGTCAGCATCCATGAGCGATTGTTTTCTCGGTCCGATTATGGCTGAGAAAATAATCGTAGCATGCTGCGACTGTAATGTGTTCTTGGTTTCTCTCGCACCCATTCAAATCTATGGAGCGAGAGAAAAATTTGCACTGCACTCGCATTGCACCAGTGTACCGCGAGTGCAGGGCGAGAATGGCAATAGCTGACTACGGAGGAGAGTGGGAGATTAATCGCGCTCTCCCCTCTGCAGCTCTGGCCCTCCCCTCCTTGGTGCCTCCCCCCGCAGCTGAGGTCAGATCGCATGATCGGACCTCAGTCGCAGTGACACTCGCATGACACTCTGCTCCCTCTGTGCTACCAGCAAGAGCTGAATGTCATGCGAGGATCGCAGTAGATCCCCGTGTGGCCTCAACCTTACACTTTTTCTGAACCGGCTGTCAATTTAACAACTGGCTCTGGGTACAGTCAAATCGCACTCCCAGGGAGACGCAAATGCAAAATGCCTCATACCATCTTTACTTTGTTCTGAACTCACTGCAGTGTGAGACTTATGACAGCAAGGTGTCAGATACGTGTCTCACACTGCAGATTCTCATGCAGCCCATAGATAGTAAAATTATTATTTTTTTTAATTACTTTTTATTTAATATATAGATATCCGCTCATAGATCTTAAGCTCATTTATATATAAGAAAAATGTGGTTTTCCCTGATGTCGGATTGGAGATATTGAGGTATCACATAATTCAACTTTTAATGACCTGTATGCCCATATAAACTACTTAAGGTATGTGCGCACCTAACCATTTTTTGTAGCATCAAAAACGCTGGCCGCTAAAAACGCACAAACGCATAAAAAAAATGCATGCATTTTTCCTGCGATTTGGTGTGTGTTTTGCTGCGTTTTTGGCGTTTTATTTTATCAGTGAACAATGCTATTAGTGATTGGTGAACAAAAAAAAAAAAAAAGGATCTGCTATCATTTTATTCTTCAATCTGTTCTTCATTCTCCACTAATGTATGCAGGAGAGTAGACAGCTGAATAACTACAAGGCTCGGCATTCTCCATCCAGGACTGTATGCTGGAGGGAGAGGCAGGGGGAGCAGAACTACAAGCAGGTCCGGACTGATCATAGGGGAATTCTGGCAAATGCCAGAGCGGTCCACTACATGCACCGGCCCATCTATCTGCGGTCACCGCCGCGCTCCTCAGCAGTGTGTGCATGCTGGGCACACTAGCTGCAGCAGGAGCAGGAGGCAGTGTGCTGTGCCGACCCTGCTGTGTGATGGTGTGCCCGGCATGCACACACAGGTGAGGAGCTCGGCGGTGCCGGTGACTGCAGCTTCCTACTTCATATTCAAATGTATTTGCGTCTTTCAGACGTAAATACATTTGAACAGTGTGCCGGAACTGGGCCCCGCCCCCGACGTGCAGCAACGTGATGTGATTAGTACCTTGCTGACGTCATCACAGTGCTGCGGGCACCATACAGGATACATCAGGCAGCAGTAAGCGCTCCATGGAGGAGCCGAAGATGAAAGGTTTAATTAATGGGGATGAGTGGGGAGAGGCTGAGGACCCATAACTGGGAACATTTGTGAAGGAACACGGCTTTGTGATAGGCAGATGTGGGAGTACTGTATTCCGAAGGATGGGGGGGGATGTAGGAGTGTGTAGTGATGGGGTAGTGTAATTTGTGTATGTAGGGGGTGTTGGGGGGGGGGGGGTGCATTGTATTATTTCTGGGGAAGGGATAATGGAGGATGCATTGTATTATGTGGGGGGGAGGGGTAATGGAGGATGCATTGTATTATGTGGGGGGGAGGGGTAATGGAGGGTGCACTGTATTGTGTGTTTGTGAGGGGAGAGGCTAATGGGGGATGCATTGTATTTGTGTGTAGGGGTAATGGAGGGTGCATTGTATTGTGTGTGGGGAGGAGGTAATGGGGGATGCATTGTATTTGTATGTGTGTGTGTAAGGGGTGATGGGGGTTGCATTATAGTGTGAGTGGGGTGGGGTAAAGGAGGGTGCATTGTATTGTGTGTGTTTGTGGGGGGACAGGTAATGGAGGGTGCATTGCATTGTGGGGGTGGGAGGGGGTGCATTGTATTGTGTGTGTGTGTGTAATGGGGGTGGATTGTAATGTGTGTTTGTGTGTGTGGGGGGGAGGTAATGAAGGGTGCATTGTATTGTATTGTGTGCGTGTGTGTGTAGGGGTAATGGGGGTGCATTGTATTGTGTGTGTGTAGGCGCAATGGGGTGGATTGAAGTTGTGTGTGTGTGTGTGTGTGTGTGTGTTTGGGGGGGGGGGAGGGTGAGGGGTAATGGAGGGTGTATTGTGTGTGTGTGTAAGTGTAATGGGGGTGCATTGTATTGTGTGTGTGTGTGTAAATATATATATATTGCTCTTTTGTAATCTACCACATATATATATACAGTTAGGTCCAGAAATATTTGGACAGTGACACAATTTTCGCGAGTTGGGCTCTGCATGCCACCACATTGGATTTGAAATGAAACCTCTACAACAGAATTCAAGTGCAGATTGTAACGTTTAATTTGAAGGTTTGAACAAAAATATCTGATAGAAATTGTAGGAATTGTACACATTTCTTTACAAACACTCCACATTTTAGGAGGTCAAAAGTAATTGGACAAATAAACCAAACCCAAACAAAATATTTTTATTTTCAATATTTTGCTGCGAATCCTTTGGAGGCAATCACTGCATTAAGTCTGGAACCCATGGACATCACCAAACGCTGGGTTTCCTCCTTCTTAATGCTTTGCCAGGCCTTTACAGCCGCAGCCTTCAGGTCTTGCTTGTTTGTGGGTCTTTCCGTCTTAAGTCTGGATTTGAGCAAGTGAAATGCATGCTCAATTGGGTTAAGATCTGGTGATTGACTTGGCCATTGCAGAATGTTCCACTTTTTTGCACTCATGAACTCCTGGGTAGCTTTGGCTGTATGCTTGGGGTCATTGTCCATCTGTACTATGAAGCGCCGTCCGATCAACTTTGCGGCATTTGGCTGAATCTGGGCTGAAAGTATATCCCGGTACACTTCAGAATTCATCCGGCTACTCTTGTCTGCTGTTATGTCATCAATAAACACAAGTGACCCAGTGCCATTGAAAGCCATGCATGCCCATGCCATCACGTTGCCTCCACCATGTTTTACAGAGGATGTGGTGTGCCTTGAATCATGTGCCGTTCCCTTTCTTCTCCAAACTTTTTTCTTCCCATCATTCTGGTACAGGTTGATCTTTGTCTCATCTGTCCATAGAATACTTTTCCAGAACTGAGCTGGCTTCATGAGGTGTTTTTCAGCAAATTTAACTCTGGCCTGTCTATTTTTGGAATTGATTAATGGTTTGCATCTAGATGTGAACCCTTTGTATTTACTTTCATGGAGTCTTCTCTTTACTGTTGACTTAGAGACAGATACACCTACTTCACTGAGAGTGTTCTGGACTTCAGTTGATGTTGTGAACGGGTTCTTCTTCACCAAAGAAAGTATGCGGCGATCATCCACCACTGTTGTCATCCGTGGACGCCCAGGCCTTTTTGAGTTCCCAAGCTCACCAGTCAATTCCTTTTTTCTCAGAATGTACCCGACTGTTGATTTTGCTACTCCAAGCATGTCTGCTATCTCTCTGATGGATTTTTTCTTTTTTTTCAGCCTCAGGATGTTCTGCTTCACCTCAATTGAGAGTTCCTTAGACCGCATGTTGTCTGGTCACAGCAACAGCTTCCAAATGCAAAACCACACACCTGTAATCAACCCCAGACCTTTTAACTACTTCATTGATTACAGGTTAACGAGGGAGACGCCTTCAGAGTTAATTGCAGCCCTTAGAGTCCCTTGTCCAATTACTTTTGGTCCCTTTAAAAAGAGGAGGCTATGCATTACAGAGCTATGATTCCTAAACCCTTTCTCCGATTTGGATGTGAAAACTCTCATATTGCAGCTGGGAGTGTGCACTTTCAGCCCATATTATATATATAATTGTATTTCTGAACATGTTTTTGTAAACAGCTAAAATAACAAAACTTGTGTCACTGTCCAAATATTTCTGGACCTAACTGTATATATATATATATATATATATATATCTGTATATATAATTGCCTTATTCTGTCTGTCTCTCTGTCTGTCTCTCTGTCTGTCTCTCTGTCTGTCTCTCTGTCTGTCTGTCTGTCTGTCTGTCTTGCTCCAAAATTGTGTCCTTACGGTGACACAAAGCTGATTGGCCGCTGGGCTCGCCATGGCCCCGCCCCGCCCCCCCCGCACGGATTGGCCGCTCGCCCAGGCTGCGCCCCCACACGGATTGGCCGGCTGCTCGCCCAGGCTCCGCCCCCCCACCCCACAGATTGGCCTCTCGCCCCGGCACCCTGCAGGCATTGGCAACTCGGCCACGCCCCGCCCCCCTCACGCAATGCACGCTAGCTCTGGCCCCGCCCCCCCTCCGCATTCCCCGAACCGACACGGTCACGGAGCTACGACTACCAGGTGAGTACTGTACCCCTGGAAGCCCACATCAGCGTACGCCGCCAAACCAGCCGACACATACCCTCGCATTGCTGGGGCTGGCCGGCGTATGCTGGTGTGGGCTCCCGTGCGAGCGGGGGACAAGATGCGCTGGTAACCATGGTAGCATAGTTACCAGCGCATCAAGGTCCTGCAGCGGCGAAAAATACACACACACACACACACACATCAGATCACACTCACTCTCACACACACATCACATCGCATCCACATAGTCACAACATCCTGGGATATCGCTTGCTTCTCGGCGGCGATATTGTGCTGTGAGCTTCCAGGACCTGCCGGAGGATCACATGGCCAGAAGCATGTGGTATCTGTTGTGAGTTGTGAGTATGAGCGCGTATGTGCAATATCGTCAATGTGTGTGTGTGTGTGAGTGTATGCGATCGGGTGTGTGTGGGTGTGTGTGAGTGTATGCGATCGGGTGTGTGTGGGTCGGCAGAGGAGCACGGCGTGCTGGAGGAGGCTGGGAGGAGAGAGGCTGATCCTGGGGAAGGCTGGAATGGGGAGGCTGAGAGAAGAGAGGCTGATGCTGGGGGAGGCTGAGGCTGGGGTAGGCTGGGAGGAGAGAGGCTGATGCTGGGGACCGAAAAGGCATCAGCTGGGGACAGAAAAGGCTGATGCTGGGAGGAGAGAGGCTGATGCTGGGATGAGAGAGGCTGATGCTGGGAGGAGAGAGGCTGATGCTGGGAGGAGAGAGGCTGATGCTGGGATGAGAGAGGCTGATGCTGGGGACAGAGAGGCTGATGCTGGGAGGAGAGAGGCTGATGCTGGGGACCGAAAAGGCATCAGCTGGGGACAGAAAAGGCTGATGCTGGGATGAGAGAGACTGATGCTGGGAGGAGAGAGGCTGATGCTGGGAGGAGAGAGGCTGATGCTGGGAGGAGAGAGGCTGATGCTGGGACGGAGAGGCTGATGCTGGGAGGAGAGAGGCTGATGCTGGGAGGAGAGAGGCTGATGCTGGGAGGAGAGAGGCTGATGCTGCGGGTAGAGAGGCTGATGCTGGGAGGAGAGAGGCTGATGCTGCGGGCAGAGAGGCTGATGCTGCGGGTAGAGAGGCTGATGCTGGTGCAGCATGGCGGATGGAGCACGTTTGGGAGTGCGCAGCATGGCGGATGGAGCACGTTTGGGAGTGCGCAGCATGGCGGATGGAGCACGTTTGGGAGTGCGCAGCATGGCGGATGGAGCACGTTTGGGAGTGCGCAGCATGGCGGATGGAGCACGTTTGGGAGTGCGCAGCATGGGGGATGGAGCACGATGGGAAGTGCACACCTCCCCCCAACACACACACACACACACACACACACACACTGCACAACACACCACATACACACTGGGAACCACAAACAACTGCCCTACACAGACACCCACACACACAGACAACGCTGCACACACAAATATACGCACATACTGCACAACACACACATTGCACAAAACATACCTCCCCCCAAAACACCACACACACACAAACCGCGCAACACACACAATGCTACAGACACACAGTGCTCCACAAACAACGCAACACACATACAACACCGCTCTCACCCCCCGTCACACCCAGACAACACCCAGAACATGTACAGCGCCCTACACAAACACTTGGTAACTACACACAACAACATCTATATATATATATATATATATATATATATATATATAACAAAAATCATACATGAACTACACAATACGTAAATTCTAGAATACCCGATGCGTAGAATCGGGCCACCTTCTAGTATATATATATATATATATATATATATATATATATATATATACACACACACAGTCAGGGCCAGAAATATTTGGACAGTGACACAAGTTTTGTTATTTTAGCTATTTACAAAAACATGTTCAGAAATACAATTATATATAATATGGGCTGAAAGTGCACACTCCCAGCTGCAATATGAGAGTTTTCACATCCAAATCGGAGAAAGGGTTTAGGAATCATAGCTCTGTAATGCATATCCTCCTCTTTTTCAAGGGACCAAAAGTAATTGGACAAGGGACTCTAAGGGCTGCAATTAACTCTGAAGGCGTCTCCCTCGTTAACCTGTAATCAATGAAGTAGTTAAAAGGTCTGGGGTTGATTACAGGTGTGTGGTTTTGCATTTGGAAGTTGTTGCTGTGACCAGACAACATGCGGTCTAAGGAACTCTCAATTGAGGTGAAGCAGAACATCCTGAGGCTGAAAAAAAAGAAAAAATCCATCAGAGAGATAGCAGACATGCTTGGAGTAGCAAAATCAACAGTCGGGTACATTCTGAGAAAAAAGGAATTGACTGGTGAGCTTGGGAACTCAAAAGGCTTTGCTGAAAAACACCTCATGAAGCCAGCTCAGTTCTGGAAAAGTATTCTATGGACAGATGAGACAAAGATCAACCTGTACCAGAATGATGGGAAGAAAAAAGTTTGGAGAAGAAAGGGAACGGCACATGATCCAAGGCACACCACATCCTCTGTAAAACATGGTGGAGGCAACGTGATGGCATGGGCATGCATGGCTTTCAATGGCACTGGGTCACTTGTGTTTATTGATGACATAACAGCAGACAAGAGTAGCCGGATGAATTCTGAAGTGTACCGGGATATACTTTCAGCCCAGATTCAGCCAAATGCTGCAAAGTTGATCGGACGGCGCTTCATAGTACAGATGGACAATGACCCCAAGCATACAGCCAAAGCTACCCAGGAGTTCATGAGTGCAAAAAAGTGGAACATTCTGCAATGGCCAAGTCAATCACCAGATCTTAACCCAATTGAGCATGCATTTCACTTGCTCAAATCCAGACTTAAGACGGAAAGACCCACAAACAAGCAAGACCTGAAGGCTGCGGCTGTAAAGGCCTGGCAAAGCATTAAGAAGGAGGAAACCCAGCGTTTGGTGATGTCCATGGGTTCCAGACTTAAGGCAATATTTTGTTGCCTCCAAAGGATTCGCAACAAAATATTGAAAATAAAAATATTTTGTTTGGGTTTGGTTTATTTGTCCAATTACTTTTGACCTCCTAAAATGTGGAGTGTTTGTAAAGAAATGTGTACAATTCCTACAATTTCTATCAGATATTTTTGTTCAAACCTTCAAATTAAACGTTACAATCTGCACTTGAATTCTGTTGTAGAGATTTCATTTCAAGTCCAATGTGGTGGCATGCAGAGCCCAACTCGCGAAAATTGTGTCACTGTCCAAATATTTCTGGACCTAACTATATATATATATATATATGTATATGTGGTAGATTACAAAAGAGCAGTTTGGGGGAATATATAAATAATAATAAAGGGGAATATGGGGGGATATTATGGAGACAGGCAGTGTGGGAGTATATTATAAAGAGAGCAGTGTGGAGGGGACATTATGGAGAGAAGCTATGTATGGGGACATTATGCAAAGAGGCAGCGTGGGGGTATATTAAGGAGAGAGGCAGTGTGGGGGGATATTTTGTGAAGGAAGCACAGCAATTATTTATTCAGGGGCATAGCATGGGAGATATTTATATTTATGGGGCAACATAATCATACTTTTATTTTTAAAGGTGCTGTGTGGGGAAGTGCTGCTGAAGAATAAAGATGGACGGCTTCAGAGACGAGCAGTGGGCACGGAATCTCATCATGGCCTCTGTACTGCGTGGAGACAAAAGGGATGGGAACGACTCAGAAGATATCACCTATAAAGGTACCTGGATGTAAATTTGTGATATTGCCTGCTTCTTATCAGTAGTATGGTTCCTGTATGGTCCGCAGTCTGATAACAACAACTCCCAACATCTCCTTACCATTGTTAAGGGCAAGCTGGGAGTTGTAGATTCCGGCATCTTCCGAGCCTTCCCATTGATTTGCATTGTAAAATACTGAATGGATTCCGAGTGGAAAACACCAGAAGAATGGAGCGGTCACTTATTTTAATCACCTGGTGGTTTTTGAAACCTGAAGTTGGTAAAAGATGCTCAAAATCCTGATCCTGTGCACAGCGAGGAGATGCATATGGTCATTCGAGGATTTTTGATAGTAGTTTCCATGGTGGGATCTGCCCCCAAAAAATGTCATTGCACATTTCCTAAGTGGTATGTGTCCAAAATAATCACCAGTGAAAACAACAGCTTCCCTGATCACCTATCTGTAGAATAGGGGCATCAATATTAGTTCAGCGGGATCTGATTTTGTATTCCTTCCCATCAGATATATGACCGCAGCATTAGGTGGAGAGGAGCATCCTCTTCATTATCTGCGAGACCCAGCTCTGTAGGGAAAATAGTGGCTTCACCAGCTTCTGCTACTAAGAGCAATAAATAGTCCTGAGCTGTAATACTGGATGCAGCCATGACTACATGTTATATGGTTGTGTTACACAATCTATAAGTGCACAAAGATATTACACATTCACCACACGACAAGTGGGCCTGTGCACCCCCAAATGCCCGGGCTGAATTTTAGTCCCAGTCTGGCCCTGACTACAAGGCTCAGCATACTCCATCCACTAGCGTATGCAGAAGAGCAGACAGTAGCTGCAGAACTACAAGTCTCAGCATGCTCCATACAGGACTGTATGTGGAGGGAGAGGCCGAGGGAGCAGAACTATAAAACTCAGCATACTCCATCCACTAGTGTATGCAGGAGAGCAGACAGCAGCTGCAGAACTACAAGGCTCCGCATCCTCCATCCAGGACTGTATGCAGGAGTTTTTTGCTCAAAAACGTAAAATGTAAAAAAAAATAATAAAACAAAAAATGACGTGGGCTTCGCCATATTTTTTGTATGCTAGCCAGGTTCAGCAGGCAGATACGGCTTCCCCCAACCCCCAGGTGGCTATTTGTACCCGACTGGGAACTAAAAATATAGGGAAGCCCTTTTTTTAATTATTTCATGAAATAATTAAAAAAAAAAAAAAAAAAAAAAGACGTAGGCTTCGCCCAAGTTTTGTGTCCAGCCAGGTACACCTAGGAAGCTGGGGATTGGAATCTTCAGCGCAGGGTGCCCAAGCTTTTTGGGCACCCCCGCTGCGAATTGCAGTACGCAGCCGCCCCAGAAAATCGCACTTTCATAGAAGCGCCATCTTCTGGCGCTGTATCCAACTCTTCCAGCTGCCCTGGTGCCAGGTGGCTCGCTGGGTAATAATGGGGTTAGCTGTGTATTATTAAATGATCCTAAGTCATGGTGTCGCGCCAATATTAGGCATGGCTACGGTTTACCGGAAGGAAAAGCAATCAGATGATGTGTCAGGTTCAAGGACCTGAATCACATGCTACATCAGCTGATTGTTTAATCAGCTGATGCATCAGTAGAAAAAAAAAACTACACACTTCTGTGCAGACTCCCATCCGATCACTCCAGGACTGGCTGGTAATCAGCTGATGCGGTCACCTGACAGCATCAGCTGATCATTTTAAACCTGCTGGGCAGTAAAAAGCCGGCCTCACCACTGGACTTAAACTGTCAGCTGATGCCATCAGGTGGCCGCATCAGATGATCACCGGTAGGTACTGGAGCGATCGGATGTGTCCCGGGAGTCTACAGACAGCCGGAGCAGGGGTGGCGCTACCGGGAGAGGACCTGGGAGCGGACATGGTGCCGGACGGGAGGTGGAAGCAGGGGTGGAGGTACCGGGAGGATTTACGCTCTGTGTTTAACAACACAAGGAATGCTGGGTGAGTACAATCCTCTTCCTGTACACGTGACTGCACTACCCACCCCTTGCGTCTATAGCTGCGTTTTTAGTCATAGAATGCAGCAAAATGCAGCTATATTTGCAATTTGCATTTTTGAACATTCATTGAACTCAATAGGTGAAAAACGCAGTAAAAAATGCAGGAATAATTGACATGCTGCGTTTTTGTGGGCACCACAAAAACGCAGCTAAAAAAATACGCTGTGTGCCAACAGCAAAAATGAAAACTCATAGACTTTGCTGGTGAAGCAAAGTCATGCAGTTTTCTGAACAAAAACGTACCAGAAAAACGCGGTAAAAAACGCCTAGAGCGCACATAGCCTTAGGAGGGTTGATCCTACTGACAAACTCCCTTAAAATAGTTAAAATCAGTCAGTACTGCTACAAAAAGTCACACAGTAGCTCAGGCCTGGTAACCACAAAAATGCACCCTGTAGCCAAAAAACGCATGCATTTTTGAGGCACTTTGAATTGACATGCTGCATTTTTGTGATTACCACAAAAATGCAGGCCCCCTCCCCAAAAAAAAGCAACATGCACACAGCAAATCTGAAATATCTAAGACTTTGCTCGGGAAAGAAAAGCATGCAGTTTGTGGCTTAAAGGTCATCATAAACTACACCAAAAAAGTATAAAAAAAACTGCAGTGTGCGCATTGGGCGTTACAATGACCGGTTACATCTCTATACACAACGGATATACTGATCTCAATAGGTGGTGTCACAGCTGACCCTGCTCCACTCCCTTCACAATGACCTTTGGAAAATCATAATACATACTTCAATACAAAAGATGGGGTCAGAGTCTGAAATTGCTGCTAATGCATTTTAATTTCCTGAAATAGGAGCCCAGAGGATAAAATGAACAATAGGTAAATTTCCCTTTAAAACAGAGGTCTCAAATACGCGTGCCGCATGTGTGACGCCCTGGCCGGGCCAGGTAGTCACAGATAGGGTCCCGCATTACACCAGTCCCCTAACAAGGTGACAGCAGCCAAACATTTAAACCCTAGTCACCTCCCTCAGTGCTTGATGAACACACCAGGGGTGGAGCCAGGCGATTGGACACGCCCACCGAAGAGATCAGAGAGCCTGAGGCAGGAAAACACAATTTAGTTTAGTCGGAGAGTCTGTTAGTGGAGGTGAAGAAAAGTGGAAGCAGGCCTGTGTGTCAGGTCTGCAACTAACTGACAGGTGCCAGGGTTGGAGCCCGGGCACCTTTGGCTAGGAGGCATACGGAGGCCTCAGGGAGCCCTTTGAAAGATAGAAATCCTTCTAATGGAAAATTACTATGGCTCATAGTGGTGGCTTGTATTAGGTTATGAATTAGTTTTTGCAGCTATTGTAACCTATAATAGCGGTATTGGTGCGAGTCCAGTGTGAATAAGAATTTGTGACCCTGTTGTATACATATATGCAATTTGAAAATGATTTTATATTCAGTAATTAATAAAATAAAAGAATTTTATTGAGGAAATGCACCATCCCTAGTGTCTTTCTGTGGAATTCGTAACTAACTGACAGGTGCCAGGGTTGGAGCCCGGGCACCTTTGGCTAGGAGGCATACGGAGGCCTCTGTCTACAGGAGCCGAGAAGACGGCTCGGTGGAACCGTGGTGGACCGGGACAGGGTAGTGGCCCGCCGGTACCGACTCGGAAACTGGAGCACAAAGGGGGGTACTCAGACCCTGAAGCTAGGTCCAGAAGCTACTGGGGGCTAGCTAATTAACTGATTGCGGCCAGGACTATAGGTTCTGTCCCACCCAAAGTCCCGACTAAAGACAATAGCCCAATGAGGGGGATAGAAAGCCACCGCTCAGGCAGAGAGATCCCACGGGCCAGCGTCTGCTGCGGCCATAGGGCTCCTTAGGCGACCACAAACCGGGGAGTGGACTCCTGACGCTGCAGGCGCAAGGTAGTCCACCATCACACAAACGGTGCAGGAGAAAGACAGAGAACACCAACTGGGTGGGGGACCAGACTGCAGCCGGCTTCGGGCACCGACCACCATCACTTTGGTTTACCAGAGACTTGTGTGTGTTACTAATCGTGAGTACATCAGTGCCCTCCGGCCGCTCATCTCCCTGCACCAACGGGTCCTGGGGCCACCATCCCTACTTACGGAGGGGTTAACAACTTGCTGCGCAACATCTCCCCTGGGTGCCCCGTAACTGCAGCGGTGGTGTCGACCTTCACCACAACCCGTGGGTGGTGTCACAAGTTCAAACACGGCTCCGGCCATACACCTACGTCCCCCCAAAACAGCCAACCCTTTTTAAATCGGAGTGACCATGGACCCCCCGGGTCCAGAGACCCTCGAGCCACCCACTGAAGGTCCGGATCCGAGCGGCTCGGCCGCCGCCGAGCACGGGGCGGCACACATGCGGCCCCTGAGGCTGCTTGTTGTGGCCCCCAGACCCCTGACAATCGCGGCCTTTTGCCGGGGTCGGCGCCAGCAAGAGCACAGTTGAATCATTTGCAGTGCTGCGCAGAGGCACTTTCTGCACTATACTGGCCACCAATCAGATGCAAGGAGGTGACATCGCTGTATGATGTCACCTCCTTGCATCTGATTGTCGGAGAGCAGCTATTGGTATAGTGCAGAAAGCTACGCTGTGTGGCACCGCAAATGATTCAACTGTAGTAAAACCTTGCTGGTGCCGATCCCCTGCATAGGGCCGCGATCTTCACGGAGTCTGAGGGCCGCAACAAGCAGGTAAGATACATGGCCACGATTGGGACTCACTGCGTCCTGGACGCAGCGGGTCCTGACCTGCAGGGCCGCGAGTCTCCTCTGCAGGAGATAACAGGAGACCACAGCGGCCTCTGCCCGCAATCAGGGTTCAGGGCGCTGCAGTCTCTTTGCTGTGGTCTCCCTGCAGAGGACGCATGCGGCTCCACAGCAAACAACTCACATGCTGTGGCCTCTAAAAGCCGCACCGCAGGTCAGTGTTTGCTGGGAGCCGCTCACGCACAGTGGCATGGAATTTCTATAAATGCCATCCACTCTGCCTGTACTGCATATTGCAGCGTTTTGGACGCAACTGAAATATGCTGCCACCAAAACTCTGCAAACACTGATCATGGGCACACAGGGAACAGAGGAAAGGTGAGAATTGTTTTTTTATAATATTACTAAAGGATGAGCACAATACTACAGGGTACAAGGCTGGGCATAATACATCAGGGCACAAGGATGAGTATAATGCTACAGGGCACAAGGATGAGCACAAGGCTACTGGGCACAAGGATGTGTACCGCCCTGAGAGGGGCCCAGCCTGCTTCTCCGCTGCTCGGTCCGAGCCGCTTGAGGTCCGGGCTCGGGTTGTCGGTGGCACGAGCGGCGGCCACGTCGCTCTGTTAAGGGAGAAGCAGTGGGGGTTGGTGGTGGTGCGGGACAAGGCGCGCAGCCGGGGAGAGCCGCGCTGTCGTCTCACGGCTGAAGTGATGGCGGGCTCGTCCGAGATCGGTGTTGCGGCCGCAGCCTAGATGTTAGCCCCTCCGTGGGTAGGGATGGTGTGTCCCGGGGCCCGGTGGTGGGGGACTGTAAGCGCTGTTGTTGTTGTCGGGGTGCAGGGTGCCGTGCCGCGGTGCAGTGTCGTGCCCAGATGGCACTGGTGTACTCACGATTAATTCACCCTCAGAGTCACTGGTAAACCAAAGTTCAGATATGGTCGGTTCCCGCGGCGAGCTGCTGATGTCCCCTGTGGGGTTGATGGTGGCCCCTTTCCCGTGCACCTCTGGTTGTTGTGTTTCGGCTCCCCTGCCTGGGCAGTGGTAGCCCGCTCCCCGGCGTTGAGCTGCCGGAGGAGCCCTTGGTTGCCCGCAGGCGCTGGCCCGTCGGGTGTTTGGCCCTTGGCGGTGGCGCTCACCCAATCTCGGTGGGCTTTTGCCTTCTTTCGGGACTTTGGGTGTGGATGAACCCGTGAGGTCCAGCCAGCAATCAGTCAATTTGCCTATACTCAGTGGCTTCTAAGCTAGGATGGGGTCTGAGTACCCGGTTTCTGGTGCTCCGGTACACAGTCGACTTCACGCTTCAGGACCGGCGGGCTCCAACCCAGGCCCGGTCCATACGGTTCCGCCGGTTGCTGTACCGGTACTCCTGCAGACGGCCACCACTGTCTGCCTGCCTGACGTTTCAAGGGGCCCAGGCTCCTACCCGGGTCCCTGACAGCTCTACAACTCCACTCCAAAACTAGATTGTTTGTACTTCCTGCCTCAGGACAGTAGTCTCCTCGGTGGGCGTGCCTTTTCGCCTGACTCCGCCCACCTGATGTGCCCTACTGGCCCTGAGGGAGGCATCAGGTCTCCCTTTCGGGTGACTGTGTGTGACCTCACAGGGGGTGGGGGGGTATGTGTGTATGTGGTAGGTGTTATTACCTGTGACCCCTGGGGTCCAGGGCTTCACATACCCCCTTGGTTTAATGCAGACCGTCAGCGGGCTGCCCGACCAACTCCGGTTTATTTTTATTTTTCTTTTAACTGTAAAATGGGAAAAACGGGAAACACTTACAATTATAATAACATTTATACAAACTATGGTTACTGAAGGTCTTCCCATAACGGGAGGATTTGCTTTAACGTTTCAAAACTTTATTAAACGGAACGGGTCCATGTCCTTCCGCCTTTCCCACCCAAACAACCTAGCCTTGATGCTGCCCCTAAGAAATGGGCAGCACCCCTTTTCCCCAGTCCGGAAACAGGAACATGGCAGGTCACCCAGGCAGGAACGGGTACAGTGCAGCGGTGCACCCGGCAGTTGTCAAGGGCTCCCCGGAGGATGGTCACCGGTCCCGGTGGTGACCGGACCCCAGACTGCTCTGCTGCGGGTCCTTCCTCCAATCTGCCTCTCCGGAGGCTAACAGAACCGAAGGCATGTTAAAGGGGGCAGATAGGGCAATATTTACAAGCCCAAAAGTTTTGGGTGGCCGGCAAGTCCACGGCCTTGTCCATGAGCAGTCACTCACGCAACTGGGTGTAAAACGGGGTTTCAAAACACAAGTCCCAACGGGGACGGGTCCTTTTTAGCTACAACGGCTTTATCGGTAACGGGGAACTCTTCTTCCACCTCCACTTCGGGGCTGTGCAGTGGAGGAGGGGGCTGCCTGCCGCTCCGGACACCCAGGGAAAACCAGCCCCTCTCCCCTCGGTGCCGGGTGTAGTGCACCAAATCTCCGGGCAGGAGGTCGCGGACCGGGTGCCCGAACGGGAGATGGGCATTCACATCCCGCCAGGAAAAGAACACCTCCGTTTCCAGGCCGGGGTCATAGAGGAACCCCCAGCCTCTGTCCCAGTTAAACCTTCAGACCTGGCCCTGGTAGGTGGGGCCCCGCACCCAATATCCAGCGCTCCTCAGGTGCTCCTTCCCCTCGATGGTACGGGCAAGCACCTCCTCCCTCTTCCTCTCTCTGGCCGCCATCTCCCGGCTCAGCTGGCTTGGCTGCCGCTCCCAATACGGTGGGCTTGCATGCCCGGGGTATACATCATTGGGGATCTGGCCCACCCTGCGCTCCCCAGTGTCGACCATGATCGGCACTCTCTGATGGGAGCCCCGCTGTGTCGCGGCCGGCTCTGCTGCCTTGAAGCTGCCTCCCCGCGGAACCTCAGCCGAGGCCCGCGACCCTGGAGCGGCTTGCCTTGCCTTCTGGGCCTTCTTGGCCGGGCAGGTTGCTGGAGCCTGGGCACTCTTGGGCGCGGTCACTTTCGGGACCGCCGGCATCGCCTCGGGATCAGGTGCCAGCCTGTAATGGGTCCCTTCGGGCAATGGGTACAGCGTGGCCGGGTTCCACAGCCGGTCCGGGCCTGCCTCCCCAAGCAGCTTCCCAGGAGCGCCCGGGACAGACTCCGCCACCGATGTTGGGGGTGGGGATACAGGTGGAGGAGCAGCAACAACCGCCGCGGGCAATGGAGGAGGCAGTATGGCGGCAGCAGCAGACCGAGCCCCTCAGCCGCGATGGCCGACCCCTCAAGGGCACAGGGACGTGGGTCGCTTTCCCACCCCGCCAACACCGTCATCCTTTCGCGGGCCCGCACAGCAGCCACTATCTCCCCCATCTCCGCTGCCCAGTGCTCCACCAGGAAGCTTACCTGGTGCTGGAGGCGGCGATACATCTCCTCCGTACGGGCCTTCACCCACGCCGCCGTTCCTTGCGCGGGCTCCGGGGTCTCGGGACACTGGACGGGAGTCGCCATGCTGCACAGTCTGGATCCAGGAACGGAACTGATGCAGGGTCCTGGAGTCCCTGCCTTTTTATCTTCTCGGTTACATCAGGCAGCCTTCTCGTCCGCCTCCCCCTTGGTTTTCTCTTAGCACTCCTCCTTCGGGGCGGGGCTTCACTTTCGCGCCTTCACTGCTCGGCGAAGACGACTCGAGCAGGAAATTTTCGTGCCAAGATGGCGGGACTTCAACTTTTTCGGCAGGACGCCGCTGACGGAAACTTCTAAGGCGCACTTTCCACAGGTAAGTGGACTGTCCGAATCCTGTTCGTGACGCCAGAAGACTCGATGTGTACCGCCCTGAGAGGGGCCCGGCCGCTTCCTCCGCTTGCTCGAGCCGAGCCGCTCGAGGTCCGGGCTCGAGTTGTCGGTGGCACGAGCACCTCCGGACCGGGGGCCACGTCGCTCTGTTAAGGGAGAGGCAGTGGGGGTTGGTGGTGGTGGTGCGGGACAAGGTACGCAGCCGGGGAGGGCCGCGCTGTCGTCTCACGGGTCATGACGCCACCACGGGTCGTGGTGACGGGATGCACCACCGCTGCGGCTGAAGTGATGGCGGGCTCGTCCGGGAACGGTGTTGCGGCCGCAGCCGAGATGTTAGCCCCTCCGTGGGCAGGGGCGGTGTGTCCTGGGGGTCCTGTTAGGGGGACTGTAAGCGCTGTTGTTGTTGTCGGGGTGCAGGGTGCTGTGCCGCAGTGTGGTGCCCGGATGGCACTGGTGTACTCACGATTAATTCACACTCAGAGTCACTGGTAAACCAAAGTTCGGATATGGTTGGTTCCCGCGGCCAGCTGCTGATGTCCCCTGTGGGGTTGATGGTGGCCCCTTTCCCGTGCACCTCTGGTTGTTGTGTTTCGGCTCCCCTGCCTGGGCAGTGGTAGCTCGCTCCCTGGCGTTGAGCTGCCGGAGGAGCCCTCGGTTGCCCGCAGGCACTGGCCCGTCGGGTGTTTGGCCCTTGGCGGTGGCGCTCACCCGGTCTCGGTGGGCTTTTGCCTTCTTTCGGGACTTTGGGTGTGGATGAACCCGTGAGGTCCAGCCAGCAATCAGTCAATTTGCCTATACTCAGTGGCTTCTAAGCTAGGATGGGGTCTGAGTACCCGGTTTCTGGTGCTCCGGTACGCGGTCGACTCCCCGGTTCAGGACCGGCGGGCTCCACCCAGGCCCGGTCCGTACGGTTCCACCTGTTGCTGCACCGGTACTCCTGCAGACGGCCACCACCATCTGCCTGCATGACGTTTCAAGAGGCCCAGGCTCCTACCCGGGTCCCTGACAGCTCTACAACTCCACTCCAAAACTAGACTGTTTGTACTTCCTGCCTCAGGACAGTAGTCTCCTTGGTGGGCGTGCCTTTCTGCCTGACTCTGCCCACCTGGTGTGCCCTACTGGCCCTGAGGGAGGCATCAGGTCTCCCTTTCGGGTGACTGTGTGTGACCTCACGGGGTGGGGGGGTATGTGTGTATGTGGTAGGTGTTATTACGTGTGCCCCCTGCGGTCCAGGGCGTCACAGATGAGCACAAGACTACTGGGCACAAGGGTGAGCACAAGGCTATGGGGCACAAGGATGAGCACAAGGCTACGGGGCACAAGGATGAGCACAAGGCTATGGGGCACAAGGATGAGCACAAGGCTACGGGGCACAAGGATGAGCACAAGGCTATGGGGCGCAAGGATGAGCACAATGTTACGGGGCACAAGGATGAGCACAATACTACTGGGCACAGGGATGAGCACAAGGCTACTCACCACAAGGATTTGCACAATACTACGGGGCACGAGGATGAGCATATTACTTCAAGGATGAGCACAATTCTACTGGGCACAATACTACTGGGCACAAGGATGAGCATATACAAGCACAAGGATAGGGGACATTACTACATGGCACACGGATGGGGGACATTACTACAAGATGTTAGCTAACATTACTATATGTTTCTGCTAATTGTAAAACAATATTACAAGAAGGTGATAAAATGTAAAAAAAAAAAATCAAATTAAAGTATGAATATTTTTTGGCATTAAAAATGCTTTTTTTATATATATATATATATATATATATATACAGTACAGACCAAAAGTTTGGACACACCTTCTCATCTCTAGAACAACTGTTAAGAGAAGACTTTGTGCAGCAGGCTTTCATGGTAAAATAGCTGCTAGGAAACCCCTGCTAAGGACAGGCAACAATCAGAAGAGACTTGTTTGGTCTAAAGAACGCAAGGAATAGACATTAGACCAGTGGAAATCTGTGCTTTGGTCTGATGAGTCCATATTTGAGATCTTTGGATCCAACCACCGTGTCTTTGTAGAAAAGGTGAACGGATGGACTCTACATGTCTGGTTCCCACCGTGTAGCATGGAGGAGGAGGTGTGATGGTGTGGGGGTGCTTTGCTGGTGACACTGTTGGGGATTTATTCAAAATAGAAAGCATACTAAACCAGCATGGCTACCACAGCATCTTGCAGTGGCATGCTATTCCATCCGGTTTGCGTTTAGTTGGACCATCATTTATTTTTCAACAGGACAATGACCCCGAACACACCTCCAGGCTGTGTAAGGGCTATTTGACTAAGACCCGCAACACACATCCGTTTTTTTTGTACGTGTGCGGTACGTATTTGCACATACCGGAGACACGGAGACCCATGTTATTCAATGGTAGATGGCACACACACGTAAAATCACACGGAACGTGTGTCCATGTGGTAAGTACGTGTGTGCGCATTTCTACATGGACGACATGTCCGTTTTTGGCCGGCAGCATGCAGGCACGGACCCGCTTTAGTCTATGGGTCCGTGCCTGCACGGACCGCACACGGAGTATGTCCGTGTTCAGCACGTATCGTCCGTGTCCGTTTTTAATCACAAAATCTGAAACACTTGTTACCAATCTATCAGGTCAATTGATGGCAAACAACAACACCAGGATCTCATGATGAATGATTAACAACGTTAATTGGGTAAGAATGCGGGCCTTTAAAAATGGACAGCACACGTACGTATTTTTTATGTCAATACGGACATTCCACACGCACACACGGCTCGCATACGCCATCACACAGATGCCATACGTACCGGAGAAACGCCTCTAAAAAACGGAACACGGACCCGAAAAATGGACCGTAAGACACGTACGTTTTTTTTGCGGAAGTGTGTTTTAGGCCTTAGAAGGAGAGTGATGGGGTGCTACACCAGATGACTTGGCCTCCACTGTCACCAGACCTGAACCCAATCGAGATGGTTTGGGGTGAGCTGGACCGCAGAGTGAAGGCCAAAGGGCCAACAAGTGCTAAGCATCTCTGGGAACTCCTTTAAGACTGTTGGAAGACCATTTCCTGTGACTACTTCTTGAAGCTCATCAAGAGAATGCCAAGAGTGTGCAAAGCAGTAATCAAAGCAAAAGGTGACTACTTTGAAGAACCTAGAATATAAGACATATTTTCAGTTGTTTAACACTTTTTTAAGTATTTCATTCCACATGTTTTAATTCATAGTTTTGATGCCTTCAATGGGAATCTATGATATGATTTTTAGATTCATGAAAAAAAAAACAACTCTTTTAATGAGACGGTGTGTCCAATGTTTTGGTCTGTACTATATATATATATATATATATATATATATACAGTTAGGTCCAGAAATATTTGGACAGTGACACAATTTTCGCGAGTTGGGCTCTGCATGCCACCACATTGGATTTGAAATGAAACCTCTACAACAGAATTCAAGTGCAGATTGTAACGTTTAATTTGAAGGTTTGAACAAAAATATCTGATAGAAATTGTAGGAATTGTACACATTTCTTTGCAAACACTCCACATTTTAGGAGGTCAAAAGTAATTGGACAAATAAACCAAACCCAAACAAAATATTTTTATTTTCAATATTTTGTTGCGAATCCTTTGGAGGCAATCACTGCCTTAAGTCTGAAACCCATGGACATCACCAAACGCTGGGTTTCCTCCTTCTTAATGCTTTGCCAGGCCTTTACAGCCGCAGCCTTCAGGTCTTGCTTGTTTGTGGGTCTTTCCGTCTTAAGTCTGGATTTGAGCAAGTGAAATGCATGCTCAATTGGGTTAAGATCTGGTGATTGACTTGGCCATTGCAGAATGTTCCACTTTTTTGCACTCATGAACTCCTGGGTAGCTTTGGCTGTATGCTTGGGGTCATTGTCCATCTGTACTATGAAGCGCCGTCCGATCAACTTTGCGGCATTTGGCTGAATCTGGGCTGAAAGTATATCCCGGTACACTTCAGAATTCATCCGGCTACTCTTGTCTGCTGTTATGTCATCAATAAACACAAGTGACCCAGTGCCATTGAAAGCCATGCATGCCCATGCCATCACGTTGCCTCCACCATGTTTTACAGAGGATGTGGTGTGCCTTGGATCATGTGCCGTTCCCTTTCTTCTCCAAACTTTTTTCTTCCCATCATTCTGGTACAGGTTGATCTTTGTCTCATCTGTCCATAGAATACTTTTCCAGAACTGAGCTGGCTTCATGAGGTGTTTTTCAGCAAATTTAACTCTGACCTGTCTATTTTTGGAATTGATGAATGGTTTGCATCTAGATGTGAACCCTTTGTATTTACTTTCATGGAGTCTTCTCTTTACTGTTGACTTAGAGACAGATACACCTACTTCACTGAGAGTGTTCTGGACTTCAGTTGATGTTGTGAATGGGTTCTTCTTCACCAAAGAAAGTATGCGGCGATCATCCACCACTGTTTTCATCCGTGGACGCCCAGGCCTTTTTGAGTTCCCAAGCTCACCAGTCAATTCCTTTTTTCTCAGAATGTACCCGACTGTTGATTTTGCTACTCCAAGCATGTCTGCTATCTCTCTGATGGATTTTTTCTTTTTTTTCAGCCTCAGGATGTTCTGCTTCACCTCAATTGAGAGTTCCTTAGACCGCATGTTGTCTGGTCACAGCAACAGCTTCCAAATGCAAAACCACACACCTGTAATCAACCCCAGACCTTTTAACTACTTCATTGATTACAGGTTAACGAGGGAGACGCCTTCAGAGTTAATTGCAGCCCTTAGAGTCCCTTGTCCAATTACTTTTGGTCCCTTGAAAAAGAGGAGGCTATGCATTACAGAGTTATGATTCCTAAACCCTTTCTCCGATTTGGATGTGAAAACTCTCATATTGCAGCTGGGAGTGTGCACTTTCAGCCCATATTATATATATAATTGTATTTCTGAACATGTTTTTGTAAACAGCTAAAATAACAAAACTTGTGTCACTGTCCAAATATTTCTGGACCTAACTGTATATACAATCTTAAAGCAAAAAAAGTACAGGTTTGTCATAATAAACAAGCAAAACATGTTCACAAATGTGATCTAAAGGTGATAGAAAAAACTATGGAATCATTAAAAATGTAACTTTGTCCTGCAAGGAATGCAGCTCCTCTCAATTTTTTTTCCTATATGCAGCCCATACACCTGGCTGAGTTTGAGACCCCTGCTTTAAAGGGTTATCTTGTCTCTGTTCATTTTTACTTTGGAGTTGAGAGGACTGCTCCTTCACATCTACTGGTACCTAGAACATAGTTAGATCTGGAAATATTTGGACAGTGACACAAGTTTTGGCATTTTAGCTGTTTACCAAGAGATTGAGGATGCAGTTGTATAATAAATATGGGCTTAAAGTCTTTCAGACTCTCAGCTTTAGAGCACGTTCAGTATTTGATCAGAATTTTACCTCAGTATTTGTAAGTCAAAAGCATGACTGGGTAAAAATGTAGTTGTACACGTGTTTCTATGATACTTTTTCCTCCCATTGTTCCACTCCTGATTTTAGCTTACAAATACTGTTGTAAAATATTGACCAAATACTGAATGTGTGAATATGACCTTAATGTGAGGGCAATCACAACCTAATTGGAGTAAGGGATTAGGAATTACTGCTCTTTAACACGTAGATGCCTCTTTTTCAAGGGATCTAAATTAATTGTACAATTATCTCAAAAGCTCTTTAATGGGCTATTCCCTCATTAATCCATCATCAATTCAGCAGGTAAAAGGTCTGGAGCTGCTTCCAAGTGTTGGATTTACAATTGGAAGCTGTTCTGTGAAAGCACAACATGCAGTCAAAAGAGCTCTCAAGGGAAAAGAAGCAGACCACCATTAGGCTGAAAAAAATATATAAAATCCATCTGAGAAATGGAAGTAATGTATGGAGCGGCAAAATCAACAGTTTGGTACGTTCGGGGGGGGGGGGGGGGAAAGAAGCACTGGTGAGGTTAGGAACTCAAAAATTATAAGAACACATCTCAAATACAAGCCATTCATAATGACACCTGGTTAGTCAGGATAAGGCTAAACCAGTGTCTGCACTACTCAGGTAAATATGTAAAGACAGGAGTATTTTGTGTGTATTTGCACAAAATACTCCTGTCCTCTTGTCTTTACATAGGAACTCAAAAATGCTTGGATGTTGACAGAAGACAACAGTAGTGAAAATTCACAGAATCCTTTCCATTGTGAAGAAACAAAAACTTTCACAACTTCAGCCTATGTGAAGAACACTCTATGAAGAAGTTGTTTCAGTATCTAAAGGTCACTTTACATGCTGCGATATCGTGACCGATATCGCCAGCGTGCGTACCTACCCCCATCGGTTGTGCGACATGGGCAAATCGCTGCCCGTGGCGCACAACATCGCGTGGACCCGTCACACTACTTACCTGCCTAGCGACGTCGCTGTGACCGGCGAACCGCCTCCTTTCTAAGGGGGCGGTTCGTTTAGCGTCACAGCGACGTCACAGCAGCGTCACTGAACCGCCACCCAGTAGAAGCGGAGGGGCGGAGATGAGCGGGACGTAACATCCCGCCCACCTCCTTCCTTCCTCAATGCGAGCAGACGCAGGTAAGGTGAGGTTCCTCGTTCCTGCGGTGTCACACATAGCGATGTGTGCTGCCGCAGCAACGAGCAACTACATCGCTAGCTGAAGCAGCGTTAATAGAGAATAGGGGGGCATGTCACGATGAGCGATTTTGAACGTTTTTGCGACGATTCAAAATCGCTCATAGGTGTCACACGCAACGGCATCGCTAAAGCGGCCGGATGTGCGTCACAAATTCCGTGACCCCAACGAGATTGCTTTAGCGATGTCGCAGCGTGTAAAGCGGCCTTTAGTCCACCATAAAGAGAAGACTTCATGAGAGCAAATACAGAGGGTTCACCACAAGGTGCAAACCATTAATCAGCTGTAAAAATAGAAAGGCCAGATTAGACATTGCTAAAAAAAAACATCTAAGGAAGCCATCCCAGTTCTGGAAAAGCATTCTTTGGATAAATGAATCTAAGATCAACCAGTACAGAATGATGGGAAGAAGAAAGTATGGAGAAGGCTTGGAATGACTCATGTTCCAAAGCAGCCCACATCCTCTGTTAAACATGGTAGAGGCAATGTGATGGCATGGGCATGCATTGCTTCCAATGGCACTGGGTCACTAGTGTTTATTGATGAAGTGACTGAAGATTGATGATGTGACTAAATTATGACGTGTACAGGGCTATAGCATATGGTCATAATCAACCAAATGCAGCAAGGTTGATTGGATGGAGCTTCACACTACAGATGGACAATGACCCAAAACATCCTTTGAAAGCAACCCAGGAGTTTTTTAAGATAAAGAAGTTGGATATTCTGAAATGGCCAAGTCAATGACCAGATTGCTTCCCCATCGAGCATACATTTCACACGATAAAGACTAAACCTAAGACAGAAAGACCCACAAACAAACAACAACGGAAGTCAGCTGCAGAAAAGGTCAGGCAAAGCATCACAAAGAAGAAAACCCAGTATTTTGTGACGTCCATGGCCAGACTTCAGGCAGTCATTGTAGAGATTCCTTTGCAGGCAAAGTATTAAAAATGAGCATTTTATTTAGAGTTAAGTTACTTTATCCAATGACTTTTCAGCCCCTGAAACACGAAGCCTTTGTACAAAATGGTTGAAATTCCTAAGCGTTTCACAGGATATTTTTGTTTAACCCATTTATTTAAACCTGAAAGTCTACACTTAAATCCCAAGACAGATGACATGATCAGGAATATCCTAAATTGTCCATTAAATATCACCTGCCTATCCCAGCAGGAAATAAAAAAAAAATACAATGGATTGAAAAGAATATATATGTGTATAGGAGCTGTGCTCGCTCGATTGCCACCGGGAGCTCAGCATACGTGATAGCCCAACCCCAGTCCCTGTGACGCGCCCCACCGAGGCATGGGGACATTCGTTACCGGGCAGCGGTTTTCCTCTGGGATGTCACGGCAGCAGGGCCCGGCTCCATTAATAAAGATGATGTGGGGGAATATTTACAGGGGATAATGAGTCGTAATGCCACCTGTGGTATGCAGCCAGATTTGTGGCACCGCTGCTATTCAGTTCCCTTGGGGTAAGTGGTGATTCAGCTGAGTTGGTATAGCTCTCCACAGACAGACCTGGGCCTCAGGGCTGTTGGGACTGTAATGGCAGGGCTGGAGGTGCAGGCAAAGAACTGGGCAAGACAGGAATGCAGTCACAAGGTCTTTACTCACAGTTTAAGAGTTCCATGTCTAGACAAATGCTGCCCTTGGGGTGCTGAGTCTTTCTGTGATGGGCTCCAGCCGATCCCGGATAGTTCAGAGGCACAACCCGGTACACCCTTCTGTGTTCCTTTCCGGTCGTCTTCCTGTGCTGACCTCTCCCGCCTGTCCTGCGCCTGCACACACAGAGCCCCGAGCTGGTGTCCGCGGATCCTGCCGGGTGGCTCGAAGCTTTATCTTTGGCCCTATGTGGTCACCTTTTCACTGGATGTGTGTGGATGTGGCTTCGGCACTTGCAGTACCCTCAGCCTCCAGTTTGCTAGCTGAGTCTTAAAGTTATCCACAAGTTGAGGGGCCGGTCCCCTTCTGCGGCCAAGTCCCTCCACTCCGGTATGCCTTATGTGGAATGAGGCCACGGGTGTGTGGTGCACTTCCCGTGGGCTCCAGGATCCTTTCTGTCATGTGCCTGAGCTGAGCTGCTGCAGCTCCAGACCACAGGTTTTCACTCCTCTGCTCCTACTTCCTGACTGGCCTTCTTTCCTCAGTGTGCTCCCATTAACTAGACTCCACCTCCAAGCTGGCTTAGGGGACGGTGCTACTACCGGAGTATAGCTATACCATAGCTTAGTGTACTAGGCCCTAATCATGACGTGATGGAGTGTTGCTAAATGAGAGTGTAGCTGTGTTTGTGTGTATACCGGTTTGCGACCTCCTCCTTACCCGGGAATGGGATACTACACCTCTGTCTGAGGTGCAGTACCTTTGTGGCGACTGAAGCCTCAGGGGCGCCACACTCCCCCACAACCCCAGCACATCTGCAGGCGGGAACAGAAACAAAAATACCGTGGTGTTATGACATGCAAACTTTTGATATGCAGTGCAAAAGGTAACATTAAACATTTTCTTCCCTTTATGGGAGGCACCATTTCATAAACGTTTCAAACATGATAAAACTTTTGCAATATAAAACATTACTTCCACAATTTTAAGGAGTCCAGGACGATTCACTTTTCCGAGTGTCCTTTGTCACCTGCTCCAGGTACAAGCAGTAAAAGCAGCAATTATAACCAGCAATATGAGGGACCCATCTCCAATTAATCCTCAACGTAGGCTCTGGGCGTGACGGCAGAGCATTCCTGACCCCTCTTCTGTCCTTTGGCCACGCCAGACGGGCTTTAACTTGTGGTTTTATAATTCTGCTAGAGGGCACTGTAACCAGTGCAAACTATTTACAATGGTAGTCCTGACCATACATAGTTCTGTAGTCCAGTTTTCCATTTTAAGCAGAAAAACACTATCAATACTATCATTATTATTACTATCCGTAAACCTGGTGAACTATTTACATTTTCTTTCTACAGTACTTTTAAATTTTACATTGGCATGCACCAGGTCTACAAATCCGGAGAAAAACGAGGTAATGCTTGCATAAATTTATTGACTATAAAAATCACATTAAAAAAGTGCCAAGTGCTTTGCATGAGTAAACATACATGAATCACATGAACACATACAGGAATCAAGAATAAAAGGATAGGAAAAAGAGGATTACAGTAGAAATGTGTGAATCCCCTGGGGGGTACCTGGGACTAATTAAAATGGTAACTGTATGTGACACAATACCAACAAAAAAAATACAAAAATGTACCAACACTCAAAAGTAATATTAGTAAGAAGTCACAATAAGAATGTGTAGCGCCCCTGAAGCCATCAGGGTGCTACAAGGTTCTGCATCCCCACCAGGATGCAGGGCCTACAACGTAGGGCCCCGGGAGACCAGTGCCAGTAACACACAAAAACTCCAGGTAATCCCAGTTTTCCCCAACAATCCCCCATACAATGGTACAAAGCTAGGGTCGGACCAATGGATGGCTGCCTAGAGGTGGAGCCAGTCCAGTCCACTAGTTGACCAGGTGGGAGGGGCAGACTGTGGAGAGTAGTCAAAGTCAGTACAGAATAGTAGGAGAGGAGTGAAGGTGTATGTGAGGAGACGTTCTGACGCGGGGTGAACAGTGACCTGGTCCCAGGAGAGTGGTTGCCGGTGGAATACTCCCAGAACTACGCACCGACGGGGTACAGGACCCTAGGACAGAAAAGAGCTCCATGCCAACCTGTTAACAGCTGCACAGTGAGGGGGACCATCAAGGACCTCGCTGACCCTAAGAATCCGAAGATTCAGTAGCAAAGGGAGAACCGGGGACAGGACCAGAGACTCCAACCTCACAGGGTTCACACTACTGTCAGGCGGACAGAAGTGGACAAACCACCAGATGGGGACCCCCAGTTGCTCTACGCCACGGGGACCCATTTACCAGAGACAGGTGCAGGGGAAGAAGGTACCAGATTACTACACTGGCACTGGGACAAAGAGGACATGGAGGTGAAACCAGCCTGCCTCGGTCAACCAGTTACCACCAACCAGCAGTGAGTAAAAACCAGTTGCGCTAAACTTCTGTGTGGACTACCTTCTTCCGACACCTGGCACATCACCCATTCTCTGGGGCCCGGCCCTGCTTGCGGAGGGCCTACCATCCAGGCTGCAATTAACACCAGCCCCAGTAGTGACATTCTGCAGCGACGGCTCCATCTATACAGTGTGTCCACCCATATCTTGTCCACCGCCATTAATTTGAAAATGGCGGCAGCTTATAGGCATAGAAGTGGTGTCTAGGTATAGTAAAGTAACCATGCGTTACGCAATGAAACCACCTATAGCGCCACCTGGTGGAAAACAACGGAGTTCGCATTTTTATCTCGAAAACAGAACGAGATAGAGAAAAAAAGTGAATTACAAGGTTGCAGGGCATCATCAAGTCAATACGAATCGACACCTTGCATACAGAAATCCTATGATATGAAACTCATGATCCCCCCCAAACATTCAATGCTGGTCACGCATATGGCGCTCATTTAACTTTGATGCTCAAAGTGGCCACCGTCAGCTGCAATGCACATCTGGACTCTGGACAGCATAATGTATCTTGCTGCACGTTGTGCAATATGGTAGGTGACAGGTTTGCACAAGCATCTGTGATACGTCGTCGTAGGTCCTGAAATGTTGGTGGAGGGGTCGCATACACCTGCTGTTTGATGTGACCTCACAGAAAGAAGTCCAATGGGGTCAGGTCAGGTGAGCGTGGAGGCCACTCCATGCAGCCACCATACCCAATGACTTGTAGGAAGGTCTCCATGAGGTATTGCTTCACGTCCGCAGCCTTGTGAGTTTTACACGTTCTAATCATAGCATTTCTGTATGCAAGGTGTCAATTCGTATTGAATTGATGATGCCCTACAACTTTGTAATTCACTTTTTTTCTCTATCTCGTTCCGTTTTTTAAATAAAAATGCTAGCTCCGTTGTTTTCCACCAGGTGGCGCTATAGGTGGTTTCATTGCATAGCGCATGGCTTCTTTACTATACCTAGACATCACTTCTATGCCTATAGCTGCCGCCATTCTAAAGTTAATGGCGGTGGACAGGATATGGGTGGACACACTGTATAGCCGCAACACCGGAAGTGGCGTCACGTATGAACACTAATCTAATCCCCAGTAAATACACCCCCATTACAAAAAGGGCCCAGGGCATGGAACAGGGCAACGGCCACCACAGTGACATTCCCAAGGTACACACTGCCCGGGACCGAGTACCCCATATCCCTGTGCGCGATAAATGTCCATATAGTCAATATACAAACTGCAGGGAAGCGTTATAAATAAATAATTATTAACTATACACGCTGCAAGCAGAGAAAATGGACACTAAATTATAATAAATAACGAGTTCCATAAGGATTACATATAGTGTGCCCCTTTTAAATAAAAAGGAGCAGAAAGCATACTCAAAAACTATAAATAACTGGAGAAACAAGAGTAAAGTGCTTGAAAAGATGACTTTATTAGAAGATACTGTGGCAATTAAAAAACCCCTAGAGGTTAGAAGGAAAGAAGTAAGAGATTGTAGTGAAAGAAGGACCCAGAAGCAATAGTTATAAGCTAATCAAGGGAATATAGGCAAATGTCCGATAAATACAGGGACAATAATTACAATAAAATTGCACAAAGCCCAAATAAATATAGTAGAGACGGACATAAGTAGATTAAATAACATATATAAAGTGCCTGTGTGTTACAAGATATGTAAACAATAACTGAATGTGCAAGCCAGAGCTAAAGTGCTCATAGTGCAAATGGTGCCTTGAAATAAAGGTGCACAAACCAGCATTCAAATAAGTGTCAAAACACAAAGTCAGGCATCAAAGATCAGCAAACCATGGATCCTGGGACCGGAGAAAACACCCTACATACGTTTCACATGAGTGAGGTTGTAAGGGGTGGACGGACCCCTAGTGTGGAGAAGACGTTTTCCCCCCCCTGAAGACGCCACAGGAGTATGGTGGCACATTGTACAATGTTGTGTGTTATGTACGGTTTTTCCCCCCCCCCTAGGTGCCAGTGTAGTGAGTGGTTCCCCTGGTAACAGTGACAGGGAAGGAAGGGGCAGGGCAGCCTAGGAGGGAAGAGAAGGGGGGTTGGGCTCTGAATGCAGGGCAGTGTGCTGTGAGATGTAACAGGAGAGAGCTGAGGAGAAGTGCCGGGGCAGAGTGCAGGAGTGGGTGCTGTGGCAGTGGAGCGGAGAAGTTGGAGCTAATCCGGAGCCGGTAGTGAGTACTGGAGCCGTCCCCTAGTTCAATACAAATCCCTGGGAAAGGGCTGGACTAAAATCGGGATAGGAGTACCACTGCTAGGGGGATAACAATTGGCCCCTGCAGGCAAAGGAAAGTGCCCGTAGAGAAAAAGGAAACCGTTTTTGTAGAAAAGGACCTTTAACTTGTAACGTACTAAAGTAAACCTGCTGCAAACAAAAAGATGAAAGCTTTGTTTAATAAATCGGTGTTTGGTTTATCTGCTGCCTGCAATTGTCTCTTTCCTGAAAGTGAAGAAGGAGCTAGAGAGCACAGAAAGAACGCTGTCATGAATGGGCCCCATGCATCCACACTCTGCCCCAACAACACACCTGTTTTGCAAGTAACGGCCGGGCCGGGGTTCAGCCTGCGGCCCACAAGGCGAGGGGACCCGACTACACCCCCTGAGGCGCCCCTGCCCCCGTTACATTTTGGCGTAGTCGGCAGGATCGGGCTCGCATGCGAGAGACCCCGACCAGAAACTGTGAAGATGACCAAGTGGTGCCTGATGTGCTGTACGGGCCACAAAATGGCGGCAAGATGGCGGCCGTCTTCATGGGTTTACTTAAGGCGTGAAAATTTGGCACAAAACGAAAAGTGCTGGGCTGGCCTGGGCGGAGGAAGAAGCCCAGAGTGAGCGGAGTGCACCGCCCAAAGAGGGGAGGTACCGGCCCCAAGAAGCTGCAGAGGTCCGGAGATGTGGGCGGCGCTGCAAGAAACAGAAGGCATCGCCAGCACAGCAGGGACCTGGTGAGTGAAGCCGGGGGCGGAGTTTGGGCCGAATCGGAGAAAGAAGTACCGGAGCCACAGCCATGTTACGAGCTGTTCCACAGGCTACCCTGCTTACCTGGACAATCCCTCTCCGAATCTGTGAGGGCCCAGCGGGCTGAATGGCTGCGTGCATACCACCCAGCATGAGGGTTAATCATCCGGAAGAAAAAGATCTGTTTGTTGTCGAAAGTCGGTACTGTTGGAAGCCAGTGAGTGTTTATGGTTAAAGCTACGTTAAAAGAACTGAACCCGGGAATAGAAGAATGCAGGGACTATGCATGGACTTCTCCCGCGACTGTTAAGTAAAGAACCCTTTTGTTTCTGTTGGTCGCGGCTCATCTAAGACCGGGAGCGCTTGAGGAGAGCCTCCGGGCAGAAGATCAGCCAAGACCGGGAGCTCCCCTGGAGGGACTCCGGGCACCGGACTTGTGTGCCAATCTGGCGTGCTTTGATACGTTAGTTTTAAAATGTTTTTTTTTTTATTGATAAGAAAGAAAAAGAATACTGCTGAAGACACGTGTGTGTGTGTTTTCCATATGCGTTGTCTTGCAGGTGCGGAACCTCGCCAGGAGGCTGAGGTTAAAGAGGGGAGGAATGTAAGGGGTGGACGGACCCCTAGTGTGGAGAAGACGTTTTTCCCCTCCTGAAGACGCCACAGGAGTATGGTGGCACATTGTACAATGTTGTGTGTTATGTACGGTTCTTCCCCCCCCCTAGGTGCCAGTGTAGTGAGTGGTTCCCCTGGTAACAGTGACAGGGAAGGAAGGGGCAGGGCAGCCTAGGAGGGAAGAGAAGGGGGGTTGGGCTCTGAATGCAGGGCAGTGTGCTGTGAGATGTAACAGGAGAGAGCTGAGGAGAAGTGCCGGGGCAGAGTGCAGGAGTGGGTGCTGTGGCAGTGGAGCGGAGAAGTTGGAGCTAATCCGGAGCCGGTAGTGAGTACTGGAGCCGTCCCCTAGTTCAATACAAATCCCTGGGAAAGGGCTGGACTAAAATCGGGATAGGAGTACCACTGCTAGGGGGATAACAATTGGCCCCTGCAGGCAAAGGAAAGTGCCCGTAGAGAAAAAGGAAACCGTTTTTGTAGAAAAGGACCTTTAACTTGTAACGTACTAAAGTAAACCTGCTGCAAACAAAAAGATGGAAGCTTTGTTTAATAAATCGGTGTTTGGTTTATCTGCTGCCTGCAATTGTCTCTTTCTTGAAAGTGAAGAAGGAGCTAGAGAGCACAGAAAGAACGCTGTCATGAATGGGCCCCATGCATCCACACTCTGCCCCAACAACACACCTGTTTTGCAAGTAACAGCCGGGCCGGGGTTCAGCCTGCGGCCCACAAGGCGAGGGGACCCGACTACACCCCCTGAGGCGCCCCTGCCCCCGTTACAAGGTAACCACCAGCTTCATCAGGGGAAGAAAGAATAATGATCCCAGGATGCGGTGTGAGCTGTTTTAAACTCTCCAGCTGATGTCGTAATAGCGATCAGCTGATCGCGCATCAGAACACTGCTGATGCGGCGCATGCGTGCATGGTCCTCACTGCCCCATCCACCGGATCCAGCCGTCCGGACACACCACGCATGCGCGGGAGGCACGGCAACAGCCGTGACAATCGCGCACGCGCAGAGGCCCTAAGGACGCTGGAGAAAGAGGGCGGGGGAAGAGAAGCACGAACGCACACGCACGAGCAGTGTGTTCTAATGGGGGTAAGAGTACAGACATTGAGATACATTGCAGGCATGTGTGAGGACCAAAACGCCAAAAAAATAAAAAGTAATAATTAGACAGTAAGCCACATAATAACAACGGTGATTGGTCCGGAATAGTAATATATTTTCATGTCCGCAGATACATCCAAGTCCTTAGATGCGGTCAGTGTCATAATATGATGGAAGCCAAAGCGCAGCACACAAATCACGATAATCGAAAATTTAATAGATATCTGAAAATTAAAAAACAAACAGAAAAATTAATTAATGAAGCGAGATAATAAATTATAATAGTAGAGAGCAAAAAGGTAAAAATGTCCATACACTGTACAAACTGCAGGAGAATATTATAAATAAGTATTAATGAATATGCATACTGCAGGTGGATAATGTGGACACTAAATATTAGAAGGTGACAATAAGATTTGATATCAGTAAATTGAGTGTGGCCAGTATAATATAACCCATAAATAGGCGTAAATGAAGAGTCACATACCAAGAGTAATGTTGGAAAGCCCAGGGATCCCAGAGGGAATACCCTCCACACAGGAGGGGGCCCAGATGCACGTTTTGCAGGTAAAAGACAGTCACCCGATTCCTCAGGGGGAGTGAAAGGTAAGGTGCACAGATCCGGTGTCACCCATAAATAGTTCCCCGAACCGGAAGTATAGCCACAATCTTTGCGTGCATGCGCCCGGCATTCCTAGGCGCAACCCCAGCTGTCAGGATGCCAGCACGTACACACGGTAGCCAGGCCAGTAACCATGGCACCCACACGTGCGCAGACATGGCAAAAGACGCTGGAGCGCGACGGATGAAATGACAGGCGAAAACACGTGTGCGCACCTCCACCAGGACAAAGAAAAAAAGCAATCAAGTACCGTGTTTTGTCCAAAAATAAGACACTGTCTTATATTTTTTATTCCCCCAAAAAAAGTACAAGGGGTTATTTTTGGAGGAGGTCTTATTCTTGGGGAAACACGGTTGGGGGTAAGTTTACCCCCCAAAAAAGCAGACCCCCCACTTCCCAGGAGACTCATACTCACCAGACCCGGACGTCTGCGTGGCTCCCAGGTCCTCCTGTGATCTCTGGTCGGTGCTGCACGCCATCCTACACTGCTGCTGGCTTACACACTGACACACACAGCCGATCGCAGACACACACAGCAAATCACACACACAGCCGATCGCAGACACACACAGCAAATTACACACACAGCCGATCGCAGACACACAGCAAATTACACACACACAGCAGATCACACACATAGCAGATAGCAGACACACACAGCCGATTGCAGGCACACACAGCCGAGCACAGATACACACAGCCGATCGCAGATACACACAGCCGATCGCAGATACACACAGCCGATCGCAGGCACACACAGCCGATCGCAGGCACACACAGCCGATGGCAGGCACACACAGCCGATCGCAGGCACACACAGCCGATGGCAGGCACACACAGCCGATGGCAGGCACACACAGCCGATGGCAGGCACACACAGTCGATGGCAGGCACACACAGCCGATCACAGATACACACAGCCGATCACAGATACACACAGACGATCGCAGGCACACACAGCTGATCGCTGATCACAGACACACACAGCCGATCGCATAAAAACACAGCCGATCGCAGACACACACACAGCCAATCCCAGACACACACAGCAGATCACTGACACAGCCGATCACACACACACACACACACACACACACACACACACACACACACAGCCGATCACACACATCACATCACATCCAAAGCTTACGGCCGCAGGGAATGATGAGAGCAAGTCACGTGTCCAACCGCAGGTCCTGTTCGTTGCGCTCCACTGCACTGCCTCTCAGGTATTCTGCCGGCAAGAAGAGATCGGTGTCGCTGGATGAGGTGAGTGTGTGTGCGATCCGATGTTTGTGTGTGTGATTTGATGTTTGCATGTGATCCGATGTTTGTGTGTGCGATCTGATTATGTGTGCGATCTGACTGTGTATGTGATCCGATGTTTGTGTGTGAGATCTGGTGTGTGAGTGAGATCTGATGAGTGCGGGTGTGTGATCACTGCAGGTCCTGCCGCTCAGCATCGGGTGAGTGTAATTGCCGGGTGCCGCTGTCTATAATGAAGTGTCCTGCAGTATTTGTAACCTTTTTTAGCTGCACGGACACTTCATTATTGATCCGGGACTAGGGCTTATTTTCGGGGGAGGGCTTATATTTAAGCCTTGCTCCGAAAATGCTGAAAATCCCTGCTAGGGCTTATTTTTGGGGGAGGGCTTATTTTTGGAAAAACATGGTAATAACAACATATAATGAACACAAAGTAGTCCCAGCATAATAGTATAATTTAAACATGACGATTATACAATCATATAGAAAATAAACACGATATCATTAATCTTCATCTTTTGAGCTGGTTACTTCATGGCATAAAAATCCAAAGGATAGTCCATACACTTCCGGGTCCTAGATATATACAGTGCCATGCGAAAGTATTCGGCTCCCTTGAATTTTTACACCTTTTCCCACATTTCAGGCTTCAAACATAAAGATAAAAATGTTAATGTTATGGTGAAGAATCAACGACAAGTGGGACACAATTGTGGAGTTGAACGAAATTTATTGCTTATTTTAAACTTTTTTTAAAAAATAAATAACTGAAAATTGGGGCGTGCAATATTATTCGGCCCCTTTAAGTTAATACTTTGTAGCGCCACCTTTTGCTGTGATTGCAGCTGCAAATTGCTTGGGGTATGTGTCTATCAGTTTTGCACATCGAGAGACTGAAATTCTTGCCCATTTTTCCTTTGCAAACAGCTCGAGCTGAGTGAGGTTGGATGGAGAGTGTTTGTGAACAGCAGTTTTCAGCTCTTTCCACAGATTCTCGATTGGATTCAGGTCTGGACTTTGACTTGGCCATTCTAAACCCTGTATACGTTTATTTGTGAACCATTCCATTGTAGATTTTGCTTTATGTTTTGGATCATTGTCTTGTTGGAAGACAAATCTCAGTCCCAGTCTCTGGTCTTTTGCAGACTCCAACAGGTTTTTGCCACTGCATAAATTACACCAGATACATGACACACATATAGATACTATATAAAAGATAGATAGATAGATAGATGCATGGTCGGACTGGGGTGTCTGGGATCCATAGGAGGAGTTGACTCTGGAGGCCACACTACAACTATATGCAAAGGCCTGCAGGAGCCCCCACACAGCCTCCTACACACAGCAAGAGCCCCCCACACAGCCTCCTATGCACAGCAGGAGCCCCCAGACAGCCTCCTATACACAGCAGAAACCCCCACACAACCTCCTATACACAGGAGAGGCTCCCACATAGCCTCCTATACACAGCAGGAGTCCCCACACAGCCTTCTATACACAGCAGGAGCCCCCACACAGCCTCCTATACACAGCAGGAGCCCCCATACAGCCTCCTATATACAGCAGTGGTCTCCACATAGCCTCCTATTGTGCCGCTTGTGAGGCAAATCCCGGGATATGAAGATGAATTATGACTCCAGTCATGATCCCTCATCACTCCCTGGCAGTGCCCCCTCCCTTCTTGTTCTCAGTGTTCCACTTACACCTCCATGGCCATGTCCTGTGATATGGAAATGAGGTGGTGTGGGAACAATGGACACAGGATGACTCCCTGCCGTCACCCTGTAACAAGAGTTGTATCTCATTAGCAAGGCTATGGAAATAGCCAGACAGAACGACTCCAGTAAAAAATGGTTCATATCTCGCAAGCCATATTTCCGATAAATATGGCAACCATAAAAATGGTGTCTCTGCATGCGGACGATGCCGGCACACCCTTTTTATGGGAGCAGGACATTGGGAAATGCCCCAGGCGTGATATCAGCCAATGGGGAACTGGCAGACAGGTCATGAGTCCCCTCGTTCTGTAGCTAAATTCATAACTGTCACAATGAGAGCATTGGCGTCCGCCTACGACGCTCCCAGGCAAAGTTATGGCCCATATTCCATGTTGGGATATTGTCCATAACTCAAGCCAGGGGTGGAGCAGTGCTCCCTGTGAGGTCACGAAGGTAGGAGGGGACCTGGATTTGGCCAGGTTGATAACCCTACTTCGGCCATTTTCCAGCGTTCTTCTCGCTGGGGGCACGTGTAGGAAACATCTGTGGGAAGGATCCTAGAAACCTGGGTACAGCGCCCCCCTGTGGCCAGACGCACAAGGTAACTGATTGAATTGCATACCTGTTGTAAACCATGCTTTATCTGTAACTGTACTCTGACATATGTATATTCTGTAGATTCCCTATTGTTTATATTGTAGTTTCTAGTGTGCTTTAGGCTGATTAAATTATATAATTAATCTTGGGCTGTTCTGTTATCTCGATCTTGAATCCCACGTCTGTGTGTTCGGCTAATAGTTACCGTAAATCGGTTGGTGGCAGCGAATTGTGCCAAGGATTATTGTGGGGAGGCCAGTGAGATTCGGGGAGATTTTATATATTCCGCCCGCGGAGGTCGGGGGAATATATACCTTACTCTCACCGGGGACCCTTCAATAATCGGCATAAGTAGTATAGCGGCCTCCTTGCTTATGGTCGGGCAATTCCATAATTGGCCTGACTATAAGAGGGGCGCTAGAGAGCGCGTCACGTGCTCTGTCTGTCGGTCGGGAGGTATAAAGGAGGGGTGACCCCCACTTGTTACCCCCCGATTGTGACGTACTGGTAGCCAGCGCGGGGGATTTCTGAGTGACCCCCCCGGTGGTTTGTGACATATTGGTGGCATAGCGGTGGGATCGAGATAATAGTGTGTGTGAGTGTGAGACCCATACTCCCAGACACTAAAGACTGCCTGCAGCAGCTGTGGCTGCTGGGGTCTTCAGACTAGCTCAACACTAGAGTGTCAGAGTGCAGATACTGTAAGGTGTGTGGAGGCATCAGGTGTCAGTTCTGTGTCAGTGACCAAAAGTCTGCAAGAATGGCTGATGGCACCAGGAGCAGAGCTATGCAACTGGCCAATGCTAAAGCAGGAGCCGAAGAGAGGGAGGACGGTGCTGTGGGCAGTAATGAGGAGGTTGCCCACGAGTCCTCCAGGAGCTCGACGCCAGAAAACCGTTCTGCAGAGGACAGCGCACAAGCTGGCAATTATGGACAAGATGAGGAGCAGCTCACCCAAGGGTCCTCAACGAGCCAGATGCCAGCCCTCCGCTCTGCAAGGGACAGTGAATCACCAGGCTCCGCAGCGGGCCGCAGATCACCACGTGCCATTCCACCGAGCCTGGGAGGCTCGGATAGCCTTCTTCAAATGGCTATGGCCCTTCTCCAGGCTGGAGACCAGGAGGGCTACAAGGGACTCCTGGCAGAGCGCAGGGCAGAGCGGCAAGCAGCGCGTGAGGCTGAGGCTGCGGAGCGGCAGGCAGCGCGTGAAGAGCGCCAGGCAGAGCGTGACTACCAGCTGCAGCTAGCTCAGCTCCGGCCCTCATCAGCCACACGTGACCTTCAAGACACCAAACTTCCAAAGGTCCGTGTTGAGGACTTCCCAGTGCTGGAGAAGGATGGAGACTTGGACTCTTTCTTGACTGCTTTTGAACGGACTTGCTTGCAGCACCATCTGAACAAGGACCAGTGGGCCAAATACCTGACCCCCCGTTTAAGGGGTAAGGCCCTGGATATCCTTGGGGACTTGCCTGCTGAGGCAGATCAGGGCTACGACACCATCAAGCGGGCCCTGATCCAACAGTACAACCTCACTCCAGAGTCCTACCGCAAGAAGTTCCGGAGCCTACAGAAGGGACCAAAGGACTCCTGGGCTGACCACCGGCGGGCACTTGCCCGAGCTGCCGACCACTGGACCCAAGGCCTGCAGCTTTCCACCGGACCGGAGATCCTGGACTTGTTCATCACGGAGCAACTCTTGTGGAACTGCCCTGAGGATCTCCGCCAGTTCATCCGAGACCAGAAGCCAAAGGGGTCCACGGCTACAGCTGCCCTTGCCGATGACTACACCAACAACCGGGCCCCTGAGGCCAGGAGAGCGGCCACCAGCAGCACCTGGAGAGGGGGTAAGATGAATTCTGCGACTGCCCCACCTGCCCCTAGACTGCAGGGGGTGTCCCCCTCAACTCCCCTCTCCAGGCCCGTGGCGGAACCAAGACGGTGCCACCAGTGCAACCTACCTGGACACTTCAAGGCCATGTGCCCTCAGCGTCCCAAGGCCCCGGCTCCGTCCCCGTCCCAAGGGCCGCCCAAGGTGTATTGTGTGGGTGGGGGTGGTGGTAGGTCCCTGGACAGCTTCCAACCTGTCACCGTCGGCCGGTCTGTGACCATAGGACTGCGAGACAGCGCCTCGGAGGTGACTCTGGTGCGGCCTGAGATGGTGTCCCCCCAGGACTTGATCCCTGGAAAAACCCTCGCTGTCTCCGGGATTGGAGGCATTGACCCGGCGCTGCCTGTTGCTGACATTTATGTGGACTGGGGCGCAGGGCGGGGGGTGAGGGAGGTGGGGGTAACTGATCGGATCCCCGCAAACGTGCTACTTGGGACAGATTTGGGGCAGATAACCTCCCAGTTTGGGCCCCAACCAAGGGCTGAACCTTCAGCCCGTACTGACATGCCTCCGGACAATGTTAATGTGTTATCTATGAATGATGTAAGGGAGGAGGGAGTGAACTCTGATATTTCTGCTTGCATAGACACCATAGACACACACACAGCTGCAGCTGTGACAGGGGAGGGGGTCAGAGAAAGGTGTGACAATGCCTCTACAAGTAACCAGCCTGTGAGCTGGGATCTGTTGCCCTCTGCAGGGATAAGCAGAGAGCAGGGTGCTGCAGGGGGAGGACCAGTGTGTGGGGTGGGGGCTACCACAGCAAATGTGGGGTCCCCAGAGATTTCACAGCGGGGTTCTGTTGCTGCAGGAGGGGAACAGGCAGGTGAGATTGGGGCCGGTCCAGGAGCGGAAGTGCTCCCAGGTAAGATCTCGGTGCATGGTTCCCCCACAACCGGGGTGTCAGGAAGCCAGGTAGGTCTGCCTGAACCGGCGACTTGGTCAGGAACGGAGGAGGAGCAGGCACGACCCACGGTCGCAGCGGCTGTGGCCGCTGTCACCCGCAGTGGGAGTGCTGGAAGCCAAGGGGCCTCCCGGAGGTCCGATAGCTCTTCCCCTTCTGACCAAGTGGCAGCCGAGTCAGGTGGAGGCCAGGACACAGGTCCCGGGGTACTGACTGAAGATGTGACAGTCTCGTCGATTCTGGCCACATCTAGTCAGGGGTTTCAGGCAGCGTTAGAAGCTGACGACAGCCTGAAAGCTCTTAAGGAGCAGGCGGCACAGCCTCCCTCGGACTCGGACCCGGAGCGAGTGGTCTGGGACCAAGGACGGCTGTACCGGGCCACGGTCCAGCAGGGTTCACCGGAGGCGTGGCCCAGGGACCGACAGTTGGTGGTACCCTATCCGTTCCGGACGGAGTTGTTGCGGATCGCACATGAGATTCCGATGGCCGGACACCTAGGGATCGCTAAGACCAAGGCCAGGTTAAACCAGCATTTCTACTGGCCAAAAATGGGGGCCGATGTGGCTGCCTACTGCCGTTCGTGTGAAACCTGTCAGAGAGTGGGGAAGGCGGGGCCACGCCCCAAAGCCCCACTGGTATCTCTGCCCATCATCGATGAGCCTTTCAGGAGGGTGGCTGTGGATCTGGTCGGCCCGCTGGCCATCCCCAGCAGCTCCGGGAAACGCTTCATACTGACGGTAGTGGACTATGCCACCCGGTACCCAGAAGCAGTGGCCTTGTCGTCCATTCGGGCTGACAAGGTGGCCACCGCATTGCTGGAGATTTTCTCCCGAGTGGGTTTTCCCCAGGAAATGCTCACTGACCGGGGGACCCAATTCATGTCCCAGCTGATGGAGGCCCTCTGTAAGCAAGTCCAGGTGCGACATCTGGTGGCCAGCCCGTACCATCCACAGACTAATGGCCTGTGCGAGCGGTTCAATGGCACCTTAAAGCAGATGCTTAAGATGTTGGTCGACTCCCATGGGCGTGACTGGGAGCGGTATCTCCCACACCTGTTATTTGCTTACCGGGAGGTTCCACAGGCCTCAACAGGATTCTCACCGTTTGAGCTCCTGTACGGGCGACGTGTGCGGGGCCCCCTGGCTCTGGTGAAAGAGGCTTGGGAAGGGGATTTGGCCACCCCTGGAGTGTCGGTTATCGAGTATGTCATGCGCTTCCGGGACAAAATGCAGGCCTTGACGCAACTGGTACACGACAATATGGCTCAAGCCCAGGCCGATCAGAAGCGTTGGTACGACCAGAACGCTTGTGAGAGGACCTACCAAGTGGGTCAAGAGGTGTGGGTACTGGTCCCCGTACCACAGGACAAGCTTCAGGCAGCCTGGGAAGGCCCATACCTCGTGTACCAGCAGCTCAACCCTGTAACGTACCTGGTCACCCTGGACCCTGCCCGTGGAAGGCGGAAGCCCTTCCATGTGAACATGATGAAGGCACATCATGAGCGGGAGGCATGTGCGCTCCCCGTGTGCAACCTGCCCGAGGAGGGAGAAGCGGAAACCCTCTTGGATATGCTAGCCCAGGTTAGGGCAGGCGGATCCATTGAGGATGTGGAGGTTGGCCACCAGCTCTTGGAGGACCAACGGTCCCAGCTGTGGGCCACCCTACACCCCTTCCGGGGGTTGTTTACCAACCAGCCCGGAAGGACTGACTTGGCTGTCCATCACGTGGACACTGGGGATCATCCCCCGATCCGGCGTTCAGCATATCGGGTCTCCCTGGAGGTGCAGCAACACATGCGCCAGGAGATTGACGAGATGCTGAAGCTGGGGGTGATCCAGGCATCCAACAGCGCTTGGGCCTCGCCTGTAGTCCTCGTCCCTAAGAAGGACCGAACCACTCGGTTCTGCGTGGACTACAGGGGGCTCAATGCTGTCACGGTCGCCGATGCGTACCCAATGCCACGCATCGATGACCTGCTCGATCAGTTGGCCGGGGCTCAGTACCTGACCATCATGGATCTGAGCCGGGGATATTGGCAGATCCCCCTGACTCGCAAGGCCAGGGAACGCTCTGCCTTTATTACCCCATTTGGACTGTACGAGTCCACGGTGATGCCATTCGGGATGAGGAATGCCCCTGCCACTTTCCAGCGGATGGTCAACACCCTGCTCAAGGGACTTGAAGGGTACGCGGCCGCGTACCTGGATGACATTGCCGTCTTCAGTCCCACCTGGGAGGACCACCTAGAGCATCTAGCACAGGTGCTCAGGCGGATCCACCGGGCAGGTTTGACCATCAAGCCGGGAAAGTGTCAGCTGGCCATGAGCGAGGTCCAGTACCTCGGTCACCGGGTAGGTGGGAGAACACTGAAGCCCGAGCCTGAGAAAGTGGAAGCCATCGCATCCTGGCCCACCCCCAGGACCAAGAAGCAGGTGATGTCCTTCTTGGGGACCGCTGGGTACTATAGGAGGTTTGTTCCATGCTATAGTAGCCTGGCAAAGCCCTTGACGGACCTCACCAAGAAGAAGCTGCCCTCTGCAGTCGATTGGACAATGGACTGCGAGACAGCCTTCCAGGCCCTAAAGGACGCCCTGTCCAGCCCGCCCGTGCTACAGGCAGCCGACTTCACGCGGCCGTTTGTAGTACAGACCGACGCCAGTGACTTCGGCCTCGGTGCGGTGCTCAGCCAGGTGGACTCTGCGAGCCAAGAGCACCCAGTCTTGTACCTGAGCAGGAAGCTGTTACCAAGGGAAGTTGCCTATTCCACGATGGAGAAGGAGTGCCTGGCCATAGTGTGGGCCCTGCAGCGTCTGCAACCCTATCTATACGGGCGCCACTTCATCGTGGAGACAGACCACAATCCCCTCAGCTGGTTGCACACCGTCTCTGGGACGAATGGGCGATTGTTGCGATGGAGCCTTGCGCTCCAGCAATACAACTTCACCATTCGCCACAAAAGGGGCCGTGACCACGGTAACGCAGACGGGCTGTCCCGACAAGGAGAGGTCGCGGACGGGCGCACGGGGGAACACCGGAGTGTGCTGCCCCCTAGCGCCCTCAAAAGGGGGGAGGTGTGAGGCAAATCCCGGGATATGAAGATGAATTATGACTCCAGTCATGATCCCTCATCACTCCCTGGCAGTGCCCCCTCCCTTCTTGTTCTCAGTGTTCCACTTACACCTCCATGGCCATGTCCTGTGATATGGAAATGAGGTGGTGTGGGAACAATGGACACAGGATGACTCCCTGCCGTCACCCTGTAACAAGAGTTGTATCTCATTAGCAAGGCTATGGAAATAGCCAGACAGAACGACTCCAGTAAAAAATGGTTCATATCTCGCAAGCCATATTTCCGATAAATATGGCAACCATAAAAATGGTGTCTCTGCATGCGGACGATGCCGGCACACCCTTTTTATGGGAGCAGGACATTGGGAAATGCCCCAGGCGTGATATCAGCCAATGGGGAACTGGCAGACAGGTCATGAGTCCCCTCGTTCTGTAGCTAAATTCATAACTGTCACAATGAGAGCATTGGCGTCCGCCTACGACGCTCCCAGGCAAAGTTATGGCCCATATTCCATGTTGGGATATTGTCCATAACTCAAGCCAGGGGTGGAGCAGTGCTCCCTGTGAGGTCACGAAGGTAGGAGGGGACCTGGATTTGGCCAGGTTGATAACCCTACTTCGGCCATTTTCCAGCGTTCTTCTCGCTGGGGGCACGTGTAGGAAACATCTGTGGGAAGGATCCTAGAAACCTGGGTACAGCGCCCCCCTGTGGCCAGACGCACAAGGTAACTGATTGAATTGCATACCTGTTGTAAACCATGCTTTATCTGTAACTGTACTCTGACATATGTATATTCTGTAGATTCCATATTGTTTATATTGTAGTTTCTAGTGTGCTTTAGGCTGATTAAATTATATAATTAATCTTGGGCTGTTCTGTTATCTCGATCTTGAATCCCACGTCTGTGTGTTCGGCTAATAGTTACCGTAAATCGGTTGGTGGCAGCGAATTGTGCCAAGGATTATTGTGGGGAGGCCAGTGAGATTCGGGGAGATTTTATATATTCCGCCCGCGGAGGTCGGGGGAATATATACCTTACTCTCACCGGGGACCCTTCAATAATCGGCATAAGTAGTATAGCGGCCTCCTTGCTTATGGTCGGGCAATTCCATAATTGGCCTGACTATAAGAGGGGCGCTAGAGAGCGCGTCACGTGCTCTGTCTGTCGGTCGGGAGGTATAAAGGAGGGGTGACCCCCACTTGTTACCCCCCGATTGTGACGTACTGGTAGCCAGCGCGGGGGATTTCTGAGTGACCCCCCCGGTGGTTTGTGACACCGCTCTTGCAGCGGATCGAACCGCTTGGGTCTGGGGATGGTGATCGTTTGTGGCTCGAGGGTTTCCGGACCCGGGGGCTTAGGGGCCACATTGAAATGAAAAGGGAGTATGTACAGGGGATTTGGTATAGTTCGTGACGCCACCCGTGGTGTACGGTAATTGGGAGTACCGCCGCTGCCGTTGGGAGTACCCGGGGTGATGGAGTGGGGCAGCGTTGCCCTCCACGGGTAGGGGTAGGCCTCGGGACTCTGGTGGGTGAGATGCGGGGATGCAGTGCAGGGATCAGTCGGGTACTCACTCAGCAATGAAGCAGACACTGACAACAGGGTAAACCAAGTCTCTGAATGCCATTGCCTCTCGAGGGGAGCTCGTCCGGGTCCCATCCCCTACAGTGCTGCCGGTGGTCTGTAACCTGCCTCCTGGCACTAAGTTTTAGATTGTCCGTTGTGGCCTGGTAGCTTGGAGCTATCTGGGCCCCGCTCCCCACTGTGGCCTGCTCTCAGGAGCTCACGCTTGGGATTTCAGTGGGCTGCTTGCTAAGATAACCCTATCTCCCTCTTTGCACTAGTGCCCCCGATCTCTGAGCTGGTGGGAACAGTCCATAAAGGCCCTGTCCTCTGCAGGTTAATTGCCGGGTTGCCTGAAGCTTCTCCTCGACCTAGGGTCCATGTACCACATCGCCTTCGGTCCCAGACGGGTGATAGGACCAGGCTGCTGACCATCCTCCTTGACGGGTCCCAGGCACCTAGCCTCAATCCCCTGCGACCGGGGGTCCGACTCCTCTAGGTCCAGACCACCGTCTGTGACCTAGATTACTTCTCCCCTGGGAGCTTCAACTCCCAGCTTCCTCAGAGCTCCACACAGCTCAAGGGCTACCACTGAACTGAATTGACACCTCCCACCTCCCCATCTGACCCCTAGGTGGGCGGCCCTATTCCTGCTTAAGCAGCTCACTGGTGTGCCTGACAGGTGTGGTGCAAGGTGTATCTAGGATTTGTGAATGCTGGTGGAGGCAGTACTGTAGGATAGAGACCCAGAACCATGGGGGGTTGAATATTGCATGAGGAGGGCAGTTTGTGCAGTACCCTGTGATGACCTAAATAGTCCAGGGAGTCACACTATATACAGCAGGGGCCCCTCCATAGCCTCCTATACACAGCAGAAGCCCCCACACAGCCTCCTATACACAGCAGGAGCCCCCACACAGCCTCCTATACATAGCAGGAGCCCCCACAGATCCCCTATAGACATAAAAAAAGGCAGTGGCCTCCACAAAGCCTCATATATAAGAGGAGCCCTCACAGATCCCACATAGACAAAAAAAACCCCACTATGCTCACCTAATCCTGATTCCCAGCACCGTAGCCTCCATCTCCTCTTCTATGGTGGCCTGCAGAGGCAGCGCGATGCAATGATGTCACCGCGCTGTCCTTGTGGGCATACGGTCTCCTAAGTCACAGGCCTGTAGTGATCTGAGGCTTAGGAAACAGGCAGTGATAGAGCAGGGAGCTCTTGCTCCGTGGTCTGTCACAGGATTGAACTGTGTTGGGCAATGCGACACCGACACAGTTCAGTGCTGTGGTTGCAGAAGATTCGGAGCTGCGGGCAAGAAGTCCTGGGGCGGAGCCCCGAATCTTTGATGCCAGCGGCACCCCTGCCGCGGGTCCCCTCTATGTCCAGTTGGAGAGCCCACTGGGGCATTGACTAGTGTCTTAGTGTGCCAGATCGACGCTGGATAGATGATAGATAGATATACAAATAGATATTAGGCAGACAGATCGATAGATAGATAGATAGATGGCTAAATAGATAATAGATAGATGGATAGATAGATAGATAGATATACAGACAGATATATACCGTAATAGAGACATAAGGGCACTTTACACGCTGCGATATTGCTATCAATATTGCTGGCGAGCGTACCCACCCCCGTCGGTTGTGCGTCACGGGCAAATCGCTGCCGTGGCACACAACATCGTTTACACCCGTCACACGGACTTACCTTACCTGCAACGTCGCTGTGGCCGGCAAACCGCGTCCTTTCTAAGGGGGCGGTTCGTGCGGCATCACAGCGACGTCACACGGCAGCCGTCCAATAGAAGCGGAGGGGCGGAGATGAGCGGGCGGAATATCCCACCCACCTCCTTCCTTCCTCATTGCCGGTGGACGCAGGTAAGGAGATGTTCGTCGTTCCTGCGGTGTCACACATAGCGATGTGTGATGCCGCAGGAACGACGAACAACCAGCGGCATGCACCACCAACGATATTATGAAAAGGAGCGACGTGTCAACGATGAACAATTTTTGACATTTTTGCGATCGTTGATCGTCGCTCCTAGCTGTCACACGCTGCGATGTCGCTAATGACGCTGCGATGTGCATCACAAAGACCGTGACCCAAACGATATATCGTTAGCGGTGTCGCAGCGTGTAAAGCACCCTATAGACAGACAGATAAGATAGATAATAAGTAGATAGATAGATAGATCTAGACAGATAGATAATAGAGAGATAGCTAGACAGACATATAGATAATAGGTAGATAGATAGACAGACAGACAGAGTGGATGTACTGTATATACTGTGAGACTGTGACCGGGGTTATCTATGACGGCCGGTATGTCTCGCCCCGGTTGTGCTCACTCCATGATAGAAAGTAAATCCACTCTAGGGTTAATGCTGTTTCCCTACAGGCTGAAGGAAGGGTTAAATGGAAACAGGAACGAGGGCAGGTGTGCCTGGTGTGAGGGAGTGAACAGAACTCCCTGAGTCCTCTGCTGGAGAGGCACATGTATATTGCTGTGGACTTTTGTTTGGACATTAAACCGTGTGCTGTGAACCTTAATGCCTGGATCCCGTGTCTTCTGCTGCGCAGCCGACCGTGCTACCTCACATATGGTGGAGAATCGGCGGGCATGACAGCCGGTGAGGTGAAGCATCCATCCCTGGTGACCCAGTAGCACATGTCCTGGATTCGAGCGGCTATACTATAGGCCAAACCCGGCGACGCCATGGAGGACATACTAAAACAGCAGCAACAGACTAATGCACAGCTGCAAGAGGCTAATGCACAGCAGCAACAGACCAATGCACACCTGCTCCGGGCGTTGGAACGTCAGCAGCAATCCTTGCAAATGCAGGACAAAAGGCACCAAGAACAGCTGGTTCAGGCCAATACACGTCAGCAGCAAGCCTTGCAATTGCAGGAACAAAGACATCAAGAACAGATGATTCTCCTGGCCAAGTCGATCCGTGCAGGACCGGCAGCAACAACCCCGGGACCGGGTGACGACTACAGCGTCCGGAAAGCGGTGAGACAAGCGTTGCAAAAGATGACCCCGGGGGATGATGTGGAAGCGTTCCTGGCGGTGTTTGAGCGGGTGGCCGAGCGGGAAAAGCTGCCGACCCCCCAGTGGGCTGAGGTATTGTCGCCCTATCTGACGGGGGAACCCCAAAAAGCGTACCTGGACCTCTGTACCAAGGACGCCATTGACTATGCGACCCTGAAAGCCGAAATACTGGCTCGGTTGGGGGTGAATACCTATGTACGGGCTCAGCGGGTAAATCAGTGGTTCTATGAGGAAGCCAAACCCGTACGCTCCCAGGCCTATGACTTGTTGCATCTTGTAAAAAAGTGGTTGCAGCCTGACACTCTGAGCCCGGCGCAAATGGTGGAAAGGGTAGTAGTGGATCGTTTTGTGCGCACTTTACCCGTCACCGTTCAACGGTGGGTAGAACAGGGTGACCCGAGTACCCTGGACCAATTAGTGTCCCTGGTAGAGCGGCATGTGGCTACGCAGGACTTGATATGGGACACTGAGACTTTGCGTACCGCCCGTCGGTCCGGCCCCTCCAAGCCTAGGGCCAAGGACCCACCGCTGACAACAGTGCAGGCGTCCCCTACCGTCCCGTCTGAGGCCGCGCCCACCATTCCTGAGGTCCGGAAGGTTCTGTACCCTAAACGACAACCCGTCAAGGGGGTTTCTGTCCCCATTAGATGTTGGCGGTGCCAGCGGGTGGGACATATGGAAGCCCAGTGTCCACTCACCACGGAGCCCATGGATTGTGGGGTTACCCGGCGGGGTTCAATGTATGCTCAGGTGGTGTGTACCGCTGACCTGGTCTCCCCAGAGACTGAGCCCCACTTGTGCCAAATACAGGTGAATGGATGTCCGGTTACAGGATTGTTGGATTCCGGAAGCTTAGTGACCCTGGTGCGATCCACCTTGAGGGCTAAAGTAAAGGCCACAGGACGTACCGTGGGGGTGGTTTGCATACATGGGGACCGCCGAGACTATCCCACGGGGATTGTCACCATCACAGCACCTTGCGGTCAGGTGCAACATGAGGTGGGACTTCTTAACACTCTTCCCTATGACGTGATCCTAGGAAGGGATCTGCCCTATTTTTGGACTTTATGGAAGGGACCCCCTAAGTTTCCTCAGATATTGGTCAGTCCGGGACCTGAGCCCTACAATCCTGAATCCGGGACACCTGCCGTAGGGGTCCCCATGATAGGGACAGAATGTGAACCCGATAGGTCGCCCCTAGAGGTATTGGCAGGAGAGGCTGAGACGGTCGAGCCCATCCCGGAGTTGGAGGCGTCCCCGGATACGTTTGGGACAGCCCAACTCCAGGACCCTACATTAATACATGCCCGGAGTCGGGTGACAGTAATTGACGGGGTGGCACAGCTGCCCGGTGCCCAGGTAAGGTACCCCCATTTCGCTCTTAAGCAGGATTTACTCTACCGGGTAGATGAAATACGGGGCGTGGGGGTAGAGCAGTTGGTGGTGCCCCAGCCGCATCGCCGGCGGGTCCTCGACTTGGCTCATAAACACCTGATGAGTGGCCACCTAGGGGTCAAGAAAACGCAGGAGCGAATATTGCAAAGGTTCTATTGGCCCGGGGTCTTTGGGGAGGTAAAACAGTTCTGCGAAACCTGCCCGGAGTGTCAGCTTACCGCACCCCTGACCCATTTTCGCAGTCCGTTGGTACCGTTACCCATTATAGAAGTCCCTTTTGAACGGATAGGGATGGATCTGGTGGGGCCCCTCGTAAAGTTCGCTCGAGGGCACCAACACATCCTAGTGATCGTTGACTATGCCACCCGGTATCCCGAGGCGATACCTCTCAGACATACTGCAGCAAAGCTTATAGCTCGGGAGTTGTTTGCTGTGTTCTGCCGGGTGGGGTTGCACAAGGAGATCCTTACGGATCAGGGGACCCCATTCATGTCTAAAGTGACCAAAGAGCTATGCCGGCTACTCCAGATCAAGCAGTTGCGTACGTCTGTGTATCATCCTCAAACGGACGGTTTAGTCGAGCGTTTCAATAAAACCCTGAAAACCATGCTCAAAAGGGTGATTTCAAAAGACGGGAAAGACTGGGATATGATGCTTCCCTATTTGATGTTTGCCATCCGTGTGGTGCCACAGGCATCCACGGGGTTTTCGCCTTTTGAATTGTTATACGGGTGACATCCCCGGGGATTGTTGGACCTGGCAAAGGAAACATGGGAGCAAGAGCCCACCCCCCATAAAAGTGTGATTGAACACATTTTGGGTATGCAGAACCGCATAAGCGCGGTCATGCCAATTGTGAAGGAGCATTTACAGGAGGCTCAGGCCGCGCAAAGCGGCCGCTACAATAGACAAGCCACCGTGCGGACCTTTAAACCCGGGGATCGGGTGTTGGTATTAATCCCCACGGCGGAGAGTAAATTCCTGGCTCAGTGGCAAGGCCCCTACGAGATAAAGGAAAGAGTCGGGGTGGTCAACTATAAAGTATTGCAGCCCGGTAGGCGGAAACCTGAACAAATATACCATGTCAACCTATTAAAACCTTGGCAGGAACGGGAAAGCCTGATGGTTGTTTTTTCCCCATCTCCCTCCTCTTCGGGTCGTTCACCTCCGGCTCCAGCGACCTCCAGAGAGGATGAACCGGAAGTAAGGATTGGAGAAGCCCTCACCAAGACTCAGAGGCGAGAGGCCAGACGGTTGGTTCAGCAGAACCCCGATGTCTTCTCCGAGCTGCCCGGTAGGACCAGTCTGATACGACATGATATTGTCACCGAGCCCCACCTGAAGGTACGCCTGAAGTCATACCGGGTACCGGAGGCTCGACGACAAGCCATATCGGAGGAAGTAAAGACAATGTTACGCCTGGGGGTCATCGAAAAATCCCGCAGTGAATGGGCTAGTCCGATTGTCCTAATACCAAAACCCGATGGCTCCTTAAGGTTCTGCAATGACTTTAGGAGATTGAACGAAATATCCAAGTTCGATCTCTACCCCATGCCCCGGGTGGATGAGCTGATTGATAGGTTGGGACAGGCGCGATATTTTACCACGCTCGACCTGACCAAGGGGTACTGGCAGGTGCCACTGACGGAGTCCGCCAAGGAGAAAACCGCTTTTGTTACGCCGGAGGGTCTCTTCCACTATGTTGTCTTGCCTTTTGGGTTACATGGCGCTCCGGCCACGTTCCAGAGGTTGATGGACTTAGTGCTGGAACCCCACCAGGCGTATGCATCAGCGTACCTTGATGACATCATTATTTACAGCTCCAATTGGCAGACCCACTTGGAACAGGTACAAGTGGTGGTGGACGCGCTTCGAACAGCCGGATTGACAGCCAATTCTCAAGAAATGTGCGTTGGGACTCACGGAAGCCCGCTACTTGGGCTACGTGATAGGCCAAGGAGTGATTAAGCCCCAAATTAACAAGGTTGAGGCGATCCAGAAGTGGCCTAGACCCCTGACCACGAAGCAGGTTAGGGCCCTCCTGGGTATCGTGGGGTACTACAGGAGGTTTGTAAAGGATTTTGCGGGACTATCAGCCCCCTTGACGGACCTTCTCAAAGGCAAGAAGTCCGTCATGGTGTGCTGGACTCCGCAGGCCGAGGACTCCTTCCGGGCCCTGAAGGGGGTCCTGTGCGGACAGCCCGTTCTTGTACACCCTGATTTCCGGAAGGAGTTCATAGTACAGACTGACGCCTCTGAGGTCGGCCTGGGGGCAGTGCTGTCTCAGGTGGTTCAGGGGGAGGAACACCCCGTCACCTTCTTAAGTAGGAAGCTCACCCCTCCCGAGCGGAATTATAGCGTAGTGGAGAAGGAGTGCCTGGCGATCAAGTGGGCCTTGGAGTCCCTATGCTATTACCTGCTGGGACGGCAGTTTCGCTTGGTGACGGATCACTCTCCACTGGTCTGGATGAGGTCCGCCAAGGAACGGAATGCCCGGGTTACCCGGTGGTTCCTTTCTCTGCAGAACTTCCGGTTTACGGTTGAACACCGGGCCGGTAGGTTGCAGGGCAACGCCGATGCCTTGTCCCGCGGCCCGTGTTTGATGGCGGGAGTTCAACCCCGCACGCTTGAACTGAGGGGGGGGTTATGTGAGACTGTGACCGGGGTTATCTATGACGGCCGGTATGTCTCGCCCCGGTTGTGCTCACTCCATGATAGAAAGTAAATCCACTCTAGGGTTAATGCTGTTTCCCTACAGGCTGAAGGAAGGGTTAAATGGAAACAGGAACGAGGGCAGGTGTGCCGGGTGTGAGGGAGTGAACAGAACTCCCTGAGTCCTCTGCTGGAGAGGCACATGTATATTGCTGTGGACTTTTGTTTGGACATTAAACCGTGTGCTGTGAACCTTAATGCTGCGCAGCCGACCGTGCTACCTCACAATACAGACAGCTAGATATTGCACAGTATACAGCACACACACGTTATACATAACACATACAGACAGCACATAATAAATTACAGATATGACACACACAGCATGTTATACTCACCTATAGTTACTTCCTTGCCTCCAGGAGTTCAGTGACTCTTTAGTAGCAGCATCTTCGGCAGTGCAGGGTGCTCGGATCCGGGGTGGTTGTGGCTCTAGGGGTCCAGACCCGGGCTCGGCAAACACTCCGATCCTTGAAAGGGGATTATTTACAGGGGAGAAGTTCGTGACACCACCTGCGGGTTGCGGTTACGGGAGTACCGCCGCTGCTGGAAGGAGTACCAGGGCAGATGCTGTGGAGCAGCAAGGTGCCAGTCCCTCCGCAGATAAGAAAGGCCCCGGCCTCTCGGATTTTGGTGGATATTTGGGAGTGCAGGGTGCAGGGGACCAGGGTACTCACTGTGGGTAGTCGTGGTGCTGGATGAGGATTATAAAGTAGACACTCACACTGAAGGTAAACCAAAGTCTCTGTGCCTCACTGTCACTGCGGGGAGCCCGCCCAGGTTTCCCCTCCCACCTGTGTCACTTGGTAATCCGGAGCCCACCTCCATGCACAATTTAGTTGTCTGTTGTGGCCCCTTGGCTTGAAGCTGTTAGTGCCCCGGTCACAATGTATAGTGTAGCTGTGCTCTTGATGGCTGGCACTTTGGATTTCAGTGGGCTGCTTTACTGGAAAACCCTATCCCCCGCGGTGTGCTAACGCCTTCAATCTCTGAGCTCTTAGGGAAGTTCGTGAAGATACTCTCCATCCCAGGTTAATTATCAGGACGTTGAATCGGTTCCTGACCTAGGGTCCTGTACCCCGTCATGCTCGGTACCGGTCAGTTCTTTTGGGTTTCTCATGCTAACAGTCCTCCTAAACTATGTCTGTCGCACCCTTTTCCAATGTCACTGCCATTGGTCCCCGACTCCTCTAGTCCCAGACCACCGTCTGCGACCCAACCTTGGTCTAGCTCCCCGGGAACTACTACTCCAGCTCCTCACTCCTTGAGGGCTCTCACTACTCTCTTACTTCCTCCCTCCCACCAGTCTGCCTGACCCCTAGGTGGGTGGCCCTATTCCAGCTTGACCAACCCACTGGTATGTCTGACAGGTCATGATGTGAGGTGTGATTGGGATTTGTGGTGCTGATAGTAGTGACACCAGTTTCTTAGGAGCCTGGAACCATGGGGGTAGGCCCTGCACCCTGGGTAAGGATTGCAGTACCCTGTGGCACCCTGATATACTCAGGGGCGCCACATTGACGCCCCTTCCCCTCTTTCTGGTAAAGATGGGGGAAGACCGGACACAGAGTCCAGGGGCTGTACACACTGTGCAGAGCGGGAGCAGACCAGACATAGGGCTCAAAGGAGGGAAGGGCGCCGACTGCTGGAGGCTGTGCAGAGCGGGGGCAGACAGTATGCAGAGCCCAGAGGAGGGGAGGGTGCCCCTGCTGTAGACTGTGCAGAGCGGGAGCAGACCAGACACAGAGCACAAAGGAGGGGAGGGTGCCGACTACTGAAGGCTGTGCAGAGCAGAGGCAGACAGTACACAGAGCCCAGAAGAGGGGAGGGCGCCCTCTGCTGGAGTCTGTGCACCGAAGGAACAGCAAAGTGAAACTGAACTGCTGTTCCCTGGGCGCCCCCTCTGCATTCTGCCGACAGGCGCCCTGTTTGACCACACCACTCGCACATAGGTAAAGCCGGCCATATTTGTGAGTAGCTGTAGAGGACCATTGGGTGAGGCTGAAGGAGGAAATAAGTGTTAAACGTTTAGAGGCAGATGAGTGGGAAGTGTCAGTAGAGATGTTGAAGTTGCCCATGATGCAGTGGGGATGTCGGTGGAAAGAAAATGTAGTAGCCAAGTGGTGAAGTGGACGAAAAAGGTGGTGGATGGCCCTGGAGGGCAGTAAATGACAGCCAGTTGGAGGTTGGAAGGGGGAGTAGATGTGGATGGAGTGCACCTCAAAAGAGGGGAGAGTAACGGAGGGGGGGATTGGAATTGGGGTAAAGGAGCATTTGTCGGACAGGAGCAATCCAACTCCTCCACCGTGCTTGTTACTTTGGCGGGGGTGTGAGAGAGATAGAACCCACCCAGTAGCGTGGCTAGCGGGGGGGGCAGAGGGTGCGGTCACCCCGGGCCCCGTGCTCAGAGGGGGCCCACTTGGAGCTACAATACTATTACCTGTATCAGTGACACTGCAGTGACTTGGCCGTGTCATGAGGTTTAGGTCCTATCACACAGCGCACTGTGTGCACTGTGCAGAGGATTCCCTGCTGCTTTTTCTCCAGGACTCTGCGGTGTTCAGTGCCGGCTCCGCCTCCCTCTCCCTCCTGTCTCAGTGATTTCCTCTGCTGCACGGAGCTCCGGGCTGTTGTAAGAGGCAGAGGATGTGAGATTGTGTGCAGTGGGGGAGGGGGAGACTAACTGTGGTGACAGGGGGCAGTGTCCATTACTGTACAGTGTGGGGGCCCGATAACATATGTACTGAGGGGATGTGTGTGTGTGTGGGCCTGATCACATGTATGTACTGAGGGGATGTGTGTGTGGGGGAGGGGGCTGTATACTATAAAGGCCTGATCACATGTATGTACTGAGGGGATGTGTGGGGGGCGAGGGGGGCTGTATATTATAAAGGCCTGATCACATGTATGTGTCGTGGGCGGAGGAGGGGACGCCGCGCTCTCCCACTGCTCGGGTCCGGCTGCCGCGGCTGCTGCGGCCTGCTGCTGCTCGGTGGCTCGAGCGATGGGCCGGATGCCGGGAACTCTAGCGGTGCTCCTCGCCCGTGAGTGAAAGGGGCTTTGGGTGTGGGGATTGTTTATTGTCCGTGACGCCACCCACGGTTGTGGTGATTTGTTAACACCACCGCTGCTCTGTATGGGGAGCCCGGGAGTGATGGTATGGAGCAGCCAGTTGTTGATGTGCCCTCCGTGGGTAGGGGTTGTGGTGCTCCCGGGGCCCAGTGATGAGGTGGGAGATGCAGGGCTTGGTGGGCGCAGGGACGCGGGGGCAGCGGTGTGCCTTGCGGCACTGTGGTACTCACTCAGCCTGAGACGATGACACAGTTCTCGGTAAAACACACGGCTGGAAAGACGGTTCCCACGGACGGCTGCACTTGCTTTCCCCAGTAGGTGACGGTGACGGTCCCTCTGTCCTGCACCTCAGATGATGATGGTTGCGATGGGTTCCCACCGGTAACCCGCTCCCCGGCTTGGATATGGGCCGGAGGAGCCCTACTTTGCCCGCAGGCGCTGGCCCTGAGAAACTGGTGCCCTGGCGGTGGCGGTGTCTCTCTGTAACGGTTGGACTGTTGCCTTCAATCGGGACTTGGTTGTTTGGAGACAGACGTCCCCTTCACTGACGGATTTGGCAAATTATGGCGACTCCTAGCCTTGCCGGGATCCGAAAGGCCCCTGCCCTGGTGCTGGCTGTTCTTCGTATACTGCTCCAGACCGCCGGGTCACCACCCGTCCGCGGTCCTTCCAGCAACCTCCGAGCAGTCACCCCTGCGGACTATCACCGCCGTCTGCTGACCTTGCTGTCTCTCAGCCCGGGGCACACACCCGGACTAACTTCAGGCTTTACTACTCTCACTTTTCTGTCACTTCAGCTTTTCTTCTTAGCTCCACTACTACTTCACTTCCTTCTACTTTCACTTCCTTAACTGTTCTCCATGTTTACTCCTTCACTTCCCTAGCTTATCTGCCTGGTTCTTCCCGCCTCCAGGGCTGTGAACTCCTTGGTTGGCAGAGCCAACCGCTTGGCCCACCCCCTGGTGTGAACACCAGCTCCTGGAGGAAGGCAACAAGGATTTCTGGTTAGCTTTGGTGTTCCTAACTGGGGTGTAGGGTGTGGTGGTGTGATGACCTGTGACCCCTGGCTTGCCCAGGGCGTCACATATGTACTGAGGGGATGTGTGTGTGTTGTGGGAGGGGGGCTGTATATTAAAAAAGGCCTGATTACATGTATGTACTGAGGGGATGTGAGGGGGGAGGGGGGGGGCTATATATTATAAGGGCCTGATATCATGTAGTGTGGGTCCATCATACTGTGTATAGGGGAGCTGTGGGCCCATCATACTGTGTATAGGGGAGCTGTGGGCCCATCATATTGTGTATAGGGGAGCTGTGGGGGCATCATACTGTGTATAGGGGAGCTGTGGACCCATCATAATGTGTATAGGGGAGCTGTGGGGGCATCATACTTTGTATAGGGGAGCTGTGGGGGCATCATAGTGTATATAGGGGAGCTGTGGGCCCATCATACTGTGTATAGGGGAGCTGTGGGGGCATCATACTGTGTATAAGGGAGCTGTGGGCCCATCATACTGTGTATAGGGGAGCTGTGGGGGCATCATATTGTGTACAGGGGAGCTGTGGGGGATCATACTTTGTATAGGGGAGCTGTGGGCCCATCATACTGTGTATAGGGGAGCTGTGGGCCCATCATATTGTGTATAGGGGAGCTGTGGGGGCATCATACTGTGTATAGGGGAGCTGTGGACCCATCATAATGTGTATAGGGGAGCTGTGGGGGCATCATACTTTGTATAGGGGAGCTGTGGGGGCATCATAGTGTATATAGGGGAGCTGTGGGCCCATCATACTGTGTATAGGGGAGCTGTGGGGGCATCATACTGTGTATAAGGGAGCTGTGGGCCCATCATACTGTGTATAGGGGAGCTGTGGGGGCATCATATTGTGTACAGGGGAGCTGTGGGGGATCATACTGTGTATAGGGGAGGTGTGGGCCCATCATACTGTGTATAGGGGAGCTGTGGGGGCATCATACTGTGTATAGGGGAGGTGTAGGCCCATCATACTGTGTATAGGGGAGGTGTAGGCCCATCATACTGTGTATAGGGGAGGTGTGGGCCAATCATACTGTGTATAGGGGAGGTGTGGGCCCATCATACTGTGTATAGGGGAGGTGTGGGCCCACATACTGTGTATAGGGGAGGTGTGGGCCCATCATACTGTGTATAGCGAAGGTGTGGGCCCTTATACTGTGTATAGGGAGCTGTGTGGACATCATACAGTGTATAGAGAACTGTGGGGACATCATACTCTGTATGGAGAGCTATGGGGACCATCATATTTTGTACCTGGGAGATTCAGGAGAATGTTAAGTAGTGGACACTTAGGAAACATTATTGTTATAGGGGCACTCAGGGTATTGAGACCATCACAGGCACACTGTGATTATTATATTCTAGGGGCAAAATGTGGACACATTTCTAGGGCACTTGCCAAGGGCAATAATATTTTTGAGGGGCCAATTTTACCATCTAGAGCGCACAAATGAGGCATTATTACCATGTGGGGGTACAGCGGTGGCATTAGTATGTGGGGCGGTAAGAGGAGCACTGTTATTGTACCGCACAGCAGGTGCAGTAATAGGGTCACATATGGCAGTGTGGCACCCTGGACTAGCCAGGTCGTCACAGGTACTACAACACACACCCCCACCCCGAGACAGGCACATCAACCAGACACAAAATCCTTGTTGCCTCCCTCCAGGGGCTGATGTCCACACCAGGTGGGGTGGAGCCAGGCGGTTGGCCCCATCCACCGAGGAGTTCACAGTCCTGGAGGCGGGAAAAGGAAGGCAGTTCAGTTAGGGAAGTGGAAGAGAGAGGAGTGAAGTGGAGGAGCAAACTGACCGTGTCCGGGTGTGTGGCCCGGGCACTAAGAGCAAGGTTGGCAGACGGTGGTGGCCGTCTGCAGGAGAGGCAGATCAACACGGAACCGTAGGACCGGGGACGGGTGCTGGCCCGCCGGTACCGAACCGGGGAGCGAAGTGAAGCCAGCACACACAGGCAGGGCCTACGGACCCCGACCAGGCTTGGAGTCGCCATTAGAGGTCAAATCCGTCAGTGACCGGAACCCCAGGGGTTTCCTAACAGCCAAGACCCGATTGAAGGCAACCGTCCAACCAACAGAAGGAAATACAGCTACCGCCACAGCTAGAGTTCCAAGGGCCAGAGCCTGCGGGCAAAAGGGCTCCTCCGGCACATATATACGCTGGGGAGCGGGTTACCGGTGGGAATCCATTGGGACCGAACATACACAAAGGTGCAGGGAAAGGCAGCCACCACTAACCATCCAGGAGAAGCCACAGCAGCCGGCTGCGGGACCCATCCATCCAGCCGTTTGGTTTACCAGAGACTTTGCGTACCTTTGTGGCTGAGTGAGTACTACCATGCCGTCTGGCACCGCGTTGCGCAGTCCAAGCGACCCTGCACCCATCCAACCCTGCCTCCGCGTCACCTCACCGGGCCCCGGGACCACCAACCCCTACCCACGGAGGGGGAAAACAACATCCCAGCTGCTCCCTGCCATCGCTCCCGGGATCCCCGTCACAAGCAGCGGTGGTGCCTAACCTCACCACAGCCCGTGGGTGGCGTCACGGACCAAATCCCCAAACCAAACTACCCCCTTTCACTCACGGGCAAGGAGCGCCGCTCGAGTCCCCGGATCCGGCCCACCGCTCGAGCCACCGAGCAGCCATCGCATCAGCGCCGGACCCGAGCGTTAGCGAGCGCAGCGCAGCGGCGTCCTTCCCCGCCTGCGACAGCAGCAGTGGCTCAGTATTGGGGTATCAGGAGGATGAGCGGTTTGTGCAGGTCGGAAATAGATGGGGTCAGGGCTGGAAATGTGAGAAGTCACATGAGTTTGTGTTGTAATCTCTGCATACGAGCCCTGGCTGGAGAAGTCGACATGTCGGGCTGGGCCAGAAAGAAAAGACGAGAAAAGTGAATGACTCCATCAGAAAGAACATTAGCTGTAAGTCACCACCTATAACTGTACTATAATCTCTCACATGTACTGCAGGACTGAGATCTACCACTATATAGTCACCATATGGAAGTAATATCTGTGTTTGCCTTTGTGTAGATCTATTTTCAGTAGCAGCGTGGTCATCTGCTGAGGTTCCTGTATACCCATTATTAAGGAGTGCTACTATAGTTGTTACCTCGTTAGGGGCCCATTCAGGTGTTTCGCCCCCCCCTGAGCTGAACCACTAGCTACGCCACTGAACCCACCATAAGAAAGTGCAGCAGGAGAGGTAGTGTCGGAGGGGGTGAGCCAGGATTCAGTGATGCAGAGGAAGGAAAGTTTGTTGGTGATGATGAGGTCATGGATGTATGAAAGTTTTTGCAGACAGAGGGAGCATTCCATATACAAGGATGGGGGACATATATACCAGGAAGAGGCCCAGGATAAGGGAAATATATAGCAGGATGGGTGACATATGTATCACTAAGGGGCCCAAGATGGGGGACATATATACTAGGAAGCAACCCAAGATGGGGGACATATATACCAGCAAGGGGCCCAGGATGAGAGATAAACAGGGTGGTCCAAAAGTAGGTGGACAGTATGTGTAATAGGGTTATGAAGGGAGATATTTATCAAACATGATGTAAAGTGAAACTGACTCAGTTGCCCTTAGCAACCAATCAGATTCCACTTTTCATTCTTCACAGAATCTTAGGAAAATGAAAGGTGGAATCTGATTGGTTGCAAAGGGCAACTGAGTCAGTTTCACAGATCCCGTTTTCACAGGTAAATATCCCCCAAATCTGTTTTCTTTTCAGATAATTCAGATAACCCATAATGGCAAATAATTTAAATACAGATCAAAGAAAATGGATTTTAAAAGAGTATTGAAAATCTCAAAATGCTGAAACCGTTAGAGCAAATTGAGTTGAAAGATTTGGTACTCAAGCACCAAAGAGACTAACCATTTACCGCATTCGTGACAAATTCGATGCCACTGGCTCAATCCTTAATGCTCCAAAAACTGGTTGACCCAAAACAGCCTGTAAAGAAAATAATAAACAACTTGTTGCTGAAACATTTGTTCAGAGTCCAAAAAAGTCCATCAGAAGAGTCTCTTTAGAATTGGGAATTTTACGAGCTTCTATCATGCAAATCCTGAACTCTATTGGGTGGAAAACTTATCGTCCATGTCTAATTCATGGTTTATTGGAGGATGATCCAGACAGGCGGCTGCAATTTAGTGAGATGATGCTTAACGAAATTGAAGAAAATCCAGTAATTTTAGATAACGTTATGTGGAGCGATGAAGCTTCTTTCAAATTATCCGGCCATATTAACAGACATAATTGTATTTACTGGTATAATGAGAACATTGCTTCTCTACACGATGAAGATAATGCTGCAACTTTATACAACACCACCATCTCTGCAGCTCTCAAATCAGCTGCGCCCTTCACACACACCAAAACCCGCACAATCAACAGGCAACCCTGGCACACAAGTCAGACTAAAGAATTGAGACGGGCTTCCAGAATCGCTGAGCACTGATGGAAGAGGTCTCATTCCGCAGAGCATTTCGTCACATACAAACAGGCCCTCACCACTTTCAAGTCTGCACTCACTGCTGCAAAACAAACCTACTTCTCATCTCTCATATCCTTTCTATCTCACAACCCTCAACAGCTATTCAACACTTTCAACTCTCTCCTCCGTCCCCCAGCACCACCTCCCTCTCTTCTCATCTCAGCTCAAAACTTTGCCTCTTTCTTCAAGCAGAAGATTGACAACATCAGATAAAGATTTGGCCCACAATCCCCACAGCCCCTCATCACAACTACTCAGCCTTCTTGCTCCAAATCCAACTTCTCCACCATGACAGAAGATCATATTTCCACTCTACAATAAAGATCACATCTAACCACCTGTCCGCTTGATCCACTCCCATCCCACCTCATCCCCAATCTCACCACAGTCATCATCCCAACTATAACCCATCTCTTCAACCTATCACTAACAACTGGTGTATTCCCTTCATCCTTTAAACATGCCTTCATTACACGCATCCTCAAAAAGCCCTCCTTTGATCCTTCCTCTGCGTCAAACTATCTCCCCATATCACTTCTCCCCTATGCCTCAAAACTACTGGAACAGCATGTCCATCTTAAATTGTCCTCATACCTCTCTTCCTGCTCCCTCTTTGACTGTGTACAGTCTGGCTTCAGACCGCATCATTCCACTGAAACTGCCCTAACTAAAGTCACTAATGGCCTACTAACCACCAAAGCCAAGCGACACTACTCTGTCCTCCTCCTGGACCTGTCCTCTGCCATTGACCCAGTAGACCATTCCCTTCTACTACAAATTCTCTCATCTCTGAGCATCACAGAGTTGGCCCTATCCTGGATCTCCTTATACTTAAACGATCGAACTTTCAGCGTATCCCACTCTCACACCACTTCCTCATCTCGCCCCCTATCTGTCGGGGTCCCCCAAAGTTCAGTTCTGGGACCCCTGCTGTTCTCAATCTACACCTTCGGCCTGGGACAACTCATAAGGCCCAGTCACACTAAACAACTTACCAGCGATCCCAACAACGATACAACCTGATAGGCATTGCTGGTAAGTTGCTAGGAGGTCGCTGGTGAGATGTCACACTAAGCGACGCTCCAGCGATCCCACCAGCAACCTGACCTGGCAGGGATAGCTGGAGCATCGCTACACGTGGAAGCATACTGCGCTTCTGGCTTCTGCGGACGCTGGTAACCACGGTAAACATCGGGTAACCAAGAAGCCATTACCTTGGTTACCCGATATTTACCTTCGTCGTTACCAGCGTCCACCGCTCTCCCACTGCCAGTGCCAGCTCCCTGTTCCCTGCACTCCTAGCCACAGTACACATCGGGTTAATTACCAGATATATACTCCAGCTACATGTGCAGGGAGCAGGGAGCCGGCACTGACAGCTGAGAGCGGCGGACGCTGGTAATGAAGGTAAATATCGGATAACCAAGGAAAGGGCTTTTTGGTTACCCGATATTTACATTGGTTACCAGTGTCCGCAGAAGCCGGCTCCCTGCTGCCTGCACATTTAGTTGTTGCTCTGTCACTGTCACACACAGCAATGTGTGCTTCACAGCGGGAGAGCAACAACTAAAAAATGGTCCAGGACATTCAGCAACAACCAGCGACCTCACAGCAGGGGCCAGGTTGTTGCTGGATGTCACACACAGCAACATCGCTAGCAAGTTGTGCCTCAGCAGCGATGTTGCTAGCGATGTTGCTTAGTGTGACGGTACCTATAGAGTCCCATGGCTTTCAATATCACCTCTACGCTGATGATATGCAGATCTACCTCTCTGGACCTGACATCACCTCCCTACTAACCAATATCCCACAATGTCTGTCTGCTATTTCATCCTTTTTTTCTGCTCAATTCCTAAAACTGAACATGGACAAAACAGAATTCATTATCTTTCCTCCTCCTCATTCAACCCCTCCACCTGACACATCCATCAATGTCAATGGCTGCTCACTTTCTCCAGTGCCACGTGCTCGCTGCCTGGGAATAACTCTAGACTGTGCTGTCTCTTTCAAGCCACACATCCAAGCCATCACCACCTACTGCCACCTCCAAATCAAAAACATTTCCCGGATCCGTGCATTTCTTTCCCAAGAAGCTGCAAAAACCCTAGTACATGCCTTTTTTATCTCCCGCATGGATTATTGTAACCTCCTGCTCTGCGGCCTTCCTACTAACAGTCTCGCACCCCTACAATCTATTTTAAACTATGCAGCCCGACTTATCCTCCTGTCCCCCCGCTACTCCTCGACCTCTCCTCTCTGCCAATCCCTTCACTGGCTTCCCATTGCCCAATGACTCCAGTTCAAAACCCTAACCATAACCTACAAAGCCATCCACAACCTGTCTCCTCAATACATCTGTGACCTAGTCTCCCGGTACTTACCTGCACGTAACCTTCGTTCCTCACAAGATCTCCTTCTCTACTCCCCTCTCATCTCCTCTTCCCACCGTTGCATCTAAAATTTCTCGTGTGCCTCCCCAATACTCTGGAATGCTTTGCCACAACATATCAGACTCTCCTACCGTGAAAAGCTTCAAGAGGAACCTGAAGACCCACCTCTTCTGACAAGCCTACAACCTGTCGTAACCCTCAGTCTAATACAGCGCCGCACGACCAGCCCTACCCTCACCTACTGTATCATCACCCATCCCTTGTAGACTGCGAGCCCTCGTGGGCAGGGACATCTGTCCTCCTGTACCTGTCTGTGCCTTGTATTGTTTATGATTATTGTACTTGTCCCTATTTTGTATACCCCTTTCACATGTAAAGCACCATGGAATAAATGGTACTATAATAATAAATAATAATAATAACATGCATTTAACATTAGAGCAACAACTAAACGAGCCTAGTGTCAATGTTTGGGGTGGTTTTTCAAGTTTTGGTGTTTTAGGACCAATACTTTTTGATGGAACAGTCACAGGAGATAGGTATCTCGAAATTCTAATGATTCAACTTGTTCCCCAGTTACAGCAACAGCCTAATTCAAATGACCTTCATTTCCAACAAGATGGGGACCCTCCACATTATTCAAGAGTAGTCCGCGAGTATCTTGATGAAACATTTCCTAATAACTTAATTGGCCGAAGAGACCCACTTGATTGGATTTTTCGATGGATGGATTTTTTTCTTTTGGGGAGCACTCAAGGACAAAGTTTATAGTCGAAAACCAAAAAGTGTCAATGATTTAAAAAATTACATAAGAGATGCATTTCAAGAAATTAATACCCAAAGAGACCTGTACAAAAATGTTTGTCGAAGTGTAAGAGGCAGACTTCAAAGCTGTGCAAATTGTAATGGAAAACAGTTTGAGCACCTGCGTTGATAAAATTTAAGGGCTTTTGTATTATTGTTCAGAATAAAATTTAATTGTCAATGTTATGCTTGTGTTAGTAAATATAATTTTATATATAAATCAAAATAAATGTTATTATTTTCTGTCCACCTACATTTGGACCACCCTTTATATTCCAGGATGGGAGACATATATGCCAGGATGGAGGACATTAGTACAGGAATGGGTACGTTAGTACATAATTAGGCAGGGAGGGGGGGGGCAACACGTATGTCCTTATAGGAATTAAAACTCTAAATGGGTCCATGGGACTAGTTATGGTACTGTACGAATGGCTCAAATAAACAGTCCATAGTGGTAAGCCGCAATAATGACAGAAATACACCAGAGGGCGGCACAACTCCTAAGCAATTCAGGTGCCCAAGCTAAAGTAATAATAATGCATCAGTTATAATCCTCAGCGGCTTCATTGTATATCATTTGACCCTTATTTTGGTATCAGGTCCCATGGATAATTATGCCCCGAAGACTGCATTCACAAGACCATTTTTCAGTCTGAATGCTGTCTGTGTAATAACAAGACATAATCAGAGCATATATCATAGTATCATAGTATCATAGTTTTTAAGGTTGAAGGGAGACTCTAAGTCCATCTAGTTCAACCCGTAGCCTAACATGTTGATCCAGAGGAAGGCAAAAAAAACCCCAATGTGGCAAACAAGTTCCAATGGGGAAAAAATTTCCTTCCTGACTCCACATCCGGCAATCAGACTAGATCCCTGGATCATTACCCTGTCATAAAATCTAATATACATAACTGGTAATATTAAATTTTTCAAGAAAGGCATCCAGGCTCTGCTTAAATGTTAGTAGTGAATCACTCATTACAACATCATGCGGCAGAGAGTTCCATAGTCTCACTGCTCGTACAGTAAAGAATCCTCGTCTGTGATTATGATTAAACCTTCTTTCCTCAAGACGTAGCGGATGCCCCCGTGTTCCAGTCGCAGGCCTAGGTGTAAAAAGATCTTTGGAAAGGTCTCTGTACTGTCCCCTCATATATTTATACATTGTGATTAGATCCCCCCCTAAGCCTTCGTTTTTCCAAACTAAATAACCCCAAGTTTAATAACCTGTCTTGGTATTGCAGCCCACCCATTCCTCTAATAATCTTGGTCGCTCTTCTCTGCACCCTTTCCAGTTCAGCTATGTCCTTCTTATATATCGGTGACCAGAATTGTACACAGTATTCTACATGCGGTTGCACTAGTGACTTGTACAGAGGTAGAAGTATATTTTTTTCATGAACACTTATACCTCTTTTAATACATCCCATTATTTTATTAGCCCTGGCAGCAGTTGCCTGACACTGTCCACTAAAGTGAAGTTTACCATCCACCCATACACCCAAGTCTTTTTCTGTGTCTGTTTTACCCAGTGTTCTACAATTAAGTACATAATCATAAATGTTATTTCCTCTACCCAAGTGCATGACCTTACATTTATCTACATTAAACTTCAATTGCCACTTCTCAGCCCAATCCTCCAATTTACATAAATCTCCCTGTAATATAAAATTATCCTCCTCTGTATTGATTACCCTGCAGAGTTTAGTATCATCTGCAAATATTGAAATTCTACTCCGCATGCCCCCAACAAGGTCATTTATAAATATGTTGAAAAGAAGCGGGCCCAATACTGACCCCTGTGGTACCCCACTATGAACTGAGACCCAGTCCGAGTACGTACCATTAATAACCACCCTTTGTTTCCTATCACTGAGCCAGTTTTTAACCCAGTTACACATATTTTCCCCTATCCCCATTATTCTCATTTTATGTACCAACCTTTTGTGTGGCACCGTATCATATAAATACACTGTATATTTATATATTTTATTTTTTTTTTGTTACACAAACTGAATGTCCGCATGAGAAAAGTTACAGCATGCAAAAGTTTCTTTAGCAATTCAAATGAGATTCGCCTATACAATTCTATGGGTGCTGTAGGGAAACTCATTTTTTGGCAGCAGGTAGCTTTCACACAGGCACGTTGTCCCTTGGTCAAACTAGGAGGTTTATTAAATGCATAAACTTTCAGCAGAGCAGAAAACAAACAACTTTTCTGCAGCATCAAGGAACAACATAAACAGTCCATATACAGTACAGGCACATGCAGGCTCTCCCAATCAAATAAATGTCCAATTTGTGCAGGATACGCAACCATTGTCTCTCCCAGCCAGCAGATCAGGTTCCACCCCAAGCTTAGTGTGGTTTTGCAAGACTTCTCAGGATCCGTTCGACTGTTTGTCCAAAAAAAGTTTGTCCAAAAAAAGTGGCGTACGTTTTGCGCCATTTTCCAAAACCCGTAGAGTTCTCATTTTTCGGTATCTATGGCTCAGTGATGGCTTATTTTTTGTGTCTCGAGCTGACGTTTTTAATGGTACCATCTTTGCGTAGATGCTACGTTTTGATTGCCAAAATATGCGGCGACAAAACAACCTAATTTTGGCGTTTGGAATTTTTTTGCCGTTACGCCATTTAACGACCAGATTAATTGATGTTATATTTTGATAGATCGGGCATTTCTGAACGCGGCGATTCCAAATATGTGTATATTTTCTATTTTGTTAACCCTTTAATTTTCAATGGGGCGAAAGGGGGGTGATTTGAACTTTTAGTTTTTTTTATTTTTTTAATTTTTTAAAACTTTTTTTTTTTTAACTTTTTTTTATTTTACTAGGACCCTTAGGGGGATATATGGATCAGCAGTCTGATCGCTCTTCCATTTTTCTAGATAACGGCTACAGAGCTGAGATCTGCAGATATGGTGCTTTACTTTCCTAGCTGGCACTATTCCGGCATTGAGAAAAAGTGACTCATGTTATCTACAGGCGTCATCACATGACCCTGTGCTACCATGGCAATCACCGGAAGTCACATGACTTCCGATGGGGGCGGGGTATGTCATCGTTATGGCTGCGTGCATATACATTTTTGTCAGCAAGATGTAAGGGGTTAATAGTCGCTGGTGGAACTCGATTCAACTGGTGACTAGCAGGCACAGATGTCAGCTGTTGAAATCAGCTGATATGTGTGTGGATGACCGCGGCCTGCCCACAGCAGGGGACGGGGATTAACTTCACATGATCCATGACGTACCCAGTACGTCATGGGTCGCTAAGGGTTTAACACTTACGGCACTACAAGCAAGTAGATGTTATTTAAATACCAGTAGTGGATCTACGAACAATAAAGGCCCCTTTACACACTGCAACATCGCAAACGACATCGCTGTAACGTCACCGGTTTTGTGACGTAATAGCGACCTCCCCAGCGACATTGCAGTGTGTGAAACACATCAGCGACCTGGCCCCTGCTGTGAGGTTGCTGATCACTACACATCTCTCAAGACCCTTCTTTGGTCCTTTGTTTCCAGCTGCGCAGCAAGCATCGGTGTGTTTGACACCGTTACAGCGACTTCGTTAGCGACTTCCCTTTCAAAAAGCTGCTTTACAACATCCCCAATGACTAGCTAGGTCGTTCTGCAGGTCCGTATCGCTGTTGCGTCATTTTCCAGGTATGCCTGTTTGACAGCTCACCAGCGACTCACCAGAGACTTTGTAGCGATCCCAGCCAGGTTGGGATCGCTGGTGGGATCGCTAGAAAGTCTCAGTTTGTAAAGGGGCCTTAAGGCGTTGTGATCTTCCAGACTCATCCGAGATCTCCCCCGGGTGGGATATACTGATGACATTCAAGGTACGGAACAGAAGGAGCAATATTTGAATTTTGGAAAGCAAAGTTGGCTGAAAAAGATTGTTGCTTTTGCAGGGCCCCTAAGGTACCTAAACAGCAGAAAATCCCAAGACGTTGCACCATTTTGGAAAGTAGATCCCTCAACGATTTTATCCAGGGGTATAGTGAGCATTTTGGACCCGGAGGTACTTCACATAATTTGAAGACATTAGGACGTCGTATTGAAAATGATTTTTTTTTTCTTCACAAAAATGATGATTTAGCACTAAATTTCTAACCTTTACAAGAGGTACCATTAAAAAGTGGACCCCACAGTTTATTACCCACTTTCTTATGAGTGAGGTGATACCTCAAATGTAATCAAAAAGTTCTGTTTGAGCATACAATGATTTTTTTCCAGGGATATAGTGAGCATTTTGAACTTACAGGTACTTCACAGAATTTGGTAACAATAGGTCATCAAACTGAAAATCACATGGGAAGGAGCGCAACTTGGTATTTAGAACGCAGATTCCGTTTGAATAGTTTGTGGCCTCCATTAGCCGAGCCCCTGAGGTGTCAGATCAGCAGAAACCCCACAAGTGACCCCATATTGGATATGTCACTGCCTAAGGAATTCATCTTGGGATGATCTGAGTATTTTGAACCCACAGGTGCCTCACAGAATGTTATAACATTGAAACGTGGAAATAAAACATTTTAGTGGTAAAAAAATTATTTTTTTTTAGTAGCTGCCAATTTTTCAGTTACACCAGGGTTAAAAGGTGAAAATGGACCCCACAATTTATTGCACAATTTCTACCGACTGCTGTGATGCCAAATATGTCATCAGAAACTATTGTTTGGCCACTTGACACTGCTGAGCATTAAGGAGCACTATTTGGCTTTTAGAGCACAGATTTTGTTGGAATAGGTTGTGGTCGACATGTGCAGAGCCAGTAAGGTGCCAGAACAGCAGAAAATCCACCAAAGTGACCCCATTGTAGCAATTGCATGTACAAATTAATTTATCTATGGCTACAAAGACTATTTTGTAGCATCCATGCCACCCTCTTTATCTAGAGAACTACATATATGCCAGTTTAGTGCCCATACGCGTAAAAGGCATATCAGTGATTTTTAAGGGGTTAAGTTAGCCCTGAAAAGGACTTTTGGATGTACCGGGCAGCAACAAGGACTGTAACGCAATGAACTCTGCCTAAATGCCTCTCATACACTATCCTACTCCAGAAGCTCACTACACTAATTGCAGACTGAGAAAGATATTATTAGAGAATAGAATTGATTTTTTACATAGCAGCAACAGCAAAGTCTGTAAGGCTAGAATCCCTGCCTACATGCCTTTAATACACAATCTCTACTCCAGATGCTCACCCTACACTAATTGCAGACTAAAGCTGGGGTCACACTAAACGACAGCGACAACGACGTCGCTGTTACGTCACCATTTTCTGTGACGTAGCAGCGACCTTGTAAGTCGCTGTTATGATCGCTGCTTAGCTGTCAAACACAGCGACGCAGCAGCGATCATAACGTCGCTACATGTGCAGAGAGCAGGGAGCCGCGCACACTGCTTAGCGCTGGCTCCTTGCTCTCCTAGCTACAGTACACATCGGGTTAATTACACGATGTGTAATGCAGCTACATGTGCAGAGAGCAGGAGCCGGCGCTGGCAGCGTGAGAGCGGCGGAGGCTGGTAACGAAGGTAAATATCGGGTAACCACCTTGGTTACCCGATGTTTACCTTGGTTACAGCTTACCGCAGCTGCCAGATGCCAGCTCCTGCTCCCTGCTCGCTTCATTTCGTCGCTCTCTCGCTGTCACACACAGCGATCTGTGCGTCACAGCGGGAGAGCGACGACCAAAAAATGAAGCTGGACATTCAGCAACGAGCGGCGACCTCACAGCAGGGGACAGCTCGTTGCTGTATGTCACACACAGCGACAGCGACTGGACGTCGCTGCAACGTCACAGAAAATGGTGACGTAGCAGCGACGTCGTTGTTGTTGTCGCTGTGTGTGACGCCACTATTAGAGCAGTATAATTAGAGAATATAATAGATTTTTTACGTAGCAGCAGCAAGGTCTTTAAGGCTAGAATCCCGTCCTATATGCCTTTAATAGACTATCCCTTCTCCAGTAGTTTGTCTTATACTAAATGCAGATAAAAGTGGTAAATTTTATTTATTTTACTCACTTATATAGCGCTATTAATTCCACAGTGCTCATAGAATATAATTTTTTTTTACGTTGCAGGAGCAGCAAGGTCTGTAAGCCTAGAATCCCTGCCTACATTCCTCTTATACAGACCTGGGATACGGCCCACCTACTGTCTGTGACCGGCCTGCCCGTCTTAGCTCAGAGTTGGCCTGATCTACGATTTTATAACTGAGCCTCGCTCTCACTGCCGGGAGCTCTGTATCCCGCAGTGCAGTGATAAGGAGCTGCCACGCCCCCCACTCTGCCAGTCACGCCCCCTCTTGCTGCCAGTTATGCCTCCTCTGGATGCTGGTCACAGTCTCTGGATGCCTTTCATGGCGTCCATGCTGCTAGCCACGCCCCTTTTGCTGTCATCCACGCCCCCTCTGAATGCTGGACACACACTCCTCGGATGCCTTCCTTGTCCCCTCCTGCTGCTGTTGATGCTGGCCATGCCCCCTTTGCCTGCCCCTTCTACCCAGGATCCTCATGTGACCGACTCATCTGCACAGGCCACTGCAAAAACGTCTGTTCTGCAACTGAGGTAAGTGCACCAGTAGCAGCAGTCAGAGAGCAGAGTGCATGCAGGAGGGGAGAGCAGGGGAGCAGCACTTGTGTCTTCTCAGGTTCCCCCTGTGCCTGCAATAGAAGAAGCAGACAGGGCTCTCAGAGAAGGCAGACAGAAGAGCCCTCAGGCTCTGCTGCTGCAGTGCTGCCTGCCTGTGCCCTCAGCGCCCCCAGGGCCAGTATGTATGCTCCCCACTGGCCACCAGGGCCAGTATGTATGCTCTCCACTGGCTACCAGGGCCAGTATGTATGCTCTCCACTGGCCACCAGGGCTAGTATGTATGCTCCCCACTCGCCACCAGGGCCAGTATGTATGCTCCCCACTGGCCACCAGGGCCAGTATATATGCTCTACACTGGCCACCAGGGCCAGTATGTATGCTCTCCACTAGCCACCAGGGCCAGTATGTATGCTCCCCACTGGCCACCAGGGCAAGTATGTATGCTCCCCAATGGCCACCAGGGCCAGTATGTATGCTCCCCACTCACCACAAGGGCCAGTATGTATGCTCCCCACTGGCCACTAGGGCCAGTATGTATGCTCCCCACTGGCCACTAGGGCCAGTATGTATGCTCCCCACTGGCTACCAGGGCCAGTATGTATGCTCCCCACTGGCCACCAGGGCCAGTATGTATGCTCCTACTGACCTCAATATTTTCATTGAATCTTTGTATTGTTTAACTTACTGTTTGTTTATGGAGGGTTAGTATAGAGGCAGTTAACCTACTCATCGCCGGGCCGTTTCGGGTCGGGTCAAGCGTTGTCATGAGGTGGCCTTGCCCGGTAACGTTTCCCCGAGGTGTACAGTTAATGGTGGGGGAAGTGGGGTAATGGGGAGAGTTTGTCGTGACGCCACTTGTGGTATGCGGCCTGGGAATAGCAGCCGCTGCCGGGCTCCTCTCCAGGGCAGGTGTTAAGGCAGCTGGCATGGTGTATCTCCCCACATGTGGAGCAGGTCCCGGGTGGATGATGAGGGTAGTAGTGGCCATTGGCGCCTAAGCACTGGGCGGTGGTGGCGGTAAGGATGAGCCAACACAGTCTCTGCAGGTTCAGGGTGTAGTTTACTCACAACTTCAGCTGCCAGCCCAGTCACACTGGTCACTGCCATGATGTGCTCCGGTCAATCCCAGATCCAGTAAGGGGTTACCACCGGTGTTTGGAGAGAGAAGGAGTGAGAGTCCTATTTCTAGGGTGTCCCCCTCCGCAGTTAGGTTCCCTGGCTGAGCTCCCACTCCATGCCCCAGGGCCCAGTAAAGTCCACGTTTTCTAAAGATGTCTTGCCAGAACTATGGTCCCGATGGGTCTGCTCCTGATGTGAGTGTGTTGCGCTTATTCCTACCCCAGGTGGAACCCGCTTCCCCAGGTGGCTGGCTTCAGTGACCAGGAAGTCCCATGACCGTTAGGGCCACCCCTCTGCCTACCCTGTGCCAACCCACCCTATGTGAAGGTTTCTAAGCTGTATGTAGTGTGTGAATGTGAAACACCGGTGATTAACCCCCTTCTTACCTGAGATAGATACCGCACCTTAATGGAGGTGCAGTACCCTTTGGCAACCAGAGCCTCAGGGGCATCACAAATACACTATCCATCCTCCAGAAGTTCACCCTACACTAATTGCAGCCTAAGATCGGTATTAATAAAGAATAGAATTCAATTAGTTCTAAAAAGTACTGTTGTTTAATGTTGCACCAGCAGGTACTGTAATGCAAACACTCTCCCTTTTCCAGAAAAATCTCTCCCTACACTATTTCTGGGTACAGTGTACCAAGCATGGAGTCACTAGGTCTTATATTGACTCGATGATACTATGTGGCCTACCAATCACAGTAATTCCAGTAGCCAACATAGCTACAGCATTACCATGGTTGGCAGGCAATTCCAGCATGTTTAGTGGCTGAAAAAAACTGGTAAACATGCAGGAGCCAGATTGCCAGAATACTCCATCTAGTATCGAGCGCCTCGAGCACCTCAATGCTCAATCAAGTACAGAGCAGTGCCAAGCACGCTAACCCATCACTAATAAAGAAAGTATTTGTCTGTGGCCAAAACCTGCAGAGCCATTCCCTTTTTGTGGGTAATGTTGCTGTTGCCTCTCCAGTTGTCATTTTAATTTGGGGAAATTGATTCCCCCAATCGCTTAGGCTTCCTTACTGCACAGATTGGTATGCCTAATTTGATTTGGGTTATGGTGCAAGCGTTATCTACATTTTTTGAACAACAGAATGAGTTTCTGACAATGGATGTTTGTCTGGGTTTAGCAGTTAGATGCTGTCTACGATTTTTTTTTTGTTTATTTGGTATTTTTTTTTAAGAAAAGTGTTTTAGATTGTGGTTTATGTAGTCTATAATGAGCAATGCTGGCACATGAATCCTTCCATACATAACCCTTAGGCAACATGCATACGAAGGAATTTAGGAATTTGTGGAATGTGGTGGTTTTTTAAATCATCTCTTGGTCGTATTTTCATTGGCTGTTACAAAAAGATTATAATACCACCTTCCCTTCTTAATACCTAAGTATGAGGGGATTAAAATTCTCATTTTTCAGTGAAACAACAATTTAAAAAGTCTAAAAGTGTGTATTTACTTCTGTTAGGAAATATAGTTCAGTGATGGATGTGGAATTATTTTAGCATTTCCGCTATATGCCATAATATAGAAAAATGAGGGCTGCTGCTGGTCTTGTAGAAGACTTTCTTTAGGAAAAAAAAAATAAACAGGACTTAATTTTATGCACTGCCTTAATCTTCCTAACTCCTCGGTGTGCTGATCTTGTGGTGGATTTCTAGTATTTTCCTCCCTCTTTATATTATGTGTTTATATAGGTCTGGTCAAGCACTTGGTGCTTTGTAACTGTATTACAGAAGAGATTGGGATCTCCATTTGTCAGAGGTAGGTGTATTGCAGCGGATTGTAGGGATGCAAGAAGTGACCTTTGAGATATGGGACCAAGTGTGTAAATAACAAGCTGTTGACATTGCCAAAATTAATTTTCCATTTGTTTCATTTTTAGAACAGTGTCATTGGCGTGTTTACCGAGAGATACGGCACATTATCTATTACCCTTTTACATTTTAAATGTATTTTAATAATGATTTACTTTTACATTGACTTACTGGTAGATTTAAAAGGGTTGTCTGAGGCTAAACTATTTATCACCTATCTGCTGTAGGACCCCTTTAACGAACCCCTTTAAAAAACCTAATGTCAGAAACTAGTACAGCAAATCAGCCTAATGTCAACTAGGGCAGCAAATCAATGTTATTTGACAATATTTGTATCTTATCTATTTATGAATATTTTTAATTATTTAAGGGGTTGTCCAAGTTTCTGATGAAAGTCTGAAGTCACTCTATGTGAATGCAGACTTTTAAATCCTCACACCGCGCTTTCCGGTCCTCACACCGCGCTTTCCGGTGCTGATGCCGCAGGCGGTTATGTGACCGAGTATGTGATGTGCAACATTTCAACTAGACTGGTATGGTATCGCTCAATACTGCAAGTAAGATTTGTATACTTCCTGATTAGTGATGAGTGAGCACTACCATGCTCCAGTGTTTGGTACTTTGAACAAGCAGTCGGACGGGTTCGACTCATGTACCGAGTATAATGGAAGTCAATGGAAAACTCAATCAATTTCCAAAGATCTTCCAGAAAAATGCTCGAATTCCCCATTGACTTCCATAATACTCGGTACACGAGTAGAGCCTGTCGGGTCTGAGCATCTGACTGCTCATTACCAGTATCGAGCACCTGGGCATGGTAATGCTTGATCACCACTGTTTCTGACACATTACAACTAGAACTGTGCAGTCTGACTGTGAGGATTCAAATGTCTGCAGTCACTTAGAGTGACTTCAGACTTTGTTCACAAACCTGGGCAACATCTTTAATGTTTTCTTAGGGCTCTTTCTGTGATCATTGGTCAAATCTCGAATCGGAAGGCATGAACTGACCATGTATCTTCTGATCCAAGTGTGACAAGTTCATATATTTCAAGCCGGGTCTAGCGACACATCATCAGTCCATGCATTGCGATCCAATATCGGATGTCTGAAAGAGCCCTAATTCTAAATGTTTTTATCCCTTTATTGCTTGACATAGGGGTAGAGCATCACATTGTGAGCAGCTGCAAACTACATTTTTGAGTGTGAGCATGAGTGAACAAGTTTTCCAGTAAGACAAACGTTTGCGCTCATTTGCCCCTGCATATGGTTTTAACTTCTGCAGCACTGAGCAGCCACACATTGAAGATCTACGTTTCAATCATATTCTAGAGGTCACCTTTACAACTTTGTAGACCACAAAGAGGTAGATAAAAGCAGAAGTATTCTTCACTTGCTTACAAGTTAATGTAATAATCATAGTTTTTGGTGTCATGTTTGGTTGCATGTGTCTTAAACCATGACAAAATTACTTTTTTAGTTTTGTTTTTTTATTCAATATGTCTTTTAAAGAAGCACTCCCATTAAAGTTTTTATCCCCTTAAAAAGAATCTGTCAGCTTCTTTTGCTACCCCAGGTGAAGGAAGTGTAGCCACTCAGGGCACTACAAGGAACTGCATCCTCTTGGGGATGCAGGACCTACCCCCTGGGATCTAGAGTACTGGTGCCGATACCACCAAAGCACAACCAAAATCCTAGTTCTCCACTCCCCACCGGGCATAGAGGGTTAACCATGTAAGGAGATGGTCGCCAAGGAAGGAACGAGTCCCGGGATTAGCCAGCCTGTTGGGAGGTGTCAGCAGTGAGTAAAGTGAAGTGAAGCGCGCAGAGAGGTGTGCGGACGTGCCGGTCCTGGGTCTGTGCCGAAGTGACCCCGGGGGCACGGGAGAGAAGTCGCCAGGGCGGGTACAGACAAGTACCGCTGGGACCGGAGCACGCACAGGGCACAGGGCCCTAGATCAGGCGCCAGTGCTACACAGCTTGATAAATACCTGCCCGGTGAGGACACCTTCATGGACTTCCCCGAACCAAATAATACGGGGGCATCAGCAGTAAACTAGGATAGGTGTTCCACACTTATCTCCCCACAGGGTCCGCACTGCCCGCCGTACGGAGAAGGAGACTGTAACCTGCAAAAGGGACAGTCGGGCTCCAAACGCTTCACGCTACGGGGACCCAACCAATAGAGAGTGTCGGGGACAGAGCAAACTGTGTCACTACATTGGCACTGATACTCCAAGGGAGCTGGCCAGTAATTCAAGGGCCTGAGTAAGTAAAGACCGTTCAAGACAACCTGGTGTGGTCTCCGTTATTACCCTGTCACATCTTCCAGGCATGGCCCTACCTGCGGACGGCCTAACATCATTGCTGCAACCACCACCAGCTCTGGGAGTACCCACATTAGGCAGTAGCGGTTCTCTATATTTAACCGCAACCCGCAGGTGGCGTCACGAACATTAACTCTTATCTCCCCTGTAAATACCCCCTTTTACAAAAGAAGCCCCAGGGCACGGGACCAGCAACGGCCACCAGAGTGACATTCCCATTTGCAACCGCACGGGACCAAGTACCACCTTCCCTGGGCGACACAGAAGCATTATGTAGAGACAGAGTCCCTGATTCCAACAATCAGCAAAAAATCACAGACGGCCACACAGCAGTCCAACAATCCGACAGTGGGTTCAACTGAGCTCACTGAGGGAAGTGGGGGACTGGTGGATTGCTGGACAGCTGGGCCGCCATGTCTCGCAATCCATCAGTCCAGCAATCTGTCAGTGGGTTCACTGGTATCACACTTTGTACCGTGGGATCCTGGCTGTGAACTCCAGTGACCTGACTCACATCACTTCTTCTCACAGCCAAGTCCCCCACTGCCCTCAGTGTGTCCCAGTAGCTGCCGTGATTGTTAGCATTTTCCATCACTGCAGCTTATATATGTAGCAGAGCTGGGATCGTCGCGTAACATTGTGTGGATAACGTTGAACCTGTGAGGGTGTTTTGGGGTAATAAATTGGGGAAAGAAACTACGTTTTTTATATTATTTAAAGTAAAAGATTTGTGGGGGTTTTTTTTCTTTTTTTTACAGGATTGGTAATGGGGGGGGTCTTACAGTCTCCTATCCATTACCAACCCAGGTCTTGATCACAGCTTCGATTTTTGACAAATCACAGCTGACATCAATCCCATATATTACCCCGATTGCCACCTCACCAGGGTAATCAGGATGAGCCAGGTAAAGCTCCACAGTGGCACATCTTATCTAATGAATGCGCCAATTGTGGGGTGACTGTGGGCTGGTATTTTTAGGTTGGGAAATGCCCAATAACCATGGACCTTCACAGCCTGAGAATACCAGTCTCCTTTACCTCCACTGGTTATCATAAATAGGCAGGGGACTGCACATATTTATTTTTTTTTTTTCAATTTTCAGAAATCACTGTAATACTAGTAGCAAAGATGGCTACAGCATTACTGTGATTGGCAGGCAATCCCCACAAGTTTAGTGGCTGAAAATCAGGCACCAAACATGTAGGGGTGGACTTGAAACTCACAAGGTTAATACCAAAATACTTGACAAGTAACGAATATCCCGAATACCTTAACATTTATGTGAGTAACGAATAATGTCGAATATATTCGTTCATCAGTAACACATGAATTATTACAAGCAATTTCCATGTGTCATTCTGAATATTGATATAATAAATACATATAAGAATTGTATTATGTATATAATGTATATTCCTTGTTTCCTAAAAAGAAGCAACTTAGTTATATACTTTATTTCTTTTACTCTTCGCCTTTATCAGCATGATTCCTGACAGTGGATGTAAGCTGTTGGCCCCACAATCATTACATAGTGCATTACACAGTATGAGAAATAACTCATCATGGCCACATATTACAATTAAACAACATCTACTTATTGCAAAAGTGTTTTTTTTTGTTTATTTTTTTATATACTGTAAATGTTGAAATTAAAAACTGCATTAGTTGTTTATACTGCTTTTTATTCTTATAAAATTAAACCAGATTTAAATCCCTTAAGCCAGCTTTACACCTTACAATTAGGTATGCGATCTCGTATGCGATGTGACACGCCCAGGTCGCATATGCGATTGAATGAGATTGCACGTAGGTCGTTCATTTGCTGTCACACGTGCGTTAGTAGTCTATGTTAAATTGATCAATTTTGTGTGCGATCCTTTAGATCATGTGTTCTGTGACGTATGCATTGGGCACCTTTTTTTTTTATTTATTTATTGACTTGCCAAGCGTGTGTAATGTGTAGGGATGCGTTTTTACTATGTCATCTGCCATTCAGCTCTGCTACATGGCCGCTGACAGCAGACACAGACAGCCATGTAGCAGAGCTGAATGGCAGATGACAGCAGACACAGACAGAGCCGCACTGTCAGAATGAACTCAGGTGAACCTCACCCGACTTCATTGTCATGCTGCGGCTCTGTCTGTGCCGCGTCCTGATTAGCGGTCACCAGTGAAGGACCCACCGGTGACCGCTAAACTCCTGAGTGACTGAATTGAGCAGCCCTCTCTCATATACTCACCAATCCCCGATCCCCGGCTCTGCACGGCATTCACACTGCTCCGGCGGCTTTTACTGTTTTGAAAAAGCCGGCCGCCCATTAAACAATCTCGTTTTCCCTGCTTACCCCGCCCACCGGCGCCTATGATTGGTTACAGTGAGACACGCCCCCACGCTGAGTGACAGGTGTCACACTGCACCCAATCACAGCAGCCGGTGGGCGTATCTATACTGTGTAGTGAAAAAAATAATTAAATAATTTAAAAAAACGGCGTGCGGTCCCCCCCAATTTTAAAACCAGCCAGATAAAGCCATACGGCTGAAGGCTGGTATTCTCAGGATGGGGAGCTCCACGTTATGGGGAGCCCCCCAGCCTAACAATATCAGCCAACAGCCGCCCAGAATTGCCGCATGCATTAGATGCGACAGTTCTGGGACTGTACCCGGCTCTTCCCGATTTGCCCTGGTGCGTTGGCAAATCGGGGTAATAAGGAGTTATTGGCAGCCCATAGCCGCCAATAAGTCCTAGATTAATCATGTCAGGCATCTATGAGACACCCTCCATGATTAAAGGGAACCTGTCATCAGAAATTTCGCCCAAAAGCTAAAAGATTCCCCCTCTGCAGCTCCTGGGCTGCATTCTAGGAAGGTCCCTGTTATTATTGTGCCCCATGTGAGACCAAAATAAAGCCTTTATAAAGTTCTACCTTTTTGTATGCAGCTTCTGTAAATGTGTCACGGGGGCGGGCTCTCTGGCATCCGTTATTCTGCCTCCTGGTCCTGTATGCCGCCCCCATCGCTCCTTTCCATATCTGATGCACCGCCCACAGCTCCAGCCATCCCCGCGCATGCCCAGTGCCAGTCTCACAGGACTGAGCAGTGTGACCGCTGGTGACGTGTGCGCAGGCAAGTGATTATGGACGGGACTGTGACTGTTATCAGCAAGTACCCGCCCATAATCTCGTGAGCGCGCAAACCTCTCCAGCATTCACACTGAGCTCAGTGTAGATGCTAGACTGTATGGGCTGCTTCCAGGGATGACGTCCCTTTGTCATGTGATAGGGGCGTGTTCAAAATGCTATCACATGACAAAGGGACGTCATCCCTGGAAGCAGCCCATACAGTCTAGCATCTACACTGAGCTCAGTGTGAATGCTGGAGAGGTTTGCGCGCTCACGAGATTATGGGCGGGTACTTGCTGATAACAGTCACAGTCCCGCCCATAATCACTTGTCTGCGCACACGTCACCAGCGGTCACACTGCTCAGTCCTGTGAGACTGGCACTGGGCATGCGCGGGGATGGCTGGAGCTGTGGGCGGTGCATCAGATATGGAAAGGAGCGATGGGGGCGGCATACAGGACCAGGAGGCAGAATAACGGACGGCAGAGAGCCCGCCCCCGTGACACATTTACAGAAGCTGCATACAAAAAGGTAGAACTTTATAAAGGCTTTATTTTGGTCTCACATGGGGCACAATAATAACAGGGACCTTCCTAGAATGCAGCCCAGGAGCTGCAGAGGGGGAATCTTTTAGCTTTTGGGCGAAATTTCTGATGACAGGTTCCCTTTAATCTGTAGATTACAGTAAATAAACACACACACACGAAAAAATCCTTTATTATAAATAAAAAACACAAACATATACCCTGGTTAACCACTTTAATCAGCCTCAAAAAGCCCTCCATGTCCGGCGGAAGCCAGGATGCTCCAGCGTCGCTTCCAGCTGTGCTGCATGGAGGTGCCCGGAGCTGCAGCAGACACAGCCGCTCCGGTCAGCTTCACACAGCAACTGAGACAGCCGGCGATCAGCTGAGCTGTCACTGAGGTTACCCGCTGTCACTGGATCCAGCGGTGGATGCAGCGGTGACCGCGGGTAACCTCAGTGACAGCTCAGCTGATCGCACTACTCACCGCTGCTCCGGTCAGCTCCAGTCAGCAACTGCGGTGAGTAGCGCGATCAGCTGAGCTGTCACTGAGGTTACCCGCGGCCACCGCTGCATCCACCGCTGGATCCAGTGACAGCGGGTAACCTCAGTAACAGCTCAGCTGATCGTGCGGCTGTCTTCATTTGCTGTGTGGATGTGACCGGAGCGGCTGTGTCTGCTGCAGCTCCGGTCACCTCCATGCAGCAGCGCTGTAAGCGACGCTGGAGCATCCTGGATTATGCCGGACATGGAGGGCTTTTTGGGGCTGATTAAAGTGGTTAACCAGGGTATATGTTTGTGTTTTTTATTTCTAATAAATGATTTTTTTCGGGTGTGTGTGTTTATTTACTGTAATTTACAGATTAATCATGGAAGGTATCTCGGGGAGACGCCTGCCATGATTAATCTAGGACTTATTGGCGGCTATGGGCTGCCATTAACTCCTTATTACCCCGATTTGCCAACGCACCAGGGCAAATCGGGAAGAGCCGGGTACAGTCCCAGAACTGTCGCATCTAATGTATGCGGCAATTCTGGGCGGCTGTTGGCTGATATTGTTAGGCTGGGGGGCTCCCCATAACGTGGAGCTCCCCATCCTGAGAATACCAGCCTTCAGCCGTATGGCTTTATCTGGCTGGTATTAAAATTGGGGGGGACCGCACGCCGTTTTTTTTAATTATTTAATTATTTATTTCGCTACACAGTATAGACACGCCCACCGGCTGCTGTGATTGGGTGCAGTGTGACACTTGTCACTCAGCGTGGGGCGTGTCTCACTGTAACCAATCATAGGCGCCGGTGGGCGGGGTAAGCAGGGAATACGAGATTGTTTAATGGGCGGCCGGCTTTTTCAAAACAGTAAAAGCCGCCGGAGCAGTGTGAATGCCGTGCAGCGCCGGGGATCGGTGAGTATATGAGAGAGGGGGATAGACTGACATGGACAGAGAGAGAGGGACAGAGATAGTGACGGACTGACAGAGATTAGTGAATGACAGACATTGTGAGGCGCTTCAGAACGCAGCTTTTCAGCTGCGCTCTGAAGTAGACCTTTTTTAAGCTGCGGTGCAGAGCGCACACCTGCGCACATAGCCTCAGACATCACAATCGTATGAGGGATGTCACACGTTACAATTGACTAGTTTCGTACAACAAAACGTCCAATGTATGAGGAATAAACGACGTGTATGCGATCACCGTATTTTCGTTCAATATCGATCGCACGTAGGGTTCACACGCAAATACGTCACGAACGATGCCGGATGTGCGTCACTTACAACTTGACCCCGACGACAGATTGAAAGATCTATTGAAGTGTGTAAAGCAGGCTTTAATCTCATAATAATCCAATACTCAGTTTACCATAGGTCTTGTGTAGTTCTGGAGTACTGGTTTGATAAAGCTATGCCTTGGTAAGTGGGAGTAGAAGGAGTCGAATACCCCTTTGAACTGCTCAGAAGGCGGCTTCTGAGCTTTAACTTAAAGGGTATCTCACAGTTTGTGGCTTTACACGCAACAGATAATGTCCCTGGATCTATTGAGACCTGTGTTTTTGATTGAACAATCTGAAACGGGCAGTCCAACGTTTTACACGCACCTATGCATGGGTGCGCGCCATTCGATATACAGCGCCAATCACAGAATGCTGCAATTTTTTCATTATGCCAAATCGGCATGTCAAAAATAGTATGCCCAATAGTATAAAGGGTGCTTTACACGCTGCGACATTGCTAGCGATTGCTAGCGATGTCGCGAGCGATAGCACCCGCCCCCGTCGTTCATGCGACATTTGGTGATCGCTGCCATAGTGAACAATATCGCTACGGCAGCGTCACACGTACAAACCAGTTCAGCGGCGTCGCTGTTGCTGCCGAACAATCCATCCTTCAAGGGGGAGGTGCGCTCGGCGTCACAGCAACGTTACAGCTGGGTCACAAAACGGCCGCCCAATAGAAGCGGAGGGGAGGAGATGAGCGGCCGGAACATGCCGCCCACCTCCTTCCTTCCTCCTTTCCGGTGGACGCAGGTAGGATGATGTTCGTTGTTCCTGCGGTGTCACACACAGTGATGTGTGGTGCCGCAGGAACGACGAACAACCTGCGGAATGAAACACCAACGACATTATGATTTGGAGCGACGTGTTAACGATCAACGATTTTTGCCGGTTTGCGAACGTTGACCGTCGCTCCTAGCTTTTACACGCTGCGATGTCGCTAACGAAGCCGGTTCTGCGTCACAAACACTGTGACCCCGACGATATATCGTTAGCGATGTCGCAGCGTGTAAAGCACCCTTAATACTGGTCAGAGGGCTATCCAATAAAATATAGAATGTCTGTTTTATACCATCATTTGAGCGCAGCCTAATGCTCCATTCACTTACATTTTAATAGCGACCTATGGCTTGCATATAGTGACTCGCCCACCCCAGGGCTATGGGACACCCGGTGCCGGGCCGGACTAGTCCGGGGGACGTCAGTGGTGGCGGGGCCCGACTTCGTGGCCCTGGTGGGTGTCAGTTTAATATGGCTGGTGACTTGGGAGCAATTAAAGTATTTGTTTCGTGACGCCACCTGTGGTCTGCGGCTATTAAGCCGCCGCTGCTGTGTGAGGCCTCCGGGGTGATGATACGGCAGCAATGGTGGTACTGCTCCCCACAGGTGGAGCGGAGCCCCGGGGACACTGTTAGTGCTCGTGAAAGTCTATGGTGTTGTGTGGCTAACACGGTGCAGGGCCGACAGGCAATGAAAGAACCAGGCACAAACAACAGTCCCTTTACCTTCTCCTCTTTTACTTTAGGAACAGTCCAATCCTGGGAGACTGTCACAGGTGGTGAAGGGGATCCGGTCGGCCTGGAAGTACTTGGGGTGATCTTTCTGGCCATCTGAGTATGAGGCCTACTCCTGTTCCTTTCTTTACTACGATAGGACCCTGCTTCTCTGGATCCAGCAATGGCCCTCTTTGCTGCTGGGACCGGTGGTACGTCCCTTTCCCTCTGTGGTAGGCTGCGCAGGCCCTCTCTGGTGCGTCTCTGCTGGAGTCCACACCGGGCCCTGATGGTGCAGCTGTACCTTGGGGCTGTTTATGGGCCAGGTGCTTGCAGCTCTCCTGCCCTTCGGATTCGGCTACCAGGGAGTATTTTAAGCCCTGGTGGCCACAGACTCCGATGTCCGAGTCTCTTCTCTGCCTCTCTGCTACTCCTGCTTCCCTGGGCCAAGCTGTTCCAGCTCCAGGCCCCAGATCCACAGGACAGCACACTCTGCGTCTGCTTCCTTTCACTTCTCTCTACAGACTGAACACTACTTTCTCCCTCAGGTCAGACTTAAGGAATGCTCCCTGGAATTCCAGGTTCAGAGCTCCCCCTGCTGGCCGGAGGGAGAACTGCGTTGGATGTTAAACTTGCTGGCCAATGGACCTCCCAATTACCTCCAGGCTCAACATTAACCCTTTGGGAGGGCAATGCTGTTGTGGCGACCAGGTCCTGGGGCGCCACACTCCCCCTTAGTTAAATTCAGTACTCCCGGACTGTAGAAAACAAAACAAGACATACATGTTACAACCTTAAACAACTATAAGAGTCCAGTGTGGCTCCCTGCCGGGTGTCCAATATACACTGCTCCATGGGGGACCCGCCGCGATAAAACCCCCAACGTAGGCTCTGGGCGTGCGTCAGAGCATTGATGACCCCACTCTATGCACGCCGGATGGGTTTTTCTTCAGGGGTTGCTGAGCACACTGGTGCTAACTATGTACAGCTAGGTGTTGGCCACCCATAGTCCAGTGGCCCAATTGTCCATTTTCTCAACCAAAAAAAAAAAACATTTTATACACAACATTATAGACATTTCACATAACTATTTACATTCTAATAAGTACTCTTTCTTTTTACTCTCTATACCTTGGAGGGGGCTGTCCCCGAGTGCTGCGTTGGGACCTGCGTAGCTCTGGTGTCTGCCCCTGACTACTTGGTGTGTCTTCTACCTCAGCACTACAGGTAGGCCTAACCCTGATAGGTATGCGTGATGATTGCCTACGTGGTCTGAGAGTCGCCAAGGGTATGACAGGTTCACCACTGACAGGGGGTTGATTCTCCTGTTCCACTGCTGGCGTGTCATCTCGTGTTGGAGCGGACGGTTCTTTAGGTGGATCTAGAACCTCTTCTGTTTCTGGCTCGACCAACTGCGGGAACGTCAACACTGGTACCACTACGGCATTGTTTATTCGGGTCCAAGTTTTGGGGAATTTTCCAAGGATTGTTTGGATCATCTCTTCCTCTTTTTCTGGACTTTGGGGACTTTCTTGTACTTCTTCTACTTCTTTTTGGGTTCTGCACCGTTCGGGGCACGCTTTCAGGCGGTCTCGAGAAACTGCTTGATAGGTCTTGCCTTCATCTTTGCTTATGAGGCATACCTTACTATTGTCAAAGTTGGAGGGGATAATGGTGTAGGGTTCATTCTCCCACTGATCATCTAATTTATGCGCCCTCCGCTTTTTCTTGAGGACCTGTTCTCCAGGTGCTAAGGGAGTTGCTGGTGCTGTTTGATTGTAATGCTGCTCTTGTCTCGTTCTTGCTTGGGACAGGCTCCTTTCTACGCATTCCTGGACCTTGCGGTACTGCTGTTGTCGCTCTGTATCCCAATCTTCTATCTCCTGAACCGCTTCAGGTGACACAGTCCCCATCTCAAAGTCTACAGGTAACTTTCCAGGTCTTGCTCGCATCAGGTAAGCAGGGCTGCAGTTGGTCGAATTTACTGGGATATGGTTGTACAGGTCTACCAGATCTGGTAACTTCTCTGGCCATTGGTTTCTTTCTTCCAGAGGTAGAGTCTTGAGCATATCAATAACCACATGGTTCATCTTCTCGCACAATCCATTGGTTTGGGGGTGGTACGGTGTGGTTCTGATTTTCTTACAACCGTACATGTTACAGAACTCTTGGAACACTTCTGCCTCGAATGCAGGACCTTGATCAGTCAGTACCCTTTCAGGGTAACCGTGAGGTCGACAAAAGTATGCCTGAAATGCTCTAGCTGCTGTTCTGGCTGTCTGGTCCTTCACGGGCACTACTACCAGGAAACGAGAGTAATGGTCCACAATGGTGAGGGCGTACACATAGCCTGACCGGCTTGGTGTTCACTTCACGTGGTCCAGGGCCACCAACTCCAGGGGCTGCTTCGTGACAATTGGCTGTAGGGGAGACCTCTGGCTGGCATCATCTTTCCGCCTCAGGTTACACGGACCACAGTCTCGGCACCACATCTCGACTGTCTTTCTCATGTGCACCCAGTAGAACCGATCACGGAGTAGGGTCTCCAACTTCTTCCACCCGAAGTGTCCTGCGTTATCATGGTAAGCTGCTAGGACCATTGGAGCATCCCTCTGTGGGACCACTATCTGCCAGATGAGTTCATTCGTTCGCCAGTTGACATATCTCTTGCAGAGCTTGCCTTGGTATGTGAACAGTCGTCCCCTCTCCTTCCACAGCTGCTGGGCTTCTTCTGGAGCATCTGGGCCAAGATGGGTCTCAGCTTGTGCTAGCTTTTCTTTGACCAATCGCACGGCCGGGTCACCGTTCTGTGTCTCTTCCCAATTATGGTGGAGTAATGGGTTGACCGAGACCTCGTGCTGGCTCGAGCGCTTCACTCCTACAGCATGCTCACACTGGGAAACACCTTGGTGATGGAAAGCCGGTAACTCTATCTCTTCGAGTTCATCCAGGTCTTCTCCAGACTCGGGTAAGTGAGGCATTCTGGACAGCGCATCAGCATTGTTATTCTTCTTGCCAGCTCGGTACTTGATGGTAAAGTCAAAGTTAGACAGCCGGGCCATCCATCGCTGTTCCAACGCACCTAACTTGGCTGTTGCCAGATGTGTCAACGGATTGTTGTCCGTGAAGATGGTGAACTTGGCTGATGCCAGATAGTGCTTGAAGCGTTCAGTCACTGCCCAAACAATAGCGAGGAACTCTAGCTTGAAGGAACTGTAGTTTTCTGGGTTCCTTTCTGTGGGCCGAAGCTTCCTGCTGGCGTAAGCTATCACCTTCTCTCTGCCTCCCTGCACCTGGGACAGAACTGCTCCCAGGCCCACGTTGCTGGCGTCTGTGTACAGTACAAACGGCTGGCTGTAGTCAGGGTAGGCCAGAATTTCTTCTCCCGTGAGAGCCCCTTTCAGCCGGACAAAGGATGTTTCTATTTGGCTGCTCCATTCAAATGGAGGGCTCTGCTTCTTAGCCTGCTTTGGCTGGCCCACCAGGAGATCTTGAAGGGGCGCTGCTATCTTTGTGAAACCATCAATGAACCTTCGGTAGTAGCCCACCAGCCCAAGGAACTGCCGCACCTCCTTTACCGTGGTGGGTCTTGGCCAGTCCTTGATTACGGTGACTTTCTCCGGATCAGGTGCCACACCTTCTGCGCTGACCACATGACCCAGGTACTGTACCTTTGGCTTCAAGAGGTGACATTTGGACAGCTTTATCTTCAGGCCATATTCCAACAAAGACTCAAACACTTCTGCTCAGTGCGTCAGGTGGTCTTCATAAGTCTTGGAGTAGACTATGATGTCATCCAGGTACAACAGCACGGTTTCAAAGTTGTGGTGGCCCAAGCAGCACTCCATCAACCTTTGGAATGTCCCTGGGGCGTTGCAGAGCCCGAATGGCATACAGTTGAACTCGCAGAGGCCCATTGGCGTCGTGAATGCAGTCTTCTCCTTGTCCGCCTCTGCCACGGGAACCTGCCAATACCCACTGGTGAGATCCAAGGTGGAGAAATAGTTAGCTGACTTTAAGGCTGTTAGTGACTCCTCTATTCTGGGTAGTGGATAAGCATCTTTATGTGTAATGCGGTTAATTTGTCTGTAATCTACGCACATTCTCATTGTACCATCTTTTTTCTTTACGAGCACTAGTGGAGCTGCCCAAGGGCTACAGCTATCTCTGATAACCCCAGCCTCCTTCATTTCCCGTAACATTTCTTTGGCACACTGATACTGTGCTGGGGGTACAGGGCGGTATCTCTCTTTAATGGGATGATGATCACCCGTGGGGATTTGATGTTTAACCCCTTTTACCTGCCCAAAATCTAGGGGGTGTTTGCTGAAGACCCGCTCGTACTCCTGTACCACCCGGTAAACCCCATGCTTTTGATGTGAGGGGGTGGAGTCAGTGCCCACATGTAATTTTTGGCACCAGTCTTCCAGCTGCCCCTTGGAGCCATTGTCTTCCGCCTGGTCGGACGGGATCAAGGGTTCCACTGCTTTGATGGTATTGTTACTGACAGTGTACATTTTTGCTACAGTGGCGTACCGGGGCAATTTGGCTTCCTCCTCCCCACAATTCAGGACACGGACGGGCACTCTCCCCTTGCGGACGTCTGCTACCCCTCTGGCTATCAGGACTCCAGGCCTACTGTCTGAATACACCGGTTCTACCAAGGTATGGTAATCCTGACCCTTGAGGCCTATTGCTGCCCGACACCATATCAACATTTCACTTCTTGGGGGTATTGCAATGGGGAGGGGGTCACTTACCCTCACACTGCCAATTTCTCCTCTGGCCAGCTCTACCTGCTGCCTCCTCATCAGGGCTCTGATCCCCCTCTGTAGGGCACGCTGCTGCCCGGAGCTGGCAGTTTCAGACGCCTGTTGCAACAAAATTATCACTTCGGCAATACAGTTTTCTATCACATTTGTACCAATGGTTCGCAGTGGGTCAGATTCTTTGCGATCAATATCTACAATTATCATCCCCTGACATGGCAATTCTACCCGCCCCACTTTAATGGTTACTTCTTTATACCCAATTTGAGGTAAGGGCTGAGCATTACTGGCCACAATTGTTAAATCATCATCTGGGCCATGGTCAATGTCTGAATCAGCCCAATATCTTTTGTACAGTTTATAAGGGATGGTTGTTATCTGGGACCCCGTATCCAGGAGGGCATTCAAAGGGATCCCATCCAGCACAATAGGAAGGACCGGGCGTCCTCCCACATACTTGCTGCGACTGGGGGTTGAGCCGGGCTTCCTTACACCTGGGGGTTGGCTCCTGGCCCCAGGCTCGGCCCATTTAAAGGACAGTGTCTTGCAATATGGCCCGCCTGACTGCAGCGGCGGCAGATCGGTTGTCCCGTTGAATCATACCGGTCTGTATCTTTTCCTCGGGTCGGCGGAATCCTCCTCTGTCGCATCCATGGGACGTCATCTGGGCTGGAGGCCAACTCGATTCTTGCAGGCGATGGGGTCACTTGTAGAGACTGCACGGCCTTGGCAAGGGCAGCTACAGTCTTGGTCAGCTCCTGGACCTGCTGTCTGAGCTCTGCAGTGGGATCCTTATCCAGGGACTGCGCCTCAGCCCCTGCAGCGGCTCGTGTTGCAGGCACCACCCCGGGGTACGTGATAGCAAGAGGCCGGAGGGGTACTGGGTCATTCGGTGTAGATTCTCTCAGTACCCGGATGGCCTGGTCCTTAAACTTTGCAAAGTCCAGAGCAGGGTTCTGCAGGACCATGATACGCAGCTGGGTCCTGTGGGCATCTGACAGGAGCCCCTCTATGAACTGCTCAGTTAGGAGTTTGTCTTCTTCACGTACACTCTCTGGGTCCACCTGTTTAACTGCTTTCAGGGCCTCCTGCAAGTTTAAGGCATAGTCCCTTATGCTGTCTGTGGCCCGTTGTTTGCACCCAAAGAATCTCATCTTTATTTCTGCTGCGGTGTGGGTGTCAAAAGTACTCTTTAGCTTGGCCAGTATCTGGGTTGCTGTCACTTTATCTGTATCAGATTATAAACAACATATACATGGCTTAATTCAATAATCACTGGGGGAAACACAACCTGGAGTTCCCACAGGGGGGGGTGCCTACTTCAAAGAGCATTTTGAACAAAGAGGAGGGAAGAAAAAACGGCACCAAAATTGTATACAAAAAGTGTTAAATTTTATTCACATAAAATATATGAGGATGCAACATTTGTCATAAGAATAAATAGTACAATATCAAATAGAACAGAAAATAGAAAAAATGAGGAAACCTGGGGATGAGGAATGCAGGTGTGGGTAGAACACAAAAAGGGGGGGAGATGTAAAGTCCTACCCGTTGCCGTAACGGAACCCTGGGGGGGTGGTGTATCACTAAAGTGTATGAGTCCAAAAAATGGACCCCAGCCCCCCAAGGTAGTAAATAACCCAGATGACCCTCCACAGAGGATGTATAGTCAAAGATTGAAGTACATGACCAAAAAACAGGTAGACAAAGTACTTAGAAGAAGTATAAAGAGATAGTATCCACCAGAGTAGTCGTGAGGCAATAGAGAGGAGGCTGAAGCGTTGTGTGTAATGAATGATTATAGTCGTGAAGCCGAGAGGTGCCCAATAGCATGTAAACGGCTAATAAAAAATACACACACACAATCAGGTCCTTAATGCCCGGACTAGTCGTGGAGCTGGAGAGGAAGGAAAATACACACACACAATCAGGTCCTTTATGCCCGGACTAGTCGTGGAGCTGGAGAGGAAGAAAAGAAAAATGTGGAAGGTCCCGTTAAGGGACATAAAAAAGAGGGCAGATATAAACAGTTAGAAGGGTGTGCAGCCCAGCTCAAGAAGTGGACTGGTCGTGTGGCAGAAAGAGGAAGCAAGTAGGTACAAGAAAGGGAGTAGTCGTGAAGCCGAGAGGTGCAGTACAGCACAATGACGGCCAAGGTAAAACAAGGAGGGAGAGGAAAAGCAAGTCTCTGGACCCACAGTAGTTATGTGAGTCAAAAGAGAGTGAAAACAGAGGAAAAGTGAGAAGAACAAGGACTACCTGTACAAGTGGAGGGAGGTGGCGGCAGGAGGACGGTCCCAACAGCTGTTTCGCCTGAACGCTTTTACAAGGGAAGTGGAAAATAGAGTGGGGCTGACCGCTATATACAGGGGCAGCACAGTTGTTTTCAATCAAGTAAAGATGGTGTCCGGAAAATGCGCATGCGCCGGAAGTCGAGGCCAGCGGGCGGAGCGGGCCGAGACCGCCGGGGGTAGTGCGCATGCGCGGGAGAACGGACGTCTCCATGACTCCCACGCATGCGCACAAGACGGCCGCGGCCAGGCAACGCCGCGTCAGCAGTCAACAGACCGGCAGATGCGCAGGGACACCAAGTATGGGTGGAACAATGAGAGGGTAACAAAACAAAAATATTAATGACATTTGGAATAAGTAATGCAGAACAATACATAGGGGAATGAACGACATAATAAATGGACAGCACGGACGCATCAGGAGACGGGACATCAACAGGGTATGCGAACTGATGGTTATAAGATGCCGGTATATTTCAATCCAGACAATCCATGCCATCCAAGTTGTCCACCAATGGAAGGGGAATAAAGAGGAAATAAAGGAAATGGATGTCCCCACAAACCTAAAACCTATATGAGAGAACCAAACACAGGGATGAAAGAAACAAAATGAATAAAAATACAAACCAACAAGAGATTAAAAACAATGTAAAAACATTTTGTGTTCATATAAAGTGGTACCCCCTAGGGGTCCCGCATGCGGACCAAAGCACAAAAAAGTGGTCCATATCCAAATATGAACCGGTAAGGGGGCCAAAGGACCATAAAAAAGGGTCCAAAGAAAGGCACCAAATGCCAATGGAGATGAAAGGGGCGAGATCTCTACAAAAAAGGAGAATAACTAACGGTCTCATTGAGACCGTTGGGGACCAAAGTATCAAGGGAGACAATCCACTTCGACTCCCGCTGGGCGAGAGTCTTCCGTAGATTGCCTCCCCGGATACCCGCGTGGATAATGTCTATACCACGTACACTCAGGAGCCTCGCGTCACAACCGTGAAATTTACGGAAGTGGCGGGGAAGGGTTTTGAGAAGAGAAACATCCTCCACGGAAATAGCGGCAGTTATATCCCTGACGTGCTCCCTAACTCTCACGCGCAACTCGCGTGAGGTGAGACCGATGTAAATTAGGGAGCACGGACAGGTCGCATAATATACCACGTGTGTGGAAGCACACGTGATACGTTCGTCAATGGAGTAGGTTCTCTTCCCCTTGGAGCAAACAAAGGAGGAAATCCGTAAGATGTTGGGGCATGCCACGCAGTGGCCGCATGGATAGCAACCACGGATCGGGCCACCAGAGCCAAATGGATTGAGGCGGGGGGGGATGTAATGGCTATTAACGAGAAGATCCCCGAGGTTCCTTGCCCTCCTGGCTGTCATGAGGGGTCTCGAAGGCAGGACATCGGCCAAAGTAGGGTCCGTAAGCAGGACAGGCCAATGCCTATCGAGAATCCCCCTCATTGCGTCCCACTGATGGTTATAAGTACCAATAAACCTGATGTGAGTATCCATGGTCGGCCGACGTGGTCGGTAACAGAGCAACTGGTCCCTCGAGGTGTTTTTGGCGCGGAGGTAACCTCTTTTTATACATCTGTTGCTGTACCCCCGCTCCCTAAACCTGCATCGGAGATCGGACGACTGGGATTCAAAGTTGGAAATGGTGGAGCAAACCCGCTTCATCCTCAAAAACTGTCCGGTCGGGATGGCACGTATGGTGGAGGGAGTGTGGCCAGAGGATGCCAAAAGGAGGGCATTGACGGACGTGTCCTTACGGAAAACGTCCGTCTGAATGCCCCCCTGAGGATCCACCGAAATTCCAATATCCAAAAAATCCAGGTTTGTCCGACTATACCTATAAGTTAACTTGATGTTAAAGGAATTCCTGTTAAGGCCACACATAAAAGACTCGAATTGCTCGACGGTGCCCTGCCACAAAATAAAAATATCATCAATATAACGCAGCCAGCACTGCACATGGGCGCTAGCCTGCGGAAAACCGTCGCCAAACACCAACCTCTCCCAGAAACCCAGGAAGAGGTTGGCGTAGGCCGGCGCGCAGGCCGCGCCCATCGCAGTGCCCCGCTGCTGCAGATAGAATACATCCTTAAAAACAAAAAAATTATGGGTCAGGGCAAAGTCAAGCAACTCGAGCAAAAGGTCCACCAAGGTGCCATCAAGACCGGAGGTTGAGAGGTAGAAGCGGGCAGCCTCCAGACCGTCCTTATGTCCGATGCAGGTGTAGAGAGACTCCACGTCGGCGCTGACCAGGAGCATACTATCATCCACAAAGATGCCATCAAGATGCCGCAGGACGTCCGTAGTGTCTTTGACATAGGAGGGGAGACACTCAACCAAAGGTTTTAAATAAAAATCAATAAACTTACAAATGGGTTCACAAACCCCTCCTATGCCTGACACTATGGGGCGTCCTGGGGGGTTAAGGGCATCTTTGTGGATTTTGGGTAAAAGGTAAAAAGTGGGAACGCGAGGACAGCCAGTGAGCAGGCCCTCGAACATCTTCTCGTCAATAATTCCCCGGTCGTGGGCCTTAGAAAGTATTTTCCTAAGCTCCAGGGAGAAGGAGGTCATTGGACTACATGGGAGACGTGCATAAGTGGATTTATCGCGAAGTTGTCGGTAGGCCTCTTTCTCATATTTATCAACAGGCCAGACGACGATGTTGCCCCCCTTGTCCGCCGCCTTAACAACGACATCATCACACAGCTGTAACCGTTTAATGGCCAATCTTTGATGGTGAGTAAGGTTATCATAGCGGCGTACAGTAGAAAGTTGTTTAAAATCTTCGGTTACAAGCCTAGTGAAGATGTCAATTGCTGGGCAGAGGGACAAGGGGGGGAACCTCGTCGACCTGGGTTTGAGAAAGTCAGGAGACCTACCAGTATTGGGGTTCTGCTCGTCCAGAAGGTCTTGGAGATCCTGCAGAGCATTCCTCTCGGTCGGATCCAACCCGCTGAGTGATTGCTTCCGAGAATACAGCCTTTTAAAAAGGATTTTTCTAGCAAAGAGATTTGTGTCTTTCAAAGCTGAAAATAAATTAAAAGAATTCGTGGGACAGAAATTCAGACCCATAGATAATACCTCAAGCTCAACATCTGAGAAGACACGTGTTGACAAATTAATTACCTGCAATTTATGTTTGGAGGTGTTGGCCTCGGCCACCGATTTCTGTGGAACTCGTGGCTCCCTTCCTCGACTGCGAGTCGTTACACCACCATTGTACGGTAATTGATGTGTCTTGTCAGATGGAGCTGGAGGCATTTCATCAGCTGAAGAACTTGAGAACAGCGAGGTGGATCGGGACCTAGAGGGACGACTCTGCCTGGATGAACTCCTGCCCCTTGAAAAACGATGACTCCACCTATATACATTATTTGTATGGTAATCATTGGCGTCACGCTGGAATTTTTTAGATTTGAAGTCACAGACCTCCTTCTCCCATTTCTGGGCGTCCAGGCCCACCTCATCATAAAATTTAGCCAAAGCCTCGGGAGTACAAAGGCTCTGGATAGAGGCCTCCAGTGTCTCGAGCTCGCTCTCCATATGGTCAAGCGTGGATGTATTCTGTTTGGACAAAAGTTCCAAGAGATTCACAGAGCATGCATGTAAATGACCTTCCCAAGTGGACTTAAAGTCCCCCTCTGGTGCAGGGAAGGAGGGAAAAACCTGAACTCGCAGGCCGCGAGGTATCCAACCGCTCTCCAAATATTTTGTGAGGAAAGCCCGGTTCCACCATATGCGTGTTCTTTTTTTGTAGAGATCCTTGTATTTGTGCATGAGGGTCCGCAAAGACTGGTCCTCAGGGGGTCCCCCGTCAATGGTGTTAGAATTGGGGGCTATGCTACCGCATCCTTTTGTGACCTCATTCAAATGGGTGAGCCACGCCTGGTCGCGTGCCCGGAAATTCATGCTAGCCATAAAGGGAGCTGTGAAACACACAGAAAAGAAGCAAATTATAAACAACATATACATGGCTTAATTCAATAATCACTGGGGGAAACACAACCTGGAGTTCCCACAGGGGGGGGTGCCTACTTCAAAGAGCATTTTGAACAAAGAGGAGGGAAGAAAAAACGGCACCAAAATTGTATAAAAGTGTTAAATTTTATTCACATAAAATATATGAGGATGCAACATTTGTCATAAGAATAAATAGTACAATATCAAATAGAACAGAAAATAGAAAAAATGAGGAAACCTGGGGATGAGGAATGCAGGTGTGGGTAGAACACAAAAAGGGGGGGAGATGTAAAGTCCTACCCGTTGCCGTAACGGAACCCTGGGGGGGTGGTGTATCACTAAAGTGTATGAGTCCAAAAAATGGACCCCAGCCCCCCAAGGTAGTAAATAACCCAGATGACCCTCCACAGAGGATGTATAGTCAAAGATTGAAGTACATGACCAAAAAACAGGTAGACAAAGTACTTAGAAGAAGTATAAAGAGATAGTATCCACCAGAGTAGTCGTGAGGCAATAGAGAGGAGGCTGAAGCGTTGTGTGTAATGAATGATTATAGTCGTGAAGCCGAGAGGTGCCCAATAGCATGTAAACGGCTAATAAAAAATACACACACACAATCAGGTCCTTAATGCCCGGACTAGTCGTGGAGCTGGAGAGGAAGGAAAATACACACACACAATCAGGTCCTTTATGCCCGGACTAGTCGTGGAGCTGGAGAGGAAGAAAAGAAAAATGTGGAAGGTCCCGTTAAGGGACATAAAAAAGAGGGCAGATATAAACAGTTAGAAGGGTGTGCAGCCCAGCTCAAGAAGTGGACTGGTCGTGTGGCAGAAAGAGGAAGCAAGTAGGTACAAGAAAGGGAGTAGTCGTGAAGCCGAGAGGTGCAGTACAGCACAATGACGGCCAAGGTAAAACAAGGAGGGAGAGGAAAAGCAAGTCTCTGGACCCACAGTAGTTATGTGAGTCAAAAGAGAGTGAAAACAGAGGAAAAGTGAGAAGAACAAGGACTACCTGTACAAGTGGAGGGAGGTGGCGGCAGGAGGACGGTCCCAACAGCTGTTTCGCCTGAACGCTTTTACAAGGGAAGTGGAAAATAGAGTGGGGCTGACCGCTATATACAGGGGCAGCACAGTTGTTTTCAATCAAGTAAAGATGGTGTCCGGAAAATGCGCATGCGCCGGAAGTCGAGGCCAGCGGGCGGAGCGGGCCGAGACCGCCGGGGGTAGTGCGCATGCGCGGGAGAACGGACGTCTCCATGACTCCCACGCATGCGCACAAGACGGCCGCGGCCAGGCAACGCCGCGTCAGCAGTCAACAGACCGGCAGATGCGCAGGGACACCAAGTATGGGTGGAACAATGAGAGGGTAACAAAACAAAAATATTAATGACATTTGGAATAAGTAATGCAGAACAATACATAGGGGAATGAACGACATAATAAATGGACAGCACGGACGCATCAGGAGACGGGACATCAACAGGGTATGCGAACTGATGGTTATAAGATGCCGGTATATTTCAATCCAGACAATCCATGCCATCCAAGTTGTCCACCAATGGAAGGGGAATAAAGAGGAAATAAAGGAAATGGATGTCCCCACAAACCTAAAACCTATATGAGAGAACCAAACACAGGGATGAAAGAAACAAAATGAATAAAAATACAAACCAACAAGAGATTAAAAACAATGTAAAAACAGGGTTCCGTTACGGCAACGGGTAGGACTTTACATCTCCCCCCCTTTTTGTGTTCTACCCACACCTGCATTCCTCATCCCCAGGTTTCCTCATTTTTTCTATTTTCTGTTCTATTTGATATTGTACTATTTATTCTTATGACAAATGTTGCATCCTCATATATTTTATGTGAATAAAATTTAACACTTTTTGTATACAATTTTGGTGCCGTTTTTTCTTCCCTCCTCTTTGTTCAAAATGCTCTTTGAAGTAGGCACCCCCCCCCTGTGGGAACTCCAGGTTGTGTTTCCCCCAGTGATTATTGAATTAAGCCATGTATATGTTGTTTATAATTTGCTTCTTTTCTGTGTGTTTCACAGCTCCCTTTATGGCTAGCATGAATTTCCGGGCACGCGACCAGGCGTGGCTCACCCATTTGAATGAGGTCACAAAAGGATGCGGTAGCATAGCCCCCAATTCTAACACCATTGACGGGGGACCCCCTGAGGACCAGTCTTTGCGGACCCTCATGCACAAATACAAGGATCTCTACAAAAAAAGAACACGCATATGGTGGAACCGGGCGTTTCCTCACAAAATATTTGGAGAGCGGTTGGATACCTCGCGGCCTGCGAGTTCAGGTTTTTCCCTCCTTCCCTGCACCAGAGGGGGACTTTAAGTCCACTTGGAAGGTCATTTACATGCATGCTCTGTGAATCTCTTGGAACTTTTGTCCAAACAGAATACATCCACGCTTGACCATATGGAGAGCGAGCTCGAGACACTGGAGGCCTCTATCCAGAGCCTTTGTACTCCCGAGGCTTTGGCTAAATTTTATGATGAGGTGGGCCTGGACGCCCAGAAATGGGAGAAGGAGGTCTGTGACTTCAAATCTAAAAAATTCCAGCGTGACGCCAATGATTACCATACAAATAATGTATATAGGTGGAGTCATCGTTTTTCAAGGGGCAGGAGTTCATCCAGGCAGAGTCGTCCCTCTAGGTCCCGATCCACCTCGCTGTTCTCAAGTTCTTCAGCTGATGAAATGCCTCCAGCTCCATCTGACAAGACACATCAATTACCGTACAATGGTGGTGTAACGACTCGCAGTCGAGGAAGGGAGCCACGAGTTCCACAGAAATCGGTGGCCGAAGGCCAACACCTCCAAACATAAATTGCAGGTAATTAATTTGTCAACACGTGTCTTCTCAGATGTTGAGCTTGAGGTATTATCTATGGGTCTGAATTTCTGTCCCACGAATTCTTTTAATTTATTTTCAGCTTTGAAAGACACAAATCTCTTTGCTAGAAAAATCCTTTTTAAAAGGCTGTATTCTCGGAAACAATCACTCAGCGGGTTGGATCCGACCGAGAGGAATGCCTCTGCAGGATCTCCAAGACCTTCTGGACGAGCAGAACCCCAATACTGGTAGGTCTCCTGACTTTCTCAAACCCAGGTCGACGAGGTTCCCCCCCTTGTCCCTCTGCCCAGCAATTGACATCTTCACTAGGCTTGTAACCGAAGATTTTAAACAACTTTCTACTGTACGCCGCTATGATAACCTTACTCACCATCAAAGATTGGCCATTAAACGGTTACAGCTGTGTGATGATGTCGTTGTTAAGGCGGCGGACAAGGGGGGCAACATCGTCGTCTGGCCTGTTGATAAATATGAGAAAGAGGCCTACCGACAACTTCGCGATAAATCCACTTATGCACGTCTCCCATGTAGTCCAATGACCTCCTTCTCCCTGGAGCTTAGGAAAATACTTTCTAAGGCCCACGACCGGGGAATTATTGACGAGAAGATGTTCGAGGGCCTGCTCACTGGCTGTCCTCGCGTTCCCACTTTTTACCTTTTACCCAAAATCCACAAAGATGCCCCTTAACCCCCCAGGACGCCCCATAGTGTCAGGCATAGGAGGGGTTTGTGAACCCATTTGTAAGTTTATTGATTTTTATTTAAAACCTTTGGTTGAGTGTCTCCCCTCCTATGTCAAAGACACTACGGACGTCCTGCGGCATCTTGATGGCATCTTTGTGGATGATAGTATGCTCCTGGTCAGCGCCGACGTGGAGTCTCTCTACACCTGCATCGGACATAAGGACGGTCTGGAGGCTGCCCGCTTCTACCTCTCAACCTCCGGTCTTGATGGCACCTTGGTGGACCTTTTGCTCGAGTTGCTTGACTTTGCCCTGACCCATAATTTTTTTGTTTTTAAGGATGTATTCTATCTGCAGCAGCGGGGCACTGCGATGGGCGCGGCCTGCGCGCCGGCCTACGCCAACCTCTTCCTGGGTTTCTGGGAGAGGGTGGTGTTTGGCGACGGTTTTCCGCAGGCTAGCGCCCATGTGCAGTGCTGGCTGCGTTATATTGATGATATTTTTATTTTGTGGCAGGGCACCGTCGAGCAACTCGAGTC